>NC_052147.1:194593815-196056909 GCF_902713615.1 Scyliorhinus canicula | reverse complement strand
GAATACCTTTAGGTACATGCAGGTTCGGGCATCCGTGAAAAAGCAGGTGCAGGAATTCCCGGCTGCCTGCTCGAAGGATACAGGACAGGGTGGTCTCGGGCGTGGGTTGGGGATGGCAAGATATCGGAAATATACCGGGAGCTGCAGGAGGCGGAGGAGAAAGTGCTGAAGGCACGTGGGAGGAGGAGCTGGGCATGGAGCTGGATGAGGGCCTGTGGGCTGACGCCCTGGGCAGGGTTAATTCCTCCTCACCTTGCGCCAGACTTAGCCTGATTCAGTTTAAAGTGGTGCACCGGGCGCATACGACAGGGGCGAGAATGAGTAAGTTTTTTGGGGTAGAGGACAGATGTGTGAGGTGTTCAGGGAGCCCAGCAAACCACACCCATATGTTCTCGGCGTGCCCGGCGTTGCGGAGTTCTGGAAGGGCTTTACAAAGGTTATGTCCAAGATCTTGGACACTCGGGTAAAACCGAGCTGGGGATAGCGATATTGGGGTATCGGACGATCCGGGAGTGCAGGAATCGAAAGAGGCCGGAGTTCTGGCCTTTGCCTCCTTGGTAGCCGGAGAAGGCTCTTGTTAATGTGGAGGGACATGAATCCCCCAAGCATGGAGGCTTGGGTCAGTGACATGGCGGGGTTTCTCAGGTTGGAGAAGATAAAGTTTGCCTTGCGAAGGTCTCTGCAGGGGATCTCGGGCGGTGGCAACCGTTCCTGGACTTTCTCGCAGAATGATAGGTGGAGGTCAGCAACAGCAGAAACCCAAGGGGTGGAGGGTGGGAGGGGGATGGGTGGGTTGTTTTTAAGTTATTGTTAGGGGCGGATGCCACATTTTGTTTTGTTTTTAAATTTTGAGCTGGATAGAGGGTTAAGTGTTTTTGTTGATGTATTGCTTTGTTCCCTTTGCATTATTTTCTTTTTGTAGTGTTTTGTAAAAATTATTGAAAAGTTTGGAATAAAAACATTAAAAAAAAAGACATGGATATCGGCAGATTCAACGTGGTTTTGTGAAAGGGAAATCATGATTGACAAGCGTATTTGAGTTGTTCTTGACAAAGTAACATTCAAGGTGGATAGATTGGTGTACTTTGATTACCGAAAGGCATTTGATAAGAACACATTGGGGGCGATTCTCCGCTCCGTGGACCAAGTCCACCGCGAACAGGGCCCGGGCACGACCTATTCTGGCCCACAGAGGGGGCCAGCATGGCGCTGGAGTGGTTGACGCCACTCCAGCATCCACATGCGCAGTTGGGGCAGCTCAATCCTGCGCATGCGGGGAACTTCTTACGTGCGCCGGCCCCGACACAATATGGCATGGGTGTTCAGGGGCCGGCCGTGGTGGAATGTAGGCCAGGGCGGGGAGAGGCCGGCCCGCCGATCGGTGGGCTCCGATCGTGGGCCAGACCCCTTTGGAGGCCCCCAGTGAAGGAACCCCTCCCCCCACAGACCGCCCCCGAGAGTTCCCGCAGAGTTCCCACCAGTGACCAGGGGTGGACGGCGCCGGCAGGACCCTGTTGTGTCGGAGCTGCCGCTCGGCCCATCCGGGCCGGAGAATCGGCGCTTGCCGTTTGCGGCGATTCTCCGAGCGGCCCAGCACGATTCGCGCGGCACTGGTTTCGGGGGGTGGGAGAATCGCTTGCGGGGGTCGGGGCGGCGTGGTGCGATTCATGTGGTGCCCCGGCGATTCTCCCACCCGGCGTGGGGGGGGGAGAATACCGCCCATAGTATCGAGGTTAACATATCAACATGGAGAAAGATTCACGAGCTGACAGGAAACCGAGAGTAGGAATAAGTGGGTATTTTTTGGATTGTCAATCTCTAACTAATGGAGTGTCACAGGGATCAGTGTTGGGTCCTCAATCTATATCAATTACTTGGATGAAGAGATGGAATGTATGGCGGCAAAATTTGTTACTGACGATAGCTAGGAAAGTAGTTGCTAAGAGAACAAAAATCATCCACAGAGGAATTTAGATAGGCTGGCACGGTAGCACAGTGGTTAACATTGTTGTTTCACAGCGCCAGGGTCCCAGGTTCGATTCCTGGCTTGGGTTACTGTCTGTGCGGATCTGCATGTTCTCCCCGTGTCTGCGTGGGTTTCCTCCGGGTGCTGCGGTTTCCTCCCACAGTCCAACCATGTGCAGGTTAGGTGGATTGGCCATGCTAAGTTACCCTTACTGTCCAAAATGTTCAGGTGGGGTTACTGGGTTACGGGGATAGGGTGGAAGTGTGGGCTTAAGTAGGGTGCTCTTTCCAAGGGCCAGTGCAGACTCAATGGGTTGAATGGCCTCTTTCTGCACTGTAAATTCTATGTAAGCCTATCTATATGTTAAGTAGGTGGACAAAGTTTGGCAGATGAAGAATAATATGGGAAAATGTGAACTTGTCCTCTTTGGTGCAAAGAATAGAAAATCAGTATTTGAATTGAATGGAGAGAGAATGAAGAACTCAATGGCACAGAAGGATCATGTGAATCGCAAAAAGTTGGTATGCAGGTACACCAAGTGATTCGGAAGGCAAATGGAATGTTGATATCTATTGCAAGGAGAATTAAGAATAAACTCAAGTGTTGCTGCAGCTGGACAAGGCCATAGTTAGTACTTGGTTAGCATTTGGAGTACTGTGTCTCCTTAACTTAAAAAAGGAAAAAAATTGCACAGGAAGCAGTTCTGGGAGGGTTCACGTGAACGATTCCTCGGATGAAGGGATAATCTTATGAAGAAAGATTGAGCAGGTTGGGCCTACATCGATTGGATTTTGGAAGAATGAGAGGTGATCTTATTGAAACATATAAGATTCTGACATGGTGGATGCTGGGAGGATATTTCTTTTTGTGGGGCAGTCTGGAACTAGAGAGCACAGTTTAAAATAAGGGATCTCGAACGTAAGACTGCGAGAAGGAGAAGTATTTACTCTCAGAGGGCTGTTAGCTGTGGAATTCCCTTCTCTTGAGAGCTGCAGAGACTGGGTCATTTAATATATTCAAGGTTAAGTTAGCTAGATTTTTGATAGATAAAGGAGTCAAAGATTATGGGGAGAAGACAGGAAAGTGGAGCTGAGGCCAGCATCAGATCGGTCAAGATCTGATCGAATGGTAAAGCAAGCTCAAGTGGCCAAATGTCCTACTCAGTCTCCTAGATTTGGGCTGAATTCTTCCAAAATGGGGCTATGTCCCCACGCCGGCGTAATGGGCCCCCGCACTTCCAGTTTTGAGTCCGTGCATGCACATGGCGACGGCATCCAGCAGCCCCGCGCCATGGCGGACTCAGACCGCTGAGGCATCTGGAAGATGTAGGCCCCCCCCCGATTGGCCGCGCGCCCGAGGATCCATCCGGCCCGATCTCTCCCTCGGCTGCCCGTAAGGTGCCCGATCCCTCCGCCATGGACTGAGTCGTCAGCCGCCACGCGAGCATCCCGACCAGCCATAGCATGTTAGTTGCACGCCATCGGGAACTCGGATGGTCGAGAGCGAAGGATCGCTGGGCAGGCCTCTGGCAATGGCCCCCCAGCTGCGCGGAGTACTACCAACCAATTTCCGGGGCCCGGAGAATCGCCGGACTGGTGCTGGGCCCGATTTAGTGCAAACTGGATTCTCTGCCCCCGCGCCAAACATGATTTCGCCACGGGGCTACGGAGAATCCAGTCCCTTGTGTTGTATCCTAACAATCTGTTGGTACGTCAGTTACTGAGATTAGCTAACTCAAAACATTATAGCAATTAACTCTTGGGCATTCCAGGAGTCCCTTGGTTGCTTAGCAGGTTTATCTGGAAAATAGCCGAATAGCAGACCAGTAACACACAAGGTTCAATTCTCAATTTGTGCTGAGTTTGCTGATCATAGCCAGAGGAGTTGTTGTTTCATTACAATGGTTCTGAGCATCATTGTTCAGAAGGGAAAAATTGCACAAGTTCCCATTCCCAATCTCTGGCTAGAACTTTGTGCATACAGATATTGAGCACAGACAACTTTGTGACTCTGGATAAATTATTTCTACAGTCAAATATCCCATTAACATTCTCTGCTGAGCTCCATACATAAGTAATGGGCAGTTAGACAAAGTTCAAAAAAATGCCATGGAATTGCACCTTGGTAAGAAATCAACAACTTCAAGAGAGGAAGAAAGCAAAGAAAGTGGTCTTCAAAAACCTTCAAAGTTGCTGAGACATGAGAATACGACAGCAGTTATTGCATTTGCACATCGAATTCGCAGCAAGTAAGCTACAAGCAAATGCAACAAAAAGTTGGCTAAACTTAATCAAATGATCAATAAAGAATATGCTTTGAAAGAAAATAGGTTTGCAATTGTTTGGCGATTCAAATTGAGACAGCAAAAGAAAAGATGTCAGTGCAAAGTGCAGAAGCAGAATTCAATTATTTGTTCAAACCTTTTATACTTAAGACTCCACTGCATTCATCACTTCCTGCAGAATTAGTAACTTTGCAGGAGTAATCTCCCCCATCTGCAATCTCTAACTGATTGATCTTCAAAGCAGCAGTGTTATCTTGGCATGGCATTGTGTACTTTTCATTGGCTGATATTTTTCTGTCATCTTTATACCAAGAAATATCGACTGGGATAGAGCCAGAAAATTTGCATTCCATGTGGAAAGAAGCACCCAGAATACTCGTCATTTTTCGTAATTTTTTCGTGAAGGAAGGTGCAATCATGCGATCTGTCCAAGACAGAATAACAAATCAATAAGATTACCGAAACAAAATTAAAATAATGCTCAATATTACAATGAGCAAAGAAAATACAAAATTAGACAATTCGATACTGACCCAGCACAGTAATAAAGGTTTTGCAACTGCAACTGCCCACATCATTTTTGACCTCAAAGGTGTATTCGCCACTATCCTCATTTTCTGCAGAAAAAACCTTTAGGCTGGCAACCTTATCTGAGAAACTGATCTTATATTTTCTACTGGGTATCAGCTCCGTTCCATTCTTGAGCCATTTAATTTTTAGTTCTGGTGTGCCAGCTATTGTGAATTCCAAAGTTGCTGGGTTCCCTGCAGTCACACTAATTGGCTCTGCTTTTTCTAGGATATTTGCAGGATCTGCGGCAAAATGAAATGATTAGTAACCATTAAGAAAACTTAGTAAACCATCATAATTTGATAAAATAGGAGTCTTGCATAAAAAGCGCAAATACATTCTGAAGCTAACCTTTCGCAACTAATGTTGCCAGACATTTTTGACTTCCGGCTTCATTTTCTGCAATACAGGCGTACTTTCCACTGTTGTTTATTTCAACAGCAGCAATTTGAAGAGTAGCAATATTGTTCTCAAAGGTCATTTTGATATTATTACTCTCTGTAAGAACGTCTTTATCTTTCAGCCAAGTTAGAGTGATAGGAAGTGAGCCTTTTAGGCTGCACTGAAACACAGCTGAGCTTCCCAAAAGTGCAGTAGTATTTTCAATCTTCTTCACAAAGGATGGTGGTTCTAGTTTAAAATGAACACACAGAAGATGCATTTGTATGGGTCCATTTATGAAATGATCTTTTTAAATTTCTCAACATCTACTTATGATAGTAGATCATGAAAGCATTTCCCTCACTTTCGGAGGACATTACTAACCTTTTAACTTTGCTGTTGTACTGCAGAAACATTTTCCGACTTCATTGGAAACGGTGCACTGATAAGCACCGACGTCTGAGGACTCAAAGAAGCTAATATGGAGAGAAGCATGAGTATCTTGGGAGGCCATCCTGCACTTCCTGCTAGTTCGAATAAGCTTCCTGTCTTTATGCCAGGAAATATCAAATGGTGCTGTGCCAGACAACTCACATTCAAGAGTGCAACTGCAACCCTTTACTACTTCAGTCGGTTCAAATGTTTTGATAAAAGAGGGGGGCTCTACAAAGGAAAGCACAAAAATCTCATGCTAAAATTCTAATTCAAACAATTACTTTTCTACAAGTAGTGAGAGAAAGCAACATAGATGTTGCCGAATGTGAAACCAACGGCAATATCATACAGACCTTTGATTGTGATGGCAGAGCTGCAGCTATCAGTACCAGCTTCATTTTGTGCTTCACACACATAATCCCCACTATCTTCGACATTTAGATCATGAATCTCAAGAACAGTTGTAGAATCAGCAAATGATATCTTGTGCTTTTCAGAGGAACTGAGAACTTTATTATTCTTGTACCAGGCAAAACTGATTTCAGGTGACCCTTTCACTTGGCACTGCAAGTGTGCTGAATCACCTTGTTTCAATAGCAATGATGGTTCTAGCTTCTTAAGGAACGAAGGTGGTTCTGAAGGAAGGTTTGAAGAAATATTTTAAGAGATGCCAAGGAAGAAGCATTTACAAGAAGAGGACTAATATCACTCAGACAATTTAAAGAAAAGATGTATCATGCAACATATTAATCATTACGAGTGATAACTGAAAATTTTAAATTCTTAAGCTTTACAACTTCTTTAAACAAAGATAAAAACAAAATATTATCTATTTAAACACAAAAATAAAACTATTAAATTGGTGAGAGATATAAAGCAGCAACTGAAGTGTGGAATTGAAGCCAACCCCTGCTGCATGTTGCCCAGTAGCAGGAGGGCAAGCCATGCAAATTGCTATTTATTTCAGCAGGGCTGGAAGATTTTTATATCATAGAATGGTTCCAGCACAAATGAAAGCCATTAGGCCTGTTGCATCTGTGCCTGCCGTCTGAACAAGCAATTCACCAAGTTTCTTTTCCGCCATTTCTTCTTCATCGAATCCCTTCAGTGCAGGAATGGTCATTTGGCCCATCGAGTCTGCATCGACCCTCCAGAAGAGCACTCTATCAAGGTCCATTCCCCCTCCCTAGCCCCGTAATAGCCAATCCACCTAGCCTGCAGATCTTCAGATAATAATCAAATCCCCTTTAGAGACCCTTAATCAAATCTGCTTCCACCACACTCTCAGCCAGTATATTCCAGATCCTCATCACTCACTGCATTAACAAGTTTTTCCTCATGTCACCACTGCTTTGCCATTTACCGTAAATCTGTGCTCGCTGGTTCACGATCCTCCCACCAGTGGGAACATTTTCTCCCCATCTCTTCAGTCCAGACCTCGCATGACATGCCGCTGTCAAGTCTCCTCTCAATCTTCTCTTCTCCAAGCAGAACAGTCCAACACTTCCAGTCTTTCTACATAACTGAGGTTCATTTATCCTGGAGCATATCTTGTAAACCTTTTCTGCACCCTCTTTAGTGTTTTCTCATCCTTCCTAAACTGTGATGTCCAGACTGGACACAATACTCCAATTGCGACAGGTTTAACCCAAACCACTCTCTCAACCTGTCTTGCCACCTTCAATGATTTATGTGTATACACATTTGTGCTCTGTTCCAGCACCCCCTTTAGAATTGCACCCTTTATTTTACATTGTCACCCTGCGTTCTTCGTACAAAATGTAATCACTTCAAACTTATCTGGTTTAACTCTCTTTCTGCCACTTTTCCATCCATTCCACCAAACTGCATATGTCCTTCAGAAGTTCTACATTAGCATCATAACGCTACCAAGTTTTGCATCCTTACATTTTGAACTAGTGTCTTGTACACCAAGGTCCAGGTTATTAATATAGATAAGGAAGAGTAGGGCTCTTAATGCTCATCCTTGGGGAACTCCATTACAAACCTTCCTCTTGTCTGGAAAAACAACTGTTCGTCACTACTCTTTGCTTCCTGTTACTCAGCCAATTTGTATCCAATGCTACTGTGTCCTTTATTCAATGAGCTCTAACTTTGATCATAAGTCTGTTGTGTGGCATTTTAAATGTCTTTTGAAAATCCATGTACACTACATCAATGGCATTGCCCTCATCAATCCTCGATTACCTCATTAAAAATCTCAAGCAAGTTAGTTAGACATATTTAGTTAGTTGCCCTTTAAAAAGTCATTGCTGGCTTTCTGTAATTAACACACATTTGCCTAAATGACTATGAACTGGCAGTCTCTCCTCTTAGCCTCTTTGCTCCTTTGTTTATGTAATTCCCGTTTGAACCTTCGATATTTGGAATTGTATTATCCAGCTGACATCTGCCATAAGAACATTTTTTTTGATTCATCTCCATTTCTTTCATCAATTTGTGAGCTCTGTATTTGTTTTCACTAGCATTCACCTTCATGGAAATATACCTTGACTGTGCTTGATCTGTTGTTTCTTTAAAGACAGCTTATTGCTTGATTACATTGTTGTAACATTGTCTAATCTTTGATTTAAATTTATCTGGGCCAGGTCCATTCTGACTCCATTGAAGTTGCTTTTTCACAAGTTAATTATTCTTACACTGGATTGAACCTCATGATACAATGATCGCTTAAATGTTCCCCTATTGACATTTTATCCAGTTGGCCCAGCAAATTCCCAAGAACAAAGGGGGCGGAATTCTCCGCTCCCCACGCGGCCTGGGAGAATCGCGGGAGGGACTCCCGACATTTTGTACGCCCTCCCGGCGCCCCCGCGATTCACCCCCCCCTCTCGGAAAAATCGCCGCTCGCCGTTTTTCACGGTGAACGGCGATTCTCCGAGCCCGATGCACCGAGCGGCCAGCCCTTCACGCCCGTTTCACCATGGCAGCAACCACACCTTGTCGCTGTATTCGTGAAACGGGTGCCAGATGCCCGTTTGGGGCATCTAGGGGCCCGATTTGGACGGGAGCACCGCGACTGTGCTCCGGAGAGGACAGGCCCGCGATCGGTGCCCACCGATCGTCGGGCCATCGTCCAAAACGGACGCACTCTTTCCCCTCCGTCACCCGGCAAGATCAAGCCACCACGTCTTGCCGGGCGGCGGTGGAGAAAGACGGCACAGAGCATGCGCGGAGTCGTGCCGTCTGCGTGGTGATGTCATCCGCGCATGCGCGGGTTGAAACCGGCAACCCGCTCATGCACAGATGACATCATGAAAACCGCCGTTCGCGCGTCATTTCTGGCGGCCGGAGGTCGCGGCCGGGAATGACGGGTGCCCACTCCTAGCCCCCCGGGTGGGGGTGAATTAGGTGCGGGGAGCGGGCCCCAAGGCCGTCGTGAACCACGGTTGAGTTCACGACGGCCTCCACGATTTTTGGCCTTAGTGGAGAATACCGCCCTGTTCAGCAATATCACCTTTCTCTTTGAACTTAAAACAAGCCTCTGCAGAAAATTAATCTAAGCACAATCTGGGAACTGCTTCCCTTCAGCTTGTATTCAGGTTACAGTCCACCATTACAAATATTCTTTTATTCCCTGTGGTTCTTTTTTCACTTGTTGCCAGCCTATAGACTACAAAGAGCAATTGCATCTTTTCTTGTTCCTTATTTATAGCTAAATAAATAGATCCCCTTGATCCCTCTGTCACATTCCCTCTCTCAAGAACTGCAAAGTTCTCCTTAATCAGTGCTATCTTCCTCCTTTTCTATCTTTCCTGCACACCTTGCATCAAGGAATATTTACTACCAATCCTACCCTTCTTTGTGCCAGGTTTCAGTTATCACCACAACATTGGTGGAGGGGGGAGGAGAGAACCAGAAGACTCTGCCACCAGCCAATAGTGGGCTGCCTCTCTCTAAGAAACATGCCAAGTGTGTGTGGAAAATCTCCCTCATCATGTTTCTGTGTGCGTACCTGCGTCTGCAACTTGCCAGTCTTATTTAACACACATATATGCTATGTGAATCCGAATTCAATTGAAACAAATTATGTCACAATCCTAATTGCAAAGTAAGTTGTAATTAACTTGACTGTATTGAAAGAGGAACTGTCTAATTCCAGTAGATTCTACTAATATACGTCGCTGACTTGTCCTCTTTACTCTTTCTCATTATGTTATGAGGAAGATATTCATACAAGATCAAGATTATCTTTGGACAAATTTCAAAGATGTGCAGGTTAGGTGGATTGGTCATGCTAAATTGCCTTTTTGGGTCTAAAGGTTATATGGGATTATGGAGTTGCAGGGATAGGTAGTGGGCCTAGTTAGGGTGCTCTTTCAGAGGGTGGGTGCAGACTCAATGGGCTGAATGGCCTCCTTTTGCACTGTAGGGATTATGATTCCATGAAGCTTAGAATATTTTAATTGGGAGGGAGAGGGGATATTCAAGATAAATGCCTGTTTAACTAGAATGAAGAAAAACGAAGATTTCACTGTGATAGAAATATCCACTGTGCATATTTCACTTACAAGAATAAAAGCAGAATTTACCTTTGATGCACAAAGTGATACATATAAAGCATGGTTACTCTATCAGTTCTACAGAATTTGCATGAACTTCAATACTATATCTGAAAAAATGGAAAATTATCCTTAAGGCAAGATATATGAAGAAAAAGCTGAATACAGCTTCACTAAATTGTGAAAACGAGGTTACCGTAAATAAGAATCAGCTGCACTGGAAAACAGCCTTTAAGCAAGATGTTTTAATTAAAGTATTATGATAAATGTTATTGCACATATGTAAAATATGCAAATCAAAATTAAGAATATATGATTTGAACAAACCAGAAATAGGGTTTGTTGTCTAACCTGCAACAAGGAATATTTCCTCAAATAAAAGTTTTTAAAAACCAAATAGTTTTATCCAAAGTAACCACAAGTGTTGCTTACCAGAGGTTTGCAATCTACAACATTCCTTACCTTTTACAGTTAATACCGCTGAAGAGGAATCACTTCCAGCTTCATTTGAAGCAGTACAGACATAATTTCCTGCATCTTTCAATTTGGTTTTCAGGATTTCTAAAACTGCTACCTTGTCTTCAAATGTAATTTTATAATCTTTGCCAGAGTGAAGTTCGACTCCACCTTTTTTCCATGACATCTTAACTGATGTGTCTTCATCTACTTGACATTCAAGATGAGTACTGCAGTTAATTATAGTCTGAGTAGATTCAAGAGTCTTACTGAAATGTGGTTTGTCAAGTACTGTCAGATCAGCACTGCAAATGTCAGTGCCACAATCATTGGTCACTTTGCAAGAATAGCTTCCTTTATTCTGAACCATTACATTGTTAAGTTCTAAAATACGCTTGTTGTCTTTGACTGATATTTTGCAGTTCTCTTCATCAGTAATATCAACGCCATTCTTCTGCCAAGTGGTATGGATCACAGGTGATCCAGCCACTGTACATTGAAGTCTTGCAGTTTTGCCCACAAATGTTGTAAGTGATTCCAGTCTAGTTATAAAGCTTGGTGGAGAAAGTTCTACAAGAGAAACATCTTGGTTAGGATTTTCATTTTTAAAGTTTTGAGTTAGTACTTATTTGAGACTGATATGTTGTCCACATTTACTTTAAAGAAAATGACTTTAAGGAAAATTAGAAAGACGAAAGAAAACAGATGACATTGATACGCCCTGCTGTATTTGTTGCAGCAATCATACAGCTCACCATCAAGAAAAAAACTAATTTCCAAAACAATTATCTGAGTAGCAAAATCGATTTGGATATCATGGTTCTGCATTGTGTTCAAAATTAAGTATTTTTCTTCTGAATGTGAAACAATATACATGGAGGAACAGAAATATATTTTGTGGTTTAAGTTCAAAGTTTAAATATAAACCAAGCCGCTACACAGACGTATTAATTTGTTGCAATGATTTTGTAATGCTTTAAACACATTATTGGATCAACTGGGGAGAAATGCCACCACTAGGAACTTCCTGAGTCCATCATCTAACTGAAGAAAGCGTCCTGGCCTGAAGGTTTTCTGTTGTGGGCTGACCCTTTACACTGATGTCTTGATAGATGTATCCATGAGGGATTTTGAGCATTTCACAATCCTGCAAAGAGCACCTCAAATTCAGGGAAACCCCTGATAGTCCACCTTTCCAATGGGGCTGCTGGCCAGACATTGCTGCCTGCCCTCCCATTGGGCTTCCCACTTCACTTGTCATCCTGCTGCGTTTAATTGGACAGTGCTCACTGAGGTGAATAGGTCGCCTTCAGGAAGATCCCGCCACGGTCACTTTTGCGCTGGCATTAGAACCGTGATCTAATTGGGAAAATTCAACCCACTCTATCTCATAAGCAAAACAGGCGTTTTTTCAGTATAAGAAACACAATAGTGATTTTACAAAAAAAACAAAAATTAAATATAGATATGAATAAACTTTTCCCCTTGGAAGAGGGATCAACGGCCTAGGGCATAGATGGAAGGTAAGAAGCAGGAGGTTTAAAGGAGATGTGAGGGAAAACGTTTTTTACTCAGAGGGTGATAGAGGTTGAAACTCACTGCCTGAAAGGCTGGTGGAAGCAGAGACCCTCATAACATTTAAGAAGTATCTAGATTTGCGATGCCAAGGCATACAAGGCTATTGGCCAAGTACTGGAAAATGGGATTAGAATAGTTAGGGGGTTGTTTCTGACTGGCACAGACACAATGGGCTGAAGGGCCTTTTCTGTGCTGTATGACTCTATGACTCTAAATGATATAAAAATATCAAAACATATGTTGCTACTGCTGAAAGTGAGCAATGTGAAGTAAACATATGCTAGAACATAGGTGAAGTAAATATTGATATGAGACCATCCAAAATTTTTAAGGCTCGTGTGGTTAAAAACTCATTGTTGAAATGAAGCACAATTTGAACATAAATAACTTACCAATCACCATCAGTTTAGCTGTGCTGCTAACACTGCCACACTGATTTGATGCTCTGCAGGTGTAGTCACCACAGTCAATTAGCTGAGGCTTCAGAAGTTTCAAAATGGAGATGTATTTCTCATTCACAATCTTGTACTTTTCACTATCACGAAGTTCAGCTCTTGCTCGAAACCACTGGAACCGTACGTCAGGAATAGGGTCAACTTCACATTCAAACTGAGTAGCTTGCTCAACTATCGTCTCTAGTGATTCAATCTTCCTCTTGAAAGACGGAGGCACTATAATTTAAAGTTCAAAAAAACATGTGAAATGATTGCAATAGTGAACTGTAATTTTTTTTAGCATGTGGCCCCCTGAAACTCAAGGATGGAGGAGGGTGAATGACAGTAATTAACAATCCAAGGAGTGACTGTGGAGAAGAAATGATTGTTAAAAGATGTTAGCTGACCAGTAGTTGTGCTCAACATAGTAAATGGTAAGACTTCAATGAATGAAATTCAAGATTTATTGACATGTGTGGTGCCCATTGAAACATGCGAGTAATTGGTACATCTATGAAATGTTTTTCCTAGAGAGAAGTAGATGACAAAATGGTGATATTAAGTTTTAGGAAGAAATGCAATGCTCATTTGTCTTTTCGTTATGACAAAGTGGTGATAATGATTGAAAAAAATCTAGCAACTCCTCAAATGTGGATATGGGGATGAAAACAATATTAATTCTGTTAGTAGAAATTTAAAATACCATGGCTGATGTTAATCAATAGTTAATGTTAAAGCACAAGAGACTAAATAAGAACAATATAGTCACAATAAAGTTTAAGCTTTAAAAGTTACTTATTACTGACAGTGAAAGCATGTGATGACTGCATCAAGTAAGAATGTAATTTTCATTTAAATTAATACAAAACCACCTTAGAATAATAATAAAATTAGTTTTTCAATTTTTGATGCAAAATATTTGGAGTATTATCTGAGGCAGTCTGTCCAGGCTTTGACTGCATAGTATATAGATTGACAACTACGTAATGCAAACATTATTTTACTTTTAAAGTAAGGGAAAAAAGGAAAGCAGGAAAAGGAAGAGAGGAGGGAAGGAAATATTTAGTCATGTTAATTTATTAGCATGAACTAAGTTTAATTTTGAGAAACTAATATCAAAAGTTAATTGGATAGTTAGTTCAATATATTAGCTTTTGAAGTTCGTATTAACAAAGATTTTATCCCCATATCCAACCTCTTATAATAACTGTGAGTTTTGCAGAAGTAGTTGCTTTTCCAGCTTCATTCAGTGCCTCACAGACATATTCTCCTTGATGCTTCTCTTTCTGTACTTTGTTGATTATAAGTGCGTAAGTGTCATGTTCTTGTAAACATTTGAACTCATTTTTTGAAATGATTTGCTTCCCATTGATATACCAATTTACCATGTTAACTTTTGTTATGACTGTGCTTAATTTTACCTCACTATCTTCATCTACAGTGATGTCTGTAAGCCCTTCAGTTATTACTGGAATGCCTCTGGTGATTTTTCTTGGTGCTTCACCCGGCTTTCTCGGTTTAGAAATGCTGGTAACCAAAAGTTCCTCAATGTTCTTCTCTTTTTTGAGAATTTCTGTTGGTTGTTCTACTGGAACAGGTGCTGAAGGGGCCTCTGTAGTAATTATCGCACCGCCAACATCTCTTATGTGACTTAAGACTGCCCCTTTTTCAACTGTCTCAACAGATTTAAACTCCTCAGTAAAACCCTCTGATTTAGTGGTTCCCATCATTTCTTGAACAACTGTCTTCTTTGAGATTGCAGTAACTGTAGTTTGTACTAACTCTGTTGACTGCATTTTCTGTTCATCATATGCATTCCATACCTAGCCACTTCAGAGCTGCTTTCAGCAATGTTGACAGCCTCAGGTGAGATCATCCCTTTGGCAGAAGTTATGCTGATGCACAATTTTTCTAATCTATCGGTTGAGAGTGGAATTATATCTAATTCCTCAGCTAACAAAGGCTGCTGTTCTTCATGAGTAATAGCATGGAAAGCAGCCGTTAATTCCTTTCTTAAATCAGCTTTCTGAGGGTATTCTCCTTCAAATGACAGAGTTATGTCTATGGGAGGATTGGTATTAGTAATCTGATATGTAATAAACTATATTTGGGTTCTTTTGAACTTTTAATTCCTTAATCTCCACCTGTTCTATGCTACTCAATAAAATAGAAGAAAGGACACAATGTTCACTTGCCAAAGCAGACTGCAATGCTTTCTTAATCTGTAGACCAACATCTAAGATGACTGCTTTAGGAACTTCAACATTGAAGGCTGTTTCTTTATGGAGTGCATTACTTTCTTGTGCTACTTGAGCGAATTGTGCTTCATCTGGTTGTTTCTCAACCTTCAGAATTTTTTGCTCTGATCTTTTGATTCCTGAAGAATGTTCCTCTACAATGAGCTGTTTTTCTTGATGCAACAATGGAAATCTTACTGACTGTCCCTCCTGGATTCTCTCTGCAAAATCCTTTTCTGCAGCCTCTAGTATCCTAATGCTTTCTATAGGCATTGCCTTTTCTTTAACCTGTACAGAAACTGAAGGGAGCTTTGATTCATATGTATCTTCACAGGTTGCTGCACTTAAGGCTTCGGAAATGGCAAGAGAACCATCTTCCACTATCTTGTTCTCTGTTATAGTACTGAACTGTTTGACTGTGTCTTCCAACTTATTTATTACTGCACGTTGTTCTTTTTCTTCAACGGTAAAACATTTCTCTTTGATATGTGCATTGGTACAGCTACAGATGGGAGATACTCTTCTGGCGGAAGCTCACATTTAACTTCAGCCTGTAAACTTCTAATTTCCATTTCAAGTGTTTTAGTTTGTTCAGCTGACAATTTTGATTTCTCTTCCACAACAGCAGTATAGCTGTATGCTTTCTCAAGTTTGTGTGCTGCAACATGAGCAGCTGGTTTCTCATCAGGTAGCATCCCTTCTTTGCGAAGAATGCATGTAGTCTCCATAAAATGAGGACATAAAATAGGCATGTGTTCTTTTGTAGGTTTAATTGTGACTGCATCTTTTACATCTGATAACGGAGTTGTGTATTCGTAAGGTAAAAGGTGCTGTTCTTCTGACAATAATGAATGCAGCAATGTTGGGCTTCTTCTCAGGTCAGCTTTCTCGCCTGTTGGTACTTCAAAAGTAAATGCTATTTCTTTGGGCAAAGTGTCCTGTCCCTGAACAATCTGTAATTGAAAAGGTGCCTTTCCTTCTTTTTTGATGTTAATGAGGTTGCACCGTCTAACCCAATTATTATTTTTGTATGTTCGCTTGTGAGCTGTTGTTTTTCTTCTGCAGATACAGCAGTTTTCACAAGTTTATCCTTTGTAAATGAAGCTTGTTGCATGTCAGCTTTAGGTACTTTGAACAGAGATTCCTTTGGTAATGATTTCTGGCTTTCAGTAACAGACATCAGGAATGGCTTTTTCAATTCTTTTAATAATTTTGCTTGTCTCGCTTCATCTAATGTTTGAATGTCTTTTGCCACTTCATGCCTTAATTGTTTCTGTTCCGTTGCTACAGCTGTAAGAACTTCCATTTTTCTTTCTTTTGAATTGCACATTTTTAACTCAGGAATTTCAAAACCAAACAAAGCTTCTTTGTGTGGTTCTTGATGTCCCTCAACCTTGTAACTGTGCAAAGGGTATGCTGGCCCTGTTTTGGATATTTCTTCTCTGCAACAGTCCTGGAGCTGGGAATTAGATGCTTTTCCTCAGATAAGATGCTTATTTCTTTTGTCTTTGCTTTAGCATCTACAGTAGATGCATCTCTAATATTAAAAGTGCCTTCTTTTGGAATTACAGTTTTCTCCTCAACTGTGGGCAAACAAAGAGTAGAATCTAACTGAGCTTCAGTGCTTGATAATTCAAATACTGGTGGGCTTTTAATTGGTTCAAAATGTTGCTCGATATAGCCTAGACTCTCTGTGTAGTTTGTGAATGCATTATTATCTGCCTCTTTCCTGCAATTGCTGCTTCTGCAGCAGAGACTGTCATCTCATGCAACATGCCTGTCTGTTCACTGCGAACAGAGTGTTTATCTTCAGAAGCTATTGTGTACACCAATTGATCTCTGTCTTGCAATTCAGCCTGAGCATCACCAGGTAACTTTACTGTGAATAAACGTGACTCTGTGGCATGATCACCTACAGACTTTGTATATGACTTGGTATGGTGCTTTTGAACTACATCCTGTTTCCTGTGTTGAACAGTAGCAAAAGTACTTCTGAACACAATTAGCTCTGCTGTGCAAGTTGTTTCGCCAAATGAATTAAATGCTTTGCAGGAATATAAACCACTATCCTCTTTTTGTACATTATGAACAGTTAATGAACCAGAGCCATCGGGGTTAGAACTAAGGTTGCATTGCACACTCTGATGAATCTGATTGTTTCCCTTATACCAAAGTACCTCTGGCATTGGCTCACCTATCACGACATACTCAAATTTTGCAGACAGCCCTTCTGGGCACTGCAAAGATTTCAGTTCTTTGAAAAATGCGGTGGCTGACCTCTAGGTGTATGTATGGTCTCTGATGGTACCATTGGCACAACTTCCTTTAATAGTGCCTCTTTACTTATTTTTTTGTCTGGTATTTTTGCAACAGGAGGTTTTGAAGCTGATGTTGTAAACCCTCCCAAAGCTTCCTTTGATTTGATCTGAAGGTATGCACTACATGAAGTCACTCCAAGTACATTAGTAGCTGAGCAGGTATATTCTCCCTCATCTGTAAATTTTGCATAAGGTATAATTAGACTATATTCATCCCTATCATAAATGAACTTGTAATTTGATGAAGGAGCCAATTTTTTATTGTTATAAAACCACTGAATAGAGGGTTTGGGGAATCCAGTAATTGTGACTGTGAATTTAGCTACATCTTCCACAACTACCTGTATACTAGATATGCGTTTAATGAATACTGGCACTGTTCTTAAAGGCTTAGCATCAATTTTTATGTCTGAAATGCTGGAAAGGGCTGCTGTTTCAGGTTTGAGTTCAAATGTTTTGTCTGACACATGAAGGTCACTACTGTAGAAATCTTCCCTCTCATCTTCATCAGCGATGGTAACAGAGCTAGAAAATTCTGTATGAGAAATAAGATGCTTAAATTTAGAAAAAGTGTTGATTGGGAGTGGTGTTTCCTAATACTGGAAACTGAAAATAATCACAAAAATGAATCTTCTAAATTTGCATGCTAAACCCAAGTTGCTTCAAAAGAATACAATTCTACAATAGTTTATCTGAAATATTTATCTTCAATCTATACGTACAATAGAATCCATTCACTGTGAATAGAATTCATCCAAAG
Organism: Scyliorhinus canicula; assembly: GCF_902713615.1. NCBI lineage: Eukaryota > Metazoa > Chordata > Chondrichthyes > Carcharhiniformes > Scyliorhinidae > Scyliorhinus > Scyliorhinus canicula. The sequence continues at coordinate 196,038,967 of NC_052147.1, read as the reverse complement.
CAGGAGGTAAATTTTGCCTCAAACTACTTTGATCATCATATGAACAAAATTTTAAAAAACCTGACCTTCATAACTCAAGTTAAAATCAAACTATTTTTAATTTAACATTTATTGAGTTTGGAGACACTAAATATATATCATCTGAAGAACCAGAGTAATTACAGATAAAAATATTTTATGTCAAATCTATATTCTCCATTTCTGAATAAAAATGAGTAGAAATGAGCTCTGCGACATTTCACCACAGGAGCTTTACAGAATTTCATTCTAGGGTAGTCGTGTTGGTATTATTTATCATTACACAAAATTGTTTTGCATGCCAGAAATTTTCTAAAGGCTTGAATAATTTCTAATATAAATTTTATTCCATCACAGAAATACATCTATTTCAATCAAATAAAAATCAGATTTGAGCAGTAAGTCATACCACAAGCAAGGTAAAAGAAAAATGCATTCCTACTTTTACCTTAATAATAATACTATCCATATGATAATTTCATGCTAAATTTCAGAATGAAAAATACACAGTTTTCATTTCTAATCATCTGGTAACACATTGTTGTCAATCATCTGGTAACACAATGTTGTCAAATACATATTGTTTTCTTGGTAAAAACAATTGGCTGAGCCAGAACCAGATCCAGTGGTTCAGAAGACAAGTGCAACATTTGTCTATTCCCGTACCACACAAAATCTGATCGCGGTAGCAATGAAGTGCTAAAATTGGCTTCAGCATTTCCAGGCTATGGTACCACAAAATCAACAAACATTTCTGTTCCTGATCGCTATCCAGCAATCCATACTGAATGTACAGCTTAACATTTACTGTGGACTTTGGGATCTTGACTTTAGGGTGAAAAGCAGATCCTGAGTCCACACTGGTCGACAGAGGGACTTGCTCAATGATTTTACCAGATGCAACCTCCTAATTGGCCGCATGAGAGCCCACCATCCACTTATGGACTCTGGCTCCTGATGTTGCTGGCCAATTTAGGAGGCTGGCAGCTCTGAAGCTTAGGCATTGCCAATGGGAGAGGACGGTGCTGCTGAGGCGGGCCATAGATGTTGAGGTACTGAAAATGGAGGCATCTTTGACCAGTAAGTAAAAATTAAATATGAAAATTGGCTGCCTGCCTCCATGGAGCAAGTATCCAATCTGCCTTGCAGCCCACCACTGGAAAAATGTACCAAAGGGGAGCCATCTCAACATGCCTCCTTGCTTATTAACCAGCTGCACCCCTACACCTGTTGCCACCACCCTGGGGCCAGGAAATTCATCCCTGTGTGTGTGTGTGTGTGTGTGTGTGTGCATGTGTGTGTGTGCTTTAGCCGGGGCTGGTTTAGCACAGGGCTAAAGAGCTGGCTTTTAAAGCAGACCAAGGCAGGCCAGCAGCACGGTTCAATTCCCTTACCAGCCTCCCCGAACAGGCATCGGAATGTGGCGACTAGGGGCTTTTCACAGTAACTTCATTTGAAGCCTACTTGTGACAATAAGCGATTTCATTTCATTTCATTTTTTTCATTAAGTGCAGAATAACATTCACCATGTTGGTTCAACGCTCAAATAATTGACCAACTTTCAATGACCATTGTAAAACACCTAATTGGGCAAGGTACCAGGGATCCACAATCACCTGTGGAACTGCATTATAGCATGAGCAATTATCTTCAGGAGAGGAGAGTTAAGTGAAAGGAAATATACCTTACATATCAATCATGTTATTACGATAACAAAACCAAAGGTACAAACATCCATTTATCGATCATATAGACACAATATAATTATGATATATATCAACAGAAACCTGTACAAGGAATGAATGATGTCTATGTTAAAGAGCTTCTCACCAAGATGGAAGTCTAAATTTTTTCATTCATCGCATCTTAAATCATGTAAATAGGGGCAGATAAATTATAGAAAACAATTGCTTTCACACAACTAAATTGTTGCACTTGCACAAACATAACTGATAAACATGTTAATTTATGCTTATGTCATGAAAGATCCAATTTTTGTAAAATTTTGATGTTTGCGCAAATCAAACCACGAAAGATTCTCCTTCACTACCAAACAATTTACTTGTTTTAGACAAATATTAAACATTCATTACAATAGAAAAGCTTAACTTTTAATGTAAATTAACAAGTTACAAAGTAAATATTAAAATCATAATCAAAGATGTGACCAACGTACAGATACAATATGATTATTTGCAAACTAATTGAAGACCAATTCCATTGTAGCCTTGCAATAACTCTGACATAATCTGTATTTTGACATGGTTGTAGTCTTGAGGCCTATAAATGTTTCCTGCTCTATTTTCACCATTATGGAAACTGCTCAAAAGATTCAACTGAAAGACTAGATAATAATTCTCAGGACACATTAAAATCCATTGTGACACATTCCTCCAAAAAGCAACTGTGGTAACACATATCGTAAGTTCTGCAACTTCACAAAATGAATTCTTAATTCTCCACTTGCGACTCTGAACAATCTCACAAACTCTTCTGGCCTCCAAACACAGCCATTAAAGTTAGCAATAACAGAATTATAAGAAAACACTGCATAAACCAAATTTTGAACATCTAGCCTATGTGGTGATATAGTACACTGGTGTTCCAATGAACTATGCCATGGCGTAGTTTAACATAGGATTCCCTAAACACGTTTATGATCTCAGTCATAGAGATAACTGAAGGCAAGGTAGGACAGCCAAGTATATTTTGATTGGCGTGATAAGAAATCTAGATGAAGAGTCACATGGACTCTATCTATGCACTCTCCAGCCAAAAACATCTGGGACAAGGTAGGTTCTTCTCTACCCTAGCTGTAAAGAAGTGCATACAAGAGAGATCTAAAAGGAAATAACAAAAATGAATAAAGCAGAAGTATATCATAAATGAAATCATACTTACCAAAGTTCCAAGAATCCCTCTAAATTATAGCCGGACGAAACTATCCTGTCATGACTCCTGTAGTAATTCTGTCCTGGAGCATAAATTCCTTTAAGAACTGTGGCTCATAATCATGAGCACATCCGTCCTAGTTCTTCATATGACAATTGGTATAACTTTCAGTTCTATCTATCACAAACTCTTGGCTTGAGCTCCATAGTATCAAACAGTTTCATGAGATGAAAATTCCACATAACTGAAAGTTATCAGGTACCAATTAGGACCATTGCTGTTGGTGATATTAGCAGATAAATCTTTCACATGTTGCTCTGACATTGCTCTGGGCATTTTAAGTGTGCCATTAGACCAGCTAAAACAAATGGGATTAAATGATTCTATTAAATGCTGGACAGAGAAATGTCAAATCAGCATGTTTAGTGATTTTCCTCCAGTATTAACACAAATTTCTAGCCTCTAAATGAAAATACTCTCTAAACCGCACTTAGGTCCAAACCTACAATGGGGCAAACTGGGAACAGAGCAGGATCCAGACGAAACAACTCAGGCTTCATAACTTAATCTTAGCTTGAGGGCTCGAGTGTTATTCAGTCAAATGCTATTTCATAGAATTATAGAATCTCTACAGTGCAGAAAAAGGTAATTCGGTCCTTTGAGTCTGGACAGGCCCTTCGAAAGTCTATCCTACCTCGGCCCAATTCTTCCCCATATTCCTGCAACCTGACCTAAGGGACAATTTAGCATGACCAATCCACCTAACCTAAACATCTTTGGATTGTCGGAGGAAACCGGAGCACCCAGGGAAACCCACATAGACATGGGGAGAATGTGCAAACTCCACACAGACAGTTACCCAAGGTCGGAATCGAACTTGGATTCCTGGCCCTGTGAGGCAGAAGTGCTAACCACTATGCCACCGTGCCACCCCGTATCAAACAGGATTGGCTATGCTAAATTTCTCTTAGTGACCAGGATCTGCAGGTTAGGTTACGAGTTATGGGAATAGAGTGGGGTGGACATGGCTAGAGTGCTCATTCGAAGGGTCGGTGCAGGTTTGATGGGCTGAATGTCCTCCTTCTGCACTGTAGGGATTCTATGATATGCCCGGCACTATTGTCAACTCGAGATTTATTTCTGCCTATTACAATATGAAATCTTAAAAACATTCGTTGACACCTTTCTCCTCAGTTAAATTTGACAGCCAAACATGCTCTAAGAAATGCTTTCTGCTATAGTCTTCAAAGAATTAACAATAAACCATCTGTGTATGTTAGTTCACATCTTCAAATATACTAAATGTTAAGAAAAATATTTAGCTATTGTATATCAAATAGGATAAAGGCTCAATTAAGAAGATTTCAATACCTTAACTAATCTTTCAATGAAAAACAGGCATGCATTTTAAAGTAACTATCGCCAGAAAGCACATTAAAAGCTGTACCTATTACTGAAGGACATGTTTGAATGCAAATCTCTGATGAAATTAGTACCTCGCTCTCTGTATGAGAGAATTGTGGAATTCAATTGAGTTGTCAGACACAGCTTCATGCAGAAGCAAGGTACTGGGCCAAAGAAAACAAGTTCAGAATGACAGAATTCTTCTGCAGCACTATAGCATTTTAAAGTAGCTTGGACAGTGCCTTTGAAAGTGCATTGCCCAGTTAATCATGGAACGTCATTTCCAAACAATAACATACCACAAAAGAATTGTAAAAAATAAGTACATGTAATTTAAGGGGACGGATTCTCCGTTCCTACGGCTAAGTGCTGAATCGAACGGAGAATCCGCGGGAGGTTTACGTGAAAGAAATTGGCGCGAACCCTTCACTGATTCGGTACCGATGAGGGGCTAGCACCGGTGGCACGTCAAACACACACGATCGCGTTGAGAAAGACCGGAGGATGACCCCCCACCAGTCCCCCCAGCCATGACAGATGCCCCCCTGGTCAGCGGCATGGATCCCGGCCAAGTGCGGCGCCACTGGACACAGTGAGTAGCCTGCATGTCAGCTCAGGTCACACGTGTCCCGCGTCTTCGAAACTCGGCCCATTGGGGGCGGAGCATCTTCAGTGGGCTGGCCGATGAGGCACCAATGGCAGTGCGATTGCGCATGGCGCGCTTCATGATGACACCGGTTTGGAGGGGGTGTAGAATCGCAAACCAGCATCAAACCAGAGACGGCACCGATTCCAGCGTCAGAATCGATTCTCCACCCAATCGCCGATTACGATTTTGGCGTCGGGCAACAAAGAATCCTGCCCAAGGATTTTGGTTAGGTTTACTTCAAAGCTGTAGTGCTAATTCAATAGGAGAGGTCTTCAGTGGATTTTCTGGCCGTTCTGCTGGTGAGGTCCTCCAGTCCCGCTGATGGTGACTTCTCCTCCCCCACTGTGGGTTCCCCAGCAGTGGAGGGTGCGAACAGCAGGAAACCCCATCGAAAACAGCGGGACTGGAAGCTCCCGTCGCTGGTCAATGACAAGCCACCTCTGCTGCCACAACATTTGCCATGTGGGTGTGGAAAATCAAATCCTTATAGATGCCAATCAGCCATTAATGATTCACCTGTTTGATGTAGAATAGCCCAAGTTATCAATATTTTTCAATACCCTACTCTTGACCTCAACCAGGCTTTTTTACACTTCTAGTCCAAAACCATCAGTATTTTGCAATATTTACTCTTCAGCTAATATTTGAACATCACAAATTAAAGATCCACAGTTGATAAACCACTGCAAGATACAACTATTAAAATCAAATCTAAAAATGAACTATCTTTTTAGCAACATCAAATAAGATATAATCGTTCTTAGCAGTAAGACCAATTCAATGTTCATGTTTGAATATAGCAAATTCATAAATACACTATAAATCAAAAAAAAACAAACAAATTATTTATTATTCATAGACATTCAGAAGGAAAGTACTATTTTACAAATGGAGTACTTTTAAAAAAGCTTCTGAGACTGCATTCCCAGCTTTGTTAACAGCTTTGGACTTATATACTCCAACATCGCTTTCTTTAACATTTACAATGTTCAAATAATGGTTTCCAGAGTCCTTTTCCTCAATAATGTAATGGGCACCTTCAAGCATTCTGTCATTCATATACCACATTACACTAGGTTTTGGACGACCAGTCACAAGGCATTGGAAAGATGCTGTGCTCCCTACAGTTGTGGTACAGTCAAGGAGGGATATTTCAAATTTTGGTGGAGTTTCCATCATTTGAAATTCAAATGAACAGTTTTCGGAAGCCTCTGCTTTAAACTGAATAGTTTCCTCCTTCGCAGGCTCACCAAATACATCAAAACTAATATTTACACATTTCTCTCCCTTTTCTTTATTTTTGATCTCGGTTACTGCAACGAGTTTCACCAATTTCTGAGAATCATCTGTACCTTGCTCTAATTCAAACTCAACCTCAATTTCTGAACGCTGGTTGCTATGCACTAAAGAACTACCAACATCGACATCTAATTCCTGAGGACATTTTTGAGCACTATCCAATTGTACAGCAACCATTGCTCTACCACCTGATTTTGTAAGTGCCATATTTGAATTTGTCACCACTAGATAACCTCTGCATGTTGTTTCTCCAACACTATTCACTGCTTTGCAACATATATGCCATTGTCAGAAGGGCAAACATTAGTTATTTTGAGACTGCGATTAGAATTGTCTGTTCGAATGTACTTCTTGCCATCCAAAGTTATGAGTGAATCATCTTTGAACCACATTATTTCAGGGGTAGGAATACCAGTCACTGAACATTCAAAGATGGCATCAGTGTTTTCTGGAATTTCAAGGTCAAAAATATGGCTAATAAAACGTGGGGGCATTTCAGTGACTTCAAAATCGATTTTCATATCTTCATTTTCTTTTGTTATAAAGTCAATATTATGTTCTTCAGCAATCATCATAGGAAGGACATCCAGGGAGATAATCATGTTTTTATTGTCAGGAGTGAATTCAGGAATTGTAACAATCTTTACCTGTTTTTCAAATTCCTTCACTTCATGTTCATCAAGTTCAACTTCCAGAAGAATTTCCTGAGGTGAAGGAGATCTTGATGTTTGGCCTTGCTGAACATCAAACTCGATAACATGTTGATGAGTCACTGGGGGTGGCAATGCAATTGACCTTCCATCTTGTGGTAAAACATCCACCTGAGTAATACTTTTGGCTTCCCCTATGATGTTTACAGCATTGCAAATGTATTCTCCTTCATCCCTCTCTGGATGCTATGAATTACTAATAGACACAAATCTCCTTCTCTTTCAAGTCTAGTTCTGTGGTTTGGTTCTAATAATGACTTTCTTCTATACCACTGAACATCTGGGACTGGGCAACCAATTACCTCAATGATAAATGTAAGTGTTCCTCCTTCATGGATCTTTTTTCTGACAAGAGGTTTGATAAATGCAGGTGGCATTTCATTTCCTTTTGCTTCAGTTTCCTGTGCAGGAGTTGAAAATGACTCTGATCTTTGCTCCTCAGTGGCTGGACTTACATGCTCAAGTGGTGTTGTTTCAATACCCTCATCTATTGGGGTTCTGAAATATTCTGGCGGTGTATAAAACCTCTCTAGCAAAGAGCCAGAAGGAGACGTACCCACAGCATTAAGTGGAGGCAATCTTTCTAAAGGAGTCACATAGCCAGGAGATTGAGGTGGGGTATGGAATGACTCTGCAGACACAGCAGATTTGAAATTTTCAGAAGCCAGAGGTGGTGTATAAAATCTTTCATTCTCTGCTGCATCATCACTAATTGTACTGCTAATTTCAATCGACATTTCGGATTCAGGGGACAGAGAGCGTACCCACTCTTCATTTTGATTATAGTAGTCATAAACAGCAGCAAATGTTACTTCCTCAACCTCAATCGAAGTTATTCCAGACTCATCATACCCAAATGCCTCATTATTTGCTCTTCATGAATTGTGCTTCTTCCTGTCTTGCAGTAAGGAGATACTGTGCGATGGAACATTTTCATCTCCCTCATCTTTCTGAGAAACTGTTTCTGCCAGACCCACAGTTATTTCACAAATGGGTTGAGGAGATATTGAGTTACCACTTAACTCCATCTCTGATGCATTTCCTTCTGTTTCTGCTCTATGACTTTCCGCAACTTGCTGAACTACACTTTCTGGAAATACGCTATCCTCATACATTTTATTTGCAGAGACACATTTGTTCTTTTTGGTTCTGTTTATTCTTCCATCTTCCAAGCTTCAGATCCCTTCTCATTTTTATCAAAGAGAGAGTAGATATTCACTAATAGAATATGTTTCTTCCACTGCTACATCTGGCATTTTTTGACCTGCGCTTTCAACTAACCTCCATTAAAGATGGACATTTACTTAAACCATTCATCAGCAAAGGATGTGTTGAATCTGCTATTATTTTATTACTTTCCTCCCACAAAGGTGAAAAGTCATCAGAAAAGGAAGTTTTGAGGCTGTTACTGCTCATTGCTGTCGTCCTTTAAAGATGAAACTTTACCTGAAAAATTCATCAGCAGTGGAAGTCAAAGAGTTCCAGTTCAGAAATGACATCTAATGGTTGTCCTTTTTGACTAAATAAAGGAGAAGTATTCACATGCCCTTCCTGTACCTGATAATTGTTCTTGTTGCTCATATCTTCTTCTTGTCCCATTTTACTTAAATTATGCAGAAAACGGCTAAAAGATGATTCTGTTTCCTCATCAGATAGTTCAAATCCTTCAGATTACCAATGAACACTATGCACTGCAGGTTCTATTGTAAGAATAGATATGCTCTGTCATTCTCCAGCTGTATTTTTAGCCACGCACTCATAGCTCCCCACATCAGATGCTGAAACACCATTAATGTATAACCTATGTATTCCCCCATTCTCTCTCAAATCGGTGCTTGCTATTATCACAAGTTACAACTCTGTCATTTTGAATCCATGTAACAAAGGTGTTGGCTCTCCAGAAATTAGGCCATTCAAACATCACTGATTCTCCTTCTGCACAACAAATCTTATCTAACTCTTTTACAACCTGTGGGGGTTCAGAATTACATCAAAAGAGAAAGTAAATTTATGTTTGGCAGTCTGAGAGGACGTTCTGAGATGAATGCTTGAAATCAATTCATCTTCTTGAGGTAACTCTTCCTTTCCTCATCTTTCTCTGGCGTTTGGAGTTGGAGCAGTTATTTTAATTTCAACAGGAGACGAAGCAAAGATAAATTTATAGTACAAGGTCGCGGTACTGCAACTCTGGTAATTGCAAGGTGGACTTTGTTTTAGTAAATGGTAGACAAATAAGACTCAATCTCATTTTTCAACCAGCTGGTCAAATCATCTTCAGTATAGCACTCTGCTGCTTCAGTCACATGCATGTCAAACTGTTTCAAAGATTCTTCGAACAGTTCCGGTTCTGGAAAAAAAAACATATTTTTTACTTAATTGAAGTCATAATTCATAAATATCTTTTTGTAACATATTTTAAGAAAATAATTTCACAAATAAAGTGTGAAGAATCTTACCTTGTATTGTAAGGATGCAGATGTCCTTGCAGTTCCATATTGGTTGCATATTACAACATGTATATACCCCTGCATGTTCTTTGCAAGTGCACCCAATACTCAATGTAGATTTGTTTTTCTATCGAGTAAATATTATAGTCCCCTATTTCGTGGAATTGGGTGTTCATCTTTGTACCAAGTTACAATAGGTTGTGGGTGCCCATGAAATTGGCACTCAAGCACACATAAGTCCCCTTGCTTAATTTTAGGAGATGCAACATGATGGAAAAATGCAGGTGGGCAATGTTTAATTGTAGGAGTCTCTTGTTTGGAGATACTTCGATGGCTAAAGATTTATATTGATGCTCATGTTCTTCTGTTGGCGTCCCTCCCATTAACGAACTGAAGAAATTTGAAGTTTTCCTTTCCTCTGTTAAAGGAGAAGGTCTCACTGTTCGGGGGGAACATTTAACTTTCGATTCTTGTTGTGATTCTTTCTGACTAATTTCAAATGTGCTGAGCAATGCTGTCTCTCCATCTGCTGATTGGTCAGATGTTCCATGGCAACCTTCCAAGTCCCCTGTCAGGAAGTCTCTGTGTATACTGGCAAAACTTTCAAGAGCTGTCTCATGGTCTTCCTTAATTTCCGCTTTGCCAAGGGATTCTATTTTGTCTACTGAAGTTGGCTTTCTCAGTGAACTTATATAAGCTGAAGATTCCATGTCATCTGATAAAGGAGCAAGCTTCACCATCCAGGTAGAATTCACAACCCGTGCTTCATATTGTGGTTCTTTTTGTTTGATTTTACTACACTAATCATCTCAGTCTGTTTTTCTGTTAAGTCAGATTGGTCATACATTTTATGATCCTCTTCAGGTTTCTCAGTTGGAAACCTAGGCTGTTGGTCATCAGCTGTTTCATGGTCTTCCATATGTTCAAATTCACATGCAAGTTCTTCTGCATCCATTGCTGTTTCTTTCATCAATGAACTGAAAAAGGTTGATTCAAGTTTGCATGCTGGCTCTTTGTGCATTATCTGGGCGGCACTTGTAACCATATCTTCAGGTTGTGACTCTTTTTGGTTGATTTTAGATATGCTAGTAGTGTCTATTTGTTTGAATAGTGATACAGACCTACTGGTTGCTCCACCGGCATCTTCAGACTTTTCAGTTACAAAATCCCTCATCATACTAACAAAACCTCCAACAAATTGATCTGGAGTTTTCTGGTGGCTATCCTTAACTTCAGATTTAACTGGAGGCTGTCTTATTTCTGTTGCTGTTTCACTCATTGATGAACTGACAAATGCTGAAGTTTCTTTCCTTTCTGATCTGCAAGGTCTCATTATTGAAATGAAGTCTTCAACCTTGTCTATATGCTGTGCTTTTTCACTGAGTTTAGGTAAATTAATCACCGTCGTATAATTTACTGCTGACCTAGATTGATCAAGCGTTTGGATTCCACGGCTTTCTTCAGATTTTGAAGCTAGAAAGTCTTTATCTACATTAATAAAACTTTCAAGCCTTTTTTCAGATGTTGATTCATGGTCTTCTTGAGTATCAAATTCATGCGGAGGTTCTTTTATATCCACTGGAGTTTGTTTTATCACTGTTCCGGTAAAGGTTGATGTTTCTCTTGTTTTTGCTGTCAGGGGTGAATGTCTCACAGCATGATTGGAATCTGTGAACTGTGCATCATCTTGTGGGGTCTTTTGCCTGATTTTCAACATACTAATCACCTCTGCCTGATTGACTACTGATGCAGATTGGTCAGATATTTTATGACCATCTTCAGGTTGTTCAGTTGGTAAGTCGCTAGGTACATCAATGAATCTCTCAGGCCATTGTTCCAGTGGTGTCTCATTGTCTACCTCAGATTTATATGGAACATGTTTCACTTCTTTTGGTAATTCTTTCATCAAATAACTGACAAAAATTGATGTTTCTTTTTTCTCTGGTAAAGTATAGGATATTGACATCTGGGTATAATCTGTAACTTCATCTTCAATTGTGCGGCTTTTTGGTTGACTTTAGAGACATTGATCTCATTTTCCTGGATGCTGATTTTGTTTGATTAATGATTATATTGTCAAATCCAGACCCCTGTTTTACTAAGACATTCCCAGCCCATTTGTCAGAAGGTGCATTAGGATCTCTTTTGACTTCACCTGTACATGACATTTTGCTAATTTCTGTAATGTTATCATCAAATGATGTTCTGAAAAGGGCAGAGGCTTCTGTTTTCTTTGTTAAAAGCAAAGGTGTCAGTTTTTGTGTAGATTCTCCCATCATGTCACCTTGTTCTCCAAATCTGGATCCATGTATTTGTGTTGCTTTGGAATGGTCAGCCATTGATAGGTCATTTTCAGTTTTTCTTTGCTATTGCGTTCTGCACATTCAGCAAACTGTAGGACCTATGATCAGAAAGCACTTCAGGGTCTTCTTTATCCTCAAATTTACTTGGATATTCTTTTAATTCCACTGGAGGTTGCTTCATCTGTGTTCTGGCAAACACAGGGGATTCTTTTACCTTCAATAAAACCTCTGCACATTCAACACTATCTTCACATTCAACACTATCTTCAGACTGTGCGGCATCTTCAATTACTGTTGTTTCTTTGATAGCTGGGGTGGAAGGCTCAAATAACTCTCCAAACCCCTTTGTGAGGTAAATCCCTCTGTGTAGTAATAAAGCCTCCATGCCACTGATCAGAGTGTGCCTGTGGTTCTTCCCAAAGTTCACTCACTGGTTCTTTTCTTTCATTATCGTCCTTCTGAAAATTAATATTCTCAGTTTCCTGTTCTTCCAACCATATTTATTTTCCTGTGCCTGGTCTGCTTCTTGAACGAAATTACCTTTCAGAAATGCTCTTTTAATGACTTTATGACTTTTGTTCTGGAAGATCTTCAGTAATCTTTTGCTTTCAAGTCTCTTTGTGCTTCTACTTCCTGTGAAGGAAGTCCTAATATTTGTTCCATTTGACATTGAAAATCAGGAGACTCTCTCTGGAAATATTCGCCAGGAGACAGTTCCTGTTCTTGCACAAAATAACACTTACTACATTCAAAATCCATGAGATCAAGGTCTCCCACACTTTTGCTGCGCTCTCTGTTAAATAAGCACAATTGTACTTTAGATTGTCTTCAACTGATGCAGTGCTCAGGTCAAACGAAGCTTCAGAGAATGCAAGAGAAAATTGTTTTTTTCCTTTAGCGTCACGTAAAAGCTGTAGTTTAATTTAATGTCTTCATCAATTAAGCTATCCTTATCGAGAATCCTCCCGTGTAACCTAGGTGACTGTATTTCTGCAGAACCATCATTAAACGGATAATGTCTTGTTGGTGTTCTTTCAAAATACATTGTACGCATCAGTTTGCTTTTAGATTGAATGTTTTCGCAAAGCTCCTTGAACATGATATTTCTTATCAAGGGTGATCCAACATGTCTGAGATCAACTCTAAGTCTTGCAATCCCGTTTTTAACTAAAAAGTCGATACTTTTGTGAACCATTTCTGATCTTTTCACAAAGCTTAGATAGTTTGCATTTTGCTCTTCTTTAAGTGCAACAAGTAAAGATGCAGTTGCCTCTGCTGAGCCCTCAGAGTTTATCGCAAATATTTTGTAACTCCCTGAATCTTTCTCTTCTACATTATTGATTTCCAAACTTGAATTGTGAATGTGCATTATGCTTTCTATTTTAATAATCCTTCTTGAATCTTTACAAATAGGTCTGTTGTTATGAAACCATGCAACCTTTGGTGCTGGACTGGCAACCATTTTGCATTTAAAAATAGCTTGCTCGCCTTCCATTACAGATTGAATTTGAGCTTTTCGGTGAAAGATGGTCTGAATTCTCAGACCAGGAACTATAGAAGATGTTCTGCTGGCACAGCGATCAGCAGAAACCAGTCCCCTGATCTAAATAATCTTCAGCATCAGAAAATGGCATCTCGCAGATTTTCTTTGTTTTCCAATATTCTTTCCCATCACCAAAAAACAACCTCTGCAAAAAAAGAGGAGAAATAATATCTGAAGTTTCTTATAAGTCAGGTCAAAACATTTTAAGTATTAAATTTAGCACAAATCTGTAATATGATGAAACATTGAACTTAATGCATCAGCTTTTTCGCAAATACTGTCAAAAAATTCACTCACCATATTTGTTCGAATAACGCAGACCATTTTCTTTTTAAAGATTCTGAGCAGGAAAATCGCTCGTTCTTTGTTCCTTCTTCAGACTGTTGCAATTTCTTCTCAAAAATCATATTAGAGTGTATATTTTTGAAAAAAGCATAAAGTGATCTCATGACAGAATTTTGTAATTTTAGTGTAAAATCTGTCCCAGTGATTTGAGGATATTTAGATTATTACAATTCTTACCCGACTTGCAGACAGCAGAATAAACGCCCTTTCTGATCCTTTCAACAGTATGTACTTTTAGCCAGTTGATAAATATAGTTTTTAGAATTTTAATCAATAGATGGAAGTAAATTAATCCATAACTATAATCCTTCTAATTTGCTTGAGAAGGCGTTATTCGAACTAATATAGTTGTTAGATTCACAACATTATGCAAAAAAAATGCCAGCGTACATAAACCACATAACTGCTATCTGCAAGGCAGTATAAATACATGAAGATAGGTTGATGTCATGAAAATGGAAGAAAATAAATACAAAATCGAAAAAGACCCTCGTCAAATTTCCTTTAATAAAATATTGCCTGCAAGTTCTTTATTACCAAGTGTAATTCTTATCAAAAATGTCTATTGGAAAATCAGAAGTAAATGAGATGAACAAAAGTACTGATTCAATACTCATCAATAAAAATAGATTTTCAAACATTCAATCATTAAACGTCAAATAGCTGAGAGCTCATTTAAACACGTATTATACACTTCATAATAGAATACAACATGCATCTCTGCATATCCCTTTTGCAGTGTATCAGTTATGTCATTGAAAATCTAAATTGAAATTCAGCTGAAATGTGAGGAACTGATACTGGTTAAAAGTAAGTTTCCTGTAAAGTAAATATTGTTGTTAAAGGACTTTTTTTTTGTTTAGGTGAAATGAGAATGATGACAACAAGTCAGATTGGCACACACAATGTGATTTTTGACACTTCGTAATACAGCACAACTTCTCAAGATGGCAAAATACAAACTTCATATCAGTAGTTGGAACCTACCATTAACCTACCATTAACTACAAATTAATGACATTTAATCAAATAATGATAAAAGTATTACCTCTCACTTCCATTTCGATCTGCTTTCAATCTTGTCTTGAATCTTTTCTTTACAGCTGCAAGAAAATGAATATACTGAATACAATTGTATGAACATTGTCCTATTTTCCCATTATAAAATAAAATATGCAAAAAGGAAATAAAACTAGAAATACGTGGAATGTGCAAAGACATTCAAAATATACATGCAAAAACAATTAAATGTATTCCGCTAATTGTGATTTCCAGAATGCTACCAAGCAATTGGTTGACTGAATCACAAAGCTAATTCAGACAATCCAGGATTTTGTATTTTAAAAATTCATTCTCCATTGTTCTGTATCACAACATCAAACATGCCTTAACATGCCTAATTTGATTCAGGAAAAATGAATGCAATAATCCACGGTCAGCAAGATGACGTTCTGCAAATATTCTTTCCATAGGGTGTGCTGAGATGCATGATAGAGTCACATTGTGAAGGACCAAAGCATGCAATTGCCAACCTGTCACGCTGAGTAGAGTGTTGCACGCTGTTTCTCCAGCAGAGTTAACCGCTTTGCATGAATAAGTGCCACTGTGGACTTTGGCAGATTTTTTGTATTTTTAAACTGCATAGTAAGCCATCATGTTTAATGAAACAGAATGAAGATTCTTCAACTATGCGTTGGTTGCACAGCCAAAGTACACAAGGTGATGGTACACCTTTACAATGCAAAACAGCAAAATATCTTCTCCAACTTGTACGATGATTTCTGGAGGCAATTTTGCTAAGAACATCGGTGTGTATGGCTCCAGTGGTCTATCAATTCGTCAAAGGGCACTACGTCAGGATAATAGTCTCGGCTTAGTGGCTTCACTTTTCCAGTTGGCGTTTTGGCTGAAGGTGGTGGTGGACTTGATGGTTTCCTTTAGTACTTCTGGTTTGCTATCAGATGTGGATATGAGGCCTTTGTTCAGTTTTTAGTGCCTATCTGAACTGCTATCAGTGGTAATTTTTGCACCCGTTTTTAGGTTTTGATTCTTCAGCTATGCGAGAATAAAATAGGGATAAATGTTAACTGTTTAGTAATTTCAGAAAAGTAAATACTTGAAAAATTTATAAACAGCAAGACTCAATGTTTGCAATAATTCATGCAGGCTGGTGTGATGAAATGTCTAGTGTTAAGGTTGTATAAATCACTAGCTAAACATGTTAAACTGAACATTTACTATTAATAAGTAAATTTGGGATCTTCTTAAAAACTTATTTTTGAAAAGAAACAATGAAGTGGATGGATCAGGATGCTGTTTGTAAATAAAATAGTAACAACCACCTTCTACTATTAGTACAGCAGTAGTCTTCATTTCACCACCTTCATTTCTTGCAGTACAGCTGTACTGTCCCTGATCTTCTAAGTGCACATTTAGGATAGTGAGAGACATAACATTTCCATTCTGAGAAATCTTCAGTCTTCCGGATTCTTCCAGTCTTCTGCTTCTGTGACTCCATTCGACCTCTGTAAAAGATTCCCCACTAAAGGAACAGATGAACTGTGCCATCTGACCAGTCTTCACTCTTAGATCACTAAGTTCAAGGAGAATCATGGGAACCTCAAGGGCAGGTTTGGCTGCAGTGACTGTTATTTCAGCTTCGCATTTAACTTCACCAAAAAGGATTTATAGCTTACACCTATAAATTCCTGCATCTTCTTCTTGGACATGTTGTATAATTAATTCAGACGATGTCAAAACTTCATCTTCTGTTAAAGTAACAATTTTTATTCTCTTAACTTCCACAAGTTCTTGATCTTCTCTGCACCATTTTATTTCTGGTTTTGGGAATGCTAGAATTTGACATTTTAGAGATGTAGTTTCACCTAACAAAACTGTGACATTGTTCATATCTTGCAGGATTTTCGGGCAAACTTTGACAGCCGCTTCTAATTGTTTCCGTCTTGGCAGGTTTTTGGCATTCTTCCCAACTTTCAGAGGAAACTGTCTTGCTCGATGAACTCATGGAAATACTTTCAAACATCTGAACATTGTATGTATATTCCTGCTGCAAACTGATTTCCTTGGCAAACTTCTTTGTATGCTTTAAGGTCACAGGGGACTCCACATGCATTTCTGCTACTTCAAAAGTCTTTGAAGCGGATGGATTCCTCTACTGCTTTTCCAGAAGTTGTTATGCTCTGGACTATCTATGCTTTGCACTTGTAATCTGAGTAACAAAAGACAAAGTATTAATCATGATATTAATCATGGACTGACAAAATAATAAAAGCAATAGCTCATTTGTCCAAAGGGCAACCCAGCATGCTAGCCACATGCTAAAGAAGTGCAATTCACTTGATTGAGGAAAACTCCCGCTTCTTTTCCTCAATAAAATCTGCAAGATTTCATCGGGGAAAATGGCATTCGTTGAATAAAATGAAGATTAGTCCTTCTCTTGCAAATATCAAGATGAACGACGAAAGAGTTCTAAATTGGTGTTAAAGTGATCAGATTTTAGAAACATGATGTGACATGAAATGTGAAATCAAACGAGAAGAAAAAAATATATACTGTTAGAAGCTACCGACAGCAAATGGTAGATGTCTAGTCAGAGGGTGAATTATTTGACATTCAATTACTCGAAGTGTAGCCAGTACTAAATGTTTTTCCAGCACAGTTTGTGTTTGCTTTGCATATATATCCTAATACACTTATCCTAATTTTATCATTGCATCAGTAATAAGTGTGGTTTTGTTCTTATATTATCAAAATGAAATACTGGACTTTTCTGTGACTTTATTAACCGCCCATTATGCAATCCTTAGATCTTTGGTTTGTGTCCAACAGAAACTAATGCATAAAATATACTTGCTGCCCCAAAGTGCACTTGTCTACTTAAAATGCACTCACTAAGGATAGGCAATTGGGCTCATGTTGCTTCGTCAGAAGAACCAAACGTAGATATATGAAAGATCTGAGTCTTAGATGTAATCAATCTTTCTACATCCTGGAAAGGAAATCAGGTACTGTGTGACTGGCATTATAAATGAAAAGGTCAAGGCACATACTTTCCACTTGAGAATGAGTGTGTCTTTGGTATGGAACGAAAGGGAAAATGCTGGAAAATCTCAGAAAGTTCTGGCACCATCTGACAGCTTTGATAAAAAGTCATCAGACTCGAAACGTTAGCTCTTTTCTCTCCCTACAGATGCTGCCAGACTTGCTGAGATTTTCCAGCATTTTCCCTTTCGTTTCAGATTCCAGCATCCGCAGTAATTTGCTTTTATCCAGTGTCTTTGTATGATTGAGGTATTTAGGTGTACTTGTCATGAAAACTTGCATCTTACTTTGTAGTTATTGGAAAAATCATAAAGCTGAAGCCACTGCAAGAGGAGACTAATTTTAACAAGAAAATCCAAACACTGATTAAATACAATACTTTATTGCTGAATAATTTACAGTTGTGACATATTAAGTTGTTTAACAAAAGAAACGTATTTAGTAAGAAAGTGTAATCATATTATAGTGGAATTCCACAGTGCACAGCAGCTGGCCTCTGTTGTTTACCTCAGAGATGGATGAAAGAACTAGCCATGAGGTATTACCAGTTTGGAAACAAATGTAGACTAGATGAGTTGCTTGATGAGTCTATAACTGATGAAAATGCTTCAAAAAATGGCAGGTTGAAAGATGCGGTGGAATGGTGTTCAGCAATACAAGCACAAAATGCACATGCTTTCACCAGAAGTGAAGATGCTTGCTAGTCCAATTGTGCTGACCAGGCAATTCAAAGATTACCAAATGATGAAAACAACAAGCAGGAATATGCTTCAAATTCATACCAGGAAAACAGAACTGTAAAAGTAATGTAATATGTAGCATATAAAGCCAGAATAAAGAATAAGTTAATTTACCTTCCAGTTTTAAATTAGCGGTACATGACACTTCTCCAGCAGAGTTGGATGCCACGCATTTGTACATTCCTTCATCCTCCGGGTATGCTTCAGCTACTTCCAGCTGGTAGGTATCTTCATAACTGAACCATCTTGAAGAATCGTGACTGTTTGATCTCCTTCTGCTTACTATACCATGTAATCTTTAGATCTAAATGTATTTTAAAAACAATGCAGTTTCACCAAAACATTGTCCCCAAATTGACTGTCATTCCAACTTAATGAGCTACAGAATTAACTTTAAAGTGCTATAACTAAACCTCAAATACGTAACTCTGCAGTGTTTATAATTTGAAATAATGTTGCCGAAATGTGTTATGGGTATAAAATGATTGTGTAAAAGTAGGAAGGGTGGAAAATTGATCTCTGTAAAAACAATGGGAACATCCAGCAGCAAAAAGAGAAAAACATGTGGGGGGAGAGAGAACCACACTGTAAAAATAGCAGAAATCCACAGGTTAAGTGCTAGCCAACCAGAAGATGAACTCAAAAATTACATCACAGCACAGCACAGATGGAGATGCAGCACAGTCTGAGAATTCCATGTAATTATAGCTGCAGTCACATCCCACAATGAGTACCTTCTGCCACCTATTCAACTGTGGCATTCACAATATCCAAACACTTTGCACCACACTAACAGATACACTTCCTACTCTCTTCTGGAGGCACCTAATATGCAGCAGCTCACTGGTAGGGTGGGAAGCGCAGGGGGTGTGAGAAGACTGCATGTGTTCATCCCCATTGAGGAGACTTTGCTTAACACCGTTGAGGCAGTGGCCAGTGGCAGGGCGGAATCACTGAGGATGACACTATTCTTGTGATTGTCCAGGTTCTCAAGTCATGCTTCATCCTCTTCCAAAAAATCTAATGGGCCAGTTGAAAGAAATGCTTGATACACTGGCAGACCTGCCAGGAAACTTTGTCAGACATAAGCAGGAGTATGACTCCAACTTTGCCTCGGTTTTTCATAAATTTTGAAGCCCATCTTTCCAGTGGAAGTAACAGCAAACTCCATGAGAACAAATGTAGACCCAACCACGTTCCAATGTCCAATGGCCGATGTGACAATGGAAGCTCAGACTGAGATAATGAAGTCTCAGTTTATTGCCATACAAGTCCAGCTTGGTGCCACACAGGGTCAGACTGCTGCCATCATGGCTGCAGATACCAGTGCTCAAAGAGCTTGCAGGGTCTCACAGTCTAGCAATATACCCACCAGAAGATTACTAGTATTGCTTAGGGGGAGTATCTTCAATGGTATCTTGGGAGCACAAACCTGCTGTGCTCTTTCAGGATGACAGTATTTATACTTTCAGCACAGTCATTCTGTCAGTGCCCTTGCTACTGCCTTGTCAACCAGTCCACCCAGATTGTTGCTACCCATGTTGAGGAAGTACACTCGAAAACCAGGCTCAGGGCTGCTCAGACTGTCCTGCAAGGCCATTTGCAATATCCACCTTCCAACACTCATGTAGCAGTCACTTTGGAGCACCATGTAGAAACAATTAGGATAGGCAAGGGTCATACAAGGCAGGCAATGAAAGAAATGCACAGAGTGATTAGTTGAGTATTTCATGGAGTATTTGGATGTTTGTTGGTGAACGTTGGCATGAAATGTTTTCTTTAAAATTCATTTACTGGATGTGGGTGCCACTGGTTAGGCCAGCAGTTATTGCCCATCCCTAGTTGCCCTTCAGAAGGTGGTGCTGAGTTGCCTTCTTGAACCGCTGTAGTCCTTCAGGTGTAGATACACCAACTGTGCTATTAGGGAGGGCATTCAGGATTTAGTTCCAGCGACAGCGAAGGAAAGATGATGGGTGCGATTCTCCGCAAATCCGGCGTGCCGTGAAGGCTGGAGTGAAAACTGGCCGTGTTCACGCCAGCCTCGGAGCTCCATCCCGGGACCCGATTCTCCCCCCCAGGCGGGGCTAGTATCGGGGTCAGGGGAATCACAGCGACGCGGAGTTAGCGAACGTCGCTAACTCCGCCCGCCAAGAGTCACGGCGGCTGGCGCACACAATGATGTCAGCCGCGCATGCGCGGGTTGGACGGCTCCAACCCGCGCATTGCGCGGATGATGTCACCACGCAGACACGTCAAACCCGCGCATGCGCGGGCCGTCATGCCCCTCAGCCGCCCCGAGGACTGATCCTGCGGGGCGGCGGAAAGAACATATAGTGCGCGGGTATTGGTCCCGCTGCCCTGCGATCGGTGCCCACCGATCGCAGGCCCATGCCACCCTTGGCACGGCTGTGGTGCGGCCGAGCCAATCGGTGCCATGGTTGTCCGGGACGGGCACTTTGCGGCCGTTTTCACGAACGCTGAAAGCAGGTGTGATCGCGGCCGTGAAAACGGCCGTAAACTCCGCGGGTATTCGGCCCATCGGCCTGCGGAGAATCGCTGTTCGCCGTAAAAAAACGGCGAGCAGCGATTCGTGTCGGGGGGCGGCCGGAGGGGGGGGGGGGGGGAGAATAGCGAGACGCCGTGAAAATTGTCGGGAAGGCCCTCCCGCTATTCTCCGACCGCCCGTGGGCAGCGGAGAATTGCCTAATGGATTGCTGAGTTCTGAGCCAAGCCTCATCATGAATGCTTGATTTAGAGCCTTGAAATTCATTAGGCAGTTGGATCGCCTGAGCCCCAACAGGCTGAGCCTGAGAGAAAACATTGTTTGATTTACAGCCCTCGTTCTCGTGCTGTCAATTTCATGATGTTCATATACACAAGGTTTTATTTTATTTAGAGTAACAATTCTTTTTTTTTAATTGAGGGGCAATTTAGCGTGGCCAATCTGCCTACCCTGCACATCTTTTTGGGATGTGGGGGTGAGACCCACGCAGGCATGGGGAAAATGTGCAAACTCCACAGGGACGTGACCTGAAGCTGGGATCGAACCGGGGTCCTTGGCGGCCTGAGGCAGCAGTGCTAACCACTCCACCACCATGCCGCCACACGTATACACAAGGTTAAGAGATTTCAAGTGCTTCCAGTTTCATAGAAACTTTAAAAAGATTCTGGAGAAGTGATACTTTTATTGCAGTGTTGTCAAGATTTTTTTAGGACCGCGGAACATTATCAATAATGACTATTTAAAAAAAAATAATTATCACATCCTACTGGCGCTATAGGATAATGCTTCAAAACAGTGTATGGTGAATATTGGGCATGGAAGTATTGTTGAAGTGGGTTTCCTAGGGAAAAAGCACCTGTGATAAATATTATGTAACTCACATTTATTTCCATATAAATATATATATTCAGTTTGTCAGGCATCAGGGAACATGGGATTCTAGCTAACCAACGACAATATTCCTTATATGGGATCTTTCATATAGATACATACAAAGGCGCACCCGAGCATCCCCCTCGGGCAGATGTTCTTTTGGATACCAGTCTGTACAAGGTTAAGATAAGGTAGTTACATATGCCTGAGACTCAAGGATGGTAGATAAGAGGGGTCTGGAAGATGTCACAAGACCATGAGTAACCCACCCCTAGCTGTCCATGAGATGATCATGCAGGCCCCTGAAAACCAGTAATCAATTTCATGGGTCAGAAAAGGTCAATATGTGTAATCTATAATCATTATGATTGGACTGTGGCTAGCTGGGACGGGCTGAGTAACTGTTTGGAATGGTATAAATATTGATGAAATTTCTTGTTTAGTGGATGTGGATCGCCCAGAGGCTCGCTCCCTGCTGTGTAACTACAATAACTGTTTGACGATTGGAGCAGACCTGAGTATGGAGTGAATTTTTTGGGATTCATTTCCACAAACAGTCTGGCATAGCCGGCAAGGATTCAATGTTGTCTGTTACCATCAGAGTATCGGATGGGTATATTTACTCATAATAAGGACTGCTAAACTTATCCCGGGACTGGGTGGTGTTCAGTGACCGACAAATTCCAAACCTGTGAACAGGGTCTAGCCAACAGTCAAATGGTGGTAGGTAGTTCGTTAAGAGACATAGGTGTTGTTGGGAATTCCTTAAAGTATTTAAAGTATTATATCATAAGCCTGTTGTAAGAAATTGTGACAGACTTGTAACCAAACAGTTGGCCAAGAGACGGTGTACTCCAAGTACCGCTGGACTGAAAGCAGTACCATAGCTTGGCATATGGGCCATAGGGGTGTTTGGGGGCACGAGGTGAAATGGATGGGGTGTGTGGAGATGAGGTGTGAGGGCTTTCATTTTAACAGGAACAAAGTTCCGCAGCTCTGAGGAGGGTCTTTTAAACTGCCTACCTTGGCACCTGGGACCTCCTTCAAACTTATTTCCAGACCAGCTGTTCAGATTACAGCCCAGCTCGCACCCCACAAGGAAATCCCATCTTTTCAGGCACTTTTTCACACGTGGGCCAATCCAGGAATTTTTCAACTCCCACTACATACCCCGATGATGAAAATTCAGACTGTAGTGCCCACAAAGCCACATGCATGCTCCTTCTGCTTCACCCCATTTAGAGAAAACACGATGAATTCCCGTCTCCTGGAAGACAGAAGGTCTGTCATCTCTCCCACGCAGCATTGGAAGGTGAACTAGGTGTTAACTATGCCATTTTTTTCAGCTTGGAAGGATCTGGACGTTGACAAACTGAGGGCGACGGTCACGTGTACAGTCACAAACAACATTTCCTTAACCCTGCTTGAGGGCTTCAGGTCTAGTTCCCAGAAATAGCAAGAGTTCTTTGGCCGAATCGTTGGTCAAATGCAGACACCTCATTCAGACTTATTTAGAGGTAGGAAAATGCCTGCGGGAGGATCAAGGGTGTGTATGGCCTTCCTCCTCCCTCACAGCTTGTATTCTTAGTTGTTGCCTCTGCACTGTCTTTCTCTCCTGCTGCAGCTCAATGAACTGCTACTATAGCCCCGTGACTGGGAGAAAGTAGTGTGCTCTGAGCCCTTGCAATCACAACTAATACCTGCCCCATGTGCAGCGCCATCCCTACAGACTTTTACCAACTCTCCAAACACTTAGCACGTCCAGAAACTCAACAGAGGCAGCAGCAACTGATATGTAAGATGTTATGGTATTTGAATTACATTGGTGAGGTATCCCTCACGTTGCTGAACACGTGTTCAGCTATGTGTGTTTAAAAGAGGGCAGTAATAAGAGTAGCAAGGTCCAAAATGACACATCTGTTGTCAAATCAGTGTTAGTTGCTGACTAACATCATAATTTTCTTACTCTGCACATTTCTGTCTCACATACGTCCTATCGTACTTATCAAATTGGTATTTCGTATGTATCACACTGGATATGTGCAGGAATGCCATGGGTCTAATTTTGCTGATAAAACCACCACTCGGAGTTCCAAAATTACTGGTGCTACAGAACCACATTTTGCAGTCCTGGTATTTATATAGTGCCTTTAATGTGATAAAACATCCCCAAGGTGCTGCACACGAGCACGAGTAAATAAAATGACTTTGAGCTTTACAAGGACTGTATCCGAGGATATTGAGTGAAGTATAGGTGGAAATTGTGGAGGCATTGGCCATAATCTTCCAATCCTTGGGATACAGCAGTGACGCCAGAGGATTGGAGAATTGAAAATGTTGCGCCCATGATCTAAAATTAAAAGGTTTAAGGGTAGGCCCAGCGAATACGCGGCAGTTAGATTAATCTTGGTGGAAGGATAGCATTTGGAAACCCTAGTTCAGGACACATTTAACAGTCACTTGGATTAATAACGGAAAGCCAGCATTAATTTGTTGAAGATTAATGTATTCAACTAACTTGATTGATATTTTTTGATGGTGTAACAGAAAGGCTTGAATAGAGTAACGCAGTTGATGTGGTGTACATGGATTTCCAAAGGCAATTGATAGAGTGCCACAAAAGAGAGTTCTCAGCAAAGTTAAAGGGCGTGATCCTGCGGCCATGCTGCACCGGATAAGGAGCTCGCTGCAGCGCAGCATGGCACTGAAAGCTGGGCGGACCTGCTCCCAGGATCTACCCAGCTCGCAATGCCACACGAGATTCAATGCAATCTCATGAGACGTTACAAGGGAATCCCATCCACAATGGGCGGAATCACTTTTAGCAAATCTTCATATTAAACCGAGACAGCTAGCCTAACTCTAATGTGCAGATTCCCAAGGTACATGAGGCTGTGGGATCTATCCCTTTTGCCTCGGAAACTTCGGGCGAATGCCGTTTGGTACTTGTCCCCATAAAACAGGGGCCAGATGGAACGGCATTCGTGGGGATCTCCAAGGGGATAGGAGGCCCCCACATGAATGCCCTTTGGGCAGGGTGGTGTCTTGGCACTGCTGGTGCCACCTGGGTGCCCTGGTAGTGCCAATCTGGCAGTGGAGCCTGGCACTGGAAGTGCCACCTGGGTGCCAGCCTGGCACTGTTATCTGGCATGGGCACTGCCAGGTTGGCACTGCCAAGGTGTCAAGCTGGCATTTTATTCATGTGTGTGAATGGGCCAGGGTTGCCCGGTGTTGGGGGGGTGGAGCCAGGCCAGGCCAGGGACTCTCCCATGTTGCGATTGGGCTAGGGGACGGGGAGGTCGATGATTTATTTTGTGGGCCTCTGAGATTGGCGTGCCATTTAAAAATGGTGTCCCATTCTCTCATTACAACGGGGAGTTCCGGCGAGCAGAGTTCCCCATTGTAAAAAACAGGGCTATGTGCGGCCTCGGACCCGCGTTCCCCATTCGGGCCTCTTATTCAAAGCGAGCCACATTGAATAATGGGGCGAGATTCTCCGCAAATGCGGAGAGTCGTAAAGGCTGCCATGAAACTGGCCACGTTTCACGGCAGCCTTCACGCCCGTTCCCGGGACCTGATTCTCCCCCCCCCATCGAGGCTAGGAGCGGGACCCCGGGAATCATGGCGTTGCGGCCTTAACGACCGTCGCATGCGCGGGTGACGTCATCACGCCATTGACGGAACCCGCGCATGCGCGGTTCCGCATTTCTCCACCGCCGCCCGACAAGATGTGGCGGCTTGATCTTGTTGGGCGGTGGAGGGGAAATAGTGCGTCCCTTTTGGACGCAGGCCCGACGATCGGTGGGCACCGATCGTGGGCCTGTCCCCTCCCGAGCACAATGGTGGTGCTCCCGCCCCAAACGGGCCTCTGGATGCCCCAAACGGGCATCTAGCGCCCGTTTTTACGACGGCAGCAAGCAGGTGTGTTTGCTGCCGTGAAAAAACGGGCGTAAAGGCCCGGCTGCTCGGCCCATAGGCCGCGGAGAATTGCCACTCGCCGTAAAAAACGGCAAACGGCGATTCGTGACGTTGGTCAGGCAAGGGGGGGGAGAATTGTGGGAGGGCGTGAAAAATGTCGGGAGGCCCTCCCGCTATTCTCCCACCCGGCGTGGGCAGCGGAGAATCGCGCCCCATGTGTTTCTTGGCACTGCGAGTACCAAAGAACATGCGGCTAAACGCGTTCGCTCAGGGACTTTGTTCCCTTTTGGGAAGGTCGTGCCCAAAGTCCATAGAATAAAAGCAACAGTGACAGCATAGATTTGAAGTTCATTGAGTGACAGGAAACAAGATGAGTGGTGAACAATTGTTATTTAGATTAGAGGGAGGTATATACTGGGACCACTGCTTTTCTTAATCTATACTAGTGAACTTGACTTGGGTTTTGAGCCCACCTAACCTTTACACTAAGGGGCAATTTAGCATGGCCAATTCACATAACCTGCACATCTTTGGACTGTAGGAGGAAAACCGGAGCACCTGGAGGAAACCCACGCAGACACAGGAAGAACGTGCAAACTCCACATAGTCACCCATAGCTGGAATTGAACTTGGAAACCCTGGCCCTGTGAGGCAGCTATGCTAACCACTGTGGCACCGTGCTGCCCATTAACTTATTATGGGAGGAGAATTGTTTGCTAGACCCAACGGTAGATAATTTTAGGCCAAGATAGCTGGTCCTGGGGGGTTTGGCAAAGGCGTTAATTGCTTTTATGGGAGTAACGTGGGGGGGGGGGAACAGACCCTTGGCGGTTCCGACATCCAGCGGATAAAGAGTTCTCGTTAGTTTCCTCGGTACACAATGTGTGTGGGCAGCATGGTAGCATAGTGGGTAGACTGTTGCTTCACAGCTCCAGGGTCCCAGGTTTGATTCCCGGCTTGGGTCACTGTCTGTGTGGAGTCTGCACGTTCTCCCCGTGTCTGCGTGGGTTTCCTCCGGGTGCTCCGGTTTCCTCCCACAAGTCCCAAAAGACATGTTGTTAGGTCATTTGGACATTCTGAATTCTCCCTCTGTGTACCTGAACAGGTGCCAGAATGTGGCGACTAGGGACTTTTCACAGTAACTTCATTGCAGTATTAATGTAAGCCTACTTGTGACAATAAAAATTATTGTGTAAAAAAATGTGGCTGCGAAGCTGTTCGCTAAGGTGTTGGCATTAGACTGAAACCTTGTCTGCCAGACATGATGGGGAATGATCAAACTGGTTTCGTTAAGGGGCGGAGGTTAACAGGGAACATGAGACGACTGCTAATATTGTGCTTGCTCTGGAGGGGGTCGGGTCCCTGAGATCATAATCTCGCTTGACGCCGAGAAGGCATTTGACTGGGTAGAGTGGGACCATCTGTTTGCGGTTTAAAAAAAATTTGGATTTGGGCCAGGCTTTGTAACATGGATGCAGCTGTTATATGCGCCCCCATTTATCAGTGTTTGCACTAACAAAGTGACCTCTGACCCCTTACGTCTTTACCAGGGTATCAGGCAGGGTTGTACGTTGTCCCCTTTGCTGTTTGCACTAGCAATTGAGCCACTAGCCATAGCCCTGAGGTCTTCGAATACATGGGAGGAATAGTTAGAGGGGTGGAACACATGTGGCGAGATTCTCCGAACCCCCATCACCCTGACGCAGGCTGCCAAATTCTCTGGCGCCCTTTTTCGGGTAAGGGAGGGATTCACGCCACGCCGGTCGGGGCCTGTTGGCAGTGGCACTCCCCGGCAATTCTCTGGGCCCCGATGGGCTGAGCGGCCATCCGTTTTGGCCAGTCCCGCCGGCGTGAGTCACTCACCTCTGACACCAGCGGGACCTGACAGGTAAATTGGCGGGGGAGGTCCTCGGGGTGGGGTGGGGGGGGGGGGACTCCGGAGCGGGGCCCACAGTGGCCTGGCCCGCGATCTGTGCCCACCGATCTCAGGCGGGTCTGTTCCGTGGGGGCACTTCTTCCTTCCACGCCATCCCCTGTAGGGCTCCGCCATGGCCGGTGCGGAGAAGAGAACCCCTCCCCCCCCACTCATGTGGCAAAATATGTCGGCCGGTCTGCGCATGTGCGAGATCACGTCGGCCCTTTGTAGGATACGCGAACCCGCGCCGTCCCTTCGCCGCCAGCTGGAGAGGTGCCACCGATCCCGCATCCACCAAGCCCCGAGACAGATGAGAATTTCTCACCTTGGGGGCCCATTGACGCTGGAGTCGTTGGTGCTGGTTTTCCTGCCAGCGTGGGGACTTAGTCCCCGGAAGGGAGAATCCCGGCCATGGTCTCTCTGTATGCTTACTATTATAGCGAGGGATCCGGAGGTGTCAATAGATAATATTATAGGAGTCATGCAGCGTTTTGGGGCCTTTTCTTGTTACAAGATAAATATAGGAAAGAGTAAATACCTTGTGGTTGGGTTGATGAGGCAGAGGGGGTGAGGTTTAGGTGAGTGCCATTCCGGCTAGGAAGTCATTTTCGGTATTTGGGGATCCAGATAGAAGGGACTGAGGGAAACTCCAGAGGTTGAATTATACGAATCCGGTGTCAAAGGTCAAACAGACTTGCAAAGATGGGTTGGCCTCCCATTATTCCTGGCAAGCCGCGTGCAATCGCTTAAGATAAACATCTTGCCGAGATTTTATTTATATTCCAGTGCTTTCCGATATTCTAGCCCAAGGCTTTTTTCAGAGAGATTGACTGGTGACTGGGTTTATTTGGGTGGGCAAGAGCTCGAGGATCAGGAGGACGTTGCTCCAGAGGGAGAGACAATTAGGGGGTGTAGCTTTGCCAAACTTTCAATACCATTATTGGGCAGCTAACGCTGAAAAGGCTCGAGATTCGGATGAATTTTGGATTTGGGTGGAAGCAGAGTCTGTTTGGGGAGCAAGCCTAACAGCGCTGGTATCGACTCCGTTACCAACGGTACCAAGAAACACTCTTAGTAATAGCCACATTAAAGATTTTGAGGCAACTCCACCACCATTTTAACTTGAGGGCTGCCTCCAGGTTGATCCCCCAGCTGTGCAAGTCAGTTATTCGAACCAGCTAGGTCAAATGTGAAAGTTAGAGAACGGAAAGATCAAGGTTTCGAGAAAGTGGGAGACTTACTTTTAGAAGGTCGATTCACTAGCTTATTGAATTGAAATAAAAATATGGGCTCGTAGCTCCTGATGTGTTCAGGTATCCCCAGGTGCACAGCTGGGTCAAAAAGTACTTTTCAGCCTTTCCAATGAAGCTGCCTTCTACATTACTCAAGAGGATCTTATCCTGCTCTGATTCAGAAGGGGCCAGCACATCGGGTATACACCAGCAGATAATGAAGGAGGAGACACGCTCTCTTGAGGGTATGAAGTCAAAGTGGATGGAGGAGTTGGGACCGATCTTGGAGGAGGAGGTTTGGAGTGAGACGCTGAGGACGTCGAACTCTACCTCGTCTTGTGCGAGGCTGAGTTTCATCCAACCGGAAGTGGTGTTCCAGGTACACCTTACGAAGGCTAGAATGAGCTAATATTTTTGAAGAGGTGGATAATAGATGCAATTATTGTCTGGGGGGGCTTGGCACATACGCACATCGTATGCACATGTTCTGGCCATGCAAAGCTGCCGGACTTCTGGAGGTCCTTTTTGGACACTATGTCAGCAAGTCTGAACATTCTTGCCCACTGGTGCCGAGTTTTGGTGTTCCGGTTGTGCCGAAACTCTAGAAGGGGGCTGGGGCAGACAACTACACTTCCAAACGCCTCAGCGTGGAGTTTTACACCTCGGGAAGGTTAAGTTTATCATGAGAGGGTCAGTGGAAGGGTTTCACCACAGGTGGCAGCCATTTATATTTTATTTTAAAGAGCTGTTGGGGAAGGGGGGCAGGGTGGGAATTTAGTAACTAAGTTTTACTATTGTAAGGGAAAATGGGGGTGGGGAGGGGACTTTTTTGCTAATTTGTTATTCTGCGTTTTTGTAGGTTTTGTATTAAAATTGTTAAAAATTTAAATAAAAATATTCCCATGAAAAAAATCGACCTAATAAAAGTTTTTTTTATCATGAAAGGTTTAAAGTAAGTAGAGAAAAATTATTCCTTCTGGTGAGTGAGTCAATACCCAGAGGTCATGGATTTAAAATCACTCGCAACATTTAGAGGGAAGATGAGCAGATTGTTTTTCAAGCAGAGTAGCAAAAGTGTTTGAAACTGAGTCCATCAAAAATGTTCAAAAGGAGGTTGGACAGAAATTTTTGGATAGAAACTTCCATGGTTGTTAGCAAAAATTGGGGATGTGGGCCTAAGTATGGCTGCTCTATAAAAGAGCCAGTCCAGCATTAAGGCACGGCTGACGGTGAATGCCCAATTGCCCAAGTGGCAAAGGGAAATTTGAAACAGCTCCCAAATCAATTTTTTGCAATTTGTATATTATGAGGAGGTTTACTGAAATTAGAAAATGATTGTGATGATTTTATTTTAAAATAGACATTTATTAAAATAAAGAAAATTTTAAAACGCTCACACCAAAGAATGGCTTCATACAGTTAACAGTACTTTAAAACAGATCCAAAAGATCTTAGCTAAAACTACACTCAGGGATAGCCTTCGCTTTCTGATGGCAATAGTTCTTAGAGATTTTCAATTCTATAGAATTCCAGTGACATCACCACACAATGCGCTACTGCTTTTGAGGGGTGGGGGGGTCCTTTGATGGTAACAGCAAACAGGTTCTCCAGATCTGGCCTTGTCCTCACAGTTGGTGGTATTTTCCAGCCTTTCCTGATGGTGGGATCTTGTGGTCCCCTCGATGGGCCAGCGCCCCCCACCATCCCCCCCCCCCCCCTCCCCCCAGGTTCCCCAATGGCCGGTGGAGGGTGAAAACAACCGGAGGGTGCTAATAGCAGCAGGACCAAAAGATCTTTGCTTGGCGGTATTACCAGCTTCCACACTTTCTGGGAGAGCTGACCAGCTACCTCGTTGTCTTCTGGGAGACCCAAGCAGCTACTCCCTCACATAGGATTCAATGTTTTCGTAAGTGTGTTTATTCCCTTTAATCTCTCACCCCACTATTGTTTCACACAGTATTTCAGAAGCTCCCTTTCCCCCAGAACTGATCAAACTCCTTTATTTCATGTCATAGATTTAAAAAGTAAATTTGCCCCACCTTTGCCTCACTTGCTCACAGTTTTACAACTTGTGTATGTTCCCGTTTGGAATCAAACAACCCACTTCTTTCATTGCCTTATGTAACTTATTTGTACGTGTCCCTTTTCAATAATGTATCAAATCCACTGTTTACTGGTGTTTAGATCTTTGCCGTCTCTTTGACTCTTAATCCAATATTCATCAAGCACATCCCACCAGCCTGTTTTCCAGTGCATGCGAAATATGACAGTGTTGTCAAAAGAAAAAATTATCATAATTCGTTATTTTCCTGGCAACGGGCGCAATTTATATCAAATCACCTCCTTCAAGATGATTTTCTATATGTCTATGATGCTAGCTCTCTGAAATAAAAGGTAACATTCAATTGACTTTTATTATTGCTGATTATGCCTATGCATTTGTGATTTTGGACATGGAAGCCCATATTTCTTTGTTCCCCACAAGTCCTAATCTCTCACCATTAAAACATTTTCTGATTTGTCTCCTTCAGATCTAAAGTAGATGACCTCTCACTTCACCACATTGAACTCCATCTGCCATAGCTTTGACCACTCACTCGTTGTATGTCGCTTTATAGCCTATTTTACAAAACATACTGTGCCTCCTAACTTAGTGCAATCTGCAAAATTGGCTCAATTCTTTCATCCAAGTCATTAATATATGGTGAAAGATGGTCTCAGGAAAAATCCTTCGAACCTGAGGCATAAAACAATCAGAAAATGTTTCCCTTATCCCTACTCTATTGCTTATCGCCTAACCCACTACCAAACCATGTTACATAAACACAAAGTTCACAGAATAAATGTACACACCGATTCATAAGTTTAAGCTCCACCAATTCCCATTATTCATTTCCAGAAATAGCATGAACCATCCATTAGCCTCTAAACATCATGGATGCCTTGCTTCCACACTTCAAAACTCAACTGAGCCAAGCAATTATATACATTTAAAGGTCTAATGCAAACAAAATATAGTGGCAGGAGTTTTATAGTCTAGTAACCTGCCATAGGTTGCTGCCTGAGTTCACATGCACAATGAACTTTCCCTAAACCCTGTACAATGTCGTAAGACTTCCTTATCCTTGTACTCCAATCCCGTTGCAATAAAGGCCATAACGCCATTTGCCTTCCTAATTACTTGCCGTACCTGGGCACTAATCTTCTATATTCCTTATACAACATTTATAAATTTCACACCTTTAAAAAAATATTCTGCTTTTCTATTCTCAACACGAGTTGTTGCATCCTCAAAAAACAAAATTTTCCAAACACAACTTTCCTTTCGCAGAACTTTATTGACTTTGTCTGATCATACTATGATTTTCTATGTGCATTGTTAAGACTTCCTTAATAATAGATTCCAGTATTTTGCAAGAACTGATGTCAGGCTAACTGCCCTGTAGTTCTTTGATTTCTCTCTCACTTCCTTTCTGAATAGTGGAATTAGATTTGTTAATTTCCAATTGACTGGGACCATTCCATAACCTAGGGAATTTTGAAAAATCACAACAGCACATTACTGTAGATAACTATATTAGTTGACGTGGAAATGCCAGCGTTGGTCTGGGGTGAGCACAGTAAGAAGTCTTACAACACCAGGTTAAAGTCCAACAGGTTTATTTCAAATAACTAGCTTTCGGAGCACTGCTCCTTCCTCAGGTGAATGAAGAGGTTTATTCCAAAAACATATATATAGACAAAGTCAAAGATGCAATTGAATGCAAGTCTTTGCAGGTACTCGGCGATTCTGCGTTGTCGCGCATCCTGAAGGCCGCCTGACAGGACGCGCGACAACGCAGAATCGCTGAGCAGAAACTTACAGCCAAGTTCCGCACACGAATACGGCCTCAACTGGGATCTTGGATTCATGTTGCATTACATTCACCTCCCCCCACCCACCATCTGGACTGGGCTTGCGAAATCCTACCAACTGCCCTGGCTTGAGACAATTCACACCCCTTTAACCTGTGATTATTCCTCTCTCCAGTTGCTCCATCTGGACCTGTAGACTTAATTACCTGCAAACACTTGCATTCAACGTATCGTATTGCATCATTGACTTTGTCTATCTACATGTTTCTGGAACCTACCTCTTCATTCACCTGAGGAAGGAGCAGTTCTCCAAAAGCTAGTGATTTGAAACAAACCTGTTGGACTTTAATCTGGTGTTGTAAGACTTCTTACTAAACTACTTTAGAACCCTAGGATACAGGATATTAAGTCCGGTGGATTTGTCAGGTTTTAGTCCCTCAACATTTTCCTCCTGCTGAGTAATTTTTTTCTATGTTTCCATTGCATAAATGTTAGGTGAGCACAGGAAGCTGAGTTGTGATGCCATCTGTGGTGAAATAGCTGGTCTCTCTCTCTCTCTCGCTATATATATATATATATATAGAATGGCTGAATGGGAAAAGTGGGAGAATATTGTGTGTAGCTTTCGGATCTTACCTCAGCAAATTCAACTCTTCAGGGAGTGAAGGTTGAAAACTAACATAAAAGAAAAGATGAATCAGAAAATCAGAAATATAAATATTTAACGTACCTGTTCCAGTAATGCGGCACTGAAATTGAGCTGATTTTCCTTCAGTGGTAGAAGTGTCCTGTATTGGACTTATGATGGTAGGTGGAGAAACAGGTGCCTCTACCTCAGGAGAGACAACTTCTGCAACTGTAAATAATAAATAATTAATAAAATCTTTGCACGTCTTAGCTTATCAGAATTGTTATTTGAAAATTATGCAAAGCAAAAGAAAATCTGTGGCTGCACTAATATGCGGCGTAAATTAAACAAAAGATTTTAAAAGATGACTGATGTTCATCACTGATAAAATTGTGCAGAATTCCAAGTTAACTATCATTTACAGAAAAGGTCCATGGCTAAATTGGCCTTCTAAGGTAGGCAAAATGAGCAATAGCAAAAAAGGCAACAAGGGAATATTTCATACCATGTCCAATTTTCTTTTTCACTGCTCTCAAAACAGGCTGATTATAGCTTATATCACACCATGACCAAAGAACAACGTTGGTCGTGATCTACCGGCCACGTCACTTCCCAATGGGAGCGCAATGTGGCCAGTAGATCCCGGGCGAAGGCTCTCGCGGCTTCCCAACAGCCACAATGCCTTGCGGGATCTACTGAAGTCCCCTGAGGCATCAGGATCTGGAATCCGCCCACAATGGGCGGGAGCAATCCACGTTGGTGTTATCTACCGGCCTCCCCAGGGAGGCTGCAGCCGGGCACCATTCAGTACGAGTCTGCACAAACGTGGACCAGGCGGAATGGCACCCGGTGGTCTCCCAGGTCATCGGAGGCCCCTGGAAGGCCAGGGATAGTATAGGGTGGTCCCCTGGCCCACCCTCTAGAAAGCGGACACCTTGGCTCTGCCCACTCCCTGGGTGGCACTGCCAAGCTGGCAGGAGCACTCCCAGGGTTCCAGAGTTGGCAGTGCAAGGGTGCCTGGGTGGTGCTACCAAGGGCCAGGGCCCAGGACCATGCCCATGAAAGGAGGGTAAAGGGGAGATATGAAGGGTGCAGGGCAGGTAAGAAGGGGCCTTTGAAAGCTGGGGGGGTGATGAGTGGGGGTCCTGGAAGGGGGCCCTGTAACGGGATGTGGGGGGCCTAAAGAGAGGAGGTTCCCAAGGATCCCATAACGGGGTTTTCATTGGAAGGAGTGTGGGGTAATGACCATGTGTGTCTATGTGTATGTGTGTGTGTGTGTGTGTGTGTGTGTGTGTGTGTGTGTGGGGGGGGGAGGAGGTGACACAGCCCATAGATAGGAGTGTGGGGGACCGACAAGCTCACTTAGAGATCAGGGCACCCTTTCACAATGGTGGCCTGATCTCAGAGTTCAGCTCTGAGACAGCCTCTGTTGCCACCGGGGAAACCCGTGCACCGGCAAACCCCACCCTAAGTGGGGGCTAAACCAGTGAGAAATTTCCAAGGGCCCAATAAAGTAACTAAGTGTCGTTAGAGAGTGGTGGGGAACTCATGAAACTCCCTGGAAGACGTCCCATAAATGAAATTTTTCCGTTAAATCACACCCCTTATCTCCCCCATACCTGTATATAATTGAAGTGCAGATCTATCACACAAACATTGCACATATCCAATCCCTTAACATGCAAATAAAACAATTATGTCAGCTGTACCTTGAACATCAAGTGAAGCACCACTAATAGCAATTCCAATTTCATTTTTTGCTTCACAAGTGTAGGTGCCTGCATCTTCGGGGAATGCTTCAATCAGCAACAGAGTGTACTGGTTCTCATCATGAAGTAACTTGCGCTTAAATCCTGAAGAAAGCTTCTGGCCATCTTTGAACCAAGATACTTCTAATTTTGGTGTGCCGACTATTACACCACAGAATCGAGCAGGTTCTCCGGCTTTCACAGCACAAGGTTCCAGCTCCACCATGAAGACGGCGGCTCGCAAACTGTAGTAAAAACAGAAAAGAAGACCTAACTTTAGCTTTTCATTTCCATTTACTTATCTTTATTGAAGTAGACTGTTGAGGAGCCATATATAGGGGGTGATTATCCAGCTGCGTTGCCCCCGATGCAAATGCCATTATGTTGGGAGAGTTCTGGGAAAGGCTCGAACTGGGATTTGCGCTGGACGACAAATAGTTTCCGATGCTCCCCACCTGCTCCAGGTGGCATGATCTGGTTCAGGCCCTCACTGGGCATGAACCAGATTAGCATATTTAAATCCTCATTTGTGTATGCAAGATCGGTTTAAGTTGGACTCTCCAGGCGCCTGCCATTCTTGCACCCGCCAGCGCAGTGTGAATCATTACCGATCTCCACAAACGGACAAAACACGATGACTAGGCTGGGAAGCTTGGAGGCCTTTGTAGTCCACGGGTGGTCGGGGAAGTGGCAATGCAGTGCACCCTTGCAGTGACAGCCCTTCCACAGGATGGGGCCTGAAGAAGGTGCACCCAGAAGGGGAGTGGCATGAAAGGGGGTGTGAAGGGGTGGGGCCTGAAGAGATAGGACGCAAAGGGAAAGCAAAAGGGGGGTAATATGGAGATCCCACAGAGGGGTGTCGCTCATCTGGAGGGGGTGACACTGGTACTGGTGATTGGGGGGGGGCCTTTGTCGGTGAGAAGGGAAGGTTGCAGTGCGTTAATCTGAGACTGCGGAGCCCCAATCTCTGAGGGGCTGGACCTCCCGGCATACTTAGTTCTGGAAATTTCATTCAAGGAGCAGTTCACTCCAACTTCCAAAAACATTTCTAAGTGTGGGTGGATTGCGATCACGAATCACCCGGTGGGAATCGCACCTCGTTTCCCACTGAAGACCACACTTGGAAATCTTTTGGGAGAATTGAATCCATATTCTTTCCTGATAGCACTAGAAAGTAGTATTGTCAACAGCATGAGTTAAAACCTGAGAAAGAGAAATTATTTGGAAATTGAAGGAGTTTTAACTAAATGTACGAAAGGCAACTTCCTGCGAATGATTCCAGTTGCTGAAGAACTGAACATTAAAACTGAATATTTAAACTTTAGTTGACTACTTTTCCATTCCTGAACAGTTGGCTGAAAAGATTAAATGAGGATTTAAGTATGCTAATCTGGTTCACACCCAGTGAGGGCCTGAACCAGATCATGCCACCTGGAGCAGGCCGGGAGCTTCGGAAGCTGCTTCTCGTTGGAAATAGTGGACTGAAATTCAACAATGACAGTGGGGTGGATTTTTTAAATCAGTTTGGGGAATGGATTGAAGACAGGTAGGCATGCAGTTTGGCGCCATTGACTTTTGCCACGAGCCCGACCCAGAGCCATTTTGAATGTCGCCGCCTAAGGAATAGATCCGCTGCCTACTGCTCAATTGAGGCCAATTATTGTTAATTATGTGGCCTATTACTCGATCAAGCAGTAGATTCCCACACACTAGACCAATAACAGCTGGTGGGCTACAGTCACCTCCAGGATCGTGGTACAGCTGCTGCGGCTTTTTGAAAAATAAACTTACCTTCACTTGTCCTTGCAGTCTCTATTTTCAGATCAGCAGCTCCTGCCTCAGCTGGTGGAGCCCATTGACCCTCCAGCAATGGGAGCTGATTCGCCATCCTTAATTGGATGGTGAGCCCACTCCCTGCCCTTCAATTGACTTGACTATTGAACATCCCCATGGGTATGTGTTCAGGCAGTAAAGAAGGCAAATGGTATGTTGGCCTTCATAGTGAGAAGATTTGAGTATACAAATAGTTATGTTCTACTGCAATTGTATAGGGCATTGGTGAGGCCACACATGGGGTATTGTGTGCAGATTTCATGGCCTTATCTGAGGAAATATGTTCTTGCTATAAGGGAGTGCAGCGAAGGTTTACAAGGCTGATTCCTGACATGGCACGACTGTCATATGAGGGGAGACTAAATTGGTCAGGATTATATTCATTGAAGTTTAGAAGAGTGAGAGGGGATCTCATAGAAGCTTGTAAAATTCTAACAGGATTAGACAGGGTAGATTCAGAATGAATGTTCCCAACGGTGGGGGTATCCAGAACTAGGGGTCATAGTTTGAGGATAAGGGGTAAACCTTTTAGGACTGAGGGGAGGAGAAATTTCTTCGCCCAGAGAGTTGTGAATCTGTGGAATTAACTACCACAGAAAGTAGTTGAGGCCAAAATGTTGTATAATTTCAAGAAGCAGTTAGAAATAGCTCTTGGGACTAAATGAATAAAGGAATATTGGGGGTGGAGGGAAGGCGGGATCAGGGTATTGAACTTGATGATCAGCCATGATCATAATGAATGGTGGAGCCGTCTCGAAGGCTGAATGGCCCCTTCCTGCTTCTATTTTCTATGTATGTTTCTATGTACAACTTGCAAATATCTTTTGGGGTGGGAACAATTAACTTCTCAGTGAATCTTACAGAATACAAGCTCCCCAGTCAAGGGGGCAGGGAACCTCTAAACAATGTGCTGTTGTACGGTATGTAAAGCTGGCCAGTTAGGCACTGGCACGGCAGACGTAGTTGAGATATACTGGGTGATGTATATAAAAGTTATTGTAAATAAACTAAGCTTCTTTGAACTACTTGGTGTGGACTCCTTCATGGCCTTATAAAGGTTTGTCTCAAGCATGCATACAGGGTCAAGGACTGGGACTAACACCCCATTTCCAGTTTACAACCTCAGATTGAAAGTTTGCCAAGTGATGTATTAGTGGATGGACTGTTTATTATGCATTCCACCCGATTTTTCTTTCTATTCAAGTCAAAAGAAAGGAAATTGGATCACAAGTAAAATAAGCAGCTGATCCAGTGTCTCTCATTTTGCCCCTGGTCCACCCAGCAAAATTACTTAACCAATTGAGAAAATCGTAATCTCTCCTCTGTTTTTTTCAAATACTACATTTATAAATGACCTAGAGGAGGGCACAGAAGGTTGGGTGAGTAAATTTGCAGACGACACTAAAGTCGGTGGAGCTGTAGACAGTGTGGAAGGATGTTGCAGGTTACAGAGGGACATAGATAAGCTGCAGAGCTGGGCTGAGAGGTGGCAAATTGAGTTTAATGTAGAGAAGTGTGAGGTGATTCACTTTGGAAAGAATAACAGGAATGCGGAATATTTGGCTAATGGTAAAATTCTTAGCAGTGTGGATGAGCAGAGGGATCTCGGTGTCCATGTACATAGATCCCTGAAAGTTGCCACCCAGGTTGATAGGGTTGTGAAGAAGGCCTATGGTGCGTTGGCCTTTATTGGTAGAGGGATTGAGTTCCGGAGCCATGAGGTCATGTTACAGCTGTACAAAACTCTGGTACGGCCGCATTTGGAGTATTGCGTACAGTTCTGGTCGCCTCATTATAGGAAGGACGTGGAAGCTTTGGAACGGGTGCAGAGGAGATTTACCAGGATGTTGCCTGGTATGGAGGGAAAATCTTATGAGGAAAGGCTGATGGACTTGAGGTTGTTTTCGTTAGAGAGAAGAAGGTTAAGAGTGACTTAATAGAGGCATACAAAATGATCAGAGGGTTAGATAGGGTGGACAGTGAGAGCCTTCTCCCGCGGATGGAGGTGGCTAGCACGAGGGGACATAGCCTTAAATTGAGGGGTAATAGATATAGGACAGACGTCAGAGGTAGGTTTTTTACGCAAAGAGTGGTGAAGCCGTGGAATGCCCTACCTGCAACAGTAGTGAACTCGCCAACATTGAGGGCATTTAAAAGTTTATTGGATAAGCATATGGATGATAATGGCATAGTGTAGATTAGATGGCCTTTAGTTTTTGACTACCCATGTCGGTGCAACATCGTGGGCCGAAGGGCCTGTACTGCGCTGTATCGTTCTATGTTCTATGTTCTACTATTAAGTGGTTACTGAGACACTCCTTAAGAGCAACAATCCAAACTGTTTCATCATCCTTTCTCATTGGTCTCTCAATACTAAGAAATCATTTCACCAACATCCATCCCATCCCACTCACCCCATCAGCTGCCCCCACCCCCCAGGCATCAGGACCCCCGGCAGACAAGGGAACTCCCCCAACCCTAGAAGACAGAGGGATGCCTCCCCCACCACTAAATGTTAGGATCACCCACCAACACCACGCAGACATCAGGGTGAACCCAACCTCCCCCCCCCCCCCCCCCCCCCCTCCCTTGATCACCGGCATCGGGGCATCATTTCTCCCCCACTACCCTCCACCCATCATCATTGGGTATCAGTGCCCACCCCATCCTACATATTGGAAACCCCCTCCAATGGGGTTTCCTAGAGACCATGCCTCCTGGCACTGCTAACCTGGCACTGCCAGGGTGCTGTGCCAGGAGCTGTGCCAGGGCACTGTTCAATCATGTCCCTCATCACCCAGGGGCTATATTCACCTGTGAGCCCCCACCGTGATCATTACTGGTTTCCGTTTTTGGAACTCAGTAGCGATTCCTGGTGGTGTGACATCACACCAGTGGGTGGGTGGAGGGGGCGGGGGGGGGACATTTTGCGACCCTGGAAGCAACGGCATTAGGCGCTTAAAAATATTTAAATATAGTCAATCAATGGTAATCAGTTTCACGCCCATACTGGACGTATACCTGGTTACCTTGCCGGCAGGGAACAGGGAAGATCTCAAACTGGGATCTCACTGCCGCCAATCCTGCTATGGCCTCTCGTGAGAGTTAGCGGCCACAATGGGATTTGCACATGCAACAAACTAGCCCAGAAAATCATGGAGCTATATAATAGCAAGTAGTTGTTATTGCTCTTGTACGTACCAGTTACATGAAGAGTCATAGAACTTTGATTTTTGCCAGCAATAAAGGTGTACTCTCCAGAATCTGTAACTTGTGTTTCAGTAATGGTCATGCGATGAACCCGTCTTTGGATTATGTATCTGTATCTTTCTTCAACTTGAAAGTTGATCTCAGTTCCATTCTTGAGCCACTGAGCCTCAACATCATCTTCATCGACTTGAAATTCAAATACAGCTTTCTTTTTCTCAATTACCTGATTACAGAAAATGATTTTCTTGTTAAGGTAATGTACAGAAAGCATAACATTAACTGTTCTTTGTTCTGTTATCAATTTATACGTTGTAACTTGTGATAGCTGTCAAAGTGATTGGTTTAGAATATAAAAGGAATACGTAATACCTGAATATTTGAATGAACAGGTTTTGAAATCACAATGTGTCGAGCTTCCACATACAAATTAGCAGTAGAAATAGTTCCACCTGCCACTGCTGCATACTGGCCAGCATCAGACATTTTTGTAATAGGAATGGTGAGACGATGGATAAATTTGTCAACGTGCATTTTCATTCTGTAAAAAAGCAAAGAAATATAAGTGTGATTCTGTATTTAGCGTTTTGTAACATATTTAGCATAGAAAATCAATTTATCAAATGTTGAGTAGATCAGAATTTTACCTTTCAGAAGGCTCGAGCTCCACACCATCTTTCATCCATTGTACTGCAATATTTGGTTCTGAAACTTCACACTCAAAGGCAGCTCTCTTCTTCTCAATGATTTTGATATCTTTGATGTGTTTCCTGAAATCAATGTGCCGAGCTATAAAAGGAAACATGCTGATTATACACTGTACAGCATATATTAAGCATGCAATTTTATAGTTAGCTCTGTCATCTGAACAAAAGCATAAGTAAATTACTTCATTAATTACCTTCCACAAATAAAGTAGCTGCGGTTGAGGCTGACCCAGCAACAAAACTGTACTCTGCCGCATCACCAAAGTGAATGTTTCGGATTGAAAGTGTGTGCGTTAATTGCTTGGTCTTTATTTGGGTTCTGTCAGTTGATTTGATTTCTTTCCCATTCTTGAGCCATTTATAAGTAATGCCTTCGTAGTTCACTGTTATTTCAAAGGTAATCATGTCTTTCTCTTGTGCATTCATATCCTTTAGCATAGATGTTATTAAAATTGCTAAAGAGGGAAAACATGTGTTTAGTTGCAGGGAAATATTGCAAATGTACACATTCTAATCATCATTAGCTGTTTGGTATTTAGTTGTTATCATCTGTAATTATGTTAGACAAACTTAAAAATTATTTGTATGCAAACTCAACATGAATGAGGAAACCTTACGTTTTACTGTCAGAGTAGCTGACACTTTGCTATTGCCACAGATGAAGGTATATTCTGCAGACTCCTCATGGCTTGTGTTCATTATAGTCAGCTGGTGGAGTTTGCCTTGCACAACTACTTTGAACTTGTCGCTCATTTCTATTTCCACGCCATTTTTCAACCATGTGGCTGGGACATTGAAATGAGACACTTCACACTGAAAGGTTGCATTCTTTGTCTCTGGAACTTCAATATTCTTCATTGTCTTGGTGATGTGTACAGCTTAATAAATAAATGTTTAAAAATTAGAATGTGGAAAATAGATAATGGGGGTGATTGTGTGTCCGCCTTTGCCATGAGTGCAAGCATCTCAAGAGAATCAGAAAAGGGGATTCTCGCTGGCAAGATCACATTTTCCAATTTTCTCTGTCCATCACTGGTGACGTAACAAGTTTCCCACCCTCTTATTTAAATATATTGTAATACACTTCAAGAATTTCCCCGCCATACCTTCCCCCCACACAAAGAATATCCCCCTGGCTCAGGGTAGCACTGGGGTGGGCCCTCTGGGTAGCTCAACTGGGGATAGGGGTATTAGGGAGGAGGTTGTCCCTGTTCTTGCGTGGGCAGGATTTGCCCCGTTACGGGGGGGGGGGGGGGGGGGGGTCTATATTTTTCAGCCACGATCAGGGCACCCATTAACAATGATGGCACGATCTTTGTGGAGCCGGCATTTCTGGCTCTACAAGGCCTTTTCCCTGCCAGTATGTCAACGAAAATAAACCCCCCAGATTTTCTGTGCAGAGTGCCAGGGAATCTGGAGAAAAAACCCAGCTGTGCAGCTGGAGAGGTGCACACCAGTTTGTCTTTGCCTCTGCTAGCAATAAAATTCCACCCAATATATTTTGGGATGATGGAAATTTTGATTATATATTTAAATTGCTGTTTTATAACGTATTACTACTGCAGAATTTATAATTATGCACTCACATTCAACGTAAAGCTTTGCTTTGCATTCAAGTTGTCCAATGATGGCTGAATACTCGCCAATGTGTGCTGAGGTGACATCCTCCAATACTAGTTTGTGAACTTTCCTTTGTGAAATGACTTTACACTTGTTACTTGTCTTAAGTTCCATATTGTTGAACATCCATTTTACTGGCACATTGTCATGTGACACACTTAGTTCAAAAGTAGCAGTGGCATTTTCCATGGCAGTGATATCCTTTGGTTTCTTAATTACTTTGATAGCTAAGAAGATAAAACCAAAACATTGTTTTAAGTTCTGCATATTCAAATAAACATTTTAGATGACACAGCACCAGCTAATGCGATAAAGA
The DNA here is from genome assembly GCF_902713615.1 of Scyliorhinus canicula. NCBI lineage: Eukaryota > Metazoa > Chordata > Chondrichthyes > Carcharhiniformes > Scyliorhinidae > Scyliorhinus > Scyliorhinus canicula. The sequence goes on along the minus strand of NC_052147.1, from coordinate 195,996,200 downwards.
ATATGAAGACACATTCTCAGTTTAATAACTTTAGTTTTACAATTTATGTGATGTGACATGTAATGCACAGGTAACACATATTAACAAAATAATTAATGAGAAGTTAATATTTTGTTATTGTTTAATATATTATTTGTAACCCATTTGTTTACACGATATATTATTCATGCCTTTGCAATATGTTAAAAACACTGAGCGGATACTCAAATTTGATTACGTTTTGTCACTAAGTCGCCCTGTATGCTAAATACTATGCTTTTAAGTTGAACTAGCCAAAATATTAATCTTTGTTTGGCAATGCTATAAGCTTATAAAATGTTTAAAATGCGTATTAGTAGAGTTGAAACAGTGCGAGTTTTTTAAGAAATTACAGCACACGGTAATTTGAGAATTTTTGTTGAGTAGCAAAAACTCAAAATTCGGTATTTACCCTCCACATGAAGTCTGGCATTGGCTGCCACTCTGCCAAGTTTGAAGTTGTACACAGATTCATCTGAAACCACACAATTCTTAATTTTAAGGCTGTGTATGGTTCCATTAACGGTAATCTCATACTTGGCACTCGGTTTGATTTCTTCCCCATTTTTAATCCACTGGGCTCCGGTTACATCAGGGTGTGTAAGTTCCAAGCTAAAGACTGCATCTTGAATTTCCGTGACTGTCTGATTCTTCAAAGTCTTCTTTACCTTGACAGCTTTAGGAGAACAATTTTATAAATATGAATATTATTTATTTACAATGCAACCTCAATTTTACATTGGCTTATTATAAAGCTCATGAACTGACTGGAAAGGAGCGGGAAGTGTTCACTTTTGAAAAATCAAGTGGCAATTTGCAATTGATTCATCTTCTTCTCTGCCTGGTTACATCTCATGCATTGTCACAGATTTTTATTCCTGTGCCTTACAACAATAGCATTGTGCAGAACTCACCCAGCTAGATTGCCATTCCTTTTTACACCTCAGCTGACGTCAAATTTCTAATTTTTCCCCTTGGTGTCAAGCAATGGGAAAATATACTTCCAGAAGAAGATATTCTTAAGTCTAAAATCAACTAGTTAATTTAAATTTTCAATAGTAATAGACTTTAATCAACTCTAAAGTGAGGTATCTTACATAATGTAAAGGGGAGTAATAAACTACCTTTTATGCCTCTAATAATCTCCATTTAAAAGGAACAACTTCTTAATTTTCAAACTGTTTCATATCTAATCTTTGGGAAACAGTAAAGTTATCCATTGTCCCACATGTGAATGATCCAACTTAACAAAGGATAAGTAAAAGATAAAAGTCTTTCAGATAAAAGTAATACACTAGCCCAGGGGTGGGCAAACTACGGCCCGCGGGCCGCATGCGGCCCGCCAAAGGTATTTCTGCGGCCCACCAAGTCATTAAAAAAAAAACAATTTTTTTTAAAGAAGAAATTTTTTTATTTAAAAAAATTTTTTTTTTTAAGGTTAATGGGGGGGGGGGGGGGGGGGGGGGGCTGTTGGGTTACTTACTGGTATAGGGTGGATACGTTGACTTGAGTAGGGTGATCATTGCTCGGCACAACGTCGAGGGCCGAAGGGTCTGTTCTGTGCTGTACTGTTCTATGTTCTATATGAGGCGCCCAGAATCATAACCGGGTGAAGTAATTATTTTACTTAATATACTATGCGGCCCTTTGTGAATTGTGAATTTCTGAATGTGGCCCTTGCACGGAAAAGTTTGCCCACCCCTGCACTAGCCACTTTACTTTTCCCTTGTGCATCCTGTTACAGCAACTTTCATAAAAATCAAATTTTGCAAAATAAAATTATGCACTGGGAAAAAAGGATATCTAAGTGATTTAATTGTCAGAAGAAGTTCATAACATATTTTCAAACGATTAGGTTTTCTTTAATCACAGAAGCTTGATGTTCAACTGTTTATCTACTATCTGTGTGTAATATGTAAATATTAGGAAATTATATTTTACTAATTAAATTCTACTACCATTCTTTTGTCAAGCTATGAGATTAATTTTGAAATGTGTGGTTGGAAGTTTTAAGTGAGATAGAAACAAACTTTCCTTCATAACATAACAATCCCTCAATATGTCACTGCTTTGAAACACACTGCATTATTTGATATTACGTTTTCAAACTTAGCTAAAATCCAATTCTAATATTTCGAAGTATTCCTGCTTTCATAATAGAGGAAGAGTATTTTTCTATTAACAGCTAAATAATATGGCGATTATACTTTATAATTTCTATTTATATGAATGTATTCATCCTCAATGAAACACGAATGGTCACAATCTAATTCTTCAATTATGTGTCGACACGCAAAGGTATTTTTTCATGTTTGTGAAACTGACCTTCAACTTTCAGCTTAGCAGATGTTTTGGAGTTTGCAACTTGGTATGAGTATTCAGCTGCATCTTCTGATTTAGTGAGATCAATTACGAGACGCCTAGTAGCTCCATCCACTTCACGTCGGATAAAATTATTGAAGCTTATTTGTTTGCCATCCTTTGACCATATTCCTTCAGAGTTTGCATTTGCAACTACACATTCAAAGATAGTTGGTTGTGATTCAGCGACCGTCTGGTCCTCAAGAGGTTTGCTGATAGCACCACCTATGAGTGTTTAAAAATACTGGAATGGAGCAAACAAAGGAAACCAAACACCACCAAATAACCATTAACTATATATGTATTCATGCACATTTATGCTTTGAACCAAAATAAGGGCTCCATGCCTCAGCATAAATGTTGCTGTGGCCTGGCTTCTGGGTATCCCACCACCATTTTCACTCGGGCGGTGTCGGGGCAGCGGGGTAGGCTGAGGCAGCAGGAGTGGATTGTACTTTACACATTCATGGTTGACGGAGGCAGCTGCACATGTAGAAATGTAGCTGCCTGCAAAGAGATACCGTTTTCATAACTGGGATGTTCAAAATATGACTCTCAGACATTAGATTTTGAGGAAAAGTTGCCAGAGTTATTTGGAGAGGTAGGGTACCTTTTTGGAGAGGTCTTGTACCCCTTGGGAGAGGTTGAGAGCTTTATTGTTTTTGCTGTAACTGTCTTGGTATTAATTGAACAAATGGGTACTCTGGTCCTGATTAAATCTCCTATTTTGTAGATAATGATCTTAAAATGAATGTGTCATCTTCAATAAATGTGAACATGGTATATTATCCCTCTTCATCCTTCTCCATTCAACTTGAATTGCTGTGACTAGTGCTGGGTCAGGCATCAGTGCTGGGACCTTTGCTGTTTGTAGTATATATAAATGATTTGGAGGAAAATGTAACTGGTTTGATTAATAAGTTTGCGAATGACACAAAAGTTGGTGGAATTGCGGATAGCGAGGAGGACTGTCAGAGGATACAACAGGACACAGATCAATTAGATACTTGGGCGGAGAGATGGGAGGAGGAATTTAATCTGACAAATGTGAGGTAATGCATTTTGGAAGATCTAATACAGGTGGGAAATATACAGTAAATGGCAGAACACGAGAGTATTGACAGGTAGATGGATCTGGGTGTACAGGTCCACAGGTCACTGAAAGTGGCAACACAGGTGGAGAAGGTAGTCAAGAAGGCACATGCATACTTGCCTTCATCAGACAGGGCATTGAGTATAAAAATTGGCAAGTCATGCTGCAGCTGTATAGAACCTTAGTTAGGCCGCACTTAGAATATAGTGTTCAATTCTGGTGGCCACACTACAAGAAGGATGTGGAGGCTTTGGAGAGGGTACAGAAGAGGTTTACCAGGATGCTGCCTGATGTGAAGGGCATTAGCTATGAGGAGAGGTTGGATAAACTTGGTTTGCTCTCACTGGAACGATGGATGTTGAGGGGCAACAGAAGTCTGCAAGATTATGAGGGGCATGGACAGAGTGGATAGTCAGAAGCTTTTTCCCAGGGTTGAAGAATCAATTCCGTGGGAACATAGGTTTAAGGTGCGAAGGGCAAAGTTTAGAGCAGATGTGCGAGGGAAGTTCTTTACACAGAGGGTTGTGGGTGTCTGGAACTCCCTACCAGAAATGGTGGTGGAAGCAGATAGCATAGTGATGTTTAAGGGGCATCTTGACAAATACATGAATAGGATTGGAATAGAGGAAGATGGATCCTCGAAATGTAAATGGTTTAGGTTGGTTGGGAAGCATGGTCGGCGCAGGTTTGGAGTGCCAAAGGGCCTGTTCCTGTGCTGTACCTTTCTTTATTCTTTAATATTTCTTTTTGAAGTGCCTTACAATGGTCAGTTAGCTCTTTGAGATTATCCATGCTTGCTTCCATTTCTTCCTATCTGAATCCAGCCAATATATCTCCATAGTGGTTTCTGCTCCCTTTCTCACAAAGTTATCTGCGGGATCTCCCAAGCATCCATCCTTGATCTCTTATTTTTCCTTAAATTAGGTCCACTTCTCAGAAAAATCAACTTGCCTCTACTCCTACCTTGTTCCTCTTAACTCCCATATCTGTCTCTGTGTTGTCAAAGTGCTTACCTAAATTCAAGCCTTAGATGAGCCATAACTTTCTGCAGCTCAGTATTGAGTAAGATAAAGGCGCCGCCAAATGGTTTGCAGCTTTGCCACTGACTCTATTCCTTTTTCCAGCCACTCTCCCAGGTTGAACCAGACTATTCGCAATCTTATCACTTAATGTAATCCTGCTTTAAGTTTTAACCCATAGTCATTTTCAACATCTTACCACTTACTCCCGCCTCCACAACAATGCCTGGATCTACCTGTGCATCAGCTTCTGTGCTGAATTCTTAATGCATTCCTTTATATCCTTCCAACATTCACTTTTTTAGGTTCCCATCTTCTTCTTCAAGGTTCTGCAAATTGTGAAAAATGTTGCTGCACACATCCTGCACCCCACTGAATCTCATTGTCCAATCAATGTTGCCCTTACATTACATTTCCAATTCATAGTGAATGTATTATCCTTATCACTGGCTACAAATCCAACCATGAACTCGCTTCACCCTAACTCTAGATCTACATTCTCAAGGGTTCTATGAGTGTTCAAAATTAAAGATAAGGGGCTAGATCTCTTGTTGGGTGAGGGCAGGGCAGAGGTAGAGCAGGTTTTCAGGGGTGGGAAGACATTGGATGTAAATCCTGACGGCATTTTGCTCTCAATTCAGTACAATGTGGCCGGAGAATGCCGGGAGAGGACTGCAGCGAGCCACCTGACAGTCTCCGCGCTTCCCAGAATTCACTGGAGTGTCGCGAGATGTCGGAGTCGGAACTCTGCTCTAAACGGGCGGGACTGAATGACGTTCACAGAAGTAAGTCGTAAACCTACTTACGATCTACCTGCGCAAGATTCACCGGCCTCCCTTGATTCTTCGGCCACCCCAGGGAAGCTGCAGATAGGTGCCGAACAGTGTCAATCCGCACAAAGGTGGATGAGGCAGAATGGCACCCGGGGGTCTCCAGGGCCTCCGGAGACCCCAGGGTAGTCAGGGTAAGTGCAGGGTGGCTCCTTGACCCTCTCCCTGGAACTTTGGCACCTTGGCACTGCCCAGCTTGCACCTTGGCACTGCCACCCTGGCACTACTAAGGTGGCCAAATACCACTGCCAAGTCAGCGGGAGCACTGCCTGGGTGCCAGGATGGCAATGCAAGGTTGCCTGAGTATCAGGGTGGCACTGCCAAGGATCAGTGGGAAAGGGAGCCATGCCCATAAAATGAGGGTGGAGGGGGGTTTGGTGGAGGAGTGCAGGGCAGGTAAGTCGGGGCCTCCGGGAGGTTAGAGGAGTGATGGGTGGGGGTCCTAGAAGGAAGGGGGTGCTGAACCGGGGCTTGGAGCGCCTGAAGAAGGGAGACCCTGAGGGGCCCTAGAGCTTGGTGTCCTCAATTGGTTGGTGTGGGGTAGGGTCCATGTGTGTGGGTGACATTGACCATGGATGGGGGGTGTGGGGCACCCAGAAGCTCCTTAGAGATCGGGGCATCCTTTCAAAAGGGCGGCCTGATCCCCGAGTTCAGCTCCCCAGTGCTAAAAAAAATTCGAAGTATGGGTTAAACCGGTGAGAAACTCCCCAGGGCCCAAAAAAATGACCAAGTGTCATTGAATAGCAGTGGGGAACTCGCTGGTAGAGCCATCGGGAAACTCCCTGAAAAACCCACCACAACATAAGAACTAGGAGCAGGAGTAGGCCATCTGGCCCCTCGAGCCTGCTCCGCCATTCAATTAGATCATGGCTGATCCTTTGTGGACTCAGGTCCACTTTCCGGCCCGAACACCATAACCCTTAATCCCTTTATTCTTCAAAAAACTATCTATCTTTATCTTAAAAATATTTAATGAAGGAGCCTCAACTGCTTCACTGGGCAAGGAATTCCATAGATTCACAACCCTTTGGGTGAAGAAGTTCCTCCTAAACTCAGTCCTAAATCTACTTCCCCTTATTTTGAGGCTATGCCCCCTAGTTCTGCTGTCACCCCCCAGTGCAAACAACCTGCCCGCATCTATCCTATCTATTCCCTTCATAATTTTATACGTTTCTAAAAAAATCCCCCCTCATCCTTCTAAATTCCAACGAGTACAGTCCCAATCTATTCAACCTCTCCTCATAATCCAACCCCTTCAGCTCTGGGATCAACCTAGTGAATCTCTTCTGCACACCCTCCAGTGCCAGTACGTCCTTTCTCAAGTAAGGAGACCAAAACTGAACACAATACGCCAAGTGTGACCTCACTAACACCTTATACAATTGCAGCATAACCTCCCTAGTTGTAAACTTCATCCCTCTAGCAATGAAGGACAAAATTCCATTTGCCTTCTTAATCACCTGTTGCACCTGTAAACCAACTTTTTGCGACTCATGCACTAGCACACCCAGGTCTCTCCGCACAGCAGCATGTTTTAATATTTTATAATTTACATAATAATCCCGAATGCTGTTATTCCTACCAAAATGGATAACCTCACATTTGTCAACATTGTATTCCATCTTCCAGACCCTAGCCCATTCACGTAACCTATCCAAATCCCTCTGCAGACTTCCAGTATCCTCTGCAATTTTTGCTTTACCACTCATCTTAGTGTCATCTGCAAACTTGGACACATTGCCCTTGGTCCCCAACTCCAAATCATCTATGTAAATTGTGAACAATTGTGGGCCCAACACTAATCCCTGAGGGACACCACGAGCTACTGATTGCCAACCAGAGAGACACCCATTAATCCCCACTCTTTGCTTTCTATTAATTACCAATCCTTTATCCATGCTACTACTTTACCCTTAATGCCATGCATCTTTATCTTATGCAGCAACCTTTTGTGTGGCACCTTGTCAAAGGCTTTCTGGAAATCCAGATATATCACATCCATTGGCTCACCGTTATCTACTGTACAGGTAATGTCCTCAAAAAAAAAAAAATTCAACTAAATTAGTTAGGCACGACCTGCCCTTTATGAACCCATGCTGCATCTGCCCAATGGGACAATTTCTATCCAGATGCCTCGCTATTTCTTCCTTGATGATAGATTCCAGCATCTTCCCTACTACCGAAGTTAAGCTCACTGACCTATAATTACCCGCTCTCTGCCTACCTCCTTTTTTAAACAGTGGTGTCACGTTTGCTAATTTCCAATTCGCCAGGACCACCCCAGAGTCCAGTGAATTTTGGTAAATTATCACTAGTGCATTTGCAATTTCCCTAGCCATCTCTTTTAGCGCTCTGGGATGCATTACATCAGGGCCAGGAGACTTGTCTACCTTTAGCCCCATTAGCTTGCCCATCACTATCTGCTTAGTGATAACAATCCTCTCAAGGTCCTCACCTACCATAGCCTCATTTCTATCAGTCACTGGCATGTTATTTGTGTCTTCCATTATGAAGACCGACCCAAAAAACATGTTCAGTTCCTCAGCCATTTCCTCATCTCCCGTTATTAAAACTCCCTTCTCATCCTCTAAAGGACCAATATTTACCTTAGCCACTCTTTTTTGTTTTATATATTTGTAGAAACTTTTACTATCTGTTTTTATATTCTGAGCAAGTTTACTCTTATAATCTATCTTACTCTTCTTTTTTTAAAATTATTAGTGTACCCAATCATTTTTCCAATTAAGGGGCAATTTAGAGTGGCCAATCCACCTAGCTTGCACGTTTTTGGGTTGTGGGGGCGAAACCCATGCAAACACAGGGAGAACGTGCAAACTCCACACGAACAGTGACCCAGAGCCGGGATCGAACCTAGGACCTCAGCGCCGTGAGGCCGCAGTGCTAACCCACTGCGCCACCATGCTGCCCCTATCTTACTCTTCTTTATAGCTTTTTTAGTAGCTTTCTGTTGTCCCTTAAAGATTTACCAGTCCTCTAGTCTCCCACCAATCTTTGCCACTTTGTATGCTTTTTCCTTCAATTTGACTCTCCCTTATTTCCTGAGATAAGTACAGTCGATTTTCCCTCTTTCTACCATCCTTCCTTTTTGTTGGTATAAACCTTTGCTGAGCACTGTGAAAAATAGCTTGGAAGGTTCTCCACTGTTCCTCAACTTTTCCATCATAAAGTCTTTGCTCCCAGTCTACCTTAGCTAGCTCTTCTCTCATCCCATTGTAATCTCCTTTGTTCAAGCACAAAACATGAGTATTTGATTTTACCTTCTCACCCTCCATCTGTATTTTAAATTCCACTATATTGTGATCGCTCCTTCCGAGAGGATCCCTAACTATGAGATCATGAATCAATCCTGTCTTATTACACAGGACAAAATCTAGGACCGCTTGTTCCCTCGTAGGTTCCATTATATACTGTTCTAGGAAACTATCACGGATACATTCTATAAACTCCTCCTCAAGGTTGCCTTAACCGACCTGGTTAAACCAATCAACATGTAGATTAAAATCCCCCATGATAGCTGCAGTACCATTTCTACATGCATCTGTTATTTCTTTGTTTATTGCCTGCCCCACCATAATGTTACTATTTGGTGTCCTATAGACTGCTCCTATCGGTGACTTTTTTGCCTTACTATTCCTGATTTCCACCCAAATGGATTCAACCTTATCCTCCATAGCACCGATGTCATCCCTTGCTATTTCCCAGATGTCATCCATAAATAACAGAGCTACACCACCTCCCTTACCATCCACTCTGTCTTCCGAATAGTTTGATACCCTCGGATATTTAACTCCCAGTCTTGACCATCCTTTAACCATGTTTCAGTGATGGCCACTAAATCATAGTCATTCACGATGATTTGCGCCATCAACTCATTTACCTTATTCCGAATACTACGAGTATTCAAGTAAAGTACACTTATGTTGGCTTTTTTACCTCTGTTTTGAATCTTAACACCTCTCCTAAGTTATATTTTCTCTTAGCACGGTAGCATTGTGGATAGCACAATTGCTTCACAGCTCCAGGGTCCCAGGTTCGATTCAGGCTTGGGTCACTTGTCGTTGAACCCATATCTTCATGTAACAACCTGCCGCGACGCTTACCATTAATGTTTTTACTTCCCGTTTTATTCATTTTAGTATTACTGGGCCTATTCACTGAGCTCCCCTCAGTCACTGTACCTTGTACTGTCGCCCTTTTTGATTTTTGACTATGGCTTCTCTGCCTTACATTTTCCCCCTTACTTCCTTTTGCTTCTGTCCCTGTTATACTACCTTCCAACTTCCTGCATCGGTTCCCATCCCCCGCCACATTAGTTTAAACCCTCCCCAACAGCTCTAGCAAACACCCACCCCGAGGACATCGGTTCCAGTCCTGCCCAGGTGCAGACCGTCCGGTTTGTACTGGTCCCACCTCCCCCAGTAACTCCCTTTGAAATTTTGGGAGAGAATCGGGCCCCTTGGGGAGATTCAAATAGGCGCAAGCAGCCTCTAAAATAGACACACTTTGTGTCCACCACCAGACTACACAGTGAAAACTGGGCTTTACACAGAATTCCAGTCTCCAGACGCCATGGGTTACATCCCAGAGTTGGCCCTTAAGTGGTCATTCATAAGCCACGTCAGGGTCATCATTGGCACAAGGATGGATGGGCCTCTCAATGCCTTCCTTGCTGTGGGAAAGCTCTGCTAGCATTACGGGTGGAAAAATACACAAGATTGGGAGAGTGGGTGTTTAGATTTTGTAAAGGAGTCTAATCCTCCACTGTGAAAATTATTTTCAGCATGATCAAGGAAAAAAGTGATGTCAGAGAATGCAAGCTGCTGAGATAGGAGGTCAGGTGTATGATCACCTTGTATGATGGTGATACCAGTCATGGAAATGGCAGTCAAATGGTTAACTGAAAGGTCAAATAGAAAAAAGTTGTTCTTAAATTTTAGAAATTAAATCCAGAAATATATGCAGAAAATTGAATGTGTAGTTAACTGAGGGGATGTGTGGTTGCAAGAAGGAAGGCAGGTGCATTCCCAGTCTGGACAGAGAAAAAAACTACAGCATAAGGCTTCTCAGGAGGCATCGAGATAAATAATGATCAATGAAAATATTTAAAGGAATCAAAGACAATTAGATTTTAGTTAAACATACAATTGTGAAATATATGTTTTAATCTTAGAAACATAAATTTGATTGCTGGATATTTGAGTGTAAGAAAAAATACAACAAACAAATTAATTCAAAAACATCTTGAGGGGGACTTTCCGGCCGTTCTCACTAGTGAGATCTTCCGGTCCCGCCGAAGGTGAACCCCCACTGGCAGCGGGGGCTGGGTTCAATGGAAAATCCCATTGGTCCCATTGCTGGCCAATAGCGGGTTTCTTCCCCCGCCAAGAAACATGCCATGGGAGGCCCAGATAATTCCCCCTCCATTATAGGATCATATGACATAGGAGCAGAATTAGGCCACTCTGCCCATCGAGTTTATCCTCCATTCAATCATGGCTGATATTTTTCTCGTCCCCATTCTCCTGCATTCTCCCCATAACCCCTGATCCCCTTATTGATCAAAAACCTATCTATCTCTATCTTAAAGACACTCAGTGATTTGGCTTCCACTGCCTTCTGCAGCAAAGAGTTCCACAGATTCACCACCCTCTGGCTGAAGAAATTCCTCCTCATCTCTATTTTAAAGGATTGTCCCTTTAGTCTGAGATTGTGTCCTCTGCTTCTAGTTCTTCCTACAAGTGGAAACATCCTCTCCATGTTTACTCCATCCAGGCCACGCAGTATCCTGTAAGTTTCAATAAGATCGCCCCTCATCCTTCTAAACTCCAACGAGTACAGACCCAGAGTCCTCAACCGTTTCTCATACAACAAGCTCTTCATTCCAGGGATCATTCTTTTGAAACTCCTCTGGACCCTTTCCAAGGCCAGCACATCCTTCCTTAAATACGGGGCCCAAAACTGCTCACAATACTCCAAATGAGGTCTGACCAGAGCCTTATGTAGCCTCAGAAATACATCCCTGATCTTGTATTCAAGCCCTCTCGACATGAATGCTAACATTGTATTTGCCTTCCTAACTGCCGAATGAACCTGCACTTTAACCTTAAGAGAATCATGAACAAGGACTCTTGGGTGATTGAGTTAATTCTCATAACTAGAGTGTGATTTGCCTTTGTTTCTTTCAACCAATTAGAAGGTCTGACACCAAATACCATAGACACGTGCACTCAAAGTATTTTATCATAATAGGGATGATACCTAGTTTATAGATATTTACAATATTTAATTATGAGTTTTCTAACAAATTTTATAAAGAACTACCATGATTTTTACTGTAAACAATTAGAAAAAATAAGACTATTCTACAGTATATAATTTATTCAGTATGTTGTTTAATTTCATCATACCTGATACCGTAAGCTTTGCTTTTGATGTCTTTTCCCCGGCCATAAATGTATACTCTCCTTCTTCATCCTTCATTATGTCCAGTACAGTCAGTCTGTAAATTTTGCCCTTTGCCTCTATCTTGTATTTGGGACCTGTTTTGAGCTCTTGGTTCCGAACTATCCATATGACATCAATCCCAGTGTGAGACAGCTCTGCTTCAAAAGTAATACTCTGAGTCTCTGTGCAGGTCATATTTTTAAGTCCTCTGACAATTTGAATTCCTATAAAGGAAAGACGCAAATCCAAACTTCAGAAAAAAAATACTCATAAACAAAATATAAGTTTCTTACAGCAGTTGATAGTAATTGGTCACGTACGTTCAACTGTTAGATTGCAGCTTGTTTCAGTTTTTCCAATGACAAGTTTATAGCATCCGTCATCTGAGGCAAATGACCTGCTGATGACCAGACGTTGCTTAGATCCTTTTGCTACAGTCTGTATCCTGTCACCAAGTTGAATTGGTTGGTCATTGAAGTACCATTTCACAGAAGTGATATGTGCAACTGAGACTTTGCACTCTAACACTGCCTTTGTTCCCTCAACAACGGTAAGGTCTTTAAGAGGGATCACCACTTCGATAGCTGGAAAGTAAAGAAAACATGGCTGTCATTTGAAAGTCACTAGATACCACCTATTAAATGAATGAGACATTATAATGCTGAAATATTTTTTTAAAATAACACATACACTGCACAGTTAAACGTCCAGATGTTGAAAGGTCAAAATCAGTGGCATGAAATGAATATTTTCCAGCATCTTCTTTTGTTGCATCCTCAATCAGCAACATATGTAATGTTTTGTCTATAACAATGTGAACACGTTCATTCGCCTGGATATCTTGACCATTCTTTTTCCAGATACCTTCAACATTTTCTTGAGAGAATTTTACTTCAAGTTGGGCAATATCACCTTCACAAATGTTCTGGTCTCCAAGGTCCTGAAGGATTGTCACTGCACGTGCTGCAAATGAAAAAGATTACCATTGTTAATAAACCCTTGCAATGTTTCTAAAACTGTTGAATTTATCATCACTGGGAATGCAATTCATTTTCAAACGAAATGTTTTATTGGAAAATAAAACATGAGTTAATTAGTACCATTTAACCTAAAAATTAACTTACGTTTCATCTTCAGATTGCAACTTGTCTTTTTGCCTTCAATGACAAAACTGTATCTACCCTGGTCTTCTTTGACAACATCTCTAACTGTTAAAGAATGGCGACCACGACGAGATGAAATATAATATTTATTACTAGGTTGGATCTCTACATCTCCTTTGTACCATTTTCCTTCAGCATCTTCACTTGAAAAAGCACATTCTAATTCGCCTGAGAATAACTCTGGTACTTCTAAGTCCACAAGCTCTTTGGTGAATTCAAGAATAGTTCCTGTATGAACATTAAAAAAAGTTGAACTTTAATCCATCATTGCACTATTTTATATCTTGACTTACATAATGCAATTAAAGAGTAAATTCGTCAATTCAGTGCTCTCAGTCAAAAGCCATGCCTGATGGAACATGGGTCAGAGATCGAGCTACAACATTGCAGTATAAAATCTCCAAACTATTATCCTTTCAAATGGGGTTTCCTGCAGGGAGTGTTGGATCAGTGAGTTTACAAATGCAAAAACAACATGCATTTATACATCGAGCGGCATGGCGGCACAATGGTTAGCACTGCTGCCTCACAGTGTTAGAGACCCGGGTTCAATTCCGGCCTTAGGTGATTGCCACTGTGTGGAGTTTGCACGTTCTCCCTGTGTCTGCATATGTTCCCTCTGGTTTCCTCCCAGAGTCCAAAGTTGTCCAAGATTGGCTAAATTGTCTCTTTGTGGCTCTTACGGTTGGTGGGGTTACAAGGATTGGGTGGGGTTACAAGGATTGGGTGGGAAAGTAGACCTAGGTAGGGTGCTCCTTTAGAGTGTCGGTGCAGACTCGATGGGCTGAATGGCCTCCTTCTACTGTAAGGATTCTATGTTAGCACCTTTGAACGCCCCAGTGCACTGAACAGGTATCAGAAAAAAATGACACCAAGCTACATCAGATGATATGATACAGAGAGAGATGGCCGATGAGGTAGGCTTTAAGGAGCATCATAAAGGAGGACGCAAAGGGAGAGGGCAGGGAGGTTCATGGAGAGAATTGCAATACTTGGGGTCTGACAGCTGAAGACAAGGTTGTCAATGCTAGGGAAAGGGAATAAGAGTTGCGCAAGTGGCCATAATTGGAGACAAGCAGAGTTTTTGGAGGATTTAGGCATGGGAGTTACACAGATAGGATGAGATGAGGACACAGAGAGATTTGAAGGCCAGGATGAAAAATTTAGATCTAAGGTACTATTGGACAAGGGTGATGGGAGAATGACACTTTGTGCAATTTAGAATATGAGCAACAAGTTGGGTGATTTAGCAGGAAAGCACTGGACTATTTAAGTCTTGATATGAGCAGATGGGCTGAGGCAGGGACAGAGTACAATTATGGAGTTGGAGGAGGTGACCGTGATGATAGAAATTATATGGGATGAGAAGCTCAGCTCAGGGTTAAATAGGATGCTGAAATTGTGAGAAGTCTGGTTCCGGCTCAGGCCAATGGCCAGGGCAGGGATGGAATTGGTTGCTAGGGAATTAATTCTTGAAATTGCAGGAAATTTCTGCACAACCAATATGGGACATTGGATAATCAGAGTGACAATCACATACAGTGGAGCAGACAAGAGGGGGTGGTGGTGAAGATGAACTGTACGTCATCACTGTACATGTGGAACCCGATTTATATTTCATTCTTTTTAAACACTTGTAGGAGGAATGTTTGAGTAGGTAGGGCCTGTACCCATTGGAGTTTAGAAAAATGGGAGGTAATCGTATTGAATCTTATGATGCACTATCAATTACGACGAGACGAGAGTAGAATGTAATTGAGGCTTTATTACACAGAGATGTGTGGCCTCCTACAGCAGCTGGCGAAATGGTTGCCGTTCGGAGAGCCCACATATTTATATTCTGCCTGCTGGGCAGAGCTGGCAGGCAGGGATCTACCCCTGTACCTGTAGTACAGGGGCCTCACCGTAATATCCATATCTACAATATAATACAACAGTGGTGACTACCACATCTTACAAGATTATGAGGGAGACTTAAAAGGTAGAAGTTGATAGAATGTTTCCTCTCATGAACTCTGGGGCAAAGCTTAAAAATAAGGGGTCACCTATTCAAGATGGAAATTAAGGAGTTTATTTTCTGGGAGGTCTGTTAGTCTTTGGAATCTCTTCCACAGAGAGCAATCGAAGGCTGTGTCGTTGCAGATATCCAAGGCTAAGTTAGACAGATTTTTGATCAACAGGGGAGTAAAGGGTGGAAGGCATGAAAATGGAACGAAGGCCACAGCAGACCAGCCATGATCCTATCCAATAGTGGAGCAATCTCATTGGGCCGAATGACCTACTCCTCCTCCAATTTCTTATAACTTTGTGATCTTATCATCACCAGAAGCTGACAGAAGATTAGCTTTCAGTTTGCATATAAGTATATATAATCTATGGTAAGTTAAAATGAAAGCAGGCAGAAAAATGGTATTAATTTGCAGTAAGTATGGAATTTCCATCAATGCTTTATTTTGGCTCTGTACCTTAACGAACTGATATTATGGAGCGAAAAAACATCAACATTCAATCATAACCCATGTTCTAAATAATTAACTCTTTCAATTACACTTTGTATGCTGTCTATTGTGATGCAGTTACTTAGTTACTGTTTTGCAACTCAAGCATCTTTCTTACCTTCAACAATAAGTTTTGCTGTTGATCGTATTGAAGAGTCTTCAACAAGAGCACAAGTGTACTCTGAAGCATCAGTCATATTAATTGTCAATACAGACAGGAAATGAACTTTCCGGTCAGAATGCATTCGATATTTGTCACCAGAGAAAATCGGGACGTTATTCTTATACCATTCTACTTTTATAAATGGTTCTGACAATTCACATTCAAAAGTTGCCATGGTGTCTTTCTCTTTTGCATTGACATCATGCAACTCCTCAGAAAATGTAATCACTTGCTTGGCTGAAAAATGGCAAGATGAAAAATCTGTAAATTACAGGAGGCATAATTTTTAAAAAAACATACATCTAGCATTTAGTAGATAAAGTTAAATACCTTGTACAAGCAGGAAAGCGTGGCTTGAGATTTCACCAACAACATTGATAGCTTTCACCATTATACTGGCAGAATCTTCAGGGACAACATTTTGAAATACAAGTTCACAGACATGGTCTTCAGGCCAAAACCAGTAAATTCGTTCAGTTTTTTCAAGTTTTACACCATTCTTAAACCATTGGCATTCAGGATCCGGCTTGCCCACCACTCTCACACGGAAATGACTTTCATCTCCACGAGCCACCGTCTGGCTCTGAATACGCTCCAAAATTTTGGGTGCCTCCATACTTGGTGAAAACTGAATCTTATCTGGTTTAAAAGTTGGAATGGTGACAGTGCCTTCAGGAGGGTATAGTTTCTTTTCCTCCTCAGGTATTTCTTTGGTCCAATGGAGAAGTTCTTCCTTTCTTTTTCTCAGCATATCTTCATAAGCTTCATCCTTTCTCCGTGATTTGAGTTCGACTGCTGTAATGGCTTCATAATAACCTTCTTCCTTTCTACGTTTAAACTTGCTACGTAGTTCTTCGGTCTCCTCTGTTAGTTTCGCATGAACAATTCTTTCAGCCTTTTTAAGTTTCACTACTTCTTTGGGCGCAGAATCTGCTGGTTTTTCTACCTTAATGACTTCAAAAAATGGCTTGGCAGGCTCTGATGGGCCCGTTTCTACTTTCTGTTCAGGGGCTCGCCTCAAAATAGACCTGAAATCTTCTCGTTCTGTTATTTCTAGCTTCACTGTGTGCTCTACAACCCCTTCAGGATTTTCTGCCGTAACTTTGATACTACCTGAATCATATGATTTGCAGTCAACAACTTCCAAATAATAGATGCCATCATACCTTAGCCTAAACCGCTTGCTCTTGCGAATAAGTTGTCCATTAAGATACCAGTTGACCTTTGGTTGAGGATAGCCGATGACACGACACCGGTAGCGTGCTATTTCACCTTCCAGCACTCTTGCTGGTTCTGGGAACAAAACTATTTCAGGCTTTGTCTTCTCTTTTATCAGTTCTGCTGAAAGGCCTGTAAGTGCACCTTCATGGGCTAGTCTTTCAAGTTCTTCAATTCGCTGCATTCCTTTTCTGCCCTCAGGTAACTGAGTTTCTTCAACAAGACTCTTTTCATCTTTTACAATGAGAGTTGCTGATGTCTGATCAGCACCGTACTTGTTTGTAGCTCTACAGGTGATGATACCACTGTCCCGGGGATATGCTACTTCAAAGTCAAGACTACAGTATCCAAATTCATTGATCATGTGAAGTCTGTTCGCTGCAGCAAGAGGCTTACTATCAAGCAACCATTCAACAACCATTGTTGGATCACCAATTGGTGTCAGTCTACATTCAAAGTGTGCCGGTCCAAAACATTTGAGCCTCACAGAACTGGTCTTCTTTTTGAAATGGGGTTTCTGTTGTTTTTCCTTATCATACAAATCACCTTCCTCCCACTGTTCCTGGCCGTAACGCAAATGAAGGGGTTCTAGCTCGGGAGCTGATATCTCCTTAGCTTTATAGGTCCCCTTTGGAATGATTAACTTTCTTTCTGGTTCAGGTTCAGCAAATTCAAGTTCAACATTAAGTTTACACCTTGTTGTGTCACGACCTGCTTTATTGATGGCAGTTGCAGTATACCAGGCAGCATCATAATTTGCTGCAGAATCAATCTTCAGTACTCCTTCTCCTTTAGTTCCTTCAATCCTAAATTACAAATAAGTAGAAATTACAAATCAGCAAATACCACAAATGCACACGTACTTATTATCACTAAAGTTTGTTAATATTGCAGTTTACTTACTTAATCTGAGGATACTTATGGTGGGCAATAATATCACTATTTTTCAGCCACACAATATCAGGATTTGGGTTTCCAACAGCTTTCACTGCCATTGCAACAGGGGCACCTTCTTTAACACTGACATTTTTCAATTTTTCCACAAACTGTGGTCTCAGTAAATGCTCTTTAGCTGCAAAGAAAATTAAAAAAATGTCAAATATCAATGTTCAAAAATATACATTTGCAATAACATGCATAAACTTTCACTGTACTTAATGACTACAGTTTGGCAATTTGAGTGGCACAGTAGAAAAATACATTGATGCTCCAAATTGCTGTACAGTTGAGAGGTGGGCTGCAGCTTTACTTTGTGGTGTGCCACTGGGAGAAGCACACATTGCATCCAAATTGGTGCCAAGAAGAAGTGAAATTCACATGCTATACATGTTGACTCACTCTTTCAACATTTGGGAATTATGAACTTGAGATTCTGTCAAAACCTGGAAAATGACCCACCTCTTCAGCTCATTCCTCAAAAAGCAATACAATGACAGACCAATTTAAAAAAAATTATGTTCTTTTTTGCCTCGAAACATAGAAAATGTAATGTCAACATCTGTTGTTCTGGCATGCAATATGCACTAGATCACAGTATAATTGAGGCTTATTTCACATATAACCTACATAGCCTTATTAACCAAAGGTTTTAAGGGATCTGGGGCAAAGGCAGACATATGTGGCTGGATTCTCTGCCGGTCGGATGCTCCGTTTTGCCGCCAGCCCGGGGGTTTCCCGACGACGGGATGAACCTGAAATATGGTGTGGCGGGGCAGAGAATCCAGCCCAAGGAATTAGATCGCATTGGGTGGTGCATGAGATTTGAGGGACTAAGTGGCCTAATCCTGGTCCAAAGTTTCTATGTTCTCCCAAACTACCAGTTAATATGTAATGCACATGGTGTTTGCACAAAAAAGTGACTCAGCAAGGCCACATTTTTTGTAATCAAGTCTGCTTACATACAGCAGTTGAATTGTCTGTGCAGCACTCCATTCATTCACTGGCATGGAGGATCTGTCAAGAGGTTAATATTTTTTTAAATCTGGGTGACCTTGACATACTACTATAATGAGCCTGTTCACATACAGCTCAAATTTTGGCTTTAGAAGAGTAACTGTAATCTCCTGCAATGCTCTTTCAACCCAACATCCTTCTTTCTAGAGTTGCTGGGCACTGGAAAACCTATTGCTGCATTACAGTCCTCTCTCAGTGCATTCTAAGCAATGTAGATGGAGCAAAATATAAATATTATAATGAACTGGACGTTTGCTTTGTGAACTATGTTCAGCCTAATCATTGGCAGGTGCAAACGGCAGTGGAGCAGTGCTCACTATGCTGCTCATTGTTAATCTCTATGCGTCGCTTACAACAAACATAGAAAAAATAAAAACATATTTCTTGCAGCAAGTTCGCCTAAAATAATTATACACATTTTTAATTTATTGAGATGAAATTAAAATCAATAGTACCTTCTACAGAAAGTGTCATGGAAACAGAACTTTTGCCAGCTCTGTTTTGTGCCACAACAGTCCATTCACCAGAATCAAGAGGCAAAGCAGGAACGATGATCAGGGATTGAATTCCATCTTCCTTTACTACAATTTTGTGAGTATAATCATTCACAATTTGACGGCCTGTAACAAAAGTCAATATTAAGTCAACTACTTTATTTCACTGTATTATTTGTACACACTGAATAAATCAATGTAACAAAATATAATTCTTACCATTGTGGAACCATAGCGTCTCAGGCATGGGTCTACCAACAACCTTTAGGTCAAATCTAGCTGTCTGTCCCTCAGAACACTTAAATGATGTAGGTTTCAGAACAAAAACTGGTTTGTACAGTCTCTCTAGTTGAGTCTCATCAGTATCTTCCAACCGACGTGCTGGCGAACGACTTGGAGATCGAGGAGACACAGAACTAAAGAATTGGGGAAAAGATTTAACATGATCATTCACATTATTTCTACTTTGAAATCATTAACTAATTCATTTTGAAATTTTCTGAATGTTATCAAATGTGAAGCATGACATGAAATTAACACAAATTAATAGTGTCTAATAAATAGTACCGCATTCTCCTCATTATTTCTGTTGTTGGTAAATAAGTGTGGCCTGTTGGAGCACCAATGGGTTCAATAAACAGCTTTCCAGAGCAAATGGCATTTCCCTTCACATTGCTGGAAAACACTGTGTAGATGCCCTCATCTTCTGGCAAAACTGTCGGAATACGTAGATTGGCTCTGCCATCCTGAGAAATATCCATCTGGTAATGATCCCCATGTTTCAAACGCCTACCATCTTTGAACCATACAATCTATGAAAATACGAAATGTGTATCAGCATGACACATTCGATCATTTAAAAATCTCCCAAAAGAAAAGGTTACAAAAACATTTTAAATGTACAATACACTGTTCACATGAACCAGCATATCTAATAAGAAAAACATTTCATCTCAAACAATCTTCATGGCAAATGTGGCTTCCAATGCAAAAATTTGGTTACCTTGGGCAACGGATAACCAGATACTTTACAATGGAAAGTAACACCCATTCCATCAAGAACTCTAAAGCTTTTCAGAGTTGAATCGAATCCTGGTGCAACAGATTCATCTTCAGGAATATCTAACACCATTTCTTCACCATCCTCTTCGAGAAGCTCTTCCAAAGTGATCCTTATAATTCGCAATTCAATTTCTTTGATAAGTCTTTCTTCAAATGAGGAAATGTGATATTCCTGAAAAAAACATTATTTGTCAGTGAACAATAGATTAAAATACAGCAAAATCTTTATTGTCCGACATGTGCGGGAAATGGGTGGTGCCGTTTAATCAGAAATGCCAGTTAATGGAGAGTTCCATTTACTAGTGGAATACTGTATGATATTTGAAGCTTGAAGTAATGTGCAAGTACTCAAGAAGTAAAGAACAGTATTCTTTTTACTTCTATTATTTAATAATACATTAAGACATGAATTAAAGTATAACTAATGAAGTATACATGTACGGGTTCCAGATAACTGTGTAATTGCCGAGATAATTAGGATGTTATGCTCAGTGATTGTACTCTTCATCTTTACCCCTACTGGACTCTCTCCTCTGAATTCACTGCCCTCCCCTTCCCTCCCAAAATCTATGTTTCCATAAAAACCTCCTACCCACATTCATGGCCATTCTCTAAAACTTGCTATACCTAGAGCCTCTAAAACCCCATGGTCTCAATCAATGATAAGACCATTTCCAACCACTCACTTGTATTCCTCACTACCCACATCACTCTACTCCATTATAACCCATTTCCTTCTTCTACTTCCACTGAGGATACAAAAACACTTCTCCATATCACTCACAAGTGCACTTTCAAATTCCCAACTGCCCAGCCTTTGGCTTTTTATCTGCAAAATAATTCTGAAGCTACTGATTTATTCAACCATCCCTTCATCGGCTATATTGATGCACTTGCCTCCATCAAAATCTTTGAAATCTCCTATCTCTGTCGTTCCTCCGGACATAACCCTTATCTTCACTCTCTCAACAAGTGTAGGCTTGAGTGCATCTACTGGACAAATGGTTCAGCAATCTGTCACCAAAGACGGCTGGACTACAGAAAGCCCACATTCCCCTCTGCCAGCAACCATTATACCAGGTTGATAATGGACAAAAAAGTTTACCTGCTCCACTAACAAGGACTTGAACCCATTACCCCTGCATCCACACCACCACCAAGATGTGCAAGAAGCTCAAATATCTTCGCCACCAAAAATATATAATCTGCTCCGTTGTCATTGCTTTTTCTCTTCCTTTCCAGGCCCAGAAAGCCAGTCACCCATCAGGTTCCCTGTGGCCTAGCTCTGTCCCTTCCTACCTTCTAGGGTCCCCTGTGGTCATCTCTCTCCAAAACAGCTATACTATTTTGGATATGATTGGGGGAGATGACTCACCAGGGGAAGGTGGCAGCAGCCAGGTCATGGCACCATGGCTGGCTGTGCTGCACAGGAAGGCAGGAAAAAGAGTGGTAGAGCTATAGTGATAGAGGATGCAATGGTAAGGGAATAGACAGGTGTTTCTGTGGACGCAAACAAGACTCTCGGATAGTATGTTGTTTTGCTGGTGTAAGGGTCAACGATGTCTTGGAGCAGCTGCAGAACATTTTTGATGGGGAGAGTGAACAGCCAGCTGTCGTGGTCCATATAGGCACCAACAATACAGGTAAAAAAATGTGATGAGGTCCTACAAGCTGAATTTAGGGAGTCAAGAGTTGAACTAAAATGTAGGATCTCACAGGTAGTAATCTCAGGATTGCTACCAGTGCCACGTGCTGATCAGAGTAGGAATGACAGGATAGATAAGATTATTACATGGCTAGAGAGATGGTGCAAGAGGTAGCGATTCAAATTCCTGGGACATTGGAACGGGTTCAGGGGCAGGTGGGAACAGTTCAAACAGGACAGTCTACACCTGGTCAGGACTGTTTGTTTGCCAGGAGAATGTTTGCCAGTGCTGTTGGGGTGGGTTTAAACTAATGTGGCAGGGGGTGGAATGCAGGAGGTCAGAGGGAAGTAAAGTGGAGACAGAAACAAAAGGCAGGAAGGGGAAAAGGGAAAGGCAGAGAAAGCAAAGTCAAAAATCAAAAAGGGCCACAGTACAGAATACAAAGACTGTGGCGAACTCAGTGAATGGGTCCAGTAAGGCTCAGAGAAATAAAACACAGGGAGAGTGTCCAAAACATGACTGGACAGATGGCCTGAGAAAGCAGGGCAGAGGGCAAGAGAAGTCTAGATTAAACTGCATTTATTTCAATGCAAGAGGCCTGACGGGCAAGGCAGATGAACTCAGGGCATGGATGGGTACATGGGACTGGGATATTATAGCTATTACTGAACCATGACTAAGGGAGGGGCAGGACTGGCAGCTCAATATTCCAGGGTATAAATGTTATAGGAAAGTTGGAACAGGAAGTAAGAGAGGAAATGGAGTTGTGTTTTTGATGATGGAGAACATCATGGCAGTACAGAGGAGATATATCCGAGGGTTCACCCACTGAATCAATATGGGTAGAACTGAAAAATAAGAAGGGACAAATCACTTTGATAGGATTGTACTCCAGGCCCCCAAATAGTCAGCGGGAAATTGAGGAGTAAATATGTAAGGAGATTGCATATAGCTGTAAGAAAAATAGGGTAGTAATAGTTGGGGACTTTAACTTTCCCAACATTGACTGGGACAGCTACAGTATTAGGGGTTTGGATGGAGAGAAATTTATGGAGTGTGTTCAGGAGGAATTTCTCATTCAGTATGTGGATGGTCCGATTCGACAGGGGGCAAAACTTGACCTCCTCTTGGGACATAAGGAAGGGCAGGTGACAGAAGTGTTAGTGAGGGATTACTTTGGGACCAGTGACCATCACTCCATTAGATTTAAGATAGCTCTGGAGAATGATAGGTCTGGCCCAAAAGTTAAAATTCTAAATTGGGGCAAGGCTAGTTTTGATGGTATTAGACAGGAACTTTCAAAAGGTGAACCTGGGAGTGTTGATTGTGGCAGGCAAAGGGATGCCTGGTAAGTGGGAGGCTTTCAAAAGTGTGTTAACCAGGGTTCCTTTGAGTGAAGCCAGGGCTGGTAGAAGTAGGGAACCCTGAATGACTCCCGGACCAGCCTCCCCGGACAGGCGCCGGAATGTGGCGACTAGGGGCTTTTCACAGTAACTTCATTGAAGCCTACTCGTGACAATAAGTGATTTTCATTTTTTCATGACTCAGGATATTGAGGCCCTGATCAAAAATAAGGAGGCATATGACATTCATCAGCTGCTGGGATCAAGTGGATCCTTGAAAAGTACAGAGGTTGTAGGAGTAGAGTTAAGAGAGAAATCAGGAGGGCAAAAAGAGGGCATGAGATTGCTTTTGCAGATAAGGCAAAGGAGAATCTAAAGAGCTTCTACAAATACATAAAGGACAAAAGAGTAAGTAGGGAGCGAGTAGGGCCGTTTAAGGATCTACAAGGTCATCTATGTGCGAATCCACAAGAGATGGGTGAAGTCCTAAATTAATATTCCTCATCGGTATTTACTGTTGAGAAAGGCATGGATGTTAGAGTGTACATATTACAGAGAAGAAGGTGCTGGAAGTCTTAAAGCACATCAAGGTAGATAAATTCCTGGGACCTGATGAAATGCATCCCAGGACGTAGTGGGAGGCTCGAGAGGAAATTGCGGGTCCCCTGGTAGAGATACTTGAATCATCGACAGCCACAGGAGAGGTGCCTGAAGATTGGAGGGTAGCAAATGTTGTGCCTTTGTTTCAGAAGGGCTGCAGGGAAAAGCTTGGGAACTACAGACAGGTGAGCCTAACGTCTGTAGGGTAAGTTGTTAGTAGGTATTCTGAGAGACAGGATCTACAGACAAGGACTGATTAGGGACAGTCAGCATGGCTTTGTGAGGGGAAAATCATGTCTCAGGAATTTGATTGAGCTTTTTGAACGGGAAGGTAGATGAGGGCAGTGCAGTCAATGTTGTCTACATGGACTTTAGAAAGGCCTTTGACAAGGTACCACATGGTAGGTTGTTGCATCACATTAAATCTCACAGGATCCTGGGTGGGATAGCCAATTGGATACAAAATTGGCTTTACGATAGAAGACAATGGGTAGTTGTACAGGGTTGTTTTTCAAACTGGAGCCCTGTGACCAGTAGTGTGCTTCAGGGATCAGTGATGGGTCTACTGTTATTTGTTATTTATATTAATGATTTGGATGAGATTTTAGCAGGCATGGTTAGTACGTTTGCAGATGATGCCAAGATTGGTGGCATAGTGGACAGTAAAGAAGGTTCTCTAGGACTGCATTGGGATCTTGATCAATTGGCAGTGGGCTGATGAATAGCAGATGGAGTTTAATTTAGATAAATGTGACGTGATGCATTTTGGTGGATCGAATAACGGCAGAACCTACTCAATTAATGGTAGGGTGTTGAGGAGAATTATTGAACAAAGAGATCTAGGAGTACAGATTCATAGCTCCTTGAAAGTGGAGTCACAGGTGGACAGTTCTGGTCACCCTATTATAGAAAGGATATTAATAAATTAGAAAGAATACAGAAACTATTTACTATGATGCTACCGGGACTTGATGGAAGGAGAGGCTGGATAGACTTGGACTGTTTTCCCTGGTGCGGAGGAGACTTAGGGGTGATCTTATATAGGTCTATAAAATAATGAGTGGCATACATCAGGTAGATAGTCAACACCGTTTCCCAAAGGTAAGGGAGTCTAAAACTAAAGGGCATAAGTTTAAGGTGAGAGGGGAGAGATACAAAAGAGTTCAGAGAGGCATTTTTTTCACACAGAGGGTCGTGAGTGTCTAGAACGAGCTGCCAGAGGCTGCAGTAAAGGGGAATACAATTTTCTCTTTTAAAAAACATTTAGACAGTTAAATGGGTACAGTTGGTATAGAGGGATATGGGCCAAATGCAGGCAATTGGGACTAGCTTAGTGGTAAAAATTGGGCGGCATGGACAGGTTTGGCCGAAGGACCTGTTTCCGTGCTGTAAACCTCTATGACTCAATGATTCTCACACAATTCCTCCCCACTACTTATTTGATTCCAAGTAGTGATGGGGTAATAGAGAGGGGAGATGAGGGTAATGTAGTTGATGTGGTGTAATTGACTTCCAAAGGACATTTGATAAAATGTTACACAAAGACTTGTGAGCAAAATTACAGCTCATGGAATAAAAAGGACAGTGGCAACGTGTATGAGACGTTGGGTGAGTGGCAGGAAACATGGAGTAGGACTCTTGCTCTTCTTGATATCTATTAATGACCTAGACTTTCGTGTATCAGGCACAATTTCAAAATTTGAGGATGATATGAAACTTGGAAATATTGAGAACCATGTGGAGGATAGTGTGGAATTTTAAAACAACCTAGACAGGTTGGCGGAATGGGCAAAAAGTTAGCAGATGAAATTTAATGCAAAGTGGTGTAACGTGATTCATTTTGGTAGTAAGAACAGGGAGAGGCCATATAAATCTAAGGATACAATTCTAAAAGGGGTGTTGGAGAATAGGAACATATGATCATCTGAAGAGAAAAAAATTGCAGCCATACAGGGAAAAGGTGGAAGATAGGCCCTCTGTTGCTGCTCCTGTGGATAGCCAAATGCATCCTCATTGTGCAGTAACCATTCTGTGATTCTAGTCCCTTAACAGTATTCCTACTAAACTGTCAACTCCCCTCCCCATCCAGATCCTCTGACTAGACATTGTTACTAGTTCCCTCTTCATGGGTACTGTCTCCTCCCTTTTAAACCTGTCAGCACCAACCCCATCGTTGATATCAAAGCATGCTCTTTTACCACTTCTGTGAAGTCCTGCAGATTTTCTTTTTACATTAAAGGTGTAATATAACTGCAGGTTATTGAGTAGCTCGATAGACATTTGAAACAGATGGATAAGAGTATGAGAAATAATTTTTATTGTTGTGTCAAGGAACCTACAGAAACAGAATAAGCCAAATAGAGTCCTTCTGCCCTATATGTTTCTATGGCTCAATGGCAGACCAATATCTACAATGTGGTGAATATCTTACAATTGCACTGTAATTTTTGATTAAATCATTCCATCATAGATTTGTACACTCCATCTATAATGGCAAATATCCTTATACTTAGCCGACTGCAATTATATCCTTCCACCAGTAGTCACTGGAGATCCATGCAATTGAATGTATAAGACTAAAATGGTAACTAAACTATGTCTGCTATCTGATCTAGTTGTTTCCCACACTCTAATTTCACCTCACTTGAACACTACCCATTTCTTCAAGTAGAATTGTTGGTGAGAAAATTTAGAGGAGTAAACTATTCTATCAAGTAGTTTCCAAAATTGTTGTGCGCATAAGACTGTTTCACATCCACATCCCATTCTTTCTGATTGATACAGATATTGAGAAAAATAGTTACACAAAGTACTATTATGATCAGTTGGATGACTAATCAAGACACACTTTCCTTACTAATGCAAATAGTAATAATGTGAATGGCAATGAGTATTTCGTTTTAGTAACTCTGAACATATTAAATAACACCATTCACTCATTCGCTATCTCTAGACTTGACTATTCTTTTTTAAAATAAATTTAGAGCACCCAATTATTTTTTTTCCAATTAAGGGGCAATTTAGCGTGGCCAATCCACCGAGACTGCACATCTTTTGGGTTGTGTGGGTGAGACCCACGCAAACACGGGGAGAATGTGCAAACTCCACATGGTGTGTCCCGGGACCGGGACTGAACCTGGGACCTCAGTGCCTTGAGGCAGCAGTGCTAACCACTGCACCACTGTGCTGTCACTACTAGACATGAATATTCTAATGTGCTCCTGGCTGGTCTTCGACAATTTACTTTCTGTAAACTTAAGGTCATCCAAAAGCCTGTTTCCCAACTTTCATCACGTTGTGCTCACCTATCACCCATGTGTGCATTCATTTACATTGGCTCCCAGTCAAGCAAAAACATTATTTTAAAATTCTTATCCTGCAATCTCTGTAATCTCCTCCAGCCACAGAAACCTCCTGAGACACCTATACTCATTTAATTCTGACTTCTTGAACATTCTCGAGTTTATACATTTCACCATTGGTGGCCTAGGTCCTAAATTCTCTCTACTATTTCTAGCTCTCTTTCCTTCTTTCAGACACAAGTTTGGCCTCAGCTGCAGTGTTATGGCCAGAGCTGGACATTGTACTTTTGGAAGAATTCAAATGTTTTATTGAAGGTAGAGAAAAGTGTTAAGAGAATAGTTCCAAGGATGAGGAGCTTCAGTTACAGGGAGAAGTTGAGACTGTTTTCCTCAGAAAGGAGAAAGTTGGGAGGAGATTTGATGGAAGTATTCAAATTCAAGAGGGTCCGGCTTAGTAGACTGAGAGCAACCATTCCCTTTGGTGGAAAGGTGGATTTAAGATAACTAGCAAAAGAACAAGGAGCAAATAAGAAACATGTTTTATCCAGTGAGTAGTTAGGATCTGGAATGTACTGTCTGAAAGGGTGGTAGAGGCAGATTCAATTTTGGCTTTCAAAGGGAATTGGAAAAGCACTTGATGATTAAAAAAATATGCAGGATTTTCAGGAAAAAGGAGGGATGTGAGACTAACTGAATTGTTCTCGCAGAGAACTTGAATGGACTTAATGCACTGAAGGGCTTCTTTCTTTGCTGTAACTATTCTATAACTTTCACAGCTGGTACAAGCATACTAAAGGTCCATGGCAAACCTTCAGCCTTGAACTCATCAGTTGGTTTAGAAGGCCAGAGAGGGAACATCTATCTCAGCTTTGCTAGAAGAAAAGCCATACCATGGAGTAATATTAAGAAAAAAAGTGCAGAGATCTGAACAACAGCTTGTTAAGAAGCTAGAAACATGAACAGATGTGTCAAAGAAGCCCAGGGTTAAGTGAACAGAGACCAAAGTATTAGTCAGAAGAATTCAAGGAAGAGTAAAAGTGTTCTGAGTCAAAGATACAATCGTAATAATTAGATTTAAAGTGGGACAGCAGACTTCAGAAGCAGATGTCATTTTAATGCAGTCTGGGAATCAAGAGTTAAAATAATTGTGAGCAGTTTGCACAACTGTCAAGCCAAAAAGATCCAAAAGGGGTTGGTGTAAAGTCCTGGACTGGATTCACTGTTAATAAAAGCTTCTGCTCCACTTTTAAAAGTGTAATTTGAAACATCTGGCCTGGATTTTGGAATGCAAACCACTAAGGGAAAGCAGTATTACTCTGAGAGAAGGTTCTAAAGTGTGTTTTTGGGAGTAGAGTTTGGAAACTCTCACGTGTCAATCATCTGGGGGATTCTGAGGAGACATCCACATACATTCACTTGGGGTTCACAGTGGAGATATGTATTTTCCCACATTAATCTGGTACACTTAAAAGGTACTTTGTGTGTTAATGAGACCATTGTATCATGAGATGTACTTTGTAATCCGTGTTAATCCTAAAAGGTCCAATTGTTAGGTTTAGGGGAGGGTAAAGGCGTATTGTGTAATAATTCAACTTTTCATGTTTAATAAATGATTTTTCTCCTTTTGTTGTTAAAACTAATTAGCAGTCCTGTGACTCCGATCCTCCAAGTTTTATTAAAAAATAAATAAATGTTTTGGTCTTTTGAGCCAGGGTTCCATTGTGGGATTTCCCGTTCAGTCTTAACGTCAACCGGGATCGTAACATGATGTAATACTGCATTCCTGCAACAGTTACTGATGATTTATGCATAATTTACCAAATCAATAATCATTATGATAGAGTAGGCTATATTCAATTCTGTCCTTTGATATTATTTACTGATTCACAGTTTTGAAATCGTCATGTAGACGTATACATTTGTGAAACTGTCACATAACAGAATGGGGAATATAACATGAAATTCTGGGAAAGACTGCAACATAAATACATGGAAATCTGTATGCATGTTAGTATATGTGGATGTAGATAAGTAGAGCTAGACTTTTTATTCCCATTTCTGAAGCCTTTTTATTTACTAGTGTAGGTTCATTAGCAGTTAATTAGATTTTTTTTAACCATACCTCTCCCCTCCCAAAATTCTGCAGCTTAGGTGACTACCAAGTTTGTCTAACGCTTTCACCGTCCCAGATGGCTCTATGAAGATGCTTCATAAACCCTACATTTTTGACCAATCTTTTGCCATAGTACCAAATAACTTATATTGTTTTGTAATGCTCATGCGAAGCGCTACAATACGTATGTGAATATCAATTGTTGTTGTATTCACCCATCCATTTCTGCACTTTAGTAAAATAGAATATGAGCTTCCAAGATGATCTTGGCCAAAAGTGAACAATAATCAGGGAAGTTATGCTCTGCTGTATTTTGAAAACTGTTGAATTTAACCTTAACACTTATAAAACAAGTTAACTCTGCACATTACAAAACAAATGTTATAATTTTGCATTGCATTTCTAATATTTCTTAAGAAATGTTAACTAATTTTAAGATAACTCACATGTTCTTCTGTCATAGTTTTCAACATGATTGTGCTTTTGCCCATTTTCTTCCTGATCAGTGCTTGTTCTTTTTCGTACTCGGTCATAAAAATTGTTGGTGCTACATCTGCAATTTTGGGTTCTTGGACATACTCTGTTATTAATTCTGTCCGCTCTGTCACCACCTGGTGTTCCTTCATATAAAGCTCATAATCAGCTAAAAAGAAATTACATCAGAATTAGAAAAGCAAGCTACTAAAGACCTCTTGAGTTATTAAAATGGGAAATTAATACAATGAATTAAACAAATAAGGTTAAACTTAAATTATCTCCTACTTGGGCTGGAGGGATATAAACTGTGGTACTGCTCTGATATCAGTATTAAGATCACTGTTCTTGTCTCTCTCTAGCAGATAGACTTACATGGAAGACGCACATGGACATTTGCAAACAATAGAAAAATAGGAACCATGTTTCACAATGAAAAAGACACTTAGCAATTTCAGATTGTAATTTGAGCAAATGATTATTGGATGACATTGTGAAACATTTGAGAGGATGAAAACACACACTAAATGGTAAAATGCTAAAAGAATTTGAAAAGCTCCACTGAGCCTGAAACTGCTGTCCATGCTCAGGAAGGCAGCATCCACTCTCGCACCTAAACTAGTAGTCAAAATATTTCCTGACAGAAAGCTAAGACTGCTGCCAGAATGATGGGATGGTGTTGTCCCAGCTGGACCAAAAGCTCTTCCAGGCCACCTGCAACCTCCTCCAATGAAAATCAGCAGTCACGGGATAACACTACACAGGAGCACTAGGTGAGGCAAAGGCACACCAGGAACAGGCTCCAAGAGAATGTACAAGAGTGATTAGTT
Source organism: Scyliorhinus canicula (assembly GCF_902713615.1). Classification (NCBI taxonomy): domain Eukaryota; kingdom Metazoa; phylum Chordata; class Chondrichthyes; order Carcharhiniformes; family Scyliorhinidae; genus Scyliorhinus; species Scyliorhinus canicula. Next base: position 195,965,555 of record NC_052147.1, on the reverse strand, counting down.
GACCCCGATATGCAACATGGAATGCTTTGAGTTATAAATTTGGCTTTAAGTGTTTATTTTGTGTGGGCTCTTATTTTTACATTAAGTCAAGTGAATGCTGTGATAGTCAGTGACAGAGGGAAGGGAAAGTGTGGGTCTGTTGGTGAATGGGAAATTGAGGTTTTGTTTACTGGCATTGCACAAAGATGGATTCACGACAGCCAGCCCAGCAAGAAAAGGGCTATCTCCTCTGTCTCTCCTCCTCCTGCTCCTTAGCTGTTTGTTAACTCATTGATAGCAAGGACTGTCTCTCTATGATTTTGATATTGTGTTGCATGCAACAGACCACAACAAAGCCCTGTCTATTACTGTTGGGTTCCTCGGCAGTGGTCCAGGCAGCAGAAGCATTGATTTTACACACCAACTGTTTACTCTCTCACATTTTATGTGGCAGCATGGCTTTCATTGTATGTATGCTGCACACATGTATGTGTGCCAGTGATATCAGCCATGTGGTAGCAAATAGCCTTTGTTATCTAGTTTCCACCCTTTGGTTTGTTGTGTTGACTCAAATGCAGTTGGCACAGCGAACTATGCAGAATGGAGGTGTGATAACTGCTACCATAATATCGGCATTGTCATGCATGATCCTGCCTATGTTCTTACACCAGCTGGACACGAAGGAAGCAGAATCCTTTTCAGTTGTGGTGCAAGGCAAAGTAGACATGTGGCGCACACAAAGAAATGTGCGTGCAGTAGCTGGAGGGTTGAGTTCCAAAATAGCCCTGTTGGTTTACTTCCAGAAATTCTTCACTGAATCCTTGCTAATTCCTCCACGCTATGGTATCGGTGTGACTCACCCTGAAACAATGCAATTGTGCTACAGATGCCAATTTGTACCCCAAACAGTAATCATAGCACCAAAACAAAGGTCACTACCAATACAGTTTTCATGCTGACAGAATCTAGGAGTGCCAATAGAATCTTGGAGCCCAGAAAGAGGCCATTGGCCCCTTCAGTCCTGTGTCAGCTCTTTGAAAGCAACAAACTGTTAATGCGAGGTTAAAACTTTTTTGACAGATGGTTGTTAGCAATTTCTTATTTTTAAATAAATTTAGAGTGCCCAATTCATTTTTTCCAATTAAGGGGCAATTTAGCGTGGCCAATCCACCTAACCTGCACATCTTTGGGTTGTGGGGGTGAAACCCACGCAAACACGGGGAGAATGTGCAAACTCCACATGGACAGTGACCCAGAGCCGGGATCGAACCTGGGACCTTGGTGCCGTGAGGCAACAAGGCTAACCGACTGCGCCACCGTGCTGCCCTGCTGTTAGCAATTTCAACCAGAAATAGTGTTTGAAGTAGAATCATAAGGGATAAACACCCCCCCCCCTCCAAAAAAAATAAAAATAGCGAGTATGGACAGGGAAATTAGACTAAGTGGTTAGATATTGCAGATAATATGTGATGGGCTAAATGCCTTCCTTCTATGCTGTAAAATGTTATTGTTCTATGTACATATCACAATTATCACTGCAGGCAGTAATCAAACTTTTAAAGCTAATTTACTAAGTCACTGATTTAATCATTACCTAAACAAAGATGTTTTCATTTCAAAAATAACTTGATCATAGTAATTAAATATCACTTCAATGATGCAGATTTAGTTGTTGCAGAAAACAGCTATCTTAACTATTATTTGAATGGCTCCCTACCTTCCTCCAGCAGTTGGGTTGATGCATAAATTTCTCCATGTTGGTTCCGAACAACAATGGAATATTCACCCGCGTCATCAGCGAAAGTCATGGAGATCACAAGTTTGCATTCTCCCAATTCCTTGTTGTAGCTCACTTTGTATCTATATAGGAATAACATACATATAGCATAAAAACTCAAAAAAATCCAAACAAAGAAAAATCTTGATGAACATGTAAGAAACCTGAAACAAGAAAATGCTATTCCACTCACTCCTTCCAAAGAATACATAGAATATATGATATCACAGGCTGTACTCAACCTAATCAATCATCTGGTTCCGTGATGAAAATTCACAGACCCGCAACATTCTGTAACTCTTTCCACAGATGCTGAATATTTCCAACATTTTTTATTTTTATTCCAGATTTCCAGCATCCACAGTATTTTGCATTTGTTTTCTACAAAGGGCCCCATGCCTTGAAAGATAACTCGAGCAAAATTCCAGAAAATAAATCAAATTGTATTTTCATTATTACTGTATGTAGCTTTGCCTTCCTTCACTTGACCTTCATTGATCCCAAGAATGCAGGAACCAAAGTAAGAATGAAGTACAAAACTGTAAATACTGTAAAGTCAGCAAGAAGCATCATATCCCATGAAACATTTAATTTCACTTACATTCAGACATGTTCTTAGTGCAGCATTAGCTACTTGAACAACATAAAGGCATTACTTCCACAGCCAGTATAAAAGCTATACTTTTGTAGGGATTTTCCAGCCCCGCTCACTGCTGGGATCTTCGGTCCTGCCAAAAGTCAATGGACTTTTGGGTAGCCTGCTGCATCCTCTGCAGTGGATCTCTCCATGACGGGGGTGGAAAATCCAAGCTATACATTCTAATTAACCAATTAATCTTCTGAACAATAAGTTTTGGAAAATTACTCGCTATCATCCAAAGATAAGCAAATGCATGCAGATCTAGTTTTGTGCACGTTTACAGGATTCAACTTTGGGTCGATTGCTTTAAAAAAAATGACTTTTTTTTTGTTCAAAGCAACGCAGAAGCCTCTGAATTCCATGGAGAAATTGATGATCTCTGTTGGTATCTCTTCCTTTCCTTTTCAATCTCATCCCCAACATTTATCCAATTCTTTTATGATAAAGTTAATCAAGATGTGGCGATGCCAGCGTTGGACTGGGGTGAGCATAGTAGGAAGTCTTACAACACCAGGTTAAAGTCCAACAGGTTTGTTTCAAACACTAGCTTTCAGAGCACTGCTCCTTCCTCAGCTGGATTCACCTCAGGTCATACTGGTCCCTTCCTCGTGCTGTGAATGACTCTGAAGCATTCTCGAGTATACTACTTTCTCCCATCAACTCACGAACACAAAGATTCATGCTGAGGTTTCACCTAAATGACCTCTTGATTCACCTTACTTAGAATCAAATAAATTTACAGCACAGAAGGAAACCCTTCTATCCATCGTACCAGTCCAAAAAGAGCAAGGAACCTTAATCCTATTTTCCAGCTCTTCGTCTGCAGAGTTCAAAGTTACTACACTTTAAGTGTATGTTCAAGTATGCTTAAAATGAAATTTCAGGCAGTGAGTTCCAGTTACCACCAGCCACTGGGTGATAAAATTAGCAACAATTTTCCTCGAACTCCTCCAAATTCTTCCCCTTCAATCCATACTTTATACTTTAAGTCCTTGCTCCTAGTTATTGACCTCTCTGTTAAAGATATAAGTTTGTCACATCCATTTTACCCATACATGTCACAATTTTGTTTGACTCAAATGAATATCCCCTCTGCCTCTTCTGTTCCAAAGAAAACAACCCCAGCCTACCCAACCTTTCCTCATAGCTTAAACCTTCCACTTCTGGCAATATCCTTAAAATCTTCACTCTGTCCTCTAAATTTAGTCACATCCTCCTGCAACATGGTGACCAGAACTAAATTGCAGGATCTTCATGACTCATGGTCCCTCAGATGAGTAGTCATCGTCTGGATTCAGGAACCTATTGAGAGATAAGTACAAAAGGTTTCCCCCAGCCCTCCACCTGCCTTCAAAATCCCTGTCCATGCCAATTCATGTCCTTCACCAAGACACCATGGCATTTCTATGGCCCTCATAGCCTCCAGGCCAAGCATGATCGGCAGAGAGCCCAGAGTAGCATAAAAGGATAACTCTGTTGACATAGTGCAGAGAAGAGAAAAAGTTGCTGATTGATAGTTTTATATTATAATAAGCTATTTTTGTGAGCTCTTTTGTCCATATCTCATTGTCTACTTGCACAAATTAGAAAAGTGTCAAGTGATTATTAACTTCTATTACTGATACTTCAAAGGTCTGATTGTTTGACACTTTTATAGGGTTGTAACACCAGCAGATTTTAAAAAGAAAATTATAAATGATTTTTAAAGCAGTTTCACAGATAAAATTGCCATTACAGGATTCATTTGTACTGCACGGTGTATATGCTGGGTTAATGGGCATGGGAGTGCTATGAGTCAGCATGGAGGACATGAGTTTGGGATGTGGTCCCAAGTTGGGATGGAGCAAGTTTGGGAGGCATAGAGGTGGCATGCAGAGTAGGTGGATGGGGTGATGGAGTATGAAGAGTAAGGGCCTTGAATGTAAGCAAACAACTGGGACAAAATGCTGATCAACCAAGATGGGTCTTTTAATAGCCACCTCCAGTCTGCTTCCAGGGGCATCAGGCCTCAATCTATTCTGCCCTCACCTCCCACTGCAAATTGGGTCTGATGGGTTTTTTTGAAAATCGAGGTGGATTTGCCGAATCAGCAAGTTTAATTATCCGCCTCTGTGGAGAAAACCTGGGCCACTGAGACCAACTAACCCAGCACGGACCAGGACCAAGATTGTGTGGATTTGGGCTGAGTCAGAAGGCCTTTCAAAATGCCAGGTGGGTCCCAGTTCTGGAATTCCTGGCCCTGTTCTGATATCTGGTGATTTTTGCCAGAACGCGATTGGTCTGTTGGTAGTGAGCTCATTCACAGAAATCCTACTGTTTCTGGCTCCAATGTAGAGTGGGCATTTCAAACCCTCCCCACCCACACAAACACAATTTTGATGGGTTTGGGCCTGTTCTGAGACATGTGGTTCTTGTCTGTTTAGAGAAGTTGTGAACAATGGGGGCATCCTAGTTCTGAGTCAGGAACCAAAAAGACAGCCATGCAATGTTCTCATTGAATTGCATTGCCTTTCTTCACTTCTCACACGCCATAAATCAATCACAGCCATTCACAGTATCAATGACACAAAGCTATTATCCTGTACACACTTCTTAATCTTGTGTAAATAAACACACAGGCACTAAAAAAACACTTCAAAGTAATATCTGGTTATTATAAAGTAATGAATATGTAATTCAAACAGAGATATTGCTCCCTTCTGCAGCCCTATAAACAATGTCTGCTGAGCTAATTGGATGAGGCATTCTTGGAGCTCGGCCAAACATTCATAATGAGGTCACCTTGAAAAACATTCTGCTTTCACTGCTTCTTTGGATATCTATGGATGCAATAGCCAGATGCACTCATTCTGAAAGTGTAGCTGAGCTCCAAACATAGCTAATTCACTTAGCTTAGTAGACAATGTTCACACAATGCGATTAATTGACACTTTTTTTGAAGTTGTAAGCTGAGCAGTTTCTTTCAGAGTAGATTTTCCAAAACTTCACGTTTACGGGGCAGCACGGTAGCATGGTGGTTAGCGTAAATGTTTCACAGCTCCAGGGTCCCAGGTTTGGTTCCCGGCTGGGTCACTGTCTGTGCGGAGTCTGCACGTCCTCCCCGTGTGTGCGTGGGTTTCCTCCGGGTGCTCCGGTTTCCTCCCACAGTCCAAAGATGTGCGGGTTAGGTGGATTGGCCATGCTAAATTGCCCGTAGTGTCCTAAAACGTAACGTTAAGGGGGGGTTGTTGGGTTACGGGTATAGGGTGGATACGTGGGTTTGAGTGGGGTGGTCATTGCTCGGCACAACATCGAGGGCCGAAGGGCCTGTTCTGTGCTGTACTGTTCTATGTTCGATGTTCTATGTTCTATACTGTGTAGGTTTCATGAGAATTTCAGAGGCTTCCGGATTATTCAATTTCTCATCATTCTGTACATAGTGAATACTGGAAAGTGGGTATGGAGGATGCATGGGGGCCATGAAAAGGGCATCGGGAGATGAGTGGGATGAAGTGTAAAGGAAGCAATGGGGGCATGGAGGGATCATGCAAAATATGAGGGGAAATGGATGTGGATGGGGTTTTGTGAGGACGTGAGGACCTTACAGTCATGATTACAATTGGGCCCATGTCCCAGTAAATGGAGGTGGGCCTTAGTCTGCCAGCCTTGTCATCTGCTCCCCTCCATTGCTGCCTCCATCCCACCCTGCCTCCCTGGGTCAGAAATATGATGCGCAGGGGCCTGCTTAACAGAGATGGATTTGTGGAGTCGGGAACTTTCCTGACTCATGCTTTCCTTTTCCTTCACATAGGTCCGGCCCCAGGATTCAAAACTGTAACCCTCTCAATTTATATGACTGAGATATACATGGCCTTTGCTGGGCCAGCAGGGATTCATCAACATTTTAAAAAATATTAGTGTGTAACTAGCATTACAATTTGCATATGGGTTCATCAATGATCTATGCAATGTTAGAATAACTTGTAAGCTTTCTGAAACCTATCCCAGTACATAAACAATGGACACTGACTTGTCATTCATTCATTCATTGTCTCTGGCTCCCAAGAACATGCACTAGGCTACAGAAACATTACATTTGTAAATTCAACCTCACAATGAACACAATTCAGAGGTTACAATATTGTAACACTAACTCCCAAGTTGCACTTGGTCAAACACAGAATCACACCTACTGTGTTTTAATACTTTATTTTGTTTTAGATATAAATGCAATCACTTAGCTACACAACTGTTGTTTTCTTAATTCTGTCAATATTGCAGTAAAACAATGGAAAATGATTGTAGTCAGCTGTCATTTAGTATAAATGGCTCCACATGAGGATCCAAGTGTCTTTTAACAGAATATTATACCTGTATCCAGTTGTCAATGGAATTCCAGCCTTTTTCCAGTAAACATGAGGTTTAGGGGTGCCTCCAATCTGACAATCAAAAATGACACTTCCACCTTCAATTAGTTTCTGTACTATTGGTTTCCTGATGAAGAAAGGAGCAACTCCTATGCCATCTTCCACTGACTCAGGGGTAGTACTTGTTCCTGATAGAGTTTCGACTTTCATTTCAACTCTGGAAATAAACAAATAATGAGATTGATTTAGTAGATCATTATGGCCGACTTAGTTTTAATCTGTGTTGGCATATATCGTTATATTGTTTATGTTACAACACGTTAAATACACAGAGAAAAGATCTAAGAATATCTTAATATGGAAAAAAAAAAAGAAAATATCAGCAATAAAAAAACAATAAATTTGATTAATTGTTTTTAACAGTAATATCTAAAGATTGTAAATACCGTTTCCTTTCAGAGACAGCTTGTTCTGATACAGCAAAGGTTTCTTCTCTGCTCTCAATCTCTTCTGACACTATAGAAGCACAAACAATAATTTATCTTAACAGTGCCTTACAATAATAATTTGTCAATTTTTGATCATCTTTGTTAATGTTACTAAATTACGCACCTTGAACAAGAAGATAACATGAACTGCTAGCAGTACCAGCATCATTGGTGGCTGTACAGGTAAAGCGGCCGCTATCCTCTGCGAAGGCCTCCCTGATTGTTAAACTAGAAATGCCTTTTTCAAAGGTTATATGGAAATCAATGGAACTTTCAATGTGGTAATCTTCTCTGAACCACATCACGGTTGGGATAGGGTATGCTGTGATTTCACACGATAGGGTCACAGATTCGCCTTCGACTACAGTGATGTTCTTCAAGCCCTACAAAAAGTATGGTCCAATTAAATTGATGAATATAAAGACTACAATGTGAAAATTGTCTACTTAAAATCTGTTTTCAAGTGAATCAATTACTTACAGATACAAAACTTGGTGGGGTAAGTGGAACCACTGTTGGAATTGGTAGAGCAACTGGTTCTGCGACCTGGAAAAACAGATAGCAAAGTAGTGAGTAAGAAAAGAGACCCTCTTTGACAACTTGTCAAACAGATAAGGGGAATTCACTTTCGCTTTTGTCATTTAATCTCCATACATTCCATACAATTATAGTTCTCCCTTTATATTCTTCTACTTAGCCCTCTTTCCTTATCTCTGCACTGGAGGAAACCCTGTTACCTCTCTAACGTTTCCGGTACCGACTAAAAGCCATCAACCTGAAACACTGGGCACGATCAAACAGGTAAAACCTATGCCCGGTTTTGGGCGAACTTAGCGCGATGCTTCTCGGCACCAGCTTTTCTGTTTTTCCGTCTCACGGAGTTTCTTTCCGCCGAGGTCACACTTGAGTAATTTCCTGCTGTTGAGCCCAGCAGGAAAGGCTGTCTGCAAATTGAGTGCCATTTTATCTGGCTGCCCCAAACTCTCACCAATCCCCTTTCAGCAACCCCACCCCCACCTCTGGGAATACCCCGATACCTCCACTCCACCTGGTAAGGCCCAATCTCTGGCAGTGCCAACTTGGCACCTGGGCACCTTGGCACTGCCAGCCTGGCACCACCACCACCCTTGCAGTCTGGGGGGGAGGAAGAAGTCAAAGTTCCCAGGTCCCAGAGGGAGTGCCAGGGTACCACACTGCGCTGTCCATGACCTCCCAGGGGTCTCTAATGGCCTGGGAACCCCCTCTCAGCTACCAATACAACTGGTCCACGTTATGGAAACCAACACTAAATGGCGCCCTGGCGAGGTCTCCCACACGTGTCCATTAGGTGCCAGGTGCCAGGAGAATCCTGCAAACGCATATGGCTCATTAAATATGAAGATCTGGAACACGCCCAGTGAGGGCGAAATCCAGATCATGACATCTCGCAAAATTTTGGTAAATCTCGTTAGGCATTTCAATTGTTGCAGATCTCGCGAGAGTCTTCTCACGTGATTCAACAGCCACATTCCAACACCAAGTTGGGCGCGACGTGGCCGATGAATTGTGCCTGCCTGACCTGCTGAGTACTTTTCGCATTTTCTCTTTTTATTTCAGATTTTCAGCAATCACAATGTTGTGCTTTCGTATTAGATTTTGGAGTGTCGCGCATCAGATAGAAAAGTGGGAACGAGGTTCCTACAGTGGACTCAATTCTTCAAGCTGTCACACCATTGAGTTCTTATTCTCATAATAAAGAGTCAAGATGTTATATTGCACTAAACAGTTTCACATGAGAGAGGGGCATGATGAAAATATTAGCGGTGTTTTTGATCAGGAACAAAATGTTTTGCACTATTTACTACTGTTAATTTGTGGGAAACACACAAAGTTAGCATATTTAGGGCACACTACTGGGTAATTAACAAACCTGCTCGTCTTCTGCTTCGTATTGATCTTCCTCATGTTCAACATCAAAATCAGCTTCAAGTGAGCCTGAAATACTTAAACCTAGATGCCTGTGCATCTCAGTATCAAACCGTGTCTCATATACATCTGTTCTTTCTCTAAAGTGAGGCTGGGGAAAGACACTCTCCTCCGTCACAATTCTGGCCTCTTTTAACACAGGACGTTTCACTGGCTTGGTAACCTTCACAGTAGAAGATGCAGACAACTCTTTTTCCAGAGTAACAATGGCAGTTCCTGCTATAGAAACCTAACCAAGCCAAGAAGAATAAAGTTACATAATTTACAAATCACTATAATTGTTTTAATGACTGGTCACATGACAGGAGTGGATTGGATTATTAGGTTAGCTGAATTAGATGGTCTTTTTGGAAAACATTGTACGAGAATGAAAATAAAAATGATCAATAGGGGGAAAGGATCTCATGGTTTAGAAAGCATTGAGGTAATAGTGAAAGGCAGATCCAAACAGCCGCGTACAAACAGTTAGGGTTAGGTTTCAAGATCTTCAGTTAATTCTCTATCACTGTTAAAAATTAAATTATTAGTATAAATGATGAAGATTAACAAAATGTACTGTGAGAAGGTAAAACGAATGACAAACAAATAAAGCTAAAATGCAATGTGGCCCAGAATTTGCTGTGTGCAACATCTCACAGTATGCCCCATATATTTATTTTTTGCCAACCCTTCAGCCCAAAAATACTTTTCGCTACAAACTGCTAGAAATGCAAAGTGATAATGACGGGATGATGTCAACATGCATCGAGGAGCTTACTGAAGGTCAGGACCAACACTCAATTTCCTCAACCAATGGGAGAAAGAAACAGAGCTCATGGCGGAAAAGGAAATAGATTGAATTACAATCAAATTAGCTACAGAAAGAAAAATAGAGAGAAAAATTGGATAGAGAGAGAGAGAGAGAGAGAGAAAAAATGCAGGAATGACTGCAAAGTTTCAATTGTTTCTTTTCTGGCCTGGAAAGGTTAAGTTGCATTGCAGGAAATTAAATGGCGAAATGGAAAAGGATCCTTACATCATCAAATGTCAGCCCTAACATCATGCAGTAAATGTAAATGGCTAAATTGTGCAAATAATGCAGCACTTTCTGGAAACTCAGGGGGGTGATTGATGGAGTAGATCCCATTTACACAAGGCTAATGGTTGAGCAATGCAAATTGTTCAACAATTTGTGGTGATTCGCAACTTGCTAGCTCTTCCCCACCACCAATAACACACTAAATTAATAAGTGGGAGCACATTAATATTGCCTTAACTTTCCAAGCAAATTCTGAGCCAATATAGAAAAATACTTTTTCAATCATTCATAAACTTTAAAAATGATTATACTATATGGCAAGGTAATAGGAACCTTGAATATAAGTGGTTTAATACTTGTCAAAAATAGCTTGAGGTATGATATCTGCCATCTCAGTTAAATTAGACTCTGCATGCTCCCTTATTAATTATAGTATCTGTAACTGATTTCTAAAATGTCTCATGTGGTTGGATTATAAAAAATGTTTCCCGTAATGTAAATGATAACAATATCCACTATTTATGTTTTATCATGACATATAATCTAGCCAATCTAGCTCTAAGAACAGTGGGGTAGACATTAGTGGTGAAAAACAAGCACAAAGACTAATTTCAAGAACAAATCCAACACCCAAGATATGCCTGAAAGACAAATGCCATAATACTGGGTTGGACCTTAATCATAAGCACAATGCCTAAGACAACAATTAGGCCCCTTAAATATATAAATGAGGGGTCAAACACCCTTTAGGTCTGTCTTGGAAATTGTGTGACGTTGGAGCTAAGCCTGCATCACACTAGACTCTTCCCCCCCCCACCCCCCAAAAAAAGTAATAAAAAAAGCAAAACGAGTTCCTGTGGAACTTAACAGTGAAAGCAATTGTACCCCCTCCTTTATTGTCACTCTAACCCTCCTTCCCTGCCACCTCCTTCCACCCTCGTCAAGACTTACTATCTTTTTTAAAATGGGGTAAGCTACCTGTGGAGGCAGACTAAGAGCCAACAATTTTCCTAGATAACATTACTGATTTCCAAGGTCTAATTTGGGACCTCTCTTTCAGGCCTGAAATTGGATCTAATGGAATTTCCACTTTAGTGTTACCAATATGTGCGTCAATAGTTACCAATGTCAATATCCACTTCAATATCCAGGCTTATTCCATTAGAAGGCATTGTACTTAGTTATACACTTGTCTCAATGCATGCACAGTACATCCACTGACCTTTCTTACATGGTGGGAATTACAATAGAGAAGTATTTCCCTTAAACAAAGTACATAGATTTTACGTTCCCAATTTCTGTAGCTATATATACTTCATTTTTATTATCAAGTACCTCATTTTATAGACCTGTCTATTTAACATCAATGTCATAAACGTTTTATTTGCCTGCCGCACAGAATTTTCACCCTTACCTCTTGGGTCGGTTGTGGTTTGGCTACAGTGATTTTTGAAACAGAGAAGTGAGGAATTGTACTGGAAAGTTTGTGGTCCAGGTGTACTGCAGATTCTCTTGCTCTTTCAATCTGTAACAACCAACAAAATCTTCATTATTATGTTTAATTCAAAGCACAATGATAAATTGAAAAAAAAATTGCGAAAATGTTTTTCACAGTTAACATTAATAACAGAATCTTTGTGAATGTTAACTTGTTGTTTCATGAGTTAAATGATGTCTAACCTGTGAAATCTGTTTTTCAGCTTGCTCGCCATAGGAAATGTGTGTTTCAGTTGGCACAATAACTGTCGCTTTTCTGACAGTGGTGGTGACAACTTGTTGTTCAGCAGGGGCTGTTCGTTTTTCAGCAGAAATCTCAGTGGTACTTTGATATCCACCACGCTGTGCATATTCATACTCCATTGATGTCTCTTCTGAATGCACTCCTTCAGCATACAAAGGATGTCGAGTACGTGCTTGATCCAAAGCAGCCACAACTTTAGCCACAGCTTCAGCCTTTTTGCCAACTTCAATCTGCAGACAACAAGGGAAAAGTCTGCAAGAGCATTCGTAGTCTAATCTTAACTTTCACAAGATTAACTATGACCTTCAAAAGCAATACCATCTTGGGCTTTGACTGGTGTATCATATTGAGATTTGAAAACAAATTTCTTGTCTACAATTTTCTGGAAGTTTATTTTGTTTTAAAGATACTGTTATTTTCAAAAACTGACTCATTTGTTAATCAAAGGGAACATAATAACTAGGACATTTAAAAATAGGGAACTTTTAGTTTCCAACTTTAATTATCAATGAGTAAAGATTTAATTTACAAAATAAATTGGCATTGCTTTTGACAATAAAAGTGCACACTACACTGCATTTATAACAAATACATTTTGAGCAAACCATCTAAAATTAGATGACATGTGTACATGCAAGGTGGTGCACAATTCACAGAAATGTAGTGATGAAACTAGGAGATATCAGAAAAAGGGGGTAAGTGTGAAACTAAGGGACAAGTGAGAAATGGCAAATCCAAAGGATATAAGTACAAAGAAATTCTAGTGAAACTAAATGATACCACTACAGGGGAGAAGTGGCAAAACTAAAAGGTATATAAAAATATTTAATTGTTACATGATAATTTCACAGTGATTTATTATGAGTGAAAAAGGTTACATGTTTACACAAAATATGTGAATTAAAAGTTATTTTTCATTGTGATTCAATCTACCTGATCCTCAATCAGTTCTGCTTGTACTGTGAACACATGTTTCTCTGATGTACATCTTTCTGCAGTTACAGTAACTGGTTTGCGTACTCTGGCTTGGTCAACAGCGGCTACTACAGTTGCAACAGCTGCTGTTTTTTCTATGTCATGCTCTGTCTGAATTAGTTGCAGCAAAAAATAGATGGATTTTATTATATATGCCATATATTAAAATATAATTTTAAAAATGGCTTCAACATGAATCTGTACTGGAGTAATATTCAAAATGCTGGTTGCAAATTTGAAAAGCATAAACAAAACAAATTTGATTATTAAATCTTTACAGACATAAAGCATTTATCCTATACATCCAAGCGAGAAGTTGGTTTATTTTGCGTAAATCTATCTTAATCCACTTGTGCTGTGTGTTAAAAATTTATTGCCACTAATATATTTGTGTCCTAGATTTTCACACATAATCTAAAGACTGATGTGAATTAATAACAATGTTTTCTTTCTGGCAGAAGTTGATCATCAGAAATAGAAAATTTGCCTTACCTCTTTGCCAGCAGCAACACCGCTCATCCCAGCAGCTGCAGCACTTCCTTCAACCGTGGTAACTCTAGCAACACCAGCAGCACCCGCAGCTCCTTCCACTGTGGTAACCCTGGTCAATCGCTCAACGGTGGTAATTCGAGGAGCACTAATAGTTTGTTCAATTGTAGTTATTCTAGCAGTACCAGCAGCACCGGCATCACGTTCAACTGTGATAACTCCAGCAGCACTGACACCTCCTTCAACTGTGGTAACTCTAGCAGCTCCAGCAGCTCCAGCAGCTCCAGCAGCACTGACACCTCGTTCAACTGTGATAACTCTGGCAGCTCCAGCAGCTCCAGCAGCTCCTGCAGCACTGACACCTCGTTCAACTGTGGTAACTCTAGCAGCTCCAGCAGCTCCAGCAGCTCCAGCAGCACTGACACCTCGTTCAACTGTGATAACTCTGGCAGCTCCAGCAGCTCCAGCAGCACTGACACCTCGTTCAACTGTGGTAACTCTAGCAGCTCCAGCAGCTCCAGCAGCACTGACACCTCGTTCAACTGTGATAACTCTGGCAGCTCCAGCAGCTCCAGCAGCTCCAGCAGCACTGACACCTCGTTCAACTGTGGTAATTCTAGCAGCTCCAGCAGCTCCAGCAGCTCCAGCAGCTCCAGCAGCACTGACACCTCGTTCAACTGTGATAACTCTGGCAGCTCCAGCAGCTCCAGCAGTTCCAGCAGCACTGACACCTCGTTCAACTGTGGTAATTCTAGCAGCTCCAGCAGCTTCAGCAGCACCAACAGCTCCAGTGATTGTCATCTGTCCGTGGATTCCATATCTCTTTTCCCATTTTTCTTCTCTATGAATCTGTGTGGTACTTGTGGTAAATTTGCTTTGTCCCTTTTGTGCTTCAATTGCTGAAATATAACCTTCCTGCTTCCAAGGAGGTATAACTTCTGAAGCAACAACTGTTGTTTGACATTTGCGAGTCAGAACTGGAGATTTGACAGATCTGATAGGTGAGGTTGAGAGTCTTCCAGCTGGAGACACGGATCTGTATTTTAAAAAAATACAGCATTCAAATGTAATAATTACTGCAATGGCGGTTCAATGGTACAATTCTCACTTTCAAAGTGGCAAACCTGCCTTTGATCATAGCATTTTGAGAAATTATTTTTTCCTTGCAAAGAAGATCTTGCTGTATTTAGCAAACGGAAGAAAACATAGAATGGAATTTTAGAGCTCTGTGGTGGTGGGGAGGGAGCTTTAAAATGTGGCAAGTCCACTGACTTCAGAGTGACTAGAAAATCCTGCCAGTGGGAGGAGCCATAAAATTCAGCCCATAAACTCAAAGAAGGAGTTTTGTGTAGAAACTAGCACAGACCCATCTGGAGTAATATGTACCATTCTGTTCATCATGCTATCGAGGCTTTGAAGAGAGTAAAGTGGAGGAAACCTAAACACATACCAGGGATTATGCATTTGAGCTAAAGATAAGTTTACAGCGCCAAGAATATTTACACTATTAATGTAAGAGTAATGAAGAGAAGTGGCTCAGGAGAGACTTCGTTGCTAATTTCAAGATTCTAATGCTATGATATAATTACTGAACTTAGTTTTCTGGTTGACTTCATCATATGCTATAACCAGGGTCATGAGGTGAAACTCAAAAGACAAACGATAAACAGGTATTTCAGATTATTTACTTCACCCGGGCAGTTTTAAAATTTGGCACTGGGCAGATGGACCGCAGTGTCCTTTCCTAATCCTAATCAATTCTGCTGCTCATATCACTCTAAAATAGTTGCCATTCCAATATTTTTCCAATTTTCTTTGCAAACTAAAATAAAACTTCTCAAATTTGAAACTGGATTCAGCTGAATTCAATTTAGGAACAATTTGCATCCAAGCAACTGAAGGATTTCAAGCTAAATGCCCTAGATAGCACCATGAACTTTAAGGTTTGGCCAGCAGGTGGATTCTTGTGTAAATGTAGTTTAACTCCATGCTTTAACTTTGATTGGAACCCCAAAGGGATTGTTTGATGAATTCCATCATTCATTCAGAAATTCAGAGAACTTTTGATGGTTACACTATTATTCCACATAACAATAACAATAATGAATTATCAGGTATGAGCATTAAAATTTCCCTTACCTAACAGGTGAAGGTGCTGGTGCCCTCACATGACGAACAGGAGATGGGGATTGTTGGCGAGTCACTTTGCCAGTCATAGGTGGTGGAGTTGGTGACCTGGACATTGGTTTTGGTGGGATGCGTGGTGGCGTCTTATGATGCAAATGCTGCACCGCGGTTCTGCCATCAATAATCATTTCAGTTGCTGAAGATCTGGCCTCATAGTGAGCTTCCATTTTCTAGAATAACAATAAAAATAAATTGAAATTGTCAGATTATAACAAATAAATTACAGTAAAATGAGATTCAGAGTGAACATCAAGACCAAGATACCTTTTCAACTTGCATTTTTCTTGCCTGGGAAATTTCAGTAGAAGCAATAATCGTTTTTGTCTTTTTAGCAGGTACCACTTCATCATCAGCTGTAGAAAAGAACCAGAGAAAATATAGAAATTAGGAGCAGAAGAAGGCCATTCGGCCCTTCAAGATGAAAATGAAATATGATAATGAAAATGTTGCAATTAATTTTGGAATTGTACAAGGTGGTGGCACAGTGGTTAGCACTGCTGCCTCACAAAGACGAGGACCTGGGTTCGACCCCAACCCCGGGTCACTGTCCATGTGGAGCTTGCACATTCTCCCCATATCTACGTGGGTCAAACACCCACAACCCAAAGATGAGCATGGTAGGTGGATTGGCCATTCTAAATTGCCCCTTTACTGGAATTTAAAAAAAAAAAGAAATTGTTCAAGGTATTGTTTCAATGTGTGCAAATAAAACCATCAAACAAATACCTTGGATGCGGAGCTCGGCGGTAGAAGTGGCACGTCCAACATTGTTTGTGGCAGTCACGGAGAAGGTTCCAGAATCCTCTGCATAAACTTCAGTAATTATTAAACTGTACAAGTCGCCATCTTGTACAATCTGGAAGTCGGGAGAACTCTGGATTTCTGCTCCTTCCCTGTAGAACTTCACCACAGGTGTAGGGATTCCAGTTACACGAACGTCCAGTCTAACTTTGGATCCTTGTCTCGCAGTCATGCTTTGTAGTCTTAGTATAAAGTTGGGAGGTGCTGTCTCTGCTGAAATATGTGAAATAAATTTCTCAATTTAAATTCTTAGGTGTCCTGGATTATGTTATTATGTAGCAATCTAATTAATCTAAATGACAAACACATCACACTTGAAATATGTCACTACCACAACAGCTGATTGTTTTCTGATTCAACTTTGTGATGAATGTAAGAAAGTCATATTTTATATTTATTTGCAGTAATGTTATTAAAACTTGGGTTAAGATGCATACAGACAGTATAACTGCTAGAACAGTGATTCAGGTGTCATATAAGTTAGGTAATCATTTATTTTCAGGTAAAGTGTTCTGCTAATAGATTTTGAGAACCATATACTTGTTTACATATAGCTAGGTAATGGAATATAGCTTTGAAGGGACCCTGGGATGTCGATAATTTATGAGGGGATCCTCATAATGTGTTTGGTCCTGGGTAAACAAGTGAAGGAACATCTTCTAAGAAGAGACAAACAAATGCCTTAAACTTTGGGCACAGTTGATTTAGTTAATGGAAGGAGCCAGGTCTGTCTGAAGAGTCAGTATGTCCCAGAACTTTAATCTGAACTGAGTTGTTTCAGTTGGACCTGATGGTTCTCTCTCCAAAGATTCTTCACAGAGAAAAATAAGTAAAACCCTGGTTGTTAACTTTACTCATGAGTGGTATTTAATTTATATTGGTGTGCTTAATTGGAATATAGAGGCAGGTTCCCCGAAGTTAAGGTTTCTTCTTTTCTTGTGTAACTGTTAATTGTAAACCTATTTCTTTGTTGTGAACGTGGTTAATTTTGTGATTAAATTAAAGTTTGTTTTAACATAAAAGATACTATTGGTCAGAGTTAGCATTCCTGTAGTGCAGTAGCATTTGCTCACAGTTTCAAAATTGAAAAAGTTGAGTTCCCGCTCGCGATCCTAACAACTTGCTTTGCCTTTTGCCCTGAAATAGTGTTTTTAGTATTCTCCCATCCAATGTTCCCCCTCTGTGCTTCTTGGGGCTCCCTATTTGTGCAGTTCCATTGTAGGGGGCGGGGAAAGGGGGGTGGGGGTCCAGGAATGATTGTGGGGATAACTCATTTTCCGCAATGAAGTAGTTTGGGTATCTTCTGTTTGTTACAGTAACTTTCCAATTGTAATTTCTATATAGAAATGAAATCATGCAGACTCTAGCTCAGGCCAGTTATCTGTACTATCAGTTTACAACACCAGTAATGAAGGTAAAAAATATGTCCTTTATCTCTAATTGGTTAACAGCATCACAGAAGATTAACTTGTTCGGTTTTACTTTTATTGCTTTTTTGAACTCAAGTTGAAGGGTGTTAGAGGCTAACGAATAGAGATTGGTAATTTTCCAAATGATGCTCCAAGAGAACATCATCTACTGAGGGTACATAATGGGAATTCAGTTGACAATTTCCATGATTTTCCATCCATTAATACCAATGGATGAAACAGTTCAACGGATACACAAGTTATAATTTTCCAATATTTTCCTATATTCTAGAATGGTTCTCAGCAGACTGGAAGTTAGCAAATGTAATGACTATTTAAGAAAGGAGAGACAGGTACGGTAGCAGGGGCAGCACGGTAGCAGGGGCAGCACGGTAGCATGGTGGTTAGCATAAATGCTTCACAGCTCCAGGGTCCCAGGTTCGGTTCCCGGCTGGGTCACTGTCTGTGCGGAGTCTGCACGTCCTCCCCGTGTGTGCGTGGGTTTCCTCCGGGTGCTCCGGTTTTCTCCCACAGTCCAAAAGATGTGCGGGTGAGGTGGGTTGGCCATGCTAAATTGCCCGTAGTGTCCTAAAAAGTAAGGTTAAGGGGGGGGTTGTTGGGTTACGGGTATAGGGTGATTACGTGGGTTTTAGTAGGGTGATCATTGCTCGGCACAACATCGAGGGCCGAAGGGCCTGTTCTGTGCTGTACTGTTCTATGTTCTATGTTCTACATGCCAGTTAGCCTGACATCAGATGTTGTGAAAATGCTGGAACCAACTACTTACAATCCATATTAATGCCTTAGGCAAAAAGATCAGGAGTAATGTATATCCAAGTTTGCTGACATTACAAAACTCGGTGGAAATGTAGGTTGTGAAAAGGACACAAAGGAGCTGCTAAGAGATATCGGATGAGATCTTTCAGCTATTCACGCTAGTAGGATCTTTCAGACCCTCCAGCAGCCCACTCCCACTAAGGCGCACCCTCACTGGGGGGGGGGGTGTGGGGTGGATTCAACGGGAAATCTCATTGGCAGTGGTGGGACCAGAAGATCCCACTGATGTCTAACAGCAGGCTGCCTCCAGCCATCAAGGAACATATGGTGGAGAGGCCAGAGAATCTTGCTCCACACATAGGTTAAGAGAGTGGGCATCAAGACGGCAGGTAGAGTGTAATGTGGGGAAATGAAAGGCTATCCATGGTGGTAGGAGAATGTAAAAACAGACTCTTCTTTTAAACTTGCAAATGTTGAGGCACAGAGGATTGATTTGAGGGGCAATCATGAAGTGAATCAGATGCACGAATGAAAATGTAACCAATTGAAGGGGAGATCAAGACCATGATGTTTGTTCGACCAGTTCCTTGACAATACTGAAACGTATAACATAAAGATAGCGCGTATGGGGAACTGAAAGTCTCATCTTTGTACTGGACTCACTTAATAATTGTATTCACATGCAGCCCTATCACATCTTCTCCGGGGTTCTTCAAATAGGATGTAATACTTGAAATAAGTTTGTTTTAGTTATTCAGATGAATGCAGATGAATGTCATTTTGAGCACAGTAATCTATCACAAAGCAGCAATGAAAGCATAAGCATTTATTTTGATGAGGAAGGTGCAATAGCACGCATGATACCTACGGGGTGGGAATGAGTACCTTGCCTGTGGTTTTGCAGAGTATGAGCTCTGCCACTAGGGATGGGGAATCTCTATTAACCTTTGTATAAAAGTTCGGCCAGTAAAGCACCAACCAGACCAGGAACCGGGTTGAGGTCTATCAGGCAGTGTATATATTGTGCTGTAAATAAAACAATGTTTCTTTATTTTACTCATTATGGACTTCCCGTGTCCTAATTAAACTGACAATGAGGATGGGATCTTCCTATGGGACACCAGGGTCATTGTTCTGGTGAAGGGCCAAACTATCATGTTGAAGGACCTTCACAACGGGCACCTGAGTGCCCAAAATGAAGATGCTGGCGAGAATCTATGTCTGGTGGCCGGGTTTGGACACGGATATCAAGACGTTGACCCCACAATGCTCTATTTGTCAGGAGCACCAGAATCCCGCCGGGGCAGCACCCCTACACCCTTGGGAGTGGCCGGGACGCCCTTGGACTCACGTACCCGCTGGTTTTTCCAGTCCTTTCCAGGGTTTCATGTTTTTTGTCCTAGTAGATGTCCATTGAAAGCAGCTGGAGATCTACTAGATCACCTCCCAGGAGGCCATCAAGTGATTCGCATTTCTTTTTACACCCATGGAATGCCTGAGGTGATTGTGACAGCTAACAATGCCTCCTTCACGAGTGTGGGATTTGCCACGTCCACACTACCCCATACCATCCGACATTGAATGATTTGGCAGAGAAGAGTGTACAGACAGTAAAACAGGAGCTAAAGAAACAGACTTTGGACTCAATGGACACCAGGCTCACAAGATTTTTATTCTTTCTAGGACCCTGCTGCATGCGGTAACTGGGGCGGTCCTTGCTGAGATGGTAATGGACCGTTGGCTTTGCGCGTGACTGAGGGTGATTATCCCAGACATTGGCGCAAAGGTGCACCATAGCCAAGATTTGCAAGGGCGTTGCTGCGATTCCACGTTGACCTCTTTGACACTTTGCATCTGACAATGCGATGTTCGTTCATAACTTCAACGACAATACTTGCTGGCTGTCTGGGCTTGTTGTCCGCCAAGGACCAGTCTCTTACCGGGTTCGGGTCAGGGGGCAATTAATGCAGCAGCATTTGTATCACATTCACTCACGGAGGTTAATCCCTCGTGAGGGCCCTCAAAAGAAATCTGTCCTGGATCTCTATTAAGCTTGGTATAAAAAGTCAGCTAGTAAGGCACTAACCAGAACAGAAACCCAGTAGAGGTCTACCGGGCAGAGTATATATATTGTATTGTAAATTAAACTATGTTTATTTATTTTACTCGGTGTGGACTTCCCGTGTCCTTATTCAAGAAAGTTCTTTAATATTTTTGTTACCATCTGGAGCAGACCTCATTTTAATGTCTGGTCTAAATAAAGGCACCTCTAATAATTCCACACTCCCCGTAAGAGTGCGATGAATGAGTCAAAATTATTTTCAAATGATCCTCTGTTAACTTTGAATCAGTTTCTCTTTTAATTTATAACCAATTAGCATCTGGTCTGCAATGCATTTGAAAATAGAAATCAGAATCCAACATGGAGTCAGAAGTATCTAATGGATATTATACAAGTTTTGTGTATTATGATGCAATGTCCCACTCAATTCTAACCTCACTCCCAATCTCATAAGCAGACTCTGAGAACTCAGTATTTGTACTAGTCCTCCGGCACAGATGCACCCATTTGGTCATGCTCACACTTGTTTTACTGAGTTTGCAGCCCAAAGTGGCAAACTATGTGCTTACATAAATGAATGAGTTATGGGGTGATGTAGGTTTAGCCAGAGACAGAGGTAAAAGGCCTGTTGGTGGTTTTGGGACACTCACCCCTCAAATGGAGTATATAGGAATCCCAAAGGAGAAGGGACTTTAAGCAGTCAGGTGTCACTTCATGCTGCCAAGGTTTGCAGGTTAGGTGGGGGGGGGGGGGGGGGGGGGGGGGGGCGGGGGGCGGGGGGGGGCGGGAGCTGGGGGGCAGAGGGGGAAGGGTTAAAGAAACAGAGGCCAGGGCAGCACGGTGGCCTAGTGTTTAGCACAACCGCCTCACGGCGCTGAGGTCCCAGGTTCGATCCCGGCTCTGGGTCACTGTCCGTGTGGAGTTTGCACATTCTCCCCGTGTCTGCGTGAGTTTCGCCCCCACAACCCAAAAATGTGCAGAGTAGGTGGATTGGCCACGCTAAATTGCCCCTTAATTGGAAAAAATAATTGGGCAATCTAAATTTTTTAAAAAGAAACAGAGACCCCTGACCATAGAAGATTGCTCTTGCAGAAACTCCCACATATGGACTCACACTACAACTTCCAATGGTGGGGGTGGTGGAGGGGGGGGGGGGGGGTGGGGGGGCGTGGGGGGGGGGGGCGGTGGGGGGGGGGGGGAATGACTGTGCTGTCCAAGAGGGATATCCCATTGGCTCTCACTGGATGGGTGGGAATGAGACTAATGAGTCTTCCAAGAGACCCGTCCCCCTCCTCATTGATGGGAGCTTTCTGAGCATCTCAGTTTTCCAGAGGGACCTTAAACCACATCTCTCATTAGTGCATGCAACTGGGCCAAAAGAATATCTGAAAATAGCCTGTTCTTTAGGTGTCCTTGGTACACAGGACATCGGTCACTGAAATTGAGCCTTCTTGCAACCAAACAGGGCCGTGATATAGTTTTGTAATAAGTTATGACCTGTTGAAGATATCTCAACCCACAAATGAGCTTTATAAAACAGTGAATATTTTTTGGCTTTTTTAAACAAAAACATGGGTTTGCCGTTTTTAGACTAAATCGCTTGATTTTTAAGAGTTTCTTTCATATGAAGAGGTTGGCATCACACTGACAAAGTGTGGGGAAGAATTTTTGGGTCCAACCAAGCATGGGAAGTAGTCAGACGGGGCCCAAAGATACCGACACTGGAGTTTCCAACCACCTATGCCAGGCACCAGCCATTTGGGAAGCGGTGGATTCAGGGCTCAGCATAGAAATCTGCCGCCAGAAGGTGGGTAGCCAGTGAGGCTCATTAAGAACTTTTTAAAGGCCACTTTCAAGGGGCCGACTGAGATTTTTCAACCTCCAGATTCTCAACATGGCCATGGACAGTTTAATTGTCTGGAAACAGGCATTCAGTGGTAAGCTCCAGGCAGGCTTTGTGTGACCACGCCGGTCAGATATCAAAACCCCTGAGGTAGAATGCAGTACTTTTAACTAATTTAAAACATGTATTTTCAGTCTATCATGAAGTCAGGCAAAAAACTCAGCAGCCTCCATGGCGGCTGTGTATCTACACATAGGTGGACCTTCCATGTACTTTATTTATGATGTGGAGATGCCGGCGTTAGACTGAGTTGGGCACAATACGAAGTATTACAATACCAGGTTAAAGTCCAACAGGTTTTTTCGAGTCACTAGCCTTCCGAGTGGAAACATACCTGTTGGACTTTAACCTGGTGTTGTAAGACGTCTTACTGTACTTTATTTGATGAGGGATTTGCAGGATATTTTCACTGGCCTCTGTCTCCCTAGCCCCTCCCCCGCAGTTCGCTCCCTGGGCGAGTTACCTGTCACCAGCAGCTCGGCAGTACTGGTCGCTTGTCCTGATCCATTGGTGGCTCGCACAGAGTACCTGCCGCTGTGCGCGGGCGTCACACGAGAAATTGTCAGCTTGGCGCGGCCGTCGCTGAAGGAAATCTCGGCGCCCGGGAGAGCAGCAGTGGAGAGAACCTGGCCATCTCTGAACCAGCTCACCTCAGGAACCGGCAAACCTGACAAAACACAAGAGTACAAAACAGGGTTCCAGAAAAACGAATACAACTCACACAGACGGAGACAGGCACATATCACTGCAACCAAGATAAAGAATGTCTTTCAAAAAAAAAAAATCAAACATGGGAAAATAGTTTAGAAATACAACAGAGATACATTTCAGTTTCATTATTCTACTTTGATTCGTTAACACTCTTTGGACCGTTTGCTGTGTTTATTTATAAGTGCATCTTGACAATAAATTAAGCAATATCTTGATGCATTTTTCCAGCATGGGTTATCTATATCGTTAAGAACGCCGGGTGACTGTAATGGGAATAATTATTACACCGATTCTTGAAATGTATATTGAACAACGAAGGCGACTGCCTAATTAATTCACTCTCGAGAACCGGGATGTGTAATCTCCTCTGCTGGCTGTCCTTGTACCTGTTTGAGTTGAGGTGACATTTAGCAAATAAAATGGACTTACCACTAATATGCGCTTCAAAGAGTGCGGCACTACCCTCCAGTGCCACAACACTCTGAAGCGGGTGTAAAAAAGTCGGAGCTTGTGTTGCCATTTTTGTAGGCACTCTTTAAAACAAAAGAGAGAAACATTGATGGTTAGTAACGGGCTTCCTTGGTTATTATTTCGAAGAATGAAACGAATAAACATTTTTTTCCCCTGAAGTCATATTTTCATATATGACTGACACGGGCTGTTCGTTAAGATCGTCAGTGGCCAGAACCCAACTTAATTTGAACGTTGCCGCACATGAGCCATTCGTTTCAGACTAATAAATCATTTACGGGCCAGGATTATTTTTGTGTATGTCTGCAATTTGCTGTTATGCTCAGTTTAACTTTACGGAGCTTGATTAAACTCGCATGTATTTTATAATGTCGATTCAGTGACTACAGCAATATCCATTTTAAAATATTTGGACTGTGAGTCAACTCAGTACAACTCCACTGATAACCTGACTTAACTTCTCATGACATTCCTGGCAACTCCGGTGGAATGTTTTAAAAGATAGCTAAATAAGTAGCAGTGAGGTGCTGAGCACTCCTTGTGTACTAGATCACGATGCTCCCTTGTAAAATAATTGTTTCAATAAACTATTTCTTGGGTTAAAGTGAACAAATTAATACTTTATGCACATTATGTTTCAGTTGTTGAAAATATTTTGTTCCACTTCGACCTACAATTTTATAACCTTAGATCTAACGAAACAAATATGTAAATCTGATCTTGAAGTTTAAAAGAACACAATTACACCCACGTATTCGTTTAAATAAAAAAAAACAATGATGCAACCACACGTGAAAGAACATACGGAAAAAATAATTTTTATTCAGAATAAATACTTAGTGAAAAGTAAATTAATTTGCAACAATTTATAAATATGATTCTGAGTTTCCTAAAGTAAGGATTAACCATGCAGCTGGCACAGAAAAGGGTTGTTCTAAATTTAGCTAGGTGACTTTGATTGACAGTGGACAAGTGTGACATAGCGAGTGGTGCAATTAATAGCTCAGTGCTGATTCCCTTAAAAAGACATCACTGCTTAGCTGATACCAAATGCATAAAATCAGTCCTATTTTTAGCAGTTCTTAATTTATCTGTCAATAGCATAACCTTGAAAACTTTTGATTACAGTCCGAATATTTTTTTAAATCTAGATTTAAACTACTGAATACAATTTGTCTTCAAATATATTATTGTTCAACAATCCATTTCATGCTCAGAGTTTCATTGTCCAGACTTACAAATGATTTACTAAGGTATGGATAAACATATCTTAAAAGTTGGTTTTCTCAAACCTTTACTCAAAAAAGTATTTATTGCTTAACATACAAATTCACCTGAGTTCATTTTATTACCATGAAAACAAAATGCTGTTTTAGAAGAAATACTGGTTTACTAACCTGAATTGTCAAGAGTGCCTAAATTATAGGGCTAAGCCCAAAGGTTTTAAAGCTTCGGCAACCACCTCGTTATTCAGAATTTTGCCAACAATCCACTGAGAGAATGGAGCTTGCCTCTTACTAAAAGGAAACAAAACTACCCGGAGGTTCCATGCAATCCCTACACCCGAGGCAAGGCTGGGAATGCCTGAACCGCTCAGAAGTGCTAACATGGTGGTTTTACCTTATATACCACAACTCTGTTGAAAGTATGCAGCACCATTTCTTAGACACTTCTGATTGGCCATTACAGCAAGGCATCATGGGATAATGAAACCATTTTAGGCAAGCCAAAGTTGTCTGTCACTTTGCTTTTATGCAGACTGTGCTAATTTTGGCACATTAGATCGGAGTGTTATCCAATGCCCGTGGTCACAATTCTTAAATTTAATTCAAATACGGTCATCACTTTTATTTTCTCATTTTCCTGATCTTTACTTTTGTGTATTCCCATTATCACTAAACTGGTAAAGAATTAAACCCTTACTAACCGTGCATGACTGAAAGCATCAATCATTGCTGACACATTGATACTAACAACTGCTTCTGTCAATCACTAAATCAGATGGACAGACTCTGCACTCCAAAACAATTGATCAAGAGTATTCTTTTAAATAACTGTTGATAAATAGTTATCCTTCAAACACAGAAATTCCCATTTTAACATAGGACTTCACATTTGCTTCATATTGCTGGTACTACTGCAAAAGTTAAAATAAAAGCTATTAGAATATGCATTCAAAATGGATGAGGATGTGTAATTCAATCTGATTGTAAAAAAGGACTGAATGTAGTCTGTGTTTCCTTGTGCAATGGATTTTTATACAAAGGTTATAATAGTAAAATGATTGAACAAAATAAAGAAAATGCACATAGTTAAACAGCATTTCAGTTAGTTATATATCATGTGGTCATATAGTCATAGTCATAGTTATGCTGCAGAATTTCAAAGAAAATACTTTATATTAACATTTTGTAGAAACACTCTTTGGCATCGATCTACTATGTGGAGGTCAATAGTTGGAAATTAATAAGGAAATGTGGAATGCTAAAAAATGAAGTACTTTTCAGATGATAAGGGAACCCAATATTGTGTATAAGAATATAAAACAGCCTAGAATAAGAAAAGGTTTTTTGTGCAGCAAGCCTATTTATTTCACAGTACAATTTTTACCCATTAAGGATATTAAACAATAATTTAAATAATCAGTAAAATAATAATAATAACTTATTGTCACAAGTAGGCTTCAGTGAAGTTACTGTGAAAAGCCCCCTAGTTTCCACATTCCGGTGCCTGTTCGGGGAGGCCGGTACGGGAATTGAACCTGCGCTGCTGCCTCATTCTGCATTATAAGCCAGCTGTTTAGCCCACTGTGCTAAACCACTCAAAATAAACATTCTGAAGAATTTCTTCCTGATGACCAATAATATTTCAGCAAAATTTCAAAATATTTAACTATCTTAATAGTTCTAAAATTCAAAGCTCCCTATGATCTTAGTAAAGTAGAATACTAAGGCATGGATTTAACGATAGTAAAAACAGTGAAATTGTCTGTCTTTACCATTATTATGCCTCTAAATGTGACAGCAATATTTGGAATCGACAGACAGCGTGTTAAGCATGGAAATAAAAAGGTTGCTGCCAGTGACACTATGGTTCTCCATAGGGTGCACTTTTCAAGTGCCCATAAATGGGAATAAATTAGAATTTATTGAACTAATAAGAACTTCCCATGTTGGACTGTGATATCACTGTTAAAAAATACTCTGAATAACATATATCTTGTTAATGAGGAATAACGGACTTCCGGTGGCGGCGATGACGTAGGAAGCCGCACATTTGGGAGCTCCCGATTCAAACGGACTTTTCGGCTCTTTTTGGAGCCCAAAACGGAATTTTTTCGACGTCTCCCGGTGGGAGAAGGTGTGATGATCAACTTTCTCCACATTTAATGCCTCGAACTCAGAGTGGAAAGCGGGAAAAAACGGCAGCAGCTCCCCAGAAAAAACGGGGGAAGGATTCCAAAATGGCGGCCGGCAGAGCACCAGAGTAGTGGAGGCTGTGGGTGCAGGAGCAGCAAGCTGCTCTCCTGCGCTGTTTTGCAGATTTTAAGGCTGAGGTGCTGAGCTCTCTGCAGGAAACGAATAAAAAGCTTTCGGAGATTCAGACCACCCAGGGTGCTGCCATCCAGGCGTTGCATGAGCAGGCCACTGAACGAGAGGAGGAGGCCGTGGTCCTCGTGAGTAAGGTGGAGGGGCACGAGGCACTCCATAAGAAGTGGCAAGACCGCTTCGAGGAGCTGGATCTCCGCATGAGGCGGAAGAATCTGAGGATCTTGGGACCTTGCGGAGGGGCTGGAGGGGTCGGATCTGACAACCTACCTGGCCATGATGCTGAACTTGCTAGTGGGGCAGGATCTTTCCATCTGCCCCTGGAGCTGGAGGGAGCCCACAGAGGACTGGCCAGGAGACCTAAGGAGAATGAACCCCCGCGTGCGGTGCTGGTGAGGTTCCACCGGTTCAGTGATCGGGAGTGTGTGCTGCGCTGGGCCAAGAGGGTGAAGAGCAGCAATTGGGAGAATGGGGTAGTACGGATCTACCAGGATTGGAGTGCGGAGGTGGCGAAGCGGCGGTCCGGGTTTTATCGGACGAAGGAGGTGCTCTATAAGAAGAAAATAAAGTTTGGAATGTTGCAGCCGGCGCACTTGTGGGTAACTTATTTGGAGCGGCTTTTGGAGGAGCAGGTGGAGGGGTTGGGGCGCCGATTGAGCTGGAGGAGCTGGTTAAGGGGATCGGGCAGATGCAGTCAGGGAAGGCGCCGGGGCCGGATGGGTTCCCGGTGGAGTTTTATAAAAAGTTTGTGGACCTAGTGGGGCCCCTGCTGGTGCGTACAATTAATGAGGCGTGGGAAGGGGGGACTTTGCCCCCGACAATGTCGTGGGCGCTGATTTCTTTAATATTAAAGAGGGACAAGGACCCCCAGCAGTGTGGTTCATACAGGCCCATATCTCTCCTTAATGTGGATGCCAAGGTGCTGGCAACAATCCTGGCCACCAGGATAGAGGACTGTGTGCCAGGGGTTGTGCACGAGGACCAGACAGGTTTTGTGAAGGGAAGGCAGCTGAACACGAATGTGCGGAGGTTGTTGAATGTCATCATGATGCCGGCGATTGATAGGGAGGCTGAGATAGTGGTGGCGCTGGACGCGGAGAAGGCCTTCGATAGAGTGGAGTGGGGGTACTTATGGGAGGTGTTGGGGAGGTTTGGATTTGGTGAAGGGTTTATTAGATGGGTGAGCCTGCTATATGAGGCCCCGATGGCGTGTGTGGCCATGAAGGGGAGGGGGTTGGAGTACTTCCGGCTTTACCGAGGGGCCAGGCAGGGTTGCCCCCTGTCCCCCTTGTTGTTTGCATTGGCAATCGAACCGTTGGCAATGGCATTGAGGGATTCAGGGAGGTGGAGAGGTTTGGTGCGGGGTGGGGAGGAACATAGGGTGTCGTTGTATGCTGATGACCTGCTACTGTATGTGGCTGACCCGGTGGGAGGGATGCCGGGGGTGATGGAGCTGCTAGCTGAGTTTGGGACCTTTTCAGGCTATAAACTTAATCTAGGCAAGAGTGAGGTGTTTGTGATGCACCCTGGGGACCAGGAGGAGGGAATCGGTAGGCTCCCGCTTAGCAGGGCAGGGGAGAGTTTTAGGTACCTGGGGGTGCAGGTGGCCAGGGACTGGGGGACTCTTCACAAGCATAATTTCACCAGGCTTGTGGATCAGATGGAGGAGGAGTTCAAGAGGTGGGACATGCTGCCACTGTCGTTGGCGGGGAGGGTGCAGTCCGTCAAAATTACAGTGCTTCCGAGGTTCTTGTTCCTCTTTCAGTGCCTGCCCATCTTCATCCCCAGGGCCTTCTTTAGGAGGTTGACTAGCAGTATTTTGAGCTTTGTGTGGGCGTATGGGACTCCGAGAGTAAAGAGGGTTTTCCTGGAGCGAGGGAGGATAGAGGCGGGCTGGCGCTGCCCAACCTTTTGGGGTACTATTGGGCGGCCGATGTGTCAATGATGCGTAAATGGGTGATGGAGGGGGGGGGGGGGGGGGGGGCGGCGTGGAAAAGAATGGAGATGGCGTCTTGTAGAGGTACGAGCCTGGGTGCCCTGGTAACGGCGCCGTTGCCGCTCTCTCCTAAGAGGTATACCACGAGCCCGGTGGTGGCGGCGACCCTAAGAATCTTGGGACAGTGGAGACGGCATAGGGGGGAAACAGGGGGCTCGATGGAGGCTCTATTAGGTGGAAATCATCGGTTCATCCCGGGGAACACTGATGGGGGATTTAGGGGGTGGTATAGGGTGGGCATCAGTAATTTGAGGGACCTGTTTATTGGCGGGAGGTTTGCGGGCCTGGGGGAACTGGAAGATAAATTTGGGCTCCCCCAAGGGAACATGTTCAGATACTTGCAGGTAAAGGAGTTTGCTAGGCGACAGGTGGAGGATGGACAGAGTGCTTTCGGGGGTGTGGGGTCGGAGAGGGGAAGGTGTCTGACATTTATAAGTAATGCAGGAGGTGGAGGAGTCGTCAGTGGAGGAGCTGAAGGCTAAATGGGAGGGGGAACTAGGGGAGCAGATAGAGGATGGGACTTGGGCGGATGCCTTGGAGAGAGTCAACTCTTCCTCTTCATGTGCGAGGCTTAGTCTCATCCAATTTAAGGTGCTGCATCGGGCCCATATGTCTGTGACTCGGATGAGTAGGTTCTTGGGGGTGAGGACAGGTGCACCAGGTGTCGGGGAGTCCAGCGAACCATGCCCATATGTTTTGGGCATGCCCGGCACTGGAAGAATTCTTGAAGGGGGTGGCGGGGACGGTGTCAATGGTGGTTGGATCCAGGGTCAAACCAGGTTGGGGACTCGCGATTTTTGGAGTTGCGGCGGAGCCGGGAGTGCAGGAGGCGAAAGAGGTCGGTGTTTTGGCCTTTGCTTCCCTAGTAGCCCGGCGGAGGATCTTGCTGCAGTGGAAGGATGCGAGGCCCCCAAGTGTGGAGACCTGGATCAGTGACATGGCGGGATTTATAAAATTGGAGAGGGTCAAATTTGCCCTGAGGAGGATCAGTACAAGGGTTCTATAACGGTGGCAGCCTTTTCTGGACTTTCTGGCTCAAAGATAGGTAGTTATCTTGGTCATTGGCAGCAGCAACCGGGGGGGGGGGGGGGGGGGGGGGGGGGGGGGGGGTAAAAAGGAGGGTGTTCTTTATTGTTTCTATTTTTTTATATGGTTATTTAACTTAATATTGTGTTAGTTTAAGTGGTTGTTCATTGAGGATCGGTGAATGTTTATGACTGTTATCATTATGTTATTGTTGGTTCGGTGCGGTTCGTTGTTTATATAAATACAAAATTTTCACTAAATATATTTTAAAAAAAGTTAATGAGGAATAACTGGAGTTTTAATGGGTGTACTAAATCATAACTACTGCTGAAGTATCTCTCTGGCCCAGGAATATTTAATATTCAAAAAGGGAAGGTAGAGAGAAAGCAGGGGAATATAGACCAGTAAGCCTAACATCGGTAGTGGGGAAATTCTTGAATCCATTCTCAAGGTCTTTATAGCGGAACATTGAGAAAGCAGTGTCAAGGATCAGTCAGAGTCAGCATGGATTTATGAAGGGGAAATCAGTGCTTGACAAATCTGTTGGAATTCTTTGAAGATGTGACCAGTACAGTTGACAAGGGGAGCCAGTTGACGTGGTATATTTGGACTTTCAGAAGGCGTTTGACAAAGTCCCGCCTAAGAGATTATCATGCAAAAAATGAAAGCGCAAGGGATTGGGGGAAGTGTATTGAGGTGGATAGAAAACTGGTTGGCAGAGAGGAAACAAAGAGTAGGAATTAATGGCTCTTTTCAAATTGGCAGGCAGTAACTAGTGGGTGCCACAGGGATCGGTGCTGGGACCCCAGCTATTTACAATATATATTAATGATTTGGATGAGGGAACAAAATTTAGCATCTCAAAGTTGGCAGATGATACCAAGTTGGATGGGAGGGTGAACTGTGATGAGGATGCAGGGATCCGACAGCATGATCTGGATAGGTTGGGCGAGGGGGCAAATAAATGGCAGATGCAGTATAATTTGGATAAGTGTCAGGTTATTCACTTTGGAAGCAAAAGCAGGAAGGCAGATTACTACCTGAATGGTTGTACATTAGGAGAGGAGGATGTGCAGCAAGACCTGGGTGTCCCTGTGCACCAGTCGCTGAAGGTAAGCATGCAGATGCAGCAGGTGGTAAAGAAGGGCTAATGGTATGTTGGCCTTCATTGCGAGAGGTTTCGAGTACAGGATCAGAGAGTGTGTGCTGCAATTATACAGGGCCCTGGTGACGCCACACCTAGAACATTGTGTGCAGTTTTGGTCTCCTTTTCTGAGGAAGGATGTCCTTGCTCTCGAGGGAATGCAGCAAAAGTTTACCAGACTGATTCCAGGGATGGCAGGACTGTTCTCGCTGAAGTTCAGTAGAATGAGGGGTGATCTCATCGACACTTATAAAATTCTAACAGGACTTGACAGGATAGATGCAGGGAAGATGTTCCCAATGATGGGTGTGTCCAGAACCAGGGGTCACAGTCTGAGGATTCAGGGTAAACCATTTCAGACAGAGATGAGCAAGAGCATTTCTTCACCCAAAGAGTGGTGAGTCTGTGGGATTCATTACCCAGGAAGTAGATGCTAAAACATTGATATATTCAAGAGCTGGCTAGATTAGCATTTGGGGAGAATGGGATCAGAGGCTATGGGGAGAAAAGCAGGGTTAGGCTATTGAGTGGATAATCAGCCATGATCATGATTAATGGCGGAGCAGGCTCGAAGAGCCAAAAGGCCTCCTCCTGCTCATATCTTCTATGTATCTATGTTTGTATATTTGTGCAGTATTAAATTTTTTTCCTGATTAAAATTCTATAGTTTTAACGTAATAAAATGGTTTTGTTTATGATATTTCTGTATCCAATAGTATGCCCCACTTGCTAATTCTCTCTCTTAAAAAATATATAAAAAGTGAAGGATAATCAATTAATGTTTTTTTTGCTTTGCTGCCTGTGACTATTCTTCAATATAATTGGCTGTATTACCCTGCTTAGTTGACATTACTGTTGTTGAGATGCCTGGAAGTCCCTTTCATTTGCATCAGATTCAAATGAAAATCAGGAAAAGTGAGGGCAGAACCGTAGCATAGTGGTAAGCACTATGGCTTCACAGCACCAGGGTCCCAGGTTAGATTCCCGCTTGGGTCCCTCTCTGTGCAGAGTCTGCAGCATTCTCCCCGTATCTGCGTGGGTTTCCTCCGGGTGCTCTACTTTCTTCCCACAGTCCAAAGATGTGCAGATTAGGTGGATTGGCCATGCTAAATTGCCCTTAGGGTTAGATGGGGTTGCAGGGTTAACGGGGATAGGGTGGAGGTGTGGCTTAAAGTAGGAGCTCTTTTCAAGAGCCGTTGCCGACTCGATGGGCCGAATGGCTTACTTCTGTACTGTTTGCCAATTACCTCTCACAGAGAAAGGACTACTAACTGCAACGGATACAGGGCCTTTACTAATTAGCAATTTCCCAAGTGTGCAGAGCACTAAGGGTGGCACACAGGTGAACATTGTGGCTCCATATTACAACCCTAATATATGAATGAACCGGAAATATTTCAATATCCTTAAAGAGCAGGTGGTTTTCAACAACAATGAGATTGTATGGTAATGTCTGTGAGTCATGGAGTATTCACAATGCTTTCAATTACTAGCAGTTTACAGTGCTTTCATTGATTGGCAAATAGTCAGTAAATATCCAGACACCAGAGACCAGCAATACCTATTAGAACCATGAATCCTGACCTGACCTGCTATAACCCCCCAATTCCCATGCCACTTTCCCAGTATATGTGGATCCCCACTGTAGGAATATTCAAACAGTAATTTGACTGCTTTACAGTCCAGCCATAAACACCTAGATGATCAACATCTGCTGCATGCTGAACAGGTACATCGTACAAAGAGGGATAAGCTTTGCAGCTGGAGGATGGGAAAAGCAATGGGCAGCAGATCCACAGAAGAGTGGTGATGAGAGAAGGAAGCAGAGATTGAGGACTGTGATCTGCAGTCAGGCACGGGGGCCCATAACAAATTTACTCAGGAATATCTTCACTGAGACACCTACTCTTAGCTCCAATTCTCATCCAATTCTCACCTACATTACATTGGATTCTGAAAAAATATCATATTCCCTATCTCTTGATGACCTAGTAAGTTATTCTACTCTCCCATCCAAACAGCCTCATCCCAAACAAATCTGAACGTCAAAAGAAGGAAAAATAGCATTTCAAAATGTACTGAACTCCACAGAAAACAGGCCTAATTTTTTTCTTATCTGTGTTTCACTTTGGGGAATCTTTGATTCGCTTAACATTATTTTTTACAGCAAAATATTGTTTATACTACTGCTACAACTGTGATGTAAGGATTGATGCCATGTCACAAGCCAACAGAATGATGGCAATGATCCTCAAGGTACAGAAACCTCAAATGTAATCACAAGTTTTTCTTTAGTCTTCAGAAGAACTGGAATTGCCACCTTTAAGAAATTACCACCTCATCATCCCCCTATGAAATTATTGCTGGCTGAATAATATAGAAACATAGGAATTAGGAGCAGAAGTGGGCAATTCAGTCCCTTTGAACTTTCTCCACCATTCATCAGATCATGTATGATCTCTTCCTAGGCTCACCTCCCTGCATGTTTGTCATATCTCTACAGTATAACCTGTTTTTCAAAATCAGAAATATACCTATCTCCTTCTTGAAACCATTTAATAGTTCAGATTCCACCACACTATGGGACAGTGAGTACCACAAATTCACCACCCTCTGCGAGAAGTAGTTCCTCCTCATCTCAGTTCTAAATCAATCACCTCTCAACCTTTATCTGTGACTTCTCATTCTAGATTGTTCTACAAGGGGGAAACATTTGGTCTACAATTACGTTATCATCCCTTTTAGTATCTTATATACCTCGATCAGATCCTCCTCTCATCCTTCTAAACTCCAGCGAGTATAAGCCCAAACTGTTTTTTTTTAAAATAACAGTTACCCAATTCATTTTTTCCAATTAAGGGGCAATTTAGCATGGCCAATCCACCAAGCCTGCACATCTTTGTGTTGTGGGGGCGAAACCCACGCAAACATGGGGAGAATGTGCAAACTCCACACGGACAGTAACCTAGAGCCGGGATCAAACCTGGGACCATGGCGCCGTGAGGCAGCAATGCTAACCGCTGCACCACCGTGCTGCCCTAGTCCAAACTTTTTAATCTCTCCTCATACATCAACTTCTTCATCCCAGGAATTAGTCTGGTGAATCTCCTTCGAACTGCCTCCAATGCTATCACATCCTTCATCAAATAAGGAAACCAAAACTGGACACAATACTTCAGATCTGGTCACACCAACAACCTATACAATTGCAACAACATTTCTCTACTTTTATACTCCAGTCCTTTTGCAAGAAACGGTAACATTCCATTCACCTTTTTAATTACACTCTGCACCTGTGATTCCTGTGATTCATGAACAAAAACACCCAGATCCCTCTGCCCAGATGCATTTTGAATCGGCTTTCCATTTAGATAATAATTTGCCCTTCTATTTTTCGTCCAAAATGGATAACCTCACACTTATCATAGAATTACAGTGCAGAAGGAGGCCATTCGGCCCATCGAGTCTGTACCGGCTCTTGGAAAGAGCACCCTACCCAAGGCAATTCCTCCTTCCCTATCACCATAACCCAGTAACCCCACCCAACACTAAGGGCAATTTGGACACTCAGGGCAATTTATCACGGCCAATCCACCTAAACCTGCACATCTTTGGACTGTGGGAAGGAAACCGGAGCACCTGGAGGAAACCCACGCACACACGGGGAGGATGTGCAGACTCCGCACAGACAGTGACCCAAGCCGGAAATCGAACCTGGGACCCTGGAGCTGTGAAGCAATTATGCTATCCACGATGGTACCGTGCTGCCTTATCTATATCGAACTTCATCTGCCAAATTTTTGCCCATTTTCCTAGCCTATCTATATCCTGATGTAAAATCTTTATCTCCTCTTCACTGCCTGTGTTCTTGCCTATTTTAGTATCACCCATAAATTTTGCTATGTTACAGTCTGTCCTTGCTTGCAGATCATTTATACAGATTGTGAACTATTGGGGTTGGTGGTTCATCACACTAGTATGAGTCAATAGTGTATCCCTAATGTGAGTAAATCCACTGCACTGTCCTGTCTAAATGATCTTGTGTTTCCAGTGCAGCACAAGGGCATCCAAGGTCTCAGCGGCAGTGATCATTATAGAAAGTTATTCCATGATTGCTGCCTCATTGTTTGAGATATCCCTGCAGATGGCCATGGAAACATCACAGATTCCACACAATCGACTGCAATGCAGAGAAATTTAAGATGTTGACACTGTTGGGTACTGCTTGTAGCAAAAGTTAAATCTAATACCTTGTGCACTTAATATTAAATAACTATTTTAACTCGTGTCCAGTGGAATGCCAATCCCTTGAAACTGGTGTGGGGATGGAGTATTGAACTCATAGCCTACTGCAGTTGATCATCTTCATCTCCTGCCCTCCACTAGCATCTACTAATCTGTGAATATTTCTTCTCTTGGGGTCCTGTTCTCAACCTCACTAATTTCTGATGCTGCACTATGAGCTGGGCTGACCCTAGATGCAAGGGAAGTGCTTGATTGAACCAAATGTGCTGTGAGAGTCCATGTGCTTTGTCTCATCCAGGACTCATAGGGCCTCAACTTTGGAAGAATCTACAGGAAGAAAAAGTGGCAGCAAATTAAAATGTGTCTTCTAGACAAGGCCTTCAAAGACATATCAGAATAAAAGAAGCACGTTATGAATGGTGTGGGTGCTCAGCAAGTATCGTCAAGAGGAGGAGGAAGACAGGGAGTGCGGGGAATATTTGTTTAGCAATTCTGCAGTTTCCTGAAAATTCATTCCACATTGCCTCCCAGTATTTTCCTGTACATAGGAGATCTAGATTTGTGCTGCAGAACTATTTATGATTCCAGGTGGAGTTTGTATCTTGAAGGAGCCAGGAACCAATTCTTCTTAATCTTCCAAAGAGCAATGTCATGCTCGCTTGTTACAGAAAGCACACAAATACTTTTCTTCAGCTGGGTGTAGGACACATGCAAAACCGTACTACAATGTTTCAGTCTACAAATTAAGCTACTGAGAAATCAGCATCAACCCATAGGGTTTTTCTTTGCTGTATATAGAATATACAATTTATACGGAAAGAGACACTTTCCACTTCCCCACATCCAGAATGCTCATGTACAGAAACAGAGTTCAGGGTATCCAATTTACACTGGGGCACCGATGGAGTTCAATTAGCTAAATATGCAGAGCTCACCAGAGCTGCCATGACTGCTCCTTGATCTTCGGCCACTCTCTGGAACAGTAGTTTGAAATCATATCCAGATCTGGGTTCCAAACATTCCAGTCTGCAGTGACAACTCAAATTCTTCCAGATTCTAATAGTGAACTAGACTGGCTTATCAATCATCAACAGGGCACTGGAGTTTTACAGATTACTGAGTCTACTACAGAGGGTTGACAATTCAGCTGCCAGTGGCAGAAATGCCGGCTTCCAGTTGTTTTGTGTACCTTACACAAGGCCAGTCATTAGACAACTGACAAACATAAGACGTAGGAGCAGAATTAGGCCACTCGGCCCATTGAGTCTGCTCCACCATTCAATCATGGCTGATATTTTCTCATCCCCATTCTCCTGCCTTCTCCCCATAACCACTGATCCCCTTATTAATTAAGAACCAATCTATCTCTGTCTTAAAGACACTCAGTGATTTGGCCTCCACAGCCTTCTCCGGCAAAGCGTTCCACAGATTCACCACCCTCTGGCTGAAGAAATTCCTCCTCATCTCTGTTTTAAAGAATCGTCCCTTTAGTCTGAGATGGTGTCCTCTGGTTCTAGCTTTTCCTACAAGTGGAAACATCCTCTCCACGTCCACTCTATCCAGGCCTCACAGTATCTTGTAAGTTTCAATAAGATCCCCCCTCATCCTTCTAAACTCTATCGAGTACAGACCCAGAGTCCCCAACCGTTCCTCATACGACAAGTTCTTAATTCCAGTGATTATTCTTGTGAACCTCCTCTGGACCCTTTCCAAGGCCAGCACGTCCTTACTTAGATATGGGGCCCAAAACTGCTCACAATGCTCTCAATAGGGTCTGACCAGAGCCTTATACAGCGCCAGAAGTACATCCCTGGTGACTTCCCTACATGACATCCCCACCTTTCTTGCAGCTCCAGGATCCCGCTTAATCAGTATGATCAACAGTGGAATTCACTGTAGATGTGGGGGTGTATTGCCATAGTTTTCTTGGCTACAGCATGGATATACACCATATTCCAATGAACAGAAGTACTATTAATTGGAGGAAAGAGTTTCAGCCGCAACAGCTCACCTCTCTGCAACCCAATAGTAGGTCCTAAGCTCTAGATATAGCATATTATCTCATATATCAGGTAATGTCTTTCAACAGTTGTCACCCAAATGTCAACATTTATTTGGAAAAGAAATCTGAGGTTCTCCCAAGCAACGCAACCTACCAAATCACTGATGAAGATGTCAAATTGGATGAGTCAGATATCAATCAAGGCTTCTTGATTTGCTATCCATCAACCCGAATGGAAATGTATATGTATGAACAAGGTTAAGGATAGGATAGGGCTTGGCTAACAAACAAACTTACAAACATACAAAATAGGAGCACAAATAAGCCATCAGGCCCCTGAAGCAGCTCTGCCATTTAATATGATCATGGCTGACCTGTTTGTGTTTCAAGTTCTACATTCCATCTACCCCCAATAACCTTTAATTCCCTTGCCTAACAAGAATCTATCTACCTCTGCCTTAAAAATATTCAGTGACCCTGACTCCACTGCATTCTGAGGCAGAGTTCCAAAGTAGCACAACCCTCGAGTAAAAGTTTCTCCTCACCTTTGTCCTAAAAGGGCAACCTCTAATTTTCAAACAGTGCCGCCCAGTTCCTACAGGAGGAAACATTGTTTCAATGTCCACCTCAGCAAGACCATTTAAGATCATATATACTTCAATCAAGTCATCCCTCACTTTTCTACACTCTAGTGGAAAGACGTCCAGTCTGTCTAACCTTTTCTCATAAGACAACCCACTCATTCCAAGTACCAACCCTGTGAATTGTCTCCAAATCATTTATATCTTTCCTTAAATAACAAATCAAAAACTGCGCACAATATTTGAGATCTGGTCTCACCAATGCCCTGTATAACTGCAGCATAACATCGATACTTTATGTTCAATTCTTCTCAGAATAAATGATGTGGAGATAAAAAAAGAACAAAGAAAATTACAGCACAGGAACAGGCCCTTCGGCCCTCCCAGCCTGTGCCGATCCAGATCCTTTATCTAAACCTGTTGCCTATTTTCCAAGGATCTACTTCTCTCTGTTCCCCGCCCATTCATATATCTGTCCAGATGCATCTTAAATTATGCTATCGTGCCCACCTCTACTGGCAAAGCGTTCCAGGCCCCCACCACCCTCTGTGTAAAAAACTTTCCACACACATCTCCCTTAAACTTTCCCCCTCTCACCTTGAAATCGTGACCCCTTGTAATTGACACCCCCACTCTTGGAAAAAGCATGTTACTATCCACCCTGTCCATACCTCTCATAATTTTGTAGACCTCAATCAGGTCCCCCCTCAACCTCCGACTTTCCAACTAAAACAATCCTAATCTACTCAACCTTTCTTCATAGCTAGCACCCTCCAAACCAGGCAACATCCTGGTGAACCTCCTCTACACCCATTCTAAAGCATCCACATCTTTCTGGCGACCAGAACTGCACGCAGTATTCCAAATGTGGCCTAACCAAAGTCCTATACAACTGTAACATGACCTGCTGACTCTTGTACTCAATACCCCGTCCGATGAAGGCAAGCATGCTGTATGCCTTCTTGACCACTCTATCGATCTGCGTTGCCACCTTCAGGGTACAATGGACCTGAACTCCCAGATCTCTCTGTACATCAATTTTCCCCAGGACTCTTCCATTGACTGTATAGTCTGCTCTTGAATTAGATCTTCCAAAATGCATCACCTCGCATTTGCCTGGATTGAACTCCATCTGCCATTTCTCCACCCAACTCTCCAATCTATCTATATTTTGCCGGATTCTCTGACAGTCCTCCTCACTATCTGCAACTCCACCAATCTTAGTATCATCTGCAAACTTGCTCATCAGACCACTTATACCTTCATCCAGATCATTTATATATATGACAAACAACAGTGGTCAGAGCACTGTGGAACACCACTAGTCACCTTTCTCCATTTTGAGACACTCCCTTCCATCACTACTCTCTGTCTCCTGTTGCCCAGCCAGTTTTTTATCCATCTAGCTAGTACACCCTGAACCCCATACAACTTCACTTTTTCCATCAACCTGCCATGGGAAACTTTATCAAATGCTTTACTGAGGTCCATGTATATGACATCTACAGCCCTTCCCTCATCAATTAACTTTGTCATTTCCTCAAAGAATTCTATTAGGTTTGTAAGACATGACCTTCCCTGCACAAAACCATGCTGCTTATCACTGGTGAGTCTATTTTCTTCCAAATGTGAATAGATCCGATCCCTCAGTATCTTCTCCACAGTTTGCCTACCACTGACGTCAAGCTCACAGGTCTATAATTCCCTGGATTATCCCTGCTACACTTCTTAAACAAAGGGACAACATTAGCAATTCTCCAATCCTCCGGGACCTCACCCGTGCTCAAGGATGCTGCAAAGATATCTGTTAAGGCCCCAGATATTTTGTCCCTCATTTCCCTCAGTAACCTGGGATAGATCCCATCCGGCCCTGGGGACTTGTCCACCTTAATGCCTTTTAGAATACCCAAAACCTCCCCCTTTCTTATGCCGACATGACCTAGAGTATTTAAACATCCATCCCTAGCCTCAACATCTGTCATGTCCCTCTCCTTGGTGAATACCGATGCAAAGTACTCATTGAGAATCTCACTCATTTCCTCTGACTCCACGCATAAATTTCCTCTTTTGGCTTTGAGTGAGCCAATCCTTTCTCTAGTTACCCTCTTGCTCCTTATATACGAATGAAAGGCTTTGGGATTTTCCTTAACCCTGTTAGCCAAAGATATTTCATGACCCCTTTTAGCCCTCTTTATTGCGCGTTTGAGATTTGTCCTACTTTCCCGATATTCCTCCAAAGCTTCATCAGTTTTGAGTCGCCTCAATCTTATGTATGCTTCCTTTTTCATCTTAGCTAGTCTCACAATTCCACCCATCATCCATGGTTCCCTAATCTTGCCATTTCTGTCTCTCATTTTCACAGGAACATGTCTGTCCTGCACTCTAATCAACCTTTCCTTAAAAGACTCCCACATTTCAAATGTGGATTTACCCTTAGGCAGCTGCTCCCAATCCACATTCCTGAGCTCCTGCCGAATTTTGTTACAGTTGACCTTTCCCCAATTTAACACTCTTCTTTTAGGACCACTCTCGTCTTTGTCCATGAATATTCTAAAACTTACGGAATTGTGATCGCTATTCCCAAAGTAATCACCGACTGAAACTTCAACCACCTGCCCGGGATCATTCCCCAATACCAGGTCTAGTATGGCCCCTTCCCGAGTTGGACTATTTACATACTGCTCTAAAAAACTCTCCTGGATGCTCCTTACAAATTCTGCTCCATCTACGCCTCCAACACTACACGAGTCCCATTCAATGCTGGGGAAGTTAAAATCTCCCATCATAACCACCCTATTGCTCCTACATTGTTCTATAATCAGTCTACATATTTGTACCTCTACTTCACGCTCGCTTTTGGGAGGCCTGTAGTAAAGTCCCAACAATGTTACTGCCCCCTTCCTATTTCTTAGCTCTATCCATATTGCCTCAGTGCTTGAATCCTCCATCGTGCCCTCCTTAATCACAGCTGTGATATCATCTCTGACCAGTAATGCAACTCCTCCACCCCTTTTACCTCCCTCTCTATCCCTCCTGAAGCATCTATACCCTGGGATATTTAGTTGCCAGTCTTGCCCATCCCTCAACCAAGTTTCAGTAATACCAATAACATCATATTCCTAGGTACTAATCCAAGCCCTGTTCATCTGCCTTACCTGCTACACTTCTCGCATTAAAACAAATGCACCTCAGACCACCTGTTCCTTTGCGATCATCTTCTCTTCCCTGTTTACTCTTCCCCTTCGTCACATTGAGTTTATTATCTAGTACCTTACTGGCTTTAGTTGCTGCCTCTTTACAGACCTCTAACTTCCTAATCAGGTCCCCATCCCCCTGCCTCATTAGTTTAAAACCTCCCCAACAGTGTTAGCAAAAGCACCCCCTAGGACATTGGTTCCAGACCTGCCCAGGTGTAGACCATCCGATTTGTAATGGTCCCACCACCCCCAGAACCGGTTCCAATGTCCCAAAAATCTGAAAGCCTCCCTCCTGCACCATCTCCCAATCCACGTATTCATTCTGACTATTCTTAAATTTCTATTCTGACTGTCTCGTGGTGCTGGTAGCAATCCTGAGATTTGCTACCTTTGAGGTCCTACTTTTTAACTTATCTCCTAACTCCCCAAATTCTTATTGTAGGACCTCATCCCGTTTTTACCTATATCATTGGTGCCTATATGCACCACAACTGGCTGTTCACCCTCCCCCTTCAGTATGTTCTGCAGCCGATCTGAGATATCCCTCACCCGTGCACCCGGGAGGCAACATACCATTTGGGAGTTTTGTTTTCGACCACAGAAACGACTGTCTACTCCCCTTACGATTGAATCCCCTATGACTATAGCCCTGCCAGGCTTTTTCCCACCCTTCTGTGCAGCAGAGCCAGCCACGGTGCCATGAGCCTGGCTACTACTGCCTTCCCCTGGCGAGTCATCGCCCCCAACAGTATCCAAAACGGTATACCTGTTTTGGAGGGAGATGACCACAGGGGGACAGCTGCACTGCCTTCCTGCTCTTTCTCTGCCTTTTGGTCACCCATTCCCTGTCTCCCTCACCAATCCTAATCTGCGGTGTGACTAACTCACTGAACGTGCTATCCACGACCTCCTCAACATCGCGGATGCTCCAAAGTGAGTCCATCCGCAGCTCCAGAGCCGTCATGCGGTCTAACAGGTGTTGCAGCTGGACACACTTCCCACACTTGAAGGAGTCAGGGGCATCAGCCGCGTCCCTGAACTCCCACATTGAGCACAAGGAGCATAACACGGGTCTGGGATCTCCTGCCATTTTCACACTTTACCTTAACTGATTACAAATAAAGTAACAAATAATGAATAAGTGAAAGGAATAAGGATTCTACTTACCAATCACAATACTTACCAACACACAGAGTTAAATTTCTCCCAGCTACTGCTAATTGGAGGACTTTCCTTACCAGCCAATCAGGTCACTCTTCAAGGTAAGTTTTAAAGAGATAAACATACCTTCCCAATGACTGCGGTTGTTTTCTTTTGGTTAGAGGA
The DNA here is from genome assembly GCF_902713615.1 of Scyliorhinus canicula. NCBI lineage: Eukaryota > Metazoa > Chordata > Chondrichthyes > Carcharhiniformes > Scyliorhinidae > Scyliorhinus > Scyliorhinus canicula. The sequence continues at coordinate 195,922,751 of NC_052147.1, read as the reverse complement.
GGGGGTAGGGGGGGAAACACGGAGGAAGATGCCGGCATTGGACTGGGGTGAGCACAGTAAGAAGTCTTACAACACCAGGTTAAAGTCCAACATGTTTGTTGCAAACACGAGCTTTCAGAGCACTGCTCATTCCTCAGGTAGTTCCAGCTTTTTTATTTTGTACTGCATGCCTGAATTTCACAGCGCCCCATAGAGTTTTATAATAATGTATGTATTTAAATGATTTTAGGTAAAATTGTGTTTCATAAGATAGGGCAGTGTAGAGCCTGCTTATGGGTGCCCCGCTTGGTCAGAGAACGAAGACGACACGGTAATGTGATCCTTCACGTTTCGCGTTGAGGATCACAAGGAGGGAGTGTAGCCAACTGGGGTGGCCACTTCCCGATTACAAAATGGACACTTTGCAAAGAATGCAGGGAAAATGGGCAATGCTGAGAAAGCAAGCAGGTGCAAGGTTTGTCTGTTGATTGGAGCTGTAGCTCCCAGACAAGACCGATACTGCAAAGCCATTACCATACTAATGAGCCATCTCCGGGGACAAAAAATTAACATTTAGGTAAACGATACTAAAGCAGACACCCCGGCGCCAGAGGAGACTAGAACAAAGCAGACCAACGGCGACTTAGGAAACGCCCAGCAGTCAGGGCAGCCACCTCCTTATTGGAGGAAATCGATACCGATGATCAAGATACGGTCCAATTAATTGGGACCACGTTCAAGGCCCGCCCAAAAGCGCGCGAAGCCCCCTTTGGGTATAAGAAGAAGCCCCCAAGAGGAATCGCTCTCTTGGCCTTGGCTCTCAGCGAGGAGAGACATGCCTAGCAGCTGCACCAGAACAAGTAAGTCCAAAGTCAACGCACGCTACAAGACAGACACTCCTAGCTACTATTCCGTACCAGCTCAACCCCAGCAGCCTCAAAACCGGACGACGGCCATTGTTCCTCTGACTGAATGGGTGCCCGAAGCTAAGTATAGGTTTTAGTAGTAGTGATAGTTTAGTTGGTAGAGTTTTGTGCATGAGCATATTTGACTGTGTGTGTAAATAAATGAGCATTGATTTCCAACTTACTAACTGGTGTATCGAGTCTTTGATCAGTATTCGGTTTTGAACCTTGTGGTGGTATCGAAAGATACCTGACGACTCTTCAGCAAACGTAATTGGAATTAAAGAAGGCGACCATATTAACCGCCATAAGCAGAGCCAATTAAAGAGAGAACACAACGAGCAACACCTGCACATCTTTGGACTGTGGGAGGAAACTGGAACACCCGGAGGAAACCCACGCACACACGGGGAGAACGTGCAGACTCCGCACAGACAGTGACCCAAGCCGGGAATCGAACTTGGGACCCTGAAGCTGTGAAGCAATTGTGCTAACCACCATGGTACCGTGCTGCCCTCAATTTAAACATGCCAGGGATTAGTCTGGTGAATCTACATTGCATACCTTCTATAGCAAGTATATCCTTCTTTAGCTAGGCAGACCAAAACTGCACACAACGCTCCAAGTGTGGTCTCACCAAGACTCTATACAATTGCAGCAAGACATATTTTCTCCTGTACTCAGAGTCCTTTGTGATGAAGGCCAACATACTATTTGTCTTCCTTATTGCATACTAGTTTTTAGTGACTCATGAACAAGGAAACTCAGGTCCCTTTGGACCTCCCTTCTTCCAAGAACTTTCTGCCTTTCTGATTTTCTATCAAGGTGGTAAATTGACAAATATTCACATTATGTTCCATTTGACATGTTTTTGGGGATTCACTTAGCCTGTCCAAGACCTCTTGAAGCCTTCTTGCATTCTCCTCACAACTCACATTCCCACCTAGTTTTATGTCACATATGTTAGTCTACAAAGAAGAGTGTGTGTGATATGCATGATTGTGTCTGTAAATGATTTAATTAAGCTGGGGAAAGGTTAATAGAGACAATTATTTTGGGAGAGTTGAGAGATGAAATGGATAAAGGAGCTAAAGGCATGCATTTGTAAGAAGAGGCCATGGTGAAATGGATTTATAAGTGAATAAGTTGGGTTTAGAAATTTGCATTAAGATATAGATAGAGACTAGCTTTTAAATTTCAAAGGGGAGTACAGGACCTTTACAAAGCATAAATGTTTCAAAAGTAAACAAGGAAAGTCATTCAATTTTATTTGACCTGAAAGAGGAGGTAATAGAAAAGCATGAAATATTTTTATATTTTGGAAAAGTTGAGTTCAAAGAGGTGCTGAGGACAATGGCATCAATGACGAAAGTGAACAAAAGATATTTAAGGAAAGATGTTGAGCTAGATTGTGATAGCTGTGTGGGAGCAATGTCCTAGACCAGCTCTGTGCTGAGTGAAGGTGCAAACTCTGAAGCAACCAACTAGAAATAAGAAAAGTCATTGTTTCAGAAAGAAGTCTTGTTTCTGAATATTCTTGGATTTCCACAGCAGAGTGGAGGCGAATGAGAAGTAGTCATGTGGCATACCTTCATTAAAGTCACAGCTGTTTTGCCTTGGGTAATATTACTAGTAATCAAAGAAGGTGTTTACTTGTATGTTCTGACTAAGTGGGTTCTTCTGGAGAGGTTTTGTAAGACTTTTAACTGTATAACTTTAATCTTGTGTGATTAAGTTTTCTTTTCTTCTTGCCAATAAATCTTTTAATCTCTGAAATCATAAAAGTGTTATTAGAATTCTATGCTTCTGGGATCAGTCAGTTTATGTCTGTCTGTCTGCTATGTTCCATGAGAGGAAAATATATTTTAAAGTTAGGAAATAAAATTACACCCTTTTTCAAGTCTTCCCATTATTTAATAATAAAATGTTGTCACAGATTTTATGCGTTCTGGTGCAACATGAACTGTTAGGCTTGAGCTTCAGAAAATTATTCCTGCATAAGGACTATGAGATTAAGTTAAATGCTTCAAATGCAATTCTGAATATCTTCTATTGGGCTGTTTGTTTTAATTTTGTATGTTACTGTAGAGGACTATGTTGCATGTTGTATGCACATTACATAGAATTACATTACATAGTATTTCCAAGACCAAAACAGGCCATTCGACCTAAGAGGTCTATGTCGGTGTTTGTCCTGTGCTCCTACCTTCTTCAAATCTCAATTTACAACTGTTTCATGTTCATATTTTCAGTTACTATTTTTTCTATTTGTATTAAAATGAAACCGGAAGTAGGGAGGAACTGTATGAGCAGGGAGATCAAAGCAAAAATATTTGTCGGTACGTCTTATGTATTGCACAATTACAACAAATGTAAAGATGACTCATCATACAAAGGGAATGGTAAATAACCTACCTTAACCGTGTCTGTCCAGTCTTTGATCTTTGATCGTTTGTACAACATGCTCGATGTCTGTGCATATTTGTAAATGAATCGGATCTAACTTTCTTAATCATAACTCCATGATCCTTTTTTGGAGTTTTTTTACTGATATTGGATAATTCTTTATTTTTTTCTGAAAAGGTTATTGAAATCAACCATCATTAATAATGTTTCTAAATTATGTAGAAATAAAATCCTCATGCACTATTGTACTCAGCAATAGTGAAGTAAATTCAAATTTTAGACTGTTCTAATTCCATATTAAGCTTAAAATATCTGTTATCACCCGGAAAGACAAGACATTTTGTAACCAGCTATGTATTCATATACTGATTCATATATATTGGAAGTGATTAAGGGCACTTAACAAAACAAGTATCAGCATGAATCTGGTTTAACTATAGGTTTCTGAACGCCAAATACATTGAGAAACCAACTTGTTCGAGGCTATCTGTACTTTAACTTGAACTGTACTTGAACAGATGCCAAAAATGTGTTTGCTCAACTTTGTCAATATGTAATGACATTAATTGAAGAACTGATAATTTATCATTTGCTACAAGTTTGATCAATCTGTTAGCTATTGAAAATAAAATGGTTAAATTATATTATATCAATCTTATCTTTTTATACTGAACATAGAAAACCATAATCCAGTCACCAGCACATATTTAAACAAAAGCTATGTGTGGCATAAAATTTGTAGTATAGTCAATATCGGGACGTTTTATAATGCGTTAAATCAATTCCATAAATACCTGTAACAACTATTGAAGCTGAACAGTGCGCTTCTCCTCTTACATTCCTGGCAATGCAACTATATATTCCAGTATCAGCTGAGCCTATATTTCTTTTCCTGAATACATAGTTTTCACCAAAGTTCTCTCTCTAAATAAAAAATAGACTTTATTATGCATATTAAATATGTTATTAAAGCATACAACCATCAGACCTTAATTGCCTGAAATAAAGCAAATAAAATCAAAATTCGGTGGCTCACATTGGATTTCCTGGGTGAAATTATCACATGATCTTTGAACCATGTAATACTTGGTTCTGGTTGTCCTGAAATAATGCAATGGAGTATCAGATCTTCCCCTGTCATTAAAACTGAATCACCAAATTTCTTTTCAAAAACTGGGGGGGTGTCTTGTGCTAGAAATAAAAATATATCAACAGGTGAGTATTTCAGCTTATTCATTTATTTTAAAGTATGTTAAAATATGTTAGATGATGACATCTTAAGAGCACAGCATTTCTTGATCAGGACTTAATATTCACCGCTTCAATCAATTGGTGTATTGTGCCTGAGCTTCACAGGGTGCACTGGAACAACTTACACAAATTATTTGAAAAGCATTTTCCTACATTACAACAGCAGCTACCCTTCAAAAGTACAATGGTTGTAGAGCACTTTGGAATGTCTTCAGGTTGTGAATATATATAAGCCTTTTCCCTACCCTTAAAGCTCTACTATCAAGAATTGCTAGTGCAGGAATGCCATGATAATACTATCACTTCTCTTTTTTTTATAAATATAGAGCACCCGATTAATTTTTTTCAATTAAGGGGCAATTTAACGTGGCCAATTCACCTACCCTGCACATCTTTGGGTTTGGGGGCAAAACCCACGCAAACACTGGAAGACTGTGCAAACTCCACAAAGACAGTGGCCCACAGCCGGGATCGAACCTGGGACCTCAGCGCCGTGAGGCAACAGCACTAACCACTGCGCCACCACGCTGCCCATAATACTATCACTTCTTTATTTTATATATGTTTTTTATTGGGTTTTTGAACAAAGTATATTTACCGTTATGTACACAGGATAAGAAACATATATATACACATATAGAAGAGAAGGGCACACCCAAACATACCAAAGAAAAAAAAATGGTAAATAGTAAAAAAAAACAATAAAAAATAAAATAGAATAACTGGTAGGTATTGTGCACCAGCTCAACAGCAGCAACTCTGTACACCTGGCAAAATTATTTACAACACCTAAGTAGGCGACTGTTTGCGGGGGGCGGGGGAAGTGGGGTGGAGACTGGGGAGGTAAATATACATTCGGGTGCCGGAGAAATAATTCCAGTCGGCAATACTTGAATGGGTTTGGTGTTGTTGTCGCTCGCTTCTCCCGGACGGATCTCGCTGCCGTCTCGCGCTCATCTCCGCTTCTGCCGTTCCTCCCGTCTTTCGTCTTCATTCTCCTCGTTCCCTACTCCTGGAGATGCCATGTTCGTTATTGTATCCCGTGCCTTCCTTCCGGCTCTCATTTCCCTGCCTCCCCCCACCTCCCTGGTTCTCCTCCCTTCTTCCCTATCTCTTCCCTCTCCCCCCCCCCTCCCCCCTCCCGTGGTTCGCCTTTCTTTCCTGTTAGGTTTAGCTGTCCCCACCACCACCCCTCCCTCCCGGTCTATCTCTTCCTTTCATGCTTTGGCTACTTTCCCCTGATTCTTGGCTACCTGGCTATTCTTCCTCTTGTTCGTTGGCCACAAACAGGTCCCGGAACAATTGCGTGAATGGCTCCCACGTTCTGTGGAATCCGTCGTCTGACCCTCGGATGGTGAATTTGATTTTCTCCATTTGGAGAGATCACTTCTAAGGTGCATAGCATCTCGATGTGGACATGTATTACTGTTCTGGTTGTTGCCATGAGGTCAACATTCAGTGCTTCCTTACTGAACACCGGCATGGAGTACCATCACCACAATGAGTGCAACAGTTCAAGGAGAAGGCCCAGCATCACCTTTTCAGAGCAAATAGGGATGGACAATAAACACAGCCTTGTCAACGTCATCCACATCACAAGAACAAATAGGAACAGTGATAACTTAGAAAATCAACTTTCGCCAAAAAAGTAAGTTGTCCCATGTTGGCATTTGTGTTGAAAATGCATGTATGAAAGATAGTGAATAAAATGATTTTGATATAATTCGTACCTTACAAAATGATATTAGTGCATTATGAAAATTTAATAAAGGGAGCATTTAGGAAAGACTATACTATCTTTAAATAAGTCATTCATGCATTTGTATTGCAAGGCTGGGTTGTGACACATGCAACTTTGTGTGTCCATGATGTTATTTCATGCTAGTAATAACAATTAGAGGAATTCGTCACTTGGCAGCAGTTGTCAGCATTGAGTACCCCTGAGTTTAGTATAATACATACTATAATTCTACCTTTATAATGTGATTAGATATCTACTGAAACCTGCTTAATCCAACAAAGAGGATACAAGTTTCAGAGATTAGTAGGACTCCATTTCACTGATATTCTCATGTGGCTATGGTGTGCTGCCCTTCAAATTTTCCTTTATTTATTTGCAGCCTTTTGGTGGGGAACAACCGGACCGATGGGATTCAGGTCAAGAATCGAGTGATTCTCCTGGTTGGAGTTCTGGTAAATCCTGCACTCTATCGCCCAATTGTTTGATTTGCACAATATCCTTCCACCTTCTCCATTACTCTTTCTATAATTGCTGCTTAGAGAAATGGTGCGAGTGTGTGTGGAGGAACAGGAAGTCGATTTTGTAGTTGTCTTCCCATCTGACAGCCAAACCATTCTGTCGTCGTTTGAAATCATTAGTGCCAAGATGACATTGTCATGTTTCTTCAACAAAGCCTTCCCCATTCTTACTCCTCTTTCAGCCTCTACATTAGCTTGTGAGTAACTGGATGAGCTAGTTATGCAGACAAATCTATCGTTTTTTGCAAACTATGGGCCATTTTCTGAAATGACGAGATCTGGAATGCAATGTATAGCAAAAACTCTTTTTGTGATTTAATGACTGCTTCTGAGGTTAGAACATGACAATGTTTCAACCTCAATCTGGAGTAACAATCAAAAATTTTGAGGAATCTCTTCCGCTTGAGCTTGAAAAGATTCATTCTAAGATGTTCCCGTGGTGCAGATGGAATTGAGGATACCATCAGAAATTCCTTTTATTCCTGGCAATAGATCCCAAGGATGACACAGCTCAAAATCATTTCCTCTACTGATTTTGAGACCCTGGCCACAAAGTGGAATTACATGCTGTAGCATGTCACTTTGTAATGCTTAGGTATCACTGGTGTATTCTTTGATGGATCTCAATTCTCAGGGTTCTTGGTACAGTCAATTGCTCATCATAAATCAGCAGGTCATCCAACATATTCAATGACAATAACAGTTTTCAACAGATTTCATGACAATGCCTTCATCATTGCTTATTGTTTGCCTTGCTCAAGTTTGTCCATTTGTTTCTTGCTTGTTGCAAGCTTCCCTTCAAAGTAATGAGCTTGTAATTGCTTCATCTGCTTTTATTCTACCTGTGTTCTTGCAGTTTTCACATGGCCTTATCAGGTTTTGGTCTTCAGAACACTTGTTTCAGTCTTCTCCAGACATTTGAATAATTTTTGTCTTCCGAATTCATCTACTTTATAGATGAGTTACAGATGTGTGCAAGATTTTCAGCTTAACAGCAAACATTCTTGGTTTATCAATCATGCACAAGGTTTTTGTAATTTCTCTTCCTTTGTACTTAGGTTTAGCAGTCAACTGCCCCTTTACTTTCAATTGAATGCCTCCTGGATTGTGGAATCATATGGTCAATGACAGGAGCGATTCTTGTTTTAGTCACTGGTCCATGCATGAAAGAACTGAAACTCCTGCTCCAGTGTATAATTTGAAGTTTGTTTTATATTTGTGATCCAATAGTTGCCATTATATCCTGTAATTTTTCCCATAGATGGCACTTCATTGTCTCTTTCATCGTCAATTTCCTGAAACTCCATGTTTTATTGGTTTCTTCTTGACTTTCTGTCTTAGAAACGGTTTGCTGGAGCATACAGATTAAAAATGACATCTCATTGTACAGGAATGCATTTTTGATGGGGCATTCTTCACATCGGTGCATCCTTTTCCAGCTGCAGTGAGAACACCGAATAATGGCAGTTACGGTGCCCCCTCATGCTTACCCTATTTTTGCTGCTAATTCTTTGCTGTTAATTCTGTGTCTTACAAGTTCCACTATGTCAGTCGTTTTTCTCCATGAGACTTCCCGGTCACCTCAAATAAATACACAATTTTGCTTTCTCACTCTTGAATGTTTTGTTTAAAGTACAGCCTTCAATAGCATCAAATCCTCCCTCGACTGCAGAAAAGCTGATAAAGTCTCCTCTAAGACTTCTACAACAGATTAACTTAATTCATCTTTCATGGGTCCACATTCACAATTCTCAGCGATGTCAATACAAATCATTAAGGGAAGGGATCAATACTCTTTTCCGGTCATTGGATACGTCTAATGAAGTTCACCTCTTTCTATAATTTGTTCCTTCTACGGCTGAAAAATGTGTCAAAGGATTTTAAAGCCTCCTTGTAAATTACTGTATCTTTATTTTTGACCTGCCTGCACATTACATCATGAGGACTACTACCTATGGCATAGAGAAGTGTACTGACCTGCCCCTTGCCAGTCTTATCTGCTGATCTGAAGACGGTTCTGTACCTGATAAACTTACCATACCGCTTCTACCAACTTGTAGCTCGATCCAGGCTCTGAAGTGCTCTGGTAAAGATAAGATGTTCTCCATGGTTCTTCTTAGTTCTAACCTTCCTCTGAGCTTCTTCCAGTCACTGTGCTGTTTACTTGGTGATTTTTCTGTCATGTTTTTTGCTTTCATCATCTGTTGTCATTGTTGTGGATCTTAGATAAGATTACACTTGGTCTGGATTAATTGACAATAGAGGGGGCTATGCTGTTGGTAAACCTTACCTTTTATTGAACATTCCAACTATTATATAACATATGGCTTAGTACGAGGCTTGACATAGAATGATCTTTCAGCATTCTATATTGTCATGTGATCTTACACAATGTCGACTGACTATTTACATATTTAACATTAACCCATCATACTACAGTTGTAGCTCTTGTTAGCATCTATATGAGTTGATAGAGTGGATGTTATTTTAGATGGTGTTAGGAGTGTTTTTAGAAATGTCCCAGTTATATTACCAAGTTTCCCTAGCACACATGTGCACAGAGAAAAAAACTTTGATATGTTCAGGGATGAGGAAAGGTAGTACCAAATTAAGGTATCCCAGTGTTCAGACGTATCCCTACTACCTGTGTGAGGACATTGAACATAGAACATTCAGTGCAGAAGGAGGCCTTTTGGCCCATCAAGACTGCACCGACCCATTTAAGCCCTCACTTCCACCCTATCCCCGTAACCCAAAAACCCCTCCTTACCTTTTTTGGTCACTAAGGGCAATTTATTATGGCCAATCCACCTAACCTGTGGGAGGAAACCAGAGCACCTGGAGGAAACCCACGTAGACAAGGGGAGAACGTGCAGACTCCGCACAGACAGTGACCCAGCAGGGAATTGAACCTGGGACCCTGGCGCTGTGAAGACACAGTGCTAATCACTTGTGCTAACGTGCTGCCCAAAATTGAATCTCTTTTACATTGTTTGACAGTTCTTAAAGTTGCAGAAGGAGCATTCTATCACATCCTTCCATGCAATCTGAATCACACTCCCCTCTCAGTGCCCAGTGCTGTATATTTTATATCTGGAAGCTATGCATAGATGAGACTAGTTCTATTATGTAAAACAAGTTTTATTCAGAATACATTGTAATGTCTGCTCCTTGTTTACCACTCTTTGCCTCCAGCAATTTCTACAGTTTTTACTTTTCTCTGAGTGCATACCCAGGGGTAATTAATCAAGTACAGTGAGCATCAATATTAAACAGACTCACATAATCAAATACAAAACAATTGTACATTTGAATATTACACCAACATTGTTGCTCCTTTGATCCTCACTTAACAAAAGGACCTTGACTGATGTCTGGAGAATCTGGGGCTTCTTCCACTTGGTGACATGGTTCAGACAACTGCACTTTCATACGGTTGGGATGCTACTGTCTGCTGCTTTCCAGATAGATTTGTGGGATTTGAAGTAGCTGCAATATTCTGAACACTACAGCTATGAATTTTCCTCCCTGCCGGAGATGGAAAGCCTATCATTAGCTGTATTACTGCTCCAAATCTGCTTTACATACCATTTGAGGGTGTTGGGAAGGAATTGTGGTAGGTCAGCAATGCACTAATGTGGATAGGCATTTGTCCTGCTCTGTCGCTATCCTGCCAATGGGAGGAGAGTCTAGTACAATTATTTCAAAAGTTATACAAGGAAGTCATGTAGAAAATTAAGTTGAACAGTTTTGAATTGTTTTAATGGAAGAGATTTGATGCACAGTTGACATGCATTAGTTTATGTCTAATATTAAAATGAAATGAGGTTTTGCTAGTAGAAAATAAAATTATACTTATGCTGTGACAATCCCCTTCACTCTACCACTATGAAGGATTACAGTAACAATGTCACAATGTCCAGAATACCATCAACTTCAAAACACATGTCATCCTGATTTGGACATTGTTGTTGGATCATTATCCTGGAATTTCTTACCTAATACCATCATGTGACCACCAGTACATATACTGCAGTGGTTCAAAGACAAGCCTTATCTATTCCTACTCAGGGCAACCAAGGATGAGTGATTAAATGTGAGGTTGTAGTCGGGGGTATGGGAGGCTAACGGGGTCAGGGTTGTTGGGAAGATCGCCGGAGAGTGGGTGTAGTCATGGGAGTTTGGAAATATAGAGGGGTTGGTGATGTAGGGTGGGGGTGGGGGGGGGGGGGGTGTCAAGGGCATAGTCAGAGAGATGGGGGTAGTTGGGGAGTCAGGAAGATAGTCGGAGGTTTTGGGTGTTTAGTTGGATGGGGGATGGTCAGGGAGCCAGCAGGATCAGTACCATTGTTATCAAGGAGACAAAATGGTTTTAATCCTTCTGACTTTTGCCGGCTAGCTATTCCCTGATTAAAATTGGAGTATCAGATGGTTTTCTGTACAGAGTATTGTTCATCAGAAGTTTACACTTCCCAGGCAATTCCTGTGCTGTCCTTGCATGTGGACATCTGGGGAGGAAGGGGGGTCTTATTAGATCATCTTCTGGGGTACCTCCAGGGTATAAGTCCCAACGTAACAGATATTCTAGGCCAAAATGTTTCAATAAGATCATGGACAGGATTCTCCTGTCCCCAGCCATGTGTTTCTTGGCGGCACACCATTCGCTGGTAGCGGCATTCTCTCTTCCCACCACTTGTCAATGGGAATTCCCATTGAAGCCATCCCATGCTGCCGGGAAACCTGTGGGCAGGTGTGCGCTGTCAGTGAAAAAAGACAATCCCAACCCACATATTATTCTTCTAAACTGCAATCATTATAGACCCAAACTGCTCAATCCTTCCTCCTGAGGCTAATCCTTCATCCCAGGAACCAGCCGAGTGATTCTGAACTGCTTCAATGGCATGCCTAAATTATCTGACAACCGCACTTCACAATGAGCTCAACAATAACTTTCATTGAGATGACGTCTTGAACATAATAAGACATCCCAGAGCATTTCCCAAATATAATATGACGCTGAGCCACATGAGGAGATATTAGATCAGATAGCCAAAAGCTTTTGTGAAGAGGCAGGATTTAAGGAGTCGCTTAAAGTAGAGAGTTGGAGAGGTGTCGGGAGTATTCCAGAGCTTAGGGACAACTGAAGGCACGGCCACTGAAGGTGGAGTATTTAAAATTAGGAACGCTCAAGTAGGGCAACACGGTGGCGCAGTGGTTAACACTGTGACTACGACGCTGAGGACCCGGGTTCGAATCCCGGCCCTGGGTCACTGTCCGTGTGGAGTTTGCAGATTCTCCCCGTGTCTGTTTCACCCCCACAACCAAAAGATGTGCAGTGTAGGTGGATTGGCCATGCTAAATTGCCCTTAATTGGAACAATATAATTGGGTACTCTAAATTTATGAAAAAGAAAAGGAATGCTCAAATGATCATAATTAAATGAATGCAGATAGAATGAAGATTTTGGGTCTTAAGGAGATTACAGAGATAGGGAGGGGTGAGATCATAGAAGAAGTTGAAAACAGAGATGAAAATTTATAAATCTAGACACTGTCACTGACACGGGGCTGATTTAGCACAGTGTGCTATACAGCTGGCTTGTAATGCAGAACAAGGCAGCAGCACGGGTTCAATTCCTGTACCGGCCGCCTCGAACAGGCGCCGGAATGTGGCAACTAGGGGCTTTTCACAGTAACTTAATTGAAGCCTACTTGTGACATTAAGCTATTATTATTATTATGCGGAATGAAACAATGAAAGAGGTATGGGCATGGATACTTTTAAAAGGTCTTTTCCCACCAGACTAAAGTTATAACTTGTTAGTTTCCATCACCTTGACAAGTTTGCATGCTATGATAGCTGTTTTGCTCATCCAAATATGTTTATAACCCGCCGATGCAAACAGTGAATCCTGCAATGAACCGTTATCCCAAATGCCCCTGTCAATCTGTGCTTGCTTATTTGACATTTAAAACAGCTGCAATGACTTGATTAAATTTAGGAGCATGTTGACCCATCACTAGCCTTAACTCAGTATTGAATTACAGACTGCTCAGATACAAGAAACATAAAAATACATTCTAAAACAGGCCATTGATGTAGATAAATTGTTGTGCAAGATCTAAAACTGCAGATTGTAGATTCTTTCAGGCCCAAACTTCTTTTTCATACAGGTATTTACTTAAACATCAGTCAAACAAAGAATGGAACAATATGCTTTTCTTCATAATTAAGAATCCAGTAAGAACAATGTGGCTTTGAAACAAGAGGAGCTGGAATACTCTTCCTAACATTGGTTGGGGCAGTTGCAGAAATAGGGCAAGACATGACAGTAAAGTCTCACTGGCTCCCTGCCCCAACTGGTCCCTCCCCTTGCCCCTGTTGGAACTGCCTCTTTCCTACCCATCATATGCAGACGTCATCAAGAAGATGGGATTCAGCTCCTTGCACCCTAGGGATTTCCTGGCTCATCCATATTTAAGATCCATTTCAGAAACACTTAAGCCATGGAATTTTTAAAATGAATTCTTGGACATGAAATTGGAAATGTATAAAACTAAAAACATTTGTACAGTGCTATCAAACTGGCATTAGTTTTGAGCTTTCTGATTATTTTGTTGAGAATGGTTATGTGCAGTTTTAATCTTTATGATTATTTTGTTCAGAATGGTGGATGTGTTTCAGTTCACCAACTGTGATAATATGAAATTGTGGGGATACCAAATTAAAGAACAAAGCCAATTTTATCAATTATTTACTTATTATTTATTACATTTTTACAGCACAATTTAATGTCCTATAAATGGTAATGAATTATAACAAAAGAACAATATCATTTATAGTCAAATATATTCAAATAATTGGAAAAATCAGGTCATTGGAAGATCTTAATGATTGACACCTATTTGGCTTCATTTGTAACTTGAATAACAAGAAAAGATTTGGAAGAACACATAATACAGACAAATAAAAGCAAGGTTCTTCTATAAACTCTGAAACCTTTGCAGCAGATTGTAGTTGTGGTATATGGATTATTTTCAAACTTAAATATTTGTTGGCAAAAATATACACTGTGGTAATATCAAAGAACAATTATTTATAAATATTTGCTCTGAAAGCATGTTTGTATTACCTATTGTTAATTACACCTCTCCACTTGCTGTACAAGTTACAAGTTATTGATAATTTTTTGTCGATCTTTGCACTTGAAAATTAATAATTGACTATTCTTTATTCTCCACTTCCAGGTCTGGACAAAATGCACTTTCACAACTGCAGGTCTCCTTTATGTGGATCGCCCTACTGACTGATAAAATAGTGACATGTTTGCTTCTGTTTGTTCCTCAAACACACATGGATTGAATTTAGATCTGAACATGAGGGGGTCATGTGACTGACCCCACAGTGATGGCCAAAAGGACCCACAGACACATCTTGATAGTGGCACAGCTGCTCATCCCCAAGAGCTGCTCAGCTGATGTTGACCATCGGGCATGTTAAGAACATAAGAACATAAGAACTAGGAGCAGGAGTAGGCCATCTGGCCCCTCGAGCCTGCTCCGCCATTCAATTAGATCATGGCTGATCTTTTGTGGACTCAGCTCCACTTTCCGGCCCGAACACCATAACCCTTAATCCCTTTATTCTTCAAAAAACTATCTATCTTTACCTTAAAAACATGTAATGAAGGAGCCTCAACTGCTTCACTGGGCAAAGAATTCCATAGATTCACAACCCTTTCGGTGAAGAAGTTCCTCCTAAACTCAGTCCTAAATCTACTTCCCCTTATTTTGAGGCTATGTCCCCTAGTTCTGCTGTCACCCGCCAGTGGAAACAACCTGCCTGCAACTATCCTATCTATTCCCTTCATAATTTTAAATGTTTCTATAAGATCCCCCCTCATCCTTCTAAATTCCAACGAGTACAGTCCCAGTCTACTCAACCTCTCCTCATAATCCAACCCCTTCAGCTCTGGGATTAACCTAGTGAATCTCCTCTTCACACCCTCCAGCGCCAGTACGTCCTTTCTCAAGTACGGAGACCAAAACTGAACACAATACTCCAGGTGTGGCCGCACTAACACCTTATACAATTGCAACATAACCTCCCTAGTCTTAAACTCCATCCCTTTAGCAATGAAGGACAAAATTCAATTTGCCTTCTTAATCACCTGTTGCACTTGTAAACCAACCTTCTGTGACTTATGCACTAGCACACCCAAGTCTCTCTGAACAGCGGCATGCTTTAATATTTTATTGTTTAAATAATAATCCCGTTTGCTGTTATTCCTACCAAAATGGATAACCTCACATTTGTATTCCATCTGCCAGACCCGAGCCCATTCACTTAACCTATCCAAATCCCTCTGCAGACTTCCAGTATCCTCTGCACTTTTCGCTTTACCACTCATCTTAGTGTCATCTGCAAACTTGGACACATTGCCCTTGGTCCCCAACTCCAAATCATCTATGTAAATTGTGAACAATTGTGGGCCCAACACGGATCCCTGAGGGACACCACTAGCTACTGATTGCCAACCAGAGAAACACCCATTTATCCCAACTCTTTGCTTTCTATTAATTAACCAATCCTCTATCCATGCTGCTACTTTACCCTTAATGCCATGCATCTTTATCTTATGCAGCAACCTTTTGTGTGGCACCTTGTCAAAGGCTTTCTGGAAATCCAGATATACCACATCCATCGGCTCCCCGTTATCTACTGCACTGGTAATGTCCTCAAAAAATTCCACTAAATTAGTTAGGCATGACCTGCCTTTTACGAACCCATGCTGCGTCTGCCCAATGGGACAATTTCTATCCAGATACCTTGCAGTTTCTTCCTTGATGATAGATTCCAGCATCTACCCTATTACCGAAGTTAAGCTCACTGGCCTATAATTTCCTGCTTTCTGCCTACCTCCTTTTTTAAACAGTGGCGTCACGTTTGCTAATTTCCAATCCACTGGGACCACCCCAGAGTCTAGTGAATTTCGGTAAATTATCACTAGTGCATGTGCAATTTCCCTAGCCATCTCTTTTAGCACTCTGGGATGCATTTCATCAGGGCTAGGAGACTTGTGTACCTTTAGCCCCATTAGCTTGCCCGTCACTCCCTCCTTAGTGATAACAATCCTCTCAAGGTCCTCACCTGTCATAGCCTCATTTCTATCAGTCGCAAAGGATGTTGTAAGGATTCCTTCAGTAGGTCTCACAAAAAAATTTAGAGGCTTGTAATGTTGAACAATAGTGTTCATTTGTAACAGATAACTATATACATATGTAAAAAGTATAGCTCAAACTAAGAGCTAACTTCCATGTTGATTCCTACTCAATTCTCTCCATACAATTCTGGCCCTTAACTTTCTGGCTCTCCAGCGTTATATGTGGGGGTTACACAAAGATGTGTTGGGTATCCCTCTCGGAATTTCCAAGGAAAGTGTTTTCGTGGAAATTGTCCAGAAGCACTAACCTCTCCTGGATAATTGTGCTACACTGGGAAACATCCGACAAAGTGTTTTATACTACTAATTTGGGTTGGTTCTGTCAGGGTTACACTAATAGCTACGCTTCTAATTTCTGAGTAAGTATTTTAAATACCCAGATTGATCTCTGCAATGAACACCCCACTCTCCGACTAATCACCCCTCCCTTGGTATTCCCCACCCCCCAACATCTTTTACGGGATACCCCTCACTTCCCGACCCTCTAACACCTGATTTTCCCCTACCCCTGACCTCCAGGTCCTCCGACCTCCGAACTCCCAATCTCCCCACGTCCCCTGATTTAAGAACCCTTACACTTACCTTTTCCCTGGCTTGTCAATTTCACTGGCCCTTTAAATCTACCTGCTTTATGGCAGCTAATGCAGTAAAAAAAAGGGACATGACCCCCATGAATTTGACGCTGATGCCTAAGGCAATTCTTTCAATATATGCCCCAAGCAGCTATAGCCATTGGAGATTCAATGAAGTTTTCAAGAGCTGGCAATTGTGGGATTAAAGTCTTGTCATTCCAGCGGGCCATCACTTTTCGATGCCAGATGGCCCTTCCAGTCTACTGTCGTATGTCGCCCTACATCATACTGTGAGTGGCACTGTTCTCCAGTTCTACATTAACCCTTGCTATGCTAAACATCCTTATACTACACCTCCCAAGTCTTTACCCAATATATTTACAGTACAGTATTTCTTTATGTGCTACCCCTTCTCCCCCCACCTCAACCCTCTCGACTTTATAAATTCAGACAGTCTGGAGGCTTAACAATTCCTCCAGATCTTGATCTGATCACACGATGAGGAGTGCTAGGCTCAGTTGCTTTGAACAAGATCTGTTGGCTTGGAGTTGAAATCGTAGTATTGTGTGTTACTGGAACTTGGCTATCGCCACATCTGATTCACTATTTGCACTCTTTGAAGTTGGGCGTTTCCTTATTGACAACCCATCTGCTTTGTTTGGATGCCATAGGATTTCCTTATTCCTTCCAGAAGGAATGTTTGCTCGATTCATTGACAGAGTGGATTCAGATTTTCTTTTTCCACGGTGTCCGCAATGATCCTTCAGGGAGTTGATGGTGTATCTTCATTCCGTTTGAATATCCCTCATCCATGAGTTCAACCTGCAGTTTGGCTTTCGTTGTCACACTGTGTTCTTTCCTGCACCCTTGTACCTCTCTAGTGAGTTTAGAGTTGCTCTCCTGTTCCAGCATTGTATTGCTGTCATGCACATCTGCTAGAAATTGCAATTTTATTGCCATGGTACTACTAAGTCGTGTAACAGCAACCACTGGAGCCTGCAGTTTGGGCTCCTTGTTTTGTTGCTAACCATTCTTATGTGAGTCTTCTGCTCGAAGTATGGTGGTACCTTTCTGAAGGTTTGGCTGGTCTGACCAAAATTGAGCTTCTACCTGCCAGGGAGTTGAACATACCAGCTTTGCAAGGAGTGAAGACAATTCAGAGCTGAAGTCCTATTTAGGAGCCTCTTTACTGGTGGATCTCTCAGGAACTAAGTCCCAGCTGAGAGTCTCTTGATTGATGGACCTCTCAGGAACTTGCAATCCCATGTAGTTGACAACAGAGATTGTTTTGACATCTTCTGCCATTTTGAGGAGGTTTTGGGAAACACAGACACCCCCACTTAAGAGAGAAATGAATTGGTTTTGGATGATGTACAAAATTTCAAAAAGTTGCTTGCCATTATAACGGAGTGGTTCTAGGAACATGCCTAAGACCATACATTGGATTTCTCCAAGGCTATTGAGTGGTATGTCAGTCATTTGTAGGTCTTTCAGCCACGGGTCCTTATCTGTGAGGATTGTAAAACTGGTTCCCATGTCTAATTTGAAACTGGTGAGGTGACCATTTACAGAGATGTCAATATTTCAAAAGGAGATTTCGGGATTCTTGATCTCACCTAAGCAGTGCAGTTTGACTTCTTCCTGGTTTGATAATTCAATCTTGTGGATTGTTTTGGGATTTTCTGGTGCCACCAGCAGCAGACATTATCACAGGTATAATGGGAAAATCTGGAGTGGCCAACTTCTCCCCAAAATTTCCAGGCCTGCCCGCAACAATGCCCACTGCTGGCGAGGCCGGAATATCCTGGATGATGCCTTAGACTTGCACAGTTTTCCAAAGTGTCCCAGCCGATTGTGGTTGGAACACTGCACAGAGATTGCTGGGCATTCTTCTCGCCTGAGGTCTTTCGGCTTCACAGCGCTGATCACCCATCATTCTCTGATCTGATACATATTAACCTCTTTAGCCTGGAGTCTCCCTGCCTTTTGTTTCTTAATAATATGGACAGTTGGGGTTGCTCCAAGTCATGGTAATTTAACCTCACCATGTAAAATGGAACGGTGTTGTTAGTGAATTTCAGACTAACATTTGGATTTCCCTTCCTAGCGTCAGATCTTCTTTTGCCTGAAGTCTGTCAGAAAGGTCATCAGCCCTGGCTGACTACTATTCCATCTCATATGAGCTCTGACGTAAGGTCACCATAGTCGCAGCCTTGAACCAATCCGCATAATTTGTTTCTGAAAGAGTCAATGGGTTCTTCAGGCTGTTCAACTCACTTTTTGACTTTTCTTTCTCTAAAGTTTACATTTTAAAATTAAAACAGGTATCGAAGGATTTCAGAAAATTTTCAAACACATCTGAAGATTTGTTTATTTTTTGCTTTGCACTGATGTAATTGGCCATCAGACCCACTGAATACAGTAGTGTATTCACTTGTTCAGCCACTGTCTTCTGATCTAATTCTGAAGCTATCGTATATTTTGAAAATATTTTTGCCAAAGTCCCCAATTCTGCACCTGGTCTGACCCTTGTATCAGCCCAAATTGATCTGTTTGGGTTGATTTTCAGTTTAGTGGAGTACCGCTTTAAATGTTGTTTAATTTTTAAAGATGGCGCTGCAATAATCACTTTTTCAATGCTGTTTCCTCTGTTTGTTGGACCACCACAACCTGACCTAGAAGGGATCAATTTCGTGCACCAAATTTGTTAATCAATAAATTGGCTCCTTTAGAACAGTTTTGGAGTATGTTAAGGCAATTTCCATAGAAATATTTTCATAGACTCCCTACAGTGCTGAAGGACGCCATTTGACCCATTGATTTTGCACCAACTCTTTGGCTAAGTTTTTAATACTTTGTTTTTGTTTTCAACAAAACTTGTCTACATAGTGTCGATCCTGAATCCAGGCTTCCCACAGTGATTAACATAACTGACTGTTCTGACTGATTTATAGTCTGAAGATTTTTAAAAGCTCTTTCAGCCTCAGAACTGAATTTTTGCTCACCCTTGACTCTGCAATCAATGGCAATTCACAATGGATCTCCACATGCTCTGGTGGAGTCCTGTAGCTGCACAATTGATTCTTCTTCTCCCCTTCAGCCATTATGTCTGCAATGGACCTTTTTAGGTGATCTTCGGCTGTGACTTCAACGCAGGTGCATTTCAGTCAGGCAGGCAGGATACTGTTCCTTCAGATTTTTCAGATTCCAGGGTCCTTCACCAGCTTCTTCTGTTCTGCGTTTCTTCATTAGCTACCACCAAGTTGTGAGTGTTTGTTTAACAAATCGCAAAGAGGTTTAGAGGCTTGTATGTTGAACAATAGTATTTATCTGTAACACTTAAGTATATGGATCTTTAGGGTATAGCCCTAACAAAGAGCAAACTTCATGTTGACTCCTATCCAAGTGTCTCTATACAACTCTGTCTCCTATCTACTGCCATGTGTCTCTACATCGTACAATGGGCTATAATGTTCTTCAGTCCAACATAACCCTTATGCTGAACACCCTTATACCACATGGCAGACCCCAGTGAGGGGGTGATGTGGAAAGGGCAGGCACGCTGTTACCACTAGGGTAGTCATTGCCACAGGAGGGTGCCTTCATAGGTCAAAGAGTGCCTGAATGGGAGGGTCCCCCTTCCTGACACTCCTGGAAGGCTGCCAGGGTTTACCTAGTCATCTCCTCATATAGCAGAGGGCCCCCCTTCTGCTGGCTAAATGCCAGTGGAGGTGGGAAAGACCCTTAATTGGCCACTTGATTGGCACCCTATCTACAACCTTAAACATTCGCTCTCCACCACCAACACATAGTAACAGCACTGTGTACCATAAGGCACCCTGCAGCAACTTGTCAAGCCTCCTTCAAGAACACCTTCCAAACCCACGACCACTACCACCTAGAAGGAAAAGGGCAGAAGGTGCATATAAATGCCACCACCTGTAACCTCCCCTCCAAGCCATACACCATCCTGGCTTGGATTTTTTCACCGTTCCTTCACTGTCCCTGGGTAAAAATCCTAGAACTCCCTCACTGACAGCACTGGCGGTATACCTACATCAAATGGAGTGCAATGATTGTAGGACGCAACTCACCAGCACCTTTTCAAGGCCAATTAGGGATGGGCAACAAATGCTGGCTGAGCCATCGATGTTCACATCCCTTGAAAGAATAGATTGAAAAAAAACTTAAATGGTTCAATTTACCTCTGGGCTGGAGGATCACTGCCACCTTCCCAACCACTTGAAAAATAGTATGGTGGCACGAAGATGAGGAGCATGCCACCCGTCACTTTCCCATGCTGTTTATGGGCTGCCTATACCTCCTAGAATATATCCAGAGGACTAGTAAAATCCAGCCCATCTGGCAGAAGTCTTCAGGTTAACTATTTCTTCTACCAATTCCATGCTCTCATCTTCTCACCATCACATTAAATACGGTTCCTTGCACTCCTTTAAAAAAAAATTTAGAGTACCCAATTATTTTTTTTCCAATTAAGGGGCAATTTAACATGGCCAATCCATCTAACCATCTTTGGTTGTGGGGGTGAAACCCACACAGACACAGGGGCGAATGTGCGAACTCCATACTGACAGTGACCCAGGACTGGGATTCGAACCCGGCTCCTCAACGCCGTAGTCCTAGTGCTAACCGCTGCATCACGTGCCGTCCCTGGCTCCTTGCACTCTTACTCAGCAGTGTTTGCAATCAAAATTGGTGGTACAGAAACTGTTTTCGTCAGTTCTATAAGTTCATTTCTTTTTCCCAAATGGTGTGCTTGGTGCATACGTGCACAGGCGCAGGCGATGCTAGATGGCATCTTGAGTGGAGCATTATTATTGGCGAAGAAACCATGAGCCAGAAGTATGCAAAGGAGAAGGGTCCGGATGTCAAATTGCATATAATGCTGATTTGACCCCAGTGGTGCCCTTTTTGAATGCAGCATGCCAGCAAATGCCCTCTCTTAACCTTGCACAGCTGCATATGCGTTCAGTAGCAGGAAGGGCATCTGCACCAGTACTATTTAAAGGGATCATCAGCTACTTTCAGGTCCATTGCTGATTGATTTCTATCGGTTGTTGCTGAGTTTGTAGAAGAGCTTGGGAATTTGACCTGCTTTTGAAAGTTTCTATAGTCTAAAGGGAGACATGGAATCAACGAGTCCCAGCCGGACAGGGATCCCTTGATGCATCAAAGTCCACGCTGGCACTCTGTAGAACAATCCAATTAGACCCATTCCTCCACTTTATCCCCTTATTTCCTTCAAGTGCGCTTCCGATTTATTTTGGAATTATTGATTGTCTCTGCTTCTACCACCCTCAGAGACAGGGTTCTAAGTCTTTACCGCACACTACGTAAAAAAATTTTCACGCACATTTCCCTTCCTTCTTTTGCCCAAAGGCTTAAATCTATGTCTCCCTAGTCCTTGTATCGCTAGTGAATTGGAACAGCTTTTCTATGTTATCCCATGGCAGTTGCATGGGATGTCTGGTTTTGGGAGTAGTCCCATGGGATTTGGGGTGGGGGGTGAAAGTCCCATGAGGGCATTGCTGGAGAGGTGGGGGAAATCCCGTGAGTGCTGGTAGCCGGGAAGGTTGGGAGTCACCTAAGGGGTGGTATTGTGGCGGAATCACGTGGAGGGTGGTAGTGCGGGAGGGGGTGGATATTCATGGAGCCGTTGGGGGGGGGGGGGGGGGGGGAGGCACAGGGAGTATTTATTTGCCTGTATAATAATTACCCCAAAACCAGAACTGCTTTTAATATTACTGATTTTTTTTGGGTAACTATTGTTGTAACATAGTCGGAACTGTAATGATATCATGGTTGTGTTTTAATTCATTAAACTGACCATTAGGAGTCTAATTAGTATATAAGTGAATGTTAGAGTCAGGTGACCTCAGGCTGAGTAGGAAGCTGGGGATAGAGATTGATTGTGTATGTTTATACTGTATTCATCTGTTGTTTTGTATATAGTTGACACACAGTTAATGTTAATAAATTGTTTAGAGCTTCAGCTACAAGTGTTTTTGTGATATAAATCTGGCCATCCGATAAGAACATTACATGATACCAGGGTTGGATGCTATTAAACACTGAGAAAGCCTGCCACGAGGTCCACAGAGGTTTGAAGATTTTGTAAACTGCCAGATATAACAACCAGGAGTCGTTGAAGCCACCAATGATTCTCAAATTTCAGGGACATATGGACAGCAACTGGCATGTGTTTAAACAATAATTTAATCTGTTTCTTACTGCAGTAAATTTAGGAGATCAATCAGATTCACGAAAGGTAGCGATGCTCCTAACAGCGGCAGGCAGGGCCCGAAGCAATTGCTGTATTTCATACATTTAAATTTGCAAATGATGGAGATAGTAAAAATTTTACTAAAGTAATTTGAAGATTTGATGAACATTGCAACCCCAGAAAGAATTAAATTTATGAATGCTATGTGGTTAGATCATGTTTACAGAAGACGGAAGAGTCCATAGATCATTTCATCGCTGATTTAAGTTAAAAGCGAAAACCTGTAATTTTCCTGCTGTGGAATCTTCCATGATTCGGTACCTGATTGTGTTTGGTGTGAATGAAAATAAGCTGAGCCGTTTGCTGAGGGAATCGGAGCTGTCTTTGGAACAAACAGTTAAGATTTGACCGGCTCACGAGCTAGCAGTACAGGATTCTAAAATGTTTCTCAGTAATGGCTGCATCTTCTTGGAGAAAAGTACTCCGGTTGCAGCCCTTTTTCCAAAAAGGCAAGAAGCTTCTAAAAAAAGGCGGGAAATTTCCTGCAACTCCACGCACACCAAACAGCTTAAAGATCAGGCCGAAGTATTTCTGTGCAAAAGGTGTGGTTAAAGGCACAAATTAAAGCAGTGTCCAGCGTTGGCAAATTTTGTTCCAGATGCAAAGGGAAAAAATCACTTTCCTCAGAATTGTTACTCTTAGCTCAAATCCAGATCAGTCAGCACAGTGGGAGACACAGTCTCCAGTGATGAAACATCATTGTTTGTTGGAGTAATAACAGAAAAGAATATTTTTATGGAGACATCAAAAAATTCTCCAGCACTTAAAAAGATGCAAACCGATACTCCATTTAAAATAAATGCGGTTGATGAGGACAAACGACTGTAACCATTTGAAGTGAATGGTACAGTGGTCCAATTAAAGTTAGACACTGGTGCCAAAGCCAATTTAATCAGCATGACTGATTTGAAAAATCTAAAAATTCAGCCGATTATAAGAAATCACCAAATATCTCTGAGAGATTAGAATGGTTCAAGCATTAAATGTTATGGTGCTTGTGACCAGAGAGTGATGGTGAAGAACACAGTTTCTTCTGTCCCATTTTGTATTTTATCCGAGGGCTTGGATTCATTATTAGGTAATCAGTCCTGTGATGAATTAGGTTTAGTTCAATTGGTATATAGCATCCACAAAGGATTGGATCAACACTCCAATGACTCTGAGAATATTATCAGCAAATTCAGTGATGAGTTCACTGATTTTAGTGCGCTATCATTCGCCAACGAGATACAATTTGAAGAAGATGCATTATCTAAAGCACCGATACAAACTATTAGTAGTGAAATTGCTGAAGACATAGATCTGCATGTCATAGAATCATAGAATTTACAGTGCAGAAGGAGGCCATTCGGCCCATTGAGTCTGCACCGGCCCTTGAAAGAGAACCTGACTGAAGCCCACACCACCATCCTATCCCCACAATCCAGTAACCCACCTAACCTTTGGACAATATGGGGCAATTTTGCATGGCAATCCACCAGACTCGCACATCTTTGAACTGTGGGAGGAAACCAGAGCACCTGGAGGAAACCCATGCAGACACAAGGAAAATGTGCAGACTCCGGAAAGACAGTGATCCAAGCCGGGAATCGAACCTGGGTCCCTGGTGCTGTGAAGTAACAGTGCTAACCACTGTGCTACCATGCTGCCCAAATGGTAGCTAATCTCATTTCTACCCTACCACCTGTATCAGATATGAAATCACAAGTTATCAAGAAGATAGAAGAATCTACCAATGGGCTAAATTCCTCGGTATGTGTGAAACAAGAAATTGGTGATGCTCCTATAGGCATGGATCCCAAAAAGCTTAACGAAAAAATGTACATATTGTAAAACAATCATTACAGAAAGCAATGGACAGCCAATCTGATCCATATCTCTCAAAATCACGTTACAAAGCAATACCATTGTCACATGGTAGATTGCCAGCAGAGTTATGCATGAATAGAAGGTTACATGCCACACTTCCATACTTTGAAAAGAAGGTGAATGCAGTGCTACTGTAGGAAATGTAAAACATGAAAGCAAAACAAAAGCAGTTATATGATAGAGTGTCTAGAACTTTACCACCTCTGAGTAGTGAGGACATTGTGAGAATAGAAGATTCAGGCAATTGGTCGAGAAAGGCCATCGTACTTGAAGAAGTAACAATGTTCCTACAATGTACAGGCAGAGGAAGAGTTGGTTTTAAGAAGAAATCACCGACCAATCTTGAAAACCAGAGAAATCTTTCGCGACAATATGATGGATGACGAATCTATGTCAGAATCAAGGTCAGCTGCAGTGTCAGATAGTTCAGCAGTTCCTGAGCATGAGACTGTCATGGAGAATGTTGGACGGGATTCTCTGACCCCCCCGCCGGGCCGGAGAATCGCCGGGGGGCGGCGTGAATCCCGCTCCGCCGCCTGCTGCCGGATTCTCCAGCGTCGGTTTATCACCAGGGGCGGGAATCACGTCGCGCCGGTCAGGGGCCGTTGGCAGCGCCCCCCCCCCCCCCCCGGCGATTCTCCGCCCCGCGATAGGCAGAGTGGCCGCCCGTTTTCGGCCAGTCCCACCATCGTATATTACACCAGGTCTGTACCGGTGGGACCTGGCTCTGCGGGCGGCCTGCTGAGTCCTCGGGGGGATCCGACACCGGTGGGGGGCGGGTGGGGGGGGGGGCACTGATCGACGGGCAGGCCTGTGCCATGGGAGCACTCTTTCCCTCCACGCCGGCCACTGTAACGGTCCATCATAGCCGGCGCGAAGAAGAACCCCCCTACGCATGCGCTGGGATGATGCCAGCACACGCTGGTGCTCCCGTGCATGCGCCAACTCGCACCGACAGCGGAGGTCCTTTGGTGCCAGTTGGCGTGGAGCCAAGCCCCTCAGCACCTCGCCGGCGCTGGCCTAGCCCCTGAAGATGAGGAGGATTCCGCACCTTCCGGGCGGTCCGACGCCGGAGTGGTTCACACCACTCCTCGGCGCCGGTACGGTCCGCCCTGCCGGTTGCGAGAGAGTGCCGCCCATTGAATCTACAAGTTCTGAGCAGCAAGGTCAAACTTTGAGAAGATCAACGAGAGTCAGAAGAAAAACTGATTGACGCAATTTGTGGATTTGGACTATTTGTACATACTATGCTTGCTGTTCTTGTCAGTATATATATAATAATATATATTTGTTAAACAAGTTTAATTGTTAGACTTACAGGTTAATGATATCACATGTAAATATACCTATGATAATGTATTAATTTATTCCTTCAAAGGAAAGGGGATGTCATGATATCATGGTCGCATTGTAATTCACCATTTGACCACTAGGAGTCTCATTACTATATAAGTGAATGTTTGAGTCAGGTGACCCCTCAGACTGATGAGAAAGCTGGGGAAGAGAGGTTGCTTGTGCATGTTCATGCTGTTATTCATCCATTGTTTTGTACATAGTTGACCCACAGTTAATGATAATAAATCATTAATAGCTTTAGCTACAAGTGTTCTTATAATGTAAACCAGGCCATCCAACAAGAACATTACAGGATCCGACCGAAGTTTGTGATTCAAATCACATTTCTGGATGGTTCCCAGTGCAGGGCGATTGCCCATTGGCAGTTTACACTTCCTCGACAATTGGCGTGCAAAACTCACCTGGGAACATCTGGGATGGTGGGGGGTGGTTCCCGGTGTATCTTTGCTGTATCCACAGTTACACTGTCCTGGAGCTACAGCCCGGATGTTATCACCCAATGCCTCTATTTATGAAGTACAAGTTTCCGAATGCTTTGCTAACTTCTCCTTCAATATGTCCTGACATCTTTAAAAATCTATGCACATGCACACCCCCCCCCCCCCCCCCCCCCCCCCCCCCCACAACTCCGAAGGTCCCTCTGTCCTTGTAGACATTTTAGAACCGTGCCCTTAAGTCCATATTGTCAAAAAAGCAATGGTCCCAGCACTGACCCTCAGGAAACACCACTGTCTACCATCTTACACATCTTGCTGGTTTCTATCCTCAGGCATTTTTTAAAATCCAAGCTGACAGTGCCCTCATTTACCATGAGTCTCAAGTTTGTTAACCCAGTGTGTCATGGTGCATAGCCTGACTTCAAGGCATCTGGGAAAATCACTTTACCCTAGATATGGGTCACAGGAAAGGAGGATAGGCTGTTCAAAATGGGGTGAGGCGGAGGGGATAAGGGCTCTGAGCAGTGGTCCATATACACTCAAATGTTCAGGGAGCAACTTTCTACCTGAATCTCAGTGAGGAACAATGCACGTGAAGTCTCCATTTCACTTAGGAGGGACTCACTGAAATCTGGTACCAGCTGCTGCCATAACTGCAAACTCAAAATAAGTCAAAGGCTGCATTGCTAAAGGCTATGAAGGTGATCATGACACCAAACTATTATTCACCAGACTCCTTGCAGACTGGAGCAGCTGTTACTTGCAACATCCAATTCACTATGCATTGTTACTTGAGAGAGGGCACCAAGGCTTTATATGTAAAGCATTCCATTCTCTCTTGTCAGAGAGAAACAGGTGGAAGACGCACGAGAGGCCACCAGGATTATAGATTTCCCCATGGTGCAGGCTGGCATTCACTGCATACATGTCACTCTGCGTGTCAATTCTGAAATGTACCACAACCAAAAGGAATTTCACTCACTCAATGCCCTGCCAGTGAACAAAGATGCTCAGCCTATCAAGCAGGTTATTGCTTGGTATTCTGGCAGTGATCTTGACACCTTCATTCTGTGGCAGTCCACGCTACGTATTTGAGCCAACACGACAAACTGGAGGATAGTTACTTCGTGACAAGGGCTACCTGCTGATCATCTAATTGATAATGGGTCGGCACAGTGGCACAATGGTTAGCACTACTGCCTCATGGGCAACCTGGTGGCTCAGTGGCTAGCACTGCTGTCTCATGCGCCAAGGACCCAGGTCTGATCCCAGCCCTGGGTCACTGTCCATGTGAAGTTTGCACATTCTCCCTGTGTCTGCGTGGGTCTCACTCCCACAAACCCAAGGATGTGCGGAGTAGGTGGATAGGCCATACTAAATTGCCCCTTAATTGGAAAAAAATAATTGGGTAATCTAAATTTATTTTTAAAAAAGCACTTCTGCCTCACAGCTCCAGGGACCCGGGTTCAATTCTGTCCTTGGGTCACTGTCTGTGTGTAGTTTACCCTTTCTTACCGTGTCTGCGTGGGTTTCCTCGGAGTGCTCAGGTTTCCGCCCCACAGTCCAAAGATGTGCAGGCTAGGTGAATTGACCATGGTAAATTGCCTCTTGGTGTTCAAAAGAGATGTGTAGGTTAGGTTAAGGAGTTTTTGGGATAGCAAGGGGGATTGAGCTTGGGTGGAGTGCTCTTTCAATCCCAAATTGTGAATAGGCTTAAATACTCATGAAAGAAGGATCTGGGGCGAAATTCTCCGACCCCCAGCAGGGTCGGAGAATCGCCTGGGGCCGCCGAAAATCCCGCCCCCGCCGTGGCAGAGATTCTCCGCCGCCCGGGAAGTGGCGGGGATGGGAATCACGCCACTCTGATCGGCGAGGCCCCTGCGGTGATTCTCCGGCCCGCGATGGGCCGAAATCCTGCCGCTGAGAGGCCTGGTCGCGCCGCCGAGGTTTGAACCACCTCTGGTGGCGGCGGCGCGACCAGGCCCCCAGGGTCCTTGGGGGGGGGGGGGGGGGGGGGGGGCGCGCGGGGCGATCGGACCCCGGGGGGGGGGTGCCCCCACGGTGGCCAGGCCCGCAATCGGGGGCCCCCGATTAGGGAACGAGCCAGTGCCCTGGGGGCACTTTTTCTCCTCCGCTGCTGCCACGGTCCGCCATGGCAGAAGTGAAAGAGAAACCCACAGCACGCATGCGCCGCTGGTGACGTCAGCGGCAGCTGGCCGCTGATGTCACCGCCGGCGCATGTGCGAACCGGCGAAAGCCTTTCGGCCAGCCCCGCTGCCGGGCGGCGGGCCTGAAAGGCAGCTGGCACCGGTTTTTGCACCAGTCGGCATGGTGCCAACCGCTCAGGCGCGGGGATAGCCCCCAAAGGTGCGGAGAATACCGCACCTTTGGGGAGGCCTGACCCCGGAGTGGTTGGCGCCACTCCCCTACGCCGGGACCCCCCGTCCCGCCGGGTAGGGGAGAATCCCGCCCAAGGTATGTAAAACCATCAGTCTGTCAAGTTATTTAAATAGCCAGGCATATGGGATTATGGGTAGCATCTTGCGATGGATATAAAGCTGGTTAGCAGACAGGAAGCAAAATGTTGGAATAAATGGGCCTTTTTTTCATTGACAGGCAGTGACTAGTGGGGTACTGCAGGGATCTGTGTTAGGACCCCAACTGTTCACATTATATGTTAACAATTTGGATGGGAGCTCAATGTATTGTCTCCAAATTTGCAGATGGTACAAATTTGGGTGGGAGGGTTAGCCGTGAAGAGGTTGCAGAGATGCTTCAGCGGGATTTGGTCAGGCTGAGTGAGTGGGCATATGCATGGCATGTGGAGAATAATGTGGGTAAATATGAGGTTATCCGCATCGGTACCAAAAATAGGAAGGCAGTTTATTTGAATGGGTGTAAATTGAGAGAGGGGGATACTCAGGGAGACCTTGGTGTCCTTGTCCATCAGTCGCTGAAAGTAAGCATGCAGCTGCACTGGCAATAAAGAAGGCAAATGGTATGTTGGCCTTTGTAGTGAGAGGATTTAAGTACAGGAATAGGGATATTTTCTGCAATTATATAGGGCATTGGTGAGGCCACATCTGGAGTATTATGTGAATAATGAGTATGGAATGAGTGCAGCAAAGGTTTACCAGGCTGATTTCTGAGATGGCAGGTCTGTCATATGAGGTCCCGTACCAGCCTCCCCGAACAGGCGACGGAATGTGGCGACTAGGGGATTTTCACAGTAACTTCATTTGAAACCTACTTGTGATAATAAGCAATTTTCATTTTCATGTGAGGGGAGACTAAATCAGTTAGGATTATATTCATTGGAGTTTGGAAGAGCGAGGGGGGATCTCATAGAATCTTATAAAATTCTAACAGGATTAGACAGGGGAGATTCAGAAAGAATGTTCCCGATGGTGGGGGAGTCCAGAATTAGGGGCCATAGTTTGAGGATAAGGGGTATACCTCTTAGGACTGAGGTGAGGAAAAATTTCTTCACCCAAAGAGTGGTGAATCTGTGGAATTCGCTGCCACAGAAAGTAGTCAAGGCCAAAACGTTGTGTAATTTCAAGAAGGCATTAGATGTAGCTCTTGGGGCTAAAGAGATCAAGGGATATGGGGCGGGGGGAAGAGGGTACAGGGTATTGAACTTGATGATCAGCCATGATCGAAATGAATGGCGGAGCAGGTTGAAGCGCCAAATGGCCTCCTGCTGCTTCTATTTTCTATGTTTCAAAACATGGGAAAAACTGCTTGTTGTGTATGAGAGTTGAAAACAATGTTTGAGCAGTTTTAATAGCTGTTTGTTGCCATGACCCTAAGTGCTGTCTCGTATTATTAATACTGAACTGTTTTCCAAAACTGATTATTATCCCAGTGGGAATGTGGTTGGGGCTGTAAGATTATAGATTGGTTGGAAGCTCAGGGAGGTTATTTAGTGCTTCGATGAATTTGATGTGAAGTTATGAATACAAGTGTTTTTATATGGACTGAAGTATTTGAGGGATTTAAATGTAGTGCATGGGCTTTCATGAATTTGTATGCAGTGAAGTGTGGAATAGATATTTCGAACTTTATTTTATTTCCTCTTAGCATAGCTCCTAAGGTCTGTCCATGATGCATATTGGGTGATTTGACATGGAGAGTGTAAAGGCAAAGAGTGATTTAGCACTAAGTTGGCCGAGGAGTTTATAAGGAACCAATGGGTGGGTGGAGTAGCATAGGTTGGCATGAAGGATATTAAAGACCATTGAGGATGGGTGGTGTTGGTACAAGTTGACATGTATGGAATGGAAATGGGTGGAGTGTGAGGGGTTAAGACCTATTGCCCAACAAGACAACTGGGGAAAAGTCCAGAATACCAAGGCAGGCCCTTTAAATGACCCAACCAGTTCTTGTGGCCGCCTCCTACCTGCATCTGTGAATGGCAGGCTGACTCCATCTAGTATCCTCCCCATCCCACCAGCCGGATCAAAGATCCTGCCATCCCAGTTATTTTTCCCTGAGGCTGGTGCAGTGCAGAAATTTCCTGACCTTGGGAACGGAAATCCAGACCTATATGTATAATGATAGTCATGCTGCCACATGTCATGCTTGGAGGACTTTGGAGGGGCTTATAGTATTCAGCAGAGTGCATGCCAGGATTTGTTGGTGATCTCCTGCATGCTTCAAAACCTCACTATCATGTAAGCACAGCCCTTGCCACCAGCTTTCTGGTAAACAGCTGAGAACAAGAAGAGGGAAGAAGGGCTACGATACCAGCGAATGCGACTCCAAATCCTTACTCATCAATAGCCACCTTACGACTCCTCTGTCACTGACCAACACAGCATGCTTTTGACCACAATGCTAAATATAAAAGCCACCACAGAATAAATATTCCAAACCAAATTTATAAA
This sequence comes from Scyliorhinus canicula, assembly GCF_902713615.1. Classification (NCBI taxonomy): domain Eukaryota; kingdom Metazoa; phylum Chordata; class Chondrichthyes; order Carcharhiniformes; family Scyliorhinidae; genus Scyliorhinus; species Scyliorhinus canicula. The sequence continues at coordinate 195,891,301 of NC_052147.1, read as the reverse complement.
TCAAGTAATCCAAAAGTTTACTAATTACCCTTAGATATTCCTTTCCTGTTTGTCATCTGCTGTTGCATGTCCTAATGCCTCCACGTAGTATCCCCAAGGGTTGCAACAGAATTGGCAGAAGGCTGTTGACTTTCAATGGCGAAGATTGTAGATGACCTTGTGGGAGAATTTTGACCAGTTCTGGCCCTAGAAGGCCTAGTTTCGGACTGAAGATACGACACTGACATGACATGGGTGGCAGCAGTCTGACTGGTTGGCGGTCAGGCAACAGCATGGGCACCAATGAAGTGGATTTAAACATTCCAGAGAAATCTCTGACATGGTCTTTGTTGCGAGAAAAAGCAAAGAAAATTTTCAAGAACAACACTAAGAACTCTTCATTGCTTTCATCTACATGATCAAAACACTTGACCCAGTAAATCTTGCGGCTTTGTGGATTGTGCTGCAACAATTTGGATGTCCAAGAAACTCCATCACAATCCTGCAACTGCTTCAAGGTGATATGACTGCAATTGTCTTAAATGGGAGATCTGAAACAGACACTTTCAAAACTCAGACAGTTGTCAAGCGATAGACCCCACGCTATTTACAATCTACCTGACAATGGCTATTCACCACAGCAAAGTTAAACTGCCCTCTGGTGAGTATTACATACTGCCTGGATAGAAAACCTTTTAACCTCAATTGCCTCCAGGCCAAAACTAAATTGACCACAATCGACCAGCTGCACCAACTCAGCCTTCTACAAACTACAGCAGCAACTGTTTGACAACAAAAATTGTTTGACTCTGCAAGTCAACAAAAGTCATTGTGGATAGACACAGCAGTTGTCATCACCAAATCCCTGTACTGCAGTGAGAATTGGACTGTGTATCAATGGCACATAAGAGTGGTATAGATGTTCCATCTGCAATGCCTCTGCCACATCCTCCAGATTCAATCAGATGACCATCGAATTAATGCTAATTAAAACCAACTCCATAAATATTCAGGCAAAGGGCCTTCAAAACTAACTTTGATGGAATGGACATTGTTGAAATCGCTGAAAAGGGTCTCCCCCACCAAGTCCTGTTTGCTCAACTCTTAAATTGCCAGCATTCCAGGGGAGGGCAAGAAAAACACTTAAAAGACACTATGAAGTTCTTCTTGAAGTGTGACTGCGTTGTCATTAATGACTGGGAGGGGCTTAATACCAATCTTTCAAAATGACACTTGTCCATCGAGCTGCTTCATATTTCGAGTCCAAAAGCATTAACGATGAGGCAGCGTGGCAGCAGAAAAAGAAAGTAAAGGAAGAAAATCCTGCACTTTAGATCCCACTACTTAATAATAATAATCTTAATTGTCACAAGTAGGCTTACATTAACACTGCAATGAAGTTACAGTTAAAATTCCGTAGTCGCCACACTCTGGCACCTGTTCGGGTACACGGAGGGAAAATTCAGAATGTCCAATTCACCTAACAAGCAGGTCTTTCAGGACTTGTGGGAGAAAATCAGAGCACCTGGCGGAAATCTACACAGACACGGGGAGAACATGCAGACTCCGCACAGACAGTGACCCCAAGCCGGGATATATGGGATATTCGTGGGACATATTGCCTCCTGTGGCCAAAGATCTAGAGGGCTGGGAATTGGTCTGTTTAATCATATCAAGACTCATGGCTGAGGCTTGTGACCCTGACTAGACATCATCCTTGAATTGAGGGTTAACCAATAGTGATGTGGCACTCATGGGGGAATGAAGACCACCTTTCTGGGAGAGGACAGCCAGTTCATACTCCATGGAACCACTGCCACTCGCCCAATTACCACACTGCTCCAAATTACCAAGTTTCAATCCTCGCTCGGGCTTTCTCACTCAGGCTGTCTCTACTTCACGTGCGTAAAGCTTACTGAGTGTGCACTTTGTATCTCTCTCTTATATAGCGCCCAGCTAAACTGATATGACTCACACTAGTCAAGCTTCAAACAGAAGAATGCAATTTACACCTTTGCCTCTAACCAGGCTTCAGGTGATTGACAGATAACTGCCACTCAGCAATTAGGGCGGGGCAGCTCCAGCTAACCCATCCATTAAGCTTTTGACTGAAAAACAGGAAAATGTAATTCACCACTTACCCCTCTTCAATTACCACACTGCTCCAAATTACCAAGTTTCAATCCTCACTTGGGCTTTCTCACTCAGGCTATCTCCACTTCACACGCTTAAAGCTTACTGAATGTGCCCTTTATCCCTCTCTCTTATAGCGGCCACTTAAGTGCCCTTTCATCGGTGACCCCCCAGCCCCTAGAAAGGGTGGGTGTTTCCCATCAATTCTCCGAATGGTGGGTGAGACCCCATTGTGCACAATATACTATATTGTATTCACTTTCTTACTTGTATTTCTTTTTTACTGACCTGCCCTAATTGACGCAAATAATGTTTTACAACATCTGAGAATTTATTACTCCTAAATATCTAATAATTAGGAAGCGGTATGGTGATAAAAACAAGCATTAATATCTACAACTTTTACCCTGGTTTTTACAGGAGTTAAGAGAGATACTTTATGGGCAAATTTGTTGACCAAGTCTCAAATGATAACTCAGGCTATGATTTTAAACACAGTATCAGGAGAAATTCATGTTAAGCAAATAAATATGGTAACATCCCTGATGACAGTGAAAAATGGGTAGTTCCTTTACTGAAATTCTAGTACAAAATATTGTTAAAGGAAGCCATGAATGTGTGATGTTTGGAAAGATTACAGTTGTTGAGTGCACTTTGCGATTATTTAATTAAAATACATTATGCACTATAGGACTCTTTGCTATTCTTAGAAATTACAACTCTCAAGGAAAGACTCATTTGGTACAGATTTACTCATTCATGTAATGAATACTGCCATAGTTATGGAGAGACAATGAAGGTTGATGCGCTTGCTTAAAATGGGCGGAATTTATCGGTTGTTCATCTGGCAGGATATTTTGGTCCCACCGACGGTGCATCCCTGCCTCGGCGTCTTTCCCGACGAGGGGTGCATTCAGCAGGAAATCCCATTGACAACAGCAGGACCAGAAAATCCTGCTGGTAGGCTACCTCCACCACTGAAAAACACAAGGCGGGTTGCTTGGAAAATCCTGCCCATGCTCTCTTGTTTCCGTGGTATACAACCTCTGATTTAAGCTTAAATGTAGGGAGCATGATTAACATGTTTTCAGATGATACAAAGCTGCAGACTGCAGGAAGTAATCAATGGCTAGAGAGGTAGGCAGAATTGTGAAAATGGGATTCAATCCGGAGAAGTGTGAAGTAATGCATTTAGGGAGGGCAAACAAGACAAGGAGATACCAAATCAATGGTAGGATATTGAGAAGTGTAGAGGAACAAAAGGACCTTGGAGTGCTAGTCGACATATCCCTGAAACTAGCAAGACAGATAGATAAGGTGGTTAAGAAGGTTTACGGGATACTAGCTGAAGCACATAAGAACAAGGAGGTCATACTAGAACTGTATAAAACCATTGTTAGGCCAAAGCTAGAGTACAGCACACAGTTATAGTCAGACAATTGCACCAGAGAAGGTACAGAAGAGATTTGGAAGATTTTAGGTTTAAGGAAAGATTGGAGCGTTCAGTTATTTTCTTTCAAATAGAGGGGGCTGAGGGGAGATTTAATCGAGGTGTATAAAATTATGAAGGGCCTGGATAGAATGGATAGGAAGGACCTATTTCCCTCAGCAGAGACTTCACTGTCCAGGGCATAGTAGTAATTGGTAGAATTAGAGGAGATAACTTTCATTCAGAGGGTGACAGGCATCTGGAATGATGTGGAAATGCCGGCGTTGGACTGGGGTGAGCACAGTAAGAAGTCTTACAACACCAGGTTAAAGTCCAACAGGTTTGTGTCAAACATGAGCTTTCGAAGCACTGCTCCTTCCTCAGGTGAATGCAGAGGTATGTTCCAGAAACATTTATATAGACAAAGTCAGAGATGCCAGACAATGCTTGGAATGCGAGCATTTGCAGGTAATCAAATCATTACAGATCCAGAGATAGGGGTGTTCCCAGGTTAAGGAGGTGTGAATTGTCTCAAGCCAGGACAGTTGGTAGGATTTTGCAAGTCCAGGCCAGATGGTGGGGGTGAATGTAATGCGTCATGAATCCCAGGTCCCGGTTGAGGCCGCACTCATGCGTGTGGAACTTAGCTATAAGTTTTTGCTCGGCAATTCTGCGTTGTCGCGCGTCCTGAAGACCGCCTTGGAGAACGCTTACCCGGAGATCAGAGGCTGAATGCCCTTGACTGCTGAAGTGTTCCCCGACTGGAAGGGAACATTAACCTGGTGTTGTAAGACTTCTTACTAGGCATCTGGAAGATATTGTCTGAAAGAGTGATAGAGGCAGAAATCCTCAATGCATTTAAAAAATACTCGGATAGGCATGTGAAGTGCTGTAACTATGAGGGAAAGGACCAAGAGCTGGAAAGTGAGATATAGGTTTAAGAATAATTTTTGCCAGCACATGCATGATAGGCTGAATGCAATGGCTGGGGGGTGGCAATCATCTCTGTTGTAATTTCTGGGAGGGCCAATGGGATTTAATTCCAATCAGGCACTTAGCTGCCAGGGTTGCTACAGCCTTCAGCATGAGGATCTCACCTCCAAGAACTTTGGGCCCATTTTCAGACCCAACAGTACCATCATAACCATGTATGGAGGCCTTGGAACCCATTAGGTGAGCTGGCCTCATCCGGGACAGTTATGGAGGCCCTGGCAATGGGGGGTGGGGGGAGGGGGGAGTGGAGAGAATAGTTCAGTGTGAGGCCATGTTAAAAATCTTACTACAGGGTGGCCATAGCTGCCATAGGACCCTCTGTGGTGCACAGGGTGAATGATCATAAGGGTCTCTCTTTATAATAGGGACCTAATAGCTCTCCTCTCCATCCCATTTTCTGGGGCGGGGAAGTGAAATTAAATTCTTCCCCAAGGGCCAAATGTCCATGCTGTGCTGTAAATTTCTAACAATCACTGATTCTACATGGTAGGTTGGGTTGTGGTGCAAGGGAAAGTCTTTCTACTTGTTTCCGGGGGGTGGGAATAGATTTATTTTCTCTTTGGAACCACTGTCATTATAATTTGGTGTAGGCATGTAGGAGGTGGTATAGGATGCTCTTGGAGGAATAAGAAATGAAAAATTGAAATGAAATGAAAATCGCTTATTGTCACAAGTAGGCTTCAAATGAAGTTATGGTGAAAAGCCCCTAGTTGCCACATTCCGGCACCTGTTCGGGGAGGCTGGTACGGGAATTGAACCATGCTGCTGGCCTGCCTTGGTCTGCTTTAAAAGACAGCTATTTAGCCCTGTGCTAAACCAGCCCCTAAACGTTAGAGGAGCAATAGTGATAGACAGAGACAAACAGATTATAACTTTTCAACATTCATTATTTTTTTCAGTATTATATTATTCAACATTCTCAATGGACTGAATCTTCCAGACTTAAAACTTTTAGAGGCATCTTGACCCCATTTACAGCAGCAAGACTTCAGGCATGATCTTATGTTAGGCAGCCAATTAGGAATCCATTTCCAGGCGATGGTGGACAGTTCTGGAAGAGGGAGGTGGATATTGATTGCATGGTCCATTGTAGCTGGCGGACTTCGCGGCGCCACCAGTGAGAGCACTGTTGAAGGGAAAGCAGCTGGAATGTCAGGAACACCATGGAGGTGGCTGTCAATATAACAGGAGCAGCAGTCACTTCCTTGGAGTGCCAGGGCACTGACACAGTGTGGTCCCTTGAAACACTGGCAAAACTGCCTTGTGCTGGGAAGATTAGTGAAATTGATCCTCAAATTACCTTAATTGGCTTCCTGCCACAGGCATGTAGGTTGCATTGTACCTAACCTACTGCTGGGAAAGGTGATGGTGGATGGGGAATTGTTGGCAAACTGGACCAATGCCTTTTTTTAAAACAAGATTTGCTTCTGTGTCTCCACACCCCACCACCCATCTCCAAACTCATTTCAAAGGGCCTGGGAAAATTCCTCCCATTCACTCTGAAATACATGGGCCACATGTTTACCACTGATGCCCCAAAAGGTTTTCAGTTGATGCTTGTAAGCTATAATAAAGATGTTTTTGAGGAGGTTTGTTTTATGTTTGCTTTGTGATTGTGAAAACATTCTATGATCTAATCAATAATTTTTAACTGAAATAAATTATTATTTTCCATATTGCATTTTATTTAATTTACATTTCTTCTGATATACTTGACATCATGCAGAATCACCAGCCACAGGTTTACCACAAATGTTATATTTAAACTGTCAACATTTAGCAATGCATAACTAAATTTTACATTGCTAATCAGTTTCATGTTTTTCTATAAAACATGTACAATGGAGCCACCTTACAACTAAGTCTCTTTGTGAATCTGATTAATCTCCAATTTACTGTAAATACACATTACAGTAAGTAAAAAAAATATTCAATTGATCCCAAATATTTCAGAGTGCAGTTTTAATGCCACTTGTATGTGTGGTTTCAGTTATGCTTTAATATGAAAAATGCAGCATAACTCAAAGCAAATCTCTACTTAATTTCCAAGCTAACTAAAATGAATCTATGAATTAATGATTCTATAAGTGATGCAAGACTTACACTAGCTGTTTTAGGACTCTTGGTATGAAACCACATTAAGAAGCTGCTCAGCTGGTCCTTTGGACATTTGCGTTAAATATTGAGAGGGTCGACTCTCTGACCAATTTTTTCCTAGAAATGAACAGCCCAGGAGGGAAGTGTACACGATGTTCCTTGTGGTTGACCCAAGTGTCAGTCGTCCAATAGGCATCGTGTTCCATGCATCTCAGTCAACACATAACTGCAGCCTCACTGATTCTTGGTCTGTTTGACTCAACAGTGTTCTGCTGCACCCATACAACTTACAGCAATATGGATTTCATTTGTATCATGGAGAACAATCAAAAGTAGGTAATAACAGTGAAATATTCATAATTCCAAATGTTTATAATAGTGTGAAGAAAGACAAATATAATTAGTCATGTGTTATCAATACATTGTAACTTGTGATTTGTTGCCATAATTGTACAAGTAAAATATAGTGAAATGTAACTCATTATTAACATATTGTTTCCATAATTATAAAATTATTTTGGAAAATTCATTCCTAAAAATTCTCCATCATATTTTTAAAATGATCCAGAGAGAAAATATTGAGAATAGTAGAGATCTGCTAACATAATAAGTCCTTATTTGTAGTCAAAATTACATTATTATAAAAATGCGCAATTTTTTTTAAAAACGGAGTGATACTTCTATTTTCCTTATCTATTTGAACTGCTCGATTTACAATTCTATTCTGTGACTGAGTGTGGGCCAACCTTGGCCAATGCTGCTTTGTGCATGTGTACGAGGAAGTGTGTTGTAATATCATGTGTATTCACCCAGGGCAATTTCCCTCTCATTTTCTCTCTTTCACTGTTGGAAACCACCTGGTCTCTCCTTTTTACCTGCCCCCATAGATATCTTAGACAGGGAACCGATCATGCACGGAATCAAGACATATCAGACATATCCAAAAGCCAGCATGCCATACCACTGTGCCACCCATTCATTAAAAAAATTGACATGCTTTTGCAATGTTTCTATTTCAAAAGTGTTGAATAGCAAAAACTGCCCGCCATGCTCGACTGCAAATAATTCAAAATTGTTTCTCGATGAACATTTTAAAGATAGCAATGAACAAAGGTCATCCAAGTCATCATTCTTTTCAGTCTTTTGTAAATAATGTTCTTGTACTCATTTCCACTTCTATCACTATAATCGGACAGTTAAATTCTTATTTATGTCATTGATTACAAACTATATTCAAGTTAGCGTTGTTCAATTACTAAAGAGGTATTTTACTGAAAAATATTAAACTATATTAGTATTTTCCATGTATTCGTTTTGAGCAACAGGAAAGAAACAATTCATAAACAAGTCAGCAATAAAAACACGTTGCTAAAGTTATCAGAAAAATTGCACAATAATTTTGGTTGTGAGAAGTGTAGACATTACAGAACAGACAGTGATAGGCAGCTAGGTGGCAGGAACATACATTTGCAATGGTTAAATTAACAGCATATACATAAGAAACAAGCTAATGTATAGTGTACACAACAAACCAAGACAGGTGAACCAATCTATATCATCAGTGTGGAAACATCGGAGACTGCAGTTACCTTGTACTTGAAGGATAGCATTGGAACTGACAGTACCATTAGAATTTTTAGCTCGTACAACATAAATGCCAGCATCTTTATCAGACACCTTGTCAATGAAAAGAATGTGTTTGCCTTCCTTGTTTGAAATTTTAAAATGCTGATCTGTTGTCAGCTTCTGTCCATTCTTGTACCTGAAGTAAAGAGTGTATTTTAAGTCAAGCAACATCTGGCACCATTTCAATAATACCATATTTATTTTTAAGAATATCCCAAAATTAGAAAATGAATTTTATATAAAAGAGTTTTCTGCATAAAGCAAAATATTATTAAGTATTAACCCAGTCTCAGTGACGAAGGACATGCTTTTCAAAACATTTTCCAATCTCACAAATATACGGGAACGTGGAATGTTAAAGCATAGCAAACCTAAAGTTCACCATCAAGTTTTTTACTCCCGTATATGATCTTTCTGGCTTCTCATGCTCTAATATTCTTTTCAAGCAGCTGTCTCATTTAATTTTAACAACACTTAGTGGCTCTGCTAGAATTCCAAATCCTAACTACCTGCAAGCAATAAAAATGGTAACATCACTTTCAGTTCTTTTCATCATTTACCCAAATATATGCCTTCTTGAAAACCCACCAAAAGAGGGTGAAAATTAATTATTTGTATCAAAGTTCCAAGCAATGAGAAAATTTTAGGACAATTGAATCATTCAGCTTTGAGTGGAAGTGAATGAAATTGAACCTTATAGAACAATGCTCAGTACGGCTGTAGGAAAATCCTACAGAGCTCAGTCAGGTCAGGTTGGGGGATTGAGGGGAATTTGGCAGAGTAGTTGAGGGGCCGAGGAATAGTCAAGAAAATAGTGGATTGTTTGTATACTTACAAAGGAGTTAGACTAGGATTTTTCTGTCTAATATTTCCTGAGTTACAATTCAGGTAAATATGTCGGAACTGTCCAAAGTCTTCCACTCTAACTCATAGTTGGAGACATTTTCGGAGGGTCTTGGGGAGCAGAGTAATTGACCATCAGAAGTTCAAACTTCCTGAGCAATTTCCACTGAGTTAGCGGATTGGGACTTTTGAGGGGTCCCATGGTCCATCTTGGGGTACAGCCAGCTTTCGACGATCTAGAGGCCAGAAGATCAGGGCCAATCTGTCATTTGTGGTTGGCTGGCTCTGTTGATAAGGCACATTAAAGTTCAAAGCTTGGACTGTAGCTATTTACAATGTAAAATGAATGACTCAGATAAGCGGACCAAGTGTATTCAAGCTTGCCAGCAATACAAAGCTAGGGAGGAAAATAAACTGTGAGAAGAATCGAAGAGGTGACAAAGGAATAGAGACAGGTTAAGTAAGTGGGGAAATAGATAGAAAAGGGGGGGGGGGGGGTTGTGATGTTGGAAATATGATTATTATTTACTTTGCTAGGAAGAATAGAAAAGTCAAATTCTTTTTACAAGGTTAGATACCAGTAAAAGTTGGGATTTAGAGGGATTTTGGTGATCTTGTACACAAGTAACAGAAAGTTAACATGTAGATACCCCAAGCATTTAGGAAGGCAAATAGTATGTTCGCCTGTACTGAAAGGTGTTTGGAATACAAGAGTAAGATATCTTGGACATTGACATAGGGCTTTTGTAAGACCGAACCTTAGGTACTGTGCATAGATTTCATAGAATTTACAGTGCAGAAGGTGGCCATTCGGCCCATCGAGTCTGCACTGGTTCTTGGAAAGAGCACCCTACTTAAGTCCATGCCTCCACCCTATCCCCGCAACCCAGTAACCCCACCTAACCTTTTTTTAAAGGGCAATTTAGCATGGCCAATCCACCTAACCTGCACATCTTTGGGCTGTGGGAGGAAACCGGAGCACATGGAGGAAGTTCACGCAGGCACCTGGAGAACATGCAGACTCCGCACAGACAGTAACCCAAGCTGGGAATTGAATCTGGGGCCCAGGAGCTGTGAAGCAACAGTGCTAACCACTGTGCTACCTTGCCACCCATTTGGTGTCTTCCAAAGGAAGGATACACTTGCCCCAGAGGGGTTGCAATGTGGCTCACTAGATTGATTCCTACGATGAGAGTGTTGTCCATCGAAGAATGAGAGGTGATATCTTTGAAACATATAAAATTCTGAGAGGACTTGACAGGGTAGGTGCTGAGAGGCTGCAGAGTCTCGGACCAGGCTGTAGTTTCAGGATAAGGAGTTGACCTGGGACTGAAATTAGGAGAAATGTATTCATTAAAATGACTGTCGATTGTTAGAATTCTAGATCCAAGAGAACTGTGCATGCTCAGACATTGGGTGTATTTGAGACTGAGATTGATAGAGTTTTGGTGACAAAGAAAGTCAATTGATATATGGTGGTGGGATACAAAGTGGAGTTGAATGAGAAGATCAGCCATGATCTTATAGCATGATGAAGCAGGCTTAAGAGGCATGTCCTGCTTTTATTCCTTATGTTCTTTTCTCAAAATCAGAATGATTTAACAAGGTAATTGAGATCAGCTTTTCAATATTCCAAAGTAACACAATTATAAGGTCCTAGTTTTCATGAAAAACCTTACAGAATTATGGCCTGAATTCTCTGGCCATTCACGCCGGTTAGATTCTCTAGTCCCCTCAGCAGCACATTCCCACTATGCATTTCCCGGAGTTGTGGGGTGTCTTCTTGGGAATTCCCATTGACAGCAGTTGGAGCAGTAATATCGCCACAAGTGAACGGCGCACCGCCTTCGGCTGCCAAGAAACACGCGGCTGGGAGGCCGGGGAATCCCAACCTATCATTTCTCAGGTCATATGTTCTCCAACAAAGGTAAAGATCACCTTTTGATGTTGGATTAGTATGATTTTCTTTGATCTCCCATATTGCTTGATGCTTCCTGGAATTGTCAATTTTTGATGAGTGATAACTGAAAACTGATAATGAAAATTAAAAGTGATAATGACTGGTACGAAGCAGCATTATTTTGTCTCCACATCTGATCTTGTTACTTCTACAAAGGCTAAATACTGTCACTAAAATTAGGTCTACTGAAGTGGTTTGTACAAATAAAAATTGATCAGTTTAGACGATGATTGGTTCGGGGCAGCAGGGTAGCATGGTGGTTAGCATAAATGCTTCACAGCTCCAGGGTCCCAGGTTCGATTCCCGGCTGGGTCACTGTCTGTGTGGAGTCTGCACGTCCTCCCCCTGTGTGCGTGGGTTTCCTCCGGGTGCTCCGGTTTCCTCCCACAGTCCAAAGATGTGCGGGTTAGGTGGATTGGCCATGCTAAATTGCCCGTAGTGTCCTAATAAATGTAAGGTTAAGGGGGGGATTGTTGGGTTACGGGTATAGGGTGGATATGTGGGTTTGAGTAGGGTGATCATGGCTCGGCACAACATTGAGGGCCGAAGGGCCTGTTCTGTGCTGTACTGTTCTATGTTCTATGTTCTAAGACTTGTTCCCTTGATGTCTTGATGTGTGTCAGATACAGGCTGGGATTTTCCAGCTCCCCAACCCCATCCCCTGCAACAGGTTTTCCTGCGACGGACACAGAAAGTCCCATCGAGAGTATTATACAATATCCGTGACCCTATTCTGGATCATTTCATGGCTTTGATGGAAACTTAGCATTTGGGTTGACACCTTTTCTCTTATTGAAACTACCAAGTTTCATTCTTTTACCTGCGCCAGCCAAACTGCCATGGTGGCACTGTGGCCCTACTCACCAAATCTCATTTTGACTGTTGCTTTATTGCTCTAACAGCTTCTCCATTTCTGAGCATCTTATCTTGCTCTGAAACAATCCTCAATTTAAATGCACATCTCCTGCAGCTCAGCAAAGCCCCACTCAAGCTTGTCATTCATTTCCTCAATTCTTTCCTGCCTCAGCGTCAGCACTGTGACTTTTCAAACGCGGTGATTTCAAACTCTATCGAGTTATCTTACTCTCTTTCCTGTCCTCAACTTTAATCTTTCTCTCCATATAAACTCACTTACCCACATTCATATCACCCCTTGACCATGTCATCTCATGTGGACCTCTATTTCCATTGTCACAATTTCAGGCAAAGGATTATTACTCATCACCTCCATGTATTGCTCACCACTCATATCTTCCTTCCCTTTCCTGCATCCTCCCCTTGAGAAAACAGGCCTCCAAGTCGCTTCCAATGGACGAGATTCTCTGGCCTCCCCATGGCATGTCTCCTAGTGATGGGAGGTGGCCCACATTGGCTGGTGGCAGGATCTTCTGATCCAGCCGCTGTCAATGGGATTGCCCATTGAAACCACCACTCGCTGCTAGAAAGGGTGCACTGTTGGTAGGACCAGAAGATCCCCCAGCTTAAGCAGCCGGAAGACCTTGCCTAATGACCCATTTAAACATCCAACTATCACCTGCCCTTTGTAGCTCTCCACCTACTCAATCACTTGCTCACTCCCATCTTTGATGCACTTGTCAATAATAAACCCTTGGTCTTCTCTCTCACCCTGGTCTATCACCTGGTACTGCACCTTCCCCTGCTCCCTTTAGTTCAAAGGATGCAGATTTAAATGCAAATAGTGCACAACTGATGTAGCCTTTCATCACTAGATCTAACTGGATTACCTCAAGAAGTACTATGGAGCCCTGCTCTACGCTGTCAAAACTACTTCGGATCATCTGGGAATACAAAGATAACTCAGGTATTCTATTTTTTGATTAGCAAACATCTCATTAAACATGCATTCCCTGCACCAATGCACTCTCATCTCCAATAACAAATGTGAGGAGCTCACATGTCTTCCTCATCACTCTATGTTCCACTGCCTCCACCATGCCAGTGTTATTACATCAGACTGGAGGCAGATGGGCTCCTCCAATGTGTGTTGCAATCTGAGGAGTGCAGCTGAAATCCTTTTGGCAGCTGATTTAGGACCGAGTCTAGAGGCTTGTCGTCAGACTTGGACTCAACAGATTTGTGGTTGCCAACACCCCTCCAAGGGCCGGTGATCTCTGATGTCCCTGCCTCAGCCTGCTGTGGGCCAGATGTTATGCTGTGCTCACAAAATTGTGACCTCTGAGGTTATTCTGGACCTAGGCCCCACCAATGTTTATGTCTCTGTGCTGGTGGAGAGTGTGGGTGAGCACTGTCCTCAGGTTCCTCACCCGAGTTGTTGTTGGTGCTGCATGGATGCCCTGTGGCAGCTTCTCAGAGGTGACTACCGAAAGAAAGGAGAGGCAATTAGTGCATGGCAAGTGACTCTGAAACAGGAGAATTAATTCACAGTATGGTAGTCTGACGCATGGTGTAGTGCCAGATCCTCACTTGGGTGTGCGTGCCGACTTCATTGTCACCGCAGGCACAGTCTATGTCTTCTCTGGCCAGCTCTACATTTCAGTTCACAAAGTCTGTGGGAACATTGATCTTGGGAAATCCACTCCAGGTCTGGGACATAGAACATAGAACATAGAACAGTACAGCACAGAACAGGCCCCTCGGCCCTCAATGTTGTGCCGAGCCATGATCACCCTACTCAAACCCACGTATCCACCCTATACCCGTAACCCAACAACCCCCCTTAACCTTACTTTTTTTATTAGGACACTACGGGCAATTTAGCATGGCCAATCCACCTAACCCGCACATCTTTGGACTGTGGGAGGAAACCGGAGCACCCGGAGGAAACCCACGCACACAGGGGGAGGACGTGCAGATTCCACACAGACAGTGACCCAGCCGGGAATCGAACCTGGGACCCTGGAGCTGTGAAGCATTTATGCTAACCACCATGCTACCCTGTTGCCCAGTAACATCTCCTTGTTATTGTGAGCCAGCTTGTCCTGCATGAAGATAGATTGAGAGAGTGTGAACAAGATGTATTGGAGGGCAGATAATAAGGATGCCTGACATGTGTGGGTGACAAGCGGAGTTCTGTACAGGATTAGGACACAAACTGCAAAGGGGGAAGTGGCCAGGTGGAGATGTTGGGGTGTGCAAGAGTGAACACCGCACCGTCACCTTTCAAGAATGCAGACAAGATAGGGGTCCTTTGAAATTATAGCGAATGAGATCCTTATGAATGTGTGATGGACTTGTGGGTGTGTGAATTGAGCATGTTGAGATGGTTGATTTTCCCTGGCAGAACGGAGGAGATATCGTCTTCCAGCACTAGGTGGCTGACCTCTTCTGCTGTGCGTTTGCACTGACCACTGATGCAACCGCCTCCCACGGTCACCTTGGTGGAAGTCCTGTGTCCAGGGCGAGGGTAGAGAACATTGCAGCAGGCCACGACTGTGTCCTACACCAGTGAGGCATCACTGATTTTGGGTGCAGCATTCTTTCTGCAGAAATGGTTTGGAAGCCATGTCTTCAGTGGAGCTGTCCTAGGCTTCAGAGCATGCGAACGCTATGCAGGGGTGACATTTAAATATAGTGCCTGGGGCTAGGGAGTGTGGAGGATGGGCGAATCAGATGCCACCTACCAATAAAACAGCATGTCCCCATGGATGAATAATTAATGCAGCCTGAAACACACGATACAGCATAAAAACAATCCACCATTGCAGCTGGCAGTGAAACGCTGTTTCCTACATCCGCGAATGCACTTAGTGCATTTCCTAGAAACTCCCAGCCTTTGAACTACATATTCATCTTTCTAATTTAATGTACTATCTGCCAATCAACGGATCATTACCTGCGAGGTTCTGCTTTTTAATTTAGTGTATAGCACCTCATACTATTTATGAAGAACCCCTTTCCTAGTTCTACCTATGTCGTTGATACTAAATGGACCACAACATTGGGATCTTGCCTCTCCCAGTGCAAGTTCTTCTCTAACCCTTAGCAGTTGTCCTGAACCCTGGCACCCGGCAGTCAACACAGCCATCTAGGCTCTTGCTCTTAGCTGCAGGGAACAGTGTTAATTTCCCTCGCTATACTGTGCCTTATACCTTATTAGCACATTTATTTTTGCTCCCTCCACTTGGATGGTCTCCTGTATCACAGTGCCATAGTTAGTTTACTCATCCACCCTGCAGCCCCACTCTCATCCAAACAAGCTGAGAGAGCTTCAGGTTGGACAATTGCAAAGGCTGAGGCTCCTGCACTCCTGCCCTCTAGGTCCCCTTACCTTTTTCACTTGCTGTTGCATATCCTGTCCCTGTACCTGACCTCTGATGCTACTAACATTCTCCCTCCTTAATGTGAGTGTCTACAACTTGGCCTCCAGATCAATTACTTTGAGCTGTAGCTCCTCAAACTGCAAACACTTACTGCAGACCCGTTTGCCCTGGATCACACTGGCATTCAGGAGTCCCAACATGCTGCACCCTTGACACATCACCTGCCCTGCTATCCTAAATGTGATTTTATTCATTATGTAATTAAATTATGCAATTTATAATTAACTTACTTTGTGGTTTCATTAGTTATGAAACTTATCATATAATCTTCAAGCTTCCTCGAAAATTTGTCTTACATGAATAGTGAAAAGAAAATGTATTGTACCTAGAGTTAGGCTGTAATAAATCAGATCCATGGTCAACAGCTCATGCTGAGGAGCTAAATATATCTTAATGTAACAGAAATGTTCTAAGACAGAAGCAATTTGACTTGTATAAATTATTGTTGCTTGTTATAGGTTACCCACCATGTCAAAGTTGGTTCTGGGAATCCTGTTACATCTATTTCCAAGGTCACAGGAGAACCTTCTACCACATTGACATTAGACAACAGCTTGGAGAAGTTGGGTGTGTTGCTAGCCAGGTTGCACTTGGTTGTGCTTCTTGATGTACGCCTGATTTCCTCAGCGATGGCAGTATCCGTATGATAGCCTGTATCATGCACTGACTGATCTATACTGAGGGGCACTGCTAGTGGTTCAGGTGAAGTGTATAAATTATTTCTGTTAGACCTCAATTCTTTTCTAAAACATCTCCTATTACGACCATGCAGCAACTCCTGTGTTTCAGTCACACTCTCATGCATATCATAAGTCTGCAGCTGTGTTTCATGCACTTCACAGAAAGAATCGCAGGCTGATGAATTAGTTACCATTTGGGATTTTAACATATGCATGCTAGAAACAATATTGGGTGCAGGAATTGTCAGTGGGCTGTGGATAAATGAGGAAGACTCAGATCTATATTTTGTGCAGGGCTCAGTACTGTGATTTGGACGAGATGAGGAATGACATTCTGATCCACTATAAACTTGTGATCTTGAGTGATTTACTGTATCAGCAGTGCCCACAGGTGCTAGCAGATCAGAGTTGTCAGTCATTCTGCTATAGCTTGCTTGTATCTGTGGTTGGCCACTGTAAGATCCAGCAAATAGACTTTGGGAACTTAATCTGGACATTTTATCCACTTCGGTTTCGGAATGGAGTATGTTCGATTCTGGAGTCTCAGGAAGTGGAGGCAAAGAAATGTCATCAGGTGACATGCATTCATATTCTTCTACAGACAGGGTTTCATCTACGAAAGATTCATTTTGCACATCTCCATCAGTCACTGTGCTGCCTTCTGTTGAAGGATGAAATAACTCAGCAGCTTCTTGTGAATATGAATCTTCTGGAACTGAATCAGTGGTTTGGGTGCTCAGTAATCCATCCAGGTTGGCATTTAAAGGTTCCTGAAAAAACAAAAACAAATAATATTTCTGATGTATTTAATTTGCTAAGTACACTATGCTCTCCTTATCGGAGTGTTCCTATTTCTGCTGTACCACTGGATGGCAACTTGATAACTTCCTAATATTGTTCTTCACCATCATGTCTGCATTCCTGCGGCTGAATTCTTCAATAAATAAAGGGAGAATTCACAATACTCTACTTTTATCAGAAAACTAGGCAGCAGAAGAAATAAAGTCACTTTATATCTACTGTTAAATTTAATGATGGTAACATATAAGAACAAAGAAAATAGGAGATTGACCAACTGGCTAATTATATTAAATTCATAATATGCTTGGTTTTAAATGAACTTTTAAGGACAAATACTACATAAAATTACAAAACCGTCCATGTGAAGCCCTTGAGATTAAATGAGCAGTGGTGACATGGATACAAAATTGGGCGAAGGACAAAAAGCAGAGAGTAAGTGTGAATGTTTTTCAGACAGTGGTGCCAACCTGGGGTCAGATTAGAACTATTGTTCATTTAGATATTTATGAATGACCTGTGGTGGGTATAAAGTGAATGATTTTTGAAGTTTTCAGGTATGACAAAACTCAGAAAAGTAGTAAACAGTGAGGAGGATAGTGCCAGACCTCAGGAGGACACAGGCTAACTCTGAAATGGGCAGACACATGGCAGATTAAATTTAGCACAGACAAGTGTGAAGTCATGCATTTGGAAAGAAGAATGAGGCAGAGGCTATATATAGAAATTGCACAATGTTAAAGGCAGTGCCGGGGCAGAGAGACTTTGGAGTGAGATGGGGTGAATGTTTTAATGCAGTGAGTTATCCTCTAGAATGCAATGTCTAAATGTGTGGTGGAATAGAAAGTTTTAAAAGGAAATTGGATGGGTACTCGAAGTGGAGAAAATTGTCAGAGCAAGGGGAAAAGGCAGGTGAGTGAGACTTTCAAAGAACAGGCAATGCATGATGGGTTGGATGGCCTTCTGGACTACAAGGTTCGACACATGGAATTTAGTGCTTCCCTGGGAGCAGGCTGAGAATCAGAGATGGCCATACAATAGGGTGGGAAAGTGCAGTGTGGAGACCCTGTTGCCTACCTGACTCTCTCCAATTAGGTCCAGGGCAGGATGGGTTGCAAACAGTTTTCTTGCCCAGAGGCCAATTGAAGCCGTAGTGGCTACATCTCGCAGCCACAGGTGTTTAACCAGAGAAGACCCACAGCTGAGAAGAAGGGTTTGAACAACAGTGCCTCAATAGCCATGACTGGAGCCCTTCAGTGTAACTGATCAAAACCTTCTCAGCTTGTCAGTTTCACTGAAGTTGCTCTTCCCACAGTGCATTCACCTCAGTCACCCTGATGAGTTGCAAAGACAGTATGGAAGCCTTGAGTCTTAGGAAAATAAGCAACTTGTGATTTAAAAGACTCTTAATTTTCTTTTTAAGTACCTCACTTGCTTTCCTGCTGACCAACAGGAGTTTCCCGCAGGTTTCGGAACTTGCTCCAGGAAAAGCTGGAAGAGGGTTCAATGACATCAGGATCTCTATGTCCAACAATGACTTTCCCACTAAGCACATACTGGAATTATCCTCCACCTACCTGGGAAAATTCAGTTACCCTGAGACTGGACTATTCCAATGCTCACCTGGTGGCCACCCATTGTCCACACTGCTGCCCATATTCTAACTCGCTGTTCACTCATTTTTCTTCTGCTTGCTGGTCTACATTCACTCTTGGTGTAGCAATACCTTGATTTTAAAACTCTTATCTTTGATTTCAAATCGCTCCATGGCCTTGCTCCACCCAATCAATGCATTGCAATCTTTTCTTTCCTCCAATTCTAGCATCTTGCACATCCTCAATTTTAATTACAGCGCCACTGATGGCCGTACTTTCAGTTGCCGAGGCCCTAAGCTTTTAAATTTAATCTCCATACCTCTCCACCTTTCTACCTTTTCCCCTTTAAGACTATTTCCAAAACTTTCACCAAGTTTTTGTAACGCCTAACCAAATATCTCTTTATGTGGCTCAGAGTCAATTTTCAAATTACTAACACTGCCCTGAAACACCTTGCCATGATTTACATTAAAGGTGGCTTATGAATGCAATTTATTGGAATATCATTTACATTGTAAAAAGTCATTTATTTACATTCAATCAATCTAGAAATACACACACCTTTCAATATCGCTAACTGCTCAAAATTGTCATGAATCATTCTAAAGGACAACTAAATACAAATGGGCTGCTTAGCTCAGTTGTCTAGATGGCTGGCACGTGGTTCAGACAAATGCCAGCAGTGTTTGTTGGATTCTCATTTGAGGTGAGGTAGTCTTAAGAGCCACCTCCTTGTCCTGCCCCTGAGAATGGGTAAACAATGACAAAACCACACCTGGGGGAAAAGGAATTGCCATGGAAATACCTAAGGATGAAGAATTAGTAATGAGCCGATGACCTGCCTTCAATTAGAGCATATATGAATGAACTATTCTCTTTTTGCAAATTGAAAATATGTTTTGAAATAACTCATAACAAATCATTTCTGTGCGCAGAGGAATTTTAAAGCAAATTTTACTCAGTGTGTTCAGCTCTCATTCTGGTGATACTGTAATTACCTTTGCCACAACATTGTTAATTTAGGAATACTTTAACGGAATACATACATGACTAGATGACAACGATTCTTTTTGGAGTTCTGTCCGACTGTCTGGGGTCCCTCTGTTTTCTGTTTCATCCATTTGATCCTCTTTGGAAGAATTTGACACTGATATTTCTGAATTATTCCCAAGGGTAGTCGTGAAAAGTTCAATATTTTCTGATCTGTTTCCTATGAGGTGAAGGACAAAAATCCTTCTTTCTGAATTAGTGGAATATGTTGATGCAAAGAGCGATTTTGTCTGGGACTGCTTAATTTTAAATGGTTGGGACAAGGTGGTGGTGTAACACTGAACTTTTGTCTTTCCCTCTCTGCAGTTCTTCACATCATCGGTTATTGTTTGAACATCTTCTGTGGTTAGTCCTAGAACATGATTAGGATCTGCGACTTGTATCAAGGAGGGATTTAGGTTTTTGTTTTCTTTTGTCCCATTAGTTGCGTCCACAGTCGGTTTTGATGAAGCTCTGGCCATCTTCTCTTGCTCATGGTTGTCCAGTGTTTGATATGCTGTTTGCAAGCCTTCACCATCAAATGATTGGAAATCACTGGTGTCCATCTAACAGTAGTTAAACAGACATGAAATTAAGACACTTTTATCTTCAGTATTAATTGATATGGTTCTTCAATAAAAAAATTATTTTTGCTTTTAACATTCACCATAGTATAAGAAAAACACAAATGCACGAATCTTCGGAGGAGTGGCAATCACTGTCGGATTGCCACTCCACTCCTACCTTGCTACATCATACCAGAGCTCCGCATTTCTGGCCAGGGCTTCAAATCCCTGCTTCTCCAGGAATGCAAAGTGCACACAAAATAGAACTGCTTCTTCGCAGCGCTGGATTGTCAGGGGAAGACAAGGCATGTCCCCCTTTTACGGTACTAACTGCTGTGTTAAACAGCTTTTCAGCATATTAGTACATGAGTGTATGAGCGAATGCGTAGATGGTAAGGGCATAGGTAGGTAGGATATGTGGGTAAGGCGGTAGAGTGGCATGGGGGTAAAATAAGTGGGTAAGGGGGTGAAGTGGCAAGTGGATAGGGTGACAGGTGGGTAAAGTTTCAGGTGGATAGAATAGGGTGGTGAGGTTGGATGAGATTGGGTCGGGGGGGGGGGGGGGGGGGGGGGGGGGTGCGGAGGCGGTTGTTGTGAGGTCAATTGGATAGTTATCCAGGAATTCGACAAGGAGTTTTCTGTCCAATATTTCATGGGTAACTCTCCATTCAAATTACGTCAGAACTGTCCAAAGTCTCTGACTCTAACTCAAGAGTTGGGGCTTTTACCAGAGGTTCCCAGGCAGTACTGGCATTGGCCATCAGAAGTTCATATTTCCAGGCAAATGTAATAGAGTCAGCATATTCGACTTTCAAGGGGTCGTAAAGTGTACCTTGGGGATCCAGAGACCAGGTGACCTGGGCCAAACACATGGCTATTCAGTGCAACTTGTTTTGTTTAATGGGCCTGAACGGGAAATGCGTGGCTGAGACCGCACATGTGTAGCAATACTGCCAGTGTAGCGCAAAATCAGGATGACATTTTTAAATCTCCGAAGCCTCAGAAATGATCTCCAATCTCCCCCACAGCCCGAATGCACTATGGCTGGATTCCTGCTGCTCCGCACCCCCCCCCCCCCCCCCCCCCCGCCCCCCCAACCAGGGCCAGGACCCCTAGCCTGAGTGCACACAGAAAATGCTAGCTTGGCACCTTAGCAGGGCCAACCTTGGATCCTGACAGTGCCCGTGTCAGCTGGAAATGCCAGCAGGGCATCTTGGGACTGCCATGGTTCCACGTTGGCACTGCCAAGGTGCCAAGCTAGCACTACCCTGTTCAAATGGCATGCAACTGGGGTCCACCGGTCCCCTGGGAGACCCCACGAGAACCGTTCCGTCTGGTCCCCATTTGTGGGGACGAGTGCTGAATGGCGCTCACCCGAGGTCTTTGGGGCGAAAGGGCTGAATCCGAAAGCTTCAGGTACCTCAGGAATCTTCACATTAAAGTATGGTTAACTATCTCACTCCAATATGCAAATTTGGCACATGGTGATACCACCCACAATGGCGGGATCTCGTGAGTCGTTGAGAGTCTGGTAGATCCCGGGAACGGGGATTCCCGGCTTTCATTGGCAATGCTGTGCCCCGCGCAGTGAGCTGCTTTTCTGCCGCAGCGTGAAACATTGTATTGCACCCATATTCTTTTTTCCTCAAGTTTAAAATCAATTTCTCCATAGAAATTCTCCAGTTCAGAAGGAGGCCACTCAGCCCATCAAGTCCACACCAACCCTCCGAAAGAGCACTCTACCTAGGCCCACTAATGGACCCTAACCCCGTAACCCTGCGCATTGATCATGACCAATCCACCTGACCTGCACATCTTCGGGCAGTGGGAGGAAACCGGAGCACCCGGAGAAAACACATGCAGACATGGGGAGAACATACAAACTCCACCGAGTCACCCAAGGCCAGAATCAAATCCGAGTCCTGCTGTGAGACAGCAGTGCTGACCACTGTGCTTCTAAATTATAACTCTACAAGTAATATTAAATGAGTAATAGGCCACCACTAAAATGTAAAGATATTGGGGAGGTGAAGAAATGAATAAAGCCCAAAACCAGGTGCAACGATCATAATGAGTGAATAAGCTGCACCTGTTCGTTCCAATGCAGGCAGCACATAGACTTCATGCTGCCTGCTAATTTAAATAAAATCATTAAGTGCCCAGTGCTAAACACACCATTGAGTTGCTGGAATCCTCAGCAGGAACCCACGTTCATGCAAGATTAGCGCCACTTAAAGCCTGTCTGTACCTTTTAAAGGAGAGCTGTTTTCTAGCTGCAGTCAGTGCTGGATATGGTAAGGGAAGGGTTCCAGAAGTGCAAACATGGTACAAGGTTGGAGTTCACGGGCTTCAAGATTCTCTGATGCTACATTGGAGGACTTGGTGCAGGTGGACAGGAGGAGAGAACTCCTCTATCTACAAAGGGCCTGAAGATTCTCTGGACAGAGACTGAGAATGAGGGCAGCACGGTAGCACAAGTGGATAGCACTGTGGCTTCATGGCGCCAGGGTCACAGGTTCGATTCCCCGCTGGGTCACTGTTGGTGTGGAGTCTGCACGTTCTCCCCGTATCTGCGTGGGTTTCCTCCGGGTGCTCTGGTTTCCTCCCACAGTCCAAAGATGTGCAGCTTAGGTGGATTGGCCATGATAAATTGCCCTTAGTGACCAAAAAGGTGAGGAGGGGTTATTGGGTTCCGGGCTTAGGTTGGAAGTGTGGGCTTAATATGGGTCGGTACAGACTCGATGGGCCGAATGGCCTCCTTCTGCACTGATGTTCTATGTAATTGGAGCAGATAGCTGTCACTGTCATTTTCAGCAGTTCAGCCCAAGGATAAAGATGCAGAAATTCAATGACATCACACAAGTGGTCAAGATGAGTGAATGCAAATTCACATGCTAACCTTACAAATAACCTTACACCTGCCACATACCACTGCTCCACCTGCCACTGCTCCACCTGCCACTGCTCCACCTGCCACTGCTCCACCTGCCACTGCTCCACCTGCCACGGCTCCACCTGACACGGCTCCACCTGCCACTGCTCCACCTGCCACTGCTCCACCTGACACGGCTCCACCTGACACGGCTCCACCTGCCACTGCTCCACCTGACACTGCTCCACCTGACACTGCTCCACCTGCCACTGCTCCACCTGCCACTGCTCCACCTGCCACTGCTCCACCTGACATTCTTCATCAACCAAAACTCATATTTCACATTCTTAGCTTCAACTGACCCTCACACATTTAACATTGCTACAAACCTCAAATGCATATCTTTCACATATTCGTAGATATTCGACAGTCATATCACCCAACCACGTTGCATCACATTCACTTGACACACTTCCCTCTCCCTTGCAGGCAAAGTGGCAAATAACTACAGGTAGCAGCAACTAACCACTGGGGCACAGGCTCAGGTGTAGGTCCTCACCCAAATGGAGGAGATCAGGGGCCGGCATAAATCCCCCCCCGGCCGTGGCCGGAATTCTCCGCCACCAGGGAATCGGCGGGAGCGGAATCGGCGTGCCCCCCGCAGCGATTCTCTGGCCCGCGAGGGGCCGAAGCCCCGCCGCTGTCAGGCCTCTCCCACCAACGTGGTTTAAACCACCTCTGTGCCGGCGGGATTGGCGGCGCGAGTGGGCCCCTGGGGTCCTGGGGGGGACGCATGGCGATCGGACCCCAGGCAGTGCCCCCACGGTGGCCTGGTCCGCAATCGGGGCCTACCGATCGGCCGGCAGGCCAGTGCCGTGGGGGCACTCTTTTTCTTCCGCCGCTGCCAAGACTTCCACCATGGCAGAGGCGGAAGAGACCCTCTCCACCGTGCATGCGCCTGTGGTGACGTCAGCGGCCGCTGACGCTCCGGCGCATGCACAGACCGGCGAAGGCCTTTCGGCCAGCCCCGGCGCTGATCAGTGTAGCGCCAAAGGCCATTGGCACCAGTTTTGGCGCCAGTCGGTGGAGCGGGAGCCATTCCGACGCGGGCCTAGCCCCTAAAGGTGCGGAGAATTCCGCACATTTGGGGAGGCCCGAAGCCGGAGTGGTCGGCACCACTCCGCTACACCAGGACCCGCCGCCCCGCTGGGTAGGGGAGAATTTCGCCCCAGGATTGCCATCTCTGGGGTGGCCACGACTGAGGTTGAGTCCAGGAGTGAGGCTGAAACCATTGGAAATAGTTGTGTATACAGTACCTATCTAATGCTCCTCGTAAAAATTCTACAATCTCTTTGGATTTACAAGCTAAGTGTAATAAGTCCACGGAGGCAGAAGTCCCGTCACAGGAATTCCTTTTTTTTACTAACCCAACAGGTGAACAACCATGACCATTCAGTCAGCTATCCACATCAGGAGTGCAGAGGATCTGACACTCCCCGTTATATACACACAAAGGGGTTCCCTGATTGGGCCACTAATCAGGGAACTCCTATTCTAATTGGCCAATCTCAAAGGCCTGGCCTAAGTCATTACACCCCTCCGCCACAAAGTCCGAGGAGCTCCCATGGTCCTCGCGGCTCCCCCACTTCAGCCTCCGACGTAGCGGTGGGGTATAACGGCTAGGCACCCGTCTTTACCGATGTGAGCGCCTGAGGGGCGGTTTGCCCCTTTCCTCCGGCGGCAGGCCCCTTTCCTCCGGCGGCAGGGGTACAGCTGCAGCATCATCCACAATGTCCAGATCGGAGTCCAATGTCCTCACTAGTGGTGTCGGAGGGGCGTGAATAGTTTGTCGGGGAGGACTCTCCACGGTCCTTGGTATGCTGGTTGGAGTCCGCTCCGGAGGAGGAAACAAATCTGAGGCCCGCACCTGGTCCAGGTGTTTCTTTATTGCATGTTTCCCCACATGTATCTCATACAACACAAGTCCTGTCCTGGGCTTCACTGTTCCTGCTACCCATGTGGGGCCATTCACAATTTCTGCCCCTTACATTTTCACCTCTGTTGAACTGTCTTTCTCGGCGAGTGTTGTCGTGGCCTTTGCATTGGGCCTCTTGGTGTCGCTCTATTCTGCCACCTAATTTCGGGAATAGTAGACAGCCGGTTTCGGAGTCGTCTGCCCATGAGTAGCTCTGCCGGTGCTATTCCCGTTGTGGCATGTGGGATTGTTCTGTAGTCAAATAGCCAGTTTGGTGTCCAATGATGCTGCTGACTGTTTCTTCAACCTGACTTTTAAGGTCTGGACAGCTCTCTCCGCCAAACCATTTGATACCGGGTGGTATGGTGCCGTCCTTATGTGCCGAATGCCATTTGACTTCATAAATTTTATGACGTCCTGGCTGGTGAAAACCGATCCATTATCTGAAACTAATACCTTTGGAATACCATGAGTTGCGAACAAGGTGCGGAGTTTTTCAATGATGGTTGTTGAATTTGCAGAGTTCATTTTACAGGCATCCAGCCATTTGAAATGGGAGTCTACTATTATAAAAAATATTGAACCCATAAACGGGCCTGCAAAATCGACATGAAGTCGTGACCATGGTCTACCTGGCCATTCCCATGGGTGCAGCGGGGCTGCCGGTTGCTCCTTCTGCCCTTGTTGGCATTCTTGGCACCGACCTACCAATGCCGCTATGCCTGTGTCCAGGCCCGGCCACCATTCATAGCTTCGGGCCAGTAACTTCATTTTTGAGACTCCAGGGTTCCCATGATGTAGTTCAGCCAGTATAGCTCGACGGCCTTGACTTGGAATTATTACTTGAGCCCCCCATAGCCGGATCCCGTCTTCCACGTGATCTGCTCTCTTCTGCTCCAGTAAGGGTGGAATTCCGCCTGGACCAGTCTTTCCATCTCCCCAGTTAGCACCATGTGTTTTATTTTTGACAACACCGGGTCCCTTTGGGTCCATAAACGAATGTTTTGTGCAGCCACCGGAAGGGTGTCCAGGAAATGTAACGTCATTACCGTTTGCTCTATTTTCGGTACTAATGGCGGGGCGTTCAGTAATGGCAGCCTGCTTAGTGCATTGGCGTTTGCCACCTGGGTTCCTGGCCGATGCTCCAGTTGATACTGGTACGCCGCCAGTAGTAGGGCCCAGCTTTGGGTCCGGGTCGAAGCTATTGGTGGTACTGCTTTGTCTTCTTTCAACAAACCCAGCAATGGCTTGTGGTCTGTAATTATAGTGAATTTCCGCCCATACAAGTACTGGTGAAATTTCTTCACTGCGAAGATCACAGCCAATCCTTCCTTTTCGATTTGGGCGTACTTTCGTTCTGTTGCTGCCAGCGTCCTAGAATCAAATGCTATAGGTCGTTCCTGTCCGTTTTGCCCGCTGTGTGCCAAAACTGCACCAACGCCATATGGAGACGCATCGCACGTGAGCACCAACTCTTTCCTGGGGTCATAGTGTACCAAGACGTTCTCCGAGGAAAGCTGTCCTTTTATCTTCTTGAAACCCCTGTCTTGGCGGGCGGACCACTCCCCGGCTTGCCCCTTTTTTAGTAATTGGTGTAGGGGGTCCAAGATGGAAGCTCTGTTCTGTATGAACTTTCCATAATACGTCATCACTCCTAAAAAAGACCTTAACTCCTGGATTGTGGTGGGGGCCAGGCATCTTTAATCGCCCTCACCCGATCCTCCAAAGGGTGTAGCCCTGATTTGTCAACTTTGTACCCCAGATAGGTTACTTGAGGTGCTAGGAAAACAAATTTCTCCCTCTTTAGGCGCACGCCTGCTGCTTGAAACCTCCTCAGGACTTCCTCCAGGTTTTGCAGGTGTTCTGCCTTTGTTTTTCCTGTAATGAGGACGTTGTCCAGGTAAATGGCGACTTGTGGTAGTCCTTGCAATATATTCTCCATTGTCCTCTGGAATATTGCACAAACTGACGATACTCCAAAGGGTAATCTTGTATACTGACAAAGGCCCTTCATGGTGCTTATCATTGAGAATTTATGAGACTCTTCGTCCAGCTTCAGTTGTAGATATGCGTGGTTCATATCCAGCTTTGAGAATAGGAGTCCTCCAGCCAGATTTGCACACACGTCCTCAATCAGGGAATTGAACATAGAACATAGAACAGTACAGCACAGAACAGGCCCTTCGGCCCTCGATGTTGTGCCGAGCAATGATCACCCTACTCAAACCCACGTATCCACCCTATACCCGTAACCCAACAACCACCCCCTTAACCTTACTTTTTAGGACACTACGGGCAATTTAGCATGGCCAATCCACCTAACCGCACATCTTTGGACTGAGTATCTGTTCAGTTGTGAGTAGCGATTAATCATTTGTTTGAAATCTCCACGAAGGCGGATTAAGCCGTCCGGCTTAAGGATAGGCCACCACGGGAGCCGCCCACTCTGCAAACTGGACCGGTTTTATTATTCCCTCATGCTCTAATCGTTTTATTTCCATATCGACTTTCTGCCTTAATGGGAAGGGTACTGGTCGGAACTTGCAGAATTTTGGGACTGCCTCTGGATCTACATGCAATGTCGCCTTTGCTCCCTTTATTGTTCCGAGCCCTTCTTGGAAAACCTCCGGATATTTGCACAGGAATTCGCTCAGGCGGCCATTTTCCAGCTGGAAAATGTTTACCCAATCCAGCTGGATCTCTTTTAGCCAGTTTTGTCCCAATAAGCTTGGCCCCACACCTTTCACTTCCCTTAAAGGCAGCCTCACCATTAGCTCTTCATAAGCCACAGGTACATGTGTTGTGCCCAACACTCAGTGGTTCCCCTGTGTATGTCCTCAGTTTTGCCTAGGTCCTGGTTAGGAATAAGGGTTGGAGTCCAGTGCTAATTTTATTGAATACTGTTTCTCCTATCACTGATATGGCTGCTCCAGTGTCGACTTCCATCAGTGTCCGACGTCCATTCAACCTCCGGGATAATTTAATAGGTTTTTATTTCACCATCGTTACACAATTTAGTTGTTCCTCGTCTGAGGTAGGTGAGGCTTCTAGGGAATGCATTCTCCTGTACCCCAGCCTACGTGACCTTCTCCAAGATGATGGTTTTGGGCTACTATTTCTCCTTTCTGGCTCCGATCTGCAGGGGCTGCCGTCTGTCTGGACCTAATTTTCCCTTGCTTGGGAGGGCTTCTGCGAGTGGGCCTGGTTAACTTAGTATCCGCGTCGTTCCTGAGGGTGGCTATGCAGTTGCCTATCCCCCAGCGTTAGTCCATTAACTCAGTTTCACTGGTTTGGGCATCTACCTCCATTGGAGTACCTTGTAACTCAGGAGCTCCACTTGCCGCTCTTTCCAAGGACAAAGCCAGCTGCAATGCTTGTTTGCAATCCAGCTCGGCCTCTGCTAACTAACGTTTCTGTATTGCTAAATTATTTATTCCCCATACCAAACGGTCTCGGAGAATCTCATTTAGCGTCAGGCCAAATTCGCAAGCCTCTGCTAATTGCCTAAATCTTGTTAAAAAGTTTCAAATGTCTCCCCAGTGTCTCGGAATGCAGAGTAAAACCGGTGCCTCCGCAGGATCAGAGGTGGCTTAGAGTCATAGTACTCTTTGACTAAGTCCGTCAATTCCTGGAAAGTTTTCATGTCCGGTGCTTCCAGAAAAGTGAGACTATGCATAATGGCAAAGGCTGTGGGCCCACACGTGGTCAGCAGAATGACCCGTTGCTTTTCATCCGGAATTATATAATTTGCTCTAAAGAAGTACTTCATCCGCTCTACATACTGGGCCCAGTCTTCCACTGCAGGGCCAAAAGGGTCCAACTTTCCGAATAAAAGCATTCTGCCTGTCAGTGGCTTACCCTCAATATGCAGCAGCTGCTGACAAGCAGGTTTCTTCGGGTCATTCCGTTTTCCTCGTCGCCACTGCAATAAGTCCACGGAGCCAGAAGTCCCCTTACCAGAATTCCTTTTGTTTACAATACCAACAGCCGAACAAACAGGTACATTCAGCTTGCTGTCTGCACCGAGAGTGCAGAGTATCTGACACTCCCTGTTATATGCACAGAAAGGGGGTTCCCTGATTGGGTCACTAATCAGGGAACTTGTATTCTAATTGGCCAATCTCAAAGGCTTGGCCTAAGTCATTACAATAAGGATGCACCTTTTCTTTTTCACGTCTTCCCTCTATGCAACCCTACCCTTGTGCTTTCCTTCTTTCAGACAGTCAAGAACTGCCACCTAGTCATGTGGAAATGTAAAGTGCAAAAGGAAGAAGAGATTAATAGTGATAAAACACCATCACTTGATCTCTCACTGGCAACCACTGGTTCATACACTGGTAATATGGATACTTTAAAAGGTAACACTGAAATAGAATCTGATGCGGAAGTGACTGAGCACAAGGGGCCTGCAGTCAGAGGAAAAAGACCGGTCCACACAAGTGCCCAACACACTGAAGGCAGGCTTGCACGTGGATTCTGCTGCAGAGAACTCAGAAGAGGACTTCAATGTAGTGGCATAAATAAAATGGTTGATCAACGTGAGAATGAGAGTTCACTCTATCTGTGTATATCAAGTCCTGGGATGTTTGTGAGATCAGCACCCAATGAATCTGCAGTGTTAATGTAAGCCTACTTGTGACACCAATAAAGATTATTATTATTAAAATAGCTTTCTATTGAAACGTAGGATGCATTGTGTCAGCGGGTCAAAAACAAGCAGCCAATAGAATGTGTGAAAATCCGTCATGCATGGGCTGATTTTGGCTACTTACTGGCATGTCCTGTCGCTAGGGCTGAAAGTGGGAGATGACCCTATTCAATGGGTGGCAGGACCCAGGGCGGTATATTGCCTGTGGTGGTCAATTGGAATGCCACCACCAGGATCGAAGTCCAATTAAGGATGTCAAACACCTCCCAAGAGTGACCAGCTCAAATGGAGACTTGCTGCACCAGCAAGCTCTGCAGCACCACCACTTGAGATGGCAATTGCTGAGGTTGCAAGTCCAAGGAGGGAATGCGTTAATGGCTGGGTGCCCTGCAAGAAAGATGAGTTGGATTGCGGAATGTCGGGGTCAGGAATGTATGCCTTGACGATCAGGTGGAGAGGTGAATGGTCATCGGAAATTGGTGGGGGAAGCTCCTCCATGGATCCTGAAGAACCTGTTGGTTAACCACCGGGTCACACCCGGCGATCTCCCCAGGCAGTGGCAGGCCCTCCTGAAATATCCAAATTGTCCTCGGAGGCAGGAAGTGGCCTTTAACTGGCCACCTAAGTGACTCAACTGGCCACCAGATGGGTGGCCAAGTCATCAACTTTCCTGCAGTTGACAATATGCTATGGTGGTGGGAAGTTGATGGGAATCTCTCCGAATGCCTAGCTTGTTATTTCCCAGTTTGGAAAATTCAGTCCCATTTGCCTGATAGTTGGTCAGGTAAGTATGTGAAAATCAGTCATGCATAGGCTGAATTCACCTTGCTTTTGGCAATAAATTGTTGAAAAGAGCTTATGAGAGTACAATCTTCAAGGAGATTAAGAGTGCAATATAATCATTGATGTAGAAGTGTGGTGTGCATTTTTCTGTCTTCATGTTGTTAATCTGATGTCACTTGTTGCACAATTATTTACAGGTCACATTTATGGTACGTAGCGATCAAACAGTTGTGAGTGGACCACTGTATACGGCATTGTTTGTCTTTATCTCAGTGCAGTGCTTTCTGCTTGCCCTCTTTAGGTTTCTCTACCCTCCTTCCTAACCTCTCTTATTGCTGAAGTAAAAGCAGAATATTGCAGAGGCTGGAAATCTGGACAAACTCAGCAGGGGTCTGGCAGCATCCATGGAGAGAGAGAGAGAGAGTGAGTTAACGTTTCGAGTCCAATATGACTCTTCTAGTCATACAGATTCGAAACGTTAACTCTGGCCCGTAACTTCCTCTTAAGTCCATCTTTCCAAAGTTTGTTCCAATGGCTCAGATGCATGGAACCCTCGTTGAAAACAGTTTAGTCTGTATTTAAGAGTAAGTTTGATGTTGTAAATGGAAGTCTAAAAGATTGGAAGGAATTGTAACAACCAATTGGGATGGACTGGGAGGTGCTTATTTGCCAGCAGCAGGAAAGGTAGCAGTTGTGTCACCTGCCAGTTGCCTAATTGAGCTACCATGCAGCCAACTAGGGGCACTTCCCATCTCTGCATGCAATTTGTCCAGATTGGGGAGCTGCTGCCACATGGGGAGACTAGGCAACAAAATCTGGCAGCCTCCCAACGTATTCTGCGGGGTGGGGACAGGGAGGTGGAAAACACCCTCCTTTTTGAATGCACTTTGGTCCAGGAGAGACCCCCATGTGCCAATGACCTCACTCATGTAAATCGGCTGCCTACACCTCACAGTGTCTTGCATGGAGCTAAAATAAATGGAATAAATACATTAGACCATAAGACCATAAGACATAGGAGCAGAATTAGCCCACTTGGCCCATCGAGTCTGCTCCGCCATTCAATCATGGCTGATAATTTTCTCATCCCCATTCTCCTGCCTTCTCCCCATAACCCCTGATCCCCTTATTAATCAAGAGCCCATCTATCTCTTCCTTAAAGACACTCAGTGAATCGGCCACCACAGCCTTCTGCGGAAAAAAGTTCCACAGATTCACCACCCTCTCGCTGAAAGAATTCCTCCTCAACTCTGTTTTAAAGGATCGTCCCTTTAGTCTGAGATGGTGTCCTCTGGTTCTAATTTTTCCTTCAAGTGGAAACATCCTCTCCATGTCCACTCTATCCAGGCCTCGCAGTATCCTGTAAGTTTCAATAAGGTCCCTTCTCATCCTTCTAAACTCCAACGAGTACAGACCCAGAGTCCTCAACCGTTCCTCATACGACAAGCTCTTCCTTCCAGGGATCATTCTTGTGAACCTCTCTGGACCCTTTCTAAGGCCAGCACTTCCTTCCTGAGATATGGGGCCCAAAATTGCTTACAATACTCCAAATGGAGTCTGACCAGAGCCTTATACCAGTGTTCTTCAAACTTTTTTTCCGGGGACCCATTTTTACCAACCGGCCAACCTTCGGGACCCAACCCGGTCGACCTTCGCGACCCACGCCGGCCGACCTGAGCGACCCAAGCCGGCCGACCTGAGCGACCCACCATTTTCTCTTACCTTGTTTGCTGCTGATAAAAATGGAGGAAATGGTTTTGGACTCCTTTGGCGTACACACTCCTCCAATGGAACCTGTTGGATAAAGGTGAAGCCTTCCGGTGTCGGAAAGTATGGAGTCTCCATCTGTCCAAAGTTCTACATTTTTTTCCTGGAAAATGTTATCTAATAAACCCCACCCCCCTCGAACTTGTAAAAAAAAAATGAAAAAATAATGAAATGAATAAAACCCCGCCGGAACTTGTAAAAAAATATTAAAATTAGTAAAATAAATGAAAGAAATAAAAATTAAATGAATAAAATAAATGAATAAAATGAATAAACCCCCCCCGAACTTGTAAAACAAAAAGCTGCGACCGTTTAAAAAAATAGCGTTGCGGGAGGGGCTGCGACAGAGAGAGGGAGGGGGCCGGGCACTGGAATGTGTACCCTGGGGAGAGGGCACACACTGGGTGGAGGATAGGGCACACTGGGGTTGGGGGGGGAGAGTTCAGGAAGGGAGTGGAGGGGGAAGAGGGCAGGATGGGAGTGGGGGGGACAGGGCACTCTGGGGGAGGGGGCACACTGGGACTGGGGGGGGATCCTGAATTCCACCCAGGCTGGGTGGCTGATCCGGGCAGAGAGGGGGAGCAGTCCCGCCGAGAGGCTGGTGTGTTTGGGGCGGAGGTGGGGGATCTGCGGGGCCACCTATCGCTCAGCAGCACGGTCCCGGGATGAGGCACCCCCGGGCCTGGGACAAACCCAAAACAATTCAGCACAGAGGCTTCGCTCACCACAAACTGCAGCCGGAGCCCCGGACCCACTCCCCAGGCAGCTTCCCCGCTCCAAACCCCACCTCACACAGTGCGCTGCAGTGTCACCGCTTCAAACAATGCCCTCCAACAGCACGCTTCCACTGGGGAGGGAGGGGGAGAGCCTCATATTACCCCACCAAAAAAAATAGCGGCCGCCCAGCGCATGCGCACACGAACATCGGCGCGCGTGTGCAAAAGGGCGCGCATGCGCATAGTTTTGCGCCTGCGCGCCGATGATCGTGCGCGCACTGCGGCCGAATCTTTTTTTACATTTTAATGGCCGCTTGCAGCTGTCGTTATGAAAAGCCAGCTGCTGCGCGGGGATTTTCGCGATCAGGAGCGCTGCGGACAACGGCTCCGCGACCCTACCGACACCCGCCCGCGACCCATCCGCGGGTCGCGCCCCCGAGTTTGAAGAACACTGCCTTATACAGCGTCAGAAGTACATCCCTGGTCTTGTATTCTAGCCCTCTTGACATGAATGCTAACATTGCATTTGCCTTCTTAACTGCCAACTGAACCTGCACATTAACCTTAAGAGAATCATGAACAAGGACTCCCTTTGTGCTTCTGCTTTCCGAAACATTTCCCCATTTAGAAAGTAGTCTATGCCTTGATTCCTCCTTCCAAAGTGCATAACTTCACACTTTTCCACATTGTATTTTATTTGCCACTTCATTGCCCACTCTCCTAGCTTGTCCAAGTTCTTCTGCAGCCCCCTTGCTTCCTCAATACTACCTGTTCCTCTACAGATCTTTGTATCATCTGCAAACTTAGCAACAGTGCCTTCAGTACCTTCTTCCAGATCATTAATGTATATTGTAAAAAGTTGTGGTCCCAGCACAGACCCCTGAGGCACCCCACTAGTCACCGGCTGCCATCCTGAAAAAGGATGGCGGAATAGCAACAAAGTGCCGCTAGATAGCGGGATCATTCCAAGCGCTTTAAGCGCCATTAATCATTGGCATGATTTACCGGCCACGTCCCCCAGAATCCAGGCGGGACATAGAATTATAGAATTTACAGTGCAGAAAGAGGCCATTCGGCCCATCGGGTCTGCACCGGCCCTTGAAATGAGCATCCTACCTAAGCCCACACCTCCTTCCTATCCTTGTAACCCAGCAACCCCACCAATCCTTTTGGACACGCAGGGCAATTTTTAGCATGGCCAATCCACCTAACCTGCACATTTTGCAGCACCCAGAGGAAACCCACACAGACACAGGGCGAACGTGCGGACAGCGTCCCAAGCCGGGAATCACACCCAGGTCCCTGGCACTGTGAAGCAGCAGTGCTAACCACTGTGCTACCGTGCCACCCATGGCTGACAGACCCCAGGGGAGGTCTCTACCGGGATTCCCGACAGTCGTTATGCCTCGCAAGATCGAACCATAGTTAAATGAGCATAAACCCCACTTAACTCTGCCACCGCGAGATTGAACTGGCTGCCGGGATCAACCTGCCTCGCCAAGGAGACCCCAGCCGGGCACCTTTTAGCACTGGTCCCCTCAAATACGGAACAGGTGGAACAGCACTTGGGGGGTGGGGGGGGGTCTCTCCAGCGATCGGAGGCCCTCAAGTGGTCAGCCTCCGAGCAGGGTGGCAGTATCTGGCATCCTGGCAGTGCCACCTGGGTGCCACGTTGCACAGCCAGGTTGGCAGGGGCACTGCCAGGGTGCCAAGCGAGCAATGACAATGTGTCTGGGTGGGCACATGCAGGATGCTCTGCTCATGTGAGGTGGGGTGTGTGGGGCCCAGAGGACCACCTTATAGGTTGCTTCAGGTGGTTGAGAGATTGGTGCGCCTTTTATAAATGGCGTCCCGATCTCTTCCTGCACTTAGGAACCCCACTTGTCAGAGCCCCTCAGTGCAGAAAATGATGCTAAGTGCGGCCTCATGGGTGCGTTCCCAGCCAGGGGCCGGAATAGCAACAAAGTGCCGTTAGATAACGGGGTCATTCCTTGCGCTTCAAACACCGTAAACGAGCCCGCTAATCCCACCCAGAACAGACTCTTATTTTCAAAAAATTAAATTGCGTGCATTGTTTCCCACATGGTTACAAAATAAGAGATCAAAATCTGAGATAATCAAGTTCTAAATTACTTTGTTATTTTTCTGATAAATGTAAAAATATTTACCTGCTTTTGCTCCTGAACATTTCTTGTTTCATCTGATAGACTTGAATTTTTGGTTGGTTTTCCTGCAGCTTCAGCCTGTTTGACAATGATATTCAGTGTAAGCTATGTTAGTTAAAGGCACCCAGTTATCATCTACAGGATGTTTCCTTTGAGTCAGTTCAGTTCTGGTACAGAGAGCATTTTTGCTACTTGGTGTTGTGTCAACATCCTAATGTCAGCGAAGGACAGGTTTTTTGGTAATAGATTGATTTACTATAAGAATTTTTAAAAATTTTGAGGATGCACAAAAGGTATTGCTATAGTGACATCATGTAGACATGATTAAAAGTGAAGTTGTATTAATTTTACAAAAAATGAAACATTCCCTGAAATGAAGTGGTGAGAAAATCATGGAATTTCTTGCACACTTGAGCTGGGGGTATTTTCATGTTTCCCCAAATTCCATTGAAGCAGAAATTGCATTATCTTTACAAAATTGGTACTAAACTGTGTGGCATATTTGTTTGATCTTTCATTTGGCACTTCACAAGAATGTCATTCTCATATAGAGATGTGAAAAATCAACCAAAACATTTTGCAAAATAGTCTTAATTTCTGCTGGACCAGGAATATGTGTAAGAATAATATAGGGCAGCACGGTGGTGCAGTGGCTAGCACAGCTGCCTCACGGCGCTGAGGTCCCAGGTTCGATCCCGGCTCTAGGTCACTTTCCATGTGGATTTTGCACATTCTCCCCGTGTTTGCGTGGGTTTCACCCCCACAACCCAAAAGATGTGCAGGGTAGGTGGATTGGCCATGCTAAATTGCCCCTTAACCGGAAAAAAATTATTGGGTACTCTAAATTTATATTTAGAAAAAAGAATAATATACACAAAATAGATGTATAGTAGGCATTATGCCTCAAAGATACAAATATGATTTTCATTTTCCTATTAATATAAACATGCCTCTTGAGTTAACCAATCTCAATATTAACTGTAAAAAAATCCTCTGCCACAGAGCAATTGATCACAAATTTGATTCAGTTCTTGAAAGGATAATGCTCTGGTTCTCTGAATGCTGGACAGTCAAACAAAAAAGAACAAAGAAAAGTACAGCACAGAAACAGGCCCTTCGGCCCTTCAAACCTGTGCCAATCATGATGCCCTAACTAAAATAAAACCTCTGCCCTGACTCGGTCCTTATCCCTCTATTTTCTCCCTATTCATGCACCCATTCAGATGCCTCTTAAATGTTGTTAATAATAATAATAACCGTTTATTGTCACAAGTATGAAGTTACTGCAAATATGAAGTTACTGTGAAAAGCCCCTAGTCGCCACATTCCAGCGCCTGTTCGGGTAAGCTGGCATGGAAATTGAAACCGTGCTGCTGGCCTTGTTCTGCATCACAAACCAGCTGTCTAGCCCACTGAGCTAATGTGCCTGCTTCCACCACATCCTCTGGCAGCGTGTTCCAGGCACCCACCACTCTCTGCATGAAAAATGTACCCCGTACATCTCCCTTAAACTTTCCCTCCCTCGCCATGAACCTGCACTCCCTTGTAATTGATACTTCCACCTTGGAAAAACCCTCTGACTATCCATCCTGTCTCTGCCTCTCATAATCTTGTCGACCTCTATCAGGTCTCCCCTCAGCCCCCGTCTTTCCAGTGAAAACAATCTTAGTTTATTCAGTCGCTCCTCATAGCCAACACCCTCGAGACCAGGCAACATCCAGGGGAACCTTCTTTACCTTCTCTCCAAAGCCTCCACGTCCTTCTGATAATGTGGTGACCAGAACTGCACGCAATACTCCAAATACGGCCTAACCAAGGTTTTAGATAGCTGCAACATGATTTCCCAATCCCTGTATTTAATGCCCTGAATGATGAAGCCAAGCATTCTTAATCACCTTGGCTACCTATGTTGCCACTTCTAGGGAACTGTGGACCTGCACACCGATATCCCTCTGTATGTTGATGTTCCTCAGGGTTCTGTAATTTACAGTATAATTCATACCGAGATTTGATCTTGCAAAACGCATCAACTCGCATTTGTCCGGATTAAACTCCATCTGCCATTTCTGTGCCCAAGTCTCCAATTTATCTATATCCTGTTGTATCCTCTGACAATCCTCGGCACCATCAGCAACTCCGCCAATCTTCGCAAACTTACAAATCAGACCACCCATATATTCCTCCAGATCATTTATATAAATATATATATCACAAACAACAGAGGTCCCAGCACTGATCCCTGTGGAACACCACTAGCTACAGATCTCCATTCTGAAAAACATCCTTCCACCGTTACTCTCTGTCTTCTGTAACCAAGACAGTTCTGCATTCATAGCCAGATCTCCCAGAATCCCATGTGATATTAGTTTTTGTAGCAGTCTGCCATGTGGGACCTTGTCAAGCACCTCACTAAAGTCCATATAAACTACATCAATAGCCTGTTCTGTTATCCTCTTGACGTAGCATAAGCTGCTTCCTTGATGTGCACTCTGACAAAGGGAGGTTCAGACTTGGAGATAGCTTTAACTCATTTATTAAACTGTTAACAATTCTCCTACTTGGATTCGACTCTCCTGGTAATCCTGCTATAGCTACTCAGACTGACGAACCAGTCTGCTACAATCCACGTGGTGGCTGTGATGTGTTTCAAATCAACCCTGTGTACTCACTGAGTGTCTCCACTGGAAAGAGGAAGATCATGTGTGCTGTGTCCTTTTATATGGGTTGGTTTAATGCCCTCCTGTGGTAGTGTCACCTCTGTGTGTATCGTGAAAGCCTTAGAAAGCCTTAGAAAGCGTTAAAAAGCCTTGGGATTCTCCTTGACTATGTTAGCCCTCCTGATTCCACCTTTAAGTTCCTTCCTACTTTCACTACTCCTCAAGGGCTTCATCAGTTTTTAAGATACCCAGACCTATTGTATGCTTCCTGTTTCCATTTGACTAAGCTTACAATTTCCCTTCTCGTTCATGGTTCCTGAATCTTGCCATTTCTAGCCTTCATTTTTGCGGGGTCCTGCACTTCAATCAACTCACCTTTAAAAAGCCTCCCACATGTCATACGTGGATTTGGCCTCAAATAGCTGCTTCCAGTTCCTGACTAATTTGGATGTAATTGGCCTTTGCCCAATTAAGCACCCTCGCCCATTCAAGACATGATTTCCATGCTTCAGTGTAGTCTGAACTTGTTAATGAACTATCTCATTAATCATTTTAACAAAACTAGATTCCTTTTGCCTTTTAAATTCAGTTAGCCATTTTTAAAATTGGGCAGCACAAAAATCTAAGGTCTGTCAGATGTTATAGAGATAAGGAGGGGTGATGCCATGGAGGATTTTAAAAACAAGGTTGGAAATTGTAAAATTGATATGTTGCAGGGCAATATAGGTCAGTGAACCCAGGGGAGACATATGCAAAGGACTTGGTTTGAATTAGGATATGGGCTGAAATTTTTTTGTATGAGCTCAATTTTATGCAAGGATAAAGATGGGAGGCTGGTCAAGAGAGGATTACAATAGCCAAGTCCTGAAGTAACAAAGGATAAAGGTTCCAGCATCAGATGAATGAGGCAGGGGAAGAAACTTCTTCTCATCCAGTACTAGACATTGGAGGTGTAAAGACAGTGATGGTGATGAGGTAGAGCTGGCATGCATGAGGAACCTGTAGAGACAGTCATCTGCTATAATCATCAATAAAACTGAAAGTTCGCACCTGAACAATTTATGTGCT
This sequence comes from Scyliorhinus canicula, assembly GCF_902713615.1. NCBI lineage: Eukaryota > Metazoa > Chordata > Chondrichthyes > Carcharhiniformes > Scyliorhinidae > Scyliorhinus > Scyliorhinus canicula. The sequence continues at coordinate 195,852,621 of NC_052147.1, read as the reverse complement.
TACCACATTATGAAGTTTTGATTCAAGTTCTCTTAACCCATTGCACAGTTCCTTTATTGATTCAAGGATTTCATTGTGTTTTGTTGCCAGTTTGTTCACAAGTTTATTTGCTTCTTCAGAACCTTGAAATGTGAATATAGACATGAAACCAATGTTGACTTTCAATTTAAAGGAAAACAAATCCAATTCTATTTCCAAATGTACATTGTCCCAGTTACATTTGTTCTCATTTACTACATATTGTCACTATTATATTGGATAGGGTGCTTGTTTAATCTTTGAATTACTGATGGTGAATTACCAATATTTTGCTACATAAAATAATCTGTACATATCTCTGCATCAGTGCCAAATGTTATCGTGCAACCGTGTCCACATTAAAACCTACTTTCAAAATGACATCTCGGAGCTAATTAAGGCAACATCCTCTTACACAATTTGAAATTATTGATCTGGAAGAAATATTGTGATAAAAATCACTCTGAACAGAAAAATTAAGGTACAAATTCATTTTCAAAGGATTATTTTGAGGTACTTAAAGCAAATCAAGTCAGAAGTTTATTGTCTTTCTGGAAGTTTGACAGATTAATATTCAAAGGAAAGCAAATGTTTCATATTCCTTGCATTTCTCTTGAAATTTCTACTTGACGAAGACCACTGTAAAGCAGCAACCAGCTGTACAATCATCCTCAGCAAATTGTTGATTGATAAAATATGCTTTACTCCGAAAATGCTTGTTGGTTATCACAGCCAATTGTACAAAAATCCAAATGTTGACGTGTATTCAAAATGTTGCACAGATCTTTGTTGAAGAAGCAATTAATACACATATGGATATGGTAGACACTTCTACCACATTCAAAATGTGTGATCTGTATATTTTGAACAAGTTATCATGTTGGCAAATAAGGTTCCTAAACTTACTGAAACCTTGAAACGCTTTTGTAATTACTCTGGCTCATGATCAGTAACAATACATATATGTACATTCCATTCACAGGCATCGTGAGAAATAAAAAGGAAACACCTGGCATTTCTGATCCTCACTGCACATTGCCTCATGATTTCCTGGAATACCCTGGAAGGACGATAGCTGAGCCTGTTCTTGGCATTGGTGTAGGCCCATCATAAGCATTGTAATGACGTTGAAGAGACTGTTCCCAGACCTCTCACATTCCACTGTACTGCAATAAGGCTCGTGACAAGTCTTTTTCCAGACAGGGACTGCAGGAGCAAATCAAGCATAGAAACTAACTGCAGACAGTTTTTTTTAATTCCTTGGCATGATTCTAAGGCCAGTAGAGACCTGCAGCTGTCTTTCTGCTTCTGATGTCCATTTCGGTGTGGCAGGGTACAGGATATGTGTGTGTGCACCAAATGGTAATCTATACTGTCACGGGTGCAGAGTACCTCAGACTCCCAGTGAGGGCTTATTGCATGGGAGGAAAAGTCACATAACAAAATCTACAGCCATACGTCCAGCACAAATGGGCTCTTCTTTCTACAGATAGAAAAACCGTTACCCAAGAAATTTGTATCTTTAAAGTGAATTGCTTATCCTTCCATGAAAAGTAAACTCAGGCATTATTGTGGTACTTGACTACTGTAAATAATACCACAGAAAGGAGTGGCAGGAATCCAACTACAGGCACAGCAAACAAAGGGGACAACTATGAGGAAGGTGCAGACAATGCAGGACTGAGGGTGCTATACCTAAATGTGTGCAGTATACAAAGCAAGGTAAATGAGCTAGTTGCGCGCATTGAAGTTGGCGGATACAATGTTGTGAGCATCACAGAGACGTGACTGCAAGGGCATGAGGGCTGGGATCTAAATATCCAAGAATATGTGTCCTATCGAAACGACAGGTAGATGGGCAAAGGGGGTGGGGTTGCATTGGCATTGTTAGTAAGAAATGAACTTAAATGGATATCGGGGCGGAAGATGTACGATCTATATGGGTAGAGTTGAGAAATCACAAAGGAAAAAAGACCCTGATGGGAGTTATATACAGGCTCCTGAGCAGTAGTTAGATGTGGTGCAGAAAATAAATCAGGAGACAGAAAAGCCACAGAAGACCGGCAATACTACAATAATCATGGGGGACTGAGAAAATCAGATTGGTAGTGGAACTCAAGAAAAGGAATTTCTAGAATGTCTATGAGATTTGTTTTTGGAGCAGCTTGTGACAGAGCCTACTAGGGAACAAGCAATTCTGGATTTGGTGATGTATAAGGAGGCAGACTTGATTAGGGAACTTCAGGTGAAGGGACACTTAAGGGGCAGTGACCACAATATGATAGAATTAATCCTGCAGTTGAAGGGGAGACGCTGAAATCAGATGTAACGGTTTTACAATTAAATAAGGTAACGATAAAGACATGAGGGAGGAGCTAGCCAGAGTTGATTGGAAGCAAAGAAGACAGTTGAACAGCAATGACAGGAGTTTTTGAGGGTTATTTGGGAGGCACAACAGAAATTCATCCCAAGGAGGAGGAAACATGCTAAGGGGAGGATGAGGCATCCATGGCTGAAATGGAAGTCAAGGACAGCATAAAAGCAAAGGATAAAGCCGACAATGTGGCGAGGGTTAGTGGGAAGCCAGAGGATTGGGAAGCCTGTAAAAGCAAGCAGAGAACTAAAAAAGTAATAAGAGTGGAGAAAATGAAATATGAGTGTAAACTAGCTAGTAGTATCAAAGAAAATTGCAAGAGTTTTGCTGATAAAGAAAAGGTAAGAGAGAGGCAAGAATGGACGTTGGATCACTGGAAAATGAGGCCGGAGAAGTAGTAATAGAGAACAAAGAAATGGCAGGGGAACTGAATCAGTCTTCACAGTGGAAGACACCAATGGCATACCAGAACTTCAAGAGAGTCATGGAGCAGAGGGGAGTGAAGTGGCCATCACTAAGGCGAAGGTGCTGGGGAAACCGAACGGTTTTAAGGTGGATAAATCACCCTGATGGTGTGAACTTCACTCCAAGGTTCTGAAGGAGGCAGCTGAGGAGATTGTGAAGGCATTGGTGGCGATCTTTCAGGAATCACTGGAGGCAAGGAGGGTCCCAGAGTACTGGAAAATGGCTAATGTAACACATCTGTTTAAGGGTGGGAGGAAGGAAGAAGATGGGAAATTATAGGCTTGTTAGCCTGACTTCGGTTGTTGGTAAGATTTTAGAGTCTATTATTAAGGATGAGATTGCAGAGCACTTAGAAGTGCATGATAGAATAGGACTGAGTAAGCATGAATTCGTCAAGGGGAGGTTATGCCTGAAAAATCTGTTGAATTCTTAGAGGAGGTAACAAGGAAGTTAAAAAAAGGAGAACCAGTGGACATGATCCATTTGGATTTCCAGAAGGCCTTTGACAAGGTACCATGAAGGAGGCTGGTGAATATAAGAGCCCATGGTGTTAGAGGAAGGTACTGGTATGGATAGAGGATTGGTTGACTGGAAGAAGGCAGAGGGTAGGGATGAAGGGGTCCTTTTCAGGACAGCTGCCGGTGACCAGCCTTAGGACAACAGGTATTCATGATATGCATTAATGATCTGGAAGAAGGAACTGAGGGCATTGTTGCTAAGCTTCTGGATGATACAAAGATATGTGAGGGACAGGTTGTGTTGAGGAAGGGGAGAGGCTGTAGAAGGATTTGGACAGGCTAGGAGAGTGGGCATGGAAGTGGCAGATGGAATACAATATAGAAAAGTGTGCAGTTATGCACTTTGGTCAGATGATTAGAGGCAGAGACAGTTTTCTAAATGGGTAAAGGCTTCGGAAATCAGAAGCTCAAAGGGACTCGAGTCCCGTCTCAGGATTCTGTTAAGATTAATATGCAGGTTCAGCAGTTTGGAAGGCAAATGCAATGTTAGCATTCATGTTGAGAGGGCTAGAGTGCAAGAACAACAATGTTGAGGCTGTATAAGGCTCTGGTCAGACCACATTGGAATATTGTGAGCAATTTTGGATCCCGTATTTAAGGAAGGATGTGCTGGCCTTGGACAGGGTCCAGAGGATGATCCTCGGAATGAAGGACTTGTCATATGAGGAGCGGTTGAGGATTCTGAGTCTGTACTCGATGGAATTTCGAAGGATAAGAGGGGGATCTCAGTGAAACTTACAGAATACTGAGGGTCCCAGATAGCGTGATTATGGAAAGGATGTTTCCACTAGTCAGAGAAACTAGAACCCGAGGGCACAACCTCAGACTGAAGGGATGATCCTTTAAAACTGAGGAATTTCTTCAGTCAGAAGGTGGTGAATCTGTGAAACTCATTGCCGTAGAAGGCTGTGGAGACCAAATCACTGAGTGCCTTTCAGACAGAGATGGATAGGTTCTTGATTAATAAGAGGATCAGGGGTTATGGGGAGAATACAGGAGAATGGGGATGAGAAAAATATCAGCCATGATTGAATGGTGTAGCAGACTCAATGGGTGATTGGTTTAATACTGCTCCTATGTCTTATGGTCCTCCCCAAAGTCCTTGAAGGAGATGTTCTCTCTCAAATCCATGCTCATCTTTTCCAGATCTCCATGTTTAAAACCCTTTCATCTGGGTTCTGCCCCTACCACAATACCAAATTGTTTCTTATCCAAGTCACAATGACATCCAATGTGACTGTGACAAAAGCAAATTATCCCTCCTTGTTTCTTGACCCGTCTGCAGTCTTTGACATAGTTGGCCACACCAGAGACCACAATAAGTAAGGAGAAACAAGAACAACAACTCCTCCACGATACCGGGGCCCTGCAAGGCTGCATACTTAACCCCCAACTATACTCCCTATACACACGACTGTGTGGCAAAGGGTGCCTCAAACTCCATCTACAAGTTTGCTGGTGACACCACCGTAGTGGGTCGGGTCTCAAAAAACGAGGAGTTAGAGTACAGGAGCAGGATAGAGAATCTAGTGGCATGGTATAACGACAAAAATCTGTCTCTCAATGTCAGCAAAACTAAGGAGCTGGTCATTGACTTCAGGAAGCAAAGCACTGTACACACCCCAGTCTGCATCAATGGTGCCAAAGTGGAGATGGTTGACAGCTTGAAATTCCTAGTGTGCACATCACCAAAAATCTGTCCTGGTCCACCCACGTCGACGCTAAGACCAAGAAAGCACAACAGTGCCTCTACTTCCTCAGGAAACTAAGGAAGTTCGGCATGTCCTCATTGATTCTCACCAATTTTTACAGATGCACCAGAGAAAGCATCCTGTCTGGCTGCATCACAGCCTGGTATGGCAACTGCTCAAACCAAGACTCTAAGAAGCTACACAGAGTCGTGAACACAGCCAGTCTATCCTGCAAACCCGCCTCCCAACCATTGACTTTGCCTACACCTCTCGCAGCCTTGGGAACGGGCAGCATAATCAAAGACCTGTGTTATTCTCTCTTCCAACCTCTTCGATCGGACAGTAGATACAAAAGTCTGAGAACACGCACTAACAGGTTACAAAACACCCTCTTCCCCGCTGTTATCAGACTCCTGAATGACCCTCTTATGGACTGAACTGAGCTTGGAAGGACCTAAAGCGAGAGCTAAGAAGAGCCAGGAGAGGACATGAGATTTCTTTGGCAGGTAGGATCAAGGATAACCGTAAAGCTTTCTATAGATATGTCAGGAATAAAAGAATGACTAGGATAAGAGTAGGGCCAGTCAAGGACAGTAGTGGGAAGTTGTGCGTGGAGTCCGAGGAGATAGGAGAGGTGCTAAATGAATATTTTTTGTCAGTATTCATGCAGAAAAAAGACAATGTTGTCGATGAGAATACTGAGATTCAGGCTATTAGACTAGAAGGGCTTGAGGTTCATAAGGAGGAGGTGTTAGCAATTCTGGAATGTGTGAAAATAGATAAGTCCCCTGGGCCGGATGGGATTTATCCTAGGATTCTCTGGGAAGCTAGAGAGGAGATTGTTGGGCCTTTGGGTTTGATCTTTATGTCGTCATTGTCTACAGGAATAGTGCCAAAAGACTGGAGGATAGCAAATGTCGTCCCCTTGTTCAAGAAGGGGAGTAGGGACAACCCCGGTAACTATAGACCAGTGAGCCTTACTTCTGTTGTGGGCATAGTCTTGGAAAGGTTTATAAGAGATAGGATTTATAATCATCTAGAAAGGAAAAATTTGATTAGGGATAGTCAAGACGGTTTTCTGAAGGGTAGGTCATGCCTCACAAACCTTATTGAGTTCTTTGAGAAGGTGACCAAACAGGTGGACGAGGGTAAAGCAGTTGATGTGGTATATATGGATTTCAGTAAAGCGTTTGATAACATTTCCCACGGTAGGCTATTGCAGAAAATACACAGGCATGGGATTCAGGGTGATTTAACAGTTTGGATTAGAAATTGGCTAGATGTAAGAAGACAGGGTGGTGGTTGATGGGAAATGTTCAGCCTGGAGTTCAGTTACTAGTGGTGTATCACAAGCATCTGTTTTGGGGCCACTGCTGTAGTCATTTTTATAAATGACCTGGAGGAGGGCGTAGAAGGATGGGTGAGTAAATGTGCAGATGACACTAAAGTAGGTGGAGTTGTGGATGGTGTGGAAGGATGTTGCAGGTTACAGAGGGACATAGATAAGCTGCAGAGCTGGGCTGAGAGGTGGCAAATGGAGTTTAATGCAGAGAAGTGAAAGGTGATTCAATTTGAAAGGAGTAACAGGAAGACAGATGGGCTAATGGTAAGATTCTTGGTAGTGTGGATGAGCAGAGAGATCTCGGTGTCCATGTACATAGATCCCTGAAAGTTGTCATCCAGGTTGATAGTGTTCTTAAGAAGGTGTATGGTGTGTTAGCTTTTATTGGTAGAGGGATTGAGTTTCGGAGCCATGAGGTCAGGTTGCAGCTGTACAAAACTCTGGTGCGGCTGCATTTGGAGTATTGCGTGCAGTTCTGGCCGCTGCAATATAGGAAGGATGTGGAAGCATTGGAAAGGGTGCAGCTGAGATTTACCAGGATGTTGCCTGGTATGGAGGAAGATCTTATGAGGAAAGGCTGCGGGACTTAAGGCTGTTTTTGTTAGATAGAAGAAGGTTAAGAGGTGACTTAATTGAGGTATACAAGATGATCAGAGGATTAGATAGGGTGGACAGTGAGAGCCTTTTTCCTCAGATAGTGATGGCTAGCATGAGGGGACATAGCTTTAAATTGAGGGGAGATAGATATAGGACAGATGTCAGAGGTAGGTTCTTTACTCAGAGAGTAGTAAGGGCATGGAATGCCCTGCCTGCAACAGTAGTGGACTCGCCAACATTAAGGGCATTTAAATGGCCATTGGATAAACGTATGGATGATAAGGGAATAGTGTAGATGGGCTTTAGAGTGGTTTCACAGGTCGGCGCAACATCGATAGCCGAAGGGCCTATACTGCGCTGTAATGTTCTATGTTCTTTATCAGAAGCACATCAGGTTAAAGTCACGACTGAAAACATTTAGAATTCTGAATTCACCAAATGATCAAGAGATAGTCTTTTGATGGCAGAGAGAACAGCAATACACCTGCTTGGTCTGGCCTCAGCTCCAACACTGAAAACAAAACTAAAACACACCCTGCAGCCTGCTCAAAAATGAAAGTAAAAAGCTGATAGACAGCTCTGCTCCACCCACTCTCTGACATCACTGCAGAAGTAAACACCCATTTCTTAAAGGTACTCTCACTACAGATATTTATATACACAGCCATTTATAAACACACATTTTTTAAGGTACTCTCACATGACAATAGCCACGAGCAATTGGCTTCTCTTTCTGCTCTTGCACCATGACTTCAGCTGTCATCCAAGGTCTTTCATTTGCCTCCTTCCATTTCTCAACTAATCCTGCTGCTTGGTAATATGATGACGAACCTCTGCATTTTAAGCCATAAATGCAGATCAATAAATTTCAGTGAATTTTCAATATTAAAAGCGATGCTGTTTTTAAGCCAGGCATCTGGATCATGGTAATTAGTTGCAAGGATTATTCCTTTCATCGGTAGATGAAACAAAAATCCAAATGTAGACACCAAAGATCGATTGGGTTATTTATACCAGCATTGCTCTCCAAAGGCGACAGACACTTCTGGCTGGTGATTCCTGGCTGGCCCACTCTGCCAAGGCTGCATTACAGACCTTCGCTGTGTAGCTGTTCAAAATTTGATGTGAGCCAATTGAATTGTGCTAATGCCTTTCAAAGCATGAAATTAGAAATCTGACTACCTCTTGCTTCTTGGACAAAGGGCTCTGAGTCCTGTGACATTGACTTGGACCACGTCCACTGTAGCGGCACCAACAAGTGAATATGCATTGCAAAAAGGAGCACAGTTTCACGGTCCTCCCACCTTATGCCATACCCCTCCCAGACACGACCAATCTTACTATTGGTATTGGAAGACCCTATTTTACATGAGTGTCAAAATGGTGGTGCTGCACCTTTATGACAGGACAAAGTTTACCTGTCCCTCCCTAACTGTCCCTGTGACTCCGATTTACCTGGACCTCACGATGTGCAGGTAGAGATGCCATCTGTTATTCAAGACCCTCCACCACGAAATGGGATCCTGTGGCTGTGGTGGTGGACATTGATACACTCCCCCCCCCCCCCCAACCACACCTTCCCCTCCCCCTCCAAGCCCAACACCTCCGAGGCGCCCGTGCCTCACGTGGATTTGTAGCCATATGTGATGGCTTGAGACATAAACTGGAGGCTTCCAGTAATAAACAAAGGGGTTTATTGATGAACAGCAAAGGCAGTTCGATAACAGGCTCAGAACACAATACAACAGGTCCTGCTTCCAGGGCTCAGGCAAACTCCGCATTGGCTGGGGCTCATGTGCCTCTTGTGCTGGCCCTGAGCCGGTCATATAGTCTGTGGCGCCCATTCACTTAAAGGGGCCACGCTACCACATCTCTCCGCCATTAAGTCCCTTAACAGACTACCCCAAAGCATGAACAAATGTTACAGTGGTTAACAGGAAGAACCAAGGAAACAGAATGCATCAAAAAGTCAATCAGTCCGGAGACCTCCGGGTTCTCCCAGACCTCCATAACCCAGCCACAGGCTCAGCACTCTGGCAAGTGGTTCACAGTCGATGCCACCTCAGGCGGGCTCACTCAGACGACAGGTGAACTAGCCTCACCGGCCTCAGCAGACGCAGCAGGTTGAACAGAAACACGAGTCCCTGGCTATATAGAGAATCCCTACAGTGCAGAAGGAAGCCATTCGGCCCATCAAATCTGCACTGGCCATCTGAACAAGCACCCTACCTATCCCTGTAACCCCACCTAATCCTTGGCTGGATCGAGTGACAGAGTATTCACAATCCCTGCTGGATTTGTTGATTCCAAATTGGGGGTCATCACCACTTGACTCCTCAGGTGGTTGATTTTTGATGGTCTTCCCATTAATATCGACCACATACGACACAGGACCCAACTGGACCACAGCCTCTCCTTCTAACCAAGGTGAACCTGCACAAAAATTTGGCCAATGCTGGTCTCCCACCAGGAACCACCTGTCACCTCTCTGCACTGACCGGTGACACTTTTGAGAGGCCTGATGTTTCCTCCACCCTCTCCACCAAATTTAGAAATACAATATCCAATCGGGTTCGCAAATGACGGCCAATGAGCAACTCAGCTGGTGTGACCCCCCAAGGGAGTTGTACAACAACTAAAAATTAGCCAACCGCAAGCGTGTACTGCAAAATTCCACCAGCACATCTCCTGTCCCACCAGGGGTGATAACACTCTTGACCACTGCTACTCAAAAATCAAGGGCACCTACCATTCCATCTCCCAACCGCACTTTGGGAAATCAGACAATAAGGCCTTCTCCAAGAATACAAGCAGAAACTCCAGCGTGGGAATCCAGCTAAGAAGGTTGTACAGTGCTGGTCCGAGGAAACAGAAGAGCTCTTATGTGACTGCTTAGAGACAGTGGACAGGTCCATATTTAAAAACTCAGCAACCAACTGAAATGAGTATGCCGCCACCGTCACAGACTTCATCAGCAAATGTGTGCCAAAGAAAGCAGTATGTACATTCCCCAACCGGAAACCATGGCTAAATCAGGAGATTAACTCCCTTGGGGGTCACACCAGCTGAGTTGCTCATTGGCTGTCAGTTGCAAGTCAAGTGACTCTGATCTATACAAGAAATTCATGTACGACCTCCGCAAAGCCATCCGGGATGCCAAGAGAGAATATCAGATCAAGCTAGAGTCACAGACTAGCATTACAGACTCTCGGCGGTTGTGGCAAAGCCTAAACAACACAACAGGCCATAAAGCGAAGCCAAGCAGTATCTCCAGCAGCAGCGCACCCCTCCCCGATGAACTCAATGCGTTCTATGCTCGGTTCGAGCATGAAACCAACGATCCGCTGTCGACTGCCCAGCAGCCCAAAACACACTCATATCCACCATCACAGCTTCCAAAGTCAGATCAGCCTTCCTGAAAGTGAACCCTCGGAAGGCGACGGATCAGGACGGGATCCCTAGTCGAGCACTCAGAGCCTGCGCAGACTTGCTGGCAGATATGTTCATGGATATATTTAACCTGTTCCTACTCCGTGGCGAGGTCCCCACCTGCTTCAAGAAGACCACCAGCATGTGCCTCAATGACTACCATCTGGTGGCCCTGACATCAGTCGTAATGAAGTGCTTCGAGAGGTTGGTCATGAAACGTGTCAACTCAATACTCCCAGAACGCCTTGTTCCACTGCAATTCGCATACCACCGCAACCGGTCCACAGCAGACGCCATTTCCCTGGCCCTACACCCATCCCTAGAGCATCTCGACAACAAGGACTCCTACATCAGACTCCTATTTATCCATCTTCAACACCATAATCCCAGTCAAACTCGTATCAAAGCTCCAAAACCTAGGACTTGGCTCCTCACTCTGCAACTGGATCCTCGAGCTTCTGACCCACAGACCACAATCAGTAAGAATAAACAACAACACCTCCTCCATAATAGTCCTCAATACCGGGGCCCCGCAAGGCTGCGTACTTAGCCCCCTACTCTACTCCTTGTACACACATGACTGCGTGGCAAAATTTGGTTCCAACTCCATCTGCGAGTTTGCTGACGACATGACCATAGTGGGCTGGATCTAGAATAACTATGAGTCAGAATACAGGAGGGAGATAGAGAACCTAGTGGAGTGGTGCAACAACAACAACAATCTATCCCTCAATGCCAGCAAAACTAAAGAACTGGTCATTGACTTCAGGAAGCAAAGTACTGTACACACCTCTGTCAGGATCAACGGGTCTGAGGTGGAAGAGCTTCAAATTCCTCAGGGAGTGCATTACCAAAAATCTGGTCCAACCACGTTGATTCTACCACCATGAAAGCACAACAGCACCTATTTTTCCTCTGGAAACGAAGGAAATTCAGCATGTCCTCACTAACTCATACCGACTTTTACAGATGCACCATAGAAAACATCCTATCTGACTGCATCACAGCCTGGTATAGCAACTGCTCGGCCCAAGACCGCAAGAAACTGCAGAGAGTTGTGAACACAGCCCAGTCCATCACACAAACCTGCATCACATCCATTGACTCCATCTACACCTCCCGCTGCCTGGGGAAAGCGGGCAGCATAATCAAAGACCCCTCCCACCCAGCTTACTCACTCTTCCAACTTCTTCCATCGGACCTTAGATACAAAGGTCTGAGAACACGCATGAGCAGACTGAAAAACAGCTTCTTCCCTGCTATTACCAGACTCCTAAACAACCCTCTTATGGACTGACCTGATTAATACTACACTCCTGTCTGCTTCACCCAATGTCGGAGTCTATGTATTTACATTGTGTTGTTTTGTTGCCCTATATGTATTTTATTTTTATTTTATTTTCATGTACTTAATGATCTGCTTGAGCTGCTTGCATAAAAATATTTTTTTACTGTACTTCGGCACACGTGACAATAAACAAATCCAAATCCTAGTTGGCAAGCGTGGCACTGTTGTACTAGTTCTTCAGTAGTTTTCTATGCCCGGCCACCAGAAATAACTGCATGCCAACATCTTCACCTTTGTCCTGGGTAGGCGCTGTATAACTCTCGAAGGAGGGGCCCCCTGGCCTGATGTGGGACGGCCACCCATGATCCCACAGAATCACGACATTTTCACATGTCGACTTGTCTCGATGTGTGAAGTGGGGCCTCAGCTGTTTATACTTCTCACAACGCCAGTCAGTCTATCATTCTGATAAATGGAGCAGGCTCGAAGGGCCAACAGGCCTCCTCCGGCTCCTATCTTCTATGTATCTATGTATTCCTTTGACCTCTGAAAGAATAGGGTCTCTTCAGGTCTATCTGCGGATGTACCCCACTGTTTTTGTACTGAAAGACTTTGGCAAGTTGTCTGGGAGGTATAGGGCTAGAATTATCTCTTGGGGTACCGGTGGTGGTGGAATGCTCTTGGGTAGGGGCAGGCAACTTAATGCTTCTGCATTAACAATTTGCGTCCCAGGCTGATGCTGAAAAGCACAGCAGTGCCCAACGCTGTATCCCCGCTGAGGGCATGGGTGGTATGAGCTTAACTTTCCTTAACTAGCCCAGTAATGGCTGTGGTCAGTCACTATGTCGAACCAGCGATCGTACACCTACTGATGGATTTACTTCACACCAAATATAATCACTAAGCCCTCCTTCTCAATCTGGGTGTAGATTTGTTCTGCTTCAGAGAGGGCCTTTGAGGCAAAGGTGATAGAGCATTCCGAACCATCTCCCTTTTTGTGGGATAAAACTGTCCCTGTACCATAAGGGGAAGCATCACATCTCAGCATGACTGGGTTCCCTGGTTTGACCACTGCAATGCTTGCGTAACAACTCGGACGGCTTCCTGTTGAGGCTTTCTCCATTGATGTGGCTCGATTCAAAATAAATCTTCTATAGTAATTGACCATACCAAAGAAGACTTAAGCTCATTGATGTTTTTGGGTGCAGAGACATCTTGCGTGGCATTAACCTTTTCTTTCAATGGGTGCAACCCTGTCGCATCAACGCAAAACCTTTGGTTCATCACGTCTTAGGTCTGAAATATACATTTTTCACTTTTTAGGTGGACCCCTGCATCACAAAACCTCTTTAATTCTGCCTCAAGGCTGGCCATGTGCTCTTCTGGTGTAATACCGATGATGAGCGTGTCACCAAGGTAAACCATCACCGTGGGAATTTATTCTGACCATTCTAGATGAACCCAGAATGCCTGCTTGATGTCCAATAAGGTAAGCATTCATTCCCCTGCATTAACATTGTTTAGCTTGCTGAACGCAAAAACATTTTAAAATACAATAATTATTTGCTCTAACCATATAGTCGCATTGCCAGTTCTGTGATTTGTTGGATTCTCTCCTCTTGCTGAGGTACGGTTTGCCACACAAACTTCTCAAACTGCTTGTAGAGGACTCCCACTGCTTCTTTCGTCTCGCACTCAGCAGAATACTTCCCAACTCTAACAACTGTACCATTTGCATCTTCACACCAAAACTGACTCTGAAATGTATAAATAGGCAAATTGATATATTTAATAGTACATGCACATAAGTGAATTTGTTTGAAAATGAAGCATTACTTTTTTATCATTTACTGTGTCTAGAAAATGTACTCAATCTATCAATGTTAGAGCACTAAAGGCCATCCAACATATCAAGTCCTTTCTTTCCACAGATCATGAACAATTTTCCATCAGACATTTTCCCGCATGTCGCTACTTTGTTTTTATTACTAAAGGAGGCATAAATGCTAGATTATTTTAGATGCCACCATACACCACATCAGTGGGTGGTATGGTAGCACAGCGGCTTCACAGCTCCAGGGTCCCAGGTTCGATTCCCAGCTTGGGTCACTGTTGGTGTAGAGGTTGCACGTTCTCCCCGTGTCTGCGTGGGTTTCCTCTGGGTGCTCCGGTTTCCTCGCACAGTTCAAAGATGTGCAGGTTAGGTGGAGTGGCCATGCTAAATTGCCTTGAGTGTCCAAAATGGTTAGGTGGGGTTACTGGGTTACGGGGATAGGGTGGAGGTGTGGGCTTAGGTGGAGTGCTCGTTCCAAGGGCCGGTGCAGACTCGATGGGCCGAATGGCCTCCTTCTGCATTGTAAATTCTATGACTCTATGATCAATATACAGCAAGGGGCTACTACGCTGGTTTAGCTCAGTTGGCTGGCCAGATGGTTTCTGATGTAGAGCAAAGCCAACAGCATGGGTTAAATTGCCATACTAGCTGAGGTTATTGATGAGGCCCTTGCCTTCTCAACATTGCTCTTCGCCAGAGGTGTGGTAATCCTCAGGTTAAATCACCACCAGTCCACTCTGCGCTCAAAGGAGAAAGCAGCCTATGATCATCTGGCACTATGGCGACTTTACTTAATTTATTATGCTTTAATTAGGTTTTTGATTTATGACCAGAGTACATCTGAAATTATCTTGTTGATTATAGCTCCAATTTGTCTTTACAGATATGCTCAATGAACAGTTGACAATCATGTCCAAACCCATTCCCTCATCTACCTTGGCTATTGGGCATGCAATCCATTTTATACAATCATGTTAATTTGATTAGGCCAGATCCCTTTGATTGGTATCTAGCCAACAAATTGGCATGTGTGCCATGAATATATTTCATAATGTGCAAATACAGAAATATCCCAATATTAGCTCATGCCTCCATGTGTCTCATCAATCATTTTGAGGAATAAGGTTAGCTCAGATGGTTCGAGTATGGTGCTAATAATGCCAAGGTCATGGTTTTGATCCAGTACTGGCCAACATTGAGAACCACTCCTAAAATCAACAGGGTGCCTGGCAGGTTTAGTCCCAACCACTTCGCCACCGTGTTTCTGCGTGGACTAATGTGCAGCAGCGCAGAATCCCTTTTTTCTAGGGGCAGCATGGTGGCACAATAGTTAGCATTGTTGCCACACAGCACCAAGGACCCGGGTTCAATTCCGGCCTTGGGTGTCTTCCTCCCAGTGTCTGTACGGGCTTCCTTCAGATGCTCCGGCTTCCTCCCAGAGTACAAAGATGCGCAGGTTAGGAGGAATGGTAATGCTAAATTTCCCCTTAGTCCAAAAAAATGGTCAGGTTGGGTTATGGGGTTGCAGGGATAGGACTGGGGAGTGGGCTTAGGGATAGTGCTCTTTCAGAGGGTCGGTATAGACACGATGTGCCAAATGGTCTCCTTCTGCATTATAGGGATTCTATGATTGTATGACGGTCTTACGGTGTAAAAACGTACAGTGCACTAGCTTTGCCGGAATGAAAATTACATGGAGAAAGAATGTAACAGATTTGTTCCTAAGATAAGAGAGCCTCTTCCTAAACCAAACCAAGAGAAAACACAATGCTTAAGTGCCACTTCCTGTATTTCACATACCATTTAAAAATACAGATTATCTCCATTGACTAGACTGAGCTCTGAAAAGTAACTTAGGATCTATGTGCTCAGCAGAACATGTGCTCAGGATTTTTTTGTTGCATCTCCTGTTTTCAGATATAAATCTTTTCAGTTACTCACATTTAATATACAAAATATACTACATTATTTAAAACGTTTTTAAAAATGTTTTCCCAATGATCTCATGAGCTGAAAACAAGTGTGGAATAAACAATGGTCTAGCAACTTAATAAAGTTGGCGATATTCAACGAAAAAACAATTTTCACTTTGTTGTTACTAAAGCAAAAATTAAATCCGGTTGAAATCTATACCAGTGCAATAATTTGCATTACTCACCTCTTCCATAGCCTGCTGCAATTGTATGGTCATGTCCAAGCTTTGTTTGTATTCCTCCACTGTCTTGTCAAGTTCATTCAACTGTTTCTGTAATTCATTCAAGGATTCTTCAAGTACATTTATTTCTGCTCTGGGGACATGCTTTTCCAGCATGGTAGTGCCTTTTGTCACATACTGAATCATTTTCTTTTTGAATATCTTTTAAACACAGAAAACACAACATAAACTTAGGGATCAGAGTTAGTGCCACCAAATTATTGCAGCCCAGTGGTTGAAACTAATCAAAATAGGTCTACACAGTTACCTCAAATCTTTCAGTATATATTTCAACTTGCTGGGCTTGATTTCGTACAGCTTTCAGATTGCGGGATTTCTCATTTTTCTTCAGGTAACTAAATTTCAAGTTGTTAAACTTCTTCTTGAGTTCTTTATAGGATTCCTTTAACTAAAGATATATATTTTACAGAATTATTATTTATTCATTACATCAACTTTAAAAGTGAACTTCAAAGGGGGCGATTCTCCAGCCGTGTTGCGCCTGATGCCGTTATGTCGGGAGAATTCTAGGAGAGGTCTGAAAAGGGATTTGCGCTGGGCAAATGATGCTCCCGGACCCTCCCAGCAGACGTAACCTGGTTCACGACCTCACTGGGCATGAACCAGATTAGCATATTAAAATTCTCATTTTAATATGCTGGATTGGCTTGAAGCTAAATCCCTCCAGCTCCCGCAATTCTCCCTCCAACTGGCGCAACATAAAGCTGGTGTGCATCACTACTGGTCTCCACAAATGGAGACCAGACGTGGGGCTGGATTCTCCGAGCCCCTGCCGGGTCGGAGAATCGCCCGGGGCCGGCGTGAATCCCACCCCCGCCGTCTCCCGAAGTCTCCGGCACCAGATATTCGGTGGGGTTGGGAATCGTGCCGCGCCGGTCGGCGCCCCCCCCCCCCCCCCCCCCCCCGGGCGATTCTCCGGCCCGCGATGGGCCGAAGTTCCGCTGCTGTCATGCCGGTCCCTTTTCCTTCCGCGTTGGCCATAGCTTTCACGATGGTGGACGCGGAAGTGACCCCCTCCCCTGCGCATGCGCGGGAATGATGTCAGCAGCCACTGACGCTCCGGTGCACGGACGTCTGCTAGCCGGCGAAGTCCCTTTGGCCCCAGCTGGCGTGGTGCCAAAGGCCTTCCACGCCAGCCAGTGGGATGGGTACCACTCCGGCGCGGGCCTCGCCCCTCAAGGTTAGGGCTTGGCCCCTAAAGGTGCAGAGACATCCGCACCTTTGGGGCGGCCCGACGCCAGAGTGGTTCACGCCACTCCATCCCGCTGGGACCCCCCCGCCCCGTTGGGTAGGGGAGAATCCCAGCCCTGATGTCCACTCTGGGGGTGCTCAGTGCTGGTACCGGCGATTGGTTGGGGCGTGGGGGGGGGGGGGGGGGGGGGGGATGGGGGTCTTTGCTGCTGGGTGTCTGTAGTGTTCTTCTCAGGTCAGCCTGATCTCTGAGGATCAGCCTAGCTGGCGTCTTTGGGTTCCACTCATCTCATTTTTGGCGCAAATCACTCCTGGCTCCAAAAAAATAATTAAGTGCGGAAAAATCACAATTAGAATTGCATCAGAACCCCTGCCGTGATTTGCACTGATTTTCACATCCGAAATACACTTAATAATTTTTTGGGAGAATTCCACCCAAATAGTTAGATCAAAATATTATTTTTTTTATTACTTTATCTGAGTTACAAAGCCAGATCTCAGAGTGTGGATCAGAGGCAAACCCCGAATCCAGATCCTTGCCTGCTCCAAAAACCAATTCAAATTGAATCCAATTCATGGTCCCGCAAGAGAGACATGCCTGATCTGCGTCAAAAGGCGCCCCTCTACACTCGATCTTAGCCAAAAGGCCGAGAAGCGATAGATCAAAATATTCTTGATAAGATCAGGGCGATGATAGTTAAATACATTATAAACATCCAGTCATAAAACAGTTGGTTTTCCATTATCTTAACAATATTACAAAAGGATTATACCTAATTGTTAAGATACAAAGACAATGGACTGGATTCTCCGCTTCGAGTACGCCCCACTACCACTGCTCGTGAGGAGGGAGAATTTGGTGCTCAGCCAAATCTCCCATTCACTGCAGTCAGACTGGAGAATCCTGCTGCCACGAACAGCGTGAGAATCCCGTCCACTGCCGTTGTCATTACACCAAATAATCATTATAGAGTACTGATTATAGATATTGTATTCTTGGATTTCTATGATAATGCAAATATTCAAACATTTCAGTTGCATCTAAAGAGGAAGAGATTTTATGGCTTTCTGGCCGACAGAGTCATGAAGTGAGTTTTCAATCGAGGAGACAAACGCAGAGGTGAGGTCATTGCAAAAGAAATTTGTCATAGTATATCAATGGATGCCAATGTCAGCTGTTATGGAAAGTCAAACCAACCATAACAGCACTGTTATTGGAGATATTAACGACAACAGCATAAGGAAAATCTGTAGTTTATTAAAGCATAAAAGAAGGTTGTGTAGTTGAAATATATTTAATAATAATAATCTTTTATTGTCACAAGTAGGCTTACATTAACACTGCAATGAAGTTACTGTGAAGAGCCCCTAGTCGCCACATTCCGGCGCCTCTTAGGATACACAGAGGGACAATTCAATTCAGAATTATCAGCTGGTACAGGAATTGAACCCGTGCTGCTGGCCCTGTTCTGCAAAACAAACTAGTTGTCTCGCCCACTGAGCTAAACCAGCTTCCATTGAGCTAAACCAGCTTTGAGGAGTGGGTTGACCAACTGCCCTGGATATTTTGGTATCATCTTGGAATTTGATCTCCCACCCTGTGTCCCAGGCATGGACTCCTGAATCATGAAGATAGATGGGTGGCGGTGAGAGGGGCTAGGGGGAAGTAGTCAGTACAGGGATCCCCTGTGGTCGTTCCTCTTAGTAACAAGTATACCGCTTTGGATACAGGTGGGGATGACGACGGGTAAGCCATGGGGTACAGTTCTGGCACAGAGTCTGTCCCTGTTGCTCAGAATGGAAGGGGGGAGAGGAGTAAACCATTAGTCATTGGAGACTCCATAGTTAGGGGGATAGATAGGAGATTCTGTGGGAACGAGGGAGACTCGCGGTTGGTGTGTTGCCTCCCAGGTGCCAGGGTCCGTGATGCCTCGGATCGTGTTTTTGGGATCCTTAAGGGGGAGGGGGAGCAGCCCCAAGTCGTGGTCCACATAGGCACCAACGACATAGGTAGGAAAAGAGATAGGGATGTAAGGCAGGAATTCAGGGAGCTAGGGCCCAATCTTAGAGCTAGAACAAACAACAAACAGAGTTATTATCTCTGGGTTGTTACCCGTGCCACGTGCTAGTGAGACGATGAATAGGGAGAGAGAGCAGTTGAACACGTGGCTACAGGGATGGTGCAGGAGGGAGGGTTTCAGATACCTGGATAATTGCGGCTTATTCTGGGGTAGGTGGGACCTCTACAAATAGGATGGTCTACACCTGGACCAGAGGGGTACCAATATCCTGGGGGGGCAATTTGCTAATGCTCTTCAGGAGGGTTTAAACTAATTCAGCAGGGGGTTGGGAACCTGAATTGTAGCTCCAGTATACAGGAGGTTGAGAGTAGTGAGGTCATGAGTAAGGTTTCAAGGTTGCAGGAGTGTACTGGCAGGAAGGAAGGTGGTTTAAAGTGTGTCTACTTCAACGCCAGGAGCATCCGGAATAAGGTGGGTGAACTTGCAGCATGGGTTGGTACCTGGGACTTCGATGTTGTGGATATTTCGGAGACATGGCTAGAGCAGGGACAGGAATGGTTGTTGCAGGTTCCGGGGTTTAGATATTTCAGTATCTCAGGGAAGGTGGTAAAAGAGTGGGAGGGATGGCATTGTTAGTCAAGGACAGTATTACAGTGGCTGAGAGGACATTTGATGAGGACTCGTGTACTGAGGTAGTATGGGCTGAGGTTAGAAACAGGAAAGGAGAGGTCACCCTGTTGGGAGTTTTCTATAGGCCTCTGAAAAGTTCCAGAGATGCAGAGGAAAGGATTGCAAAGATGATTCTGGATAGGAGGGAAAGTAACAGGATAGTTGTTATGGGGGACTTTAACTTTCCAAATATTGACTGGAAACGTTATAGTTTGAGTATTTTAGATGGGTCCGTTTTTGTCCAATGTGTGCAGGAGGGTTTCCTGACACAGTATGTCGATAGACCAACAAGAGGCGAGGCCCCATTGGATTTGGTACTGGGTAATGAACCAGGACAGATGTTAGATTTGGAGGTAGGTGAGCACTTTGGTGATAGTGACCACAATTCGGTTACGTTTACTTTAGCGATGGAAAGGGATAGGTATATACCGCAGGGCAAGAGTTATAGCTGGGGGAAAGGCAATTACGATGCGATGAGGCAAGACTTAGGATGCATAGGATGGGGAAGGCAGGGGATGGGCACAATTGAAATGTGTAGATGGCTCAAGGAACAGCTACTGCGTGTCCTTGATAAGTATGTACCTGTCAGGCACGGAGGAAGTGGTCAAGGGAGGGAACTGTGGTTTATTAAAGTAGTTGAATCACTTGTCAAGAGGAAGAAGGAGTCTTATGTAAAGATGAGACGTGAAGGTTCAGTTAAGGCACTCGAGAGTTACAAGTTAGCTAGGAAGGACCTAAAGAGAGAGATAAGAAGAGCCAGGAGGGGACATGGGAAGTCTTTGGCAGGTAGGATCAAGGATAACCCTGAAGCTTTCTATAGGTACGTCAGGAATAAAAGAATGGTGAGGCTAAGAGTAGGGCCAGTCAAGGACAGTAGTGGGAGGTTGTGCGTGGAGTCCGAGGAGATAGGAGAGGTGCTGATTGAATATTTTTCGTCAGTATTCACACAGGAAAAAGACAATGTTGTCAAGGAGAATACTGAGATACAGGCTACTAGACTAGAAGGGCTTGAGGTTCATAAGGAGGAGGTATTAGCAATTCTGGAAAGTGTGAAAATAGATAAGTCCCCTGGGCCAGATAATATTTATCCTAGGACTCTCTGGGAAGCTAGGAAGGAGATTTCTGAGCCTTTGGCTTTGACCTTTATGTCGTCATTGTCTACAGGAATAGTGCCAGAAGACTGGAGGATAGCAAATGTTGTCCCCTTGTTCAAGAAGGGGAGTAGAGACAACCCCGGTAACTATAGACCAGTGAGCATTACTTCTGTTGTGGGCAAAGTCTTGGAAAGGTTTATAAGAGATAGGATTTATAATCATCTAGAAAGGAATAATTTTATTAGGGATAGTCAACACGGTTTTGTGAAGGGTGCCTCACAAACTTTATTGAGTTCTTTGAGAAGGTGACCAAACAGGTGGACGAGGGTAAAGCAGTTGATGTGATGTATATGGATTTCAGTAAAGCGTTTGATAAGGTTCCCCATGGTAGGCTATCGCAGAAAATACGGAGGCATGGGATTCAGGGTGATTTAGCAGTTTGGATCAGAAATTGGCTAGCTGTAGAAGACAAGAGGGTGGTGGTTGATGGGAAATGTTCAACCTGGAGTTCAGTGACTAGTGGTGTACCACAAGGATCTGTTTTGGGGCCACTGCTGTTTGTCATTTTTATAAATGACCTGGAGGAGGGTGTAGAAGATTCGGTGAGTAAATTTGCAGATGACACTAAAGTCGGTGGAGTTGTGGACAGTGCGGAAGGATGTTGCAGGTTACAGACGGACATAGATAAGCTGCAGAGCTGGGCTGAGAGGTGGCACAGTGGAGTTTAATGCAGAGAAGTGAGAGGAAAGGCTGAGGGACTTGAGGCTGTTTTCGTTAGAGAGAAGAAGGTGACTTAATAGAGGCATACAAGATGATCAGAGGATTAGATAGGGTGGACAGTGAGAGCCTTTTTCTTCAGATGGTGATGGCTAGCACGAGGGGACATAGCTTTAAATTGAGGGGAGATAGATATAGGACAGATGTCAGAAGTAGGTTCTTTACTCAGAGAGTAGTAAGGGTGTGAAATGCCCTGCCTGCAACAGTAGTGGACTCGCCAACATTAAGGGCATTTAAATGGTCATTGGATAAAATATGGATGATAAGGGAATAGTGTAGATGGGCTTTAGAGTGGTTTCACAGGTCAGCACAACATCGAGGGCTGAAGGGCCTGTACTGCGCTGTAATGTTCTATGTTCTATGCTTAGCATATTTCTATGAACTTGTTCTTCCCACTACTTTAGAAAAGATGGTCGTAACCGGTTCAAAGTAAATGGCAAATTTACAACATTTTTCCAAGGCCTATAATATTAATATATCACAATGTCCATTGATTTTGAATAAGTACATTGATGTTTAATCATATTATATATTAAGAGGCAAATTTATAATCCTTTCATTTCCTATTTCAGATTTGTCACCATTTGATTTATTCCCTTTGCTTTTTCCAGATAAATCCGGGAGGTTGGCGGGTAACGCATTCTCAATGCCATTCTAATATTTGTCCGAGAATGAAGTGTAGGAATCTCTGACTCTCCTTCTCCTTCTGATCCCATCCCCCACCCCAACCAACTTCACCACAATGAATTTGACACCAAGAATTCAGTGCAGTGAGGGATGAACCCTCAATCTTACCACGTTGTATTTACTGTTCCACTTTTATTCAATTTCACTTAAATGCTGTATGAATGAATTTACAAATACAGCAGTCACAGAGTTGACTCATGACATTATTTCTTCATAAACAAACTATTTATTTTACCTGGAACAAAACATTTGCCACTTTGAAAAGATTGCTAAAAATTGCTGTTTGCAAAAACACTGAGTGATAGATTTATTTTAGCTGTCATTCGAAGTCTTGTTTAAAACTGGCAATGTTGGAGAACGATTTCTAGAAATGCTGAATTACTAGTTTGGGAATCACTCCATTATTACTTCAGACTCCTGACAAAGAAAAACAACTGTTTGGGTGTCCTCTCCCCTGGGTCTTTTTTTGGTCTACAGTCATTTGCTACTTTTAAACATGATGGCAGAACTCCCAATGCAGCCGCTGAGCTTGTTGATTTGCTGACATTTCACAAGGGCCCACACAGTTAAACATACAGGGTAGCTCGGTGTGCAAGCAGTTTAGTCTTTCTGGTTCAGATATAATTGTCTAACCACAAGTCTGATGAGTACAGTTGTCATTTAGTATCGCTCTGAGAGTGGTAGTTTCCAAGTATAGCTTTCATGTCAAAACTGTGGTATGAACAGAGCTCCTGCTATCATCTGTTGAAACTTCCAGCAATGAAAACATTTTAACATTTCTAAATCTTCACTTTGCACCAGTCCAGTTGTTATATCTCTGGACTAGCAACTCGGCTGAGGGTTTAAAATCAAGAAATAGAAATATTTTGTTAAAAATTAGCACCGTGGCAATTTCTTCAAACTGTTCCACTTTTATTCAATTTCACTTAAATGCTGTATGAATGAATTTACAAATACAGCAGTCACAGAGTTGACTCATGACATTATTTCTTCATAAACAAACTATTTATTTTACCTGGAACAAAACATTTGCCACTTTCAAAAGATTGCTAAAAATTGCTGTTTGCAAAAACACTGAGTGATAGATTTATTTTAGCTGTCATTTGAAGTCTTGTTTAAGTCTTGCAATGTTAATCACAAGCAAAGTTTTTAAACCAAATAGAAAATATTTTAATCACCTATGTTTCCCCAATACTCAGTTTAAGTTTGAGGTTATATTTGTCACTCAAACATGCTCATTCATGCTGAGAGTGAAAAAAAATTAATGACACATTGCCTTAGTTAACATGTACAGAATTTCTAATCGATATCTATATGTTTTGAGCTGGATATAAAGGATTGGAAGCATCAGCGGCTGACCATTCTGAGCAGCTGTGCTGATTTTGTTTATTCAGGTGTGGAGGGTGTCAGGTAAAACACTTGAATGGTTGGCTGTATAACAGCTACCAAGTTTTTAATATTTTGAGGGAGAAAACCCTGCATGCATTGAAAAAGCCTGATGAACTATTAAACAAAATAATTGCTCAGCTGTATTTTATGATCAACCACAACTACTCATATTTATAGCATCTTTAATATCATGAAACGTCACAAGGTGATCAGTGAAGCATTATAAAACAATGTATGACTGAAGCACAGAAGAGATATTAAGTCAGTGTTCAATCCGAGGTAAGCAGCCACGCATAAGCCGTAGGTTAGAGCAAAAAGAGATTTATTATTACCTACAATCAAATCACCACATACTCCCCAGAGGGTTTCCTTCCCCAAACTACACCTGTTGAAGCCCTGCCGCTTTATCGGGGAGGTTCATAGTCCCCAGAGGGCACGGGAAACCTGATGGTTCCTTTCCCGTAACCTCCGCTGGGGTTATGTGAACACCGTGCCGTTATTGGACACCTCGGGGATTCCATGTGTACTGAAAATCTGGCATAGTTTTTCTCATAGTGGCTCGGACAGTTGCCGCCTGTATCCACAGTGCTTAAGCCACTTAGAGTGGGCGTCTACCAGGAAGAGGAACATTGCCCACAGGAAAGGGTTCACAAAGTCGCTATAAACATGGGCCCAAGACATTTTGGGCTATTCCCAAGGGTGGAGAGGGGCTGCCGTAGGTAATCGTTATTGAGCCTGACACTGGGGGCATCGCTGGGCTACCCGTTCAATGTCCACGTCGATGCCAGGCCACCAGATGTAGCTCTGGATGAGCATCATCATTTTAGACACTCCCATGTGTCCATTATGGAGGTCTAGTATGAGCGCTGCATGTCCACACTTGGGCACCATCACTGGGGTGCGCCATAAGAGCATGCTGTGTTTGATACTCAGTTCTTGCATCTCCCCCGTGTAAGCCATCAAGTCCGCAGGGAGAGCCCGGTGCTGGACCCCACGTACTGCACCATATGCCTGATGCGGGAGAGCTGTGCGTCAGTCTGGGTCCAGCTGCGGATCCAAGATACCGTGACTGGTAGCGAGTCCATGAAATGGAGGGCAGTTATTGCCTCGTCGGACCGTGGTGGGATGAGGTGGCTTAATGGGCAGTGGTAGACGGCTCATAGCATCCACGTGGGGTATGTGGGCCCTGAAGTGGTGTTCCAATAAGTAGTCATGCTGCCAGTAATAGCACCCAGTGCTGGACGTGGGCGAAGGTTATGAGAGAAATTGCACGGTCCTCCTTGAAGAGCCTCAGAAGGGGCTTGTGGACCTTCAGGATAGTGAGGTGGTGCCCGTAGACATACTGGTGAAATTCTTTACGTCAAATACCATGGCCAGTCCTTCTTTCTCGACTTGCGTGTACTGTTTCTCCGCATCGGCCAATGTCCGAGATGCAAATGCGATAGGTCGCTCAGGACCAACTTCCATTACAATGTTCTAGCAGGCCCGACGCCATAAGGGGGTGTCACAGGCCAGTAATGAGTGGCCTAGAAGGGTCAAAATGAGTAAGCAGTCTCAAAGAGGGAAGTTGATGCTTTACTCTGTGAAAGCTGCTTGTTGCTCGGTGCCTAGAGTTGTCACTGCTTCAGTAGTTTATGGAGGGGAGCCAATGTTGTGCCTAATCCTGGGAGGAAGTTCTCATAATAATTGACCAGCCCCAGGAAAGGCCAAAGTTCCGTTGGCCCTCCCTGGCACCGGGACTTGACGGATGGCCTGAACCTTCTCCCCCATGTGTGCAGACCGTGGTATAACACCTCGGCTGCTTTGAAGACGTACTTCTCTTGGCACAGGTGGACACCAGCCACCACAAAGCTGAAAAATTGGCCTTTCACACCTTTTGTTCTCTCTGGGGTCTGCCATTAGCACTCTTTCCCCTTGGTTTCTGTGGCCATTAGCACCCGGTTTCCCTGGGTCTCTGTGGCTATGGCTCATCTTTCATTCTCACTCCACAGTATAAATATTTCCCACTTTCTCTGTCTGTTAGCCTTGACAAAGAGTCATTAGACTTGAAACATCAGCTCTTTTCTCTCCCTACAGATGCTGCCAGACCTGCTGAGATTTTCCAGCCTTTTCATTTTGGCACCACAAAACTTTGTAGCACTTCTGCCAAATTGCAAGGTGCTCCTATTCGGATGATCCGGTTATCAATACATCATCCAAGTACACTGCCATGCGTGGTAGCCCCCACAATATATTCTCCATGATCCTCTGAAATATTGTGCATGCTGAGGAGGCCCTGAATGGTAGCCAGTTTTACTCATGGAATCTCATTATCATGCCAGTGTGAGATCCGAGGTGAGCTGCCATGCATAAGCCATAGGTTAGAGCACACAGAAGTTTATTATTACTTACAATCAAATCACCACCACTCCCTGGAGGGTCACCTTCCCCAACCTGAATCCAATTTGTGTTTTTTATATTAGAGGGGCTACACCTGTTAAGGGGAAGCCTTGCCCCTTTACCGGGGAAGTTCATATTCCCCGCAGGGCACGGGAAACCTTATGATTCCTATCCCATGACCTCCGCTGGGGTTATAACAATCAGATGGCTAAAAGTCTGCTGAAAACTTGCTGGTATAATTTAAGAAATATCTTGAGGGAAGAAAGTGAGATAGATGGCCCCATTGAGGGCATTCCTGAGCTTGGGGCCAAGACACTGAAGGCATAGCCACCAATGGTGCAGCAATTAAAATGGAGGATGCACAAGTGGCCAGAATTGGTGCACTGCAGATGTCTCTGAGGGTTGTGGGGTTGTAGGATGTTTCAGGGAAAGGGAGGGGCAGGACAATGGAGAGATTAGGAAACAAGGGTGGGAATTTTTAAATCATGGTGTTAATTGACCGGGAGTCAATGTAGGTCAGCATGCACAGTGGTGGTAGGGGTATGGTACTTTCTGTGATTTAAGACACAGGTGGCAGAGTTTTGGATGATCATAAGTCTCGAGACAATAAAGCAAGGATGAGGGTTTCAACCGCAGATGAACAGTGGTGAAGTTGGGCGATGTAACCGGTCATTTTAAGAATCAATGGTAAAAATTGGGATTATAATCACATCTGTACATAATTTGCTGTGATCTGTTTTAGTTATTATGCAGGTAAAAAATAGCGATAAATTAGACGTGTATGAAAATCACTGCTTCGACTGTAAGAAATGAAAAAGCATGCACAACAGTCATGAGTAATGCGAATTTTACAAAGACAAGCTGAGATCAGAGTAATAATAGTAACAGTAACATTTATTCTGCAAATCTGTAAATTCAAAAGATTCCCCTCATGCCCCTCTGCCAGACTCTGCCATCCACCCACTCCACATGTCCCTTCATGCCCCTTTGCCAAACTGCCCCCTCAGGCTCCTCTTGCCACATGCCAAGCTCTGGCACTCTATGTCCATTGACTCACTGTACACTTTATGGAAACAATAGTGCTTAGTGGGACCTATCAAACCACAGTTTTGAAAAAATGTAATCCATTGATAAATTTTTCTGATGAGCAAAAGTCTGGATTCAAGCTAATATAAGTATCACTCTTGCAAGCCCTTTGACATTTCAAAAAGGAAAAAAACAGAAGTATTTGAAAGCACTTGTTATGGCAACAAACATTGTGAAATTGACTGCACAGATCAGAGAGGCTGAGCTGTCAATCAAACTCTGAGCAGCAAGAATTTTTATAATTCAATAGCTGCCTGGGGTCTGAATCATGTCTCATTATGTATGCTCAGGCTCTGTGATCTCTGCAGCCAATTTCACAATGTCTGTTGACTTAACTTTAGTGGTTTAGATGTATTTGCAGTTTGTAGCTTTTGAAACGTCAAATGACCTGTGTGATTTTATTAGCTTGCAGTCAGACTTTGTCTCATAGGAAAAATTTGTCAGTTCGTTATTTTTTTCTAATTTCTTTTTTACAAATCCCACGATACACTACGGTAAGAGTACAGTGGATCAATCAGCATGGAAGTGCTAGAGTTTGGCACAGGGGCCATGATGGGCCTGAGGGGATGGGTGGAAGGGCAGACACTGACACATGTGGTGAGTGGCAGAGCGGAACTTGCCACAGATGAGATCTCTTAAAACTGAATAGCTGGGATAACACTAGAATGGTTCTACATAAGTTAGTTTATTAAGGATTGAGATTAATCATAGAAAGTATATGCAGAATTCATTATTAACCATTAAACCTGTAATTCTAGGATCTAACAGTGATAAGCATTTAAACTCTTGCTACAAGCAGTGGCCACAATGTATGATTGGACTTAAGCTAGCTAACTTGCCCAAGTTTTTGAGACAAACCAGGATAGTGTGGTCAGCAAATGATACAGTCAACTCAGTAAACAGTTCTTATCGGTGCCCCCAATATCCTGTCTTAAACAATCCATGGTGTAAAGAGAAAACCAGCTTTGGCATCCTGCTCCTGGATAAACAATGTGGTGGACAGGAACTGACTGCGACACATAGCATGGGAGTGTCAGAAAAACAACTTTAGAACGGGAACAAGATCCTGGTAAACAACAGGTGACTGGATGGGGTTAACTCATGAGCTGATCACAAGTCATCATTTTGCTTAAAGTAAATTTCATTGAATAATATAAAAATGACAACTCCAAGATTTGGATCAAGTCCAACTGGGGTTGGCTATTGATTTTTGGATAATCCTACAATTGGTGTGTTTTTATCAGTGTTAGCCAAATTGATCGGGACATTTATCCAGATCTCACTCCATGTAGATGAAACCAAGCTAGGAATAATAAAACCGCCTTAACCAGGTTGATGTGTATCTGCTGAACTGTGTATTAAGCTGAGCCATAACTATGAGGGAGAAACCCCACGTAAAAGCTAGCTCAATACTCAGGCCTTGGAAATGCTCCTACAGTAGGCATAAGAGAACTGAGAGGGAGGGTGGAGGGCAGAGCTTGGCATCGGGGGCATGAGGAGACATAGGGACTTGGTGCATAGAAATGCATGGGGTGGCTTGAATGAGGCAGGGGAGGGTGAAAGGGGTGAGAGCTGGAGGGCCTTTGTGTTTCTTTTCCATTGTGATAAAGTCCCATGGCACTGAGGCAAGCTTTCTAAACAGCCCACCTCCACAATTGACTGCCCTTGTGGCTGCCTCTGCACTTCTTCCCAATTGGCTGGTCTGACTCCATCTTGGACCTGACCCCCAGCAATTAAGATCCCGCCTTGGAGAACACTTTCTCTCTAGGTTGGGAGTCTGAGTTGGTGATTTTGGTGATTCTCCCTGTTCTCAAGGGGGTGGTGAGTTCAAAGAGGGCATGAGTGGAGATAGACGATGTACTAGAGAAAAAGGTGAGTTCAGGACTAAGGCAGGGGGAGTATTAAAGAAAAGTTTGGCCAAGTTAACTAGTACAAAATCCAGGCCCGCGTGGCATCTTCACAATTTATTTTCCCACCTACCTTTCTATCGCCAGCAAATGTGGCTACAATACACAATGTCTATTTCATCCAAATCATTAACATAGGTTGTAAATAATTGAAGCACATTTCCCTGTGACACTCAGCCTAATATTCCCCATACATCCCAACTGTGTCCAGAAAGATGCTACAGTTTTTTCATTCCTGGCATCCTACCACGTCTACTTGGAAGTCCAAACAACAATTACAAGAACTTACATTTCTATTTCACCTTTAAGATAATGAAACTTTCCAGGATGCTTTGCACATGCATTATAAAGCAAAGTATGACATCAAACCCATAAAGATATATTAGGACAATTGACCAAAAAGCTTTGTCTAAGAGATAGTATTAAGAAGTATCATAAAGTAGGAAAGTGAGGTATAAAATCTTAGAATAATAGAATTTACAGTGCAGAAGGAGGCCATTCGACCCATTGAGTCTGCACCGGCTCTTGGAAAGAGCACCCTACCCAAGCCCACACCGCCATCCTATGTCCATAATCCAGTAACCCCACTTAACCTTTTGGACACTAAGGGGAAATTTAGCATGACCAGTCCACCTAACCTGCACATCTTTGGACTGTGGGAGAAAACCAGAGCAGCCGGAGGAAACCCACGCAGACACGGGGAGAAATTACAAACTCCACACAGACAGTCACCCGAGGCTGCAATTGGACTCGGGTCCCTGGAGCTGTGAGACAGCAGTGCGAACCACTGTGCCACCATGCTGCTGGGAGCTGGAGAGCTATAAGGAGGGAATTCCAGACCTTGCGGCCTAGATAAATGAAGCACAACCACTAATGGTGGATGAATTATGACTGGGAATGCACAAAAAGCCAGAATTAAAGGACAGCTGATATCTCAGAGGATTGTGGGGTTGGAGAAGATGACAGAACTGTAGATGGGCAGAACTATGGAGAGATTTGTAAATGTAAATGAAATTTTAAAATCAAGGTGTTGCTTGACTGTGACTAAACATATGTGATCCTTCCACCTTTCAAAGCTTTAAAGACTGGGTTTACCCAACACTGGCCCCATCTACCTTGTTCTATGGATCAATAGACATTAATGATCCCATACAGTATTCCAAATTCTTCCTTCACCATGAATGAAAGACTAACTGATCATTCATCTGATTGTTTATGAGATCTTATGATACATGAGATTGGGTGCTGCGTTTGCTTCCATAATAATGATGACTGGCTTTCAACTTCATTCATTGTTTGCCAATACTTTTTTGTCTTTATGTAATGGAGAAAGGTGCTTAATAAATAAATAAATATTTATTTAAAAGTTATCATTAAAGTGATACGTGGTCTTTGGTGTTGAATCAATTTTCCAAGTTTGTTCAGCTGCTTTTGATCGCAACGTTTGCTGGAACATGTAGGCATCTCCTTCCGAAACAGTTAATGTTAGCCTGAGAATTCACAGGTTATTGTTATTGTAGTGGAGCATTCTCCCAGATCTTCCGGAGTCTCTCATTTTCTTTTGGAAGAGTACTGTACTGACCTGTCTCCCTGTGTATTTCTGCTATGCTTTTATGGTCTGTGTTCTCACTGGTTTTACTGTGCTGTCACTCTCCCTTCAATTAACCACATGGTAATGAATTAGTCATTTTTAAAGAAGGCTCATATTGTTCACTAGTTTATTTCACTGATAGGAAATGTTCAGTTCTGATCTGACTGAAGCTGTGACCAGAGTCAAGCAGTTTTTCTCTCACAGCAGTTCTGCTAAAGAGATGAACAGTCTTTAAAGCAATGCAGCATTGTCTGAGGACAAGGGAGAGCTGAAACAAGCTGAGAAGCATCTTCTGCAGACATACAGCCAGAGTTTATGCAGAGGTCTGATAGGAGTTGGATCTTGACATGAAAGCAGTATCAAGAGATTGCTCTTTCTCAAAGAATATCTGTGTAAAGCAGGTATTCCTATGTTCCATTGGTAGTTAAAGTGGATTGAGAGCTGAGATGTATCTTTTCCTGTTGTTTAAGTGGGAATAAAGGTAGCAGTTAAGAGTATTGTATTCACTGTATTAAATAGTATTGTGTAAGGGGTAATTGTAGGTTATTTTGTGGTGCAATGTTCAAAATATTCTAATACTGTGTTAGTAATAAAGTTTATTTTAATATACCATATCCCTATTTCTTCGTGCAATCGCTCCTTTCCTCACAGTCTTACAAAATTAATATAAAACATTGGGGTTTCTGCCAGTATCCTAGCCACTGTTGGGGTCTGGTCTGGGATTCTAATACAATCCAAGGCAGTGAGATTACTATGTGGATTGGGAAACTTGGCTCTATTCCTAAATAATTACTCCTAAAGCACCATATTCCACACTGAAAAAGCCATTGACACAAATTGCACCAAAAATAGAGATTTTGACCTAGAAATTTGTCGAGAAATATTTACACACATGGAAAGTGTGGGCCAGAGGCAAAACAGATGGCAATTATCCCAGAGGAAGCTTAGCAATTTTGTTGGTCCTGGAAATGAAGGTGTGGAGGGGCTGGGAGGGAGGCAAGCAAGAGAGCTGTGTTCACAGTCCATTAATAGGTCACATTAACACTGTGGAGCCAGGATGAACACTCATGCTTTCTCTTGTTACCATATAAATATGACTTTCAAAACAAATGTTTTACTATTTTGGTGACAGCCTTCAGCTGTCCCTATAAAGACTACTGGATAAGCTTCAGTAGGAAGCAACACACTGAACACAGCAGTTAAGGGTTTTTGTGTCACTGTATTGATTAACAATGATGTGGAGATGCCGGCGTTGGACTGGGGTGAGCACAGTAAGAAGTCTTACAACACCAGGTTAAAGTCCAACAGGTTTGTTTCAAACACGAGCTTTCGGAGCACGGCTCCTTCTTCAGGTGAATCTGAAGAAGGAGCCGTGCTCCGAAAGCTCGTGTTTGAAACAAACCTGTTGGACTTTAACCTGGTGTTGATTAACAATGTGTAAGGGGTAATTACAAGTTACTTTTGTGTGTGATGTTAAGATATTTTAATACTGTGTTAGTAATAAAGTTTGCTTTAATATACCAGTTCTCTATTTGAAATCACTCCCGGGTCAAGGTATTCTTTCCTCACAGTCTTACAAAATTAAAATAAAATATTGGGGTTTCTGTCCAGTATCCAAGTAAATGGTGGTGTCTGGTCCCAGATCATAATACTCCCTTCTCCTGTTCTCCACCCAGAAAATGGGCAGAACAAAAAATTATTCCTCCATCTTTGTGTCAGTCCCTTTCAACACATACTGTAAACAGTACATACTGTAAACAATCATGCCATGGCAGACATTTGAATTTAAGTATCAGAGATAGGAAAAAGAAAGGCAGTCCAAAGTGATTGTCTGCAATAAGGGAAGTTTGCAGATTGACATGGAGTTCTGGCAAACCACCAATATGCCTCATCCATCGCAATAATGTTTTAAATCAACTGATCCTTCTTTTTCCAAAAACCCCTTGAGTTTTCTACAAACCTCATTCGTTTCTTCTTTCATGGTACAGTAATGCAAATTTGCCTCCAGTTTTTCTCCATGTTGATCTGATTTTGCACTCCACTGGATGCTCTGACCCTCTAGAACTTCAAGCTTCTGCTGAAGAGAGTCCACTGAAGCTTCAATGAATTTCTGCAAAAGAAAGTTATCAGAGGTTAAACAAGCTAGCGAATTTAGTAATTTGTGTCAATGGAAAGATTTCTGCACAATCTAAATTTAACTTACGGACTGCTGTGCAATAGAGATTATATCCGTTGCTAACGTAAGAGACAATTTGTACAAATGGCGCACATGTATCTCCTTTTCTTTGTGGTGACTAAGTTGTATCTTTGCTTGACTGCTGGTGTCAGACATTCTTAACAGTTCTGGATATTGCAGCTCTCCGGTCTTCATCATCTCCTCAAGCTGAAATTAAACCCATTAAATAACAATTGATCATAAAAATTACTGCAACAGCAACTTTTATTTATATGGGGCCTTATTTAAAAAAGTATTTATTCACATTTTTCAATTTTATACACACACAGTAAAACAGTATTACAATTTAAAAAACCTGGAGTCCTCATCCCCCCCCCCTCCCAACCCCTGTACAAAATATCTCCCGACAGAAACCCCATCCCCCACTCCCCTCCCTCCTCATTCCCTACAGCTAACAGTGACCAACTTTTTATTCCCGCCAGCAATGCTTGACGCCACCTTTAGAAAATGGAGACAGGACTGGGGGACACTAGCAGTCAGGGAATTTTACATAAGGGACAGACTCGCGACCTTGGACGATCTAATGGAAGATCTGGAGCTACCGACAGGACAGGAACTCCGGCACATTTAAATTAAACACTTTCTCCGCAAGGAGGCGGAAAGGTACCCTAGGGCCCAAGAGACAAGTTACTGGAAGAACTAATAAACTTTGACAGTAAACGGGGGCGGGGAAGGGAACTGTGAGGACATCTATGGACGGTTGCTGGAAAGGCCAAGAGTACAACTGGATGGAGCCAGGCGAAAATGGGAGGATGACATTTGGGCGGAAGTAGGTTGGGGATTCTGGGGTGAAGCACTGAGTAGTACCAACTCCACCTCCTCCTACACTAGGCTAAGTCTCATGCAGTTTAAAGTGGTGCACAGAATGCACCTGACCAGACCCTGAATGAACAGGTTCTTCCTGGAGGTGGAGGATAAATGTGAACGGTGCCAGGGAAGCTCAGCCGACCACGCCCAAATGTTTGGGGCCTGCTTCAGACTTGTCGGGTTCTGGACAGTCTTTTTCAAGGCAATATCCAAGGTTGTGGGGGAGAGGGTGGAGCCGTGCCCGAGAGTGGCAATCTTTGGGGTATCGGAGCAGCCAGAAGTACATATGGGGTGATGGCCAACGGCCTGGCTTTTGCATCCCTCATCACACGCCGGAGAATCCTGCTCGGCTGGCAATCCGCAGCACCACCCACAGCTGCAAATTGGCTGGAAGGCCTATCGGAATTTCTCCGCCTCCAGAAGATCAAGTACACCATCCGAGGGTTGGACAAGGGCTTCCACAAAGCATAGGAGCTATATAGCAGCCTGTTCGAAGACCTGTTTGAAGCCAACAGTGACTAGGGAAAGGAGGGGGGGAGAGGGGGGAGGAGGGATGGATGAAAACAAATAAGAACACATCCAATGGAGAGGAGCAGAGGGGGAGGGGAGATGAAGTGAGGAGGGAACCCAAGGGAGTCACAGAGTGAAACAAGGGGAGAAAGGAAGGAGGGGAGGGGCAGGAAGCAACCCCCCCCCCCCCCCCCCCCCCTCCGATGGACCCTGCAAGGACAACAACCAAAACCACAGCAGAACATAGGGGAGCACAGTGGCTGACACGCAGGGTGAAAGATGGTACAGTGTGTATTAGGGAAAAAACAGACTGTCAATGGGCGTAAGGGAGGGAGGGGGGGTGGACAGCAGATGGAGAGAGTATATGTAAACATTTGTAAATAAGAGACATCACGACATGTAAATACCAGGTGAACTATATTTTAAATTATTATTCTGTAAAAACTGACAAATGTCAATAAAAATATTTTAGAAAGAAAGTACAGAATAAACAGCTGCCATCTCCAGTACAACCTCGCAATTGCTCTCCTCACAGTGCACTTAACTGTCTCGAGATATAAGAATTGGATAAGATCCCCCAGCCACACTGAGGCACTAGGTGGAGAAGTTGACCTCCACCCAGCAGCACCCACCTTCGAGCAATCAGTGAGGCGAAGGCCAGGACATCAGCCCCCGCCCCAGTCTGCAGCTCTGTCAGGTCCAACACCCCAAATATGGGCCCCCTAGGGACAGGGCTTCAGTTCAATTAGTAGAATTACTGACATGGTGCTGAAGAAGGAGACCGCCATGAGCTTAGGGAACGACCAGAACATGTGAACATGATTAGCCGGGCCCCGCCCACACCACTCACACTTATCCCCCACCCTCTCAAACAGCTTGCTCATCCTGGATTTGGTCAGGTGGGCTCGAAGCACTACCTTCAACCATATCAACCCTAACCTCGCACATGATGACATTGTATTCACCCCATTCCTCCAGCTCAGACCCCAACTCCTCCTCCCACTTAGCCATACCCCCTCCACCAACACTGCCTCTTTCACCATAATCATACCATAAATCCCCTATGTACTTCCCTCCTCCATTCCGGCCAGCAACAAAACCCTCTCCAACAACGAGGACAGAACACCACAGGGAATGCCGATGAAACCTCTTTGGTGAAGTTGGGGACCTGCAGGTGTGGTGATATGCATCACTATAAACACACAAGGGGTTTATGTAAATACACGTAGACTAGATAGACACTAGAGGGAGCACCAGAGACATGACATACAAACATTCAACCAATAGGTCAGTAAGATAGGACACGGCCAATGTGCATTCAGGACACACACAGAGGTGACACTACCACAGGGGGGCATTACACCAACCCATATAAAAGGACACAGCACACATGATCTTCCTCTTTCCAGTGGAGACACTCAGTGAGTACACATGGGTTAATTTGAAACACATCACACCCACCATCTGGATTGTAGCAGACCCATTCGTCAGTCTGAGTAGCTATAGCAGGATTAACAGGAGAATCGAATCCAAATAGGAGAATCATTAACAGTTTAATAAATGTGTTAAAGCTATCTTCAAGTCTTCCTTTGTCAGAGTGCACATCAAGGAAGCAGCTTATGCTACGTCAAGAGCATAACAAAACATGGTACCAGTGAGTGAACTGTTTAAATCCATATAGTTACAACTCAGCAAACAATGACAACCAGCAAGAGCAGCCAGGCAAGATGATGTTCGAGATTCCGGTTCCACAGCAGCTCAGGTACCAAGGCAATCTCAGGGAAAACTGGTGTGCGTTCAGGCAGAGATTCGAGATCTACCTGGTAGCGTCCGACCAAGATGGTGTGGTGGATGCAGAGAAAATAAAGCTTCTACTTACCATTGCGTGTCCAAGAGCAGCTGAAATCTTCCAGACCTTCAAATACACACAGGGGCAAAGCAAGAGCGACTACCAGGCAGTCCTGGACAAATTCTGCGAGGAACATACAAAAAAATAGTAAAAAAAGGCACCAAAACTCACCATGAGGTAGGCTTGCAGCAACAAGTGGCAGTTTTGATTTGCAGCCATCTTGAAAAAGGAGCTGCACTTGCGCAGTTGCGCGAAGAGTGCACAGGACGGGAAGGTCTGTTTACACATGCAAAATTGCGAAAAAGGCCCCAAGTAAAGGAACAGCGATATACGCATGCGCAATCGCTTCCTACACTCCACATCACACACTTCGTGATGTCAGAGGCCCGGACCACGCCCACTTAAAGGGGAAATATCCCAAAACATGAAAAAATGTTTTAAAGCCGAAAAACCGATTCTTTCACCTGGAACGACAGCACAATGCCTGAGGTTTGACCAGTAGCTGAAAGTAACCTCGGCAGAACCCTGCAATATTCAGTAAGCACCGCCCGAGAAAATGATATGGTCTTGGAAGACAACGACTCAGATGAAGATTTCATCTTGGGAAATGGCAACCTCAGTACCAAATCCGAACCATAACTAGACGTGTTGTACATTGAAGACCCCAACGACGAGTTCTTCAGATTGGGGAATCCTCAGCCCAGCATATATGACATCCCGACTCGTGAGTGCAGGATTATGCTGCGGCCTGATGCCAAGAGACAGAGAGCGGTCCAAGCCCACAGAGAGCGGCCTGTTGCCACACAGAGAGTGGTCCACGCACCACGCAGAGTCCACGACTCCACACAGAGAGTAGTCCACGCACCACAAAGGGTTCCAGCCTCCACACAAGAAGTGAAGACAGTCTCCACAGCGATAACAATGCACAATTCCACACAGGGAACGCTCTAAGACTCCACAGAGGGAGTGACACAAGCCTCCACAGCGAGCTCGTGGACAGCCTCCACGATAGAAGCAACGCAAGGCACCAGAGCGCAGTCCTTGCATGAACAAGACCATGAGGGTCTGGCAACCTCCTCTGAGCAACCAGCAGCAGACAATGCAAGTCTGCCACGCTCAAGTGAACAACAGAAAGACTATGACAGTCTGCCATGCTCAAGTGCACAGCAAGAAGACTATGACAGTCTACCATGCTCCAGTGAACAAGAAGACTCTGACAGTCTACCCAGCTCAAGTGAACGACAAGAAGACACTGAGGCTCTTCCCACTGTATGTGAGACAAGTGACAACGGCATCCCACTTCTCATACCAGATGTGCAACGTGACAGGCCTCAGCTAGTGTCTAAAGAGCCACTCAACAATCACAGTGAGACTATTGGTGACTCCGGTGACACTACGTTACTTCAAATCTCATTCGCTCGAGCCTCTCCACAAGCAAATGCATTCCTGGACATTTTGACTCCACACGGGGAGCATCAAGAAACCAA
This sequence comes from Scyliorhinus canicula, assembly GCF_902713615.1. Classification (NCBI taxonomy): domain Eukaryota; kingdom Metazoa; phylum Chordata; class Chondrichthyes; order Carcharhiniformes; family Scyliorhinidae; genus Scyliorhinus; species Scyliorhinus canicula. The sequence goes on along the minus strand of NC_052147.1, from coordinate 195,815,170 downwards.
AGCTGATTCAGATAAACCAGAAAGGGCTCCAGACGGGAAGCATCGACAAGCCAAAACTGACTCAAGTGAAACAGACCAGACTCCAGATGGGGAGAATCGACAAGCCAAAGCTGATTCAAGTAAGCCGAACATGACTCCAGATGGGGAGCGCCGCGAACTCAGTGATGGCACACTCAAGGCAACAGCAGATGCCACAAAGGACGCTAACACGAGTAACTGTGTGAAGGACTCGTATTATCCACAGAGTGTGGTCCTTGAGTGCAACAAACACGACAACATCAAAGACGATAACAAGAAGCGTACCAAAGGCAACAACGTCGACAACAAGCACGACAAACACAATGCTACTGGAACTGCGACTGGTACAACATGGTATGACTCTGCAAGTGCGGGACACTGTTACTGCTCAGCTCAGTACCATGACATACCATGGTAGGACGATACAGATTGCATACATCGCTACCACAAGCATCGGAAGAAAAAAAGACTCCAAATCAGACAACAAAGTGATTTGACCACTTCTTGGTTCCTTACACACAGGGACACTGACGGTGTTTACAAAGCAATGCCACCATCAACATCACCAACTCACCAACCAAACACGAAAGACACTCGACCATAATAATTAATTAATTTTGGACTCATGCATATGATTTGGACTGATTGTTTAATGATCACCGTTATCATAACTTGTACATAGCATCACTTATCTACCTGTTTTTGTTCATGCATATGCATCATGATATGCATCACTGTAAACACACAAGGGGTTTATGTAAATACACGTAGACTAGATAAACACTAGAGGGAGCACCAGAGACATGACACACAAACATTCAACCAATAGGTCAGTCAGATAGGACACGGCCAATGGGCATTCAGGACACACACAGAGGTGACACTACCACGGGGGGCATTACACCAACCCATATGAAAGGACACAGCATACATGATCTTCCTCTTTCTAGTGGAGACACTCAGTGAGTACACAGGGTTGATTTGAAACACATCACTCCCACCACCTGGATTGTAGCAGACCCATTCGTCAGTCTGAGTAGCTATAGCAGGATTAACAGGAGAGTCGAATCCAAGTAGGAGAATCGTTAACAGTTTGATATATATGTTAAAGCTATCTTCAAGTCTGAACTTTCCTTTGTCAGAGTGCATATCAAGGAAGCAGCTTATGCTACATCAAGAGCATAACAAAACAACAGGTACCTAAAAACATCAGCATCTGAAAGCCCAAATGTCTCCGATAACTCCTCCAGGCTCGTAAATCGCCCCTCCAAAAACAAGTCTCTCATCCCTCCCACCCACTTCCACTCCACCCCCTAAACCGGCCACCCAGCCTCGCCGACTCAAATGGATGGTTCACCCAAATCAACACCAGCTTCGATACTGCCCCCAATTTAGAGTGCTGCCAAACTTGTTTCCATATGTTCAATGTGGAGACCCACTATCAGGTTCACCTGAATACTTCCCCGACTCCATCAGACCCAAACAGCCTCAAGATTTATACATAATAAAATGTACCAGGCACTTCATTGGTGCATTCTAAAATGAAATACAACACCGAGCCACATAAGGAGATACCAGGGTAGTTAACCAAAAGTTTGGATTTTATGGAGCGTTTTAAGGGAGGAAAGAAGCAGAGTGGTGAAAAGAAGGAATACCAGAGTTAGGTGGCTAAATAAAAGCACAGGCACCAATGGAGCAGCAGTAAAAATAAGTGATTCTCAAGACTAGCACAATTATCTTGATGTTTGTGTGCCTGGAGGAGACGACTGAGATAAAGAGCAGAGAGGCCACAGAGGGGTTTGAAAACAAGGATGAGAATTTATAAATTGAGGCATTTGTTTGCGGACCATTGTAGGTTATTAAGGACAGGATGAATGAATGGACTTGATGCAAATTGGGGTATGGGCAGCAGAGGTTTAGATGATGACATATGTACAAGGGTATATTTTGAAAGGCTAGCGAGGAGGAACAATAGTATTAATACTTTGGAAACATGGAGAATCTGATGTAAAATTAAATCCTTGAATGAAGTCAAATTAAGAAGACTGCTTTAAATTCTGGAATGATGCATTTGGCACGATTTTCCCACAGCGTTGCGCCCAGCGCCAATCCCGTTATGTCGGGTGCACAGTGAGATGCACTGTGGCGGGCGGGTGAACACGGGAGAGCTCGTGACCACCATCATCACCCTGTCGGAAGGCTCCGGATCAGCCTCCAGGCGTCCCTCCTCCCAATCGTAAGGCCCTGAATCTTACCTCGTGATGGAGGGGCAACTGGACTGAGCTCCGGATGCCCCTGCATCATCTAACTCTGTCAGCCTTGGTGACTCCCCAATGGCTGCACCATGGTGTCGATATCCTCGGCGATGCCCCTGTGAGTGGGCTATTCCTGTGCAATGCCTCGCCATTGTCCACCTGCATCTGGGACACGGTCCTCAGCGACCAGGACAGGGCCTCAGTGATGCCCACCTGAGACTGGGACATGCTCTGGAGCGCCCCTTCAAGGTCCACATGACATTGGAACATGTCGCCCAGGGGCTGGGACATGATCTGCAGTACCTCGGCAATGCCCACCTGCGACCGTGACATGCTCCGCAGCGCCTCGGAAACATCCACCTGCGTCAAGGACATGTCCCCCAATGACTCAAACATGCTGTCGAGGCACTCAGTCATGGCCATCACTGACTGAGCAAAGCTTTGGACACCACGACTCATGGTGCTGACCTCGTGCTCCAGGCTTTGAAGATGGTGGGGAAGGCAATTGCCCCGGTGAGGTTGGCTGTGGCAAAGACATCGGCCGGTTTGAGGGAGCAGGATGAGAAGATGAAGAGAGTGGAGGCCATGTCGCAGCACAGAGATCAGCTCATCTCGATGGGGAATGAGCTGCAGGGGGTGGTCGAAGCCAAAAGGGGCTGCGAGCAAAGTTGGAGGACTTGGAGAACCACTCCAGGTGGCAAAATTTGAGGATTGTGGGCCTACCCAATGGTGTGGAGGGCTCGAGGCCGACGGTGTACTTTGCCAGGATGTTGACGGATCTGATGGGGGACCCTCTCGGTATGAACTGGACCCAGCTCATTGTTCGCTGAGGCCCAAGCTGAAGTTGAGCGAGCCACCAAGGGCAATGATCATCTCTTCACCTCCATTTGCTTCCTATAGCCCTGCAGCTCCCCTGGATGTTGCATGTTGCAGAGTACGGCTACATGTCCACCTCTGAGCCACTCACGTTCTCACTGGACGGGTTAGTATCTGAAAACTCTAACCCCATCACCAGCCGATGCCTCCACTGCCTTGAGGCTTCCAGTGACCCTTCCATTAAACCTGCAAGCCTGGCTTAGTTGAGGACTCACGCTGCCAACACATTCACATTCCTTCCATTTATCCTCCCAACCCTCTGGTGCGACAAGCTTGCCCCGTTCCTCTGATCTTGTTTCCTTTGAACCCCAGGTAAGATTGAAATACTTGGTAAAACACCATGTAATTGGCTGCTTTATTATGTTAGTGCCTTCCTGCCTTCTTTCAGTCTGCCATCGATCTACCACATTGACCGCCTTTGGAAAAATGGGCCGATGGTTGGAAGAGGTTGGCTATTTTACTGTCTTCATTCTGACCACCCCCACCGTCCACTCCCACCTCATTGTACTGACAGGGTGAAATCACAGGTAAAAGCACAGACTATCAGAATTGATAAAATGTCATATAGATGGTTCAGAGTGGAACAGTTGATATTGGTTGAGGTACACAATGCTAAGTGATCGTCCAGAGCTGTATGGGAGTGCAGATTTTATTGAACCTGCTTTAAAAACTGATGCTGATGATGCACAATCACTTGCATTTTTCTGCATAAGTGTGACAGATGGTTTCTGCCAGGCCTTGGAATGTAATACCCTGATACGCTATGCCAGCTGTCTTAAGTGACATCATGCAAGAATGGTTGTCTGGATTGCATTCCATAGATGACATTGCAAAGTTCTTCTAAAATCAGAAGGTCAAATGAGAGTGTGCCTATCAGCAGTGGCGTGAGTGCAGAATCATGGTGGCAGCTAATTGGCACTTATGTCAATCGCTGATCCATAGCATCACTTAGTCCTGCAAAGAAGGCAACAGGCATTCCTTAACATAATAAGATCAAAGCAACTCCAACACGGTTGCAAAGTGGCTTTTTGTAAATACAGTTTTGTATTCAATAGAACTTCCCAGCTCTTTGAGCAGCCACAAGTGAGTGGCATATTCTCGATCCGAAACGGCGTGTATTTTGCAGTCATTGGTGAAGCAATGGAACTCCCTGCTGATCTTGAAGCCTTGCGAACAAACTTTATTTAATTGGTGTGGGGTTGTAGCGATGTTGTAAATCTGTCCAAGCAGTTCATCATTTTCAAGGATTCGCAGACAGGAATTGGAAAGCAAAAAACAAAATCACTATTTAAAAACTTTACATACGAAAAAAATAAATATTAGGACATAAACGTGGGGTAAATGTAGAAGTGGAAATATCATGAAAATAAGCCCTGGAGAAATTTTCTTTTAAAAGTCAAGTAATTAGCTGAGGGACAAGGCGGAGAAGCCGACCCCCACCACAACAGGACCCGCCTTTGGACGATCACTGAGGTGAAGGCTAAGACATCTGCCTCCACACCCGCCTCCAACCCCGGCTGATCTGACACCCCAAATATGGCTTCTAGGGGGCCTGGTTCAAGTCTCACGTGTACTGCCTTTGAGATTACCCTAAAGACCTCTCTTCAATACCCCTCCAATTTTGGACAGGACCAAAACATATGAATGTGATTTTTGGGCCCCACACCACAAAACAGCCACTTTTGTCCAAATTTAGCTTACACCCCGAAAAAGGCCCAAACACTCGAAGCAATTCCAGTATACCACCCATCGACGTACTCAGTTCCGACACATACAATAGCAAATCACCTGCGTACAAAGATGCCCGAAGCTCCACCCTCTCCTGCACTATCTCCCTCCACACCCCCAAACTCCTCAACGTGATGGTCAAAGGCTCAATCACAAGTGCAAACAACAGGGGGAACATAGGACACCCCTGCCTGTTCCCTCGGTGCAGAGCAAGATACTCCGAATTTATACTATTCGTGCGACGCTCGCCTTCGGTTCCATGCAAAGTAATCTTACTCACTCCACAAAGCGCGGCACAATCCCCAATCTACCCGGTCAAACGCCTTCCCGGCGTCCAACGTCACCACTACCTGTCTCCCTTCCCTCTGCCAGTTTCATAACTACATTCAATACCCTCCTAATGTTTGAAAAGAGCTGTCTCCCTTTTACAAACCCAATCTGATCATCCCTTATCAACTTCGGGAGGCATTCCTCCAATCTACCTCCAACACCTTTGCATCCACATTCAAGAGTGAGATGGGCCGATACGACCAACACTCTGTTGGATCCTTATCCTTCTTTTTTTAAATAAATTTAGAGTACCCAATTATTTTTTTCCAATTAAGGGATAATTTAGTGTGGCCAATCCACCTGCTCTGCACATCTTTTGGTTGTGGGATGAAACCCACCCAGACACGGGGAGAATGTGCAAACTCCACACGGACAGTGACCCAGGGCCGGGAGTCGAACCGGGTCCTCATTGGTGCAGTCCCAGTGCATCACGTACCACCGTTAACCTTATCCTTCTTGAGCAACAAGGAAATCGATGTCTGCCCCAAAGTCTGTGGCAACCCCCTCGCCCTATCATCTTCAAAGCTTCCCATACCACCGCCCATGAAACCTCCCCCGTACAATTAAACCCCACGGATTCCTCAATTACTTTCCCAATCTTATCACAAAACCCTTAGTCCCCCAATAACCCCAGATCAAATCTCCACCCTGGCCTCTGCACTGTCCCCTTCTCCAGCACCATGTCCACCCAATGCGGCACATGATTCGATATCACAATTGCCGAATATTCCACCACCTTGACCTCGGCCAACAGCGCCTTCCCCACCACAAAAAAATCTATCCGCGAATAGACCTTATGAACTGAAGAGAAAAATTAATACTCCCGCTCCCTCAGGTGCAAAAACCTCTAAGGGTCCACTCCTCCCATTGTCACCATAGGTCCAGCCTTCACCCAACCAATGTGACAAGCGAACGCGGCCGTGACCTGTCTAATCTCGGCTCCTGCATCAAGTTCCAGTCTCCAGCCACTAACAATTCATGTGAATCCAAGTTGAGGATGGCCCCACACACTTTCGTCGCTAAAAAGAACAAAAATCATAAAACTTAACTGCTATAACAGCATGAAGTAAAAAAACTCATCAAAGTCAGAACTGCATCTATACATTCTCCCAATTCACTTCCACAGTCCACAACACCTCTTCAGTCCCATTCTTCACTTCTGTCCCAAGCCTTCTGCCTTCACCAATGCCTCCGCCACCTCCACTGTCTCAAAATAGAAGTCTCTGGAGTTGTAGGTCACCCTCAGCTTCGTTGGACACTCCAAACCCTTTCCCACTGTTGTACAATGCCGTCTTCACTCGAACGAAAACCGTTCATCTCCTTGCCAGTTCCACTGACAAGCCCTGGTAAATGCAAACTCCACCACCAGCCCACTGCACCCCTCACTTCTGATTTGCCCAGTTCAAAACCTTTTCCTTCATGTGGTAACTGTGAAAACAGATGATCACTGCCCTTGGTGGCTCGCTCAACTTCCACTTGGGCCTCAGCGAACAATGAGCCGGGTCCAGTTCATACCGAGAGGGTTCCTCTCCCTCCCCCATCAGATCCGCCAACATCCTGGCAAAGTACACCGTCGGCCTCGAGCCCTCCACACCATTGGGTAGGCCCACAATCCTCAAATTTTGCCGCCTGGAGTGGTTCTCCAAGTCCTCCAACTTTGCTCGCAGCCCCTTTTGGCTTCGACCACCTCCTGCAGCTCATCCCCCATCGAGATGAGCTGATCTCTGTGCTGCGACATGGCCTCCTCCACTCTCTTCATCTTCTCATCCTGCTCCGTCAAACCGGTCGATGTATTTGCCACAGCCAACCTCACCGGGGCAATTGCCTTCCCCACCGTCTTCAAAGCCACCACCATCTTTTTTCTCAGCACCTCCATATGCTTCGCAAACTGCTTCGCTAACTCCAAGGACATCATCACAGTCATCTTCTCTGCCATAAGCAGTGGGTCCCACCTAGCAGCCCAGATTCTGTCATCCTGCCAGCTCCCGGGCTGGCCCTCCCACTCGACAGTGAACCCTCAACTCCCTCCCTTATTCATGGCTATTTTCCTTTGAATCTTTGACATTCTTCGACTTATTTATACCTTCCTACACCTAATCATTCACTAATTGCCCCCAGGACTGGATGTCAAAACTCCTAAAAACACGCCTCGTGACTCAGGCGAGAATGAGTGGGTTCTTTCAGGATGTAGCAGATGAGTATGAGAGGGGTGGGCGGGGGCCAGCGAATCACGCACACATGTTTTGGAGTTGCAAAAAATTGAGAAGATTCTAGGCGGGAGTGTTCGCGGTCTTAGCCAGGATAGTGTAGGAGGAGGTGGACCTTTGGTGGCGATTTTTGGGGTTTCCGACAAACCGGAGCTCATGGAGAGGAGGAAGGTTGATGTCGTGGCACTCGCCTCTCTGATTGCACAGCGGCGAATTTTGCTGGATTGGCTATCGGCATCGTCACTGGGGGTAGCGGCTTGGTAGGGTGACCTGTATGACTTCCTGCATTCAGAGAAGATACAGTATGAGCTAAGGGGTTCTGCAGTGGGGTTTGAGAAAAGGTCGGGAATGTTTGTGATTGTGTTTGAGGGGCTGTTCGTCGCAGGGGGGTGGGGGAATCTGTACAGATTGTATAGTTGATTGCTGGGTTGTGTGCATCCCAGGGTGTTTATTTGCTGTAACCTGTTTTGATACATGTTAGCAATAAAATACATTTTTTTTTAAAACACGCCTCGAGCAGGAGTCACCCAATGTGCGACTTCCCCTCTACATGCCGCCACCGGAAGTCAAGTAATTAGTCTTAATGATGACATTTATCAAACCCTTACAATTACAAAATGATTATTCTGTTGTTCAGCAGTAGTTATAACTCATATTTCCATTAAAAACCCAGTTAAACTTGATTCAACATGGGCCGGAGAGGTTGAGGGATCTCTGGAATGTTGGGGAGTGACGAATGGGGAGGTGGAAGAGGCGGGCACGATAGCATCATTTAAGATGCATCTAGACAGATATATGAACGGGTGGGGAACAGAGGGAAGTAGATCCTTGGAAAATAGGTGACAGGTTTAGATAAAGGATCTGGATCGGCACAGGCTGGGAGGGCCGAAGGGCCTGATCCTGCGCTGTAATTTTCTTTGTTCTTTGATAATCATAGATTATTATTCCAATTATCCAGAAGTGATAACGCTAACAGATTCAACTGTTCAATCAGTCATAAGAGCTGTGAAGGCTGTTTTCACATGACATGGTATACCCCTAAAGGTCATGATGGATAATGGTCCCTGTTTTAGTGGTTGGGAATGATTGTCATTTGCCAAATGCTACAACTTCCAATACATCACACCAATTACGTTATACCCACAGGTAAATGGGCAAGCCTAGAAGGGTGTTGGAATAGTAAAGAAACTGTTCAAGAAGGCGTATGATGATCAAAAGGATTTTTCTCTAGCACTGTTAAGCTACAGAGCTACTCCTTTGGCATTAGGTTTGTTGTCTGCCCAGATAGGAAGAAAGTTACATACTCCATTCCAGGCATAACCGTTCCGAATCTGGATGAACAGATAACACATGATATGTGCAACAACAAAAAAGCAAACAAAGTTCCTACTGTGATAGACATGCAAAGGAACTGCCTCCACTTAACCAAGGAGATATCGTTAGGATACAAAATCCAAATGGCGGTTGGTCGGAAACTGCAAAGGTGATGAGTGAAGTTGCACCATGCTCATATGTGGTACAAACCAAATCTGGAGTGATGTATCGTAGGAATCGATGAGTTTTATTAAAAGTCAAGAAATCAATTCACTTTCCAGAACCAACTCTAACACAACTGGACTCCACGTTTTGCAATATTGAATTTCCCACAGCTTTGTGGTCAAACACAGCTCATGAACAGACAAAAGACAATTCTAATGACACCCCAAGTGTATTAAGAAAGTCCAAGAGGATAAGGAAACAACCTAATCATCTGACCTTGTAATAAATAATAACCTATTACTCTGTAATTGTGATGTATTTGACCTGGCATTGTACATGATATGTATAAACTAATTCCCGTACATGTATGTATTAAATGTTTGAAAGTGTTTCAAACATTTTTCAAAGAAAGGGGGATGTGACATTATGTAGAATGTCTAGTATATAAAGGGTTTATGTAATATCATAATTGACCACTAGATGGAGCTGGAAACAGACCTATAAAAAGGACTAACTCTTAGGCTTCTGGGAGAGAGTGTAGGAGAGCCGAGTACAGTTTAAGACAGAGTGCATGAGACAAGTAATGGTATAGAGTGGATTGTAGTTTAATAGATTATTGCTTGCTACAGAAGTGGTCGGGCTGTATATTACGTAGTGTAATAAATGTTAGCTTTGTTATTGAACTAAGCTTGTGTGGACTTTGTGAACACTACAACATCCATGCTGAGTATAAGAAACAACAAAGAACACCACACAGGTAACTCTTGAAATGTAAGTAGCTGGGTGTTCAGGAACACAGAGCCTACTGGAGCAGGACAAATAAAATTGTCTGGCTCCCTGTCATGTTTCCTGTGGGAGGTTTTTGCATCATAAACGTTTAGGACGTTTAGGGGCTGGTTTAGCTCACTCCGCTAAATTGCTGGCTTTTAATGCAGACCAAGCAGGCCAGCAGCACGGTTCGATTCCCGTACCAGCCTCCCCAGATAGGCGCCGGAATGTGGCGACTAGGGGCTTTTCACAGTAACTTCATTGAAGCCTATCGTGACAATAAGCGATTTTCATTTCATTTCAACCTTCCCTGTAATTGGCAATGCAGTACAGGAGTTTGTCTGTTAATTGTCTGCGTGGACTACTTAGACAATTCACCTCAATCACAGCTCTGATTTGTAGTTAAATATGCACCTTTGGAAGAACCTTCCCAGATGTGCAATCTCATTGGTGTTTCCCAATATTAACTTTAAACAAGATCTTTACATGAACTGAACAAATATCTTATATGGCTCATTCTATAGGGGGCGGAATCATTACAGAAACAGAATGAAAAGTCTATTTGCACATTTTTCCGTGCAATAGAGGTCCACCATTTTGTTCCAGTTTACAATAATCTACTTTTTGATACAGTCCTGAAGCTGAGATCTCTTCAACCTATGGAATACGTTATGTATTTAAGTAGTAAGTCCCTGCTGATGGAGCATTGCACGAACTGTAGTTACATCAGGATAGTGTTTTGCATGCGCTGTACGACAAACATCTCCTGAATAAACCTTGCTTTGTGTTTTGAAGAAACCCAAGTGTCTGGCACCTCCATGCTTTTTCTTTGTGCAGCAATTCAAGAATATAACAGAATATAATCATTTTTTAGCACGACTATGCGAATCAATAAGAGAGACCAAATAGTGATATGTAGAAGCCAGGTTAGGAATGTGGCAATGCCAATTTAGAAGCAAAGATGTTCGGTGAAGGCAATAGAAATAGAAATCAACTTCGAAAATTATAATTGCAATCAAAATTAGAGGTGGGGTGAAACAACAGAACTGAAAATTTTGTATACATGATCAAAGCCACTGTAAAATATTTACATTTAAGTACATACCTCTTGCGTGGTCTTATGAAATTTAACTATCATAAGAAAAATCATTTCATACTCCTTTGTTTTATTCTTTACTTGCTGATGAAGATTTTGTAACTCTGTGATTTTTTCATTTCTCTCCTTTAGGAAAACACCTTTCAGTGTCAAAAGCTCAGCAATTTTTACCCTGTATTCCACCTCAGCATTTAACTGCTACAGTAAAAAGAAAATCACCAAATCAACATTGTGGAATTAATAGCTTTTATTGCATGTTACCATGAATTAAGTCATCACATTCCAGCCCACAACTAACCATTGATGATAATTTAATGGTAGATTACGTTCAGACCAAGTTTTAACCAATGTACGCAATATACATCCAACTAACATCAAGATGCAGGCAGCAACATCAGGTCAATTTTATCACAATATTTATTCAAAATAAACTGAAAAATTAGAGACAACAATTTTATTACAAACCCAAAAATGAATGACCAATATGCTTTTAGTACCCAACTATTTCGGTCTGGTTTACTAAATATCTGGAATAACCTCTATGATAGACCACAAGATATTTACAGAAGAGAAAGACAATTCCAATGCTTACCTCCACCACTCTACCCAGAAATTCATTTCATGAATTGATCACACTTCTTATGATAAAAAAAACCTTCCGATGCCTGGCTTAAATTTGTTTTTGACTAGGGCAACGGTAAGAAGGTTATAGGTTCAAGCCCCTCCCCAGAGACTTGAGCACATAATCTAGACTGACATTTCAATGCAGAATTGCAGGTGTGCTGCACTGTTGGATGTGCTGTCAGGTGAAATGTTAAACCATGGCCCTGTTTGTCTCGATTGGTGGCTGTAATAAATTCCTTCTCCTTTTTTGGAGTTCTCCTGGTGTCCCAATCAATATTTATCCACTTTTCCTTCAACCAACATCACTCAAACAGGCTATTTGATCATTTATTTAATTGCAGTTTCGGCTGTCTTTCCTCATATTTCTGACCTCTTACACGCAGGATGAGAATTACTTTCTCAAGCACTTTCCCCATTTAATTTCCTCCATAACTTTCTTCTGGTGCTCCACTATAACCATTCTTCATATATGAATCTAGACACTGGTTAGATATCCAACTGCAGGAAGATCGCACCCAAACTTAATCTTGTCCTGATCAAATCCAGCAATTAGAAGAAGAACTCTGAATTAAATTTCCCTCGTAAGTCTAAGGCACTGAAGTCATTGTACCATATCTATCAGTTCAATTAATCTGGCATGGATCGATGAATAAATCTACAACTTTCCTGGTTTTGCATGTTAGCCTATTTTTGTTTTAGAGAGCCATCAGATTTGTAGTATTTTGTGGTTCCTCTGTTATTAGAAAGGTTGCACTCCTTACCTGCAAATGTGGCTTTGCTTTGTTGAATTTGTCTTGCAGCTCCAGAATAGCCTCAAAATTGCATCCCAGGTCAATACTGAATGGTGGAATAAGTTCATCTTCCAGCATCTTCAAACAGTGAATTGTCTGAACAAAATAACTCTGAAGTGGCCTTTCATTTTAGATGACATTTAGGTTCTCAAATTTACTAACAATTGAACAGTATTTTATCTCTACCAAAATACCTTTAAAGTTCTACATTGAAAAACTCAAATAATTCTGTAAGTTTCTGGACCTAAGTCAATGAGAAACTCTGAAATAAAAAGGAAGAGACATTCAGCTGATCAAGCCTGTTCCTTCCATAGACCATGAACTAATTTACAATTTACTTTATTGACATACAATTGGAGGACCGAGGGCCTAAAATTCCATATTTTTAAGAGCAAAAATGGTGCTATTCCAGTATGGGAGCCAGAACTTGAGAATGTAATGTACTTGTGGGATTGCGTAACTCTGTCAATAGCAAGCAGCTTCCGCTGTTCAGCATTCTTGTAGTCCTGAACAGTAGTTTGCTTAGGTTGGTACCTCATTTTCAGGTACGCCTGTTGCTGCTTCCAGTATGTTCTTCTACACTCTTCATGGAACTAAGGTTGATGACGGAGGAGTGAGCGGTGTAATGAGGTTACAGATTGTGCCGGTATAAAACTGTGCTCTTAACCAGTGTCTCATGAATGTTTGGTTTTGAGTTGCTAGATCTGTTCAAAATCTATTCCATTTAAACATAATGGTAGTATCACACAACACACGGGAGAGTATTGTCAATTTTAAAACAGGACTTTGTTTTGACAAGAACTGTGAAGTGGTCATTCTTACTGTTACTGTCATGGACAGATGGATGTACGACAGGTAGATTGGTGAGGACAAGGTCAAGTCAGTTTTTTTCCTCTTGCTGGATCCCTCACCTCCTGCTGCAGACTCAGTCTAGCAATTTTGTCCTTTGAGACTTTGCCAGCTGGTGCTACTGAGTTACTCTCGGTGATGGACATTGAAATCCCCACTTATAGTACATTCTGCACCCTTGCCACCCTCAATGCTTCACCTAAGGGGTGCTTAACATTGAAGAGTACCAAATCATCAGCTGCTGGGCGGCTGTGAAAATTGGGCGTGTGTGTGGTGCTGTAGGTGATAATCAGCAGGAGGTCTCTTGCCATGTATGGCCTGATGTCATGAGACTTCATGGGGTCCAGAGGCAATGTTCAGAACTCCCAGGGCAGCTCCCTCTTGAATGTGTACCACTGTGCTGCCACTACTGGTGAGTCTATCCTGCTAATGGAACAAGATATATCTACTAGAGGTGGTGGCAAGATTGGTGATGGTAGTGTCCGAGACATTGTCTGTAAAGTATTATTCTACTAATATGACTATGTTAGGTTGTTACTTGACTAGTCTAATATTGATACAAGTTCCCAAATTAATTTTTAAATTTATTAAAATAATCTTTATTGTCACAAATAGACATACATTAACACTGTAATGAAGTTACTGTGAAAAGCCCAATCACCTGTTCGGGTACACAAAGGGAAAATTTCAAATGTCCAATTCACCTAACAGCACGTCTTTTGGGACTTGTGGGAGGAAACCGGACCACCCAAAGGAAACCCACGCAGATATGGAGAGACCATGCAGACTCCACACAGACAGTGACCCAAGCCGGGAATTCAACCTGGGACCCTGGAGCTGTGAAGCAACAGTGCTACCCAATATGCTACCGTGCCATCCACAATGATAGTATGGGGGACATTGCAGAGTCGACAATGCTGGGTGTGCCATTGTCATTTCTGGTGCTTAGGTCAATGCTGAATGGTCTGTCCAGTTTTGTTCTTTAATGACCTTTCTGTAGCAGGTCGATCTAAAGCCTTCCAGGCCATTTCAGAAGGTAGTTAAGTATCAATGATAAGGCTTTGAGTCTATGTGTTGTGTGATACTACCATTATGTCACATGTAGGCCACACCCAGTGAGGCTGGCAGGATCCCTTTCATAAAGGGCATTAGTGTACCAGATGGGTTTTTGCGACAATCGACAATACATGGAAACATAGATAGAAAATAGAAGCAGGAGGAGGCCATTCGGCCCTACGAGCCTGCTTCACCATTCATTATGATCATGGCTGATCATCAAGTTCAATATCCTGATCCCTCTTTCCCCCAATGGTTTCATGGTCACTATAACTGAGATTAGCTTTTAATTACAGATTTATGGAATGTCCCAGGGAATTAGCCAGTGTCTCTGGATTGCTGGTCCATTGACACAGGGCTTTGGAGGAGCATTGTTTGATATGGGGGGAAAAGGGAAAGACCTTTTGAACTTAGCTTTCAAAATGTTCCCTCATCCAGACCATGATACACATCACCTCTGAAATACCATGAACCACTATTACGTGAAGAGCTGGCCTTATTCCATGAAAATTGCAAATTACCCCCACAATTGAATCAGCCAGGTCAGCAGTGCAGGGTGAAGGTTCATGACCCTCATCAGCCTGTACCTTTATCCCGCTCTGGTGAAAATTGCAGGATGCCGTCATGGGGCCGGAAACCACGGAATTGGGTCTTTATCTCCATTATTAAAGGTCTGTGTGGAATGTCCTCGACTCTGTCCACATTGTTTGAAAATCAGCAAAGGTTTCATAAGGTAGTGATTTCAGTGATTACTTGTTCAATTAATTCTTACCTTTTTAAGTTGCTCTTTGAATTTCTTCCATTGTTTTTTGACTGATTGAATTTGGTTTAACTGAAGTTGATAACTGGTCCACTGATCTGTGAGAGCCAATTTTCTTTTGTTTAGCTGGTCAATCTTACTTTCAACTACATTTACTGACTTTTTCAGGTTTTGATTTGAGCTTTCATTTCTCTGAAAAATGAAAAAACAACAGTTTCAGCAAGAAGTTATAATGTGGAGATGCCGGCGTTGGACTGGGGTAAGCACAGTAAGAAGTCTTACAACACCAGGTTTGTGGAACCCACCTCTTCACTCACCTGATAAGGAGCTGCGCTCTGAAAGCTGGTGATTTGAAACAAACCTGTTGGACTTTAACCTGGTGTTGTAAGACTTCTTACAGCAAGACGTTAGTTCAATCAGGTATTTCGCAATAGCGTTTTCTCAATTAATGCCCCAGTTTGTACTCTCATTATCAAAAAGGACAGTACTGCATTACAAGAAAGCTACCATGGACTGGGCTAAATCGCTGGCTTTTAATTCAGACCACGGCAGGCCAGCAGCACGGTTTAATTCCCATACCAGCCTCCTCGAACAGGTGCCAGAATGTGGCGACTAGGGGCTTTTCACAGTAACTTCATTGAAGCCTACTCGTGACAATAAGCGATTTTCATTTCATCAGCTTTGCCACAAACTTGAGAAAAATAGAATAAATTAGTTTACACTAATTAAAGAATGGTATCAGAATGTTACCTATGAGCAGAAATTAAAATCATGAATCCAAGCCTTCCTGATCTCGGCTACTACAATTGGATCAAACCATGACCAAGCCTTGTTCAATAGGATTTTCTAATGATGGATTGAAAGCTCTGAAATGGCAAAATTTATCCTCCTAACTCAGCTGGAGGACAAAACCATTGTCTGCTTTTATTCTTAAAACTGCAATTTCTTTACTGAATTAACATCCATGGCTGTGTATATTCAACATGAAATCATAGCATAGAGAGGCCAAACTACTCTTCATTCCAATGCTTAAGTGAATACATATGTTCCAGAACCTCAGAGGTCTTTTGAGTCAGTGCAGCCAATGTTCCTCTCCACGTTTATGGCAATTCAAATTGGGTTTGCATAGCTTGGTAATCTCAACCGCAAATAGCTCTCCTCAGTCCGGCCGAAGGTTATTTGCATAACTATTCATAATGTCAGGTACAAACTCAAATAGATCCAGAGGTGGACTTCATAACAGGAGATGACAATACCGTGCAAGTGAAATTTAAAGGAATTGGGTTAAATATTGTCACAATGGGGTGAAAAAATTCAGAGAACCTCCAGAGAGCCAGAGACATTTCAAAGGCATCAGCAGCCTTTTTTTGAGAGTAGAGTGGTGGTGGATTGACAAGTAGTAAGCTAAAAGGCAATACAAGCCCCAGGTTCAAGCAACGCATTTCCAAACAGCTGACAGATTGGATTGGATTTGGGTTTGTTTATTGTCATATGCACTGAGGTACAGTGAAAAGTATTTTTCTACGAGCAGCTCAACAGATCATTAAGTACATGGGAAGAAAAGGGAATAAAAGAAAATACATCATAGGGCAACACAAGGTACACAATGTAACTACATAAGCACCAGCATCGGATGACGCATACAGGGTGGCGTGTTAATGAGGTCAGTCCATAAGAGGGTCATTTAGGAGTCTGGTAACAGCGGAGAAGAAGCTGTTTTTGAGTCTGTTTGTGCTTGTTCTCAGACTTTTGTATCTCCTGCCCGATGGAAGAAGTTAGAAGAGGAAGTAAGCCGGGTGGGAGGGGTCTTTGATTATGCTGCCTGCTTTCCCCAGGCAGTGGGAGGTATAAATGGAGTCAATGGATGGGAGGCAGGTCGTGTGATGGACTGGGCAGTGTTCACGACTCTGAAGCTTCTTGTGGTCCTGGGCCGAGCAGTTGCCATACCAGGCTGTGATGCAGCCAGATCGGAAGCTTTCTATGGTGCATCTGTAAAAGTTGGTAAGGGTTAATGTGGACATGCCGAATTTCCTTAGTTTCCTGAGGAAGTATAGGCTCTGTTGTACTTTCCTGGTGGTAGCATCGACGTGGGTGGACCAGAACAGATCTTTGGAGATGTGCACCCCTAGAAACCTCTCGCTCTCCTATTCCCCCTCTCCATTTAATAGTTGCTGCATTAGCTGCTTATGAGGACAGCTGTTACACCACAGTACGATTCCATAGCACTAAACTTTAGGTTAAGAAGAGTTGACCATTTCTGTTCTGCACGTGAAAGCTCTGTGCAGAACGGTAGTTGCAAAGGTCCTTACAGAGATGGCGCAGTTTGGCATATGACTCTCTGCTGTCTGATGCCCTGAGAAGGCAAGCTTCCACATTCCACATTCAGTCCCATGTGGGTTAGGGACTGCAGAAATGGTATGTGGCAACTTGGTAGATGTGCAACAAGGCCACTGTTATTTCTTTATTGCTTTGGTATGATATATTTAATAGAGTAACATATAAATAATGGTGTGATGTCCTTTGGAAAAGTCCTCCAGAAGAATGATTAGACGTGTTCATAGTGATGATAGGGGTCTGCTTTAAGAATGAGAGGCCATTGACGATCAGCATCTACAAAGCAAAGTACATTGCCTTTCTCAACAGATATAGGGGTGCAGAGGCAGAGTACAGGGCACCAATTGGGCAACCTGACTGACTTGACAGTCCTTCAGAGATCCTTCTCTTCCTCCAAATAAGTCAACTGGGAAGTTTTGTTTTGCCAAATTCTCTGACACTAAAGGAGACTGGGACCAAATTATAACCTGCACAAGGCTCATGCCAGCGGGAAATAATATACTAAAGACACCTTTATAATAATAATAATAATAATAATAATAGTAATAGCGAATTATCATGAGTAGGCTTCAATTAAGTTACTGTGAGAAGCCCCTAGTCGCCACATTCTGGCGCCTGTTCCGGGAGGCTTAACGGGAATTGAACCCGTGCTGCTGGTCTTGTTCTGCATTACAAGCCAACTGTCTTAGCCCACTGTGCTAAACCAGCCCCTGCTAAATCAGCCCCTAACATTGCAATCCTCAGAGCTGTAAAAGACTTCCCTACCTTGAAGGCCCTTGAAGTTTCCAGGAGCATGCTGCAGATTCATCATCTGGTATGTCTGTGGTCCAGGGAGCAGAATGGAGCCCTTTCCCGTCCCTTTTACAATGGGCACTTACACTCTCCAATACCTCCCTCAGCCCTAAAGGCTTCTCCAGCACCTGCCTCTTCTCTTCCCCCAACTCTGGAAACTCCAGTCCGTCTAAAAACTGCCCCATGTCCCCCTCTTCACCCACCAGGTCCGCCCTGTACGGCTCCTCATAATAATCCTTAAATGCTTCATTTATCTTCCCCGTCTCCGATCCCATCTCCCCTGCTTCCGTATCCTCAATATTTCCCTGGACGTGGCCTGCCTCTGTAACTGATGCGCTAACATTCGACTCGCCTTCTCCCCATATTCGTACTGCATCCCACTTGCCCTGCACAGCTGTCCTACTGCCCTCCCCATCGTCAACTTATCAAATTGCCCCTGCAACTTTTTTCTCCTCGCCAAACCCTCTGCGATGGGCACCCTCAAGTACTCCCTATCTACCTCAACTATCTTGTTCTTTAACCGCTCATATTCCTCCCTCCTTACTCTATCCGCATGCGCCTTGAACGCTTTTAAAGCTTCCCAAAATGTGGCCGTTGACACCTCCCAGTTTTGGTTCAATTCTACATAATCTTTAACCACAGCCCACACTTTATCACAAAATTCTCTATCCGCCAACAATCCCGAATTGAGCCTCCACCCAAGCCTCTGCTTCCATCCCGATCTAAACCGAATCTCCAGCCAATGGGGCAAATGGTCCAAGATTAATATCCCTGCATACTCTGCTCCCTCCACATCAACCAAACCTACCGACTCACCATAAAAAAGTTGATTCTTGAATACTCCCTATAAACATGTGATAAAAAGGAGCACTCCCTTCCTCTTGGATTCTTAAAGCGACATGGGTCCACCATACCTATCTTTTCCATAAACCCTCCCAGCTCCTTTGCCATTCGTATACTACCCATTGACCCAGGGCTCGATCTATTTACCCTCGGTTCTAGAACACAATTTAAATCCCCTTCCATGACCAACTGGTGCGTGGGCAAGTCCGGGATCGCTGCCAGCGATCATTAAACCCATATCCTCTCAATTCGGTACATACACATTCACCAGTATCATCGGCGTCCCCTGCAATACCCCACTTACCATCAGATATCTAGCACAGCACCGCAGACATTACTGGTAACCGCACAAAGATTGAGTGAAATGTAAGAGGTTCAAAAATAAGACAAGGAATGTAGTCAGATCAGAGAATTTTGCGTTTGAGGCTGGCCAATATATATGCAGCAGAGTCTACCCTGAAACAATATTTTGAGCAGAAAGCACATCTAATAGTTATTGATCATTTTCTGGTATACGATGATTGAGTAGTAATCCCAAGAGCACTGAGACTCGAGATCTTACAATACCTGCATCAAGGTCATTTAGGTTTTCCCAAGTGCAGAGCTGGAGCATAGTGTTCGGTTTAATGGCCGGGCCTCTCAAAGTCATTGGAAGAAATTATATCAAGATGTATCCATTTAACGTCACAGACAGGAATCAAAAGAACAACTTATGTCATTTTCTTATCCTACAGGGCCATAGGAGTGCCTCAGAATGGAGTTATTTGTGCATAAAGGGAAAATGCTCATACTTGGAGAACACCACTACTCAAAGTGGATTAAAGTGAATCAGTTACACCACTGAAAGAAATTTTCAACACCTATGGTATTCCTAATATTCTTGTACCTGTCCACAATTAACGAACATAGAGGGCGCGATTTAATGGAAAAAGAAGTGTCACATGTGGAACGCGTTAAGCGGGATGTTTCCTGGCGCTTGCAGCATCGAGACCAACTCCATTATCAAACGGTACTCTGTTTCTTTTTCGGGCCTTAGTGAGGAACGCCCTGCCGAGGCTGCATTTAGATTCATTTCCTGTATAAACAAGCTCAGCTCGCCAGTGCAGGGAAAATGGTACCACAATTCTCGATGTCCTCCCCCACCCCTGCCGCAGCCTCCGGACCCTCTCCCAATACTCCAACTTGCTAATTAGGGAGTCCTTTGAGATGATTAGAGAAGCCTCTTGCGAGATTTACCGGTTTTGGCGGGCCTTCGTCTCGATCCACTGCAGTCTGTCTCTCACTGCAAACAGTCCACAGCAGATGCTATCTCCCTGGCTCTACAATCAACATTCGAACACCTCGACACCAAAGACACCTAAGTCAGACTGCTGTTCATTGACTACAGCTCCATCATCAACACCATTATTCCGACAAGACTAATAACCAAACTCTGCAATCTTGGACTTGACCCCTCCCTGTGCAGCTGGATCCTTGACTTCCTCACCACCAGACCGCAATCTGTCAGGATCGCACCTCCTCCACAATAGTCCTCAATACCGGGGCCCCGCAAGGATGTGTGCTCAGTCCTCTACTGTACTCCCTATACATACATGATTGTGTGGCAAGATTTAACTCCAACTCAATCTATAAGTTTGCGGATGATATGACTGTGGTGGGTCTTTTCTCAAACAACGACGAATCAGACTACAGAAGGGAGATAATTCACTTGGTTGCATGGTGTACCAAAAACAACCTCTCTCTAAATGTTGGAAAGACCAAGGAACTGATCTTCGACTTCAGGAAGCGTAACACGACACACACTCCTGTCTGCATCAATGGCTCCGAAGTGGAGATGGTCGATAGCTTTAAGTTCCTGGGGGTCACCATCACCAACAGTCTGTCCTGGTCCACTCACGTTGATGCAACAGTCAACAAAGCCCAACATCGTCTCTACTTCATATGGAAGCTAAATAAATTTGGCATGTCTGCATCGACTCTCACAAACTTCGACAGATGAGCGATAGAAAGCATCCTATCCGGCTGCATCACAGCTTGGTATGGCAACAGCTCGTCCAAGATCGCGGGAAACTGCAGAGTGTGGTGAATTCAGCCCAATGCATCACACAAGCTTGCCACCCGCACATTGATTCTGTCTACATCTCCCGCTGCCTCAGGAAGGCAGGCAGCATTATCAGAGACCCCTCCCACCCAGGCATTGCCTTCTTCCAGACCCTTCCATCAGGCAGAAGGTACAGATGTCTGAAGACCCGCACATCCAGACATAGGAACAGCTTCTTCCCCACATCTACAAGACTCCTCAACGACTCCCCCTCGGACTGATCTGTTCCCTGTAAGAACACTATTCACGATGCCCTGTGCTGCTATCGCTCATATATTTACTTTGGTTGACCCCTTGTTCCGCATTGTAACCAATCACTGTTTGTCAATGTACCATTTGTCAATGTTCTCTGGTGATTATTCTTTTTGTCTACTATATACGTACTGTGTAAATTCCCTCAGCCGCAGAAAAATACTTTTCACTGTACTTCGGCACATGTGACAATAAATCAAATCAAATCCCGAGCCGGGCACGACGAGGCCAGTAGATCGCATCAAGAGTTTCAAGAGTAGGCAGAATCATTTAGATTTCTTCACATAAGTTCACCAAGGTTTCCTCAGGCTAATGGAGAAGCTGAAAGAGGTGTCAGAACTGTAAAAGCATTACGGAAAAAGAATGAGTATCTTCAAATAGTACTCTTGAGTTACAGCTCCTCAACCTTGCAAAATAGTTTGGCTGCATGCCATCAGATCAGCCACCATCTTAGTAAATGGCGGAGCAGGCTGGAGGGGCTGAATGGCCTACTCCTGCACCTTGTTTGTACTTTGTATGTACTTCATACTTTTGTATGAAGGTTGCAGACACAGATTCCTTTCTTTTCACATACATTGACACCACTGGTCAAACACACCGACTTACAGAAAGTGCAAGACAAAGAGGAATCTTAACAAAACAAACAGATGAAACATTGTGATTGTTGTCACAGAGCAAGGACATTATCAGATCTTTGACAGGGAGAATAGGTTTGGATCAGAAATCAATCGCGATTTGGAGAAATAGTGCAGAAATCACCACACTTGAGATTTTACATTGTAGAGATGGAAGAGCAAGAAGAAACAGAAGGGCTCAGATTGCACTGAAGCAACAGAATGAAAATCAATGACTGGAGAGGTCACAATAATCAGAAATTAAAGACACTGGGCTGGACTTTTGGCCGCGGTCACTGCAAAATCGCTACAACCGGGACGGGAACCATGTCAAGGCTCATGACCTCAGATGGGAATTTCTGGTTGCTAGGCGGGGCTGGAAAATCCCACCCACTGAAGAAGATGATCCCACATCATCTACTGGTTTGAATTCTGCTCAACAGCATCCATAAGACAACCAGCAGAATGTTTCATTCCCTGCAGATGGGAGGAGAATGAGGTACAGTAGACTTGTGAAACATCACAACACTTATCGGTGGAGGGAAGGCAAGAAGGCATGACCCACAGAAAGAGCACCCTACCTAGGCCCCCTCCTACACCCTATCCCAGTAACCCCACCTAACTTGCACATTTCTGGACATGAAGGGGTACTTTTGCGTGGCTAATCCAGCCTAACCCGCACATCTTTGGACTGTGGGAGGAAACCGGACAACCCAGAGGAGATCCACATTGATAGGGGGAGAAAGTGTAAATTCCACACAGACAGTCACCTGAGGCTAAGAATCGAACCTGGGCCCTTGGGGCTATGAGGCAGCAGTGCTAACCACTGTGCCTCAGTGCCGCCCTTATGTGCTCTGAGAGTCTGGGAGAAAGCAGCATGGAAAGAAGCTAGTGTGAGGAAGTGTTCTCATGACTGTAAATATGCTACGGCAAAAGTTAAGGGTGTTTGCAACTGGCAGTCTTCTAACTATTCAAAGCCAACAACACAATAACACCTTCCAAAAAGAGCAACCAAAAGTCCAAAATTCATGCATTTGGCTTTCCAATCCAAAAATGGCCAAGAAACTCTATCAAAAACAAAGTCTTACAATCCCAGGTTAAAGTCCAACAGGTTTGTTTCGAATCACTAACGCTCCGAAAGCGAGTGATTCGAAACAAACCTGTTGGACTTCAACCTGGTAAGACTTCTTACTGTGCCCACCCCTGTCCAACGCCGGCATCTCCACATCATCAAAAACAAAGGTGGTAAGATTCCACCCTCAGTTGCAACGTTGCAATGTTGTTTTCTGTGTAACGCAAGTTCACCCTATATTGTCTTTATTAGAATAAAGCTGAGAAGTAATAATGCATAATGCCAAACATTATCTCTGCATTCTATTTGAGACACTTTCTGTACATGGCATGCTGCCATGCAAGACACTTAAAGAGGATTCCATAACGATCATTTCAAACACATAAATAAACTGTAGAAAGATCTGAACTTTGAGAAGATATCAAACATCCGATACGCTGTACTTTGGAAACCTTATTAATTATGAAACTGACCTCGTTATTCTGCCACGTGAGCTGACACTGTTTGCGAAGTAGTGAGGTAAAACAAAGCGTAGCTCTTTGCAAGTAGCCCCAAAGGAGGCTGTATCAAATAAATTAGTCAGCCCTTATTTCAAACATCAAATGGAAAAAAATCTATTAATAATGAGCTTGCTAGCATATTATGGATGTATAAAAAGGTACATTTAGTTGCGCTCTCAGATTTCACTTAGGCCAAATCATAATGTTTGTATATCCTCACTGAAAACTTCAAACGAAAGGTAAAATTTCAATTGTTTTGTTGTCCCAAATATTAAATTCACATCTATATGTCTTAAAATTGGCGCAAGAGTAGAAAGGAAACTGTGGCCAAACCATGGCTTGCAAGGGAAATTAGAGATAGTATTAGATTCAAAGAAGAGGCACACAAATTATCAAGAAAAAGCAATAGACCTGAGGATTGGGAACAGTTTAAAATTCAGCAAAGGGGGAACCAAGGGATTGATTAGGAAGGGGAAAATACAATTTGCAAGTAATCTAGCGGGGAACATAAAAGCTGACTGTAAAAGTTTCTATGGGTATGTAAAGAGAAAAAGATTGATTAAAAACGAATGTAGGCCTCTTACAGTGAGAAAAGGGGGAATTCATAACAGGGAAGAAAGAAATGGCCGAGGAACTAAATTCATATTTGCTTCTATCTTCACAAAGGAAGAAATGAATAATGTACTGGAAGTTCTGAGAAATACAAGTTTTAGTGAGGAGCTGAAGGATATTAGTATTAGTAAAGAAGTGGTTTTGGGGAAATTAATGGGATTGAAGGTGGACAAATCTCCATGGCCTGATAATCTTCATCCCAGAATACATAATGAAGTGGCCCTAGAAATAGTATATCCATTAGTGGTAATTTTCTAAAATTCTTTGGACTCTGGAATGGTTCCGACAGATTGGAGGGTAGCAAATATAACCCTGTTATTCAAAAAGGAAGGTAGAGAGAAAACAGGGCACTTTAGACCAGTGAGCCTTACGTCAGTAGTAGGGAAGTTGCTGGAGTCCATTATCAAGGATTTCATAGCCCAGCATTTGGAAAACAGTGGTGTAATCAGACAAAGTCAGCATGGATTTACAAAAGGAAAATCATGCTTGATAAATCTACTTGAATTATTTTGAAAATGTAACTAGTTGAGTTGACCAGGGAGAACCAATGGATGTGCTTTATTTAGACTTTTGGAAGGCCTTCGACATTGTCTCACATAGCAAATTAATATAGAACATAGAACATAGAACAGTACAGCACAGAACAGGCCCTTCGGCCCTCAATGTTGTGCCGAGCCATGATCACCCTACTCAAACCCACGTATCCACCCTATACCCGTACCCCAACAACCCCCCCTTAACCTTACTTTTTATTAGGACACTACGGGCAATTTAGCATGGCCAATCCACCTAACCACCTAATATGTAAAGTTAAAGCACATGGGATTACGGGTAGTGTCTTGAGATGGATAGAAAGCTGATTAGCAAACCGGAAACAAAATGTTGGAATAAATGGATCTTTTCCCGATTGGCAGGCAGTGAGTTGTGGGGTCTGTGCTAGGACCCCAACTGAATTTGAACAAGGGAACTCAATATATTGTCTCCAAATTTGCAGATGATACAAGATTGGGTGGGAGGGTGAGCTGTGAGGAGGATGCAGAGAAGCTTCGGTGGGATTTGGATAGGCTGAGTGAGTGGGCAGATGCAGTATAGTGCAGATAAATATGAGGTTATTCATTTCGGTGGCAAAAATAGGGAGGCAGATTATTATTTGAATGGGTGTAAATTGAGAAAGGTGGATACTCAGTGAGACATTGGTGTCCTCGTGCATCAGTCGCTGAAAGTAAGCGCGCTGGTACAGCAGGCAGTAAAGAAGGCAAGTGGTATGTTGGCATTCATAGCGAGAGGATTTGAGTATAGGAATAGAGATGCTTCACTGCAATTGTATAGGGCATTGGTGAGACCACACGTGGAGTAGTATGTGCAGTTTTGGTGTCCTTATCTGAGGAAGGATGTTCTTGCCCTGGAGGGAGTGCAGTGAATGTTTACCAGGCTGATTCCTGGGATGCGGGACTGTCATATGAGGAGACACAAAATTGGTTAGGATTATATTCATTGGAGTTTAGGAGAGTGAGAGGGGATCTCATAGGAACTTACAAAATTCTAACAGGATTAGTCAGGGTAGATTCAGAAAGAATGTTCCTGATGGGAGAGAGCAGAACTAGAACAAAGGGCAAAGAAAAGTACAGCACAGGAACAGGCCCTTCGGCCTTCCAAGTCTGCGCCAACCATGCTGCCCGTCTAAACTAAAACCTTTTACGCTTCTGGGGTTCGTATCCGTCTATTCCCATCCTATTCATGTATTTGTCAGATGCCCCTAAAATGTCACTATCGTCCCTGCTTCCACCACCTCCTCCGGCAGCGAGTTCCAGGCAGCCACTACCCTCTGAGCAAAAAACTTGCTTCGTATATCTCTTCTAAACCTTGCCCCTCGCACCTTAAACCTATGTCCCCTAATAATTGACCCCTCTGCCCCAGGAAAAAGCCTCTGACTATCCACTGTGTCTATGCCCCTCATAATTTTGTAGACCTCTATCAGGTCGCCTCTCAACCTCCTTTGTTCCAGTGAGAACAAACCAAGTTTATTCAACCTCTCCTCATAGCTAATGCCTCCATACCAGGCAACATCCTGGTAAATCTCTTCTGCACCCTCTCTAAAGCCTCCACATCCTACTGGTAGTGCGGCGACCAGAACTGAACACAATATAGTTTGAGGATAAGGGGTAAACCTTTTAGGACTGAGGTGTGGAGAAATTTCATCACCCAGAGAGTGGTGAATCTATGGAATTCACAACCACAAAAAGTAGTTGAGACCAAAACGTTGTGTAATTTCAAAAAGGAATTAGATATAGCTCTTGGGGCTAAAGGAATCAAGGGATATGCGGGAATGGTGGGTTCAAGGTATTGAACTTGATGATCAGCCATGATCATAATGAATGGTTGAAAGACCTCCTCCTGCTTCTATGTATGGTTCTATGTAAAATCTTTGCATTTAGAATACAATTTCAGAAAATGTGATGCAAGTTTCTGTACTACAACAGAAGCAAATTGAAACTGAAGAGGTAGGGATTGTGAATTAATGCCTGAAAAGCACCACTGAGACTACCACTGAGGAACTATGGGCAGTTTTGAATGGAAGTCATGGGGTCTTGCCTGCCAGTTGGAGAGCCAACAGGAGCTCTTTGATGCCTCTTTTATGGAAGATCTATCATGTGCTATTCAGGCATTTATCTCGACAGCAGTGGACTTTCCTCGGAATCAAGGACCTCAGTGTTTTTGTTGGGGGCGCTGGCCAAAAGTCGAATCTGCCGAAGGCTGCCAGCCAATCAGGGGTCAACAATTATATTTAATGGCAGCTCCAGCAGGGAGGTTGTGGCTGCTGCTGATATGACACCAACCGAAGCCCAGTACTTTCATTGGGTCCCAGGCTACAGCTGACTAATGATGGGAGAGCATTTCCAGAGTGAAAATGAATGAAATTAAATTAAATGAAAAATGAAAATCGCTTATTGTCACGAGTAGGCTTCAATGACGTTACTGTGAAAAGCCCCTAGTCGCCACATTCCGGCGCCTGTTCGGGGAGGCCGGTACAGGAATTGAACCGTGCTGCTGGCCTGCCTTGGTCTGTTTTAAAAGCCAGTGATTTAGCCCAGTGTGCTAAACCAGTCCCTGGGGGCTGTAAAAGTGGGGCTGGGGGAAAGGGGGGGTGGGGGTGTGTGACAGCAAGAGTAGGGAGGGAGTGGGTTTCAGTCTCCCCGGCCCCCTTACTGATGATAGCTCCCTTGACTTGGCACTAACTGTATATGAATGAGGGAGATTGCAACCCCTCCGACCTGCCGAATGGTCTGCATCTGACACCCTCCCACCTGATTAAATGCCATCCCACCACTAGAGCTGCCATGGGGGAGGGAATTAAACACTGCTTGTGAGAGACTTTGAAAAGGCAACCTATCCTGAATGACCAGATACACATCAAACAATTACAATGAAAGAAGGCAACCTAGTTGAAGCACTCAACATTCTTTTCCTAAAAAAAACTCAAAGATGTTTTTTCTGGAAGTTCTTTTGGGAGAAATTTGTCATTCAGTGTACCAAAAAATGGGTGATTACACGCGATCTGATTTTCTTATTCCGGTAAAATTAAATATTGCCTGTAACTGTCTGACTCCCCAGCATTAGACTTAAGGGGTACCCCAAAGATGCAATGGGGAATCCCTCTTGGAAGTTCTCAGGTAAGGGTTTATCTGGCAATTGTCCAGAAGCGTTAACTTGCTCGGGACTATTGCACTTTGCTGGGAATTATCCAACAAAGCAGTTTCATTCATTAGCTTTGGATGGTTCTGACAGGATTACACTAGTAATTACTCTGAAAGTGTTAGAAGAAATAAAACTACTTGTAATTGCAGCGTAACTATTTTAAACACCCAGATGGAGCCCTACATGCGACACTCCTCAAACTCCGGATCATCCTATCACCGACTAATCAGCTCCCCCCACCCCCCCACATTTTTCCCAAATCCCTCCCCAGCCCCCCCCGACAAAATCCCCTTGCCCCGACTCCCCAATCTGACCTGATTCGTCCTGACACAACTGCGCACCCTCACCCCCATATTCAAACCTCCCCACAGTTCAGCATCCAACCACCCCACCCCGACATCCAACTTCTCAGACATCAGACCCCCCTACCCAACACAGCAACTCCGCACCTGCCTCAACCCAACTACACCTAACGCCCACCTCTCCCGACACAACCTTCCCTCCCGACTCAACCCTCACTCCCAACCCCGTCCACTCCGGACCCGACCAGACCTTCGCCTCCTGATCCGCCAGCCAAATCTCTCTCACTTACCTACTCCCCAGCCTGTCAATTTTCCTGGGCCCTTTAAGCCTACCTGCCTTACAGCAGCCAGTGCAGTATAAAAGGGGGGATTGCCTCCCTGAATCCTCTGGAGTTTGACTGCATGGGGCCTGTGTGGAATCTTTCGTTGCAGGCTCCAAGCAGCTCCAGCCAGGAAATTTCAACAAAGTTTCCCATAGCTGGTAAGTGCGCTTGAAACTCTTATAATTCCAGCAGGCCATGACTTTCTAACACCAGTCAGATGTTATGGCCCAATAAATTTGGTTCTGAGACATTAAAATTATGCAGGTTCAACATTCCTTATTCAAAATGCTTGGGGCCGAGCGTGTATCGGATTTCGGAATTTTACGGATTTTGGAATATACTGCGCATGTGTGACAAGTGTTGGGAACTGCGCATGTGCGCTGTATATTGGAAACTGTGCATGTGCAGAATGCTGGGAAATGCACATGTGCAGCATACATTGGGAACTGCGCATATGCGGAACATTGGGAACTGTGCGTTTGCAGCAGGCATTGGGAACTGCGCATGCAATAATAATAACCTTTATTGTCACAAGTAGGCTTACATTAACACTGCAATGAAATTACTGCAAAAATCCCCGAGTCGCCACATTACGGTGCCTGTTCAGGTAGACAGAGGGCGAATTCGGAATGTCCAGCAGCAGGCATTGGGAACTGCGAATGTGCAGCAGGCATTGGGAAGTGCGCATGTGCGGCAGTAGTTAGGAACTGCTCATGTGTGACCCACGTTGGGAACTGCGAATGCGCGATGGACGTTGGGAACTGCGAATGTGCGATGGACGTTGGGAATTGCGAATGCGCGATGGACGTTGGGAACTGCGAATGTGCGATGGACGTTGGGAACTGCGAATGTGCGATGGATGTTGGGAACTGCGAATGTGCGACGCGCGTTGGGAACTGTGCATGTGCTTTGTGCATTGGGAATTGCGTATCGCCCGGGAGCTTTGTGGGATTTCCCACTCGTGATGTCTCGTCGGCGCTCAAAAAAAAGTGCGGATTTTGGAATTTTTAGGAATTTTGGTTGAGGGATTCTTAACCTGTATTAACATATCCATTGACAGGCAGCACAGTGGTGCAGTGGTTAGCACTACTGTCTCACGGTGCTGAGGTCCCAGATTCGATCCTGGCTCCGGGTCATTGTCTGTGTGGAGTTTTCACATACTCCCCCAGTTTGTGGGTTTCACCCAAAGATTGGCCATGCTAAATTGCCCCTTGATTTGAAAAAATGAAATCGATACTTATTTTTTTAATTTAAAAAAAACATATCCATTGACGTAGGTGATCCAAAACTAATTTGGAACATAATTTGGGAAATCTAATTTGAGAATATACAGAAATTTTAGATACTTTCTTTGAAGAGTGGTATGTCTGACCACAGTTCACCTGTTAATTCACATGTACTTATCCCGAGTGTTAGTGTATAAGATGGATATGGTAAATTATTTAATCTTTCTGAATTTTTACGTGTCTGTAAAAATACAGCTATAGTGAAGGATTCGTGAATCTTTAAAACATGTACCTGTGTTTGTATTGAGATCTTTCCAATCTTTTTATCTGGTGTAAATAGTTCATTTTTCTTGTTTAATAAATGTTTTATTCTTTGTGTTAAAAGTTCATCATCAAATTGTTTCAGTAATTTTCCTCCACAGTTTTAAACAAAGTATTAGGATCTATCAAGCCAAGTTCCCCTCTGGCATTGGACTTATCCAGTAGTCACATCAGCTGGAATCATAGTGAAGGGCAAAAACACTAGAATTTTCAACACGAATTGAAAAACTTGCATTAAAATTGTTTAATTGTGGCAAAAGTCTTACCATGTTTACTGCACTTTTGAAGTTAAACCCCAGATCTTGAAGCGAAAGAAAGTTCATAAGGACCAACTGCAATTTAGAATCCGCAAGCTCCAACATCGACCTCACATTTTCTTCATTGTCCTTCATAGATTGAGACTGGTAACAATCTTCCAGGTTTTGCATTGTTGCTTCAACCTAATTCATGAACAATATGATGCAGTTTAGTTTTAGAACAAGTCCATGTTGCCTAATTTAATCTTTAAATATTCTGATTAGTTTGGTAAGGAACTAAAATAGTTAATGCTGCTAAGAAATTATAAACTAAAGAAATGTAAAAAAAATTCTGTACATTCAGACCATCAAATCCTGTTTCAACAAATGGTAAAACTTTAATTTTAGAACAAACCAGTTAGAACATCAGGGCACAGAGAAGAACTCCAGGATCTCAGACACAGTGCTGGAGGCTTTCATCCTTGCAGTGGATAGGAAGGGGGAAGCTATGTTTCGCAGGGTAGCTAGGAGGCCTCAAGGACAACCCTGTGAAGGGAATGTGAGCTGATGGCCAAGGAGATCAATTCCCAGCATCTCAAGCTGAGCACCTGACAACAGGGCCACAAAACGGTAATTACCTCATCCAATGTTCCACCAATCCCTCATGTTTCTCTATTTATCACACTCCCATCACTCACCCAGCAGCACTCCATGGCTCTCAGGACTCAAGCCTAACTTCAACCTCCCTCCCTCCCTCCCTCAGTAGGGGCTGGTTTAGCTCACTGAACTAAATCGCTGGCTTTTAAAGCAGACCAAGCAGGCCAGCAGCACGGTTCGATTCCCGTAGCAGCCTCCCCGGATAGGCGCCGGAATGTGGCGACTAGGGGCTTTTCACAGTAACTTCATTGAAGCCTACTCGTGACAATAAGCGATTTTCATTTAATTTCCCTCAACCTCAAACTAATTTCACTTGTGCCACTTCCACATACAGCTCCTGCCATTTCCACATACTTACACCTATTCACCACTGACAGGTGCAGCACCCAAACACAATCACTGACGTTCTTCCCTATCTCTTGTAGGACACAGTGGCCCATAGAACAAGGAAGCAGAATAGAACTGGTGAGAGCCAAGAACACCTCAACTCCTGAGCACTACGGCGGAGATGTATTATGGGCCAGGGTTTAGAGAACCCCAAAGTGCATCATGGAGTTTACCTGACCCACAACTTTTAATAGATCGTGGTATGGGGAGCACACGGCCAACTCTACAGGTGTGGTACAGCAGAAATGGAAAAGTATTTTTTAAAGCAAAACAATGGGCGCGATTCTCCGCTGCCCACAACGGGTTGGAGAATAGCGGGAGGGCGTCCCCGACATTTTTCACACCCTCCCGCTATTCTCCCCCCCCCACCCACGGCCGCCCCACGACACCAATCGCTGCTCGCCATTTTTTACGGAGCACAGCGATTCTCCCCAGGCCGATGGGCCGAGTTCCCTGGCCCTTACGGCCGTTTTTACGGCAGCAAACACAACTGCTTGCTGCCGTCGTAAAAACGGCCACAACATGCCCATTCTTGGCATCCAGGGCCCCGATTGGCACGGCAGTACCAAGGCCGTGCCAACGGGGGCATGGGCCCGCGATCGGTGGGCACCGATCACGGGCAGTGCATCCGTAACGGACGCACTCTTTCTCCCTCCGCCGCCCCGCAGGATCAGTCCACGGGGCGGCCGAGGGAGATGACGGCCCCGCACATGCGCGGGTTGGAGCCGTCCAACCCGCGCATGCGCGGCTGATGTCATCATGCGCGTCAGCCGGCGTGACGCTTGGCGTGCGGACTTAGCAACGGTTGCTAAGGCCGCGATGCCGTGCTTCACGGGGCCCCGCTGCTAGCCCCGACCGGGGGGGAGAATCGGGTCCCGGGAGGGGGCGCGGAGGCTGCCGTGAAACACGGCCAGTTTCACGGCAGCCTTTACGATTCGCCGCATTTGCGCCCAATGTCTATTCTATGAACTCAAGTTAAGTTTTTTAAAACATACAGTGAACATCTTAGGAACCATTAATTCAAATACAACCCCCAAAGAATACAACACTAAGTTTAACATCCATAAGACTATAAAAAAAACTTTTAACAGAAGCACATTAGGTTTAAATTCACTACTGAGAACAGTTACAACTCTGAATTCACCAAATGATCAAGAGGTAGTCTTTACATGGCAGAGAGAACAACATTACACATTCTGTGGCTGACTGCAGCTCCAACACTGAAACTAAACCAAAAAAACAGACACACCCAAGCTTCTCCCAAAGTGAAACTAAACGCTGACAGACAGCCCAGCTCCACCCACACTCTGACATCACTGCAGAAATAAACACCCATTTCTTAAAGGTACACCCACTACAGTTATTCTATAAAAACACCCATTTCTTAAAGGTACTCTCACATGACAGATGATTCATGCACTGTGAGATTGGCTGTGACGGAGCTCATAGCATCGAGCATTACTGAGACCATTGAGGATAAAGCGATGTTGCTGCCTCTTTTCCCTACTCAATTCACAGCTCTTCCATAATCTGCTATTGGGCATGATGATGAAGAAACCGAAGATGGGGTTTTAATATGCATAAAGACTGGGAAAACCAGATGTGCATAGGTAGCCTAGATCAGGGTTTTTCGCACTCAGGGTCGTGACCCATGGGTGGGTCGTGGGAGGTGGTGGAGCAATCGGTTGTGGCATTCCTGATTGCAGGAAAAAGTCCTCAACGACCATGACCGGGTGTTGAGATTGCAGGTCGCAGGCAGTGCCCGATTGGTTGCGCCGTTTGAGGGGAGGGGGTTGCGAGGCTGGGCTGTGTACTGGACTGCGTGGGTCCCGAAGTTCCGGCGGTTGGCAAAAGTGGGTCCTGGGACAAAAAGTTTGAAGAACTGGTCTAGAAGAATTCAGAGAATGCTTTGAGGGTAGTTTCTTGGAATAGCACATTCTGGCACCCATCAGAAATACTGGACCTAGTATTTGTGCGATGAGATCGGAGTAACTAATGAACTCATAATGTAGCAGTGATCATAATATGACTGAATTTTACATTCAGCCTGAGAGAGAGAAGACCGGTGTTTTAAACTTCAATAAGGACAATTATGACGGTATGAAAGCAGAGCTAGCTGAAGTAAATTGGCATATTAGTATAAGGGATAGGTCAACATGAGATGCAATGGCAGTCATTTAAGTGGACATTTCTGAATACAGATACTTTCTGACAAGAAAGAAAACCTCCAAGGGGAGGCGTCATCATGCATGGTTAACTAAAAAAAAGATAGTATCAAGCTTAAAGAAAAAGTATATAATTACACAAAGTTGAGTAGCAGGTCAGAAGTTTGAACAGAATATAAAAAAACAACAGAAAATTACAAAAGATCAATAAGGAAGCAAAAATTAGTGTACGAGAGAAAGCTGGCTGGAAATATAAAGGCATAGAAGGAGTTTCTGTAAATATTTTCAAAAGAAAGGAATTAACAAATGAAGGTTGGTCCTATAGAAAGTGAACATGGGAAATTAATGGAAAATATGACTTTGGAATTCGCATAACCCGGTGGGTTTGGTGGCACATGGGCGCAGTGAATCTGGTTGGAGTCAAAACGTCGGACAACCACTGATATAAAATTACATTGTGATTCTCCCAATGGCGTGTTAATGGCAGTTCGATTATCCTGCTGACAGGTAGCATGAATGCCATTTACATCTCAGAGACGCTCATTAAAAAACTGCCCACCAGTAACCCATCAGGCTTTCCAATCTTGCTTTCCATCCAAGGGAAATCACAACAGTGTCAAACCCGAGGGAGAGCACAACAGCACATCCCACTTGATCTTAGAACCATCATATCTGCCATTCAACCCACCACTAAGTCCTCTCACGCCTGCTCTGCCCTTCCAACCATCTCCTGTGTCCTCTCATGCCTTTGCTTACTGGATCTTACATGCCATTTACCCACTATACATTTTCTAAAACCAATAAACACCATGGTCTAAAGTGGGATGTCTAGAAAAAAAACTTTAAAACTGTAATCCATTGATTACTTTCTCCTATGATAAAAAGGTCTGGACTACAAGTCAATATAAGTGTCAATCATTCATGCACTTTTAAGTTTCAAAAACCACAAACATTTGTAAATATTTACCTATGTCAACAATCATTAGGAAATTGACCAGAGAGCCTGAGTTGCCATTCAAGCAGTATTTCTTCTGGGGACCAGGTGTTCTGCTATTCTAATATATGTCTCAGCTCTCAGCCAAGCTTCATTATGTATCCTGAGAGATATGGGCAGGGTAAATAGTGAGAAACTTTCCTACTCGATAGCACGAAGAACTAGAGGGCACAGATCCAAAATAATTAACAAAATGCATAAAATTGATGTGAGGAAATGTCTTTTCACCCAGAGGGTATTTGGAGTCTGGATTGAACTTCCAGAGAGGGTGGTGGAGACACATTCAATTAGGATATTCAAAAGGAAATGGATTGCCAACTTAAAATAAATAATGGGCAATATTATGGGGATGAGGCAGTGGGGTTGGACAAGTTGAGTGATTTTTCAAAGAGCTAGTGCAGACTTTCCTTCTGCACTTTAAGGATTCTGTAATTCTGTGATCTCTACATTTCACTATGTTTGTTGACATAACTAAGTGTTTTCAAGTGTTTGTGGTTTTGAAAATTCAAAAGGCCTGGACGGTTGACAATTTTACTAGTTGGTGGCCCAGACTCTTTTTTTCACTGGAGGAAGTTTTTTTTTATTCTTTTATAGTTTCCAGGCATCGCTGCCAAGGCTAGCATTTGTTGTGCCCAATGGATTACATTCTTTTTCAGAGAGTTTCTATGAAACATACAACTTTACACTACAGTGTTCATTGGTTGTAGAAAGCATACATTGAGTCAATACGCTTGGAAGTGTCAGAGCCTCGCATAGCGGACATGAGGGTATACAGAGCCTGATGGAGGCATAAGGGGACATCCGGAGTAAGGGAAGGGTAGAGTGTGGTAGAGCAGGCATAAACTTACCTTATTAAAAAGTCCCCTCATGACATTAGGGTTCATGGCTTCTCCAAGTTGTCATGAACCACAACTCTTTAAAAACCAGGTCGAATCCATGAAAATTGTGGAGAAGTCGGAGGTACCTATCTCTGCAATAAAGCTGGTCAGTTTGGGAGTGCCAGATGATAGCTTCTTAAAGGAAGCAGCCTGTATCATTTACAGGCACCCCCTACAATTGCACAACCCAGAAATAGAGTTGGGAATTCCAGAATCGGTACTCTCTGCTATTCTAATGTGCTCCCAAGTCAACCAGTCTCCGTGAAAATTCATTCCAAGTTTCTAAGTAGAGCATCAACTTAGCTTGTCCCCTTTGACTTCATGACAACACCTGATCGAAGGTTTCCAGCACAGGGAAGGGATGCCTGCATGAGTCCCCTTCCCAGTGAGTTGTGTCAAAAATGGTATGAAGCATTATGCACCCCACTGAGAGAAGGCCACCAGCCTCTGTGGCACCATCTCCAGTTTCTCAGGAGGTCATACCTTTTCCAGATCTGTCATTAATGTACTTGGTTATATGGCATATTTTAAACTCACTAGTGAAAGTGCATTGAGTGCCAGTTGACATCACAGAATATGTCATAAAAGCGGAAAATGCTGGATAAACTCAGCAGGTCTGGCAGCATCTGTGGAAAGAGGAACAGAGTTAAGATTTCAAGTTAATATAATCCTTCGCAGCTGGGGTGGGGCCATAAAATGAGGCAAGCTGCACAAAAGTCTATCGACTTCAGTGGACTGGAAACTCACCCAATTGATTTTCTGCCCCTCACCCACTGTGGCAGGAGGCTGCTCGCCATTGGCCGGTAGTGGGTTCTGCCAATCCCGCCAACGCAATAGCGTTTGCTATGGCCTGCTGGCCGCGTCACCGGGGAACCCACAGGCCAGTGGCACGCCGCCTCCACTGCCAAAAAACCGCCACAGCAGGGCCAGGAAATTCTTCAATAACATTGAAAATTGTAGAGCAAAACGTAAAATTAATGTTTTGCTGATCTCAGAACAAGAAAGCATTTGGTCATTTTAGATCATAATCAACAAATGCATTTTGAGCTCTGCACAGCATAACTAAACACAACATATTTCAGTAAGATAATTTTCTTTTAAGAATCACCTCTTCAGCTTGTTTCAGAAAGGTTGTATAAGATTGCAAGTGTTCAACCTGTGCATTCAGGTCACGCCACAATGTTTTCCATTCTGCATTCAGGAGCACAAATCTTTCAGAAAATGATTTTACTTCTGGGACGTCAAACATTTCTGCCTGTTTGATGATGCCTGTAATGCGTTCTAATTCATTTTCTACCTCCTGAAATACATATATCATTGCAGTTAAGGTGTGCCTACTAAACAAACAGGAGCACAACAATCTTCTAAAGCCAGAAATGAAAAGAGGAAATGCTGGAAACACTCAGCAGACCTGGCAGCATGTGTGGAGAGAGAAACAGAGTCAGCATTTCAGGTTGATGGCCTGTGATCAGAACTGAAGTTACAGATGTAACAGGTTTAAAGCAAGTAAAGAGGCAGGGAAAGGAGGGAGGGGAGGAAAGAACAAAATGGAAAGACTGTGATAAGGTGAAAGACAGGAGAGATTAAATGGCAAAAGAGATGCTGGTGAAAAGCAAAAAGAGAGTGGTAACGGGACAAGTAAAGAAACAAAGGCGTGTCAAGAAGAGGTATAAATGATAGTAGCATAATCAGCACCAATCTGCCATTCAAAAATAAAACCATAAACACAAAATAAAATGGGGACAGAAGTTATGATCTGAAATTCTTGAACTCGACATCGAGTCCAGAAGATATTAAAATGCCTAACTGAAAGAAAAGATGCTGTTCCTTGAGCTTACACCGGGTTTCATTAGAACAGTGTAGGAGGCCAAGATCAGAGTGGGGTATAACAAAGAATTTAAATGACTGGAAGCTCAGGATCATGCATGTGAACTGAATGGAGCTGTTAGTAATGATTCTCTGCTTTCCTATCATGCTTCTCCTGCCCACATCCCTTGTTTCTTTTTATTTCACACCATCATCCATTTCATCATTTAATTTCTCCTGTCTTTCACCCCATTACAGACTTCCCGTTATTTGCTCCCCCCACCCTTTTCCCTGCCTCATGCTTAAAACCTGTTGGATCTCTCATTGTTTTCTTGATCTGATAAAAATTCACTGAGCTGAAATATTAGACTCACCAGGCTGGGAGGTGGAAAGGGCAAATAATGGAGCAGGAAGGTGTGAGATGGGAGAGCCTGTCACCTTACCAATTCTCCTCAATCAAGTCTATGGTAGAAAAGGTCGAGAACAGTCATCCCATCCGGAGGTCAATTGTGGCCCTTAAGTGACCACCAGGTCCTCGTCTGCCTCCTTGGGATGCTACCCATTGTTTTTGACATCAAACCCTCAAAGGACTCCCTGACTGACCCCAATGATCCTGCTCCACTCACCTGCATGTTGGGACTCCAGTAACAATCTTCATCCTCAGGTCGCTGCAGTACTGGCAGCGGCCACTGCTCCCAATACTGGTGATCTGATAGCCTTTGTTTGGCTTGAAGCTTTTAGAGGTGGGATATTTGCCCTTCAGGAGAAAGCCTGGTGAAAGCCAGAACCTTGGCACAAGTTAGCAGCCTGACTGATTGAGATTTAATCTTGATGGTTCTCCCGGAAATGGCAGCAGTGGAATTGCCATCGGATCTATGGCCAGTGGACGGACCCACCGCCACGACCACTAAATTCTACCAGTTACCCAGTTTCGCTCCCCACAGATGCTGTCAGATCTGCTGAATCTTTCCAACTTGTCCATTTTCATTACATTCTTCAATAAGCTCTGTCACATCTTTGTTTACTTTACTGCTTAACTTTTATTGACTTTCAACATTAACTCAACTTCTCTTTCCATAGATGCTGTCTGTCCCGCCAAGTCTCCCCAGTATTTCCTACTTTTATTTTAAATTTTCAGCGTCCCCAGTACTTTGGCTTTGTTTTGTGGAGGTCTTCCTTTTTTGGTATATTTCTTCACTGAATTAAACATTGCATTTATTTGCATTGTCAGACATTTGTTCCTGATCATATAATTGCAACAGGATACTAATTCAGTCAACTAAAAATGTTTCTCTGCAATTGAAAAAATTATCTGGTGTATTGTTAAAAATGAAACCTTACTTCAGTTCACAATGCTGTTGGGATTTTTGAAAATAGTTCAAGAAGCAGCTTTTGTATAAATCGCTAACTGTCACCGTTCCAATTATAAAGGTATTTCAAAGATTAAATAAAGGTCAAATTTCAAAGAAGAATACTATTTTTGGCTCCTTCCCACTCAACTGCTTTGGTGACAATAGGGATAGCGGGAACACCTTTGTGACAAAATGGCTCCATTAGTTTTAATTGAGGCTAAAGACTGACTGGATTAAATCTAGAACTGCCAACCCATTTTTTAAAATCTGCTGAGTGGGCACAGTGTACACTTTATTTGGAGCAAGTCTTGTTGGGCTCTGCAATCCTCATTAGCCGCCAGAGCACTGAGAATAACTCTCCTCTATTCTAATGACTGCTGCATCTCCAACACTGGCCGTACTTAGCCAGGCAAGAACATAGTGTTCAACCAGAGAAAGTAAAGTTCTCAGACTCTGCACAGATTCCGAAATTGGAGTCCTACTGAACTCCCAAGGAAAAGTGACCCGTCCCAACAAATCTATGCTTTCCAGCCTCAGTGAAAGGAACATGAGTAGACATTACACATTTGCCAAATCGTAAATTAACACCATCTTTAAGTGGGGCTGGTATTCTTCGAAGTCGTACTGTGAGCCATTTGTGATTCTGATGGATCAGTGATGTGGCCTATAACTGATTTTGACTTCCGACCATTTCAATTCTAGTTCAACATTGCACTGTAAATATATTATTTTACATTATAACATCAATAGAAAACAAACAGTAAATCTCACCTAGAACACACATGCAATTTTACAAAATGGACATCTATAGATATAGATTACCTTAGAATGATCAGACATTTCCAAATATTTGTTCAGAATGCCTTCAGATTCAGAGAGAGAAGAACCTGGCTCTGATGTACTGGAAAGTCGCGATCTACATGCTTGTAGACATCCTGAGACCTTGACAAATTACACATTTATAGTCAAATCTTGTTTCTGCAAATGTGTCCATTAAACAACCTGAAATAGTGATTTACATGTGACTACATGTGAAACATGTAGTTTATTTGACAAACATAAAGCAGCCACGTATAATAATGGAAAAAAGGTGAAATTGATCATATAAGTATCATTAATGTGAATTAATCCATTTGCTCTGAATATTCTGTTCAGCTTTTTCTGTAATTTGAATGTATTAATTTACTTAGTCAACTGTTGTCAACATTACACAAGGGCAGCACAGTGGTGCAGTGGTTAGCACTGCTGCCTTACGGCACCGAGGTCCCAGGTTTGATCCAGGCTCTGGGTCACTGTCAGTGTAGAGTTTGCACATTCTCCCCATGTTTGCGTGGGTTTTGCCCCCACAACCCAAAGATGTGCAGGGTAGGTGGACTGGCCATGCTAAATTGCCCCTTAATTGGAAAAAATGAATTGGGTACTCTAAATTTAGTTTTAAAAATATTACATGATCTTCACATTGCTCTTATTTTATGTCTGAAGTCCATTTTCATAATGCCATCTGACTGTTCTAAGACATATAATTTGATTCAAGGAATAGTTTCAAACAAATGTATTTCGGTAACCTAGATTGAAGTGTTCAGTTTACAACACTGGAAAGAAATGTTGTTTTATTTGTTGTAACCATGGTTTATGTCTGTTGAAAGAATCCCTTTTTTGCCTTCTGCCCAGCTATTTGGTATAATTTCTTTAACACCACTCGATGCCTACAAGATTAGTGGCCCCACAGTGCTTTACCTCATGGTCATGCAGTTACACATGAAACATTTTCCAGAGATGTCATCAACTCAGTTTTATTTAAGATGTTAAAACAGTTACATATGACTATCAACAGTTCGGTTTTGAAGTTACTCAGTTGTGGAACCCTCATGCATGAAACCGTATGATGATTGGTGTCAAAATGTTTCACCTTTGGCAAGAACTGAAAGTAGTTGTAAAGGCCAAATAGACTAAGTTAGGATCCTAAGAAAAGTCAATGTCTTATTCAGCCATTAACGTAACTGCTCAGGTTTATATTATTAAGGCATAAAAGCATTTAAATATCAGGGAGGCTTGTTTTTGCTTGGGTTCAGCAAGGAATTTTGCAGAGCTTTTTATTAGATGCTCAACTAAGTGAAGTAGAGACTGGAGAAATAAACGATAAATGATGTCCATGAAATAAGTAGAAGGCTTGATGAGCTAGCCCGTGTTCCAATTTTACTTAAACTCTTAAAGTGATCGGATGCAGCACAACAAAGTCAAGGTTTAAAGTTATGATTAGGAACGAAAGGGAAAATGCTGGAAAATCTCAGCAAGTCTGGCAGCATCTGTAGGGAGAGAAAAGAGCTAACGTTTCGAGTCTGATGACTCTTTGTCAAAGCTTTGACAAAGAGTCATCGGACTCAAAACATTAGCTCTTTTCTCTCCCTACAGATGCTGCCAGACTTGCTGAGATTTTCCAGCATTTTCCCTTTCGTTTCAGATTCCAGTATCCGCAGTAATTTGCTTTTATTAAGTTATGATTAGGCTCTTCTTCAAACATTCTTTTAACCATAATGTTATAGCATTTCAGTAATATCTAGTAATTAGGTGAGTAGAGAGGCAATTTCTCTTCAAAAATGTGCAATATGTCAAGCGTACCAATTCCATTTGATTTGACTGAAGATAGGCGAATTGCAATTAATTTCTCAAGCGATCGTTTCAAATTGCATCAACACAGCAACCAGTTCCCCAACCTCCAGTCAGGTATCAAGCTAGCATCATTCTCTTATTCCACTGCTTTTTGTTTTTCTGAATGCACGGTGGCACAGTGGTTAGCACTGCTGCCTCACAACTCCAGGTCCCTGGGTTCAATTCTGGCCTCGGGTGTCTGTCTGTGTGGAACTTGCACTTTCTCCCTGTGTCTGCGTGGGTTTCCTCCGGGTGCTTTGGTTTCCTCCCACAGCCCAAAGACATGCAGGCTCCTCCCACAGTCCAAAGATCCTGCGGAAGCTGCCATCACATTGCTGCTGACAGGGCAGGCGACCAGACGCTGGAGAAGGCGGTGACAGCAGCATCAACAGAGACTCGAGATGGTGGCCCATTTGCAGGGCCCTGCCCTACACCCTGAGGACCCGGCAACCCATCAAGCCAAGGAAGGACCCAGAGGGGAGGCCGATGATGGCCCAAGATATACAGGCGTCACTGGATTTTCGAACAGATGAGGGCAGCGTGTGGCGCAAGAGGCTCCGCCTCAACAGGGGGACAGTGCGGCGCCTGTACCACGTCCATGCGGATTTGACATCACGTGGACGAAGTTGATACCCGCTCCCAGTAGCCATCAAGATCGCCGCAGCCCTGAGCCTCTATGCCTCGGGAGCTTCCCAGGGCTCGAGCGGGAATTTGTGTGGCATTTCAAAAGCTACAGCCCACAAGTGCATCTGTGAGGTCACAGATGCCTTGATTGCCCTGCAGCCGACGA
The DNA here is from genome assembly GCF_902713615.1 of Scyliorhinus canicula. Classification (NCBI taxonomy): domain Eukaryota; kingdom Metazoa; phylum Chordata; class Chondrichthyes; order Carcharhiniformes; family Scyliorhinidae; genus Scyliorhinus; species Scyliorhinus canicula. Next base: position 195,773,431 of record NC_052147.1, on the reverse strand, counting down.
TATAAACTTTGACATGGACCAGGCCCAACAAGATGCCCGGGCAGCAGGATTCTCTGCCATCAACAGGATACCCCAGGTCCAACGAGTAATAGATGGCATGCATGTTGCGCTGGTCTCACCGGGCCATCAGGGAGTTCCCTATATCAACAGAAAGGGCTCCACTCCCTGAAAGTCCAGCTCGTGTGTGACCACCACCTGAGGTTCATGTACCTATGTGCACATTTCCCAGGGAGTGTGCACAAAGCTACATCCTGGGGCAGTCAGACATCACCGGCCTCTTTGAGGACCACCCCAGGATGGCCAATTGGCACTTGGGGGATAAGGGGTGAGGATCTGGCTAATGTTGCCAGTACGCCGGCCGGTGACCAATGCGTAGACCCAATACAACGAGGCCCAGGCAGCCAAGAGGGCTATAATTGAGTGATGCATTGGACTGCTCAAAATGAGATTCCGATGCCGTGACCACTTTGATGGTGCACTGCAGTACCCCCCCGCAGAGGGTCGCCTGCTTAGTGGTGGTTTGCTGGGCCCTCCACAACCTGGAAGAGTGGCATGCTGGAGATGGAGGGGGAGGAACTTGCGGCCACCTCCAAGGAGGAAGACGAGGAGGCACCAGATCAGGAGGAGCTGGAGGATGAGCTTGAGAAGGACCCTCAGGACCAGCCAGTGGATGGAGAACAGGCAGTAGCGGTGAGGGAGGGCTAGGGAGGCCCTCATCTTCACTCGCTTCAAATAGGACATGGCGCTGTCTGTCATCTTACCCACTCCCCCAGCCCTTTCCTCCTTACACATTTCACCCCCACCCCCCCCCACCACCCTGTTCCACCCTCCAATGTAATCATGAAGTGTGTAACATCACTTAATGGGGCTGTGTTGGCACTGTAAACAGGTCACTGTTGATGACAGGGGCCTGATAACCCACTGAGAGCTGAGCGCTGGTGCTCCTCAATCTATGCCATAGTCTGACTCTTGCCTGTCTGCTATGTGCTCACTCATCACCCCATGCCCGGGCCCTGGGGCAAGGGATTGGCAGCCGGCACACATTGCGGAAGATAGTGCCAGAGGCATAATATATCTCGGGTGCAAAGTTTTTAATGTTCTACTTATGTGTCCCCAACTGCCCTTTGCCCCTGATAATGCCACCCCCACTTCCCCACTCCTCCCACCCCTCCCCCCACTCACCCTCCTACCTTCCTTTGCCCCCCCCCCCCCCCAGGGTGGGGCGGGGGCTCTGCCAGGAGCATAGCCACCAGGAGGGAGTGGGATCAGGGGTAGTCAGTGGTGCCGGTGCCAGGGGGCTGGTATCAACTCGCCCTGATGAAGGTTGTCGATCTTCTTATGGCATTGAATTAGGGTCCTCCTGGTGATGTTCCGCAGCTGATGGCTACTGCCACTTCTTACCAGGCAACACTGGCTGCTTTGTGATTGACCCTCCGAGCTCCTCGGGGAATAGGGCATCCAATCTGGTTTTGACTATGTCAAACAATCTGGCCAGGTCGGCATCCTCGAATTGTGGGGCTGGCCTCCTCGGTAGCATAGCTGTGTGCTGTGTGGGGTTTGCTGTGCAGGATCCATTTAAGTGCTGCTCCCTCTTGTCGGTGGGGAGCCAATGGGCATGGTCCCATCAAATCAGCCGGTGGGACCATCATTTGTGGTGTGAAGCCCATTGGGCTTTGTTAAGTGGACCAATTAACACTTGATACACCGATGATGGTCTCGCCGCGTCGAGCATCAGGACGCTCGCGGCAGTTCCTGCTCGCTACCACACTTAGAAACTTATCCATTAGATCGCTCTTTGAAGATGTAACTAATACGTCATCCAAGTAGTACACTTTATGTTATAAATATCATTTGATAAGGTGCCACACTAAAGGTTAATTCACAAGATAAAGGCTCGTGGAGTTGGGGGTAATATATTAGCATGGATGGGGGATTGATTAATAGATAGGAAACAGAGTAGGCCTAAATTGGGCGATTTCACATTGGCAGGCTAAGGTGCTGCAAGGTTCAGTGCTATAGGGCCTCAGCTTTTACTTACATCATCAAAACTCTCTGATAAATTTGCAAACATTATTTCACTTTTGTAGGGACACAGAATAAATACAGTACTAAAATATTTTTTCTATCATTTCTTCGGTGTGTTGCCAAAAATTAAATTAAATATCTGGACAAGTGAAGCTTTTTTGAGTCAATGAGGAACTAGGAACTTAACTCTGAGAGCAATCTAAAGAGAAATGATGAAATATCTGTAAAAGACTCGGAAACAGAAAGTGGCTTCTACATTAATCTATATTAATTACTTAGAAAGTAATGTACCCAAATGTGCTGATGGTGTAAAATTGGGTTGAAATATAAACTGTGAGGAAGAACAAAAGGACTGCGAGGAGACATAGGCAAGCTAAGTCAGTGGGCGATAAGTTGGCAGATGGAGAATAATGCGAGGAAGTGTGAGGTTATTCACTTTGGTAATGAGAATAGAAAAGCAGAATATTTATAAAAGGCATGAAACATGTAAATGTTGATGTTCAGCGAGACTTGAGTGTAAGGAACACATAAGGTTAGCATGTAGGTACAGCAAGCAATTAGGAAGACAAATGGCATGTTGGCCTTTATTGCCAGAGAATGGCAATACAAGAATAAGGAAGTCTTGCTACAATGGTTTTCGTGAGACTACACCTGGAATTCTCTGCACAGGTTTGGTCTCAATATTTACAGAATAGTATTCTTGCATTGGAGGTGGTACAGTGATGGTTCACTTGATTGGTCCTGGGATGAGGGAGTTGTCCGATCAATCATTTAGGGCCGAGATGAGAAGACATTTCTTCACTCAGAGGGTTGTGAATCTTTGGGTTGTAAATATTCTATCACTGCCTGTATTCAGGACTCTCAGGCAATTAAGGGCTGAAAATTTGAATGGCGATAGGTGATCAGCAATGATCATATTGAATAGTGGATTAGGCTCAAGGGGAGGAATGTTCTAATCCTGATCCTGCTATTTATTATGTTCATCTGACTCTGCACATTATTGAAAAGCAGCAGAACACTACAGACCTTTTTTCAGATATTAACTGTCAAGTATGTCTATTAAACAATGAACAAATTAATTAATAGATAAAAATGCTCATGGGTTTGTAATAGTATGCTAACTCCTTAAAATGAAAATGAATCTTTCTCATCTCCTTGCTTGACTTTTATTTTAATATTTATATACCTTAATATTTATATTCTTATAATCATACAAAGTGCAAGAGCTAACTGGGCTGGTTCATCTATTGGAAAGCTTGAACTCAGTTAAAGATATGAACAGTCCACCCTCAAATTCTCTAAATACCTGCCACCAAAAATCATAAATAGCTGTCAGTCATCAGCATAACTGAGGAGATCATAGTTATTTGTGATTGAATATTTTTGTTTAGCTCTTGCTTCCAATTTATAACGTCAAAGAAATTTAAACATGTCTTTGCAATATTGTGTCAAGTTAGGTTGTCTGATCTGGAAGGCATTTCAACTTTCAAAGCAGCTGTAGAAGGGATTCTAAACCTGAATTTTCTTTAATGATTTTATTTAAATGGCTTTTCACATGATTGCAATATTATTTATCTGACTGCTTAGTTTATTAAATGTAAATGACTTTTGAACCTAATTCTGATATCATTTATCTGATTTGGTATAAGTTTATGACTCTTTAAAAAGATTTTGCTCAAATTTATTAAACTTAAGCTATTGCACCAATTACCTTTGGCAATGATTCTATTATATTACAGCAATTTAGTTTTGGCAAGTTCTGTGGGCATGGTTACTATCATAGAATCATAGAATTTACAGTGCAGAAGGAAGCCATTTGGCCCATCGAGTCTGCACCAGCCCTTGGAAAGAGGACCCTACTAGAGCCCACACCTCCACCCTTTCCCCATAATCCCTTGTTGACACCCCGGCACGTGTTGCATGGCCACCAGCCCAGTCCATCACATGAAACCGCTTCCCAATCATTGACTCTGTCTACACCTGCCGCTGCCTTGGGAAAGTGGGCAGCATAATCAAAGACCCCTTCCACCTGGGTTATTATTTCTTCCAACTTCTTCCATCGGGCAGGAGATACAAAGTCTGAGAACACGCATGCACAGACTCAAAAACAGCTTCTTCCCCGCTGTTACCAGACTCCTGAATGACCCTCTAATGGACTGAACTGACCTCTCCACACATCTTCACCGCTGAGTAGTACTACACACCATATGCTTCACGCAATGTCTGTGTCTATGTATTTACCTTGTGTGTTTATCTTATGTTTTTTTCATGTATGGAATGATCGGTCTGGACTGTACACAGAACAATACTTTTCGCTGTACGTCGGTACATGTGACAATAAATCAAATTAAAAATCAACTCCTCAACGGATGCGGACAGCTATGATAATGGAGAAGCTGGGGATCTGAATGGACGGCCATTGGAATATGTCGCTGTCTGCAACACAAGGGATGCTTTAATATTAGGTAGGTTCAATTGGGTCAATGTTAACTGGATGATTGTCACCCAAACAACTATACCCCTCATACAAGCAATCCTGCAGCCTTCAATGCACTGGTCTAACATCCCCCAGCTTCTGAACACCATGAATCAAACGATCAAAACAATAGAAGGGGCCAACCACGTGTTAAGCTCCTGTGATCTATAAAACCTTTTTCTTTTTATTCCTACTACTTCTATGTGGTGCCGCTCCAGTGGCTTCAGCAGAAATTATAAGAGGCTGGCATGGTGACTCTGAGTTTAAGAGTCTGTGAGGATCCTGCTCCTCCAGCAGTTATGCAGGGACGTCTGGCCCATTTGGAGTGTAGGTACCAGAAAAGGTTTTGAATGATGGAGTGGCAATGGTTGAGACATGCATAGATTATTCCACCATTCCTCCTCCCTTAGAGCAGCTCTACCTCTCTGCAGGAGAGGAGAGTGTCAAAATCATTGACATCTTGTAAGGCCTGATCTAGTCAGTCTACAACCATGTAAAACCCTGTGCAGAGATTTGGACCCAGAGAGTGCAGAGCCGTTGTCGGAGCCTACATGTATACAACAACCCTGTCAGCACTGACTTCTGAGTGATCAGCTACAATTTCCTTGGATCTTGCCAAACACTCTAGGCTGGATAGCAACATTAGAAACGTCCTGTTACATTATCCCACACTTGTTCGAGTCGGACTCCTCCATGCTCTCCTCCACCATGGACAGTGTGCCTGTCAATACCTCAAACATTTGCTGCTGTGCGACCAACATTCTCATTTTCAGTGTTGTACGCAGGAGTTCTCTATCTCTATCCTGTTAGCCAGTGTTGAGAGAAGAAGCTGTTCTCTGGTGCATTTATGTTATCAGCTGCCCCTTCCACTATTCTCTGCACCTACTCAATTTAAAAGTCCGATCTGCCTGTCTACGAGGTGCTGATTTTCGCACTTCTGTCTGCAACAATTGTTTTCTGTGATGGAGTATGCCCCGCAGGCATTATCTCTTTTGAGGAATCTTCATCCTCCCCAGTTACAGGCTCTTGATCTTTGTGTGATAACTCTAAACAAGAGAAGAAAGAGACAATATTAAGTGTTCACAATCGAAGGAATATTCAGGAACCATCAGAATTGTCAAGGTGCTTAAGTCCACTTAGGACGAAGTTGCTTTGTGGGACTTGTAGATTGGAAAGATTAATGCTGTCACCCTTCTCCGATGAACCACACCCTCACCATCTCCAATGCTGATGGAGTTTGAGATATCATTTATCTCCCATACCGCCATCTCTGCCAGGGAAGCTGCAGCCATATCTTGTAGTTCTTCATCTATCCTGATCCCCCCTAATATTCTGAACATGCGCCGCAATGTGGCGACTAGGGGCTTTTCACAGTAACTTCATTGAAGCCTACTCGTGACAATAAGCGATTTTCATTTCATTTTCCTGCCAGTGTGTCACATCAGAATATGCACTTCCAATGGAATTCAAGCAACAGGGATGAATTTTAAATTAGAGCTATGCCATTCAGGCGTGATGTCAGAAGCACTCTTGCACAAAGGGTAGTGGTATTTGGTACCCTCCTTACCCAAAAATCTGTTTAGGCTGGGTGCCAATTGAAAATTTTAAAACTGAGATTGATAGATTGTTGTTAGGCAATTGATTTAGGGTTACAGAACAAAGGTGGGTACATGGAGTCAAGATGGTGGCAAGAGTTCATCCATGATCTATTGAATAGTGGAACAGGTCCAAGGGGCTCAATGGCTACTCATGTTTCCAAGAGGCAGTGCAAATGGTGAAGGTGAGAATAAGCCAAATGCTGAAGTCACATCTTTGAGAATTGTGGAAGGGTGCTATTTCAGGATGAGCAGTGGCTGTGGTGGAGTTGGCCGAGGAGGTCAGATGAAATGAGAAAAGGATTTTGGTTATTAACGGTGGTGAAAGGAGGAATTGAGAAGTTGAAGTGTCAAAGGAATACGTGTTAAGAAGGGGGCATAACATAAGGTTGGTCTTGATGAAAGTGATGTGGGGGTGGTGTACAAGGAATAGAACTGACAAGACAAAGTGAGGGGGATGCACTGCAGGATTTGATTGAATAAAGCTGGATGCTCACCTTTCCTTGCCATGTCAGTGTATTGAGCCAATTATAACAGTGAATCCAGGATCTTTGGATCACATCCTTGCTGCTCATCTCCTCTGCCACCTCCAGTCAGGACTCCTTGATGGTGGCAACTTGGTGTTTCTTCTTTCCAGGGATTGGAAACTGCACCTCATTTCTGTCTCTTACTTCACCCAGAAGGGCATCCAGAGATGCACCTGAGAATCAGGGACTGCCTTTCCTGTTCTTCCAACCACGTCACTTCCTGTTTCCTCGGCTAAAAGTAAATACTTCAAATTTCTTCCTTCATTTGATTTTTTCACTGGTCCTTTCAATAGGTGCCAGAAAATTGTGTAACACAGGTGTGCTGTTGTTTTATTTAAATGGTGCCTGACCCTGAAAATAGGCCATGGTTCACTGTTGTTTAATGCTGTGCATCCCTTGTCTACTTCCACTCTCCCATATCTATGCTCCAATCTCATCTCTACATTAATATCAAGAGTGAATTATTTTGATGCACCCCAAAGTTGAATTTTCATCACAGCAGCGGGAAACATGAAATAGATCTGGTTTTGGGTCAGAAACGCGCCTCCAGAGAGGAACTGATCAAAGTTCTTATTTTCATGGCGGTGAGGTGTCTAACTGATATGGAGACAGGTTTCACAATTAGGGCCAGTGGGAGAAGAAATGAGGTGAATCAGATGAAATATGGGATTCACTTAAACATCCCATAGCTGCCAAGAATGAGGCTGCTGATTGTCCTGAGGGAGAAATCTGCTGATTGGGCAGATTTACAATTTACAAGAGGGAAACGAGATGTAAGGGGGATACAGGTGGACTGGCATCTGGGTAGACCCTTGTTTCATTAATCATGACCTGGATCCAAAGAGGCCATGTGGGAGAGGAGAGATATACTACTCCAGGGCAGCAGGAAGAAGACATCTTGTCATATAGCAGAGGCACCTCCATGTTCAGCATTATCTCCCTCCTCCTCCAATTCCTCCTCCTACGCTCACCTCTTGCTCCTGCTCATCCCCTAAAGGACTGTTCTTTCCAGATCCTGTCTATTGTGCTAACGGTGCAAAGCTCTCTGAGGAGCCATGTTATGGGCAGACGAGCAGACCACCTCAATGACCCAGGCCCTTGCGGGGGGGGGGGGGGGGGGGGGGCATTTGAGGGCACTATCTAACAGGTCTAGGCACTGGAATCTCATCTTTAGAAGCCCGACGGCTTGCTCAAAGCATGTCATGCTGAGAAGTAGCAGTGGTAGTATCGCCTCTGTGCCACTGATTGGGGCTCCTACACAGTGGTCAGTAACAGTCTCGTCAAGAAATATTTATTTTACCTTTGGATCCATCCACACTCTTTGGGGTGGAGTGACGATCTGAGGCAATATGGGCTAATGGAGGATGAAGCAGTATGACAATTGGCAGGAAAGCAAGCACACACAGGAGGAATCTCTTGTTGCAGTTTCTGATCAGTTAGACATTGAGGGAGTGGAAGCTATTTTTGTTGATGGATCTCACTGGCTGATCACTTGGTGCTTTGATGGCCACATGGGTGAAATTGATGATGCCCTGCACCTGGGGGAATCCAGCGCTAGAGACAAAACACACTAATCTCAATCCCTGTCAGGATTTATCTCTCATTAAATTAATATATTGTCCACCTCTGATAAAGAGGACATTAAGAACCAGTAAGTTGCCATTTTTGGATTGTCACTAAGGTCTGCAGTTGATCTTTGGAAGGAGCAAGAAACAAAGAAGTTTAAGTTCACAGTGACTTTGATAACCATTGGCAAGGTATGGTGACCAGTGCTGGGAGATGTGAAGTCTTTGGCAATGAGGGCACAGATGTCTGCGACACTGTGCCTGGAATGCCCCAGTCTCCTGGAGCGTTCTATTGAAGGTTTGGTCTCTGCTGCTTTCCTGCCTCTTTCCTTTACAATATCCTTCCTGTAAAGGGTGTTGTCCTCATCACCATGAGCCAAATGTCTGATGGTTTCGACCCCATTGCGATCTGGAAACTTCTTTTTGGACAGCTGACTTCCCAATTGTCCTTGGCAGCTTTCTCCATGGCATTCCTGCCCCCATAATGCCTGGGGGTTGTTGACCTCATTCAAAGCCCAGCACAGAGTGCTCACTCTCCTTGCCACCTGATCAAATGCCCAGCCCCTCTTTGCCTCACTGACCGACCTCTGGGCCAGAGTGATGCTTTGGGGCAGCCAGGCTGTGTACCTGCCTTCCATCAGCTGTTCTGAAACTAACAGCCTCTGAAACCCATGTGCCCCATTTCAACCAGCTCTAAACTAAGGGTGCGATCCAATGGCCGTGCTGCACCAGAAAAGCAGTGCGCCACGGTGCAGCATGGCCAATAAAACCCAGGAAACCCCGCTCCAGAATCTACCCAGCCAGGGTACCAGGTAGCACCAGCAGTGCCAGGGCACCACCCTGCCCAAATGGCATGTATCTGGAGGCCTCCCATCCTCTGGGAGACCCCACGAGTACCGTTCCATCTAGTGCCCGTTTGTGGGTGTTGACGGGGTGCGGGGCAAGACAGGGGAGCAGGACCCTCCCATAGTGCATTTGGGCTTGGAGAGGTCGGGGATTGCGTTGGGGGCCTCGGAAATCAGGACGCCATTTTAAAATTCCGTTCCGATCTCTCGCTACACTGGGGAGTTCCAGCGAGTAGATATTCCCACTGTTCAAAATGAGGTTGTGTGTGGCCTCGGCCTTGTCTTCCCCATTGAGGCCCCTTATTTAACGCAAGTCACGTTGCATAGCCATATGCTTCCCTGCACTGCGAGCACTGGGAAACCCGCGGCTAAACGCACTCGCTATGGGACTTTGTTCCTCATTTGGTTGAATCGAGCCCTAACTAACGTTTTAACACATTTAGTTGACTCCTATGTGGAGGAGAGTGGGTTCCCTATCTTGCCTTCCCTCTGCCCCAATGATTACGGATAGACCAGGATTTGAGTCTTGAAATTGACTTATTGTCTGGCACAAGTATTTTCACACTCCCCAGCCACGTCTCTGTTCCTGCCTTTTGTGGCTGGGTGGATGGGGCGTCCTGAACATTAAGCCCCTGGTATCTGGGGGAAAGGAAAAGCCATTCCGATCAACTACAAAAATATTGCAGGATTTATTTCAACCTCCCTTTGCTTGACAGTCTTGTTTTGAATTTAAATTTCTTTAATTCTGGTTGTTTTCATGAAAGTATTTTTCAGCTTAGCTGATAAAAATAGGGATGCCAGTCTCAACCTTTTGCCGAGTTTAAGTCTGTTCATCGGCAATGAGAAAATGTCCACTTCATAAGAATAGATACTTCAGTGAGGTCATCATTAACTTTGATCATAGTTGTGAAACTTATGTGCTACCCTACATTCACTCATTCTTTACTGCTGAATAAATTTGTTTAATATTTATGGTCTAAACTACAGTCTAGTTTGCTTTTTCTGAAGTGAAGGCATGTAGTACTACCAGTAAGTCAGTCGCTACTCAATCCGTTGATATGCTATTAATTTCTCAACAAGTAAGAGTGTCTAAGACATAAACAGGTGCCAATGGCTTACTGAAAAAGAATGTTAACTGGGATGGTGATCCCAAAAAGGTAAATGCAACTAGGAACTACAAATTTATAATTATCAAACACACTGTTTCACTCCAATTTTCTTCCATCCTCATCTGAAGATGGCAGTCTTGCTGCGGTTATGGATACAAGTTAGCCTTCTTCTCTCCAAGGAGAACAGTTCCATCTCTCCAGTCTATCCTCATTCCTGGATCCATGCTTGTAAACCGCTTCTGCATTCTCTCTAATGAGCTCACATCCTTCCTATTGCGTGGCACCCAGAACTGTACACAATATTCCAGCTGAATCTACCTAGTGCATTTTATAAGTTCAGCATAACCTTCTTGCTCTTGTACACTATGCCCTTATTATGTGTGTTATTAACTTATCTCTCCACCTGTACTGCCATCTTCAATGATCTATGCATTTATACACCCAGTTCCCTCTGTTCCTGCACCCCCTTAAGAATTTTACCCCTTTTTTAGATTGCCTGTACATGTTCTTCCGACCAAAATGCATCACCTCACACTTCTCCGCATTGAACTTCATCTGTCACCCATTTGCTGACTCCACAAACTTGTCTCTGTTCATTTGAAGTTTGACATTATCCTCCTCACAGTTTACAATGCTGACAAGTTTCGTAACATCTACAAACTTTGAAAATTACCATCTGCACACCAAGATCTAAATCATTGATATATATCAGGAAAAGCAAACGCTCCAATACCGACTCCTATGACCACGGCTACAAACCTTCCTCCAGCCTGACCATTGACCATTACTCTCTACTTCCTATTATTCAGTCAATTTTGTATACATGTTGCTACTGTCCTTTTCATTCCATGAGCGATAATTGTTTCTCACAAATTTGCTATGTGGCACTGCATCAAATGCCTTTTGAAAGTCCACGTACCTATTAAACCTATTAAATTCTAACAGGGCTAGACAGGGTAGATGCAGGAAGGATGTTCCCGATGGCGGGGACGTCCAGAACCAATATAAGGATACAGGGTAAACCTTTTAGGATTGAGATGAGGAGAAATGTCTTCACCCTGATTATGGTAAGTCTGTGATATTTGCTACCACAGGAAGCAGTTGAGACCAAAATATTATATGTTTTCAGAAAGGAGTGAGATATAGCTCTGGGGGTGAAGGGGATCAAAGGAGATGGGGGGAAAGTGGGAACAGGTTCCTGAGTTGGACGATCAGCCACGATCATGTTGAATGGCGGAGCAGACTCAAAGGGCTGAATGGCCTAGACCTGCTTCTATTTTCTATGTTTCTGTATATACCACATCAACCCAGTGTTACCTTTGGCGACCTTTTCTGTTAACTCTTCAAAAAAACTCCAGCACGTTAGTTAAACACAATTTCCTCTTTAGAAATCCATGTTGGCTCTTCCTAATCAACTCTCATTTTTCCATGGAACTACCAATTCTATCCTGAATAATTGTTTCTAGAAGCTTGCCCACCACTGAAGTTAATCTGACTGGTCTGTAATTGCTGGGCTCATCCTCACAAACTTTTTCGAACAAGGACGTAATGTTTGCAATTCTCCAGTCTTCGAGGGAAGACTGAAAGTTATGGTCAGCGTCCTTGCAATTTCCAATCTCTCATCCTTCAGTATCCTCCGGTCCCGGTGCCTTGTCAACTTTAAGTACTGTAAGAAGTCTGACAACACCAGGTTAAAGTCCAACAGGTTTGTTTAAAATCACTAGCTTTCAGAGCACTGCTCCTTCATCAGGTGACTCACCTGGTAAAGGAGTTGTGCTCCGAAAGCTAGTGATTCCAAACAAACCTGTTGGACATTAACCTGGTGTTGTAAGATTTGTTACTGCGCCCACCCCAGTCCAACGCCGACACCTCCACAACTTTAAGTACTGACAGTCTATTCAACACTTTCTCCTTAGTGACAGTTTCCTCTTCTGTCACCATGGCCTGTGTACCATCTATCTCCTTGGTAAAGATGTATGCGAAGTATTTAGTTAATACCTGAGCCGTGCCCCATGCCTCCATGTGTAAATTCCCTTTGAGGTCCCTAATCAGCCCAACTCCTCCTTTTACCACCTTTTACTATTTATATACCTAAAGAAGACTTTGGATTTCCCCATTATAATGCTTGGATGTCTTTTCTCCTAAACTCTCTTCAATCCTAATCTGATTTTCACGTCCCCTCTGAACCTTCTGCATTCTCTTGTTTCTTGATTTTATTTTCTGCCTGACGCCTCTCATAAGCACACTTTTTCTTTGTTATTTAAATTTCGGTCTCCTGTTTCATCCAGGTGGTTCTGGATTTGTTTGCCCTACCTTTCCCTTTTGAGGGAATATAACCTGATTGTGCCTGAACCATTTCTCATTTGAAGCCCATTGCTCAGCTATAGTTTTTTCCTCCAACCAGTCTGTCCAGCCCAGCTCCATTCTTGCCTCGTTGAAGTCGGTTCTACCTCAGTTAATGATTCTTATTCTCAAGTAACCATTGTCCTTTTCTATCATCATCCTAAACTGTATGATACAATGATCATTGTCTCCTAAATGTTGCTCCACTGGCACTTGATCAACCTCATTTCCAAGAATCATATCCAGCAGTGCAGCCTTTCTTTTTGGACTGGACACAAAATGCTGTTGAAAATTTCCCTGAACACAATCTAGGACCTTTTGCCCCTCTCTGCCCTTTACACCACCAAATCTACATTTGGGTAATCAATGTTCCCCATTACAACAACTATATAATGTTTACATCTCTCTGTAATTTCCCTGCAGATTTGTTCTTCTACATCCTTTTCACGAGTTGGTGGTGGATAGACGACACCAAGTAATGTAATTGCACTCTTTTCGTTCCTTAGCTCTGGCCAAATTGATTCTGTCTTTGAACACTCTGGGAGACCCTCTTTCTCCAGCTCTGAAATGCTCTCCTTAAACAATACTGCCACCCATCCTTGTTTCCCATCTTTTCTGAACATCTTGCACCAAGGAATATTTAACACCCAGTCCTGTCCTTCCATGAGTCAGGTCTTTGTTATCACCACAATGTCATATTTCCACATTGCAATCTGCACCTCCTACTCCCCAATCTTAATCACTATATTCTGTGCATTCACATACATGCACAGTAATCCTGATTTAGACTTTATTACTTTCTCCTTTATTCGAGCTTCACCTATTAACTTACTATTCTCTATACTTGTGCCATCCATCCCTTCCAGTATTTTGTGCAATCTGTTATTGCTCTAATATTTTCTCTTCATTCCCACACCCTTGTCAAGTTAGATTAAAGCCGTCCCCAACAGCACTAGCAAAAGGCCCCCAAGGAACTAAACCTCAGCTGTGTTGAGGTGCATCCGGTCTGGCTTGTACAGATGCCATCTTCCCGAAAGCCAGTCGCAATGTCCTAGGAATCTAAAGCCCCCCTCCTGCACCATCTCTCTAGCCATGCACTCACCTGCCTTACTTTCCTATTTCTGCACTCCCTTGCATCAGGTTGAAAATTTCCCTCACAGTAGATTAAGAAAAACATGTTTGAGGTACCTAAATGTTCATTTTTTATTGATATTTTTAATAAACATTTAAAGGTGGAGAAAATTTGTAGAAACAATAAACTGATGACAGGAAAAGCAAGATCTTGATAGTAAAACACAATCTATATTTTCCTTAAAAAGAAAAAGACTTGCATTTCTATAAAATTTTATTTCTCTATAACATATCAAAGAATCACAGAATAATACAGTGCAGAAGAGGCTCTTCGACCCACCAAGTCTGTCCCGACACATGAAAAACACCTGACCTGCCTACCTAATCCCATTTGCCAGCACTTGGCCCATAGCTTTGAATGTTATGACGTGCCAAGTACTCATCCAGGTACTTTTTAAAGGATGTGAGGCAACCTGCCTCTTCCACCTCCCAGGCAGTGCACTCCAGACTGTCACCACCCTCTGGCTAAAAACATTTTCCCTCAAATCCACCCCCAAACCTCCTGCCCTAGACCTTGAACTTGTGTCCCCTTGAAACTGACCCTTCAACTAAGGAGAACAGCTGCTCCCTATCCACCCTATTTATGTCCCTGATATTTAAGTTAATTAACTTGTCTGAAGTGGCTTGACTATTATGTGCGGGGAAATATGGCAGTATTTTGCACACAGCAAGATCTCCAAAACAGCAATATGATGATTAAGTGGCTAATTTACCTTTGGCGCTGTTGAATGATTCTGAACCAGAAACGTCACAGCTACCAATTTAGCTAAGCTGATCACGGAGTTTTACTGTAATGTTGAATGACATGGACCATTTTAGGTAATCAAATTTAAAGTGGCTAAAGACCACCAAAATAATTATGAACCAAGTATAGGATACTGGTAAAATTAACCTGTGAAAAAAATAACTAACACGTGATGTCGATCCCAGTGAAGAGCGAGCAAATTCAAGCATATTTAAAGAAAGTGCAAATCAATTACAGATTAATGTTCTCAATCTGTTATGTCAGTTTTTCAAAACCTTTATCCAGACCCTCCACCATTTATCAACATAGCCCCTCCAAACAAGCATACAATGCAAATTTTTTCAATTTTTCTAGCTTCGGGATGGGCAAAAATGTTTGCCATATTTTTAGCGCAGAAACCTCTTTTGTTTTTACAATAGGTGACCGCGGTTGTAAATGTCAGTAGTTTGGTGACACACGACTATGACTATAAAACTATTTATAGTCAAAGATGAGAAGGCCAGATACCCTATCATAATGGCAAGCAATTCTTACCCACATTGTCTTCATAATGGACTACTGATATGAAAGTTTCTAGATTACTTCCACATTGTTTCCTGTTTAATCATAAATATTTGTTCAATTGGTGGGAAATAGACGTGACTCAAACAACCATGGTTATTGCAATGAAATATGAAAAGGGAATTACCACGGAGTTTTGGGAGCCTATAGTTGTCTGGTGCTTTCTCCATGGCAATGCCTTGGCCAATCAGAATTTGCTTGCCAACCAATCAGCACCCTTTTCTCCTGTAGTACAAATTGTTCTGATTGTTTGAAATTTGGCATTCTTGCATTTGTCCTGACTGCAAGACGAAACGTTTCGGCAATACGTCTCTCCTTTCAGCAATATTCAAGTTCTGTATCATCAAGCAACTGTGAGAATAGTGATAAAGTACTCACAAAACGTAAATCACTAAAGTTTGCACTGCAAGATTGGGGTTTGTTGTGCAAATTAAACGGTACTATATCTAAGTGTCAAGCTTGCACTATTTTAATCTTCCATTCCATTAAATTCCTCAATTTTACAGAGCAATCTCCAGAAGTCAAGAATAGAGGATCATTGGATGTGAAGGTGGATTTTTATAAATTCTACAACTTTCATGTTCAGTAAAGCAAAGTAAAACTAATTACACCCAACATTAAAGTACATTATGATGAAAATAAAAATTACTGAGAAATGCAGCAGGCCAGGCAATATTTGTGAAGAGAAACAGGTTTAACATTTGTTGAAGGTGACCTTTTTATGGGAACTGAAGACAGATGGAAATGTTCTGAGCCTGTGAAAGGAATGGGTGGGGAGGGGGAACAGGCAGAACAAAAGGCAAAGTATGTGACAGGATGGAGGGCAGGAGGGGTTAACTAACAAAAATAATATTTATGCAAAAGTCAAAGTGAGTTGCAATGGGTATAGTAAAAAAACAAAAGATGTGCTCAGATGAGGCTTGAATGGTTATTTAGCAGCATGAAGGGACAAATAAAGAAACAAGACAAGACCAACTTGGCAAGATGGAGGCAGTGGTTATGAACTAAATTTGTTGCATGATCTGCTATGGTGTTCCATCGAAACTCAACGGAGGTTCGAGGCACAACACCTCATTTTTGACTCAGCATTCTCCAGTTTTCTGGTTCAACATTGAATTCAACAACTTGAGATTGTAACTTCTGCCTCCAACATTTTTGTTGGCTAGGTCAGTCTTGTTTCATTTTTTTTTCATTCCTTAATGTTGCATTCAGATGGTGACTATGTAGTCATTCACACCTCGCCTGGACACATTTATTTTTTAAATTCTCCCCATTATCACAACCTTTGGCTTTGATGCCATGAAATTTTCTGTTTCTTCAGCTTTTCTGCCCTCCACCCTCTCACAGGCCTTCCCTTCCTGGCCCAAACCTATTACACCTTTTCCGTTCTTTGGCTCTGATGACAGGTCAGTTCGACCTCAAATGTTAACTCTGTTTCTCTCCACAGATGTTGCCTGACTGCTGAGTACTTTCAGCACTTTTTGTTTTCATTTCAGATTCCCAACACCTGCAGTATTTTGCTTCTGTATTAACATACACTGTGTCTTTTTCAAACAAACTCCCACATGTTGTGGGAAACGATGTAACACAATAATACCCATTAAAGTTTCTGATCATAGAAAGCAGTTTGGGAGAATCCATGACATGCACTGTCCCTTCAGAGAAGTGGATTCGATCAACCAAATGGTCTCTGATTCTACAGTTTTAGGTTCCTGTTATAAAGTAATTTGAAGGTACAGTATGGATCAGCGTTTAAAAGACAAGACCACATGTAAAACAAATTATTTGTTTCTCCAATAACCCATGCCACTTTATTAAATGTATAAATTAATAACCACACCATTTAAACAATATGCAAAGTTCTTCAATGCAGTTTCCTATCAAAATTGTTTGAGCAAAAGGGTAGACATCATTTTGGATTAGTTTTTTTTATACCTTTTCAAAATGATCATCGAAGGAAGAGATCAGTTCCTGTTTCTTTAAAGCTAGTTCCTTATGAGCATAACATTGCCTGGTCAGATAATCTACTCTCTGCTGAATGTAGCCAATCATCTCCTGAATTCCAGTAGCTCTGAAATGAAGCATATGAGATAGATGTTGATTTTTCTCCAATAATAATAATCTTTATTAGTGTCACAAGTAGGCTTACATTAACACTACAATGAAGTTACTATGAATATCCCCTCGTCACCACACTCCGGCGCCTGTTCAGGTACACTGAGGGAGAATTCAGAATGTCCAATTTCGCCTAACAAGCACGTCTTTCGGGACTTGTGGGAAGAAACCAGAGCCCCTGGAGGAAACCCATGCGGAAAAAGGGAGAACGTGCCGACTCCGCACAGACTCTGACCCAAGCTGGGAATTGAACCCGGGTACCTGGCTCTGTGAAGCAACAGTGCTAACCACTGTGCAGCTCTGCCACCATCTTTTCCAATAAAGGGACTGGGAGAATTGGAAATCAATTCAGAATACAGACATAGGGCACGATTCAACTAATCATCTTGGGCGAGTTTGGCAGGGTGTTTCTTGCTGGCTTTTTGGTGAGATCCATATCTCTATTCAACCCATTTTTTGGGGCCTTGGGGAGTTTCTCCCTGGTCAACCCCACACCGAAATATTTTCAAAACTGGCAAGTTGAACTCGCCGGTGAGACCAGCTCCTCAATGATCAGGCCGCCATTTTGCAAGGACAGCCCGATCTCTAAGTGAGCTTGAGGGTCTCCCACACCCCCCACTCACGGGAAATGTCATCCCCAGCACACATAAACATTACCCCACTCCCCCAAGTGAGGAAACCCCTCTGTGCAGTTACTGAAGGCCCCTTTTTCAAGCCTTCCCACCCGTATTTCATGCCACTCCCTTTCAGGATACCCTTTGTTAAGTAATGGGTTAAGAGACATTGCAATTAGTTGTGTCATTTATGTTACGTGTTCAATGATTGTCTCATTTATGTTAAGTGTTCAATGATTGACACTGATATGTAAAGGGGCTTCAGGTGGACTCTGGAGCTTGTGATGAACTGTAGATTTCTGTGCAGAGTGAGTTTGAACCATTAAAGGTGTGTTGGTGAAAAAGGAGCTGAACTCTTGCCTCTTCATACCACAGCATCTAGTACATGTTAACACCCTTAACCCTCCCAACTATATGAGGCCCCTTCATACCTGCTCTTCACCCACTCCACATTGATAAGCTCCCTCATCTCCCCCTTTCATGGGCATGGCCCACCCTCAGGCCTAGACCCTTTTCAGTACCATCCTGGCACTTGGCACCCTGGAAGTGCCAGCTGGCACACTGGCAGTGCCACCCAGGCACTTTGGCAGTACCAGGGTGGCAGTGTCAAGGTACCAGGCTGGAAATCCCAAAGTTCCCATGTGCCAGATCGAGAACCAGGGTGGCACTCTGCCCTGTCCCCAACCATCCATGGGTCTCCAATGGCATGGAAGACCCCTCAGGTGTTGGTGCGCCTGGTCCACGTTTGAGGCCTCACTGGGGATGCCGTATTTGCTGAGCGTCGGGAGAATCCGGCACATGCATATTTTAAAAAGCCCAAAGCTCATTTTAATATTTATCTCTGGATCTTGCCCAGCGAGGACAAGATCCAGAGCGCGACGTTTCACAAGGTTCGGATTAGGACAGCATGGTGGCACAATGGTTAGCACTGCTACCTCACAGCGCTAAGGGCTCGGGTTCAATCCCGGCTTCAGGTGACTGTCTGTGAGGAGTTTGCACTTCCACCCTGTGTCTGCGTGGGTTTCCTCCGGGTGCTCCAGTTTCCTCCCACTGTCCAAAAATATGCAGTTAAGGTGGATTGACCATGAGGTTAGTTAGATAGAGTTACTGGGATTGGGCAGGGGCGTGGGTCTAGGTAGGGTGCTCTTTCCAAGGGTCATTGCAGACTCGATAGACCGAATGGTGTCCTTCTGCACTGTCGGAATTCTATGAATCAAGTATTGCGATTCTCACGAGAGGCCTCTCGTGAGATTCAACAGCCTCATTGCGTCGCCAAGTCAGGCCGGTAAATTGCGCCCATAGAACAATAGTCAGGTGTTAGTACCTTTTATACCTTTTCCACAAAAAGCAATTCATCCTTCTGACCTTGCAAATTTCAGCATTTCCCACATACCAACCGAACTGCCTATCAGAACTTTTAAAGCTTCCTGGGAATTAACTTTAATATTAATTATTATTCTTTAGAATTATTATTTAGAAAGAATTATACATGCTTTGCAAGAATAATTCACTATGTTAGGTTTCACTTTACGTCAGGTCACAAAAATGAGTAAAAGTAAGAGTGAACAAAAGCAGGTATTAACCTATGCTCATGTCCGTACTTTAGTTTCTAAAATAATTTCATAACTTCTTGTGTTTTCTGAAATTTTTAAAAATAAAATGAAAAATATATAAATCACAGATTGGTTTGGTTACAATGTAATCTTAGTGCAGCCACCTATGGATAACTCACACTTGAACATTTGAAGCCTTTCCATCTCCGTGAGAAATTGAAGAAGATTGAAAATATCACAATTTTTAGAAAATTTCGGATAAAGGAATTTCAGGCAAAATTGAATAGGCCCGAAAAGCAGGCACAAGGATCATGATCCATAACTAGTCCATGCCCATTCCTTCAGATGCAGCCTGCTCATTTACATGATAGCTGTGTGACACCCAACACTAAATACACTGTTGAATGGCTGTATCCCTCAACAGGGGGCCTCAAATTCAGGTGAGACTACCACCTCATAAAGCTAACCTGCACTATTTAAAGCCAGTCTGCAACTCTTAAAGAGGAGGTACATTCTGGATGGAAGGTGCTAGGAGTGGCAAGGATAGGCATCCTGAGCAGGAAAAACACTGACCAAAAGCATAACTGGCAGAGCGCATACTTCAAGGTCCTCGATGCAGTACAGGAGACCTTGGGCAGGAGGTGGACAACTCTAGACAAACTGTGAGAAGACATTGGGAGTAGAGAGCATCAACTTGCCCTCATATATGTAGCCCTGCTGTAATCTTTCACACCCACATCTCACAACTTGAACATGCTACCAGTTATTCAACCTCGACAGTCAAATCACCAAAACATGTTGTTCCACATGCACTAAGAACAGTTGCCTCTCTCTCGCACAACAAAATGGTGCACAACTGGAGGCAGGAGGCAAGTACAGAAGCCGATCCCTACCCCCATTAGGGAGATGGTGCTTACCATTCTTGGAGAAGCCATGACTGAGACCATATCCAGCAAAGGAGTCAAAACCATTTAAGGAGATGGTGTACATGTACCTAACCCATCTTCTCACTTCCCACTTTCCTCTCATCCCACAATCTCTTCTGATTTACAAGCAGTAGATGGACTGAGTGTATACGTTTTGCTTTCGCCCCCTCTGCTCACCACAATCTACCCTCGTGTCTTTTTCGTTGCAGATACCCAAGAACTGCAACCCCCTGGCCAGGCAGTAATGTAACAGCGAGAGGGGGCAGAGTAGGAGGATGGTAATGAAGAAAAAATGCCATCACTCGATCTCACACTCTCAGCCACCGATTCAGGTCCTAATGCTCTATGTTATTTTAGTAGGTAGCATGCAGGCAGCATCTGCATGTGATGGGAGCATAAGTATAGAGCATGAGTCGCCTGCAATTTTGACAGGGCACAGGGGGAGGCTCCAGCTCACCAGAAGATCAGTTGCAAAGGATTCAGAGATGTTCGATGCAGTAGCCTTGCAGGCCTGATCAGCAAAGAGATCATAGTATCCCTATAGTGCAGAAGAATGCCATTCAGTCCATCGAGTCTGCCCATTCCCCTTAATCCCACCGAACCATTTGGACATTTAGGGGAAATTTAGCATAGCCAATTCACGTAACGTGCAAAACTTTGGATTGTGGGAGGAAACTGGAGAACCTGGAGGAAACCTACGCAGACACGGGAAGATTGTGCAAACGCCACACAGTCACCCGAGGTCGGAAGCGAATCCAGTTCCTGATGCTGTGAGGTAGCAGTGCTAACCACTATGTCACCGTGCGGCCCTCTCCTAAAAGATCCTAGAGAAAACAGCAAAAGGCAAAAAAGGAAGACTCATGGAGACATTGTAACATCGTAGCAACATCAAATGCAAGCTGAGACACAGACAGCAGTGAGCACAGCCCAGAAGCAGCAAACAGCGACACAGAAGCAGGGACAATTTCAGGGCTCAGCAGAAGCAAGGAATCTGCATGACAACTCCCAGTTCCTGAAGCTGTGAGGCAGCATTGCTAACTGTTATGGGCCAGTGTTTAGAGAACCCCAAAGTGTATCATGGAGTTCACCTGACCCACAACTTTTAATAGATTGTGGTATGGGGAGCACACGGCCCACTCTACAGGCATGGTACAGCAGAAATGGAAAAGTATTTTTAAAGCAAAACAATGTTTATTCTATGAACTCAAGTTAACCTTTTTAAAACATACAGTGAACATTTTAGCAACCATTAATTCAAATACAACCCCCAAAGAATACAACACCAGGTAATGCTTAATAACTTCCCAAACAACATCCAGAAGACAAAAGAAACACCTTTTAACAGAAGCTCAATAGATTTACATTCACTACTGAGAACATTTATAATTCTGAATTCACCAAATGATCAAGAGATAGTCTTTTCATGGCAGAGAGCTCAACAGTACACCTGCTCTGCCTGGCTTCAGCTCCAAACACTGAAAATGAAACTCAAACACACCCTGCAGCAAACAGCCAAAAATGAAAGTAAAAAGCTGACAGACAGCCCAGTTCCACCCACTCTCTTACATCACTGCAGTAATAAACACCCATTTCTTAAAGGTACTCTCACTACAGATATTTATATATACACCCATTTCTCAAAGGTACTCTCACATGTCATAACCACCATTTGTGCAGAAGACTCACAAGCGGCCCACAGCTGGGACAACTAGAGAAAAAGGTTCACAAGGTCAAGTTACAGACCTAATTCAGGATTACGCAAAAAAGATCTGAAAGATCAGGTCAGTGCACTACTTTACTCCAGCAAGCCACTGAGTTGGATCTCAATCACTAGAAAGTCTATAGGGAATGAAACTGGGCTGACTATCCAGGATCGACGTAGGTACCAGAAACGATAACGGCAAACTCAGCCCTGTGACTCTGCAAAGTCCTCCTTACCAATGTCTGGAAGCTTGTGCCAAAATTGTAAGAGCTGTCCCACAGACTAGTCAAGCAACAGCTTGGCACAGTGACACTCATGGAATCACACCTTACAGATAATATCCCAGAAACCACCATCCACCATCATCAACCCTGGGCATGTCCTGTGTGATGAATGTAAGAAATTGTTACATTATATATATTATATTTTATATTTGTGTCAGTAACGTTATTTTTTTTAAAACCCTGGCAATGTGTCGACTAAAGCTGCAATTAAGGTGTTGTAAAAGTGAGTAACCATGGTTTCTAACCATTTACTTATTTACATATAGATGGCAAATGGGATACTGTTTGGAATACTGGAGATTCCCTGGAGTATAGGTAATGAGGTATTGTATTTAGTCCTAGCTGAGCAAATAATGGAACATCTTAGAGGGATACAGATGATGTAATGAATAGAGGAGCCTGGTCTGTCTGTAATTTGCAGTTTTGCCAAATGCTGTTGGATTGAGCAGAAGGATCTGACAAGTCAGAAGTGTACTGGATCTGCTCTTGTAAGAGTCTCTCTTCAAAAGTCTCGACACAAAGGACTACAAGTAAATCTGTTTTGTTAACTTTATTTAAATGTTGCATTTGAACTGTATTGGGGTTGCTTGGTTGAAATATTTATGGTTAAGGTGTCAGGCATAAGTTAAAGTTTTTCCATTTATTTAAGAACTGCTTAACTATGAATTTTAGAGCTATTTCTGTGATGTTAATGTGGTTAATACTTTGTTAAAAATAAAATTTGATTTAACCTAAAGGATCCCTATTGATCAGTGGAATCACTCGTGGGGTGAAGTATTCTTTCCTCACTGTTTTACAAATTGCAAATTGTTGGGGTTTCTTATCTGGTATCCTAATATAAATGGAATCTGGACCGATATCCTAATATTTGTCCCACAAGAAGGACTGACCCAGCAAAGATGAGAGCACAGTGATATACAGTCAAGAGGGAGTTGCTTTGGATTCCTTGATAAAGACGTGTGACCTCATAATGTCTCATGGCATCATGTCAAACATGAGCAAGGTGATCTGTTGATTATTATATACAGCCACCTCCCCCCGACCCCTTCAACTAACGAATCAATGCTTTTCCATGTTGAACATATTTGGAGGAAGCACTTAGGGTGGCAAGGGTTCAGAATGTACGCTTGGTGCAGGACTTCAGTCCATCGCCATGAGTCGCTTGGTGGCAACAATAGTGACTGAGCTGACCAAATCCCAGGCACCATAGTTTCTAGCCTGGGTCTGCAGCTTGAGCTGGCTGAGTCCTAAAGGCCATAGCCTCTATCCAGGGTTTGCGGTAGGTGGTGAGGGGACCAACAAGAGAGAAATGTATACTAGAACTCACCCTCACCAGTCTGGCTGTCACAGATACATCTGTCCATGACAGTATCGGTTGGAGTGACTACCGCACAGTCCTTGTGAAGATGAAAAAGCATTGTGTTGCATAGCGATACCATCATGCTAAATTGGATAGATTTTCAATAGATCTAGCAACTCAAGACTGGGCATCCATGAGGTCCTGTGGGTCATCAGCAGCAGCAGGGTTGTACACAACATAATCTGCAACCACATGGCCAGGCATATCCCCCACTCTACCATTACCATCAAGCCAGGGGACTAACACTGGTTCAATGAAGTGTGACGGAGGACATGCTGGGAGCAGCATCAGACATACCTACAAATGAAGTGTCAACCTGGTGAAGCTACAATACAGTACTACTTACATACCAAACAGCATAAGCAACATGTGATCAAGAGTTAAATGATCTCACAACAAACAGATCAGGGGTGCGATCCAATTGCTACACTGTGCCTGAAATTCAGATCGTCACAGCACAGTGTGGCCGATAAAAGCCGGGAGACCCTGCTCTCACGATCTACTCGGCTCATAACGCCTCACGAGATCTAACGTGATCTCACGAGATGGTGTGATGTAAATCCCGCCAATTGTTCGTGGGAGCACTTTTTGGCAAATCTGCATATTAAAGCGAGACAGTACCTTAGGATTTGGGAACCATCCCCTTCACCTCGAAGACCTTGGGCAAGCCTAGTTTGGTACAGGTCTCCACAAGTGGGGACCAGATGGAATAGCACTTGTGGGGTCTCCAAGGGTTCTATTCTGGGGTCCTCCCATCCAGAAACAACATTAACTGGATCTTAACATTATATATTCTTTAATTTGCTAAAGAACTATCTGCTATCTATCAACAAAATCAATAAATGGTTCTCTAAAGTTTTGCAAAGTTATTTTTCAAATTAGGTTACTCACAGGGGGTGAACTAGACAATGATTAAAAATGTGTTTGAGTGATAAATCCATTTTCCAGGGCTTTAAAAAAACTATACCGAGTTACTATCTCAAATACGTTAAGGATTGCTTTTTTTTATAAATTTAGAGTATCTAATTCGATTTCTTTCCAATTAAAGGGCAACTTATCATGGCCAATTCACCAACGCTGCACATCTTTGGGGGCGAGACCCACGCAGACACGGGGAGAATGTGCAAGCTCCACACAAACATTGACCTGGGGCCGGGATCGAACCCGGTTTCTCGGCGACATGAGGCTGTGCCACCATGCCGTCCTCAAGGATTGTTATTTAATGCAAATAATTTTATTAATCACTTTCTAAGGGGCTGCTCAATTGCACTGATTCATGGCAGAATTTACGATCAGTGACATGCAAATTGTTTGGATCAAAAGTCAGAGGGAAAAGAACACTTCAAACTAGCTCAATTTAAGTGGAATTTGGACCCAGATCGCCAATTGCACGCAAAGTGGAAAGTCTTGCCCTCGGTATTTCATTAATTTGAGCAATGTACAAGTTTAGTTAAGTTGCAGAAAAAACTTTCTCCAATAATTGCATGAACATAAATCTCACCTTTATGAAAACTGGAGGGTATGTGTAATGCTGTAAATAGGCAGAACTTTGTATGAAGCGTAAAAATTAGAATTAACACAAATATGAAAATCTGGTTAGCCATGGTGGTCACCCTTCCACATCTCTAGCCCTTCACGGTCTCTGTGCTCCTCCAGATTGCTGGCAACTTGCGCATCTACAATTATAGTCACCCCAGCTATGTCTTCAGCTGCCTGGAATTCCCTCCTAGACCTTTCTGGGTTACAAGTCCTCACATCTCATATGGTTCACAATCAATTTTTGTTTGTTAATGCTCCGGTGAAGAACCTTCGGACATTTCGTTGAAGCTAATTTCATACACAGGGTAGAATTTTTTGCATTCTTTGCACAATATTTCCTACCTTTGGGGATCGATTTTAATCAACAGCTGTTGTCCCTTCTGTAGGGCCTCTGAAGTTGCAACTTCGATTGCCTGGCACAGAGAATTATGTTCTGCCGACAGTTCTGACAAGCAGAGTGACTTTAAATTAAGATGTTTCAAATGACTTTCTACGTCTCCCAGCACATCAAACCCCTGTCAATAGAAAGAAAGCATAACATTACTCAATTATCTTGTGATCCGGATCATGAGTGTGACCACATGAAACAATGACGAATAAGAACTAATGGCAAAACTACTGGAATGTTATCTGGTGACTACATGTTTGTTGCAGAGTTTGCAGGTTCCTCCTAAGGAGCTACTTTACAATCTTTTGTGTTGTTTAGTAGATAAGGAAGCCCATAACCCTTTAATGGTTAAAGACCGTTCAAAACATGAGTAAAACTGAAGAAAATTTGGAATGGATAAAGGCTATTCAACTACTGCACCTTCTTCTTCCATGATCCACATGTGGCTACCTCAGTGAAGGATACAGTCACTTTCTTTCCTTCCTTTTAATTAACTGTATATGAAGTGAATCCCGACTAGGCATTCAATGTGAATTGATGGACCTTCATCTGTAAGCTCCAGATGAAGAACCACAAAAGAAGGCTAACCAGAATGCACAAAAATAAAGTACTGCAGACACTGGGAATCTGAAATAAAAATGAAGACGTTGGAAATATCAAACAGGTCTGGCATCATCTGCGGAAAGAAAAATATGGTTGGTGTTTTAGATTTAGTATTTTCCTCATGAAAGGTCATTAACTCTGTTTATCTCTCCACGGATGCGGCTTGATCGCTGGGTATTTTCCAGACCAGAATATATTTGACCTCATGAATTTTAAAGGTGAGATTGAATTCCAAGTGTGAAATTATATTGTGGTCTACTTAGGAATATCAGAGCTTTTCCATTGGATTTACATCTGTACAACAGCATTATAACAATCAGAGGGCAACTGTTTAAACTACACGGAACCTGAACAAGCTCAATAACATTGGGCGCGATTCTCCCCTGTCACGCCAGTTGCGAGAATAGCGGGCCGCGCCAGTTTTTCACCGACGCGCTCCCGTTTTTCTCCGAAACGGCCAAATCTGTTCCGTCGTGTTCTGCGCGCCAAAACCCGGAGAATCGCCCGATGCACCCAAAATGGCGATTCTCCAGAAGCCCCGCTATTCTCCGGCCCGGATGGGTCGGAGTCCCGACGGCGTGAACTGGGGTCACGTCGTCGCCGTCCACACCTGCTTTTTAAAGTCGCCAGCCAGTCGTGCTGGCTGACAAGGAGTTAGGAGGTGAGCAGACCATCCCGAAGTCTCCGCAAACTGGGGAAGGCATCCCCGAGAACGCAGCAGCCAGTGGGGCGGGGGGGGGGGGGGGGGGGGTGGTGGAGTGCGCGTAGTGGGGGGGGGGGGGAGAGAGCGAGTAGTGGAGGGGCGAGAGGGGGTAGTGGGGAGGGGGAGAGGGAGTGAGTGGAGTGGGTCGTCCACCTCCGGATGCAACATCTCAGCCGCCCTGCCATGGCAGGACGGTGACGAGGACACGGCCGCTGGTTGCCCTGTGGCTGATGGGCACAGCCCATTGATGCACCGGTGAGGAGGACGTTTTTAACTGTCCATTGGACGCAGAAAGTGACCAGGGGTTAGGCTGGCCGCATGTCAGCAGTGCGACCAGGCCACCGGGACACACAGGTATCCCGTGGCAGGCGGCTGCCGAGGTGTCGAATAACCTCCGTCTAACATGTCGTTTCTCTGCCCCCCACCACCCTTCTGTAGCTGACCATAATGTATGCGAACAGAACGGCGATGTTCAGCGCAGTGGCTGGGGCCGCTGCACTGCAGTTGGACATCCAGCAGCGTCCACAGCGACATCCCACAGTGGATGCAGGGGCAGCTGCAGCAGCAGAGGGAATGGCTGCGGAGTGGCCTGTCGTCGCTGTACAGGCCGCAGGCGCTCATGGCCGGCATGTTCAGGTGGATGCCGAGGGGAACAGTGACCCCCAAACGCTGAGGACCACACAGGATGCGGGCACTGATGTCGAGCAGCCTGGGGGGGGGAGGAGGAGGAGACACTGACGGTGGAGCCAGGGCGCCAATCGAGGCCTAGGGTGTACCGTGCCCGGATCTCTTTCGAGACACTGCCGGACATCACCTGCAGCAGGAGACTCCGGTTCAGCAGAGAGACGGTCACACATATCTGCCACCTCGTGTCGCACCTCGCCCCACGTGGAACGGGAAGAGCAAACGCGATATCGGTTGCCGTCAAGGTGACGGTGGCACTTAACTTTTATGCTACCGGCTCCTTCCAGTCTCCGAGTGGGGACCTATCCGGGATATCGCAGGCATCGGTCAACGGTGCATCCGGGATGTGACCGACGCCCTGTTTGCCATCGCGGACCGCTACATCACCTTTCCCGAGGACCGAGCAAATCAAGAAGCACGAGCCCGTGCATTTGCCAACGTGGTCGGGATACCGATGGTCCAGGGAGTGATTGATTGTGTTCTCGTCCCCATGCGCCTGCCTGCAGGCAAAAGGGAAGTGTTCACTAACAGGAGGGGGACATACTCCATGAACATCCAGGTGGTATGCGACCCCCACATGAAGATCATGCACGTGTGCGCAAGGTTCCCTGGGAGTGTGCATGATGCATACCTTCTTGCGCAGTCATTCATCCCTGCTATGTTTGAGGGACGTCCCCCCCGGCTGAGGGGCTGGTTGCTGGGCGACAGTGGTTACCCACTGAGGTCTTGGCTGATGATGCCCATACGGAGGCCTCAGACCAACGCGGAGACCCTTTACAATGAGGCCCATGCAGCAACCAGGGGTGTGGTGGAGCCCTGCTTTGGTCTTCTGAAAATGAGATTCAGGTGCCTGGACTGCTCCGGAGGGGCCCTGCAGTACCAGCCCGAGAGGGTCGCTTGCATTGTTGTGGTATGCTGTGCGCTGCACAACATCGCAATGCAGAGGGGAGATGCCCTGGTGGAGGAGTCGCAGGGAGAAGCCACTGGCAGTGGTGCCAACACGGAGAAGGAGAAGGAGCTGGAGGAGGAGGAGCTGGAGGAGGTTGGTGGTGCATCGGGAGCAGCACACAGACACGATCCGGGTGCTGGTAATGTCCAGGAGGCGGCACGACGGCACCGGCAAGGACAGCGGCACGCGACGTGTTGGTGGCTGCAAGATTCACGTGTCGCGTGCGACGGCCCTGCTGAACACTACCACTACCACCTGCATCGGCAGTCGTGCAGACGGACAGCACTACCACTCCCCCCCCCCCGCCCCCCCCACCAGACCCCCGCTCCGTGTACACTGCTCCACTTCGACATCACCCACTGCGGCAAAAGGGTATGGCACGACATTGATGGCTGTGTCAGCGGGTGTGATCAGTGCCATGTTGAATGATGACAGCCCGCTGTGCGATGAGCTGTGAGCTCAGAATTGTTAGACAAAGTCTGACTCATGGCAATAGCTGAACCATCCATCTCGGTGGTCACTGAGTTCGTCAGGGACACTCCATCACGTGCCCGCATGGGGTAGCTGGCGTCCGAGTGCCAAGGACTACGCTGTCCGACTGTGGGGGGGCGGGGGGAAGGAACTGCACACCCGGCACCGAAGTTTCACCGCTCGTCAACCCCAGCGACACTCGGTCACCATCACGATCCCCGTGGCAACGGAAAAATCACACAGTCTTACAAGTTAGGTGCAACAGTGAGTTTAATGGTAAATATTAAGTACAGATGCCCTAGCCCCTGCAACTAAACTGTGCCCTTCACCTGTGCCAACTTACTATATGTCCCTCTTCATTGCCTTACGGGCCCTACTACTACATCAAAGTGAATCCCAGATGGTACAGCAGGAGTGGAGGCGGACTGCTGAGAATCACGCCCCGCGACATGTCTCCCCGTCGGCACTCATTTCCTGGGGCGACCCGGCCTTGATGGGCCAGGCTGCTCCACGGGCGTTTCGGATGACGTGGTGCCACCCTGCTCTGCCCGCTGCCCACCTGATGCACCAGGGATGGGACGTGTGGAGGCCGAGCGTTCTGGGATGTCCCGTGATGGAGTTAATGGGACAGGCCCTGGAACCTCTTCCTCCCTCGGGGAGCCCGGTGGCCCCCGGGCCTCACTGTGGGATGGAGGTGCGAGCGGGGAGATGCCCCGTCGCCCCACCGACACCTGGCGCTGCCAGTCCTGGAGGCCTGCAACGGTATCGACCAGGTTCCGAACGTTCGCAGAGGCGGGGTCCAGGGAGTGAGACATTCCCGCCAGGGACTGTGCGACCTCAACCTGTGAGTGCGAGACGTCATCCAGCACGTGCGTCAGGCGATCGATGCTCTCCACGACTGACTGCTGGGACTGTGCCATGGCCTGCTGGGACTGGGCCATGACCTTTTGAGACTTGGCCAGGGTCCATAGCGCGCCGGCAATGTCATGTTGGTTCTGGCGCATTTCTGCAAGTGAGAGTGCAGCCCTCTCCAGGGCCGAGGATGACGCGTACACGTGAAGCCCAACGCCTTGCATAACCTGACCCATGGCCGATACCGTTTCACCCATTGCCTCGAACGCGGAGGCTACCCGTGCGGTGTCGGCCTGGGTGGCTGCCATGAGCGGCACCACTCCCTGCTCCTGGACGCGGTTTGACTCCTCTAACTGCGTCTGCAGCGGCTGGAAGACGGTCCTCATCCCGTCATTGTGTCCCTGGGTTTCAAAATGCATCGGCTGTCCAGGTGGGTAAATCCAGGAACCCGGGAAATGTCTGGGCGCCAGCTGGATGCTGGGCCTGCGCTGCCCTCCGACAGTCCAGTCCCTCGGCTGCTCCGACCTCCACCTGCTGTACCTGCTCAGCTGTGTGGTGCACGCTGGACCGTGACCCAGGAGCCTCATCACTTAATTGCCCAACCGAGGTGAGTGTCTCTGGGATGGTGGATGGTGTGGGAGATAGCAGTGCCGCAAGATCTAGGTCCTCGTCCGTCAGACATTCAGGAGTGTCCTGGTCCCAGTCATGTCCCAGCGCAGGGCGCACGCGGCCCATGTATGGTTCAGCGTCAGGTGAGTCCGTTGACTGCGTTGCTGTCCTCTGTGCATCTGGGTCCACTGACCCCGTCCTGTCCTGTCTCACGGCCCGACCTTCGGGCAACGCACAGGCATGAAATTCGTCACTGCCCGTCCTGCTCGAGAGTCCCGGATTTGGAGGATGGCACTCCTGGCCGACCTCCTTCCACCCTCTGGCGTGCGACCCTGGGTGCAGTGGTCATCGTGGATGGTCGCCTGTGTGTGGCACCAGACGGCCCTGGATGTTCGTCAGCATGCCCTAGGGAACAGAACGATACGGGGTTAGTTAGATACACTCGGCTGGGCGTAAGACGGTCCAGTGGGTAGAGTGTGAGGGGACAGAGGATGGGGGGTCCAGTGGGTAGAGTGTGAGGGGACAGAGGATGGGGGGTCCAGTGGGTAGAGTGTGAGGGGACAGAGGATGGGGGGTCCAGTGGGTAGAGTGTGAGGGGACAGAGGATGGGGGGTCCAGTAGGTAGAGTGTGAGGGGACAGAGGATGGAGGGTCCAGTGGGTAGAGTGTGAGGGGACAGAGGATGGGGGGTCCAGTGGGTAGAGTGTGAGGGGACAGAGGATGGGGGGTCCAGTGGGCAGAGTGTGAGGGGACAGAGGATGGGCTGGGGAGGGGGGGGGGGGGGAGGGGGGGTTGTCATACAGGGTTGTCTCACTTGGTTCTGCACCTCCAACCTCGCATTGCGCGACCTCCCGGGTGGCAGATCCCCCAGCAAGGTCCAGCGCCCTCTGCTCGAACACTGTCAGGGGGTGCATAATGGGTGCATCCCCTCCGGTTCTGTTGCACTCCCGGCTGTTGTGAGCAGTCTTGTCCTGTTCAGGGGGCATAGATAGAGCATAACAATTGGGCAGGTATCATCAGGGCGTTCAGATATTGGCACAGGTTGGGGGGAAAGTTGCAGCTACACCATGGCATCTCTCCAGGGGGTCGCAGCATTCATGTGGATCTGTGACAACTTTGTTAACCACCCTCCACTCACTCTCACCCCCCTCCCCTCGTGCCCGGGGGGGGGGGGGGGGGGAGGTGGGTGATGAGAGACATGGGGAGGGGGGGGATGGTTGTGACCCGGGGGCACCCTCGTGGCACTTACCCTGGCAGCCCTGGTGAGGTCTTAGAGCTTCTTGCGGCACTGCTCCCCAGACCGAGGGGTCTGCCCCACGGCACTGACTGCCGTGCCCACCTCACGCCAGGCCCGTTGCACGATGCTGGAAGGGTGGTGATGCCCTTGTCCTGGGCAGATGATGCCCCTGCGCTGCTCCACCTCATCGAGGAGGGACTCTAGGTCCGTATCACGGAACCTTGGGGCGGCCCTCCGTGCCTCCAACATTCCCCCCCTCCTTTGTTTTTGTAGATCGCGCCCTTTTACGACGCAAAGAGGCGTCATTCAGGCATCGCGTGCTTCTGACGTCACCCCCCCCCCCCCCCGTGTTCTACGCGGCCCCGATGCTAGCCCATTCCCGGGGCCAGAAACAATCGTGATCGGGGTCGTTTCGCGCGATCGTTGAACTCAACCGAGTTCACGACGGCTTTCCCGATGCGGCGCGGCATCGGAGAATCGCGGCCATTGTGCCTGTGTGTGATAGTCATGATGGTCATATTCTGAATAATCTTCCTTCAGCTACTTTATTTTGTGGATTTTAGATATCTTTCCAATACTTTTTTTTACTGTGAGGGAGAGACAAGGAAATGGTAGGTATTCATTATTTTCACTTTTTAGATCCTTCTTGATTCCAATGGAAATGGAGCCACACAGGAAAATCCAACTCCAGCCACCCTACAGAATTAGGTAGCTTTTCATACTGACTTTCTCATCTTCCACTCACACCAAATACCACTTAATACACTTCTCAATGGGACCAATACTCTACCCTTCCCATTCCGTCTAATGCTAATTAACACTAATACTAACTAACAATTGTCATACGCTAATACTAACTAATAATGAGGCATTGTATGATGTCACCAGGCGTGGGGAGGGGGGAGAGGGGAAAGTGTTGGGGGGTGGCAGCAGCATGTAGATGAGTAATAGGAAAGAGCCAAGGATACATCCCTGGGGGACACCAGAGTTAAGATGAGATATATAAGAATGGATCCAAGTGAATGCGGTCTTACATAAGAACATAAGAACTAGGAGCAGGAGTAGGCCATCTGGCCCCTCGAGCCTGCTCCGCCATTCAATGAGATCACGGCTGATCTTTTGTAGACTCAGCTCCACTTTCCGGCCCGAACACCATAACCATTAATCCCTTTATTCTTCAAAAAACTATCTATCTTTACCTTAAAAACATTTAATGAAGGAGCCTCAACTGCTTCACTGGGCAAGGAATTCCATAGATTCACAACCCTTTGGGTGAAGAAGTTCCTCCTAAACTCAGTCCTAAATCTACTTCCCCTTATTTTGAGGCTGTGCCCCCTAGTTCTGCTTTCACCCGCCAATGGAAACAACCTGCCCGCATCTATCCTATCTATTCCCTTCATAATTTTAAATGTTTCTATAAGATCCCCCCTCATCCTTCTAAATTCCAACGAATACAGTCCCAGTCTACTCAACCTCTCCTCATAATCCAACCCCTTCAGCTCTGGGATTAACCTAGTGAATCTCCTCTGCACACCCTCCAGTGCCAGAATGTCCTTTCTCAAGGAAGGAGACCAAAACTGAACACAATACTCCAGGTGTGGCCTCACTAACACCTTATACAATTGCAACATAACCTCCCTAGTCTTAAACTCCATCCCTCTAGCAATAAAGGACAAAATTCCATTTGCCTTCTTAATCACCTGTTGCATCTGTAAACCAACTTTCTGTGACTCATGCACTAGCACACCCAGATCTCTCTGCACAACGGCATGCTTTAATATTTTATCGTTTAAATAATAATCCCATTTGCTGTTATTCCTACCAAAATGGATAACCTCACATTTGTCAACATTGTATTCCATTTGCCAGACCCGAGCCCATACACTTAACTTATCCAAATCCCTCTGCAGACTTCCAGTATCCTCTGCACTTTTCGCTTTACCACTTATCTTAGTGTCATCTGCAAACTTGGACACATTGCCCTTGGTCCCCAACTCCAAATCATCTATGTAAATTGTGAACAATTGTGGGCCCAACACGGATCCCTGAGGGACACCACTAGCTACTGATTGCCAACCAGAGAAATGCGCATTCATCCCCACTCTTCGCTTTCTATTAATTAACCAATCCTCTATCCATGCTACTACTTTACCCTTACTGCCATGCATCTTTATCTTATGCAGCAACCTTTTGTGTGGCACCTTGTCAAAGGCTTTCTGGAAATCCAGATATACCACATCCATCGGCTCCCCGTTATCTACTGCACTGGTAATGTCCTCAAAAAATTCCACTAAATTAGTTAGGCACGACCTGCCCTTTATGAACCCATGCTGCGTCTGCCCAATGGGACAATATCTATCCAGATGCCTTGCTATTTCTTCCTTGATGATAGATTCCAGCATCTTCCCTACTACCGAAGTTAAGCTCACTGGCCTATAATTTCCTGCTCTCTGCCTACCTCCTTTTTTAAACAGTGGTGTCACGTTTGCTAATTTCCAATCCACCGGGACCACCCCAGAGTCTAGTGAATTTTGGTAAATCATCATTAGTGCATCTGCAATTTCCCTAGCCATCTCTTTTAGCACTCTGGGATGCATTCCATCAGGGCCAGGAGACTTGTCTACCTTTAGCCCCATTAGCTTGCCCATCACTACCTCCTTAGTGATAACAATCCTCTCAAGGTCCTCACCTGTCATAGCCTCATTTCTATCAGTCGCTGGCATGTTACTTGTGTCTTCCACTGTGAAGACCGACCCAAAAAACCTGTTCAGTTCCTCAGCCATTTCCTCATCTCCCATTATTAAAACTCCCTTCTCATCCTCTAAAGGACCAATATTTACCTTAGCCACTCTTTTTTGCTTTATATATTTGTAAAGACTTTTACTGTCTGTTTTTATATTCTGAGCAAGTTTACTCTCATACTCTATCTTACTCTTTTTTATAGCTCTTTTAGTAGCTTTCTGTTGCCCCCTAAAGATTTCCCAGTCCTCTAGTCTCCCACCAATCTTTGCCACTTTATATGCTTTTTCCTTCAATTTAATACTCTCCCTTATTTCCTTAGATATCCACGGTCGATTTTCCCTCTTTCTACCGTCCTTCCTTTTTGTTGGTATAAACCTTTGCTGAGCACTGTGAAAAATCGCTTGGAAGGTTCTCCACTGTTCTTCAACTGTTCCACCATAAAGTCTTTGCTCCCAGTCTACCTTAGCTAGTTCTTCTCTCATCCCATTGTAATCTCCTTAGTTTAAACACAAAACACTAGTAATTGATTTTACTTTCTCACGATCCATCTGTATTTTAAATTCCACCATATTGTGATCGCTCCTTCCGAGATGATCCCTAACTATGAGATCATGAATCAATCCTGTCTCATTACACAGGACAAGATCTAGGACTGCTTGTTCCCTCGTAGGTTCCATTACATACTGTAATGGCTAAGGAGAGGCATTGGAAGAGGATGGTTTGACCAATTGTGTCAAAGATAAGTGGCACGTCAAGAAGGATGATGAGGGAAAGTTTACCTTTGTCACTGTCATATTTGTAACATTGCTAAGGGCTGCTACAGTAGTGGGGCAGGACAGAACCTGGCGAGATCCAATCATGGAATTCTGGGAAAATGGCAGTGAATTTGGGAGGAAACGTCACATTCAAGAATCTTGGAGAGGAAAGGTATGTTGGAGATGTGACTGCAGTTTTCAAGGATGAAAGGGTCAAGAGTGCAATTTTTTGTGCAGATGAATGATGATAGCAGATGTAACGAGAAAGGGACACTACCCGATGGGAAAGAATTGCTAACAGTATCAGCTAACATGGGGACCAGGGAGGAAATTTGTGCGATCAGTAGTGGGTGAGTCTCGTGAACAAGGTTCACTAGCGAAGGGACAAGGGGAGATAAGTAAGAATCTATAGACTGATACGAGATCAGGGATAGAGCTGAGCATTAGAAGACGTTTGGCTCAGTGAGCTAATAGAAGGGAAGAGGTATCAAATCAAATGATTTCCATCTTAGAGATTAAGTCCTTGAGTTTGCTGTACACTGTTGGAGTTAAGGGTTGAGAAAACAGAGGAAAGGATTTAAGAAAATGGTTATCTTTGCATTCCAAGGTGATCCTGGAATAGTGTGCAGTTTCAACAGAAAAGGATAGGACTCAATAGTGTTTTCTGTGATCCAGTCAGATTTGTGGTAAATGGTAAAACTAGCTGTCCTCCTTATCCATTCAAGTCCATGTTCCCTGTGCTTAAGAAAATAGAGATGAAGGGCGGGATTTTCCAATGTACCCTGTGGCCACAATTTTCCAGTAATTCCCTTAATTTTAAACAATAGCCCCTAGTTCTAGATTTTCCCACAAAAATAAATATCCTTTCCACATGCACCCTATCAAGGCCCCTCGGGATCTTATATGTTTCAATCAAGTTGCCTCTTGCTCTTCTAAACTCCAGTGGATATCAGCCTAGCCTGTCCAACTTTTCCTTCTTTTAAGACCCTAGAATGACATCACTCAGGGATCGAGCTGCAGTTCCAACAATTTGCTCAAGTACCACTTCCCTGGTGATTGTAGTTTTCTTGTGTTTCTCCCTCTCTTCCGATCCTGATTTACAGCATTTTCTAGGGCGGTACTCTTATCCTCTATAGTGATGACAGATGCAAAATACCTGGTAAATTACATTGAAGCCCACTTCTACCTCCTTCCCAAAATCAACCAACAAGCCTTGCTAGGCTCATGGTATCAGCCTGTCCTTGTCTCCCTAAACTAATTTAGTCTTATCTTGACTCTATTTCCACTCCCCTTGTCTAGTCCCTCCCCACCTACCTTCGCGATTCCTTTGATGCCCTACGTCACATCAACAATTTCTAGTTTCCCGGCCCTAACTGCCTCTTCTTCACTATGGACATCTAATCCCTCTGCACCTGCATTGCCCACCAGGAGGGTCTCAGGGCTTCTTCCTTAAGCAGAGGCCCAAACAATCCCTGTCCACCACGACTCTCCTATGCCTAGCTGAACTTGTTCTTTCACTCAACAATTTCTCCTTTGAGTTGTCTCACTTTTGTAAATAAAAGGTGTGATTATGGGTACCTGCATGGTCCCCCGTTATGCCTGTCTTTTTGTGGGGTATGTGGAGCATTCCTTGTTTCAATCTTACTCAAGATCTCTCCCACATCTCTCTCTCCATTGCATCAATGATTATATTGGTGCTGCTTCAAGCTCTCAGCTGGACTTGGAAAGTGCTCTTGATTTCACTCCAATTTCCACCCCCCTTTTCACATTCACATGTTTTATCTCCGACGCTTCCCTTCCTTGACCTCTCTGTCACAATTTCTGATGATAGACTGACCACCAATCTTCATTACAAACTCACTGACTCCCACAGCCACCTCGACTGCAGCTCCTCACACCCTGCTCCCTGTAAGGACTCCATCCCATTCTCCTAGTTTCTCTGCATCCACCACATCTGTTCCAATGATGACACCTTTGAAAACAACACTTCGGACATTTCCTCAACCAAGGTTTTCCCAACAGTGGTTGGCAAGGCACCCAAACGTGTCTGACCCATCTCCTGCACCTCTGCCCTCATCCTTCCTAGAATCATGACAGAGTTCCTCTTGTCCTCAATTGTCACTCGAAAAGCCTCTGCATTCAAAGGATTATCCTTCGCCGTTTTTGCCAACTCCAACATGATGCCACCACTAAACATATCTTCCCCTTACTCCCTTGTCAGCGTGGACAAGTTCCTCTGTGATAACCTGGTCCACTCTCTCCATCGTCCCCAAACCTTCATCCCCTTCCCACAGCATCTTCCCATGCATTTGGTATGTAACATCTGCCCCTTTAGCTCCTTACTGTCCAAACACTACTGTCAAGTGAAGCAGTATTTCACCTACACCTCCTTCAATTTAGTCTACTGTATTTGCGACTCCCAATGTGGTCTGCTGTACATTGAGCAGTCTAATCGCAGATTAGGTGACCGCTTTGCAGAACATATTCAATCCATCCGCAAGAATGACCACGGCCTTGCAGTCGCTTGTCATTTGAACTCAACATCTTGTTCTCATACCTACATGTTGCAGCAATGTTCCAGTGAGGCCCAACACAAACTGGATGAACAACACCTTATCTCATGGGAGGCACAGTGGTTAGCACTGCTGTCTTACACTTCCAGGGACCCAGACTCAATTCCGGCCTCAGGTGACTGTCTGTGTGGAGTTTGCACTTTCTCCCCATGTCTGCGTGGGTTTCCTCTGGGTGCTCCAATTTCCTCCCACAGTCCAAAGATGTGCAGGTTAGGTGGATTGGGCATGCTAAATTGCCCCTTAGTATCGAAAAGGTTTGGTAGGGTTACTAGGTTACAGGATAGGGTAGGGAAGTGGGCTTAAGTAGGGTGCTCTTTCCAAGGGCCAGTGCAGACTTGATGGGCCGAATAGCCTCCTTCTGCACTGTAGGGATTCTATGATCTTCCAACTAAGCACATTACAGCCTTCTGGACTCAACACTGAGTTTAACAACTTTAGACTGTGGACATTCCCTTCCATCTTGACCCCCATCCATTTTTGTTTTTTGTTTCCTTGTTTTGTCCCAATGCAAACAACATCACCCCCACAGGCCCATCTGTCACTTTGCTTGCTTTTCAGTTTTACTTTCACTGAGCACTGGTCTTTTTTTTTAACACGTTCTGCTATCTTATCTTTGTGCTTCTCTTAGCACTTCTTTAATCTTTAATGCTACCATTAACATTCCATATGTCATGTGTCCATGACATCTTTGTCAATTTCTCTTTTGCTCTAACCTATCCCTGACCTTCTATTCTGTTCTGTCTCCTCCATACCCCTAATCTATTACATTTTTATCCCTCTTCAATTCTGAAGAGGCGATACAGACTCGTAATGTTAACCCTGATTTTCTCAGGTGCTGCCAAACCTGAGTTTATCCAGCGTTTTCTATTTTTAGTCCGTAATGACTCCCCACTACCATCCCCCTTGCACTGCATTTCCCCAGGGAGGCCCTTCCAAGAAGCCCATGCTCCAGGCTTCCCTTCCCTCTGTGAAGCACTTTCAAGAAGCCTGTGACCCAGCAACAGAAGGCACCATCAGGAACAATGCTTTTCATATCTGACAGTCTTCTCCCTGATACTCCCCGGATTAATTCCTCATCAAGTCAACCCCACGGATTCCCCTGAATCAATGCCCTTAGTACAGTCAACCCCCAATCTCCGCCAGCAAACCACATCTCTCACGAGACAACGCCTGGCATCCTCCAAGACAATCTCCAAGTACCCTCCAAGTCATCTTCTCTGGTCTCCCCCAGAGTAAACCCATCCTGGTACCCCCCCTGTCAAAGTCAAACACCCCCGGTCTTCTCCAAGACACCCACTAATTGAGTCAACCTCCCAGTACCTTCCGAGTTAACAACCCCCCCCCCCCCCCCCCCCCCACCGGTCTCCTCAAAATCAACTCTCCCCCCACCCCACCACCTGGTCTCCCCTAGGTCACCCCTCCAATACCCAGGAGTCTTGCTACTGGTCTTCCCTGGCTAGGCCCCTGGAGTGAACCCACTGGTATCCTTCCAGTGTTACCCCAGTTCCCTTCCAGTGGATTGATAGCTGAAAATATATAATGTGCAAGGTTATGGGGATAAGGCAGGGAAATGAGACTAGGCAGAATGTTCTTTCAGAGAACCAATGCAGAACCGATGGGCCGAATGACCTCCTTCTGCACTGTAAAGATCCTGAGAAATAGAGTATGCACATCGGTCATCACGCAAATAATCTTGCCCCTGTGCTTTAGGGAATGGCCGTAACGTCCGAGTTCCCCAACGTTGGATTTGAGGGGCTCCTCGAATATTCGCTGGGGAATTCCTCTCAGAAGGTGTCAGGTAAGGTTTGCACAGCAATAACCCAGACGTACAAAGCTGGGAACTATCCAAAAATGCATTAAATCACAAACTTCAGATGGTTCTGACCTCCCACCCCCCACCCTTCCCAACCTCACCATCCTGACCTCCCACTCCTCCACCCCTTATCCTCCCACTACCCCAACCCAACTTCCCTACCCCACCTCTGTCCCTCAACTGCTTACTTCTGGTTCCCTCAACCTCCGATTCCCCGTACCTCCCAGCTCGCAACTTTCCAACTCCCAACTTCCAACTTTCCAACCCCGTGAACCCCACCCCACCCCCACAATCTCCAATACCACCATTTACCAACCTCCGATCCCCTGAGCTCCGAACACCCAAATCCTGTATTAGACAATTACCTTCTCCCTGGCCTGTCAATTTCACTGGGCATTTTAAAATTCCCTGCTTTGCAGCAGCTTATGAAGTAAAAAAAAGGGAGTGTGGCCTCCTTGAATGAGGCAGAGTTGGACTGCGCTGGGACCTTTCAATGCAAATCTCAATAATAATAATCACTTATTGTCACAAGTAGGCTTCAACGAAGTTGCTGTGAAAAGCCCCTAGTTGCCACATTCCAGCGCTTGTTCAGGGAGGCCGGTACGGGAATTGAACCTGCGCTGTTGGCCTTGTTCTGCAATACAAGCCAACTGTTTAGCCCACTGTGCTAAACCAGCCCCTTACTGAACCAGCCCCAAGCAGCTCCAGGGATTGGAAACGTCAGTGCAATTTTCAACGGCAGGTAAGTGTATTTATTTCTTCTAATTCCTGCAAGCCATTTCTTTCTGATGCTCGTTGGAGTTACAGTCCAATTATTAGGGCAAATGATTGTGCAGAAGTCCACCATCACGTATTCTGCAGTTGCATTGCTAGAGTTTCTGATCTCCGTCTTTTCCTCCAGATGTTAATAGTTCCACTAACTTTGGTTTCTGGTTTTAATCAAGACTCCTGCATTTTCTATTGTATTAATAATAAATAATTATTGCTTTAGAAGTCTGCTGTTCCTCTTCTAATTAAAGGGTAGGTAGGATTTGCCAAATTAAACCAGCTAAAATCACAAGGGTTGTGAATATGTATTGATGGATAGTACATAAAATTGTTTAATTTATGGAGCAAAAATCATGTGAAGCAAGTTTTTCAGAACGATTAATCAGAAATGTCGGGGGGCACATTATGAATGTACTGTGTACGGCCGTTTTGAGGGCCCCAAACGGTGCTGTTTCTACGCATCCTGGTGGGGGAAGGTGCCTGGAAGAACTTGCCCTACATTATCTGGTGAAAAAGGCTGCAGTAACACCCCCAAAAAAAGGGAGAAAAAAAACAAAATGGCGGCCAGCGCTCCCGCTATTTAAGGACTTTTGGGCCGTTTTGAGGGCCCCAAACGGTGCTGTTGCTACGTATCCCGGTGGGGGAAGGTGCCTGGAAGAACTTGCCCCACACTATATGGTGAAAAAGGCTGCAGTAACTCCCCCAAAAAAACGGGGGAAGAAAAACAAAATGGCGGCCGGCGCAACACCCGAGGACTGGTGGAAGTGGGCGCAGGAGCAACAGGCCTCGCTCCTACATTGTTTTGCTGAGCTGAAGGCTGAGCTGCTGGACTCCATAAATGCAACTACGACCAAGCTGCAGCAGCAGGCCGTTGAAAGAGAGGAGGAGGCCGTGGTCCTCGTGGGGAAAGTGGAGTTGCACGAGGCACTTCATAAAAAGTGACAGGACCGCTTGGAGGAGCTGGACGTTCGCACGAGGCGAAAGAATCTGAGGATCCTGGGCCTGGCGGTGGGGCTGGAGGGGTCGGATCTCCCGGCGTATGTGACCACGATGTTGAGCTCGTTGATGGGAGCGGGGTCCTTCCAATTGCCCCTGGAGCTCGAGGGAGCGCACAGAGTGATGGCCAGGAGGCCCAAGGCAGGTGAGCCCCCGAGGGCGGTGCTGGTGCGGTTCCACCGATTCAGTGACCGGGAGTGTGTGCTGCGCTGGGCCAAGAAAGAGAGGAGCAGTAAATGGGAGAATTTGGTAGTGAGGATCTACCAGGACTGGAGTGCGGAGGTGGCTAAGCGGCGGGCCGGGTTCAACCGGACGAAGGCGGTGCTTCATGCTAAGCAGGTCAGGTTTGGAATGCTGCAGCCTGCGCGCCTGTGGGTGACATACAAGGACCGGCACCATTACTTCGAGTCCCCGGAGGAGGCGTG
This sequence comes from Scyliorhinus canicula, assembly GCF_902713615.1. NCBI lineage: Eukaryota > Metazoa > Chordata > Chondrichthyes > Carcharhiniformes > Scyliorhinidae > Scyliorhinus > Scyliorhinus canicula. The sequence goes on along the minus strand of NC_052147.1, from coordinate 195,731,849 downwards.
GACCTTTGTACAGGCGGAGAAGCTGGACTCGAACTAGGGCGTGGGAACATACTTTGGCCGGCGTTGTTTCCGCTGTGGCTGTTTTGTTCCAACTGTTTCAACTTTTTCAACTTCGACATGTGTGTTATGTATGCTGGTTTTCTGTTTGCTCTGGTTACAGGTGGGTTTGTTTGTTGGGCATGGTTGTGGGGTAGGTGGGGAGTGTTGGGGGTTTGTGTTCTATATGTTCTCTTCTGTACGGGGCTGGGGATTGACGGGAAACTGGATTTTGGGGAACTGCGTCAGAAGGGTGGGGTGTGGCAGTGTGAAAGCGCGGGCTTTCCTCTGGTTTCCCGCGCTGCGGGGCAGGGGAGGTGGAGCTTGCGGTGGGGGCGGGGCCTCTACGGGTCTTTTTTCCCGCGCTGCAGCAATGCCAAGGAGGTGTGGCAAGAGGGGGATGACCCCAAGTCGGGAGGGGATAGGTTTTGGCGGGAGCTGCCGGGGTCAGCAGAAGTCAGCTGACTCACGGAAGTACTATGGAGGGTGCGTCGCGGCTAGGAGGGGTCCTAGCCTGGGGAGGGGGAGGGGGGTGGGGGGGGATACCGGGTTGCTGCTGGAACGACTAGGAAGGAGCCAATGGGGGCCGGGGGGGAAGAGGAGAGGCGCTATCGCCATGGGGAACGGGTCGAGCGGGGTGTGCTGGCCTGGGACGAACATCTGCCAAGCTATGGCTAGTCGGCGGGGAGGGGGGCGGGTTTCCCTCTGATCCGGCTGATTACCTGGAACGTGAGGGGACTGAACGGGCCGGTTAAGTGAACCAGGGTGTTCTCCCATCTAAGGGGGCTGAAGGCGGACGTGGCTATGCTCCAGGAGACCCACCTGAAGGTGGCGGACCAGGTCCGTCTGAGGAAGGGGTGGGTGGGGCAGGTTTATCATTCAGGATTGGACGCAAAGAACCGGGGGGTGGCGATTCTAGTGGGGAAGAGGGTGGCGTTTGAGGCGGCTGAGGTGGTGTCGGACAAGGAGGGCAGATATATCATGGTGAGGGGTAGGCTGCAGGGAGAGAAGGTGGTGCTGGTGAACGTATATGCCCCGAATTGGGATGATGCTGGCTTCATGAGGCGATTGTTGGGCCGCATCCCGGACCCGGAGGCAGGGGGCCTGAGCATGGGGGGAGATTTTAACACAGTGCTGGATCCCACACTGGACCAGTCCAGTTCAAGGACGGGTAGGAGACCGGCGGCGGCCAAAGTGCTGAGGGGATACATAGACCAGATGGGAGGGGTGGATCCCTGGAGGTTTGGGAGACCGAGAGCGCGGGAGTATTCCTTTTTCTCTCACGTCCAGAGGGTTTATTCCCGGATAGACTTTTTTGTCCTGAGCAGGGGATTGATCCCGAGGGTGCAGGATGCCGAGTATTCGGCCATAGCGATTTCGGACCATGCCCCGCACTGGGTGGATCTGGAGATGGGGGAGGCACGGGACCATTGCCCGCTCTGGCGCCTGGATGTGGGGATGCTGGCGGAGGAGGAGGTGTGTAAGAGGGTTCGGAGAAGCATTGAGGGGTATCTGGATACCAATGATACGGGGGAGGTCCAGGTGGGGATGGTCTGGGAGGCTCTGAAAGCAGTGATCTGGGGGGAGTTGATCTCCATCCGGGCCCACAGGGAAAGGAGGGAGAGGAAGAGACTGGTGGGTGGGCTTCTGGAGGTGGACAGGAGATATGCGGAGGCACCGGAGGAAGGGTTGCTGGGAGAACGGTGCAGGTTGCAGGCCAATTTTGACTTGTTGACCACCAGAAAGGCGGAGACACACTGGAGGAGGGCGCAGGGCGCGGTATATGAGTATGGAGAGAAGGCGAACAGGATGTTGGCGCATCAGCTCCGTAGGCGAGATGCGGCTAGGGAAATTGGGGGAGTGAAGGATGGGGGTGGGAATGTAGTGTAGAAGGGGACAGAAGTAAACGGGGTCTTTAGGGACTTTTACGAGGGATTGTACCAGTTGGAACCTCCGAGGGGGAGAGGGGATGGAGAGCTTCATGAACAGGCTATGTTTCCCAAGGGTTCAAGAGAGGCTGGTAGAGGGGCTGGGGGCGCCGATAGAGTTGGAGGAGCTAGTCAGGGGGATCGGGCAAATGCAGTCAGGTAAGGCCCCGGGGCCGGACGGGTTCCCGGCAGAATTTTACAAAAAATATGCGGACCTGGTGGATCCCCTGCTGGTGCGAACTTTCAATGAGGCGTGGGAGGGGGAGGCTTTGCCCCCGACGATGTCGCGGGCACTGATCTCTTTGATCCTAAAACGGGATAAGGACCCCTTGCAGTGCGGACCATATAGGCCTATCTCGCTCCTTAACATAGACGCTAAGTTGCTGGCGAAGATCCTGGCTACCAGGATAGAGGATCGTGTGCCAGAGGTAATTCATGAAGATCAGACAGGATTTGTCAAGGGGCGGCAGCTCAACACGAATGTGCGGAGACTGCTCAATGTTATCATGATGCCGGCAGTGGAGGGGGAGGCGGAGATAGTGGGGGCACTGGACGCAGAGAAAGCGTTTGATAGAGTTGAGTGGGGGTACCGGTGGGAGGTGCTGGAGAGGTTTGGATTTGGGTGAGGCTGCTTTACGCGGCGCCGATGGCGAGTGTAGTCACAAATGGAAGGAGATCGGAGTATTTTAGGCTTTATCGTGGGACCAGGCAGGGGTGTCCCCTGTCCCCCCTGCTCTTTGCACTGGCGATTGAACCGCTGGCCATGGCGTTGAGGGAGTCAGGGAAGTGGAGGGGTCTGGTGCGGGGTGGGGAGGAGCACCGGGTATCGCTGTATGCGGACGACCTGCTGTTATATGTGGCGGACCCAGAGGGGGGAATGCCGGGGGTGATGGAGCTGTTAGCGGAATTTGGGGGCTTCTCGGGCTATAAGCTGAACTTAGGAAAGAGCGAGGTATTTGTAGTGCACCCGGGAGATCAGGAGGAGGGAATTGGGAGGCTCCCCTTCAGGAGGGCAGTGAAGAGTTTCAGGTACCTGTGGGTGCAGGTGGCCAGGAGTTGGGGGGCTCTTCATAAGCTTACCTTCACCAGACTAGTGGAACAGATGGAGGAGGAATTTAAAAGGTGGGACATGGTGCCGCTATCGCTGGCGGGCAGAGTGCAATCCGTCAAAATGACGGTTCTCCCGAGGTTCTTGTTCCTCTTCCAGTGCTTGCCCATCTTTATCCCGAGGGCCTTTTTTAAAAGGGTGACCAGCAGCATCATGGGATTTGTTTGGGTGCATGGCACCCCGAGGGTGAAGAGGGTCTTCTTGGAGCGGAGTAGAGATGGGGGGGGGGGCTGGCGTTGCCCAACCTCTCGGGGTACTACTGGGCGGCCAACGTGTCGATGGTGCGTAAGTGGGTGATGGGGGGGGGAGGGGGCAGCATGGAAACGGATGGAGAGAGCGTCCTGTGGGGATACAAGCCTGGGGGCCCTGGTAACGGCCCCGTGGCCGCTCCTTACCACGAGGTATACCACAAGTCCGGTGGTGGCGGCTACCCTCAAGATTTGGGAGCAGTGGAGGCGACATAGGGGAGAGGTGGGGGGCTCGATGGAGGCTCCGTTAAGGGGGAACCATAGGTTCGTCCCGGGGAACATGGATGGGGGATTTCGGGGATGGTATAGAGCGGGCATTAGACAGCTGAGGGACCTGTTTATCGACGGAAGGTTTGCGAGCCTGGGAGAGTTGGAGGAGAAATTTGGGCTCCCGCCGGGAAACATGTTTAGATATCTGCAGGTAAAGGCATTTGCTAGACGGCAGGTGGAGGGATTCCCTGCGCTCCCCGCGAGGGGGGTGAGTGACAGGGTGCTCTCGGGGGTCTGGGTCGGAGAAGGGAAGATATCTGATATCTACAAGGTTATGCAGGAGGCGGAGGAGGCGTCAGTAGAGGAGCTGAAAGCTAAGTGGGAGGGGGAACTGGGGGAACAGATCGAAGACGGGACATGGGCTGATGCCCTGGAGAGGGTAAATTCTTCCTCCTCGTGTGCGCGGCTTAACCTCATCCAATTCAAGGTGCTGCATAGGGCCCACATGACTGGGACGAGGATGAGTAGGTTCTTTGGGGGTGAAGATAGGTGTGTCAGGTGCTCGGGGAGTCCAGCGAACCATGCCCATATGTTCTGGGCATGCCCGGCATTGGAGGAGTTCTGGAAGGAGGTGGTGAGGACGGTGTCAAGGGTGGTGGGATCCAGGGTCAAGCCAGGATGGGGACTCGCGATCTTTGGGGTTGGGGTAGAGCCGGGAGTGCAGGAGGCGAAAGAGGCCGGTGTGCTGGCCTTTGCGTCCCTAGTAGCCCGGCGAAGGATTTTGCTACAGTGGAAGGACGCGAAGCCCCCAAGCGTGGAGATCTGGATCAATGACATGGCGGGTTTCATTAAGCTTGAGAAGGTTAAATTCGCCCTGAGAGGATCGGTGCAAGGGTTCTTTAAACGGTGGCAACCTTTTCTCGACTTTCTGGCTCAACGATAGGGTACTGGGACAGTAGCAGCAGCAACCCGGGGGGGGGGGGGGGGGGGGGGGGGGGGAGTGTGATACATGTGATGTTAGGGTATGGGGGGAATTGTGGGTGTTATGGGGCTGTTAGTTGCATATTACAGCTTTTTCCTATACTTGTTGTTATATTTTTATATTTTCTGTAAAAAATTCCAATAAAAATTATTTTTTTTAAAAAATGAATGTACTGTGTACTCAGTTATCTGGTAATATTCAATTTTTGAAGAGGGGAGTTGGGTTGGGGTCAGTCGGGTCTGTGGAGTGGGAGGTCAGACATCAGGGAATTGGATTGTTCCACAGGGCACAGGGGACGGGGGGGGGGGGGGGGGGGAATGGAGGAAGGTTTGGGTTGGGTCTGGTCCATGGTGGGGGGAGGGGGGGGGGTGTCTTGTGCAAGTGGAGAAATCCCAAGATGGGGGTGGCCAGGAATAGGGAACACCATAGGGGTGGTTAGTCAGGGGCCATGGTGGTCAGCTACGGGTTAGGGTTGTCCTGTGGGGGAGGGGTGGTGGAAGGTGACAGTGAGAGTCCCCTGTAATGAGGGAGTCCCATAGGAGTGGTCGGTCTGGGTCTCTACAATAGTTACACAGAGGTTACAAAATACGATGCTGGGGAGATCAGAAGTTACGGGCATTCAAAAACAATATATTACCTCACCACCATTAGCTGTCATTGTAATTTGCCCGCTCTGTGAGCAGGTTTCTAGGTGTCTGTATGGTTTGCTCATAACTTTTTTTTTATAAGCTTAGAATACCCAATTCATTTTTTCCAATTAAGGGGTAATTTAGTGCAGCCAATCGACCTACTCTGCACACCTTTTGGTTGTGGGGGCGAGACCCACGCAAACACGGGAAGAATGTTAAACTCCACACGGACAGTGACCCAGAGCCAGGATCGAACCTGGGACCTCGGTGCCATGAGACAGCTGTGCACCACCGTGCTGCCCTATTTGTTCATAACCTTCTGCAGTACAACAGATGAATAATTTTCTCACTCAAATTGTCTAATAAAACAGAACATAACGGTAAGAAGTCTGAACACAACACTGCAAAGCACCAAAGTGAACATGGCTTTCAAAATCACCTAAGCATGTGAATTACTCTATTAGCAATTAATTAATAGATCTAACTGAGTTATGAAAGCTGCTCTGTGCTCATAATATCTTCAAGCAACTTCAGTGCAAGCCAACCCCACCGAGAGGTGACTAAGTATAATTGGTAATTACATCTTTAAATAGTGCAATCTATTCACTGAACACATGTTTTCTGCCTGAATTAACCAGCATGCTCAACACCCTGGAGGCAGCAAATTTATATTTGGAATTAATGGGAATGCCAAATGGTTTGCGCTATTTGCTCAATGCAAAATATTAACTTAAATGTGGGCAGGTTACATTACAGAGAATGAATGCCTGAGTAGTGTCAGGGGGCAGTGCCATGGGAATGACCCCCCCCCCCCCCCACACCCTCTCTGGGTTTTATTCAGCTGAGCATCTCTGGCAGATTCTTCACACTAGGTGCATGTCAAGGGGTCATGTTGGCGTGATGGACAATCTAACGAGGGGGGGACTATCACATGTAAAGGCCTGATAATTATATTTAAATATATTCAAATTGGGATCCCGACGTTGATCCGTTACATTATTGACGGAGGGTGGGGACAATCGCAATGGAACATTCCGCCTCCCTTGAACCCTAGAATTGGTCAAATATGATTGTCTATACATGTTGTCTCATTCGGAGGATAAAATAGAATAGAATAGAATAGAACAGTACAGCACAGAACAGGCCCTTCGGCTATCGATGTTGCGCCGAGCAATGATCACCCTACTCAAACCCACGTATCCACCCTATACCCGTAATACAACAACTCCCCCCCCCTTAACCTTACTATTAGGACACTACGGGCAATTTAGCATGGCCAATCCACCTAACCCGCACATCTTTGGACTGTGGAAGGAAACCGGAGCACCCGGAGGAAACCCACGCATACACGGGGAGGACGTGCAGACTCCGCACAGACAGTGACCCAGCCGGGAATCGAACCTGAGACCCTGAAGCTGTGAAGCATTTATGCTAACCACCATGCTACCGTGCTGCCCTGAATTAACCAGCATGGAAATATAATTGGAAGAATGGTTGTTCTAATCTGTAAGTATCTCATAATCTTGAAAATTGGGCCGAGATAAGGATACATTTTTAAATTTAAAACCATGCATTGCTCCAAGCCATAGGAACTGGAGCAGAAGTAGGCAATTCAGCCCTTCGAGCCTACTCTGCCATTTAATCAGATCATGACTGATCTCTTCCTGGTCTCAAATCCACCTTCCCACCTGTTCCCCATATCCCTTTACGTCTCTCCTCATATGTCAACCCTTTCATCCCTGGAATCAATTTGGTGAACCTCCTCTGAACTGCCTCCAATGCCACCACATCCTTCCTCAAATAAGGAGACCAAAACTGGGCACAATACTCCAGATATGGTCTCACCAACACCCTATACACTTTCAACAATACTTCTCTACTTTGATACTCCAGTCCTTTTGCAATAAACGCTAAGATTCCATTTGCCTTTTGGAGTTAATGTAGCTAGGAAGTCAGAATGTTTCAGCTTCTCTAGCAACGTTATTATGCTGCTGCAAACCACAATGACACAAATTTGTTAAGTAAATAACTTATGAAAATCCACAAGATGGCAGTAGAGAAACAAAATCCTATTCTCTCTTGTTTTATTATGCAGATTGATAACATGGTTATGGCACAGGAGACCATTCAGCCGGTGATGTCTGTGGCAGCTCTCTGTTAAAGCAACTCACCTAGTCGCATAACCCATCTTTTCCCAATAGCCCTGAATGTTTTTCTCTTCAGATAACTGTACTATTAGCTTTTGAAATCCTCAATTGATTATTCTTCCACCCCCCCCCCAACACACCCCCTCCTCCCCCTAGCCTCAGGCAGTGCATTCCTAACAACTCACTACATAGAAAATGTTTTCCCTCCTTTGCCATTTCTTCTTTCGACAATCACCTTAATTTGGGTGTCCTCTGCTTTTGGATCCTTCCACAAATGGGAACAGCTTCTCCCTACCTTCTCTATCCAGTTCCCTCAATTTGTTGAACACCGCTATTAAATCACCTCTTAATATTTTCTTCTCCAAGGACAGAAGCTCCAGCTTCTCCAAACTATCAATATAACTAAAGTTCTTCATCCCTGAAATCACTCCGGCGAATCTTTTTTGCGCCGTCAAATGCTATCACATCCTTCCAAAGGTTCTGGTGCCCAGAACTGGGGGCCTCACGGTAGCATGGTGGTTAGCATCAATGCTTCACAGCTCCAGGGTCCCAGGTTCGATTCCCGGCTGGGTCACTGTCTGTGTGGAGTCTGCACATCCTCCCCGTGTGTGCGTGGGTTTCCTCCGGGTGCTCCGGTTTCCTCCCACAGTCCAAAGATGTGCGGGTTAGGTGGATTGGCCATGCTAAATTGCCCGTAGTGTAAGGTTAATGGGGGGATTGTTGGGTTATGGGTATACGGGTTACGTGGGTTTAAGTGGGGTGATCATTGTTCGGCACAGCATCGAGGGCCGAAGGGCCTGTTCTGTGCTGTACTGTTCTATGTTCTATGTTCTAGTACTCCAGTTGATGCCGAACCATTGCTTTATATGGGTTTATCATAAATCCCTTGCTTTTGTGCTCCCTGCCCTATTTCTAAAGCCGAGGAATACGGTACGCTTTATGACCGCTTTCTCAACCTGCTTTGCCATTTTCAATGATTTGCACACATATACGCCCCAGGTCCCTCTGCTCCTATGCCCACTTTAAAATTGTATTCTTTATTCTATGTTGCCTCTTCCAAAATGAATGACTTCACACATGTCTGCATTAAATTTCATCTGCCACTTGATTGTCCAATCCACCACTGCTTCCATGTTGTGTTCAAATTTATCGCTATCCTTCTCACAGTTCACAGTACTTCCAAATCTGTCCAACAGTATATTTAACCTTCTTCTGTTAATCTTGTGACATGAAACATGTATGCATAATAAACCTCCTGCTTATCCAGTTGAAGGTTAAATCTCTTTTTATGTCATCTATGCAATATATTTTTATGGAAATGCACCATTTGTTATATTTTTCATGTTTAATAATGTGCATATAATGACATTTTCTTCCACTTTCTGCACTCTGCATTAATAATGAACTATCCCAGCTCAGGTATCACAAAAGTCCAAATGTTCCTCAATTCCAGCCTCCTGCTTCGGTTGGATACTAAGATTTCCTGCACCGCAGCCATCAGCATGAACGTGTCTACCTCGGGCACCACGGTGGCGCAGTGAGGTTGGTTGAACTTGCATAGAAATGTGGAATACTCCACACTTATTTTTACCATCCTATTCCACAATTTAAGTTGAGGGCATAGTGCAATTAAAGGAGCAGGTGGAGGTCCTGGTCCACCATACCTCTATCTATAGGGGAATGTGACTAGGTGACCATACCTCTTGACCCCTTGAGGGTTCATGGATATTTATAGTATATTTCTACAGAGGTGAAAGGAGCAACTTATCGTGCCCATATTCTTTCTACCCTCCCAGAACTGCTTCATTAGTCGTGCTTAAAATGTTAATTGCATTATTGATTTATTTCCAGGACAATGAAGAAGAAAATTAAAGCTGTTACTTCATCCCTCTTTCAATCTTGAACACAGAAAAATAGATAAAGGTCAAAGATTCTCACTGCAAAACATGGCTGGGATTCTCCGAGCCCGCGCCGGGTCGGAGAATCAGCGGGGGGGGTGCGCGAGAATCCCGCCACGCCGCTCCGACGTGGGCCGTCGATTCTATGGCGACGGGAAAATCGGCACCAATCGCGCCCGCACGGTCGCCGCGGTGCTGGCTGGGGGCCATTGAAAGCGCCCCACGCGGCGATTCTCCGCACTCGACAGGCCGACTGCCTGCCGAGTCCCACCAGCGTGGTTTACATAGGAAACCACTGATGGGGGGCAGGGGACAGGGGGATGCAACTCCGGAGGGGGGGCCTCCACGGTGGCCAGGCCCGCGATCAGTGTCTACCGATCGGCAGGCGTGCTCATTCCAGGGAGGGCCTATATTCCTCTGTGCCGGGCACCTGGAGGGCTCTGCCATGTTGCGTGGGGGCCAGAGTGGAGTTGGCAACCACGCGCATGCACCGGCGCGGAGACGGCCATGGCGTGAATGCACAGACCTGCGCCGGTTGTGCAGGGCCGGCTTTCGGCACCGGAGCAATGCACAGCAGTCCGGCGCCATTCTAGCCCCAGAAGAAGAGGAGAATTACTTGGGCCTGGAGGCCCGTTGACGCTGGAACCACTCGCGCCGGTTTTGACGCCTATGTCAACACTTGGCCGCGATATCGGTGATTCCCAGAGGTTTCGACAAAATACGCTGTACAGAATAATGTGGATTTCAGTATATATATGAAGTATTTGCAATAAAATACCAACACAGATATGGCCCGAGAACTAACCTTATTTGCACTGTTAAAAAATTCATGGGCCTCTTGGAGCAATGATGCTCGTTCCTTCATAAGCAACCAGAACTCCTCGCACATCAGCTTCAGTTTCTGATTTTGAAACACCATCTGTTCTTTATTTGTAAAGTTTTCCATAAGCAGAATCTCATCAGCCTCACCTTGTAATCTTTCAGCTGCAGAGGTGATTTCCTGCAATAAAATGTTTCAGGTTCTAGTTACTTCTTTCCAGGGGAATGACTGTGCGAACAAATTTGAACAACCATAAAAGAGATTTTATATACTCTAGGGCGGATAAAAGTGGGAATATTTAGAAACAATTGTATCATGTATCATTTATTCACTGAATAACCTTATATCTCATCCTAAAGAAGGCTTGATAAAGGATTGTCTCAAAACTTCAATATTTTTCAGGTACTACTTATAACAAAGCTGTGTATAAAGTTCATTGTGGAAGATTTCAGTAAATATGTTAAGGACAACATAGAATCGTAGATTCCACAGCACGGAGACAGGCCGTTCGGCCCATACTGATCCATGCCAACTAAAAAGACCATCTAAGCTAACCTAATTTGTCTGCATTTGGCCCATATCCCTCGAAACCTTTTCTATCCATGTATCCTTCCAAATGCCCTTTAAACATTGTCAATGTCTCTGCCTCAACCACTTCCTCTGGCAGCTCGTTCCACATATCTACCACCCTCTGTGTAAAAATGTTGCTCGTCAGGTTCCCATTAACTCTTTCCCCTCTCAACTTACACCAATACCCTCTCGTTCCCAATTCTCCAACCCTGGGAAAAAGATTGGGTGCATTCACCCTATCCATGCCTCTCATGATCTTATACACCTCTATAAGATCATCCCTCAGTCTCCTATGCTCCAAAGATAAAAGTTCTAGCCTGCTGAATCTCTCCCTATAACTCAGTCCCTGGAGTCCTGGCAACATCCTTGTAAATCTCTTCTGCACTCTCTCGAGTTCAATAACATCTTTCCTGTAGCAAGGCGCCCAAAATTGAACACAACACTCCAGGGGCGGCCGCACCAACATCCTGTACAATTGCAACATAACTTCCAAACTTCTATACTCAATGCCCTGACCGATGAAGGCCAGCAGCCCAAAAGCCTTTTCACTTCCCTATCGACCTGTGACTCCACCTTCAGAGAACTGTGCACCTGAACTCCAAGATCCCTCTGTTCCAAGATACTCCCAAAGGTCCTACCATTCACCATGAAAGTCCTACCTTGATTTGACCTTCCAAAATGCAACACCTCACACTTATCCGTATTGAACTCCATTTGCGTTTCTCGGCACACTTCCCCAGCTGATCAATATCCTGCTGCAATTTTTGATAACCTTCCTCACTGTCTACAATACCACCTATTTTAGTGTCATCTTCAAACTTACTGATCATGCCTTGTACATTCGCATCCAAATTGTTGATATAGGTAACAAACAGCAATGGGCCCAGTACTGACCCCTCAGGCATACCACTAGTCACAAGCCCCCCAATCCGACAAGCATCCTTCCACCATCAAGCCAATTGTGTATCTAATTTACCAACTCTCCCTGGATTCCATGTGATCTAACCTTCCAGAGCAGCCTACCATGTAGAACTTGATCAAAAGCCTTACTGAAGTCCATATAGACTACGTCTACCACACTGCCCTCATCAACCTTCCTGGTCACTTCATCAAAGAACTCTAACAAATTTGTAAGGCATGATCTCCCATGCACAAAGCTGTGCTGACTACTCCTAATTAAACCCTGTTTTTCCAAATGCTTGCATATCTTATCTCTCAGAATCCTCTCTAGTAACTTACCCAGCACAGATGTTAAGCTTATCGGTCTATAATCCCCAGGTTTTGCTTTGCAGCCCTTTTTAAATAAGGACACAACATTTGCTAACCTCCAGTCTTCTGGTACTGTCAGGTGAGAGCACCTTTAAGAAATGAGTATTTATAAAATAGCTGTAGTGGCTGTACCTTTAAGAAATGGGTGTTTATCAGTGATGTCAGAGTGTGGGTGGAGCTGGGCTGTCTGCTTTTACTTTCGCTTTAGGTTGTCTGCTACAAGGTGTGATTTAGTTTTGTTTTAGATTTGGAGAAGCTGCAGTCACGGCAAGATGTGTATGAATCTCTGCAAGCTAAAGAATGTTCATTTGGTGATTTCAAAGTGGTAACTGTTCTCAGTAGAGAAGTTAAACCTGCTGTCCTTCTCTAAAAAGGGTTTTTTTTTGTCTTATGGATGTTGCAAGGAAAGATTAAGAGTTACTTATAGAATTCTGTATTCTTTGGGGGATTTATTGGTATTGATAGTTGTTAAGATGTTTACTGTAGGTTTACAAAGTGTTAACTGATTTCATAAACATTATTTTAATTTAAAAGTACTTTAACTCTCTGTTGAACTACACCTGTAAGGTAGGCCCGTGTGCTCCCCATACCACAATCTATTAATAGTTGTGGATCAGGTGAACTCCATGATACACTTTGGGGTTCTCTAAACCCTGGCCCATAACTGTACCTCACCTGTGGCTAACAATGATGCAAATAGCTCAGCCAGTGATCCCACAATTACTTCTTTCAGATTCCGCAATTTCTTCTCTAGAGAATCCAGAGGAGAAATTGCGGACAACATATTTTCCAGTAAATGAAAATAAATATATTTTCTCTTTGAAGAACTGCAGTTCCAGCTCTCAGTTTCAAATCTTTAAATTGTGGAGCTAGTACACAGCAATCTTAAGTGTTATGATCCTATTTTGAGATCTGCAATTTAAAGTAAGATGTAAATACACCTCTCCACGCAGCTGGCCACTCCAATATAAAAGTTGCAGAATTTCAGCCCCTAAAATGTTGTGCAGCTCCTCTCAGTTGTAAATATTTCCTGTCATAATTGGGGATGAAAAGTGGACCCCATACAATAGGGCCTTGTATACTTTTTAAAATGTAATACTGTATTGTCTCAGGAGGCTCACTCAAAACTCTATCGGCTTTGGCATCAATCCCTTTGTACGACTTGTGAATAATTTGTCTACTATGACCCTCAGGTCCATTTTCTGTTCAATAAATTTAGCAGGTTGTAACAAGGCTGGAATTTTGCAGGCCCAAATGCACAATGCTGCATTTATAGATATTGAACTATATCTTTCACACAGAGACACATTCCCCTAATTTCTTTAAATCAACCTCCAATCTATTTATTTGAACTACATTCTCAACTCTGCACATTCTTCTGTCACCTATCCATTTTTGAATAGCTCCATTAGTATCCTCATCCAAAATATTAATTGAGTCTTAAAACAACAATATACTAAATATAAGGCATGATTTATCGCACTGCGTTGTGCCCGGCACCGATCCTGTTGTGTTGGGTGCATGGCGGAAGAGGCCTGAAACGGGCTTCGTGCCTGCACCGAGCCGATCACGAGTCACCCGACATGCTACTCCCAGAAAATCATATTTAAATTAGCCATTAGGCTTATCTAAATATGTGTGGCCCCTTTGAGGCCACATTCTCCCAGCATGGACCACCACAAAGAGAGATAAGTGCATTCCAATCACTCACATGTGTGATTGCATTGCACTTACTTATCTTTGATGTGGTCACTGTTTACAAACATTGGGATTTCACCACTAATGCCGCTGAACCATGAAGGGAGATGAATGAATCATTACAATCTATTTGCATTAATTTACATGCTCCCACAGGCGTGCTGCATGGGCCTTGATTCTGGGGAACGGAGCAACTCATTTGGGTCGGCACCTGGCATTGATCCCGATTTTGTCCTGATGCCCAAATCTCCATCCAATCGGGAAATGCAAACCAGGCATTCTGGGATGGAGAATCCTGCCATAAGTGTGGGTGAATACCTATCTGGATCTACCAAAACAGCCAGAGAGAATCACCCCACCAAACTTGCCCAAAATGACATAGCCATTTTTTGGGGAATCACACCCATAGGCTTCAATGGGGCCAACAGCGAGTGTTTACACGGAGCCATTTTTCAGCTATCAAATATTGCTGGTTCCAATGCGAATCGGTTTTCTGGAACTTCTAACACCATTGTGATCCTCAATCCCAGTGAAGATCTCAGTTTTGCCACTTTAAGGAGCAGAAGATCTTAGCCAGAGTCTCATGGAGCTCCATTCATGCTTTTGTCCAATGTAAATCTGCTCCTCCACTCTCCTATGAGTTTTCAATTGGTTTCCTATCCAAAGTAATAGTTGACCAAAAAATTCAAACAATGTAATCTATTCCATAGTGTTCAATGAGGCATTTTATTGAAGGTGTTCTGAAAATCACATCATATAATATTAATTAACTCCTGTCATCCACCAATATAATCATTTCCTCTAAAAACTCAATCACGTTAGTCAGGACAAACATAAGAAGGCTAAATTTCAAGCAATCACAACTATTTATACTACACAAGAAAAGAGGGTAGAACAGTTATGAAGTTGATTCTGCTTGACCAAGGTACTATCAAGGAGAAAGCAATGCAGAACTAAGGTCTCCTCAAGCATACACCATGGTAATACAGATGCACTGCCATTTTCTGAATCTGTATTAATTGAACTTATGAGCTTAGCGGTTTGTGGTGAATATAACATGGTAAATTCACACTGTATATTGTAAGCGCAGTAGCGTTACCCGACCACTAGGGGGAGTAGCTCTGGGAATGCTCAGGAGCTTGTACAGGGCTCCACCCTTGGCTCCGCCCACGACTCCTCCCCCTAGTGCTGCTGTATAAATACCCTTGTCCAGAGTCAGCCTGCAGTTCACAGAGAGTTCATCAACAGGTAACAGGCTGGCTCTGAAGTAAGTTGATTAAAGCCTAGATTCATATCGGAAACACGTGTCTGGTGAATTGATGGTTCCATCAATTTAATCAACTTAAGAACAGTAAAGATCGATCATGGAATCGGCCCTCAAGCCTGGATGCCTGGAACTCGACCCGCAGGATGCAGAGGCTAAAGAAATCTTCTCCCACTGGATGCGGTGCTTTAAGGCCTACCCGACAGAAGCGAGCACAGCCGAAACGACAGAGGAACAGAAGCTAAGTCTACTGCACGCGAGGGTGAGCCACAGAATCTCTACGCAACTAAACTCGGCCGGTTCATATACTGCAGCGCTAGCAGTTCTCGATAAAATTTATGTAAGGCCTATTAACGAAGTTTACGCACGCCATGTGTCACGACTCGCCGCCAGCGGCCTACAGAATCACTCGCCGAATATTTAAGGGGACTCAATAATTTGTCAAATGACTGTAATTATCAAGCGGTTACCGCGGCTGAACACAGAGAACTTGCTGTACACGATGTTTTTGTAGCGGGCCTCAGGTCTAATTATGTGCACCAGCGGCTGCTGGAAAAGGGGGCCCAAGACTTAGAAAGGACTGTGGAAGCTGCGACCACGGTGGAGGTCTCCTTCCGCAGCCTTAGCTCGTTCCCCGCGGGCCCCGCGACCCAATCGTGGGCCCCCGACCAGCGACTCCCCCAGGCCTGTGCTACGCGGCCGCCCAGCCACCATGCTGCCCCAGCCAGCCACTATGCTGCTCCAGCCAGCCACTATGCTGCTCCAGCCTGCCATTTCTGCGGCCAGCACTGCCCGGCCCGCGACGTGACCTGCAGCAGCTGCGGGCGGAAAGGCCACTACGCAAGAGTGTGCCTCGCTAAAAGGGCCCCAGTTCCCAACTCCCCAGCTGCACGAAGTAATCGCTCCCCACTCCCGCAGGGCCCGAAACGCTGCGGCCTATGCCCCAACTCCGCCCCCTCCCGCCACGTGCGATCCATGGGGGCCGCCATCTTGGAAAACCTCCACCATGCGGCCGGCCATGTGCGACTCATGGGGGCCGCCATCTCGGACGCCATCTTCCTCGCCGCCCGCCATGTGCGATCCACGGACCCGACCGGCATCTCCACGTTTGGACAACTCATCGGAAGAGTACGACTATGAACTCAGAGGGCAGTCATCATGGGGCCACTCCAGCACAGCTGATCGAGCCGCTGACTACCTGCACGACTATGAACTCAGAGGGCAGTCATCACGGGGCCACTCCAGCACAGCTGATCGAGCCGCTGACTACCTGCACGACTATGAACTCAGAGGGCAGTCATCACGGGGCCACTCCAGCACAGCTGATCGAGCTGCCGACTACCCGCAACACAGCGCAGTCACTCTGGACCAATCACGCCCGAAGCATCTGCGAAATTCGATGGTAGAGGTCCAAATCAATGGGTACAAAACGCCATGCCTCTTCGACTCCGGGAGCACGGAGAGCTTCATACATCCAGACCTGGTAAGACGCTGTTCGCGCCCCATTTTCCCCGAGCGGCAAACTATCTCGCTCGCTGGATCTGGAACAAGTGGGAGCCTGAAGCGAGCGAGATAGTTTGCCGCGCGGGGAAAATGGGGAGCGAACAGTTGTATGAAGCTCTCCGTGCTCCCGGAGTCGAAGAGGCATGGCGTTTTGTACCCGTTGATTTGGACCTCTGCCATCGAATTTCGCAGATGCTTCGGGCGTGATTGGTCCAGAGTGACTGCGCTGAGTTGCGGACAGTTCGACCACCGGACAGACTGACTTTGTAAACCACCACCCCCGCCGGACTTGATTTTTTTGCAGGGGGTGAATGTGGTGAATAAAACATGGTAAATTCACACTGTATGTTGTAAGCGCAGTAGCGTTACCCGACCGGTAGGGGGAGTAGCTCTGGGAATGCTCAGGAGCTTGTACAGGGCTCCACCCTTGGCTCCGCCCACGACTCCTCCCCCTAGTGCTGCTGTATAAATACCCTTGTCCAGAGTCGGCCTGCAGTTCACAGAGAGTTCATCAACAGGTAACAGGCTGGCTCTGAAGTAAGTTGATTAAAGCCTAGATTCATATCGGAAACACGTGTCTGGTGAATTGATGGTTCCATCACGGTTGAGTTCAGTTTTAACAACACATCGGCATTTAATGCCCAAATAGATGGTGTAGCCATGGAATCCTCTTTAGGTCCAGGACTTACTATCATTTTTGTTAGATACCAAGCGATACATGTTTTAACAGCATGAGCCCTAATCTAATTTCTTGTGCATAAATCCAATACACAGATGGTATTTTCATGATCTTTAAATCTGCAGCCACATGTATGAATTTCCTTCCACACCTTAATATGTTCCATCCCAAGCTTAAATTCTCTTTTGAGATGAAGCAGTCTAATGTGGTCCCTTTTCTTGATGTGCTAATTGAGAAATCAGCTAATGGGTTTTCCATTACTATCTACATGAATAGGATGGGAATAGAAGGATACGGACCCCGGAAGTGTAGAAGATTTTAGTTTAGATGGGCAGCACGGTCGGCGCAGGCTTGGAAGGCCGAAGGGCCTGTTCCTGTGCTGTACTTTTCTTTGTTCTTTGTACCACACGCCGACCTTCACTGGTCAAGATACCCATTGGGATTCGTATACCTCCAGACCCTATGTGATGAATGTAGGAATTTCAGATATATTGTATTATAAGTATATTGTGAATTAATGGTTAAAAGCTTGGGTTCGAGTGTGTTTGACTGCTGAAAACATACAAAGGTTCTTAGGTTGAAAGGCAACAAAGCAGTCGGGAGCCAGAGTTGCAATTAACCATCGTTAAAAGCCTGGGCTCATGCAATTTTGTTTTCATTAAGGGGATTCCCTGGGGATTTAATTTTCATCATGGTGAGATGATGTCATTGCTGGGTGGAGCTAAGGCATCAGGCTTTTTGAGAAAGCATTCGCAGTTCAGTTCTGTTCTGGATGAAGCTGGGATCGCGAGTCAGGTTTTGTTCTCTACAGCTTAGTTAAAGAGGTGAACAGTCTTTAAAGCAGTGTAGACTTGTCTGAGGACAAGGGGATGCAGAAAAATGCCTGTTGAAACACCTTTTGAGGACATCCAGCCAGAGTTACTGCATGGGTCTGACCGGAGTTGGATATTTTCTGCAAAACAGTGTCAAGAGTTCTCTTTCTCAAAGAATAACTCTGTAAAGCAAGTATTCCTCTGTGCCACTGGTTTAAGGTGGATTGAGAGCTGAGGTGGGGGTTTTTTCTTGTTGTTTAAGTGGGAATAAAGATAGCAATTAAGGGTATTGCATTCACGGTATTGAGTAGTAATGTTTAAGGGGCAATTGTAAGTTATTTTCTGGGATGATGTGTTAACGATTTTAACACTGTTAGTCATAAAGTTTGTTTTAATAAACACTATTCCTATTTCTTTCTTCAATCACTCCTGGGGTGAAGTATCCTTTCCTCACAGTCTTACTAAATTAAAATAAAATATTGGTGTTTCTGTCCAGTTGGAGTCTGGGCTGGGATCATAATACCTACGAAGGTTGTCCTCATCAGCAATTTTGTAAATAGGGCCCTAGTCATTTGCTCACCTTGCAAGCTTGACACAGAAGTAGAGGGCTTCCTTCAGGATGATCCTGATCAGATCCTTTTTCATTTCTGCAAGCTTGTAAAATGGTCAAAGCTGCCACTTTCAGACCAGCCTAATTTAATTCAAATTTTGCTGCAAATGCTGCTCCTACGCACTGGCTATGTAAGCAATATTTTCCACTAACAGGATGCTACCATCAAGCCAACAAGATGTTCTGCCTACCCCACAATTGAGCAGCATCATGTCCAAATTTCAATGCCAGTGCAAAGACAGGTATGTATGCTATACATCCTAATGAGAGGCTGATTAAAGCAAACAACATAAGTACTAGCCCCATAATGTACCACATATACAGACCCTACTCAACCTGCTTGCCTATTTATGCATGCTAAAAATGACATACGTTCATATGAAGAGACCCATCCTCTGCAAACAAAAGTAATGTGTTCAAGCTTTGTACCTTTTCTGAATTACCTGCGAGTTTGGGAAGCCTATGTTCCCAGTTACTTTCTCCAAGACAATCCCATGAATTATTATTTTTTTAAAATCAGAGACAACTTTCCAACCAATCAGCACCCTTTTCTCCTGTAAGGTAAATTGTTGTGGTCATTTGAAATTTGGCATTCTTGCATTTGTCCTGATAAATGCAAGATGAAAAGCTTCAGCAGCATGCCCCTCGTTTCAGCAAATATTTAAGTTCTGTACCTCCAAACGTCTCTATGTTAAAAAGACGGGACATCTTGGGCGGGATTCTCCGACCCCACGCAGGGTCGGAGAATTGGCGGGAAGCGGCGTCATTTCCGCTCCCGCAGGTTTCGTAATTCTCCCGCCGGAAAAAAAACCGGCGTTGTGCAAATCCCGTCGGCGGCCTGTGAAAACAGCTGGCGCCGGCGGGATTTCATTTTATTTGCACTGACCTGAAATCTCCGGCCCGGATGGGCCGAAGTCCCGCCGACGTGGCCACGGGTCACGTCGGCGCAAATCAGAGTTGATTTAAAACGGCGTCAACCATTGATGATGGTTGACGCCGTTCAGTGTCGGGGGTGGGTTGAGGCATTGGGGGGGGGGGGGGTGGGTTGCGGCCATCGGGGGGTTGCGGCCATCGGGGGAGTGGGTTGCGGCCATCGGGGGAGTGGGTTGCGGCCATCGGGGGAGTGGGTTGCGGCCATCGGGGGAGTGGGTTGCGGCCATCGGGGGAGTGGGTTGCGGCCATCGGGGGAGTGGGTAGCGGCCATCGGGGGAGTGGGTTGCGGCCATCGGGGGAGTGGGTTGCGGCCATCGGGGGAATGGGTAGCGGCCATCGGGGGAGTGGGTTGCGGCCATCGGGGGAGTGGGTTGCGGCCATCAAGGGAGTGGGTTGCGGCCATCGGGGGAGTGGGTAGCGGCCATCGGGGGAGTGGGTTGCGGCCATCGGGGGAGTGGGTTGCAGCATCGGGGGAGTGGGTAGCGGCCATCGGGGGAGTGGGTTGCAGCATCGGGGGAGTGGGTAGCGGCCATTGGGGGAGTGGGTTGCAGCATCGGGGGAGTGGGTTGCGGCCATCGGGGGAGTGGGTAGCGGCCATCGGGGGAGTGGGTTGCGGCCATCGGGGGAGTGGGTAGCGGCCATCGGGGGAGTGGGTAGCGGCCATCGGGGGAGTGGGTTGCGGCCATCGGGGGAGTGGGTTGCAGCATCGGGGGAGTGGGTTGCGGCCATCGGGGGGTTGCGTTGCGGCCATCGGGGGGGTGGGTTGCGGCATCGGGGGGGTTTGGGGGCAGCGGCGGGCAGAGAGGGGGGGGCGACGGTGCGTTGGCCCCGGGCATCCGTCGCCCCCCCCTCTGTACGCCGCTGCCCCCTATCCTAACCACCCCCCCCCCTCACCACCCCTACCTCCCTCCAACGCCCCTACCCCCCTCCCCACCACCCCTACCCCCCTCCAACGCCGCCCCCCATCTCTCGCAACGCCGCAACCCCCCCCCCTCAACGCCGGGTCCCCCCCCCCTCAACGCCGGGTCCCCCCCCCCCCCCTCAACGCCGGGTCCCCCCCCCCCTCAACGCCGGGTCCCCCCCCTCAACGCCGGGTCCCCCCCACCCTCAACGCCGCAACCCACACCCCGTCCCCCTCCCTCTGAAGGCCGGTACCCACACCCCCCCTCTCTCCTCCCCCCCCCCTTCCTTCCTCCATCCCCCCCTTCCTTCCTCCGTTAGTGGGGGGGGGGGGGGGTGCGGCGTTAGTGGGGGGTGGGTGCGGCGTTGGAGTGGGGTAGGGGTGGTGAAGGGGGTAGGGGTGGTGAGGGGAGGGGGTTGGGGTAGGGGCAGCGGGGTGCAGAGGAGGGGGGCGACGGATGCCCGGGGCCAACGCACCGTCGCCCCCCCTCTGCACGCAGCTGACCCTACCCCAACCCCCTCCCTTCACCACTCCTACCCCCTTCACCACCCCTATCCCCCTCCAACGCCGCACCCCCCTCCAACGCCGCACCCCCACACCCCCACTAACGCCGCACCCCCCCCCCAACTAACAGAGGAAGGAAGGGGGGGGGAGGAGGAGAGAGGGAGGGGGGGAGGAGGAGAGAGGGAGGGGGGGAGGAGGAGAGAGGGAGGGGGGGAGGAGGAGAGAGGGAGGGGGGGGAGGAGGAGAGAGGGAGGGGGGGGAGGAGGAGAGGGGGGGGTGTGGGTACCGGCCTTCAGAGGGAGGGGGACGGGGTGTGGGTACCGGCATTGAGGGGGGGGACCCGGCATTGAGGGGGGGGGACCCGGCGTTGAGGGGAGGGGGGGACCCGGCGTTGAGGGGGGGGGGGACCCGGCATTGAGGGGGGGGGGACCCGGCGTTGAGGGGAGGGGGGGACCCGGCGTTGAGGGGAGGGGGGGACCCGGCGTTGGAGGGGGGTAGGGGTGGTGGGGGAGGGAGGTAGGGGTGGTGAGGGTGGGTTGAGGTAGGGGTGGTGAGGGGGGGTTGAGGTAGGGGTGGTGAGGGGGGGGTTGAGGTAGGGGTGGTGAGGGGGGGGTTGAGGTAGGGGTGGTGAGGGGGGGGTTGAGGTAGGGGTGGTGAGGGGGGGGTTGAGGTAGGGGTGGTGAGGGGGGGGTTGGGGTAGGGGGCAGCAGCGTACAGAGGGGGGGGGCGACGGTGCGTTGGCCCCGGGCATCCGTCGCCCCCCCTCTCTGCCCGCCGCTGCCCCCAAACCCCCCCCCAAATGCCGGAACACACCCCCCCCCCCCAAATGCCGGAACACACCACCCCCCCCCCCCCCAAATGCCGGAACACACCACCCCCCCCCCAAAGAACACACCACACCACCCCCCTCCCCCCAAATGCCGGAACACACCACCCCCCCCCCCAAATGCCGGAACACACCACCCCCCCCCCAAATGCCGGAACACACCACCCCCCCCCCCCCCAAATGCCGGAACACACCACCCCCCCCCCCCCCAAATGCCGGAACACACCACCCCCCCCCCAAATGCCGGAACACACCACCCCCCCCCCCCCCAAATGCCGGAACACACCACCCCCCCCCCCCCAAATGCCGGAACACACCACCACCACCACCCCCCAAATGCCGGAACACACCACCACCACCCCCCCCCCCCCAATGCCGGAACACACCACCACCCCCCCCCCCCCAAATGCCGGAACACACCACCACCCCCCCCCCCAAATGCCGGAACACACCCCCCCCCCCCAAATGCCGGAACACACCCCCCCCCCCCCCAAATGCCGGAACACACCACCACCACCCCCCCAAATGCCGGAACACACCACCACCCCCCCAAAAGCCGGGTCTGTCTCTCTCCTCCTTATCCTCCAAAAAACGCCGGGTCTCACCACTTCCGCAGCTGGTGAAACTGACGCGTATCGCGTCAGTCAGCTGCTAGCCCCTCCGGGAACGGAGAATAGCGGCCTTAAAGAAGGCCCCGACGCCGGAGTCATTAACACCGATTTTTCTCGCAGGCAACCCGCGTTACGAAGGGCTACGGAGAATCCCGCCCCTTGTCTCAACAGTTATGTTGAAATTCACCAACATCTTCGACAGGATAGAAAGGTCGTGCCAGATTTTCACCACACAAGCAGGAGCCAAGAGTCAGGTTTATGTCAGAAATCAACCTTCGTAGGAACGATTGAAGTTCAGATTTTCATGGGAGCGAGACCTTAATTGATATGGCGACGGGTTTTGTTAGAGTCAATGGGAGTAAAAATGAATGCGGGTTTAAGGCACCCAAAGCTGCCATCACAAAGGCTGCTGGTTGAACTGAGAGGGAGAGCTTATACTAAAGTCTGCCACTGAACCAGAGGGAACCAAGACGAGTGATGGAGCTGGCGGCTTGGCACTTTTCAGGAGAGGAGGTTTTCTCTTCCTAGAGGATGGCAGGAGGATGTCACCTCATCCTGCGCACAGTAAGAAGTCTTACAACACCAGGTTAAAGTCCAACAGGCTTGTTTCAAACACTAGCTTTCGGAGCACTGCTCCTTCCTCAGGAAAGCTAGTGTTTGAAACAAACCTGCTGGACTTTAACCTGGAGTTGTAAGACTTCTTACTGTGCTCACCCCAGTCCAACGCCGGCATCTCCACATCATGACCTCATCCTGCAGCGGGCACCTCTCTGTTAATATTTAACTCACTCCACCTCCAAATCCTTCCCCTCTCTTACTGCTTGCTCCTCTGCTGAGGGCCTCACCATTCTCGACGTCAATGGGTGCGATCTAACGGAGACGTTACTAAGTGTGGAAGCGAGCGGGAACGGCCGCAAACCTCCCGGTGCTTGGCCCGGCGAGGCTGTTACCACTATAAAAAGTTAATTGGTCCACGTAACGAGGCTCCACGGACTTCACGTGCAAATGCTGGTCTAGCCGGTTGATTCGCTGGTTCCAAGCTCGCCAGTCCACTGTTAAAAAGAAGAGCAGAACGAAAACTGCGCCCTGCACAGTCAACCCCACTCAGCTCGCAGCCATACCACCGAGGAGACCAGCCCCGCAATTCGGGGATGTCAACCTGGGCAGATTATTGGACGTGGTCGAGGCCAGGTGGGATGCCCTGTTCTTCCAAGGGTCTTGGACGGTTAGCCACAGGGCAGCTAGTGCCTTCTGGGAGGAAGTGGCAGCGGCTGTCAGCACGGGGAGTGTGATCAGGAAGACCGGCATTCAATGCCGTAAGAAGATCAACGACTTCAATGCCGTAAGAATATCAACAACTTCCATCGGGCTGCACGGGTAAGTTGGCACTGGAACCCCGACCACCCCCACCCCCACCGGTATGCACCTGGCACAGCACCTACCCAGCACCCATGTCCAGCAGTGCCACCCATGCCACCTCCCCGCTGAAGCACCCACCCCGAACCTCCCACACCCACAATGAATGATGCGTGTGGCTAATGATGGCCCCTCTGTGTCCCATAGAGGAAGTTGGCCAACAACAGATGGGAGAGGGCCAAGATGGGCAGCATGGTGCCGTATAGCAGAGTCCTCAATTCTACAAGGAATGGGCCATGGAAGTCATGGGCGCGGCCAAGGACAGATCTGTAACCAACGTTGGCATACGGCACAGAGGTGAGGATCTATCAGCCCCCACCCAGGTAACCTGGGCAGCATGGTAGCACAGTTTCTTCACAGCTCCAGGGTCACAGGTTCAATTCCTGGCTTGGGTCCCTGTCAGTGCGGAGTCTGAACGTTCTCCTCGTGTCTGCGTGGGTTTCCTCCGGGTGCTCCGGTTTCCTCCCACAGCCCAAGAAGGCTGTGGAGTCAAGTCACCGAGTGTCTTTTAGACAGAGATAAATAGATTCTTGTTGAACAGGGGGATCAGGGGTTTTGGGAGAAGGCAGGAGAATGGGGACGAGAAATATTTTTTTTTATAAATGTTTTTTTATTGAGTTTTCATATTTTATATATGACAAATTACAAGTTATTAGAGAGAGAGAAAAAAAAAAGGAAAACACAAAAATTTAACATGAATATTTACAGGTAAGCATCTTCAAGCATCTTCATAACAATAATTGTGGCCGCCCCCTTTAGCCAGCATACATATTTTACATTCCCAATATGGCCGAG
Source organism: Scyliorhinus canicula (assembly GCF_902713615.1). NCBI lineage: Eukaryota > Metazoa > Chordata > Chondrichthyes > Carcharhiniformes > Scyliorhinidae > Scyliorhinus > Scyliorhinus canicula. The sequence continues at coordinate 195,707,452 of NC_052147.1, read as the reverse complement.
GCACATGTTTATAGGCATTTATTTATAGTTTGGTTTTGGGCCTTGGCTTGCCATCAAACCCCCATACCGAGCCCGTAGCCCCCCCCCCCCCGGCTACCTTCCCCCGATTCCCGTCCATTTTCCCCTGGTTCTTGGCCACCCGACTATTCTTCTTCATGTACGTTGGCCACAAACAGGTCCCGGAACAGTTGCATGAATGGCTCCCACGTTCTGTGGAAGCCGTCGTCCGACCCTCGGCTGGCGAATTTGATTTTCTCCATTTGGAGAGATTCCGAGAGGTCGGACAGCCAGTCTGCAGCTCTGGGTGGTGCTGCTGACCGCCAGCCAAACAGGATTCTACGGCGGGCAATCAGGGAGGCAAAGGCAAGGGCGTCCGCCCTCCTCCCCAGGAATAGATCTGGCTGGTCTGAAACCCCGAAGACCGCCACTATCGGGCATGGCTCCACCCTCACCCCCACCACTTTGGACATAGCCTCGAAGAAGGCTGTCCAGTACTCCACAAGTCTGGGGCAAGACCAGAACATGTGGGCGTGGTTGGCCGGGCCTCTTTGGCACCGCTCACATTTGTCCTCCACCTCCGGGAAGAACCTACTCATACGGTTTCTCGTTAAGTGGGCTCTATGTACCACTTTTAGTTGCGTCAGGCTGAGCCTTGCGCACGTGGAGGTGGAGTTGACCCTATGCAGTGCTTCGCTCCAGAGTCCCCACCCTATCTCCATCCCCAGGTCGTCCTCCCATTTCCTCCTTGTTGCGTCCAGTACGGTGTCGTCCCTATCTACCAGTCGGTCATACATGTCACTACAGTTCCCTTTCTCTAGGATACTTGCGTCCAGTAGGTCTTCCAGTAGTGTCTGTCGTGGCGGTTGTGGGTACGTCCTTGTCTCCTTTCGTAGGAAGTTTTTGAGCTGCAGGTACCGTAGCTCGTTCCCCCCAGCTAGCTGAAATTTCTCTGTCAGTTCGTCCAGTGTTGCGATCCTGTCGTCCGTGTATAGGTCCCTGACTGTCAGTGTCCCCCCGTCCTGCCTCCACCTTTTGAAGGTGGCGTCAGTCAGTGCTGGTTTGAACCTATGGTTGTTGCAGATGGGAGCCTTGTCCGACATTTTGTACAGGCCAAATTGCTGCCGCAGTTGGTTCCAGGATTGGAGGGTGGCTGTCACCACTGGGCTGGTGGAGTGTTTTTGGGTGGGGATGGGAGTGCTGCCATGGCGAGGGCCCGGAGGGAGGTTCCCATGCAGGAGGCCTCCTCCGCACGCACCCACTCGGCTTCTGGCTCCTGGATCCATCCCCTTACTCGCTCGGCTGTTGCCGCCCAGTGGTAGAATTGTAGATTCGGGAGGGCTAGCCCCCCCCTGGATTTTGTTTTTTGTATGACCTTCTTTGGGATCCTAGCGTTTTTACCCCCCCATACGAACGCCATGATATGTTTGTCCAGCGCTTTGAAAAAGGCCTTGGGGATGTAGATCGGAATGGATCTAAACAGGAAAAGGAACCTGGGCAGTACGTTCATTTTGATCGTCTGGACTCTCCCCGCGAGGGAGAGCGGGAGTGTGTTCCATCTTTGCAGGTCCTTTTTAACTTCCTCCGTCAGGCTGGTGAGGTTCCATTTGTGGATCCCTTTCCAGTCATGGGCTATTTGGATCCCCAGGTAGCGGAATTTATTTCGGGCTTGTTTGAACGGCAGCCCCTTTAGTGCTGCCCCCCCCCCCCCCCCTTGCGGGTGTACTGGGAAGATCTCACTTTTGCTCATGTTGAGTTTGTAGCCCGAGAAGGCTCCAAACTCTTTCAGGAGCGCGATGATTCCGTCCATGCTGCTTTGTGGGTCCGAGATATAGAGGAGCAGATCATCCGCATAGAGTGAGACTCTGTGCTCTCTACCTCCCCTTCGGATCCCCCTCCAATTTTTTGCTGCCCTGAGCGCGATTGCTAGCGGTTCGATTGCTAGTGCAAACAGCAGCGGGGACAGTGGGCATCCTTGTCTAGTGCCCCTGTGCAGCTGGAAGTATTGGGAGTTGGTATTGTTGGTCCGTACACTCGCCATGGGAGCGTTGTATAGGAGCTTTACCCAAGCGGTGAACCCTGTTCCAAGCCCGAACCGCTCCAGTACCTCTATGAGGTATTTCCATTCGACTCTGTCGAAGGCCTTTTCTGCGTCCAGGGAGACGATCACCTCTTGTGTTCTCTCCCCGGAGGGGGTCATTATCACGTTCAGCAGGCGCCTGATGTTCGCGGTAAGCTGTCTACCTTTGACGAAGCCCGTCTGGTCCTCTGTGACCACCTCAGGTACACAGTCTTCTAGCCTTTTGGCTAGGATTTTGGCCAGTATTTTGGCGTCTGCGTTCAGCAGAGATATGGGTCTGTATGACCCACATTCCGTTGGGTCTTTGTCTTTCTTAGGTATCAGCGAGATTGAGGCCTGTGCTAACGTGGGTGGCAGTGTGCCCCTAGCTAGCGAGTCTGTGAACATCTCCCGCAGGTGCGGGGCCAGCGCTGTCGCAAATTTTTTGTAGAAGTCCGCCGGGAATCCGTCCGGTCCCGGCGCCTTCCCCGTCTGCATGGAGCTAATGCTCTCCATGATCTCTCCCAGTGCTAGTGGTGCTTCCAGATCCCGTTTTCTGCCCTCTCCCACGACTGGTATGTCCAGTCCATCAAGAAACTGGTTCATCCCAGCCTTCCCCGTTGGGGTCTCCGAGGTGTACAGCTCTTGGTAGAAGGCCTTGAAGGTTTCGTTAATCCTCTCTGGTTCTGTTTCCCACGTGCCTCTGGTACCTCTGATTTGCGCAATTTCCCTGCTGGCTGCCTGCTTTCTCAGCTGGTGTGCCAACAGGCGGCTGGCTTTGTCTCCGTGTTCGTACAGGGCCCCGCGTGCCTGGCGGAGTTGGTGTACTGCTTTCCTGGTGGAGAGCAGGTCAAAGTTCCTTTGTAATTCTTTTCTTTCCGCCAGGAGCTCTACGGTCGGGGCCTCGGAGTATTTACGGTCTACCTCCAGTATGGAGTCGACCAGCTTCTGCCTAGCCACCCTTTCCTCCCTATCTCTTTGCGCTCTTTGTAGGCAATGATTTCCCCTCTTAGTACGGCCTTAAGCGCTTTCCAGAACGTGGAGGATGAGACCTCCCCGTTTTGGTTGTTCTCCGTGTATTCCGCTATGGCCCGCGCTATCCTTTCGCTGAAGGCCTTGTCAGCTAGTAAGGCACCGTCCAGCCTCCATGTGGGGCGCTGGGCCCTTCCCATCTCCAGCCGCACGTCCATGTAGTGTGGGGCGTGGTCTGATATCACAATTGCGGAGTATTCCACCTTGTCTATCCCTGGAAGCACCGTTTTCCCCACCACAAAGAAGTCAATTCTGGTGTACACATTGTGTACTGGGGAGAAGAAAGAGAATTCTTTCTCCCCCGGGTGGGCGAATCTCCAGGGGTCCACTGCTCCCATCTGCTCCATATAGTGACTGAGTTCCCTTGCCATGTTTGAGGTTTTCCCCGTTCTGGGGTTTGATCTGTCCGCCTTTGGATCCTGTACACAGTTGAAGTCCCCCCCCCATGATTAGTCGGTGCGTCGCTATGTCCGGGATTTCTGCTATGGTCTTTTGGATGAAGCTCGTGTCGCCCCAGTTGGGCGCGTACACGTTGACTAGAACTACCGGCGCCCCATCCAGGGCCCCGCTGACCATGACATCCCGCCTCCCTGGGTCTGTAACCGTCTTTGTCGCCCTAAACATTGTCCTCTTGCCAATCAGGATCGCCACCCCCCTGGCCCTTGTCCCGTAACAGGAATGATAGGTTTGTCCCACCCAGCCCTTTCTTACCCGCAGTTGGTCCTGCTCCCTCAGGTGCGTCCCTTGGAGGAAGACTATGTCGGCCCTCATATTTCTGAGGTGGGTGAGGACTCTAGATCTCTTCACTGGGCCGTTAAGTCCCCTTACGTTCCAGGTGACTATCCTGGTGGGGGGCTTCTGCCCCCTCGTTCCTGTGGGATTAACCATATTTGTCTGGTGGACGAGCCCCTGCCCTCCGGGGTATCCCTTTGTTAGGGGGCCGTCCAGGATGGCCACTATCACTGCTCTCCCCATGCGGTCGGGTCTCTGCGCTCCGGGGTTTCCCCTTGTCCCGGGGGCACCCGCCATGGCCGTCCACTGTGTGTCCGCCACGCGGGTAGTCCCCTGCACTCCGGGGGGCCCCTTTGCTCACAGACCGTACTGGGTGGGTGCTTGCAGCGGTTCCCTGTTTCGAGCCCTTGTTTGTGGCACTTTGTGGCCCTGGTCCTTTTCTGGCCTATTTTGTCCCTTTGTCCCTGCGTTTCCCCTCCCTGGTCTCTCGCACCCCGAGTGCCCCCCCCCCCCCCCCCACCCCCGCTCTCTCCCTTTTCCCCCCTCCCCTGTATACCCCTCATTTGCCCCTCCATCCCCTATTCCTGTCCCCATTTGCTCTCCCGACTTTGATGGGTGATCCCCCCCCTCCCCTGCCTGGCGCCTTCCCCCCTGTTGGGGGTGCGCTGCGGCCCTGCTTTGTTGCGTGCCCCCGTCGCTAGCTTTCCTGCTAGCACAGTGGCTCCCCTCTCGGAGGTTGCTGTCCCGCTTCTCCTCTCCCTTCTCCAATACTCCCGTTCCCTCGTGCTGGGGCCTGGCCTCCCACCTGGAGCGGTCCCTTGGGCAGTGGGTTGTTTTTTGTTCTGGGTGTTCCTGCCGGGGGGGAGGGGGCTGGCTTTGCCTCGCCCCTCTCCACCCCCCCGTCAGCATGTCGTTTCTCCTTGTCATGGGCCCCTCGTCCCTACCTCCCATGGCGTTTTTCCAGCCCGTGCTCCTCGACGAACCTATTCGCCTCAGCGGGAGCTGTAAAGAAATATTCCTTGTTTTGGTATGTGACCCAGAGTTTTGCTGGGTACAGCATACCAAAACGCACTTTGCTCTTGTAGAGGGCTGCTTTCGCTCTGTTGAACTCAGCCCGTCTCTTAGTTATGTCCGCTCCAAGATCCTCGTAGACTCGGATGGCGTACCCTTTCCATTTGCAGGCTCTATTTTCCTTGGCCCAGCGCAGGATTGTCTCCCTATCCCGGTACCGGTGCAGTTTGGCTATGACTGCTCTCGGTTGTTCCCCTTCCTTGGGCTTCGGGCGCAGTGACCGATGAGCTCTGTCCATTTCCGGTGGGGTGGGAAAGGTGTCCCCCCCCACTAAGGAGCCCAGCAACGCAGCCACGAATGTTGTGGGGTTTCTGCCCTCGACCCCCTCTGGCAGGCCCACTATCTTAACATTTTGCCTTCGCGAGCTGTTTTCCTGGTCATCTACCCTGCCCTTCAGGCTCCCCTGTGCTGCACCCAGTCTCGTCACTTCCCTCTCCAGGGCCGTGACCCGGTCGCTCATGTCGGTCGCTGCTTTCTCCAGCTCTTTAATGGTTGCCTCATGGGCTGCCAGTTTCTCCCCTTGGGCATCCACTTTCTCCTCCAATCTGGTCAGAGCCTGCTGCACCCCTGACATGGCCCTGGCCACTGCTGCCTGTACTGCGGCCTCTCCGCCCGCTTTCAACTCTGCCTTGATTGCCTGCAGCTGCTCCCTCACCACCTCGGCCAAGGCTGCCTTCCAGTTCATGCCCCCCTCTAACCCCAGGGGAGAGGGTACCTGTCTGTCCAGCTCTTTTTGATGCGGCGATACATCCTTCCCGCCGCTTCGTGTGCTGATTTGTTCACCCGAGCTAACTTGCCCTTTGCCCCGTCCACTTCTGGTGCCCCCTTTCTCTTGGCCCCCTTCTGTCATTTTTTTCTCCCCCTTCCCTTTCATCTTTTCTTCTCCCCTTGTTTTTCTTTCCCCCCCCTATTTTTATTTTATTTATTATTATTTTTTATTTTTTTTTATTTATTTCCCCCCCCCTTCTTTCCTTTACCCCTTTATTTTATTTATTTATTTCTTAATTATTTTCTCTCCTCCTCCCCGCTTTTATGCAACTCCTCTCCGATGGGCTTACTTTTGCTGGGAGCGAGTGCATAAAGAGAGAAAATAGTATATATTCCCTCCTTTCTCTTTACCAGTTTTCTTTTGGGTTTTTTTTAAAAACAGAAATATAAGTCTTTTTTTTTGTTTTATCTCCCCCTTCCTTTCTCCTCACTCACCCAGGAGAGAGAGAGGCTTTTGCCCAGTCCCTTTGTTCTTGCCACGTGGTGGTCGCTGCCGGTTTGGGGGGGGTCCCCGCTGCCGGTTGGGGTTGGGGGGGGGGTCCCCGCTGCCGCACTTCGCACCCCGCGGCCTCCTGGTCGCTGCCTCCGGCTTGGCCCCCCCTTCGGTCCCGCACCGCTCCTGGCCTGCGTTTGGGGGGGGGGGGGGGGGGGGGGGGAAGAGGGCCTGCCGCTGCCGCACCACTCCTGGCCTGCGTTGGGGGGGGGGGGGTTTGGACCGGGTTGGACCTGCCGCTGCCGAGCCTCTCTGCCGCCGCTGCCGTCAAGCCCCGCCGCTGCCGCCAAGCCCCGCTGTCGCCAAGCCCCGCTGTCGCCGCCGCTGCCGCCAAGCCCCGCTGTCGCCAAGCCCCGCTGTCGCCGCCGCTGTCGCCGCCGCTGCCGCCGAGACCCGCTGCCGCCGAGCCCCGCTGTCGCCGCCGCTGCCGCCGCCGCCGAGCCCCGCTGTCGCCGCCGCCGCTGCCGCCGAGCCCCGCTGCTGCCGCCGCTGCCGATGCTCCTCCGCCGACCGGCCTGCCCGGGGGGTCCCTTCCCTGCTCTCTGCCGCTTGCGGGAGCCCCTCTCCCTGCGACCGCCGGGACGAGAAATATATCAGCCATGATCGAATGATGGCCAAACGGCCTAATTCTGCTCCCATGTCCTATGAACTTCCAGTTGTGGCAAGTGAGGGGAGGTCATGCACTAGGTAGCTCCGATCAGAATCTGCATTTTTAAGGCCTTTTTCCAGATTTTCCAGGAGAGTTTTGGAGGAAAGCATTCTGTATCAATAATAATGTTCCTGCACCAACACATGGCAAAATGAAAAGGAAAAGGAAGCAAAAAAAACCACAGAACCCACTGGGAGACATCGTGCAGTTCGCAGTAAGAATGGCAGCGGCAGTGTTGTCAGCGATGGCTGCCCCAATAACAGCAGACATGCTCTCGGATGTGCTTGAAAAAGAGCTTGCAAAACACTTCAACAAGAAATGGAAGTTTGTGTCAGAGAGTCTACGTAAATCGATAGAGGAGGCGTTGGGCCTGGTCAAAATGAAACGTGATAAGTGGTTAGCACTGTTGCTTCGCAGCGCCAGGGATCCGGCTTCAATTCCCGGTTTGGGTCAAGGAAGTGGGCGGCCTTAAATAAGGTTCAGGCTGTGTTATGTAAGAAAGGAGCTTGGTTTGGGGTACTGCACTCGACAAGGTTGCAGGTCAAATTAGATTCGAAGAACTATTACTTCGAGGAACCGTAGGAAGTGGATACCTTCATTAAAAAGCATGGACTTCGGGCAGCACGGTGGCCAAGTGGTTAGCATAACCGCCTCACGGCGCTGAGGTCCCAGGTTCGATCCCGGCTCTGGGTCACTGTCTGTGTGGAGTTTGCACATTCTCCCCCTGTCTGCGTGGGTTTCGCCCCCACAACCCAAAAATGTGCAGAGTAGGTGGATTGGCCACGCTAAATTGCCCCTTAATTGGAAAAAATAATTGGGTAATCTAAATTTTAAAAAAAAGCATGGACTTGGGCTAGTTGAATGTGTTGTATAAGACCTTTGATGTATGTGGGTTGGGAAGGGTGTTGGGGTATCCTGTAGAGAGTTGTTGATATTTGTTGCTAAAAGTAGTTTTTCTGTTTATGGAGTGGATGGCAAATGTTCATGATGTGGACTGCACTATGTTCTATCCCTGAGGCGGGCAATGTCATTGTTTGTTTCTTTGTCCTTGGGGGGGGGGGGGGGGGGGGGGGGGGACTGCCCTGTTTTAGTAAGAAACAAGGCTAGCAAATGGGAGTGAGATGGGAGGAGGAGCTGCAGCCATTAAACTAGTTTGGTCAGGTTTGGTGGGCTTAGCATCTGGGTTGGGACTTGGGGAGAGAATTTGGATCTTGGGTTTGGTTTCCGTTTCTCACTTTGGGTGAGGCGATAGGTGGGAATTGGCGGTGGTTAGGGGGGGGGGGGGGGGCGGCAGGATTAGTTTACTTCTGGTGGTGACAGGACCTTGTTTTACTCGGTGAGGGGTGAATTTGGTGACCATTTGTGAAGGCCTCTGACATGTACTTTGTGAATATTTGCCTAATTGTTCCTGATGGTGAAAATGGTTGATTGCGGGATGTGGAGGCTGGGGGGGGGGGGGGGGGGGGGGGTGCGGGGGTGCGGCATAGGTGTAGGAGACCCCGAATTCAGTTGGTCACCTGGAACGTAAGGGGGTTGGGTGGCCCAGTGAAGAGTTTGAGAATTTTTGCTCACCTCAGGAATCTAAATGTTGATGTGGTATTTTTGCAGGAGACTCACTTGCAAGTAAGAGATCATACCAGGCTACAGAGGGCTGGGTGGGACATGTGTTTCACTCGGGCTATGATGGCAGGGCCCGAGGTGCGGCAATTTTGGTTAATAAGCGGGTCCCCTGGTCGGTCGGTGGTCAGTGCATCTCTGGCGGGTACATTAGCGGCAGTAGTAAATGTTTATGTCCCAACTGGGATGTTTTGGCTTTTATTAAGAGTCTTTTAGCTTCCATTCCAAATCTAGATACGCACCAGTTGGTTCTGGAAGGGGACTTTAATTGTGTACTGGCTCCTAAAGTGGACTGGTCCAGGCCTAAATCGTTGGCTCTCTCGGATGTGGCAAAAGTGCTTCTGTTCTTTATAAAACAGATGGGGAGGGTGCAGACCTGTGGATATTTCTGCACCCAAGCGATAAGGGGTTTTTGTTCTTTTCCCATGTGCCTAAGGTCTACTCTAGGATTGACTTGATCTACTGGGTAGGTCCCTGCTCCCATGTTTTAAAGGGGTAGAATATTCAGCAATAATAATCTCTGTGATCATGCTCCTTACCTGGTGCTGGAGTGGATCTCATTCAGCACGCCGTGGAGGTTAGATGTGACGTTACTAGTGGAGAAGGGGTTTTGTGAGTGTTGTCTGCGACCATCGAGGAATATATTAGGTTTAGCAGGAACAATTTGGTCTCTCCCTCCATGTTGTGGGAGGCCCATAAGCCGGTTGTAACGGGGGAGGTCATCTCCTATAAGCTGCATTTAGATAGGAATGGGAAGGCAGAATGACAGTGACTGCGAGGTGCAATCTTGGAGACAGATTGCTGCTATTCAGAGGACCGTACCCCACAGTTGCAGGCAACCAGCAGACATCTGCAAATGCAGTTTGATTTGGTCTCCTCGGGGAAGGTGGTAGCTGCTTGAGGGGCTGGAAGAAGGCAGGCCATCTTTTGGCTCACCAGCTGAGGCGGCAGGCGCCTTCCACTGAGTTTGTACAGATTAGGGACTCGGACGACAGTTTGATCTCTGCTCTGAGAGAGGTCAATGTGGCATTCAGGATTATTTTACAGGGATCTCTATCTGCTCTATCAGTCAGAGGCCCTGGGGAGTGGGGTGGACATGTTAGAGCTCCCGTGGTAGAGAGAGAAGGGAGGAGTTGTGAGCTCTGTTATGCTCTGAGGATGTACTGAAGGGCAATGAGCTGATGCAAACATGTAAAGCCCCAGTCCAGATGAGTTTCCTGTCGAATTTTATAAGTAAGAAGTCTTACAACACCAGGTTAAAGTCCAACAGGTTTGATTTTTATAAGATGTTTGAGGGCCAGTTGGTGCCATTGATAGTGATTCTTTGCCTCGGGATTCATTGCCCAACACGCTTTCACTGGCCTCTATCTCCCTCATCTTGAAAAAGCCATGATGTGGAGATGCCGGCGTTGGACTGGGGTGAGCACAGTAAGAAGTCTTACAACACCAGGTTAAAGTCCAACAGGTTTGATTCAAACACGAGCTTTCGGAGCGCAGCTCCTTCCTCAGGTGAATCTGAGGAAGGAGCTGCGCTCCGAAAGCTCATGTTTGAATCAAACCTGTTGGACTTTAACCTGGTGTTGTAAGACTTCTTACTATCTTGAAAAAGGATAAGGACCCCACGGAATGTGGATCATATAGACTCATCTCTCTCTTGAATGTGGACGCTCAGCTACTGGCCAAGGTGCTAGCGCTGTGATTGGCGGCCTATGTGTCAGATGTAATTGCAGAAGACATGACAGTCTTTGTTAAGCGGTGGCAGCTATCGGCTAATATACGGCGTGTGCTGAATGTAGTCCTCTCCCCCTCTTCAGCCCCTGAACCAGAAGTGATCATATCTATGGATTCTGAGAAAGCATTTGACAGGGTGGAGTGGGAGTACCTTTGGAGGTGCTTGGGAGATTTGGCTTTGGGCAGAAGTAACATCTCATGGGTTTGGCTATTGTATCGAGCCCCTACGGCCTGTGTACTCACTAATACCTGTATGAGGAATTTGGCGAATTTCCTATTGAATAGGGGTATGAGGCAGGGGTGCCTACTGGCACTGCTCCTGTTTGGCTAGCGATAGAACCTTTAGCCATAGTGCTGAGGTCTTTCCATAAATGCAGGAGGATGCGGAGGGGGGTAGGGGGTGGTGCAGGGAGCATAGGGCATCTTTACATGCTGATAACCTGCTCTTGTATGTTATGGATTTAGTCTCCTCTATGCACAAAATAATGAAGCTACTGAGGAGCTTTGACTCCTTTTTGGGGTATGAATTGAACTTGGAGAAGAGTGAATATTTTTCAATTAAAATATTTACAGGCAGATTATGTCAATGGAAGCTGTCTCGCTGGACCCAGTGAGGGAGAAGTGGGAGGGGGGGGACTCGGCACTATTTTGGATGAGGACGCATAGGGTGAGGCCCTTCGTCGGGTGAACTCCACTTCCTCCTGCACACCGTTCAGCCTGATTCAGCTTCAGGTGATACATAGGACTCACCTAGCTAAGGCTAGGATGAGTAGTCCTTCACCGGAGTGGAGGACAGGTGTGAGCGGTGCTCTCATGGGTCCGCTAACCACACCCACATGTTCTGGTCGTATCCAACGATTGTAAGGTTTTGGGTCTCCTTATTTAGCATCATGTCAGCGATTCTCAACACTGATCTGGAACCATGTCTGTTGATGACCATTATCGGGGTGTTGGACTCGCCAGGACTGCAGACCGGGGTGAAGGCAGATGTTCTTGCCTTTGCCTCGTTGATAGCCCGGGGGCGAATTCTGCTGGGATGGAGATCTTCCAGTCCGTCTAGTGTCTCTGCCTGATCGGGTGATCTCATGGAATTTTTATATCTGGAAAAGGTCAAGTACACTGTTAGGGGGTCAGTGGAGGGGTTCTACCTGAGGTGGCAGCTATTCATTTCCTGCTTTAAAAAGAGTGAATCAACATCAGCTGCTAAGGGACAGGGGGAGGAAGGGTAGTTATTATATTGGGGGTGGGTTATTTTGATCTTTCTTTGGGTGAGATTTATAAGTTTGGTTGGGTGATTTTTTTTCTTTTTTGTTTCCTTTGCATGGAACATAGTTACTGGCTCGCTGCTCAGAAACGGAGTTTTGTACCATTTGATATTCATTTTCTGGGCTGTTTGATGTTGATGGCGCATTTGTTATAAATGAAAGATTTTCAATTAAAAGAAAACAGTTTTAAATTCTGGTTTCTTGAGGATGCCCAATTTCCATTATCATTAGTGGCTCTGCCTTTAGCTGCCATGTGATAAGCTTTAGATTCATGAACCTCTTTGACTCCCTATTTCTCTTTCAAGATGCTGCTTAAAACTACTTGTTTGACCGATCTGTTGGCCATTTGGCTATTTTCCCTGACCTGTCTCCATGTCTAATTTTACTTTTTAACATTCCCATGAAGTTCCTTGGGACATTACATTACATAGAAGGAGCTATACAAATTTAGGTTGTCATCATGTTGTTGTCATCGATAATATTTTAAGTGTTTCTTTTTACTTTATTTATGGGATGTGATCATTGCTGGTAATTATTACCCATCCCTATTTACCCTGGAGGAGCTGGTCTTGAGCCAACGTCTTGAATCACCGCGGTCCATGTGGTGCAGGTGTACACACTGTTGGTAGGAAGTAGGTTCCAGGATTCTGATGTGGCAACAGTGAAGGAATGGCGATATATTTCCAAGTCCATTTGGTGTTTGACTTAGAGGGGGACTTGCAGGTAGTGGTGTTGCCACACATCAACTGCCCTTGTTCTTCTGGCTGGTCGAGGTCATGGGCTTGAAAGGTGCTGTCAAAGGAACCTTGGCAAGTTTCTGCAGTGCATCTTGTATATAGTGCACATTGTTGAAACTGCGCAGTGATAGTAATGCCTTTCAATGTCAATCGAATATCGTTCAACTCTCTCTTGTTGGAGATGGACATTTCCTGTCACTTTAATGGCAAAAATGTTACTTGTCATGAATCAATCCAAGCATGAATGTTGTCCAGGCCTTATTTAGGGGCATGGGCTGATTCAGTATCGGAGAGTTTGCTAATGGTTTTGAAAATTGCGCAATCATCAGAGAACACTTTTAATCTCATGAAGGAGGGTAGGTTACTGATAAGGCAGCCGAAGATGGTTGGACCTAGGACAATCGCCCTGAGGAATTTCTACAGCAATGTCTTGGGACTGAGATGATTGACCTCCAACAATCACAACCATCTTCCTTTGTGCCAGATAGGACCCCAACCTGTTTAGAGATGCCCCCGCGATACCGATTGATTTCAAATTTGCTTAGGTTCCTTGATGTCACACACAGACAAATCCTGTCTTGGTGTCAAGTGCAGTCATCCTCACCTCACCTCTTGAATTCAGCTCTTGAATACACTCTGTCTCTGAGCAGTGAGCCAGTAACTATGTTGCATGCAAATATAATTTAGGTGGTGAGACTGCTGCAGCATGAAAGCGATATGGGAGTTGCCTGGGAATATTGTGCACACAATATTCTGCATAAAGATGTTTGTGTGACTGCACATTGATGAAATGGAAAACCTTGTGGTTGGTGAACACATCTGCATAATCTATGGATCTCTTAATTCCCAAATATGTACAGCTGATGACATTGTTGCTGGAAACAAGCCAGAGCCACACATCCAAGGGCCTGCTCATTTTGACTGGTGTAACTGAAGATAAAGTTAACTTAATTGCCCATTCCTGACAAACAAGCCTTAAAATGTCTCCAGCTGAGCCACGGAACAATCCAGAAGCAAAGAAGTTGTGGTCAGTAGTGCTTTTGACTGGTAAACCTATGTGTTGAGTGTGGTGATATGATTTTTGATGGCACATCATTGAGTATGGCCTCCTTTGAGCTGCACCTCTCTAATTCTCCCCTCTCAGCTGTACAGCCACAGGTCTACAGGATCAGCAGGTTGTTGTTGCCGCTGGCGGCATTGCTGGTCACTATCAGAGGTGCAATCTAAGGCAGCATGACCAAAACACATCCCAATCTGTTAGATCAGATGTCCAAAGTGCGGATTAGACCTCCAAACCATAGATGGCACCGACAAAGTATTGGAGAAACCCACAAAATATGTGAACCAACCAAATCCAATAGGCAAATAAGAAAGTACCCATGAGTGCCGAGTATTGACATGTTTCTTTATGATTGCTTCAGCCCTCTAAATTACCGCTGTGTACTTGCCTTGTTTTCACTGGTGAGTTCCAGGAAGCCCAGGAAACTCATGGACCCAAAGTTAATGAAAAGAGCATATCAATACAAAAGACAGATGATGGACTTTCAGCCCTGGAATTACCTCTGCTACTGATGCATCCACTGGGCTGGAAAGAGCTTTGGCACTTGTTCTAGGAATCTATGATTTCAATCGTATGTGATACTTCTATATTTGAACCGTTTAAGAAGCAATCTTTCACGCAAAAATGAAGTCTGACACAAGCCATGGAATGTAACAAGCGTGTTTATCAGTTCATTGTTGTCAGTTGACTGCATTAACACAGGGCAGGATTCTCCCTTTTGGGGACTAAGTCCCCACGCCCGCCGGAAAACATGCGAGAATCACTCCGGACTTTTTCCTCGAAAGTCCGGGGTGTTTCCCCATTTTCCAGGGGGCTAGCAGAGCTTGGCGTGCGTCCCGCAGCTCTGACTGCCAGCAGGGCCCCTGCTCAACAGACCGCGCGGCTGCACACGCAAGCGGGTCCGCGCATGTGCGTGGCAGCCCACTTCGGCACGGGCCCGGCGACATGGTGGACCCACACAGCGGGCCCGCATGGAGGAAGGTAGGTCGCCCCCTAGATCTCGATGGCTCACCGATCGGTGGCCCCCGATCGCGGGCCTGGCCACCGCTGAGGACCCCACCCCCCCCTCCCCCACCCCCCCCGAGTCAGATTCCCCCTGCCCTCACCAGGTCCGCCACCGAGGCCGCGGGTCCAAGCTCCTGCCGGGTGATACCAGATGTGAACCACGCCGGCGGGAACTCAGCTGGTTGACCATGGAGAATCGCTGCAGGGGCTTCTTCTAACAGCCCCCGACCGTCGCCGCATCGACCGAACACGCGCGACTGGTGGGTCCGCGGAAGTCGTGAAAGCGCCGTCCCGCCGGATTTCCGGCGTGAACGGCTATTCTCCGCCCCCGCGCTGGGTGCGATTCCAGTGCGGAGGGTCGGAAAATCCTACTCACGATATTTATATTTTAAGAAGGGCAGCACAGTGGCACGTAGTTAACACTGCTGCTTCACATCACCAGGGACTCAGGTTCAATTCCGGTTTTAGGTGACTGTCTGTCTGGATTTTATATTTTCTTCATGTGCTTGCATGGATTTCTTCCGGGTACTCCAGTTTCCTCCCACAGTCCAAAGATATGCAGGTTTGGTGGATTGGCTATGCTAAAAATTGTCCCTTCGAGTTCAAAGTGATAGGGTGGGGGTGTGGGCCTCCGTTGGGTGCTCTTTCGAAGGGGCAGTGCAGATTTGATGGACTCAATGGCTTCCTTTTGCAGAGCAGGTATTCTATGGATTCTATGAATAATGCTCGAGTGAACAATAACATGTTACATGGTAACTTGGCTTCCAGATACATTCTCATTTTGTCAGTTCTAAGCCCCACCCGTCCCAAACCCAACAACCTAAAATCTATGTTTCCTGATGTATTCTGTAAGTATTTATTGAAATGTTTATATGGAGTGACAAGTGTTTTTTAATATTGTATAATTATTTCATTTGAACAAATATACTGTGTAAAGTAATTGTGTAGTAAGTTCTGGCAAACTTTAAAATCAATTCCATTTCATTCATCAAGCAAACACTATGTTAAAAATCAGCAATTTAAAAATAAATCATGCAACAATGTTTTTGAGGGTATGCACTTACCTTGGCTTTATGCCCAAATTCTTGGTGCTCCTGTAATAGCCATTCATTTTCAGTCAGAGATGACCCTAGTTTTTCATTCTGTAAATAAGTCTCACCATCGTGTTGGAACCACTGCATCACCTTTATCAAATACACAGTAAAAAATGTGAAAATAATTTACTATACAGTATTGTACAGACATTTTACAGACAATTAAAACCTTCTTTTAATTGCCAATTTAAGCAATCAAGTCCTGGACATAAGCATGGAAACATTTGGTGGGACCTCTGATGGTGCAATGCAAGGGGAAGATGCTGGAAACCTAACGTTTTACCCCTCTTTCCCAGCGCCATGGGTAAAGTTCTCTCTTATCTGAGATTCCCAAAGGAGGCAAAGCCAAAAAAGAATTGGTCATAAATTTGTCGACTGTCTCTTCTCAGAGATCTGTTGGAGGTAAGATGTTGGAGTCAGCGTCTTTTCAAACCACTCCACTAATGGCTGAAGCTCTCACCAGAATTTTGGCAACTGAGCTCGATAAACACCGACAAAACATGTCGACAGATCATAAAAGATCAATTGAAATAAATAGCCCCTATTCCTTTAGTTCTGGAAATCATCAGTAAATCTGTCGAGGCTCATGGAGGCTGCATTGTCGGATCATAGTGACAGGATCACCTCCCTCGAGTCCGACCTCGCTTTGGTGGTCAAGGTTAACAGATCGTTAACAACTAAGCTGAATGATCTAGAGAACAGATCCAGGATCCAGGAGAAAGAATGTGCGTATAGTGGCGTTATCGGAGGCGTTTGAGGGCTGCACCACTACTAATATTTCACAAGAAGGTGTGCTTCCACCTCCATTATTAATGGAGTGAAGTCCATCCTATACAAAAGTGAAGTCAAAATCGAGATGATTTATCCAGTGGCCTTTGAGAAACGTCCCAAGAAAAAGACCACATTTTTTGACTCCTTTGTCCAAAAGCACAAGTTGTGCACTGTTTAATTTATTTTATGGCTCGGTGTAGAGGCACTTTGTATTTTGTTTCTTTTCATATTCGTCATTTGAGTTTACTCTTGATGCTTTTAGAACAAAGAACAATACAGCACAGGAACAAGTCCTTTGGATCTCCAAGCTGTACCAGTCATGATACCAACCATGGCCATGATAAATTGCCCTTAGTGTCCAAAATTGCCCTTAGTGTTGGGTTGGGTTACTGGGTTATGGGGATAGGGTGGAGGTGTTGACCTTGGGTAGGGTGCTCTTTCCAAGAGCCGGTGCAGAACCGATGGGCCAAATGGCCTCCTTCTGCACTGTAAATTCTATGAACAATGCCGCTCATAATCTTGTAGACCTCTAACACCCCTCAACCTCTGTCATTCTAGTGAAAACAGTCCGAGTCTATTCAGCCTCCCTGCATAGCTAACACCCTCCAGATCAGGCAACATCTTGGTAAACCTCCTTTGCACCCTCTCCAATGTATCCACATCCTTCTGGAAGCGTGGCAATCAAAATTGTGCACAATATTCCAAGTGCCGCCTTACCAAAGTTCTATACAACTGCAGCATGACTTGCCAGTTTTTATACTCTATGCCCATCCAATGCAGGCAGGCATTCCTAATGCTTTCTTGACTGCCTTGTCCACTTGTGTTGCCACTTTCAAAGATCTGTGGACCTGCAGGCCCACATCTCTCTGACTTTCTATATTCCTAAGGGTTTGCCATTTCCGGTATATTTTCCTGTTATGTTAGACCAATCAAAATACATTACTCACATTTGTCTGGATTAAATTCCATTTGCCATTTTTCTGCCAAAGTCTCTAACCTATCTATGTCCTGCTGACAATCCGCAACACTATCTGCCACTTCACCAACCTTGGTGTCATCCGCGAACTTACTAATCAGATTAGTTACATTTTCCTCCAAATCATTTACGTAGACAACAAATAATAGAGGCCCCAGCCCAGATTCCTCTGGAACACCACTATTCACATCTTCCATTCAGAAAAACACCCTTCTATTGCTGCCCTTTGCCTTCTGTGATCGGGCCAGTTCTGTATCCATCTTACTACCTCACCTCTGATCCCGTGTGACTTCACTTTTTGTACCAGTCTGCCATGAGGCACCTTGTCAAAGGCTTTACTGAAGTCCATGTAAACTACATCCACTGCCCTCCCCTCGTCAAACATCTTTGTCACCTCCTCAAAAAACTTGATCAAGTTAGTGAGGCACAACCTCCTCTTCACAAAGTAATGCTGTTTATCGCTAATGAGACCATATGTTTCCAAATGTGTATACATCCTGTCCCTGAGAATTCTCTCCAATAATTTACCTACTACCAACATGAGGCTCACCGGCCTATAGTTTCCTGGTTTATCCCTGTTACCTTTCTTACACGGTACCGCATTAGCTATTCTCTAGTCCTCTGGGATCTCACCTATAGCCAATGAGGATAGATGTCACTCGAGGCCCCAATACCTCCACCTTTTCGATGTCAACATAACCCAGACTGTCCACACACCTTACCCAAGAATCTTCTGCCACAAAATCCTTTTCTTAGATGAAGACAATTGCAAAGTACTCATTTAGTACCTCACCCATTTCCTCTGGCTCAACAGATAGATTTCCCCCACGGTCCTTAAGTGGTCCAATCCTTTCCCTGGCCACACTCTTGTTTTTTACATATGAATAAAATGCATATTCATTTTATTAGGATTCATCTTAATCCTACTTGCCAAGGACTTTTCATGACCCCTCCTAGCCCTCCTAATTTCCCGCTTAAGTACCTTCCCACTTCCTTTTTTAAACTTCCTAACTTACTTTTTTTTTTATAAATTATATTTTATTGGGTTTTTGAACAATGTATATTTACCGTTATGTACACAGAATAATAAATATATATATATGTACATATATAGAAGAGAAGGGCACACCCAAACATGCCAAAAAAAAGTAATAATTAAAAAGAAAATAATAAATAAAATAGAATAACTGGTAGGTATTGTGCACCAGCTCAACAGCAGCAACTCTGTACAACTGGCAAAATTACTTACAACACAAAAGTAGGCAACTGTTTGTGGGGGGGGGTGGGGGTTGAGGGGTGGAGACTGAGGAGGTAAATATACATTTGGGTGCCGGAGAAACAATTGCAGTGGGCAATACTCAATGGGTTTGGTGTTGGTGTTGTCCCTTCCTGCTTTCTTTATACCTCAAGGGTTTCAACTGTCCCCACCCTTCTATAGCGTACAAAGGTCTCCTTTTTCTTGTTGACAAGGTTCACAATATCCCTCGATATCTTAGGCTCCCTAAACTTCCCATACTTATCCTTCGTTCTCTCAGGAACGTGACTTTTCTGAATCCTAATCAATTGTCGCTTGAAAGACTCCCACATGTCCGATGTTGATTTACCTTCCAGCAGCTATACCTCCTCCCCTCAGATAATGGCTGATCCCAATGGTCAATATGTCATTGTTTTTGGCTCCCTTTCAAACACCCCAGTAGTCCTGGTCAACATTTATGCCTGGATACTACTTTGCTGGCCGATAAAAAAATTTGGGAGGGCCTTTTTGGCGGCTAGATCAAGCTAAACAGATCTGACTCAATATTCCCCTCTACTTTGTGGGAGGCTCTTAAAGATGGCCTTAGGGG
This sequence comes from Scyliorhinus canicula, assembly GCF_902713615.1. Taxonomy (NCBI): domain Eukaryota; kingdom Metazoa; phylum Chordata; class Chondrichthyes; order Carcharhiniformes; family Scyliorhinidae; genus Scyliorhinus; species Scyliorhinus canicula. Next base: position 195,688,551 of record NC_052147.1, on the reverse strand, counting down.
GGAAATTATTTCTTATAGAGCATACATGCTAAGGATGAGAAGGTTGCAGCAGCAGAGTCATGTGGATTCCATTTTAGAGGTGGATCATCAGTACTCGCTTGATCCTACTCCAGATATATTGGCAAGCAGGGAAACAATTACAGACACTGTTTGAGGTACTTTCCACTAACATGGTTTAACATCAATGACAGCGCTCCAGGGGTACTTTTGTTTGTGTATGTGTGGGAGGGGAGGGGGGAGGCCAATCGTCTTTTGGCTTATCAACTCAAACGTTAAGCGGCCTCCCGTGAGATTCCCCAGATACAGGCGGCAACCTCGTTTCCGCCCCTTCCCGAGTCAATGAGGCTTTTAAATCCTATTATATGACTTATATAAATCGGAACCTCACTTGGACCATTTGGTGCTGTGTGATTTTCTTGACAGTCTGCCCAACCCAGCTTTTGATGCGGATAAGAGCTGCGAGTTGGACACCCCATTCTGCCCTGACGAGATTTTAAAATGTTTTGGGTTGATGCAGGCTGGTAAGGTCCCTGGCCCGGATGGATTTCCGATCACATTTTACAAGTAGTTCTCAGAATAGCTTGTTCCTTTTATTATTAGATATGTTTAATGACTCAGGGTGGCCCACAAAGGTTCACTGCATCCAACCCTCACTCAAGCCTCTATTTTGTTCGTCCTTAAGAGGGACAAGGACCCAAGGAGTGCAGCTCATGTTGACCAATCTCGCTTTTAAATGTGGATGTTAAGTTGCTTGCTATGATTCTGGCCTTGCCTTTCCAGCATAATTTCGGAGGAGCAAACAGTCTATGTAAAGGGCCAGCAACTATCAGCCAATATGCATCGTCTTTTGGTCGGGTGGAATGAGAATATTTATTCGAGATTCTCAAGAGATTTGGGTTCAGCAATAAATTTGCCTCTTGGGTCCTCCTGTTATATAATGTCCAAGGCGAACATTCAGACATGCACTTATACGCAGACTACTTCCCCTTGAATAGGGACACTAGGCAGGGTTGCATTCCTTCTCCATTCTTATTCACCCTGCCAATAGAGCTGCTCTCTATAGCGTTGAGCGCCTCTAGTCATAATGAGGTGGAGCATCAGGTATCTTTTTATATAGCATATTTAATTTTATAAATTCAGAATTGACTCCCTTCATCGATAGCATAATGAAGACACTATATATCTTAGGTTTGTTCTCCGGCTTCAAATTTAATCCAGGCAAGAGTGAATGTTTCCCGCCTCGTGGAAGGCGAGCCCAAATGGGGACACTACTGTTCTGCCTCTTCAATACAAATTTTCATTACTTGGGGGTCAGGGTGCCTCACAATTGGGTTTCACATCATAAATTGAATTACTTCAACCTGATCAATAATCGCCCTTCAGAGGTGGAACAACCTTCCTCCATCTTAGGCGGGAAGGATTCAAACAATAAAAATGAACATATTCCCCTAGTTTTTTTCTTTTTCTTTCAATGTCTCCCCACTTTTCTGCCCAAATTCTTTTTTATTATGGTTAATAAATTGATATCCGCTTTTATTTGGGCGGGTAAGAATCTCAGAATCGGCAGCGTTCTACTCCAGACAGGTAGACAGACAGGAAGCTTGGCCCTCCCACATTTATTGTTTTATTACTGGGCTGCTAATGTGCAAAAACATTTGTTGTGGATCAGCGATCCGGATTCTACTTGGGGCCAAATGAAGTCTCGCTCTTGCACTATATTCACTTCCCTTGCCATAGTTACTGCACAATTGCCCTTTTCTCCTGCTAGATTCTTCTCAAACCCCATGGTGGTCTCTTTCTCGGGATCTGGAAACAGTTGAAAAGACTTTGAACATTTTCCCTGCCTTCACTGGCCCGATCTGTAATAATCACCTTTTCTTACTTTCTGAATTGGACCCAACATTTAAATTGCGGAAAACGAAAGGAATTGAGCATTTTGGTGACCTGATCATAGATGGGAGGTTTGCCAGTTTCAGAGAGTTAGCAGAAAATTTTCAAGCTTGTGATTTCTCTCCTGGGATTTTTCCTTCCTTTCATCTGCCTCCACCTTCCTCTTTACTGAAGAATATTTTATCCTTGGCTGAGCCTGGTAAGGAGTCTATCTCAGACCTGTATGGGCTAATTCTCTTAACTGGTCCCTCTTCAATACTAGCGCGCTAGGTAGGGTAAAGAGCGAAATGGGGGAGTGAGCTGGGCCCAATATTTACGAATGGGGTTTGAAGGGAGGTCCTTTACAGGGTCAACTGCACATCCTCTTGTGCCAGGTTGAGACTGATTACGTTTAAGGTGCTGCACTGGTCGCACATGACCAAGGCAAGGATGAGTGGGTTTTTCTCAAATGTGGAGGACAGATGTGATCACTGTTCACTTGCCCCAGCTGACTATATGCAATATGTTTGGTCCTTGTTTCTGGGCTTCGTTTTCCATCTGCATGTCGGAGATACTCTGTGGTCACTGCTGGGGTAGAGGCTGACTTTGTCACTTTTGCTCGCTGAAAGCCCAGAGGCAGATATTGCTTAGTTGGAGGTCTCTCGTCCCACCCAGTGCCTCTGGTTGGTTGGAGGACTTAATACCCTTCTTACACTGAGAAAATATTAAATTCACCATAAGGAATTCAGTGAAGCGGTTCTACCCAAGATCAATTCTCGTTTTTAAGGATCGAGACACTGTCAGCTGTTAGGGGTTTTAGGTAGAGTGTGTTAGTCAATTTGATTCTCTCTTTTTGGTTGTTTATAATTTTTGCATTCTTGTGTTGTCTGTTATTATGTAAAACTTTCAAAAACATACTTTAAAAAAAAACATTTGTGTACCAAAAGAAACTACATTGGCTTCTGCAGATGCATGGCTGATCATTAATGGAGAATCATTGGAATAATAATATAATGGCTGGAATTCTCCGGCTGTTTGCTGGTTCTGATTCTCTGGTTCTGCCACCAGTGCACCCCTGCCTGCGGGTTTCCCAGTGTTGGGGGCTGGCTTCAATGGCAATTCCCACTGACAGTGGCAGGAGCAGAGAATCCCATTGCCAGCGAACTGAGCGCCCCCTCCTGCCACAGAAAACAAGCGACTGGGAGGCCGGGCAATCCAACCCATTAACTCCGTTCAGCTGATAACTGTTGCAAATGAAAGTTTCCAGTTACAAAAATAATTATACAATAGAATGATCAGAAAAATTATATCACACACTACTTATATTTCCTCCTACAATTAAATTCTAAATAACTTTACAATTTCCTTTCATGCTCAAGACTGATATTAAGAAGGAGGATGTACTGGAAACTTTGAAAAGCAGTAGGATAGATACGTCCTCTGGGCTTGATGGGATATACCCAAGGTTACTATGGGAAGCGAGGGAGGAGATTGTTGCGCCGTTGGTGATTATCTTTGCTTCCTCACTCTCCACTGTAGTCGTCCCGGATGATTGGAGGGAGGTGAATGTTATTCCCCTGTTCAAGAAGGGGAATAGGGAAATCCCTGGGAATCACAGACCCATCAATCTTACGTCTGTGGTGAGCAAAATATTAGAAAGGATTCTCAGAGATAGGGGGCGGGTTTCTCTGATGCTGAGGCTTGACGCCCTCGGAAACGCCGTCACGTATCTCGACGACCGCGGCCCCAGGATCAGCAATTCTGGCCCCTACAGGGGGCCAGCAGGGCGCTGGAGCCGTTTACACCGCTCCAGCTGCTGATCAGCCATGGAATGGGCACCGGGGGATGAACGCATGCGCAGTGGGTCTGGCACGAACCCACGCATGCGTAGTCCCTTCGGCGTGATTTCCACGCATGTGCGGTGTCTCCCTTGTCCGCGCCGGCCCCGACCAACATGGCGCACGAGTACAGACGACAGTGCAGAAGGAAGGAGGCCGAGAGACAGAGAGGCCGGCCCGCTGATTGGTGGCTCCCGATCATGGGCCAGGCCACATTGGAGGCCCCCCCCCACCCTTGGGGTTAGACCCCCCTCCCCAAAGGCCGCCCCCGTATCCTTCAACACCAAGGTCCCGCTGGCTCAGAGCACGTTAGAACAGCACCAGTGGGACTAGGGTTTTTATTTAAACGGCCGCATAAAATTGCAGGGCCGGAGAATCGCGGGAGGCCACTACCAGCACCGCGCTGACCACGTCGGCCCCAATGGCGCCGATTCTCCGCGCTGTGGAGAATCGCATCACTATGTTGGGGCGGCGTGGCGCAATTCGCGCGGCCCGACAGCGATTCTCCGACTCGGCGTGGGGTCGGAGAATCCCGCCCAGGTTTTATGATTATTTTGAAAAACATAGGGCGGGATTCTCCGACCCCCCGCCAGGTCGGAGAATCGCCGGGGGGCGGCGTGAATCCCGCCCCCGCCGGCTGCCGAATTCTCCGGCGCCGGAGATTTGGCAGGGGCAGGAATTGCGTTGCGCCGGTCGGCGGGCTCCCCCCGGTGATTCTCTGGCCCGTGATGTGCCAAAGTCCCGCCCATTCTGTGCAGGTCCCACTGGAGCAAATTGGAGTAGGTCCCTTACCGGCGGGACCTGGCGGCGCGGGCGGGCTCCGGGATCCTCGGTGGGGGGGGGGCGATTTGGCCCCGGGGGGTGCCCCCATGCTGGCCTGGCCCGCGATGGGGGCCCACCAATCCGCGGGCGGGCCTGTGCCGTGGGGGGCACTTTATTCCTTCGCGCCGGCTGTGTAAGCCTCCGCAATGGCCAGTGGGAAGGGGAACCATCCCCTGCGCATGCGCGGGGATGACGTCAGCAGCCGCTGACGCTCCCGCCCATGCACGGAACCGCGCCGGCCGGCGGAGTCCCTTCAGCCCCGGCTCGCACGGTGCCAATGGCCTTCCACGCCGGCCGGCGGGGCGCAAACCACTCCGGTGCCGGCCTAGCCCCTGAAGTTGCGGAGGATTCCGCACCTTTGAGGCGGCCCGACGCCGGAGTGGTTCCCGCCACTCCACTGCGCCATTTCTGCCCGCCCCGCCGATTCCTGGAGAATCCCGTCCATAGTTTGATTAGAAGATAATCAGCATGGCTTTGTGAGGGGCAAGTCATAGAAAACATAGAACATAGAACAGTACAGCACAGAACAGGCCCTTCGGCCCTCGATGTTGTGCCGAGCAATTATCACCCTACTCAAACCCATGTATCCACCCTATACCCGTAACCCAACAACCCCCCCCCCCCTTAACCTTACTTTTTTTTAGGACACTACGGGCAATTTAGCATGGCCAATCCACCTAACCCGCACATCTTTGGACTGTGGGAGGAAACCGGAGCACCCGGAGGAAACCCACGCACACACGGGGAGGACGTGCAGACTCCACACAGACAGTGACCCAGCCGGGAATCGAACCTGGGACCCTGGAGCTGTGAAGCATTTATGCTAACCACTATGCTACCGTGCTGCCCATGCCTCACAAACCTCATTGAATTCTTTGAGGATGTGACGAGACACATAGATGAAGGTCGGGCAGTGGATGTGGTGTATATGGATTTCAGTAAGGAATTTGATAACGTTCCCTATGGTAGGCTCATTCAGAAAGTTAGGGGGCATGGGATACAGGGAAATTTGGCTGTCTGGATACAGAATTGGCTGGCCAAAAGAAGACATTGAGTGGTAGTGGATGGAAAGTATTCCGCCTAGAGGTCGGTGACCAGTGGTGTCCCACCGGGATCCATTCTGGGACCTCTGCTCTATGTGGTTTTTATAAATGACTTGGATGAGGCAGTGGAAGGGTGGGTTAGTAAGTTTGCCGATGACACGAAGGTTGGTGGCATTGTAGATAGTGTTGAAGGCTGTTGCAGGTTACAATAGGACATTGACAGGATGCAGAGCTGGGCTGAGAAGTGGCAGATGGAGTTGAACCTAGATAAATGTGAAATGATTCATTTTGGAAGGTCGAATTTGAATGCTGAATACAGGGTTAAAGGGAGGATCCTTGGAAGTGTGGAGGGACAGAGGGATCTTGGGGTCCACATTCATAGATCCCTCAAAGTTGCCACCCAGCTTGAGAGGGCTGTTAAGAAGGCGTTGCGAGGTTTTGCTGCAGCTTTATAAAACCCTGCTTCGACCATACTTGAAACATTGTGTCCAGTTCTGTTCGCCTCATTATAGGAAGGATGTGGATGCTTTGGAGAGGGTACAGAGGAAATTTACCAGGTGCCGCCAGGACTGGAGGGCATGTCTTATGAAGAAAGGTTGAGGGAGTTAGGACTTTTCTCACTGGAGCAAAGAAGAAAGAGAGGAGACTTGATAGAGATGTACAAGTTGATGAGAGGCAGAATAGAGTGGCTAGCCAGAGACTTTTCCCCAGGACAGAAATGGCTGTCACGAGGGGTTATAGTTTTAAGGTGATTGGAGGAAGGTATAGGGGAGATGTCAGAGGTAGGTTCTTTACACAGAGAATGGTGGGTGTGTGGAATGCACTGCCAGCAGAGGTGGTGGAGTCAGAGTCATTAGGGGCATTTAAGCGACTCTTGGACAGGCACATGGACAGCAGTAAATTGAAGGGGTGTAGGTTAGGTTGATCTTAGATTAGGATAAACGGTCGGCACAACATCGTGGGCTGAAGGGCCTGTACTGTTCTATGATCTATGTTATAAAAGCCTGATAGTGATTGCATATGTTTTCAAACATAGAATTTACAGTGCAGAAGGAGGCCATTCGGCCCATCGAGTCTGCACCGGCTCTTGGAAAGAGCACCCTACCCAAGGTCAACACCTCCACCCTATCCCCATAACCCAGTAACCCCACCCAACACCTGCACATCTTTGGACTGTGGGAGGAAACCGGAGCGCACGGAGGAAACCCACACACACGGGGAGGTTTTCTGTACTTTCTCAGCTAAAAAACTAAAATAGGAATTTTCTGGCTCCCCCAGTCACTTGTTTCTCCGAAATGCACCATTTGCTGGTATTCTCTACTCCCACCACTGGTCATTGGGATTTCCAATGAGCCTACACTGACCCCCTGAACCATAGAGTTTACAGAGCAGAAGGAGGCCATTTGGCCCATCGAGTCTGCACCGGCCCCCACAAAGAGCACCCTAATCAAACCCACATATCTACCCTATCCCCATAACCCAGTAACCCCCACTTAACCTTTTTTGGACACTAAGGGCAATTTAGCATGGCCAATCCACCTATCCTGAACATCTTTGGACTGTGCGAGGAAACCGGAGCACCCGGAGGAAACCCACGCAGACACGGGGAGAACATGCAGACATGCACACAGACAGTGACCCAAGCCAGGAATCCAACCTGTGACCCTGGAGCTGTGAAGCAACTGTGCTAACCACTAAGCTTAAGAGTTTATCGAGCTTACTTAAGCTTACCGAGGCCTATCCCCCCATCCATCCCTGCAATCCATAACCCCACCTGAATGAAAGTTCCCTCTCACTAGTAGCAGTCAGTGAAACATAATATTTAATGTTAACAGATGCTTCTGGGACGTAACTCAGGACAAAAAAAAGGTCTCTATGAAAAACAGCATCAGCTCAAAAGAGGAAGCACTTCAGAGTTAATGGATAGTGAAGAGTCAGAAAAACAAACAAAGCTAATCCCTCCTTTGAACATCCTGGACCTGTCAATAAAGAGGCTTGTTAAAGATGATAGACCATGAACTAGAATATAATAATGAAATTAAAAGATGTTGTGCTTCTCAGTATGCCCAGGGGCTTGAAAAAATTCAAGGGGAATGAAACTGTCTGTGAAAATACTTCACAGATTTCCAACACATCAGAGGGAAGATTTTCACCTTCATCTCACAGATCTTTGAACTTGACATGCTGGAAAAGACATCAAAGGGTTCCAACATATCAGTGGAAAGACTTTTAACTACAACTTGATATGCTGAAAGACAGTTTAATGATTTTTCAAGCTACAGAGGGATGAACTGCCACATCACACCCATATCAGGAAAGACCCCTGACCTGAGCCCCTACAGCCCAACCCAAGCCACCACAAACTCCCACCGCCCCAAAAGAAACCCTCTTTGCACCCTGGAGGTAAGTGTAGAGATGGTACTCACTCCAGTGCCCCCCCCCCCCCCCACCCCCGGGGTCCACGGAACCAGGGAAGTACTGCCAAGTGGCAGGGCCTAAAGGCAGAAAGAAGGGGGGCTTGGAGGGGGTAACTGATGGTGGGTGCCTTGGGGGGTGGGGGTTGACTGAAGGGGAGCCCCTGAAAGGGGGAGCATTTGGCAAGCCTACAACGGGGTTTTGCTCACTTGGGGGTGGGGGCGGCCTTGCCAGTGATTAGGGGGTACCTTGCAGGCAACTGGGGGGGGGGGCATTTGCCAGCAATTCGGGGCAGGGGTCTTTTCAGAAATTCAGGGGGTGGGGGGCTTGACAGAGATTGCAGGGTCTGCAGTGTTACTCTGAGATTGGGGCGCCCTTTAAAAATTATGCCACGACCGCTGAGGAGCGGGGATCGGTCAGCGAGTTTAGGCCCCCTCCCTCTCAAGCCCAGTGCAAAACCCACTCCCTCCAAAAAAGTTTCCAAGTGCCATTGAATAAAACCCGATAGCGCTGCCAGTGGGAAACACATCGGTTTTCCTGCTGGCTGCAGCACGTAGCTTTTCATCGGTCGAATCGAAGTCTGGATTCAATTCAGTTCCCACTGATTTTATGACAGTGGATTTTTAAAAAATTAATTCTTAGGACTTGAATTGGCATTGCTGTCCATTCTGTGATATCTCCATGTATTATATGTAATTGAAGGCTACTCTTGGTCACTGTCTTTATTTTGACACTATTATGCATTCTTCAAAAGCAAACCGTTACAAGTAACATACACGGAACCAATTGTTTTTGTACAAAAAAAATAACTCTGTCCCTAAGCAAGCACTTTATTATTTCACAGTCAAATTTGTAGTGTGCTGCTAATAATATAGATTTGGCACTTACTTCATCTACTTGTTGGTCCCACTGATAGATCCGCAGAATTTGCTCCAGGTCCAGCCTCTGGCGATGGGACTGGTCCTCCAATTGTCTCCTCCTGTCCTGCAGCAGTTCCATCAGACTCTCGACCTTTACACAGCTGCTTTGAGCTCCATGTATTAGCTCAGAATTGATTTTCGGTCCAGATACTTTGAACTCTTTGATTAAAGTGAGGATTTCTTGACTTTTATTTAGAAGAGCCATTGAGTTTGTTAAAAGGACTGAAACAAAAGTAAACTTCTCAGAATCAGGTTACAATTCAACTTTCACACAAAATAGAAAATAATTTATATAACTTCCTGAAATAGGTCATTTTACTAGATGATTGCTTAGAGAAAATGTTGAATAAAAATTGAAAAATGCTTAGTGTGCATTCCTCTGATCATCCTTTCCTCAATTTTGAAAATCGCTTATTCCATCTCATTTTTCCCTATTCTATCAGATAATTTGCTCATCTTTTTCTATTTTTCTCTTAATGTCACTTATAGTTCAAAAAGGGAATGAAGTACGCTTAATTGCATTTCTACCACCATTAACGTTTGGCTTTAAGTGGTCAAAACATATATTTCTATGGTGAGGATGGTAATCATTTGCCATGCTCTTGTAATATCCTGACAGAAGGGTGGCCACCAGATGGATTAACAAATGAACATTTTGTCAAACTAAGAAACTACGATCAGAGAGTGAGATAAAATCTGCCACGTTCCAAGACGCCAAACTCAAAACTGACTGGAAACCCGCACTCCACCCCCAGGATTAGTGCTCCCTGGCCCCATTGGCTGATTGTGCCACGTGACCCTCCATAGCCTCGCCCCTTTAAAGGGGTACGCTACCACATCTTTCAGTCCCTGTTGAGCATTCTCAAGTAACAAGGGAACTATTTACAACAGTGTCTCTCAAAACACTCTCTTACAGGCTCAGTCAGTCAAGGGACTTCTTTGAGAGTGGCGCAATTCACTGACAGGTGCTTGGCCCTCAAAGGGCTGACTCTCAAGAGTTGAAGGTGTATTCATACAGGTAGTTTCCTCAGTTCCCCTTGAAACAATACTGGGTTTGTCTTCTATGCGCTGGCTGCGGCATTACTGTCATTCAAATCCAGATTGTCCCAATAGTTCGGAGTGCAGTTTGTCATAATATGCACTCATGTTAATAATGAGATACAGACAGGCAGTGATGGACACACACAGGAACCAATCACCAGGCAGGACACTACAGGGTACATTACCAGTATAAGACACACGAGGCAGGAAGGCTCGGTCTCTTCGTACTGGTGATAGCTGTAGCAACAGTCAGGGTGCAATGTACAGTCAGCACCTACTACACATGGCACAGGGCAAGTCTGGGCAAGCCAGACCAAGGTTAGCAAGCTTAGATTGATAGAGTGTCGACTCACAGTGAACTATGTACATTATTTGGCAAGTTCAATAAAGCAGCGTTGAACTATCTACAGTGTTGGAAGCATGTTTTCAAGTGATACTGCATCGAATTGCAGTAAGTGTTAATCCAACACAGATAACACATCACAATTCTCTTTTCCTTAAATGGTCCAAGTGCTTTTTCAAACTTCTCCCTTGTACTTTCATTTTGTATGATACTGGATCTGTTTTGGTCACGACCTTTCCCTGGACTGAATTGGGGCCAGCATCGAAATTCTTCGCATAAGCTAAATCCCCCACCACAAATATTCCTTCAACTTTATTTGAATCATGGTGACTTTTCAGTTTGTTTTGTTTAGCCATCATCTCCCCGAAAATTTTGAAATACATAGTGCTTTTTTCACATCGCGTTATACCCAGCAGCGATCTCATTATGCTGGGAGCATCGCGGTTGAGGCCCAAATCAGGCTTCCCAGTGAGTCGAACTCGACCTGGATCACGCCTACACAGGGTATGATCCAGATAATCATACATTAAGCTCATTTAAATATGAGCAGCCTGTTTGCGGCCTCATTCACTTGGTGCCTGGGTGTTGCCAGCCTCACCAACAATGCCTCAACCAAACGCCGATTAGTACTGGTCTCCTACGCGGTCTCGGCCATTGGAGCCCCCTGGGTGGCTGTGGATGGGCAGGGCAGCATCCTGGCATGCCCCTTGGCAGCTGCGCACCTTGGCAGCAGTTTGGCAGGGTGCCATGTTGATACTGCCAGGGCACCAGGTAGGCAGTGCCCAGATGCCAGGTGGCTGTGCCAAGCTGATACCATGGCAATGCCAAGAGGCGGGGCCCGAGGGGGCCATTCCCATGAAAGGGGATGATGGAGGGTTATGAAGAATGTGGGGGCAAAGGGGTGCCATGAAGGTTGGGAGGGGGAGTGAAGGAGGGGATTCTGAAAGGGGAGCCTTCAGTAACCGCATAATGGGGTGTGCTCACTTGGAGGAGTTGGGGGGGGGGAAAGAATGGCATTGTGCATAGTTGGGGGGGGGGGGGGTACCTTCAAGCTCACTTAGGAGGAGCCGGTCTCGCTGGTGAGTTTAGCTCCCACTACTGAAAACATTTCTAAGTCTGGGCTACCCCGGGGGAAAACGAATGCAGCAACTTCCCGGGAATTACCAACTCCCCAGCAGGAAATAACACGGGCGACATTTAGTACACTTTTTCAAAAACGTGTGTGGTAGTCACCACTAGCTGTATCATATATATTGCGGTAAGACACATATACTAGAGATACATGGGTAAATCCCTGCCTGCTGGCTCCGCCCAGCAGGCGGCGTATAAATGTGCTGCAGCCATTCTGGAGCAGCTACAGGAGGCACAACATCTTTGCTCAATAAAACCTCGATTATTCCACTACTCTCATCTTTGTGGTAATTGATAGTGCATCAATTAATTGAGCAAAGGTTTTTAAAACGATGGATCTTCGCATCAAGCCTGATCACCTGCAGCTGAGCCCACGAGCAGCCAATGCTACGTCCGCTTTTGACCACTGGCTAGCCTGCTTCGAAAGCTACCTCCAAACATCCGCTGCGGAACCCTCGGACGCACAGAAGCTCCAAGTCCTTTATTCACGGGTGAGCCCTGGCATTTTTCCTCTCATCCTGGGTGCACCCACTTACTCCGAAGCAATGGAGCTCCTGAAGGGACATTACATTCGGCCAGTCCATCAACTATACGCCAGGCACTTCCTGTCCACGAGACAGCAACTCCCCGGTCAGTCCCTAGACTATTTCTGGCGTACCCTGCACATCCTGGGGACGATCTGTGACTGCCAGGCAGTTTCAGCAGTCCAGCACACAGAACTTTTAATCCGAGACGCCTTCGTTACGGGCATGAGGTCTGCATACGTCCGCCTGCGCTTATTGGAAGGGGGTACGCTTGATCTTGCGGGAACCAGGAAGCTCGCAAAATCGTTAACAGTGGCCTCCCTTAACGTCCAGTCGTACACCCCCGACCACACGGCACCCTCATGGGCATCGTGGGCCCCACCAGCTACCGACTCCAGCTCACCGCAACCTGTGCCACGCGGCAGCCAGCCAACCCTGGGGGCCCCAAATGCACCTAGATGCATCCTCTCGGGCTGCATCACAGCCTGGTATGGCAATTGCTCGGCCCAAGACCGCAAGAAACTTCAGAGAGTCGTGAATACCACCCGGTCCATCACACGAACCTGCCTCCCATCCATTGACTCCATCTACACCTCCCGCTGCCTGGGGTAAGGGGGCAGCATAATCAAAGGCCCCTCCCACCCGGCTTACTCACTCTTCCAACTTCTTCCATCAGGCAGGAGATACAGAAGTCTGAGAACACACACGAACAGACTCAAAAAACCTTCTTCCCCACTGTCACCAGACTCCTAAATGACCCTCTTATTGACTGACCTCATTAACACTACACCCCTGTATGCTTCAACCGATGCCAGTGCTTATATAGTTATATTGTATATCTTGTGTTGCCCTATTATGTATTTTCTTTTATTCCCTTTTCTTCCCATGTACTTAATGATCTGTTGAGCTGCTAGCAGAAAAATACTTTTCACTGTACCTCGGTACACGTGACAATAAACAAATCCAATCCAATCCAATGCTATTTTTGCGGGCAGAACACCCCCGGCAGCGCTGCCCGACGCGGAGCACAACCTGCAATGGATGCGGAAAGAAGGGATACTTTGTTTCTGTGTGCCAGGCCCAGTCAGTCTCCGCTGTTTCGAGGCCCAGTGTTTCTACACCCCCACGTGCGACCCAGGGGCATCACCATTTTCCTCCTCACAAGTCACATTCGGCCTCTGGGTGCCACCATCTTCTTCTCCGCAGGCCACGTGCGGCCCAAGGGTGCCGCCATCTTTAATGCCACCCGCCATGTGCGACCTGTGGGCGCCGCCATCTTCGGCGCCATTTTGGACGGTGCCTCAGGACCCCTGCTCGTCTGGAAGCACGTCTGGCCATTCATTGCCTGCCGCTACCTCCAACACCGCTGACCAGCCCGGGGCCTCCCTGCATCTGCCGCAGCTCGCCTCGATCACCCTAGACCAGTACCGGCCCCGCAATCTCGCGATCGCAACGACAACGGTGAAAATCAAAGGGCACAAGACGTCCTGCCTTTTTGATTCCGGAAGCACAGAGAGCTTCATCCACCCCACGAAAGTAAGGCGCTGCTCCCTCACGGTACACCCCGTTACCCAGAAAATCTCCCTGGCCTCTAGATCCCATTCCGTGGAAATCCGTGGATACTGAACCACGACCCTCACCGCCCAAGGCGTAGAGTTTAGCAACTTCCGGCTCTGCACTGCCCTGTTAATGCCACCCGCCATGTGCGACCTGTGGGCTCCGCCATCTTCCGCGCCACGGTTGCGGGGATTCTCTGACCTGGGGCGGGGCTGGGAGAATCCCGCCCCCTGTCTTCGCAACTGAATTGGCCTTTTTGTATCTTAAAGGGTCGTAACAGCTCAGACCTGCTATCGTAATGCCAGCTGCGAAGGAACATGTGCTTGACCTGAGGTAATAAGGAATCTTTTTTGGTACAAAATCTAACATGCCGCACCAACATGGGCTAAGTATCAAGGGAGCGCAAAGCAAGAAGCATCTCCTGTGATACCGGTGGAGATTATATATTCTGAGGTAGGGGAATAATGTTCAAAGCATCCACATTCAAAATGTGGATGCCTGGCCTATATTGAAACATGTACTCGGAAGGCTGCCAAAATTAGGGCCCAGGTTGGACTCTAGCTGAAGCTGTGGGGAGAATGGTCTTATTCTCCCTTAATAACCTCAACAGGGGTTTGCAGTCAGTAACAACAATGAAATGCCGTACATAGACGTATTGGTGGAACTTTTAACTCCAAATATCATGACCAGTCCCTCTTTTTCAATTTGGGAATAAGCTTGTTCAGCACTGGTCTAAGGCTTTGAAGCACATGCAATAGGCCATTCAGAACCATCTTATGGGTCAAAACCACCCCTACTCTGCTAGGGGACGTGTCAATTCTCTGAGCCCCCCCCCCCCCCCGCTGGGTCGGAGAATCGCCGGCGGGCGGCGGGAAACCTCGCCCCCATCGGCTGCCGAATTCTCCGGTGCCGGGGATTTGGCGGGGGTGGGAATCGCGCCGCGCTGGTCGGCGGCCGCTGCCAGCAGCCCCCCCCCGGCGATTCTCCGGTCCGTGATGGGCGAGTGGCCGCTAGTGTTTTGCCGTTCCCGCCAGCGTAAATTAGATTACGTCCTTACTAGCGGGACCTGGCGGCACGGGTGGTCTCCGGGGTCCTCCAGGGCATGCGGGGAGATCTGGCCATGGGGATGTGTCCCCACTCTATTGTTCCGCATCGGCCACTGGGTCCTCCGCGATGGCCGATGCAGAGATGAATCCCTCCTGTGGATGCGCTGGGATGATGCCAGCACATGCTAATGCTCCCGCGCATGCGCCAACTCGCGCCGGCCGGCGGAGGCCCTTCGGCGCCAGATGGTGTGACGCCAAGCCCCTTCCCCGCCGGCCGGCACAGCGCGAACCACTCCGGGGCCGGCCTAGCCCCTGAAGGTATGGAGGATTCCGCACCTTCCGGGCGGCCCGACGCCGGAGTGGTTCATGCCACTCCTCAGCGCTTGTACCCCCACCCCGCCGGGTAGGGGAGGATCCCGTCCAAGGGTTTTCTCTTTTGGTAAGTCAAATTGGGCCAAGAGAGTGGATGATTATAAGGATAATTTAACCTGTTTAAAGGTCTTTTTTTAATACTTTTTCCAACATCATGGAAAGATTGGGAATAAATCTACCGTAATGGTTTACCATTTCTAAAAAGGATTTCAATTACAACCTATTTTTGGGGGCCATTGCATCTTTAATTGTTTTGATCTTCTAATCCATAGAGTGTAGCCCTTTGTACTCTACCCCGGATCTTGTTTGTTACTACCTAAGCTTCGAAGGTATACTTTTCTCATTTCAGTCTTACTCTGGCTGTCTTAAATCTCGTTAAGTGTAATAATCCACAGGAGGCAGGAGTCCCGTCACCACACCAATATTTATTGCCAATAACTATATACAAGAGCTGCTCCAACAGTGCTGCTAGCATTCCAGTCAACTTAAGACTGGATCACAAAGCCTACACAGGTGCTTATATGGGCCCCCTCAATGAGCTATCATTGAGGGAGCTCGTACTCCAATTGGCCAACCAATAATGCTAATTGGAGGTCATTACATTAAGACTCCTTCGAGATTTCCTAGGTGCCCCTCTTCAGACTCTCCGGTAATTAGTACATTGTCTAGATAGACAACCACCTTATGTAGGTCCTGTAGTAAAACTTCCCATCATGCATTAGAATATCACACAGGCAGATGAGACTCTGAAGAGTAACTGGGTATATCCTGGTACAAGCCTTTGTTGGTTTTTATGGCAACAAATTCCCTGTACGTTTTGTCCAATTTTATATGTTGGTACACATGACTCGTATCAAATTTAGTGCAAATTAAACCTCCTGCTGAGTTGGTGTTTAAATCTTCAATTCCTGGGATTGGGTACTGGTCCAACTTGCTTACTCCATTCACAGTTACTTTGTAGCCCTGCATATTCTAATTATTCCATCTGGCTTTACCACTGGCATGATTGGAGCCACCCACTCCGAAAAATGTACAGGTTTGATAATACCTAATTCTTGTCACTTTTTAAAACAATATTTTTATTGAAGTTTTCAATTTATAAAACACAATAAACAAATCCATACAAACAAAATACCATTTGAAAACACCTACCCTTTAAAAAAACCAATTCATAACCCCCCCCCAACCACTGACTGCGACCAATTCCCAAAGGTAGAAGACAAAGGTCACCACCTCCGGTAGGCCTCAGCCCATGACCCACCCAAGACAGCAACCAACCCAGCCCCTAAGACAAGATAAAAAGAAGCCCTTAGTCCCAGTCAGATTCCTAAACCCCCTTTGCCCCCCCCCCCCCGCCATAAACCTGAAAAAGTCTCCCCAGAGAAATTACTTCTCCTCTCCACACACCCTCCGCTAACCCCCCTTCCCCACCTCACTCCCATTCACTAGTTTAAACTTTACAGCTAGCAAAGGTAACTCCTTACCCAGGGTGAATGCTCAACGAACAAAGAAAAATTACACTCTCCAGTGCATCCCAGCTTCAGAAGGGTAACCAAAGTCCAACACACTTATAATACCTAAACTCCCTCCAGGGAGCATATATTCTCCATATTGTTACCTTGACCACTATCTGCCGACAACCCCCATAGCCCCCTCAATCCCAAACAACAGATACAAACTACAACACATCTCAAACTAACCTCTCCCAACTGTCCCCATTGAAGTCCAAATCAAATCCATTCAATCAAGTCCAAGTCCATGCTCCTTGACAAAAGCCTCCATCTTCTCCAACATATTAAAAAAATGATCTTTCGACTGAATCGGCGGGTACACCACTCCAGACCCGACTAAACTCCTAAATAATGCTGACTTTGTCTTATTAAAAGCTGCACGCTGCTTCGTCAGCTCTGCTCTGACATCTTGGTATATCCTTACGATGCTTCCTTCCCACCTCGGGTACTGATTCACTTTGGCCCATTGTGGAACACGCTCCTACTCCTGAAAGATATGGAATCCAATAATCACCGCCCACGGCGGCTCATTCGCCTGAGGTTTCCACCGGAGTACTTGGTGGGCCCAATCCAACTCTAGAGGAGACAGTCGCACCCCAGCGCCCCAGAAGCTTTGCAAACATCTGAGAAAAGTACTCAATCAACTTTAGGCCCTCCGGCAAACCCATGAATCTGAGGTTTTGTCTCCTCGACCTTGACATTTGTTCTCCAGGTCATCCACCTATGCCCTCAGAGTCTTGTTCCTCTCCTGCACCAGCAACATCTCAGCTTCCAACGAGGTGATTCGATCACCATACTGCGACAAGGTCGCCTCCACACCTTTCAGCACCTTTCCTTGCTCCTTCACCACCTCTGAGGTTTTTTCCAGTTTAAAGATTGCCATCATCATCCTGCCCTGCTCCTAAAAATGCTTTGTGTGACGGCACGGTGGTGCAGTGGTTAGCACTGCTGCTTCATGGCGTGGAGATCCCAGGGTCGATCCCGGCCCTGGGTCACTGTCCGTGTGGAGTTTACACGTTCTCCCTGTGTCTGCATGGGTCTCACCCCCACAACCCAAAGATGTGCAGGGTAGGTGGATTGGCCATGTTAAATTGTCCCTTAATGGGAAGAAAAATATTGGATACACTAAATTTAAAATAAAAAGCTTCACAAACTGTTATCAAACATGTTGGTTGCCACACCCAAGGTTACTTTCCTTCTGCTGAGCTTCGCGGGTTTCCTGGCTCCTTCGAAAAAGTACCCCTGTATAATAATAATCTTTATTGTCACAAGTAGGCATACATTAACACTGGAATGAAGTTACTGTGAAATGCCCTTGTCGCCCATTCCAGCACCTGTTCGGTTACACGGGGTGAATTCACAATGTCCAAATTACCTAACAGCATGTCTCTCGGGACTTGTGTGAGGAAACCGGAGCATTCAGAAGAAACCCATGCGGACATAGGGAGAACGTGCAAACTCCGCACAGACAGTGGCCCAAGCCGGGAATCGAACCTGGGACCCTGGAGCTGTGAAGCAACAGTGCTACCCACTATGCTACCCTGCTGCCCACAATCTTCTTGCCTCCAACCTTCTTCATAGATTGCAACATATTTTCTGCAACCAATTCCTTATGCCATAAGATGAGCCAGTTTTGATAACCTAAATCCCCGGGAACCGAGTTAAAAAGTCCAAAAAACAAAGGCAATGGCAGGAGCTACCAATAAAAGTTATGATGTTAGACAGGCAAGCACTAGCATTTAAGGATCTGTTACATATTTACATAAAATATAGATTCTATTAAGAAACAAAAATCCAAGTGGAAAAGTGACGGAATGGTAGCTTCCAAGAAAAGTTAAAGATTCCATTAGATCAAAGAAAGAGGCACATCAGGTGGCCAAAATAGGAGTAACCTTCTCCTAAATGTAGCCACTGGAAACTCCATTCTTCAAGTCACTTGCCTTCAAGACTCAACCTTCTTGTTTAAGGCATAGAGGGTTGAGCTCTGAAATATTTGGGCGTGGCTTCCAGATCCACACAAATCTTTGCTTTATGGCCCTGTGTCTTCCCTCACTTGTTTTTGAAACCACCTGATAATTATTTAAAATGTTACAAAGGCCTCCTTCATTAATTGAAAAGATATCCAACTAATTTAATTTAATTTGGCAGAGTGAATTCCGGCTCATCAGCCTTGGCCCTTTCCCCCCTACTACTACCAGGGGCAGTTGAGTTGACCGGTCCAGATAACTTAGGGCCGTTACTAAATTTCAGATTCTCAAAGCTTCACCAGTATTTGTTTTTGAACAAAAAACAGTATTTGAACAATATATTTGTTCACCTACAGCTGTCCACGTCCACCTCCCATGTCCACCTCCATTCCAAGCGGCTGACCATTTACTATAAGTATAATCGTAATTGGGGACGTCTTGCCCACCTTAATGTTATTTAATCTGTTTACTTCAGATTCATTTTCAGGGTTATTCTCAACGCTGTGTACTGGAGTTGAAATTTTATTTTGCTGGCCCCCTGTAGGCTCTGCCTAGCTTTCCATTTCCTCATAATGTATCCCCCTTCAATTACATGTTTCCCTGAATCTACATCTTTTCTGGGGTTGATCTTGCACCCTCCCCCACCCCCTCCATCCACATAGATAGCATTCTTCATAGTTCCTTGTCTGCAGATCAAATTGAATTGCTTATATCTCTGCACTCTCTTCTGCCCCGAGCCTCTTTGCTCATTACTTTCTCCACCTTAATTCTTGGTGCAAGACTGCCAGTGGCTTCTTGCCAAACTTTGTGGACCTCCCCTGCTTGCACACTCTGCCCTCTCAGCACATTCCATAGCCTGGGTTCACTCTAAGACATTCATTATGGTCATCTCTGCCTCTGCAAACAATTATTTTTGAATGGCCGTGTCGGTAACACCACAGACCAGCGTGCCGCTCAACATTCGTTTAGTGTAGACCTGAACTTGCACTGTTTAGCTATTTGTTCCAGGTGCATCATGAACACTCTGATCATCTAGCCTAGGGCTCTTGCTGTTGAATTGAACTTGTAAGGCTGCATTATTACCGAGTGCTTCAGGTGGTAATGACCCTTCACTAAGTCCACCAGCTCCTCGAATGTTTTATCGTTGAGGGTATCTGGAAACATCAAATTCATAATTAGGCTGAAAGTGGGAGCCCTGCAGGCCATTAGGAGAATTAGCTGCTGCTTTTCCTAACACCCCCCCCCCCCCCCCCCCCCCCCCTCCGGATTTCATTTGCCTTGAAAAAGTAACGGAGACGCTCTACATATAGCACCCATTGTTCCATTGTGAGGTCAAATGTTTCTAGTTTACCAAAAGGGGGCATTGTCACTCACAGACTGAAACAAGTTTGCTTTGATGGAAAAGTTTTCATATGAGGTCTGCTCTCCCGATTTTTGTAACAGCAGGAACGCACTGCAGTTGATCCTCATTCCCCCACGTAATATCCTGACAGACGGGCGACATCCGACGGATTAACAAATGAACGATTTATTCAAGTAAGAAACTTGTGCAGAGGTTGAAACAAAGGCTCCAATGTTCCAAGACTCCAAACTCCTAACTAACAGGGAACCCGTACTCCTGCCCCGTTGGCAGATTGGGGTCGTAAAACCCTCCAGACACTCACCCCCTTAAAGGGGCACGCTGCTATACCCCCCATGTAATCAATGCCGGGATTTTAAATGGCAGTTCGGTTCCAAGTCCAATAATTTCTTACGATGTAGCTCAGTCGGCTTAATCTCTCCTCTCTCTGGCTGTCACCTTTTACTCATGTTCAGTACTGAAGCTGAAATGTCAGGAGCAGGGTGCCATCATAGCCAAGGCCTTGATGCTTGGCTTGCTGCTGATGAAAATTAATCAATAATTGGCATATTCACATCATTAAGGTGGTAAATAGATTTCTGCAGTAAAAACAGAATGCTTGTATAGCCTTCCGAAAAACTAAAACATTGCATCATCTTTTTATTGACCCTCAGCTGCTCCAAATTTCCTTCACCTGTGAAAGCAGCTGTCAGCTGCACTTTTCCTCGACTTGGCAATTCAGCTGCACACCCAAACACAAAAGTTGCAATTGAATTCCAATGTAATGTGACATTTATTCCTACTGCTGAACTACTGCCTAAATTACCAAATTATTTTTCTCCTCAGACACATTTATTATTTTGCATGCTCAAACCTACATAGGAGAGAAAATGACTACTCCTTCATCACACAATCAGTCAATTGGTTCTGGTTCAGTGCTGGTCTGGAGCATCAATACCTTGCTCAGAAACAGAAGTGAGAAGACTGGAAATTGGAAGGCTCAAGATCACACTTACTGATGTAAAATGACATGGTAATGGCCAAGGTAGGGTGAAAGGATTGTTGAATAGAAGATCAGCAATAAACTTATGTAGTGTAGACGTGAAGGCCCAAATTGATTCAGAAATGAAACGGAGTGAGACTTATCTCCTCTTCAAGGAGTTTCTACTTTACTCTAATGTCCGGTTAGAGTCTGAATCTTAATTCAAACTGCAATTACATATAAGTGTGATGGTGGTATGAAATAAGACAATTTTGTACCAATACTACAGCTATAGTGTAAATCTCAATAGTTTTTGTTTCACTTAACTGTATGTAGTACACTGTCCGAACTTAATCATTAAAGGTGAGTCAGTAAGTCAGGCTAAAACATTGCGGGTATCTTCCTATTCTCCCTCCCAGTTACAAATATTCAAGATATATTTAATTCAACTACTTACCTTTCTTAAGATGTTGATGGTGATGAAGAAGTTGCTTTAAGGATCCCATGTCCTCAAATATCTGCGCACTATTCAGAAAATCTTCAGCTTCATCAATTTTTATCGCAAACTAAAAAATATAGTTTTTTTTAACAGAATTAACTATAAAACTACCATATCAATTGAGAGATCATGACACACTATCAACATTTACTTTCATCTAACATCATATGTTAATTCCAAGATTAAGTTAAATCGCTCTTTGGGTATTATAATCACTTCTCCTTTATTGATTACCAACCTCTAAAGCTTGATCGAAGAACTCGGAGGCCGTTTTTAAAACTGTCTTTCGATTTTCAAGCAGTTGGTTGAGAGTTGTCCAATTGTCCCCCAGAGTTTTTCCCATCTCCTCATACAACTGGCTCTGGTTTTTATTCGCCTCTGCTGTTCGGTCAGCTTCAAGCAGCAAATCCCTAACACCACCTTCACGTGCCTATTACAGAGAACAACAATGTAAAAGTTTCCTGGATACTCAAATTAACTGTTTAAGCAAATTAAGACAGGAGTCACTTCATCAAAGCTTATTTGATAATCTGTTTAAAATGAAAACAATTTCAACATCTTACTTTTTCCACAGCCAGTTCTGCTAATTGTTTTGAATATCTTCTGTTAACAATGATAGCTGGTGACTGGGGCAATTGATTCAGGGAGATCACTGAACTTTACTTGTGAAAATGGCTATTAATTCACAGGTACTTACTAATTCCTGCTGTTTCAGTACTCATTTCAACAGTCTTATAATTCAGCTGGAGTGTGGTTAGAGAGAGGAGAAAGAAGGGATAAAGGGACAGAAAAGTCAGAGGACGAGGTGGATTCAGGGAAGTAAGAAGGACAGAGAACAAAAGGAGAATGGGAGGAAGAATATAAACATGTTCAATACAGGCATCAAATAAACAGGGGAAGAACATGGTGGGGAAATGCGAGCACCTTGAGAATTAAGTGCCTGAGTTGTTAAGAGGCCTATTGTTGTTTGTGCGCATTGTAATAGAGATAGATAGAGAAATACAGCACAGAACAGGCCCTTCGGCCCACGATGTTGTGCCGAACTTTTGTCCTAGGTTAATCATAGATCATAGAATTTTGGACACTAAGGGCAATTTATCATGGCCAATCCACCCAACCTGCACATCCTTGGACCGTGGGAGGAAACCGGAGTACCCGGAGGAAACCCACGCACACACAGGGAGGAAGTGCAGACTCCACACAGACAGTAACCCAAGCCAGAATCGAACCCGGGGAAAAAGTCTCTGACTGTCTAGTCTATCTATTCCCCTGTTGCATATTGTTTCATGAAGTGATCCAGAGACTTGCATTGTTGAACAATTACTGTTTATCAATAACACACAATGATATACTTGTGATGCACGATCAATTGCACAAAGACGAGAGTTGAATACAGCTGAGGCTTTATTACACTAAGATGTGTGGCCTCCTACAGCAGCTGGCGAAATGGCTGCTGTGCGGGGAGCACACATATTTATACTCCGCCTACTGGGCGGAGCAGCATGCAGGGACTACCCCCGTACATGTAGTACAGGGCCTTGCCACACCTCTCCTAATATATACAACAGTGATAATGACCACATTCACCCCCTGTTAAAATTGAGTCCGGCAGGGGTGGCGGAGAACTATATGCAGAACAAGTTTTAATATACAGAGGCAAAAAAAAATTTGGAGTCCAGTACATGGTGCTTTAACAGTTCCAAACCAATTACAGGTTTAGCTGGTTCGGGGCCTTGATCGGACATTGGGAGCGACGCAGTGTTGGCGGCGATTCTGGTGTCGGTTTGGTCCTCAGTGACTCCGGGAGCGTGCTGAAATCCCCCTCATCCTCGGGCGTGGCCAGGGGGAGGACTGATGGTCCCGGGGGGGTTGCTGCTGGGTGCGTCGGGGGAGAGGAGGATGACACACTGAAGGGTGTGCGTGGGGGGGAACCTGCTGGTGCCAGGTCCCTGAGGGAGACAGTATCCTGGCGACCGTCGGGGTACGCTACATAGGCATACTGGGGGTTAGCGTGGAGTAACTGCACCCTTTCAACCAACGAGTCCGCCTTGTGGAGTCGTACGTGCTCACGGAGGACTGCGGGACCTGGAACTGCGAGCCAAGTCGGGAGCGACACCCCGGATGTGGACTTCCTGGGGAGGCAAAGAGAAGTTTATGGGGGGTGTCGTTAGTCGCAGTGTATAGGAGTGACCGAATGGAGTGCAGTCCATTGGGGAGGATCTCCTGCCAGCGGGAGGCCGGGAGATGTCTGGACCATAGGGCCAGCTGGACGGCCCTCCAGACCGTCCCGTTCTCCCTTCCCATCTGCCCGTTTCCCCGGAGGTTATAGCTGGTCATCCTGCTGGAGCAGGAACTGACACAGCTCATCACTCATGAATGAGGATCCCCTGTCACTGTGGATGTAGGCGGGGAAGCCGAACAGAGCGAAGATGGTGTTGAGGGCTTTGATGTCGGTGGCAGACGTCTGTCATAATATACACACAAGTATATGATGGTGCATAGACAGACACTGACTGACACACTGAATGACCAATTAACACACAGAACACAGCAGCCAATCACCAGACAGGACACGGCCACTATAAAGCCAGAGAACACTAGTTTTCCCGCTCTCTCGGGATGCAGCCTCTGAGACAGCCAGAGCCCGTCATCAGCAACACGAACATCCACCATGTGCCAGCAGGATAGTCTGGTCAGATTAGCCTCAGGTCTCCAGTCAACTCAACATAGTGTCAACCCACAGTGCAAGTACGTTTAACAGCTCATAGTTCAATAAAATAGAGTTGTACTTCTACAAGTGTTGGTAGCCTGTCTCTCTCACTGCTATGGTAAACGCAGTCCTCGCAGACCCAGCATACCCAACACATCAACGTCATGTCGGGGCATGGGATGGCGAAGGGGAATCTGGAGTACTCATCGACCACACTGAGGAAATACATGTTATGGTCGGTGGAGGGGAGGGACCCTTTGAAATCCATGCTGAGGCGTTCAAAGGGGTGGGAGGCCTTCACCAGGCACGTGTGGTCTGGGTGGTAGAAGTGCGGTTTGCACTCCGCACAGAACTGGCAGTCTCTGGTGATTGCCCGTACTTCCTCGACGGAGTAGGGCAGATTGCGGGCCTTGATGAAGTGGTATAAACGTGTGACTCCCGGGTGACAAAGGTTGCTGTGCCGAGTCCGGAGGCGGTCCACCTGTGCGCTGTCCACCTGTACCTCGGGAAAGGGCATCGGGGGCTTGTTGAGCTTTCCGGGGCGATACAAAATCTCGTAGTTGTAGGTGGAGAGCTCGATCCTCCGCAAGATTTTATCATTTTTGATCTTGCCCCGCTGTGTGTTGTTAAACATGAAGGCTACTGACCGTTGGTCAGTGAGGAGAGTGAATCTCCTGCCAGCCAGGTAATGCCTCCAATGCTGCACAGCTTCAACGATGGCCTGGGCCTTTTTTCTACGGAGGAGTGTCGAATTTCGGAGGCATGAAGAGTTCGTGAAAAGAATGCCACGGACCTGCTGCCTGGTTGAGGGTGGCGGCTAGAGCGATGTCTGATGCGTCGCTCTCCACTTGAAAGGGTAACGTCTCATTGACTGCGTGCATCGCAGCCTTGGCAGTGTAGGCCCTAATACGGTTCAAGGCCTGTTGAGCCTCGGCCGTCAGGGGGAAAAGAGTGGACTGGATGAGTGGGCGGGCCTTGTCCGCATAGTGTGGGACCCACTGGGCGTAGTAAGAAAAGAATCCTAGGCAGCGTTTGAGGGCCTTGGGGCAGTGGGGAATGGGAAGTTCCACGAGGAGGCGCATGCAGTCGGGGACGGGCCCCAGAACTCCGTCCTGGACCACATAGCCAAGGATGGCTAAGCGGTTCGTGCTGAATATGCACTTCTCCTTGTTATAGGTGAGTTTTGGGAGAGTGGCGGTGCGGAGAAATTTGGCACGGTTGGCATCATGGCCACGCTGATCGTGGCCGCAGATGGCGACATTGTCTAGGTACGGGAAAGTGGCCCACAGCCCGTACCGGTCGACTATTCGGACCGTCTACCTTTGGAAGATCGAGACCCCATTGGTGACGCCGAAGGGAACCCTAAGAAAATGGTAGAGGCGGCCATATGCCTCGAAGGCAGTGTATGGGCTATCCGCCTTGCAGATGGGGAGCTGGTGGTAGGCGGATTTTAGGTCTACAGTTGAGAAGACCCGGTACTGTGCAATCTGATTGACCATATCAGATATGCGTGGGAGGGGATACGCATCGAGCTGCCTGTACCGATTGATGGTCTGGCTGTAGTCCACGACCATTCGGTGTTTCTCCCCAGTTTTCACCACTACCACCTGGGCTCTCCAGGGGCTGTTGCTGGCCTCGATGATGCCTTCCCGAAGCAGCCGCTGGACCTCAGACCTGATGAAGGTCCTGTCCTGGGTGCTGTACCGTCTGCTCCTGGTGGCGACGGGTTTGCAATCTGGGGTTAGGTTTGCGAATAGGGAAGGTGGGTCGACCTTTCGGGTCGCGAGGCCGCACACAGTAAGGGGTGGTAGGGGCCCACCGAATTTCAATATTAGGCTCTGGACGTGACACTGGAAGTCCAGGCCGAGTAACAGGGCAGCGCAGAGGTTGGGGTGGACGTAGAGGCAGAAGCCGCTGAACTCTACGGCCTGGATCATGAGCTTGGCTATACAGTACCCCCGGATCGCCACGGAGTGGGACCCGGAGGCCAGGGAGATTCTCTGATTGGCGCGGTGTGCCACGAGGGAGCAGTGTCTTACCGTATCAGGATGGATGAAGCTTCTGGTGCTCCCGGAGTCCAGCTGACAGGAGATCTCGTGCCCATCGATCTTCATGCTTGTCGAGGCAGTGGCTAGATTGCGCGGGCGAGACTGGTCAATCGTGACCGAGGCGAGTCGCGGCTGGTCGTCGCTGGTGTTGGACGATGGGGTGCCCGGGGGGCATAGGTCCTGGTTCGATGGTGGCGCCCATGTGCCATGGGGGAGACAAGATCGCGGTACCTGAAGATCCTGAGGTGGACAAGATGGTGGACAGGCCGCACGTGGCAGGGGTTGAAAAAGGTGGCGGCGCACATGGGCCGCATGTGGTCCGAGGAGGGGAAGATGGCAGTGCCCACTGGCCGCGCGTGATCCGAGGAGGGGAAGATGGCGGCACCCACTGTCCGTACGCGGGGGGGGCAATAGCGCCGACTGAGCGGGTCTGGCACGCGGCGAAGTGCCCTTTCTTGTTGCAGGCCTTGCAAAGGGCGCTGCGGGCCGGGCAGCGTTGGCGGGGGTGTTTTTGCTGCCCACAGAAGTAACATCTGGGGCCCCCAGGGTTGGCTGGCTGGTGCGTGGCACAGACATAGGATTGGCTGAGTGGGGTCCCCGGTGGGCAGCCATCTGCGGAGTCCACGATGCATAGGAGGAGTGGGCTGTGTGGCCATGGGTGTAGGCCTGGATAA
Organism: Scyliorhinus canicula; assembly: GCF_902713615.1. Taxonomy (NCBI): domain Eukaryota; kingdom Metazoa; phylum Chordata; class Chondrichthyes; order Carcharhiniformes; family Scyliorhinidae; genus Scyliorhinus; species Scyliorhinus canicula. The sequence goes on along the minus strand of NC_052147.1, from coordinate 195,661,900 downwards.
TGCGCGAGGCGATTGACATCGATAGCACCAGCGTTTTGATTTCTGCAAGGTCGAGCTTGGTCCCCTCTAAAAGTCGCTGGCGGATGTGGTCTGACCCTATCCCCATGACGAAAGCGTCCCGCAGGAGAAGGTTCGAATGTTCCGTGGCCGTGACGGCCTGAAAATCACAGTCTCTAACCAGGGGAATTAAAGCACGCCAGAAATCTTCTACGGATTCACCAGGGAGTTGACTACGAGTAGAGAGTATGTGTCTGGTGAAGAGCGTGTTCGGCGCTGGGCGTAATTCTCTTTCAGTAGCGCCATGGCTTCATCGTAGGCCGGCGCATCCTGCATAAGAGGAAAAACATTGGAGCTCAGCTACGAATAGAGTATCTGGATCTTCTGAGCTTCCGGAATTGGGTCTGGTGCAGACCTGATGTAAGCTTCGAAACAAGCTAGCCAATGTTCAAAGTCCTTTTTGGAGTCGCTTGATTGCGGATCCAGCTGCAGGCGATCCGACTTGATGCGGAGGTCCATCTTCTGAAAACTTTAGTGTATTAAATTGATGCACGATGAATTGCACAAAGACGAGAGTTGAATACAACTGAGGCTTTATTGCACTAAGATGTGTGGCCTCCTACAGCAGCTGGTGAAATGGCTGCTGTGCGGGGAGCACACATATTTATACTCCGCCTACTGGGCAGAGCCAGCAGGCAGGGACTACCCCCGTACCTGTAGTACAGGGCCTTACCACACCTCTCCTAATATATACAACAGTGGTGATTACCACAACTTGTATATAGAATTCAGCTCTGACTAGGTGGAGGCTTTAAAGAGGGTGCAGAAGAGATTTACCAGGACGTTGCCTGATTTGGAGGGCGTTAGCTATGAGGAGAGGTTAAATAAACTTTGTTTGTTCTAACTGAAACGACGAAGGTTCAGGGGCGATCTGATAGAGGTCTACAAAACTATGAGGGGCATGGACAGAGTCGATATTCAGAGACTTTTTCCCAGGGTAGAGGGGTCAATTACTAGGGGGCATAGGTTTAAGATGCGAGGCGCAAGGTTTAGAGGAGATGTACGAGGCAAGTTTTTTTACACAGAGGATGGTGGGTACCTGCAACTCATTGCCGGAGGAAGTGGTGGAAGCAGGGACGATAGTGACATTTAAAGGGCATCTTGACAAATACATGATTAGGATTGGAATAGAAGGATACAGACCCCGTAGAAGATTTTAGTTTAGACGGGCAGCATGGTCGCCAAAGGGCCTGTTCCTGTGCTGTACTTTTTTTTGTTCTTTGTTCATGTCAACTTTTACCTGACACACAGCTATACTCTACTACTCCCATGTGACTCTCTACATCATAATGTGGGCAGTACTGTTTCCCCAAACCCGCATTAACCCTTACAGTCCTGAAAACCCAAATACTACACTTCCCCCAAGTCTTTACGCAGATTTATTTACAAGTTATCAGAAGATTGATTTATTCCTCATCTGATAATTATGCTGTCGGCAACTGAATATGCAAGTGTATTTACTTGTTTAGCCTCTGTTTTCTTATTCAAGCCTGATTCTATCATAAACAGCAAAAATCTTCTTCTCCATAATAATCTATCTTGTACCTAGCCTGGTCCTTAAACCTGCCTTAATTGGTCAAGCTCTGACGATTTTTTTAAAAATTAGGTTGCAATAATCATTTTGTTTTCATCCTGCGCTCATCAGGATTTGGAAGGCTTTAATTTTCTGCAACTATACAGAAAATCCTTTGAATTAATAATTTTGACTAGCTAATTGCTTTCCTAATCTTGGCGAATTGAATTGAGCCAGTTTTCTGCTCTGACTTCTTTTTTTCCCATTTGCGTGTGGTCGCGCCACATATTATGTTGCTGACTCTGGATGTGGTCTGCAGCGTTCTTCAAGCCATGTTTCTAAAACAATTGGTCTGTCAATGCTGCCTTATTATTGCACCAAATTAAAAAGCTTATTTCACACCGTTTGTTGGGCGTTTGCTCAATCTTTTGTGATCTGACTAGGTCCTTTGACTCTGTTTTTGATCGGGGCTCACAGTAGACATCCATATGCTTTGGTGGAGTTCTTAAACTGCACAGTGGATCTTTCTGCTGCACTTTGTAATCTGGATATAGATTGGGCAAAACAAATTAGCCACAATCCTGTGGAGGAGGAATTCCTGGAGTGTGTACAAGATGGTTTCCATGAGGAACCAACTAGAGAGCAGGCCATCCTGGATGGGGTACTGTATAATGTATAATGATAATGAAATCATTAGCAATCTAGTTGTGCGAGACCCCTTGGGGATGAGCAACCATAATAATGTATGTTCGAATTTTTCATCAAGGAGAGTGACATAGACGATTCTGAGACGAGGCTCCTGAATCTTAATGAAGGAAACTATAATGGTATGAGGTGGAAGTTGGCTATGATAGATTGGGAAACATTACTTAAAGGGATGACAGTGGTAGGAAATGGCAAACATTCAAGGAGCGCATGGGGGAACTGCAACAATTGTTTATTCCTGTCTGGCACAAAAGTAAAATAGGAAAGGTGGCCAATCCATGGCTTACAAGGGAAATTAGAGAGAGTATTCGATCCAAGGAAGTGTACAAATTGGCCAAGAAAAACAATGGATTGGAGTCTCTGCCGGCAGGATGCTCCGTTTTGCCGGCAGCCCGGGGGTTTCCCGACGGCCTGGCGCAGCCCCACAATGGGAAACCCCATTGACCAGCCGGCATTGACTTCTTGGCCAATTTGTATGCTTCCTTGGATCAAATACTATCTCGAATTTCCCTTGTAAGCCATGGATTGGCCAGCCCAACAGGTCTGAGGATTGGGAGTAGTTTAGAATTCAGCAAAGAAATAGCAAGGCATTTATTAAGGAGGGAAAAATAGAGTGTGAGAGTAAGCTTGCAGGGAACATAAAGGGCGGGATTCTCCCGAATCCCCGCGATTGTCCAACTTCCGGGGGCTAGGCCGGTGCTGGAGGGGTTGGCTCCACAGCAACCGCCGCCGAAGGGCCGGCGCAAGTTAGCATATGTGCAGAACCGCCGGTGTGATCCCGCGCATGTGCAGACAGGCTGATGTATTCTAGCGCATGCGCAGGGTGGTGTCTTCTCCGCGTTGGCCATGGTGGAGCCCTAGAGAGGCTGGTGCAGAAGGAAGGAGTGCCCCCACGGCCCGCCCACAGATAAGTGGGCCCCGATTGCGGGCCAGGCCATCCTGGGGGCCCATCCCCCCACGGGGTCGGATCCCCATGCCCCCCACCCACCCATCCCCGCCCGAGGACCGCATCAGCCGGCCTACCAGCCAGGTCCCACCGCGTGGGACAATGTCCAATCCATGCCGTTGCCAACGGCCCCCGACCGGCGCAACATGATCCCTGCCCGATAACGGGCGCCGGAGAATACAGCAGCTGCCATCGGAGCGGCAGGGCGGGATACTCAAGGGAGTGCAGTGAAGTGTTATCAGACTGATTCCTGGGATGACAAGACAGACGTATGAGTAGGGATTGAGTCAGTTGGGACTGTATTCACTGCAGTTCAGAAGAATGAGGAGGGATCAAATAGAAACCTCTAAAATTCTAACAGGACTAGACAGGATAGATGCAAGGAGGATGTTTCTCGATGGTGGGGGTATCAAGCGGTCACAGTCTGAGGATATGGGGTAGATCATTTAGAACAGAGATGAGGAGAAATCGCTTCACCCAGAGTGTGGTCGGCCTGTGGAATTCGCTACCACAGGAAGTAGTTGAAGCCAAAATATTGCTTTCAAGAAGCAGTTAGCACGGTGATACAGTGGTTAGCACTGATGTCTCACAACGCCAGGGACCCGGGTTCGATTCCGACCCTGGGTGACTGTGTGGAGTTTGCTTTCTCTTGTCTATGTGGGTCTCCTCCGTGTGCTCCAGTTTCCTCACACAGTCAAAGTTGTACATGTTAGGTGACTTGGACTTATTTTTTCCGTCTTCGGGATTTTGTGGTCCTTCATCTGCTGCTACCAAGTTTTAAAGTTTTATTTTGTCTCATGACAACACTGATTTCCCGTCTCAGCTGTCTCCAATACCCTCCACCATCCCAGAGACACTGACCTCGGCTGGCACTTTAGTGAAGAGGCTTCTGGAGCATTATCTAGTGCGCACCATACACATACTCTGGCACATCAGATTGAGGGAGGAACTCCCGAGGGAGCGGACGGTCGGAGTGCAAGACGACCCCAGGGATCGCAGAGCCAGGGACTTCATGAGGGGATGTCGGCAAGCATCCAGCAGCTCCAGGTGTAGTTCTAGGCGTCCAACTGTGTGCAGGAGCAGGAGATGGTGCTGACCATGCGTGCCACCCAGGCCAACACTGCATGGGTGAAGTCTGTGGTGGAGGTCTTGGGGATGAAGGTTTCGGCCTTGGATCAACATGTTCAAGTCCTGGCGCACTCTGTGCAGGCGGTGGCCAAAGCCCAGGACAGGGTTGCTCTCTCACAGGCAGCCATGCGCCTGAGCCACCTGGACATTGCACAGCTAGCTTCAGAGCGTGGCCCAGTCCCAGCAGGCCATGGCTGAGAACGTCGGCGGCGTTGTTCAAGTGCAGGCCGACATAGCACAGACACAGGGGAAGGTGGCCCAGTCCCAGAGAGAGATGGTGCAGCTAATGGCTGATGTAGCATATGATGCAGTGTCCATGCCCCTGGCCAGTCCCCCCACCAGTTAGTGACCCTGGAGGCAATCAGAGCTTCCCCTGCACTTTGGCCCAGGGTGCTCACATTGTGCAGCCTCCCGTGCCTGCCCAGGCCTCATGTCCTGTCCTTCCTCCCCCTCCCCAGCATCCTCCTTGTTGGATGAGGACTGGAGTTCATCCTCCTCCGCCAGCACGTCGCCCTCTGCTGCACAATGTTGTGAAGGAAGCAGCAGGCCTCGATGTAGGTGACCCTCCCAGCGCTATATAGAGGGCCCCAATGCATCCACTATCACTGTAGCTACTTCTTTTCTTGCTGTAATTATAAAGGGGATGCAAGCCATCAGGACCAAGGAAACCTGCCTTTAGTCCCATTAGTTTGTCTAATACTACTTCTCTGGTGATGGTATTCGATTCCTCCCCTGTATTCTTTATTATTATTGGGATGTTCAAGGTATCTCCCACCATGAAGACTGATGCAAATTATCTGGTTTTTTAATAATATTTTTATTCTCCTTTTTCACAATTTTTCTCCCGAATTTACACCCAACAACAATCAATAACCAACAACAAATATCTCAAACCCCATAACAGTAACAACGATCCCATCCCCCCACCATGCCCAGACATCAGCCCGCATGTTAACATAAACAAATGACAAAGAAAAAAAAGGAATCAGGGATTTATCTGTTTAACCCCTTTGCTATTTCCTTGTTCCCAATAACTATCTCCCCAGATTCATTTTCTGAGGGATTTATGTTCACTTTGTCTTACCTCTCCCTTTTTATATATTTGAAGAAGCTCTTGTCAGCTTTTACCTTGCCAGTTTCCCTCATAGTTTATTTCTCCCTCTTTGTTATCTTTTTAGTCCTCCTTTGCTGGGTTCTGAATTTATCCCAGTTTTTGCGCTCTCATTGACTTTTATCTCCTTATATGTTTTTTCTTTCAACTTATTACGCTCCTTAACTTCCATGTTTAGACCATAAGGCCATAAGACATAGGAGCAGAATTACACCATTCAGCCCATCGGGCCTGCTCCACCATTCAATCATGGCTGATATGTTTCTCATCCCCATTTTTCTGCCTTCTCTGCATAACCCCTGATCCTCTTATTAATCAAGACTCAGCTATCTCTGTCTTAAAGAGAATTAGTGACTTGGCCTCCGCAGCCTTCTGCAACAATGAGTTCCACAGATTCACCACCCTCTGGCTGAAGAAATTGCTCTTCATCTTTGTTTTAAAGTATCGTCCCTTCACTCTGAGGCTGTGCACTTGAGTTCTAGTTTTTCCTACCAGTGGAAACATTCTCTCTACGTCCATTCTATCCAGCCCTCTCAGAATTCTGTAAGTTTCAATGAGATTCCCCCCTCATTCTTCTAAACTCCATCAGATACAGACTCAGAGTCTTCAACTACTCCTCATATGACAAGTCCTTCATTCCAGGGATCATTTTTGCGAACCTCCACTGGACCCTCTCCAAGGCCAGTACATCCTTCCCAAAACTATTCATAATAGGAATAGTTGATTGAGAATGTCTGAGGATCTTTCCTCCTTATTGGGATATATTTTTGCCGAGAGTCACAAATTACATCCTTAAATGTCTGCCACTGGATGTTTATCGTCTATCCTGTTAATCTATCCACCCAGACCACTTTAGCTAATCTATCCTCATTTCATTGTAATTCCCTTTATTTAAGTTAAACACAGTTCTTTTCAATCCAAGTTTCTCACTCTCATACTCAATATTAAATGTTATCCATGTTATAATCACTACTTCCTTGGGGATCTTTGACTCTATGGTCATTTATTAAACCTGTCTCATTATCCATTACCAGATCAAAGATAGCCTGCTCCCTGGTTGGCTCCATGACATATTGTGCTTGAAAACTATCCCTAATGCACTCTATGAATTCATTGATTGCCAGATACAAAAATAGTACAGATACTTTTAGAAGGACTCAGTACAAAGGCAAGATTAAAAGCAGGCAGGAAAAGATGAAAGCTGGTTAGCAGATCTAACTGTTACAGCGGAGGACATAATTGGAACAGCAATAATAGGCAAATTCCTTGGGCAACCGTTAATCAGTCTCACAGGTGTGACATGAACTGCCCAAAGCAAAGAGACAGGGTCCTCAAAATGACACCTGACAAAATGGATTTTGAGAATGAGGATTTAAAAAAATGAACCTGAACAATAAAACTGATCACATGAAGTCTTAGTCCTGTGATGAATGTGCTAGTTATGCACTTCTTTAACTTTGCAGTACTCGATAATGCTTACACTTCAACAGTATGTGTGGCAGATTTGTTTAAATGTTAAACTGATTCACTAAATAATTAGTATCAATTGTGATCAATGCAGGAAATTTTATATAGATTGCATTATTTATATATAAACATGTATATATTGCAGTATAAGTTAATGTTTTCAGGCTCTCTGGCTACAGAAGATACAATGAAGGTATTGTAAAAGTGAAATTATCATTCATTCCAACCATGTATGTATTTGAAAAGAGAGGCTAAATGAAATTTTCTTTTGATTGCTGAAGAGTCCTTGGGGAATAGATCATTTGAGAAATTGTGTTTAGATTTATGTAAGCAAGGCTGGGGATCTTGGAGGGATAAAGGTGATGTAATTAATGGAAGAAGCCAGATCTGTAGCAGGCAGTTTAGCTTTTAATTTTGCTGGGAGCTTTGAACTGAGCAGCAGCTTTTGCCATAGGCTGTCAGGTTTAGCACTAGTCTGACACGGACACAAAGATCTGCAGGCTGCTTCCTGAGAGGATCTCTCTCTCTCTAAGCAGTCTTCCCCAAGAAATGACTATCTGGAGGACAGCAAGTATTGCTGTTTTTGCTAACTGTGACTTTTGACCTGTGACGGATTTTACCCGATTGAAGATAGGGAAGGTATCATTTAGAAGCTAAAGTGTTTCCTTTTATTGTTAAGAATTGTTTAACTGTTCATTGTAAGCTATTTTTTCTGATCTTAATGTAGTTTAATCCCGTGTCAGTAATAAAGTTTGTTTTAAGTATCCTTTCCTCACAGTTTTACAACTTTAAAAAAATGTTTGCGGTTCTTGTCCAGTATCCTAATGTATGTTGGGGTCTGGTCCAGAATCTTAACACAATGCAAGATTAAGGAATATAAAAGTATTACTTGATTTAGGTTTTACGATGACAACACATTGAGGTCACCGGGGAGAGTTGTAATTACATTCATGGATCCTGTCGCTTGATGTAATAATAATCTTTATTGTCACAAGTACAAAGAACAAAGAAAATGACAGCACAGGAACAGGTCCTTCAGCCCTCCCAGCCTGCGCCGATCCAGACCCTTTAGGCTTACATTAACACTGAAATGAAGTTACTGTGAAAAGCCCATAGCCGCCACATTTCACCGCCTGTTCGGGTACACAGAGGGAGAATTTAGAATGTCCAAATTACCTAACAGCACATCTTTTGGAACTTGTGGGAGGAAGCCGGAGCATCGGAGGAAACCCACGCAGACACAGGGCGAATGCGGAGACTTCGCACAGACAGTGGCTCAAGCCGGGAATCAAACCTGGGACACTGGTACTGTGAAGCAACAGTGCTAATCACTGTGCTACCATGCCACCGTATGTTGAATGGCATTTAAATGGAGACAATTTAAAGTGTTGACAGACAATCTATGTCTTTTCCTCTGAAATCAGAAGCTATTTGGTTTACACTGAAGATGCTAACTGCAGTATTCAGCTGGTCAGATAGATAGGGCACACATTTGCAGAATGGTTGAAGAGAGAATCCTCTTCTTGTTGCTTCACACTCATGGTCTGTCTAACTGTGACCCTGGAAAATCAGGGGGTTTGTAATGACATGATTTCCATTCTCAAACTAGTCAATTCTTAATATGGGCATAGAAAGCGGGGGACCCTCACTCCAGGCCCATTGTTTACAATGGTAAAGTTAAATGCTCAGTGGAACCCTCTTCAGCCAAGGTCCATTCTCCAAGGGTTTGAGTTCAATGACTTGGTCTGCACCCACCGGAATAAACAGATAATGTTATACAAGTGTTTTGTGATGATGATCCTGAGTGTCACAACACTCTCGGCTAGTATTGGGCAATTCCAGCCCCATGAGAATAAAATTAGATTTTATTTAAAATATCTGAGGTCCTTTGCTGAGCCCAATAAGTTGCAGTCACAAGGTATGTAACTTTAACACAAATAACCTTTGATTTTCTACAGCATTATAGTTAAACGGTCAGAAAATGTAACTGACTTTCTAATGCCGCTTTTCCAACCCCCCCCCCCCCCTGCTTCCTAACTACCCCCACTCTTTATACATACAGACACACACACACAAACAAACAACACAGAGCAGAAAGTGCGGTGGAAAAATAAATAAATATGAATACAATAAAAGAATCAAGATCTTTGATGCACTGGGATGATTTCTCTTAGTGTCTCTCCAAAATTCACCCTTCGTTTTGATACTTGTTCCTTCCAGGCTTGAGATGGTTTTGTCTGGCAAGGTTGTATATCTTCTCTGCAGACTCAGCATCATTCCAAGTTCACAGCAAAGGATGGGCTGGGAACTCACTACTTTCAGAACAATAAAACAGTTCTTTCACTTCAGTAAGCAGGACAGAAAGAGCGTTCCGTTCAGTTTCAAAGTCTAAACACTTCTGCCCAGTTCTCTCAGAAAGCATCACGCAGAAACCAATCACTGACTATTGTCAGGCAGAACACAGTCCCCGGCCAACTCACTGGTTGCCAGCCAATCAATCGATTTGACTCCCTCCAAATCTCGTTCTTAACATCGACTCAGTGCTGAGGTGTCTGACTTCTCCTTTGCAAAAACAAAACCGGGGAACAGAATGTACTGACAAGCAGGCTGCTTCCAATTTGAGTCTTATGCTTCAAAGCACATTCTGATTATGGGTCCACGGACCAAAATAATAAAATAACATAAAACAAATGGGAACAAAGGAAATAAACAGGAAAGAATCATGAGGAACACAATTCAGTAAAATGAAAGACTGGATAGTGGTAATTTGACTGAACATGACAGACCAGAGTTACCATGCTTCCTCTTAGTGCCAGTATGTGATATACTTGCCTAAATATGTGATCCTCCATAGTGCTATCTGAATATTCAGATTCATGATGTGGCTCGATGCTGTACATCTAAAAAACTTCATAGGACTGGGACATTCTCATGTTGAGACAAATCTGACCTCCACCTTTTATTCCTTCTCCTCCATGAGTTCCAAAGCTTGCTCCTCATAGAAGAACAAAGGCAGGGTGACTGCCAATCCATATTTATTTTCAGTTGTTTCTCACTTAAAGAGGAATGCAGTACTGTATATGCGCTGTAGTTGCCATGAGATACTATCTACCACAGATACCAGCAAGAATTACACTGAGGGTGATGACAGATGCCTGAAAATGCACACCATTTGAGGCTTTCAGTGGACTGCATGTCAGGTTGTAAGTGAAAGCACACTTACAGGTGAAGGTTAAAAGTGTAAAAGCTCTCTATATTCTTCAGGATATTAATACTAAAGTCTTCAAGTCCTTCAAAGCAGTGAGGGGAAGGTGGTTATAGATGGTTAAATTTGATGAGTACAGTACCTTTTGGATGGGATATCTCACTTTTACCCACCTGACGTGGTAATGTCATTAAAATTCTTGCATCACCATTAGGAGATAGTACAGATGGTATATTCTGTTTGGTCCATCGCCTGTTATCATGCCTACACTGCTTTTACTGACCAAATCCTGCTACCCAAAAATGCCTCCTAACTCATCCGAATTGCATTAGACACGACTTCACTGGAAGTTTCAATAGTCCTGCGCCTAACCTTTGAGACATATTTTGGTGCTTCCAAAAGCCGATTGCCATTAAAAATGATGCTTGCACCCTTGTAATTTTAAATTCTGGAACTGTAGTCATTTATCCACTTTTCCTAGCCTTTGGGAAACTTCCAATCGCAGCTCAGCAACATTGTTGAGACCACTGCTAAAATCTTTAAAGAAAGCCGATTTTAGAAAATTACCAAGAGGACAGAAAACCTGCCTCAGCACACTTCAATTTACAATAGCATTGGATAAGAAAATATAGCCACCCGTATCCTTCAGTTATATTTCCTCTTCTAACCACACAGTTACCTTCAATATAACTGACATTACTTTATCACAGTCACTGCCTATTTCCACCAGTTGCTGAGTGACTCACTCCCAGGATGTGGCACTGAAGCAGGCTGTGGGCCACGGAGGGGAAGGCGGGAGCGGTAACAGGAACTTTGAAAAAGAATATTTGTTACCTTTCATTGGTGACCACTGACACACCTGACACCTGCCTGTTAGCCAATTTCATCAAGTGGTACTATAACAGACATTAGGCCCCTGATTTAGATATTCATTTGGTGTGACAAATGTTTTGGCGTAGGCTTGGGCATCCATAAATAGGCCCACAAATTTAGCAGGGGGAACATGATCACTTTAAATCAGTGTCCTCAGTTCTGGACACTTCTGCCAATGGGAACGGTTTCTCTCTATCTACTCTGTCAAGACTCCTCATGATTTTCTTTAGATTGGTATGCTTTGCAGACAGCCCACATCCAAAAAAACAGACATAATGGACATCAATTTATATCCCTGCCTCTCCCTGCAGCTCTTGAAAACGCATCTTGTGCAATGTTAGAATTTAAAGCACTGTCATTCATTATCAGGATATGCAAACAAATCTTGATTTTAAAAAATAAGCTACTGTTTACATATTTGAATCTGGGGAGTTACAATCTTTTACAATTATTTGCTTCATCATGACCTTCCTTCGATCACAAGATCAGATGTGAGGATGTTCGCTGATGATTGTATAATGTTCAGTACCATACACAATTCTTCAGATTCTGAAGCAGTTTGTGTACATACAAAGATAGGTCTGGATAACATTCAGGCATGGGATGGTTAAGTGGCAAGTAACATTCATGACGCACAATTGCCTGACTGTGACCTCCTCCATCTCCCATCAAGGGCTGGTTTAGATATAAGAGCTGGTTTAGCTCAGTGGACTAGACAGCTGGTTTGTGATGCAGAATATCCCAGCAGCGCGGGTTCAATTCCTGTACCAGCTTACCCCAACAGGCACCGGAATGTGGCGACTAGGGGCTTTTCACAGTAACTTCATACTTGTGACAATAAAAGCCTATTGTTATTAAGACAGAATTTAACCATCTCACGTTGATATTATATGGCATTCCCATCTCCATCCACCAAATTAAACATCCACCACCACCTACTATATAAAAGATGCAATGCAGCAACTCACCAAAGCTCCTTCAATAGCATCTTCAAACCCACGACCTCTACCACCTAGAAGGACAAGGTGCATGGGAACACCACCATCTGCAAGTTCCCATGGAAGTCACACACTGTCCTGTCATGGAACTATATCACCGTTCCTTCACTGTTGCTGGATCAAAGTCCTGGAACGCCCTTCCTAATAACACAGTGTGTGTATCTGCACCAGATGGACTGCAACGATTCAAGACGGTGGCTTGCCACCACCTTCCCAATGGCAATTCGGGACGGCAGTATTAACAGCCATGCTAGCATTGCCTACATCCCATGAAAAAATATTTTGGTGTCTGTCTCCTTTAAGGGGCGACTAGCCATTGACTCCACATGACCCAGAAAACCAATTGGGGACCAGGGTGGGGGTTCACCCTAGCAAGAGTGCGCTATCACTTCAAATTGATTCCAGATGCTGACTGGCAGCCACGAAGCTGTAAGACTCTGTAAGTAAATAAATGTTAGTTGTTTCATACCTAGCTGATAAGCCAAAGTTTACATTGGCGACAAGGATAAAGCAGAGGACTTGTGGTCGCAAGACGTTGAGAACAGAATCAGTTGAGGTCGAACATAGATTGCAAAACAGAAGTGTGCTGCAGGGAAAATGCCTCTATTCAGTCGATTAGATCCCTTTGATGCCCCCACTGAGGATTGAACACAGTATATAGAACATCTAGGTTATTAGTTCATGACCAATGGAATAGAGGAGGACGGGAATCATAGAATTCCTACAGTGCAGAAGGAAGCCAATCGGCCCATCAGGTCTGCATCGACCATCCGAAAGAACACCCTTCCGAGGCCCATGCTCCCAATATATCCCCGCAACCTACCTGACCTTTTGGACATATTTTGTTTATAATTTTTTTTATTAAGGATTTTTATGTTTTGCAAAACAAAGACAATTGTCAACATACATTGAAATAACAGAAAAGAAAAAGAAAAATGATGTATACATCGGTTGTCTTTTGTTATTTACATCGATTGCGGCTTCTTGTTTTGGGTTCTCCGGTGAGTGCTTATTCCCAGCCAGGTTCCCAAACATCCTTCCCCACCCCTTTCTTCTCAACCCTCCCTTCTTCTAATCATCTGGCGTTCCCTGTTTCCTCTTCAGCTCCTATATCTTGCTCCTGTATGATTGGCGTGAGGCCATGTATTTTGTTATTTGCCGAGCCTGGTTGGGCTCCATGTTCCCTCCCCTCTCTTCCCCCCACAACTTTCCTTGGCATTCTTTGTTGTGTCGTAGTTTTCAGCTCCCTCTGGTTTAATGGCTGTTGGCTGCAAAAGGGTCTTGGAACAACTGAGTGAATGGCGTTTTGTAGAAACCTTCTTCCGAACACTGGATGGCGAATTTGATGTTCTCCATCTGGAGAAATTCCGATGGATCGGATAGCCAGTCTGCAGCTTTCGGTGGTGTTGCTGTTCGTCAACCGAGCAGGATACGCCAGCGGGCGATTAGGGAGGCAAGGGCGCGACCCCAGTGGGCGATTAGGGAGGCAGGAGCATCGGCCCTCCTCCCCAGGAATAGATCTGGCTGTTCTGAGGCCTCGACCATCATCCACACCACTTTGGACATTGCTTTGAAGAACCCGCCGAGTCTGGGGCAAGACCAGAACATGTGGGCATCGTTGGCCGGGCCGGTTGGCACTGTTCACACTTATCCTCCACCTCCAGGAAGAACCTGCTCATTCGGGCTCTAGTTTAGTGGGCTATGTGTACCACTTTCAGCTGCATTAGATTTAGCCTTGTGCAAGTGGAGGTGGCGTTTACCCTATGCAGTGCTTCACTCAAGAGTCCCCATCCTATTTCAAACCCCAAGTCCTCCTCCCATTTGTCTCTTTCCAGTAGTCACCCATACAGGTTGCCACAGTTCCACTTTGCTAAGATGTCTACAGCCAGTAGGTCCTCCAGCAATGACTGTTGCGGTGGTCGTGGGTATGTCCTTGTGACTCTACGTAGGAAGTTTTTGACCTGAATATATCTTAGTTCATTCCCCACTGTCAGTTGGAACGTCTCTGTTAGTTCCTCGAATGTTGTCAGTCTGTTGTCTCTGTAGAAGTGCCTAACTGTCAGAGCTGGAGTTCTTGGGTACGATTCTCCGCTCCCCACACGGCGTGGGAGAATCGCAGGAGGGCCCCCCGAAAAAATTCACGCCTCCCTTGCGCCCCCCGCGATCCCCCCCCCCCCCCCCCCCCCGCTCGGAAGAATCGGCGCTCGCTGATTTTCACGGCGAACAGCGATTCTCCGACCCGGATGGGCCGAGCGGCCTGCCGTTCGCGGCCGTTTCACGACGGCGGCAAACACACCTGGTCGCTGCCGTTGTGAAACGGGAGTGAGAAGCCCGTTTGGGGCTTGTAGGTGGCCTAGAAAGGAAAGAGCACCACGACTGTACTCGGGAGGGGACAGGCCCGCGATCGGTGCCCACCGATTGTCGGGCCGGCGTCCAAATCGGACACACTATTTCCCCTCCTCCGCCCCGCAAGATCAAGCCGCCACGTCTTGCGGGATGGCTGAGGGGAAAGACGGCCACCGCGCATGCGCGGGTTCATGCCGTCAGCGCCATGACGTCAGCCGCGCATGCGCGGGTTGGAACCGGCCAACTTGCGCATACGCGGCTGACGTCATTAGGCGCGCCGGCTGCGTCATTCTCGGCGCGACGCCACTGCGACCAGATTTACGGAGCGCCGCTCCTAGCCCCGCCGGGAGGGGAGAATAGAAGGCGAGGAGCGGCCTCCAAGGCCATCGTGAAACTCGGGCGAGTTCACGACGTCCATCCCAATTTTTCCCGGGATCGGAGAATTCTGCCCCTTGTCTCCACCTTTTGAAGGTGGCGTCATTGTTGTGGGCGTGAACCTGAGGTTATTGCAGATGGGAGGCCTGAATGGACATTTCAGTTAGTCCGAAGTGCTGTTGCATTTGGTTCCACGACCGGAGTGTTGCTACCACCAATGGGTGGTTGAGTGTTTGTTTGGTGGGGTTGGGAGCACTACCGTGGCCAGGGCTCGGAGAGAGGTCCCCTCCTCCATTCGCACCCACTCTGCTTCTGGCTCTTTTATCCACCTCTTTACCCTCTCCGCAGTTTCATAGAATTTAAAGTGCAGAAGGAGGCCATTCAGCCCATCGAGTCTGAAAGACCCTTAGGATATGTCTCCAGAACCTTTTTTGGAGGTTGAAAAAGACTATTCTCAGATTGAAGAAGGGTTGACTGTCGTGTATGGAGTAAAGAAGTCCCACCGGTCTGCACGGAAGGCATTTTACCATTGTAACGGCCCACAAACCACTTTTGGGTCTTTTTAAGGAAGACAAGGCTATTCTGCCAATTGCATCAGCAAGAATTCAGTGTTGGGCATCAATCTTATCAGAATACACGTCTACATTCCAACACCAGCCTAGGATGCAGATAGCAAATGTGGATGCATTGAGTCGTCTGCCATTGCCTGAGTGTAGCAGCACACGCATCCACCACTGCAGGAAATTGTGATGGCACTCAGCTTCTTGGATAAGTTGCCAGTTTTAGCACAGCAAATCAAGTATTCGACCAACTAAGTGATGCACAGAATATTAACAGAATGGACCAGTGAGCCAGTGTCGGAAGAGATGAAGCCATATTATATTCGGAAAAACAAAATAAGTTGTGAAGACAGCATCATAATTTGGGGAGCAATAGTCGTCCTTGTAGCAGAAAGGGATTTGCTCTTGGTTGAATTACATCATGCCCATCCAGGTGTGTCAAAATGAAGACGCTCGCCCGGAGTTACGTTTGGTAGCCTGGCATAGATGCCGACATTGAGAGGTTAGTGAAGCACAGCAATCACTGCCAGTTGCAACAGAGGTTGGCTGCTACAGCCAATTTGCACTCTTGGGAATGGCCTGGTTGGCATGGGTGTGTCCCCACATTGATTATGTTGGGCCATTTTTGGGCATGATGTTTTTGCTCCTAATAGAGCCCCATTCAAAGTGGATCGAGGTGTTTGAAATGAAGTTTATGACACCGCATGCCACAGTTAAGAAATTGCATCATTGTTTTGCCACGGGAGAGCTAAAGTAACAATGTCGGATAATGGAGCGGCTTTCATGAGTGTTGAATTTCAGAATCTCACCTCCATGAAAGTCAAAATACATATCCGGACTGCGCTATACCACCCAACATCCAATGGACTGATTGAGCGACCAGTCCAAACGTTCAAGGCAGGTCTTAAAAAGCAGTCAGGTGCAACTCTGGAAACCAGAATGTCTCGATTTCTTCCAGGATACTGGACAACGTGGCATTCTATGACAGGAGTGCCGCCAGTGGAATTATTGATGGGTCAGCCTCTTAGGACCAGGCTACATCGGTGTTTCCAAATTTGCCTGGGAGGTTAGAGGCCAATCAGAGCATTCAGCAGAAAAACCACGATTCAGGCAAAGCAGTAAGGTCATTTGCAATAGATGAACCAGTGTATGTCAGAAATTTCGGAAGCGGACCAAACTGGGTCCCAGGAGTTGTTGTAGCTAAGACAGGAATGCTGTCGTATGAAGTGAATGTACCTCCAGACAGGAGGCTAGTATGAAGCTAATTTTTTTGAGAAAAGACTGTAATTGAAGACACTTCGAAGAAAGGTGACTGATACCAGGTATAAGGTGGCAGGAAATAATTTTCTGCCATTGTTTTGTGAAACAGAACCTGATGATCAATAGAAAAATGAAGGTTGATGAATGGATTGGATTGGATTTATTGTCACGTGTACCGAGGTACAGTGAAAAGTATTTTTCTGCGAGCAGCTCAAACAGATCATTTAGTACATGAAAAGAAAATTAAATGAAAAGAAAATACATAATGAAATGAAATGAAAATTGCTTATTGTCACAAGTAGGCTTCAATTAAGTTACTGTGAAAAGCCCCTAGTCGCCACATTCCAGCGCCTGCTGGGGGAGGCTGGTACGGGAATCGAACCGTGCTGCTGGCCTGCCTTGGTCTGCTTTAAAAGCCAGCGATTTAGCCCAATGAACTAAACCAGCCCCTATGAAAATCGCTTATTGTCACGAGTAGGCTTCAATCTTCAATGAAGTTACTGTGAAAAGCCTCTCGTCGCCACATTCCAGCGCCTGTTCACGGAGGCTGGTACGGGAATTGAACCGTGCTGCTGGCCTGCCTTGGTCTGCTTTAAAAACCAGTGATTTAGCCCAGTGTGCTAAACCAGGGGTTTAATAGGGTAACACAAGGTACACAATGTAAGTACATAGACACCAGCATCGGGTGAAGCATACAGGAGTGTAGTATTAATCAGGTCAGTCCATACGAAGGTTGTTTAGGAGACTGGCAACAGCGGGGAAGAAGCTCTTTTTGAATCTGTTTGTGCATTTTCACAGACTTTTGTATCTCCTGCCTGATGGAAGAAGTTGGAAGAGTGAGTAAGCCGGGTGAGGCGGGGAGAGGGGGGTCTTTGATTATCCTGCCCGTGTTCCCAAGGCAGAAGGAGGTGTAGACAGAGTCAATGGATGGGAGGCAGGTTCGTCTGATGGACTGGGCTGTGTTCACAACTCTCTGAAGTTTCTTGCGGTCCTGGGCCGAGCAGTTGCCATACCAGGCTGTGATGCAGCCCGATAGGATACTTTCTACGGTGCATCTGTAAAAGTTGGTAAGAGTTAATGTGGACATGCCGAATTTCCTTAATTTCCTGAGGAAGTATAGGTGCTGTTGTGCTTTCTCAGTGGTAGTCTCAACGTTGGTGGACCAGGATAGATTTCCGGTGATGTGTATCCCTAGAAATTTGAAGCTGTCAACCATCTCCACCTCTGCCCCGTTGATGCAGACAGGGGCGTGTACAGTACTTTGCTTCCTGAAGTAAATGGCCAGTTCTTTAGTTTTGCTGGCATTGAGGTATAGGTTGTTGTTGCATCACCCCACTAGGTTCTCTATCTCCCTCCTGTATTCTGACTCATTGTTGTTCGAGATCTGACCCACTATGGTTGTATCGTCAGCAAACTTGAAGTTAAATTAAATGAAATGAAACTTGTAGATTGAGTTGGAACCAAATGTTGCCATGCACTCTTGTGCATATAGGGAGTATAATTGGGGGCTATGTACACAGCCTTGCGGGGCCCTGGTACTGTGGACTATTGTGGAGGAGGTGTGGTTGTTTATTCTTACTGATTGTGGTCTGTGGGTCAGAAAGTCGAGGATCCAGTTGCAGAGTGAGGAGCCAAGTCCTCGGTTTTGGAGCTTTGATGTGAGCTTGGCTGGGATTATGATGTTGAAGGCGCTGCTGTAGTAAATAAATAGGAGTCTGATGTAAAAATCCTTGTGGTTGAGATGCTCTAGGGATGAGTGTAGGGCCAGGGAGATGGCGTCTGCTGTGGACCGGTTGCGGCGGTATGCGAATTGCAGTGGATCAAGGTGTCCTGCGAGTATGGAGTCGATGCGCTTTATGACCAACCTCTCGAAGCATTTCATTGTGACTGAAGTCAGGGCCACAGGTTGGTAGTCATTGAAGCACGTTGCCTGGATCTCCCTTGGCACCGGTATGATTGTGGTCTTCTTGAAACAGGTGGGGACCTCAGAGTAGAGTAGTGACAGGTTGAAGATGTCCGCGAACAATCTGCCAGCCGGTCCGCGCAGGCTCTGAGTACATGATCATGGAAGGCCAATCTGACTTCAGAAGCTGTGATGGTGGGTATGGGTGCGTTTTGGGTTGCTGGAGCACTCGACAGGTGATCGATGGTTTCCTGATCGAACCGAGCATAAAATGCATTGAGCTCATCAGAGAGGGGTGCGCTGCTGCTGGAAATGCTACTCGGCTTCACTTTTTAGCCCGTTATGTTGTTTAGGCCTTGCCACAACTGACGAGAGCCCGTAACGCTAGTCTGTGACTCAAGCTTGTTCTGGTATTGTCTCTTGGCATCCCGGATGGCTTTGCGGAGGTTGTATCTGGAATTCTTGTAGAGGTCAGGTCTCCTGACTTGAACGCTTCAGACGTGTCCTTCAGTTGGGAGTCAATCTCCCAATTAAGCAGTGGTTTCTGGTTGGGGAACGTACGTACTGCTTTCTTTGGCACGCAGTCATTTGCTGATGAATTCTGTGACGGTGATGGCATACTCATTTAGGTAGGTCACTGAGTTCTTAAATATGGACCAGTCCACTGTCTCCAAGCAGTCACATAGGAGCCCTTCTGTTTCCTCGGACCAGTACTGCACGACCTTCTTAGCGGATTCTCCCGCTTAAGTTTCTGCTTGTATGCCGGGAGAAGGAGCACAGGCTACATCTCAACCATAAAGAAAGCAAAGAATGGGACAGGAACTTTGCTTCCTGCCAGGAGCAAGATCAGTTATACAGTGTTCTTGGAACGAGATGCCCAGGAAATGGACAATAGGAGAAGGTTTGGACATTCGCTTGAGGTTCATGGACAGAATTTACAGGAAAGATGACTTATTGAATACTTATGAGGTCTGCTCAGACTTTGATAAATTTTTTTAAATGGATGATTGATCCATTGAAGAATACATCATGGAATTTAACAACAATAATCTTAATTCGTGTCACAAGTAGGCTTACATTAACACTGCAATGAAGTTACTGTGAAAATCCACAAGTCGCCACACTCCAGCCCCCGTTTGGGTCCACTAAGGGAGAATTCAGAATGTCCAATTCATCTTACAAGCACATCTTACGGGACTTGTGGGAGGAAACCAGAGCACCCAGAGGAAAACCACGCAGACAAGGGGAGAACGTGCAGACTCCGCACAGACAGTGACCCAAGCTGGGAATCGTACACGAGTATATGGCACTTGAAGAAACGGTGCTAACCACTGTGCTACCGTGCCGCCCAAACCAACTATAGAAGAGATTGCAGCAATTCCACTTGGAAATTCCTAAATCACCACTTGCTTTTAAATTATTGGACTGTGTTAGGATATCAAAAATAGATGGGCTCTTGGTTTGAACATGACTTAAATTGAGAGAGAGAGCGAGAGAGAGAGAGATAGGCTTTTGGATCAAATGTCCAAAACCATAAAACATTTCTGGGAACTTATTTAGATGCAAAGCATTTCAGGACTTTTTGAATATAGGGCCCAAATGTCCATCCGAAAGAAGAGTTATAAACAAAAAGTGCTGGGATAGAGAAACTTTTGGGAACCACAGCAGACAGTGGGACTTGGGCAATTATGGAAGGAAGATAAACCCCAGGAATAGCTAAAAGGTGGTCAACAAGTGCTTCAGATTCAACTCTGTATCATTATGTGTTGAATTGCCCAAAATTGTAAAACAAGTTTTTGAGACAACACATGACATGGAAGGTGAGAACTATATCAACCAAATGAGGAGAACTTTATTAACCAATCAGAAGGAATGGCATTGGTTACCAGAAGCTTCAGTCTGGTAATCAGTATCCTAGTCGCAGATAGTTCAATTGTGCAGATCTAGATAGTGGGTGTCCATCCGTCCATGGTATGTGAAGTGGACTGACTGAACTGTTACATGGATTCTTTAAGTGGGAAGATTGAAGTAAAGTAAAATAATATAACAGTTCTACGTGTTTCAGCTTTGGTGGTGGTAACCCATTGAAGTCACTAAAAATAATAATAATCCCGTGCAAAATAGCAGGGGTTGATGTGTTGGGTGCTCTGGATCCGTGAAACACATACAGGCCACCAACACTTAAAATAGTATAACACTATTTCATTAAACTATAAACTGCTGAACATACTTTTACTGTGGGTTACACAATGTTAGATTAACTAAAGACCTGTGCCTGTCCTAACCAGTCGAATCACTCAACACGTGGTGAGAATCTGTGCTGTAATCTATAAACTCTTGTGCTTCTGAAAGGCTGCATCCTGAATGAGCGGGAAAACTGATGCCCTCTGTCTTTATAGTGAATGTGTTCTAACTGGTGATTGGCTGCGGTGTTTGTGCAAGTTGATTGGTGCTAGTGTATGTCCATCAGTGTGTGTGTCTGCACCATGATACACTGGTGTATATTATGACATCCCCCCTTTAAAAAAAATTTGCATATATGTGTCAATAAATAGTGTGAGTGCGTGGACAATGTTCCTAACTATATGTATGGTGCGAAGACGTATTTACAGGACTATGTACAGGAAAACTAAGCTATATACAAGGGAAGGTGCCTAGCGCAGAGAACTAGTATGCAACAAAATGAACGAGAACAGTACTATATACAAACCAAGAAAAACGATTAAACAAGGCAGGGAAACAACACAGAGAATCCATAAATTTGCAAAGTTCATAAATTCAGTCTCTGAGGTGGGCGGCGAATTCTGGTTGACCGCCTCAAGGGTGGGTCGAGAGCCGCCAGGTCAGGAGCTGGTTGAACTGCATCACAGTTAGGAGGAGGCAGAGTGATCGGAAGCTCTGCACAGTCCATTGCAGGGTCAGCAGGGGAGCGATCCCGAGGATCCTGTGGCGATCATGGAACAAAGCGAAGGGCACGCCGATTGCGGCGCAGAATGGATCCATCTGGTAGCCGAACCAGGAACGAGAGGGGGGCCATCTGCCTAAGGACAACAGCAGTTGCAGACCAGCCACCATCCGGGAGATGGACGTGAACATTGTCGTTCGGCTGGATAGCGGGGAGATCAGCAGCACGTGAATCAGGTGTCACCTTTTGCTGCACCTGAGACTTCTGCATTTTGTGAAGAACTGGAACATGGTCGAGATTCGGTACATGGATAGACGGCACCGTCGTCCTCAGGGTGCCATTCATTAACAACTGTGCGGGCAACAGACCATTGGAGAGCGGGGCGGAGCGATAGGCCAACAAGGCTAGATAGAAGTCAGACCCGGCATCGGCAGCCTTGCATAGGAGCCTCTTGATGAAGTGAACCCCCTTTTCTGCTTTGCCATTGGTCTGAGGGTACAGGGGACTGGATGTCACATGGGCAAAGTTGTACCGCCGGGCGAAACTGGCCCATTCCTGGCTGGTGAAGCAGGGGCCATTTTCCGACATCACCTTGAGCGGGATGCCGTGGCGAGCAAATGTCTCTTTGCATGCCCGAATGACTGCGGACGAACTGAGGTCGTGCAATCTGGTAGTTTGAAAAGTAGTCGACAATCAGGACATAGTCCCTACCCAATGCGTGGAACAGGTCGATGCCCACCTAGGTCCAAGGCGATGTGACCAACCCATGGGGCAGCAGAGTGTCCCGTGGTTGGGCTGGCTGAAAGCTCTGGCAGGTGGGGCAGTTGAGTACTGCGTTGGCAATGTCGTAATTGATACCGGGCCAGTACACAGCTTCACGGGCCCGTCAGACACTTTTCAACGCCCAGATGGCCCTCGTGTAACTGTTTCAGGACAAGCTGGCGCATGCTATGCGGGATCACAATGCGGTCTAGGTTCAGGAGAACCCCATCAACGACTGCCAGATTGTCTCTTCTGTTATAAAACTGCAGGCATTGGCCCTTGAGCCATCCGTCTGTCATGTGGTGCATGACACGCTGTAGCAGGGGGTCAGCCGCCGTTTCGCGGCGAATTTGGTTCAGGCGTTCATCCGATGCAGGTAAATGGGAGGCTGCGAACTCAACCTGGGCGTCGACCTGCAAACGAACCCCGCAGGGTCACATGGAGTGGTGACTGACCTGGAAAGGGCGTCTGCAATGATGAGGTCCTTGCCTGGGGTGTACACCAGTTGGACATCATACCGCCAGAGCTTGAGCAGGATGCACTGGAGGCGAGGCGTCATGTCGTTCAAGTCCTTCTGTATTATATTGACGAGCGGGTGATGGTCGGTCTCGACAGTGAATTAGGGAAGCCCATAAACATAGTCGTGAAACTTCACCACACCGGTCAGAAGGCCCAGGCACACCTTTTCTATCTGCGCGTAGCGCTGCTCCGTAGGGGTCATTGCCCGTGACGCATATGCAACGGGGGCCCATGACGAGGCCTCATCACGTTGCAAAAGCACGGCTCCAATGCCAGACTGAATGGCGTCCGTAGAGATTTTTGTCTCCTTTGCCGGATCAAAGAAGGCCAGAACTGGGGCCGTGGTTAGTTTGGCCTTTAGTTCCCTCCATTCGAGCGCATCGGCAGGGAGCCACTGGAAGTCCGTTGTCTTCCTGACCAGATTCCTGAGAGCCGTAGTATGAGAGGCGAGGTTAGGGATGAACTTGCCTAAAAAGTTTACCAACCCCAAGAACCGGAGGATCGCTTTCTTGTCGTCTGGCGTTTTCATGGCAGTGATTGCAGCAACTTTGTCCTCATCCGGCCGCACAGCCAAATGGGATATGTGGTCCCCTGGGAATTTGATATCTGACTGACCGAAAGCGCATTTAGCTCTATTGAGGCGGAGGCCATGTTCGTGTATGCGTTTGAAAACGCGCTTGTGGCGATTGATGTGCTCCTGCGGGGTGGTGGACCAGATTATTATGTCATCGAGGTAGACGCGAACACCTTCGATTCCCTCCATCATTTGTTCCATGATTCTGTGAAACACCTCGGACGCCGAGATGATCCCAAATGGCATTCTGTTGTGACAATATCTTCCAAAGGGGGTATTGAATGTGCATAGCTTTCTGCTAGATTCATCTATCTGGATTTGCCAGAAGCCTTTTGAGGCATCAAGCTTTGTGAAGAGCTTGGCGTGAGCCATTTCACATGTGAGTTCTTCACGCTTGGGAATTGGGTAGTGCTCCCTCATAATATTTCGATTAAGATCCTTGGGATTTATACAAATTCTCAATTCACCAGACGGCTTCTTTACACATGCCATGGAACTAACCCAGTCGGTTGGTTCCGTGACCCTGGAGATCACTCCTTGGTCCTGGAGGTCTTGGAGCTGTTGCTCGATGCGGTCCTTAAGGGCCCTGGGACCCTGCGAGGTGCGTGTACCACAGGCATGGCGTTCGGCTTGAGTAGAATCTTGTATGTATATGGGAGCGTGCCCATGCCCTCGAAGATGTCGTGGTACTGTTGGATAATGGCGTTGAGTTGCACCCTGAAGTTGATGTCTGGATCGGCAGACGCATCAATGGGAGAGAGAGAATGTCGACTTGAAAAGGCGCCTTCGGGTCATCGCTGTCAAATTCGGGGGACAGGTCTGGGTCAGGCTCGTTGACCTGTGGGCTGAATGGCTCGGACATCCCTGCGAGGCTGGCTGGAGCGATGAAAGCTAGCAGGCTGAGTTGATCTGCATAAAGCAGCATAGTGGCCAAGTTTGCCACATTGCAAACATCGTCGGGACTTGGCGGGACACTGCCGCTTTAAGTGGGCGGAGCCACAGTTGCCCCACGCTGTTGCATCAGTGCGTTCGTTGCACCACCGCGCATGTGCAGTGCGATCCGGCATGGTGCACGCCTGCGCATTACGTTCGTCGACATCGCC
Source organism: Scyliorhinus canicula (assembly GCF_902713615.1). Classification (NCBI taxonomy): domain Eukaryota; kingdom Metazoa; phylum Chordata; class Chondrichthyes; order Carcharhiniformes; family Scyliorhinidae; genus Scyliorhinus; species Scyliorhinus canicula. The sequence continues at coordinate 195,637,590 of NC_052147.1, read as the reverse complement.
GTCCCCTCGTTCGGTGCGTCCAAGAGCGGGAGCCCGCGAAAAGCTTGGGAAATGGCCGCCTTCATCCAGGCTGAGGCCCTGGAGCAATTTGATGACTCGGACCCATTCTGGGATGTGGGAATACCGACTGGTGGAGTGCTCGTGGAGCACGCAGGTCTCAATGGCAATCGCTCGGGTGAGCTGCTTGACCTTAAGAAGCTGCTGGCGAAGGGGGTCCGACCGAACACCGAAAACAATTTGGTCGCGTATCAGGGAGTCGGAGGTGACCCGTAGTTGCAGGACTGTGCAAGGATACAGAGGTGGGTGGTAAAGGACTGGAAAGGTTCGTCCTTACCCTGTAAGCGCTGCTGGAAGATATAGCGCTCGAAGCTTTCGTTCACCTCGACATTGCAGTGGCTGTCAAACTTTAGGAGGACCGTCTTGAACTTTTAGATTTATCTTCCCAATCGGCGAAGGTGAGAGAATTAAAGATGTGTATGGCATGGTCCCCGTCTGTGGAGAGGAAGAGAGCAATCTTCCTGACGTCTGAGGCAGCTTCCAGGTCCATGGCCTCTAGGTATAGCTGGAAGTACTGTTTGAAGAGCTTCCAGTTGGACATCAGGTTGCCGGTAACGTGGAGCGGAGGCGGCGAGCAGACACTGTCCATTTTGCAGGATGGCTGTAGACTGGTGGAAGGCAGATCACTGGCAGGTAGGTCTAAGAAGTTCTAACATCCCTCAACTACTGGTACCATGATGTGTTGGGTGCTCTGGATCCGTGAAACACATACAGGCCACTAACACTTAGAATAGTATAACACTATTTTATTAAACTATAAACTGCTGAACATACTATTACTGTGGGTTACACAATGTTAGATTAACTAAAGACCTGTACCTGTCCTAACCAGTCGAATCACTCAACACGTGGTGAGAATCTGTGCTGTAATCTATAAGCTCTTGTGCTTCTGAAAGGCTGCATCCTGAATGAGCGGGAAAAGTGATGCCCTCTGTCTTTATAGTGAGTGTGCTCTAACTGGTGATTGGCTGCGGTGTTTGTGTATGTTGATTGTATGTCCATCAGTGTGTGTGTCTGCACCATGATATACTGGTGTATATTATGACAGGGGTAAATAATTTTACCAGTACTGATATCATATCGGTTGAAATACCTTTACTGTGAATTAAACCATCAATGTAAAAGGCTCAAATGAAGCTGGACTTGGAGCATGATAAAGCGATTGTCTTTGCAGGATCTGTAGATTTGCAATTTACACAGTTGGGACATTATTGTGTACTTTTAAGGCCGATCATCTCGATCTCTGGACAGAATGTTAAAGAGGTATTATTGTCAGCTGGAGATTGGGATTTAAAGGAGAAGATGCAAATTATTATGAAACCACACCGACGATTTGCACATCCCTCTAGCTATAGGTCGAAGGTTCGATTAAATGATGCAGGGGTACTGGATGAAAGATACACGAGATTTGTCAAGGATGTTGGTGAAAAAGTTGAGATATGTAAAAAGTAGAGAATAGTATCGCCACCAGTATCTTCTACTGGCGAGAGACTTTAATGAAATTGTAGTAATGGACCTCAAATTATGAGATAAAGAAAAAAAGATTTTTCTTCTACATTTTGTAGACCTAGCAACTAGATTTAGTTTATAGTCGGTGTGGTCTCTGGAGTCTCAATGTTAACACATTTGATATTGTATTCTGTGCCTGTTACTTAACTGCCTTTCACCAATAAATCGCTTTGTTAACTACTGGAATGTACGTCTCGTACGTCTCGAGCCACCACATTGACGATGAGGTAAATGTTTCAATTGCAGCTGACAGGTGCCATGAACTGAGGTGGGAAGGACTGACAGTTGAACATAAGAACATAAGAACTAGGAGCAGGAGTAGGCCATCTGGCCCCTCGAGCCTGCTCCACCATTCAATGAGATCATGGCTGATCTTTTGTGGACTCAGCTCCACTTTCCGGCCCGAACACCATAACCCTTAATCCCTTTATTCTTCAAAAAACTATCTATCTTTATCTTAAAAACATTCAATGAAGGAGCCTCTACTGCTTCACTGGGCAAGGAATTCCATAGATTCACAACCCTTTGGGTGACGAAGTTCCTCCTAAACTCTGTCCTAAATCTACTTCCCCTTATTTTGAGGCTATGCCCCCTAGTTCTGCTTTCACCCGCCAGTGGAAACAACCTGCCCGCATCTATCCTATCAATTCCCTTCATAATTTTATATGTTTCTATAAGATCCCCCCTCATCCTTCTAAATTCTAAAGTGTACAGTTCCAGTCTGCTCAACCTCTCCTCGTAATCCAACCCCTTCAACTCTGGGATTAACCTAGTGAATCTCCTCTGCACACCCTCCAGTGCCAGTATGTCCTTTCTCAAGTAAAGAGACCAAAACTGAACACAATACTCCAGGTGTGGCCTCACTAACACCTTATACAATTGCAGCATAACCTCCCTCGTCTTAAACTCCACCCTATAGCAATGAAGGACAAAATTCCATTCGCCTTCTTAATCACCTGTTGCACCTGTAAACCAACTTTTGCGACTCATGCACTAGCACACCCAGGTCTTTCTGCACAGCAGCATGCTTTAATATTTTATCATTTAAATAATAAACCCATTTGCTGTTATTCCTACTAAAATGGATAACCTCACATTTGTCAACATTGTATTCCATCTGCCAGACCCTAGCCCATTCACTTAACCTATCCAAATCCCTCTGCAGACTTCCAGTATCCTCTGCACTTTTCACTTTACCACTCATCTTAGTGTCATCTGCAAACTTGGACACATTGCCCTTGGTCCCCAACTCCAAATCATTTATGTAAATTGTGAACAATTGTGGTCCCAACACTGATCCCTGAGGGACACCACTAGCTACTGATTGCCAACCAGAGAAACACCCATTAATCCCCACTCTTTGCTTTCTATTAATTAACCAATCCTCTATCCATGCTATTACTTTACCCTTAATGCCATGCATCTTTATCTTACGCAGCAACCTTTTGTGTGGCGCCTTTCTGGAAATCCAGATATACCACATCCATTGGCTCCCCGTTATCTACCGCACTGGTAATGTCCTCAAAAAATTCCACCAAATTAGTTAGGCACGACCTGCCCTTTATGAACCCATGCTGCGTCTGCCCAATGGGACAATATCTATCCAGATGCCTCGCTATTTCTTCCTTGATGATAGATTCCAGCATCTTCCCTACTACTGAAGTTAAGCTCACTGGCCTATAATTACCCGCTCTCTGCCTGCCTCCTTTTTTAAACAGTGGTGTCACGTTTGCTAATTTCCAATCCATCGCGACCACCCCAGAGTCTAGTGAATTTTGGTAAATTATCACTAGTGCATTTGCAATTTCCCTAGCCATCTCTTTTAGCACTCTGGGATGATAATTCTTACATGTAATTTGATTATGAACCTCACGTTCCTGCAGGAAACTGATTTGAAGACCTTTGACAAGGCTCTCAATTATCCACCAACATTATAAGTTTAACTCTGCAGTGAGAGACCATGAAGAGCTGTCTCAGCTGTCATAGGCAGGCTTTGCCAGCTTGCTGAGCGCTGTGAGTTTGGGACCGCGCTTAAGTGATATGTTGCATGACCAGCTGGTTTGTGGGATCCATAAAGTGATATCCAGAAGCTGCTCCTGGCTAAAACCACTATGATGTTGGAAAAAGTGACTGAGATAGCTCAGGCAATGGAGTGCACCGAAAAAGGCACCACTGAGCTCCAAAGCGTGGCTAAAGGAGAGGTTAATCAAGTATAAGGCAGTGTGGCCACAATGTGCGTGGCAGGATCAACAGGCACAGCTGAGAACCAGACACTGTCCTCAGGACCCGACCAGAGTCAAAGGACTGGAAAAAGACAGGATGTCAACCCAAGTCGCTGGGGTGAACTGCTACCGTTCCAGGGGAGACCATCGGCAGGAGACCTGTCATGTCCAGGAGTTTGCGTGTTTCTGATGCAACCGATGGGGGCACATTCAAGTTCGTTGCCGCACTAGACGAAGTGTTTTAAAGCAAAAAAACAAAACAACAGCAGCAGCGCCACTGAACATAGTGGAGAAGAGCTCTGAAGAAAAGCATTGCATTGGTTGAATGCAGTCCAATTGAATAAGACGGCCACGATTGAAATTGTCTTAAGGGTAAACTATAAACCCCTGAAATGAAAGTCGACATCGGTGACCATGGGACAGCAGACTTTCCAAAATATTGATGCGGGAACTCAGCCTTTAAACTTGAAGAGTACCGCAGTCAAGCTTCCACTTTTAAAAATCCTTGGAACCACAAACACGCCTGTGGTGTACAAAGGGCGGGAGACAATTCTGCCATTAGTTGTCATGGAAGGGATAATGGGAAGTGACTGGTTACAGAAAATTAGGCTCAATTGGATGGAAATATCCAATGGTGTTCTCAAATATGTCTGAAGAAGGCACAAAGACATTTTTCACAAGGATCTAGGCCGGGTTAAAGGCGTCAAAGCCAAAATTTATGTCCATCCGAATTCAACGCCCAAATTCTTCAGAGCTAGACCTGTACAATACACATTGCATCAGAAGGCTGAAGCAGATTTGAAGAGATTGGAAGACCGGAGCACAATCAAGCTGGTTCAGTTTTCCGAGTAAGGGGTGTCAATAGTCCCTATTCTCAAACCAGATCGTTCGTTAAGAATTTGTGGGGACTATAAACTAACCATAAATCGCGCTGCCCAGGTTGAAAAGTATCTGATTCCCTGGATTGAAGACCTCTATACTAAGCTGGCGGGGCGCTTTCCTATTCAAAATTGGGCCTTAGTCTTACTATCTACAATTAGAATTGGACAAAGCGTCTCAATATTTTGCCACAATAAACACCCACAAATGCATCTTTCAGTACACAAGACTATCGTTGGGCACTGGTTCAGTCTGCACTATTTTCCAGCCTAGGATGGAAAATCTCCTGCAACGAATTCTTAATGTGATGGTCAATGACACTACCCATGACGAACATGGACGGGATTCTCCCTTTTGGGGACTAATTCCCCATGCCCGCCAGAAAATGGGAGCGAATCATTCTGGACTTTTTCCTCGAAAGTCCGGGGTGATTCCCCATTTTCCAGGGGGCTAGCAGGGCCCCGGTGTGCATCCTGCAGCTCTGGCTGCCGGCGGGACCCTGCTGTCCAGATTGTGTGGCCGCGCATGCGCAAGGCGGCCGCAAGCGGGTCCGCGCGGAGGACGATAAGTCCCCCCTGATCATGATGGCCCGCCGATCCGTGGCCCCCGATCGCAGGCCTGGCCACCGCTGAGGCCCCACCCAGAGTCAGATTCTCCCCGCCGCCCACCAGGACCGCCACCGCGGCTGCGGGTTCGAGCTCCCATCAGGTGGTACCAGATGTAAACCACGGCGGTGGGAGTTGGACCGGTTGACCGCGCCAAATTGGCATGGGGGCCTGTTCCAACAGCGCCCGACCGGTGCCGCATCGACCAGGTGCGCCACTGGCAGGTTTCGGAGAATCGCGGAAGTGTCGTTGCGCCGGATTTCCGGCGTGAACGGCTATTCTCCGCCCCCCCGCCGGACGCAATTTTGGCATGGAGGGTCGGAGAATCCAGCCCCATGTCTAGCCTGGAGGAAGTATTAAAGAGGTTGGGGGGGCGTGGGGGTCCACCTAAAGTGCACAAAGTGTACTTTCCAGGTCTCAGAACTGGCATACATAGGGTTTTGCATTGATGCAACAGAATCGCATGCCTTGGAAGAAAAGATCAAGGAATACACAAAGTCCCTGCACCCAAAAATGTCAGCGCGCTCAAATCTTTCCTCGGTATGGTAAATTACTATAATATGGAAGGTTGATCTCAAATTAAGCCACAACATTACACCAGGTACCAAACAAGAAACAGTGGTGGCAATGGAGGTAGCCCCAAGAAAAAGCCTTCCAATTTGTGAAGCAAGCATTCCAGTCCTCGAACCCCTCTTAGTGCTTTTTGACCCCAGAAAACCAACCAGGCTGACGCATCCTCTTAGAGTAGAGGGGCAGTTTTATCCCACAAAATGGGAGATGGTTCTGAGCACCCAATCGCCTTTGCGTTGAGGACTCGATCAGAAGCCGAACGGAACAATGCCCAGATCAAGAAGGAGAGTTTAGCAGTTACATACAGTGTGAAGAAATTCTCCATATATATGTGTATGGACGGCGGTTTGATAAAGTGACTGACCATTAGCCATTTCAGGACCTTTTAAGAGAGAACAAGCCCATATCACCCATAATCTCGGTGAGGGTGCAACATTGAGCCTTACCGCTGGCGGCCTACAATTGTGCTTTTCAGCACCAGCCTGGCATGCAAATTGCCAATGCAGATGCATTAAGTCACCTGCCCCTGCAAAAGAGCATTCCATGCACCAGATCCCCAGGAGATCACACTGGCTTTGAACTTTCTATACACCCTGCTAGCTTCTGTCAGACATAACCGAAACTGGACACAAAGAGACCCCATACTCACAAAGGTGAAAAGAATGAAACAGACAGGGTGGCGCTATAACAAAGCTAGGAAACTTTGACAAAGAGTCATTCAGACTGGAAACATCATCTCCCTTTTCTCTCCACAGATGCTGCTAGACATGCTGAGATTGTCTCGTATTTTCTGTGTTTGTTTCAGATTGCAGCATGGGCAGTAACTTACTTTTATCTTCTTGGCCTGGACCTTCTAAACAGCTGCAATGATAGTCCTTGGATCGACATGGTAGGTCTAAATATCCCTGATTCAATCTGATGTGCATTGCTACTGGGACCTTCCAAACCCAGCTTTCACAGAAACATGCAGCACAGTGTACCTAAGGGAACTCCATCAGAGCAAAGTAGAGTGACAGGAAGACAGAATTTTGGGGCACTGGCTGAGGTCCAATCTGAATATTTGTGAATGGGTGAGTGAATGAATGGTTGAGTGAGTGGATAGGTAGTTAGGGGGGAGGTGGTTGGGTGGGTGAGGTTGGTAGGTAGATGGGGTAAGTAGGGTGGGTAGGATGGATGGATAGGTGGATAAGATGATGAAGGGGTTGACTGAAGGGGTTAAAATCATTACAGCTACAGAAACTGCATGAAACTGCTGGAACTGCAGAAACACGAGGAACAATGGACAAAGAGGAACATTGATATACCATCAGACTCCATAATTAGATGATTATGTCAGGAGCTCACAGTTCTTTCCTGTTTATGTCTGTTACCTGCAGAAACACAAGGAACAATGGACTCCCAGACTCCGTCATTAACTGATCCCTTCTTCTTCCTGGGCAGTCACTCGGGGTCGAGGATGACTTGTATTCCTCTCCGGGGAGGTGGGTACAGCGCTGGCTGAATAGTCCAATCCTGGATCTGCAGACTCTGACACAGGTTTGGCAGCTGGTGTTTGATGAAGTGGGTGGGATGCTCTGGATTCTGCATTCTCTTTGCGCTGTTTACGATTGACCTGTGCGTGCTCAACCCTGTCGCCCTCAAAGTTCTAAGGCAAGCGATTCCCATGTGTCGATGGGGATGCTACATTTATTTAGGGAAGTTTTCAGAATGTTCTTGTAGCATTTCCTCATCCCTCGCAGTGATCACTTGCATTGCGGAGCTCGAAGTAGAACACACGTTACGGGAGTCTGGTGTCGGGCATATGGACAATGTAGCCAGCCCACTGCAGCAAGTCGAGCATGACTGGGAATATTGGGAGAAGACGGTCATGTTGCTACACCTGTCCTGCCAGTGGATTTGCAGGATTTTGTGGAGGCAACGTTGATGCTATCTCTCCCAAGCATTTGAGGTGTCTGCTGTACATTGTTCATGTTTCTGATGAATGCAGGAGAGCGGAGACCAGAGCTGCTCTGTAAACCATGAGCTAGTTGCAGGACTTGATGTTGTGCCGAGTGGAGGCTCCCGAGGAATGGGAAATGATCCACATAGTCCAGGGGCTCACCATGGATCTTGATGATCGGGGGCAGTTTGTGTGGCAGGAACGGGCTGGTCGAGCACCTTTGCTTTCCAGTTGTTTTGTCTGAGGTCCGTTCTGTCATATGTCCTGGTGGATGGATCAATGATGATATGTTGCTCGGCCTCTGAGTGTGCACATACACAGGTGTCGTCTGCGTACTGCAGCTCGCTGGCAGGTGTTGGGGTAGTCTTGGTTCTGGCCTGGAGGCGTTGCCGGTCTCCCGCTTTGCCGGTAGGTTAGCTCCACTCCAGTGGGGAGTTTCAAAGCTTCACCGATAACGGGTCAGGGATTCACGTAGTTGTAATTGAGAATCGATTACTTCAGAATGATGGGTAATGCAAATGACCTGTAACCGAGCTTAACAGTTACATGATCCTTGTATTCCTTTGGTCGGAGAGTCTGTGGGCCACATGATGGTGACAGGTTTCCCTGCTTATAGCTTGAATAACGATTTGAAACGAGAACTCCCGTGTGTCGTCTGGTCACTTGAGGGGAACGAGGTACATGGTAGTTGGATAGCTATGAAGTTCCCTAACAAATGGCAACTCAGATGGGATCTGCTGAGGCCAGCTGTGAGGTGTGTATTATGTTCCTTGATTATACTCCCAACTGGGTGCTGTTCTAGACCAGCAGCCGAAGAGCGAATGCAAATCGAGAGTACACCAGATGAAGGGAGTACGAGGGAAATGCTGTTCATTGTAGCTGGACAGCTGTGAAGGTTTCCGCAAGGTGACAACCTTAGAGCGGCCAAACAAACCGCGACCGTTCAGAGAATCTGTTAGTCATGGCGTTAATGCCAATAAGACAAGTGGCAAAAAAGCGGAACTTGAGTTCACTCCAGAATGGGGAGGTGATCTGTTCCTTCACGTAGCCTACAAATGCTGTAAACTGTGGCCATCTAAAATGGCCTCCCGTGTAGAATGATGGGAAATGTGGTCAGGTTGGAACACAGACAAGCTGCAGCTTGTGTATTTGCAAATGGCAGCCCAGAAATATGCAGGAATTCACACCTGCAAATGGGCCATTCAAGGTGATTAAAGTAACAATGGGACCATCAGATCCATCACATCATATTCCAGATTGAACGGCACCGAGCTCCTGCTCGGATTGGCCACTGAGTGCCCAGCCCAAAAGTCATGTGGCAGCCCCTGATTGGATGTGACCAATCAGAGGGTGGAACCCTGAGGAATTGATTGACAGTGACCCCAAAACCACCCACAAAAGAAGCGGGGGAAACGCAACGCAAGAACAGGCAATGCAACCATCTTTTCTGCCTCTTTTGGGGGACCGGCTTCTGTCATCCAACTGCAGCACGTCAACCAGCCACGTTTAAGGACCCTGCGCTCTCCACCAGAGATTCGACACTCAGCCTAGACGAACCAGACAACCTCCAGCCGCCACACGTGGGAACCAGTCTTATCGAACCTGCACAGAGCCAGTCACTTGGAAGTTAAGTAAAGGTCGTTTAACTGCTAGACATAGTCTAATGTGTAGTAGCGTGTAATTTATTAAGTATAGAAGTAATCCTAGGTTCAATAATAAACTGTGATTATACTAAATACTAGTTGTGTGATGATTTGTCTAATACACGGAACACACTCGCACACTTATTATTATTAAAAGAGACAGAAGTTAACAAACTACTTGGCAAAATGCAAAAACGGGGTGGATTCCATCAGGCAACCTACTGACCTGTTATAAGTGGTGGAAGGCTCAAACAAGTGATATAAATTGAGAAAGCCACTGTGCTGATCTTGACTTTATACTTACAGAAACCAAAGGTCATTCAGAAGTATGTGGGGACGGCAGCTCCCCTAGCGATGATGCAGATCACTGCAGCTGACCGACCCCTCCCAGATTGGGATTTAGTAAAGTACGAAGAACAATGTGAGAATTGAAAGAAAAAGGGGACCATTAACCTCCATATAACATACCCACTGCTTCCCTACCTGTAGTATGGATGGCTACTTATCAAACGGTGTTGAAAGCAAAGCGCAACAGGGCCCAGATAAGGAACATTGTAACGGTGCCATTTACTACTACAGAGAGACAAATGTTATTACAGGAGTTACCCACCCCTAAGAAAAATAGTGGAAACAGATTTTTGATAGAAAGTTGATGAGCTACAAGAAGTTCATGCCTTGGTTCAAGCAAAAGTGGATAAGGGGTCCTGGGATAGAGTAGATTGATAAAATGAAAAAATTAGGTTGGCCAAACGGTAAATAAAATACAGGCTTGATGTTGAACAATTCCTGAATCCAGCTCTGAGTCGACTTGTGAAGTCTCTCTGGGTTTCATATCAGTAATAGGAAGTTAAAGATGTGAAATAAAGAGGAAATGATTGTGATTACTTAGTCAGTTAAAGTTAAAATGACCAAATGACTATTATTATTTTCTTTTTGAGTTATTGCTTCATAATTTAGGCAATAACTAAATTCCCTGGGGAAAAACTGTAGAAATTAGAATAGGAGGGAAAAGTATAACATTTGAGAAGGTGAAATTCAATATGGCATTTAGAGCATGTTAAAATAAAGTTGGGCAGGGCTATGCAGCTGGATGATTCCAAGAATGTTTTGTCCTGTCCCTTTAGGTTTTGCAGAAAGATAACTCTTTCAGCAGACAATTAATTTGTTTTTAAATCTCCACACAGCTTTTGGATATAACCTCTTACAAATTAAGTTGCACGTTTTTGATAGTTATGGTTGCAGGTGATAATATGTTTGGGTGGGAATGCGCTTGAGATTTTGAATCAACAAAGAAAAGGTGATGCCTGTAAAATCAGGGATTGGAAATTGGCTTAAATGTAACAAAAAAAAAAAGTCACAATGAAGGACAATAGAGGATCCTGTTTTTTTATTTTAATCAAGGGATTGAGAGCTTTAATTTATAATTAATTTTTTTTTTTTGTCATGTTCTGTCTTTTTAAGAGGTTATAGCTGCGAGAGAATTCTGAGAATTAACAGCTTGAAATTTACAAGCTTTGAGAATCTGTGTGTTTCATTAATTTTATGTGGATATTCATAGACCATTGTTTTGGACTACATTTGTTAAAATGTATCTTTCTGGGGAATTAACATTACCTTCTGTTTTTAATAACAGGTATTTTGGAATGTGGCAGAATTAACTTTTGTCTATAAACAGCTCAAGATGTATTTAATTTTTACAAGAATTGGGAATTACAAAATTTTAAGCTTCTGAATTGTTCGATATGTTCAAATGACTGAACCCATTTGTCCCAAGCAGGGTGGACCGGTGCTTTGTTTTACAGGTAACTGTAAATGAAACATGATTTGCAGTAGATTCAAGAATTTGAGAATTAATTTGCAGATTTTCAATATCACAGCAATAATCATGGACTAAAGGATTGAATTGAATTTGGATTTGCTTATTGTCACGTGTACCAAGGTACAGTGGAAAGTATTGTTCTGCGTACAGTTCAGACAGATCATTCCATACATGAAAAGAAAATGCAAAGACCATAACCTATTCAGGCCATTTGTTAATTCCAGACAAGTGCTCATGTCTGGGACATCTGATGGAAACATTGATCAATGAGTATCCGACCTTTGAAAACCAACAAGCCTGGGCGCAAGACGTTGGAATTGCTGGATTAATTTTAATTCTTATGAACTGGTATGCTAAAAAAAGTGAAAAGAAAAAAACGACATTTAAAGGTATTCCAATCAGCAATCATAGAATTTACAGTGCAGAAGGAAGCCATTCGGCCCATCGAGTCTGCACCAGCCCTTGGAAAGAGTATCCTCCACCCTATCCCCATAACTCAGTAACCCCACCTAACCTTTTTGAACACTAAGGGGAATTTAGCATGGCAATCCACCTAACCTGCACATCTTTGGACAGTGGGAGGAAACCAGAGCACCCTGAGAAAACCCACGCAGACACGGGGAGAACGTGCTGAGTCCACACAGACAGTGACCCAAGCTGGGAATTGAACCTGGGACCCTGAAGCTGTGAAGCAACTGTGCTAACCACTGTTTACCGTACTGCCCAATAAAGAAAATACACACAGTCTGGGTGGTTTTGATGGATATATGAACAGAGTTTCTTTTGAAGAGGAGATTAAATATTTTATGGAATATTCCCAGGACTCGTGACTGGGCGAGGATAGTAACTAGTGGGATGCATCAAATTAGTTTGGATTCAGTAATTGAGGGTAGAAGATAGAGACAGGGAATTAAAACAGCAAATGGGAATTAGGTGCAATTCAGTGGAATATTTAAATCTGACATTGATGGAAATTCTAGCGAACGCAATTCAGGAAACCGGGGAAGGCTTTTTGACGGGCCCTGATGCGCCTACAAGCCAGCCTGAACCAGAGCTCTGAATTTACACCCTTTGAGATAATGACTGGCTGAGTCATGCGATTACCTGAGGGAGTCATTTTGGAAGAGGCCGATGTAGAGCCCCTAAAGGTAAGAGCCGAGATTCTCCCCTACTGGCGGGGCGGGAGGTCCCGGCGTGTTGGAGTGGCGTGAACCACTCCGGCGTCGGGCCGCCCCAAAGGTGCGGAGACCAAGCCCTCACATTGAGGGGCTAGGCCCGCGCCGGAGTGGTTCCCACTCTGTCGGCTGGCGTGAACGGCCTTTGGCGTCACGCCAGCCGGGGCCTAAAGGACTTCGCCGGCCGGCGTACGTCCATGCATGCGCCAGAGCATCAGCGGCTGCTGACGATGGTGAAGAACATGGCGAAGGCGGAAGAAAAAGAGTGCCCCCAGGGCACAGGCCCGCCCGCCGATTGGTGGGCCCCGATCGCGGGCCAGGCCACCGTGGGGGCACCCTCCGGGGTCAGATCACCCCGTGCCCCCCCAGGACCCCAGCGCCCGCCCACGCCGCCAATCCCGCCGGTAAAGTAGGTGGTTTAATCCATGCAGGTGGGAGAGGCTAGTCAGCAGCGGGACTTGGGCCCATCACGGGCCGGAGAATCGCCCGGGGGGGGGGGGGGCGACCGGCACGCGCGATTCCTGCCCCCGGCAAATCTCAGGGGGCGGAGAATTTGGGACACGACGGAGGAGGGCTTGACGCCGGCCCCGTACGATTCTCCGACCCAGCGGGAGATCGGAGAATCCCGCCCAGGATCTGACAATGCATGAGAGAATTAAACAAACAGCTACACATGATCAGGAAGGAGGTCAGGGACTAATAGGCATTTCAGGACCTAGGACGAGATCAGCAATTTGAAAAATCAAATGTACCCCAAATTGGCGATGGGGGAAGGTAGCTGCCTCCAATCACGTTGGCACGGGCCCTACGAGGTAGTAATGACAGTGATACGTGCATATTTATTGACTTGGCAGAAAGGCGGGAGGTTGGTGGAAACATTAGTGCATCAATTTATTAAGCAGAGATATTACAGCGATGGAACTGCACATCAAGCCAGATCGTCTGCAGCTGCACCCTCAAGCAGACAAGATCATGTCGGCCTTCAGCCACTGGCTAGCTTGCTTGGAAAGCTACCTCAGATCAGCGACTGAACAGCCCTCGGACGCACAGAAGCTTCAGATCCTGTACTCATGGGTGAGCTCCGAAATTTTCCCCCTTATCCAGTTTGCGCCCACTTACCCTGAAACTATGGAGCTTCTGAAAGGACACTATATCCGGCTCATGAACAAACTCTATGCCAGCACCTCCTATCCACGAGGCAGCAACTCCCCGGTGAGTCATTAGACAATTTCTGGCGTGCCTGCACATCAGAGCGAGGAACTGCGATTGCCAGGCAATTCGGCCGTGGAACATACAGAACTCTTAATCAGGTTCACTTTCGTTATGGGCATGGAGTCGGCGTACATCCGCCAGCGCCTATTAGAAAGGGGGTACGCTTGACCTCGCGCTGACCAGGCAACTCGCGAACTCGCTAACGGTAGCCTCCCATAACGTACGGTCGTACGCCCCCGACTGCACGGCATACACCCCCGGCCGCACGGCACCCTCATGGACATCGTGGGCCCCACCAGCGACCGCCCCCAGCCAATCCCAAGCCTGCGCCGTGCGGCAGCCAACCAACCCCGGGGGTCTCAAGTGCTATTTCTGCGGGCAGACAAAGCACCCCCGACAGCGGTGCCCGGCGCGGAGTGCAACCTGCAAGGCCTGCGGAAAGAAGGGACATTTTGCTGCGGTGTGCCAGGCCCGTCTATTGCTGCTGTACATAGGCCCAGTGTTCCTGCACCCCTCACGTGCGACCCGTCAGCGCCGTCATTTTCTCCCCACAGAACACGTGTGGCCCGTAGGCGCCGCCATCTTCCTCCCAGCAGACCACGTGCGGCCCGTTGGTGCTGCCATCTTTAATGCCACCCGCCATGTGCGCCCCGTGGGCGCCGCCATCTTCGGTGCCATTTTGGACGGCGCCTCAGGACCCCAGCTTGTCGAGGACTTTATCTGGCTATTCATCGCCTGCCACCGCTGCCGACCAACCCGGGGCCTACCAACACCAGCCGCAACCCGTCTCCATCACGCTCGATCAGTCCCAGCTGCACAACCGCGACGACAGTGGTGAAAGTCTTCTTGACTCCGGGAGCACAGAAAGCTTCATCCACCCCACTACGGCAAGGCGCTGCTCCCTCATGGTACACCCCGTTACCCAGAGAATATCCCTGGCCTCTGGATCCCATTCCGTGGAAATCCAAGGGTACTGTATCGCCACCCTCACCGTCCAGGGCGTAGAGTTCAGCAACTTCCGGCTCTACGTCCTCCGAACCTCTGTGCTGCCCTGTTACTCGGCCTGGACTTCCAGTACAACCTCCAAAGCCTAACTCTAAAATTCGACGGACCCCTACCACCCCTCACTGTAGGCGGCCTCATGACCCTTAAGGTCGACCCGCCTTCCCTGTTTGCAAACCTCACCCCGGATTGCAAACCTGTCGCCACCAGGAGCAGACGGTACAGTGCCCAGGACCGGACCTTCATCAGGTTGGAGGTCCAGCGGCTGCTGCGGGAAGGTATCATTGAGGCCAGCAACAGCCCCTGGAGAGCCCAAGTAGTCGTAGTAAAGACTGGGGAGAAACACAGGATGGTCATTGACTACAGTCAGACCATCAATCGGCACACGCAGCTCGACGCGTACCCATTCCACACATATCTGATATGGTCAATCAGATTGCACAGTAACGGGTCTTCTCTACAGTGGGCCTGAAATCTGCCTACCATCAGCTCCCCATCCGCAAGGCGGACCACCAATACACTGCGTTCGAAGCAGATGGCCGCCTTTACCACTTCCTTAGGGTCCCCTTCGGCATCACTAATGGGGTCCCAGTCTTCCAATGTGAGATGGACCGAATGGTTGACCAGTTCGGGCTGCGAACCACCTTCCCATACCTGGATAACACCACCATCTGCGGCCACGACGCTAACCTTTTCAAATTTCTACACACCGCCAAACTCCTGAACCTCACATACAAGGAGAAGTGCGTGTTCCGCACCAACCGCTTAGCCATCCTTGGCTTTGTTGTGGAAAATGGAGTTCTAGGGCCCGACCCCGACCGCATTCGCCCCCTCATGGAACTCCCACTCCCCCTCTGCCCCAAGACCCTGAAACGATGCCTGGGGTTTTTCTCCTATTATGTCCAATGGGTCCCTAACTATGCGGACAAGGCCCGCCCACTCATTCAGTCCACAGTATTTCCCCTGATGGCTGAGGCCCTCCAGGCCTTCAACTGTATCAAGGCTGACATCGCCAAGGCCACGATACATGCGGTTGACGACACCCTCCACTTTCAGGTCGAGAGTGATGCATCAGACGTCGCTCTGGCTGCCACCCTCAACCAGGCAGGCAAACCCGTGGCATTCTTTTCCAGCGCCCTCCATGCCTCCGAAATGCGGAACTCCTCTGTTGCAAAGGAGGCCCAAGCTATCGTAGAAGCTGTGCAACATTGGAGGCATTACCTAACCAGCAGGAGATTCACTATCCTCACTGACTAATGGTCGGTTGCCTTCATGTTTAATAATTCACAGTGGGGCAAGATCAAAAATGATAAAATCTTGAGATGGAGGATCGAGCTCTCCACCTACAATTATGAGGTTTTGTTTCGCCCCGGTAAGCTCAACGAGCCCCCCGATGCCCTATCCCGAGGTACATGTGCCAGCGCACAAGTGGACCGACTCCGGGCCCTACACGATGGTCTCTGTCATCCAGGGATCACCCGGTTCTTTCACTTCATAAAGACCCGCAACCTGCCCTATTCCATTGCGGAGGTCAGGACTGTCACCAGAGACTGCCAGGTCTGCATGGAGTGCAAATCGTATTTCTACCAGCCAGACCGAGCTCACCTGGTGAAGGCCTTCCGCCCCTTAGAATGCCTCAGCATGGACTTCAAAGAAGCCCTCCCCTCCACCGACCGAAACACGTACTTCCTGAACAAGTCGATGAATACTCCAGATTCCCCTTCGCCATCCCATGCCCCAAGATAACATCTGCCACGGTCATTAAAGCGCTCAACAGCATCTTCACCCTGTTCGGTTTCCACGCTTACGTCCACAGCGACCGGGGATCCTCCTTTATGAGTGACGAGCTGCGTCAGTTCCTGCTCAGCAAGGGCAATGCCTTGAGCAGAATGACCAGCTACAACCCCCGGGGAAACGGGCAGGTAGAGAGGGAGAATGGGACGGTCTGGAAGGCCGTCCTACTGGCCCTGCGGTCTAAACATCTCCAGGTCTTCCACTGGCAGGAAGTCCTCCCCGACGCCCTCCACTCCATCCGATCACTACTCTGCACTGCGACTAATAAAACCCCCCATGAACGTCTCCTTGCCTTCCCAAGGAAATCCACCTCCGGGATTTTGCTCCCAACATGGCTGGCAGTTCCAGGACCCGTCCTCCTCCGCAAACACGTGTGGATCCACAAGGCGGACCCGTTGGTCGAAAGGGTACAACTGCTGCATGCGAACCCGCAGTACGTCTATGTGCCGTACCCCGATGGCCACCAGGACACGGTCTCCCTCAGGGACCTGGCACCAGCTGGACCTCCACCCACGGCCCCACACCAACCGACACCCCCCCTCCGATTGCCCCAGCGCCACCCACCCTCCCCCCAGCACACCTCACTACAGTCCCCACCCCAGGACGATCCACCCTCCCACTGGTTCCACCCGGGGATGAAGATGAGGACAACATGCTCCCGGAGTCACAGGCAACCAAGCCGGCGCCTGCATCACCACTGGGACCAAGGCGCTCACAGCGGAGGATCAAGGCACCCGACCGGCTAAATGTGTAAATTTTCACCAGACTGTAAACTTTAAATTCTCACAAACCTGTAAATAGTTTTCAACCACCCCCGCTGGACTCTTTTTTTAACAGGGGGTGAATGTGGTAGTCACCACCGTTTATATAATACTTGTATTAGAGGTAATACGGTAAGGCTCTTGTACTACAGGTACGGGGTAGATCCCTGCCTGCTGGCTCCGCCCAGTAGGTGGAGTATAAATGTGTGTGCACACCGAGCTGCTCCCATTTCTGGTAGCAGCTGCAAGAGACAAAACATCTCTGCTTAATGAAGCCTCGATTACTCTCTACTCTCATCTCATCATAATTGATAGTGCATCACGTAGGTATAGCGTGAAGGAGAAAGTCCTTTGCTGGGCAAAGCAGAAGCGGGTGGTGCAGTGGGCTGGAGCTGGTATACGCATATACCAGGACTTTACGGTGTTGCTGGCGAGGAGGCAGGCTGCTTTCAGCCGGGTGAAGAAGGAACTGTACATCAGCAAGGTGCAGTGCAGCATAGTATATCCAACTAAGTTGAGGGTGACCTACAAATCCAAGGACTTTTATTTTGGTTAGCGGAAGCAGCAGAGGAGTTTGCGAAGACAGAAGGACTGTGGCAGATTGAGAAATGGTCGTAGCCTCATGTAACATTAATTTTTCACTGCGTGTTGGTGTATGTACTAAATGAGTCAACGCTGTATATATTTGAACAAGGGAAGAGATGGGACTTTCATTTGCAATGATGGTTCTGTGGGGCTTGGGTGTGTATGCGGAGGTTGTGTTCTAACGGAGATTTCTTGGTTTTCCTGGGACCGGGCAAGGAGGAAAGAGACCCGGGTGGGGGCCTCCATGCTGGCCGGTTTAAGCCGGCCAATGAGGTGGGGGGGTTGAGGCTGCGACCATCAGAGCCTGGTAGAACAGGTTTTGGTGAGTCTAGTTGGGGTGAAAAGTTGAGGGAAGGAACCAAGGTTGGGGGGAGGAGTTTACAAGAGGAAGTGGAGGGGAGGAGTCTGGGAGGGGGGGTTGGGGGGTGGGAGTCTACAATTCATGGTTGTCACTCACAGTACTCTTTTGGGGATTGGATGGCATTGAATATTGGGGGGGGGGGGGGGGTTGGTGGGTGGACTGTATATGTCAATGGTGACCACAGGCGATTCCTGATCCTTATGTTTTCCTCCTTTTTTCCACCTTGGGAGGGTTTGTTTTATTTGATGCTTATATTGTCAGGTGGGTCGTTGTTTGGGGTGGTGGGAGGATGGGATCGTTATTGTTGATAAGGGGATTGACATTGTATTCGTTACCGTTTACTGTTTGTTGGTGGGGTGTGGGGTGTAAATTCTGAAGAAAATGTGAAAATGGAAAATAAAAATATTTAGATAAAACAAAAAAACTTAATATCTGGATTTTGGATAGCTAGGCATCGAACACAAACCATCATGTCTTCTTGGGATGCAACCAAGAGATCCCGAATTTCATCAGACCTTTGGAGCAGTCAGATATACATATTTGGCTCACCAATCTGGGCTGTGGTAGGCAGAACAGTCGGCTGTCTACACAAAGTGGGAGCCCAGGACTGAGATTAACCCAATAGGATGGCAGTTTGAGAAAGGTATCGGTCGGAGCCGTCTGGTTTTTACGCCTTCCTAGCTTGGACTAAAAACCGAGGAGGACTCAGGTGGCAATCAGGGAATTAAGGGAATATATGCTTTAACCACAGGACTGGGCACATGGAGGTGCTCTTACCTAATTAACATTATGAATGGGCTTAACCCAACATCTTCCGACAGTGAACTTAACTTCAGGACAAACACAATTACCACTGTCTGTATGAGAACCTGGTCTTACTGGCCAGTCTTGCCAAAGTTTTGCATGTATGCAATAGACAGATCTATACATGGGAGACTGATAGCGAGGCTAAGAGCCCATGGGAGCCAATGAAATATGGTAAATTGGATCCAAAATTGGCTGAGCGGCAGGAAACAAAGGGGGATGGTCGCGGGGTGTATTTCTGACTGGAAACCCGTGTCCAATGGGGTCGTGCAGGGATCAGTGTTGTGGCCCTTGCTGCTTGTGGTTTATGTAAATGATTTAGATATGAATGGAGGAGGGCTGTTCAGTAAGTTCGCAGATGATACAAAAATTGGTGAGGTGTTAAATAGTGAGGAGCATAGCCTTCGATTTCAGGAGGATATAGACAGGCTGGTCAGATGGGCTGAGTAGGTGCTCTTTCAGAGGGTTAGTGCATACTCGCCGGGCCGAATGGCCTCCTTCTGCACGATAGGAATTCAATGGTTCTATTCTATTTGATTCTATGGAGAGTTTTAGTTATAAAGAGATTGGACTAACTGGGGTTGTTTTCCTTGGTGCAGAGGAGACTTAGGGGGAACAAGATTGAGATGTATAAAATTATGAAGGGCATAAATAAAGTGGATAAGAAGAAACCTATCCCCTTGGTGGAGGGATCAATGACAAGGGGGGCATAAAGTGAGAGGCAGGAGCTTTAGAGGGGATGTGAGGAAAAGCTTTTTCACCCAGTGGGTGGTGGGAGTCTGGAACTTGCTGCCTGAAAGCGTTGTAGAGGCAGAGACCCTCATAACATTTAAGAAATATTTAGATCTGCACTTGCAATGCCAAGCCAGACAAGACTATGGGCCAAATGCTGGAAAATGGGATTAGAATAGTTCATAAATTCATAAAATATAAGAGCAGAATGTTGCCATTTGGCCCAACGCGTCTGCTCAGCCATTCGATCATGGCTGATCTCGTCCTGACCTTAACTCCACCGTCCTACCTGTTCTCCATAATCTTTCAACCAATTACCAGTTTAAAATCTGTCTAACTCCTCCTTACATTTACTTACTGTCCCAGCATCCACCGCACTCTGGGGTAGCGAATTCCACAGATTTACAACCTTTGGAAGAAGCAGTTTCTCTTCAACTCTGTTTTAAATTTGCTACCTCTTATCCTAAGACCATGACCTCTCATTCTGGAATGCCCCACAAGTGGAAGCAGCTGCTCCACGTCTACTTTATCCATACCTTTTTATCATCACATCTGCCTCAATTTGATCTCCGCTCGTTCTCCTAAATTCTAGAGAGTATTGGCCGAAACTGTTCAATCTCACTGCATACGACAAACCCCTCATCTCCGGAATCAACCTAGCCTCTGAGCTGCCCCAATGCCACCTCATCTTTTCTCAAATAAGGGGACCAATAGTTTTGTTGGTTGTTTATGACCGCGCAGATGCGATGGTCCGAAGGGCCTTTTCTGTGCTGTAGATCTCTAGGCCCTGTGACTCTATGCGCTAGGTTTGATTGTATTGACATTAAATGTTATAGCCTCAGCACATGTGGCTATCAAGTTCTTCCTAAATGTCCTCAAATGCTGAAGTGAAGTGATGGCCCATTAAGTCTCTTTCTCCTGTCCCCTCCACTTTTCAACTGTGAGGAGCATGATAACTACTTTATCATGAAATGAAAACATTCCGACCAGCTGCCTCTGCCACATCTCTTACTATCCCTAGTCCACCCAGCCAACCTTGCTCCACAATATCCCCTTGCACTTGTGCTCAACTCGCTTCTTTCTCTAGTTTCTCTTTTATTTCCCCTTGTGCCCTCTGCGAGTTCACCATGAGTCATATCACCTGTTCCCTTGATCCCATGAACACTAAGCTATTGATCACCCCACTTTCCCTCCTGGTCCCTGTGTTGGTCAATATTGTTAATCATTGTCGCTCTTTAGGGGTCATCTCTCTTTCCTTTAAATCTGTCATCATTCCTCTCCTCAAAAAAACTATTCTTGCCCCAACTATCCTTTTAAACTACCACCCCATCTCCAAACTCCCTTTCCTCTCCAAAGTCCTTGATTGTGATGTCACCTCAAAATTATGTACTCCTCTTTCCTGGAACTCCATGAGGAACCCCTTGATCAATGACAGTACCAAAACAGCCGTTAGAAAAGCGATAAATGACATTCTATATGATTGTGATAAAGGAAAGAATCCCTCTTCATTCTTCTCAACCAGTCTGCAGACTTTGAAACAGTTGACCATGCCATCTTCCTTCAATACCTTTCCACTATCATACAGCTGCATAAGTTTGCACTCTCAGTTTTCCTTCTTATCTAATCTTAGCCACCGTATCAATTGCAATGGCTCCTCTTTTTCTTGTTCCTGTACCATTATGCCTGGTATCCTCCAAGGGTCTATTCCTCGCTCCATCCTACTTCTCAACTATATGCTGTCATTTGGGGACCCTTGGAGAATGCAGGCTTGCTTTGTGGAACAATTGGTTTGCAAAACTCTTTTGAAGCTGCCACATTCTTGCTTCCAAATTCTTCCATGGCCTTGTTTCACCCCAATGGAATATCCTCCAGTCCCACAACCCTCCACGATATATTCATGCTCACTGAATTCTGGCCTTTTGAGCATTCCTGATTTTAATTGTTCCACCATTAGTGGCCTTGTCTTCGGTTGCCAAAGTCCGAAGCTCCAGAATTAATTCCCTCCATCTCTTGGCCTCACTTTCCTTCTTTCTTCTTCTCAGACAGTCCCTTGGAGTCTAGGATGACTTTCCTCCTTTAAAACATTCCTTAAAATCTACTTTTCTGATGAAGCTTTTGGTCATGTGACCTAACCTCCCCTAAAGTGGCTCGACTCATGTTTTGTTTTATAATGTTCCTGTGAAGTATCTTGGTATATTTATTGTGTTAGAGTTGTTGCTGTTATTGCTGGATCAGACTTCTGGAACTGTCTCCTTACTAGTACTGCGGGTTACCTGCATGAACCACAGTGGTTCAAGAAAGTGACTCACAAATACCTTCTCAAGGGCAATTTGGGATGGGTAACAAATGCTGGCTTACCACATACCATGAATTTAAAAAATAACAGTGAAATGACTGAAAGCAGCCACCATTATTCAAAGTTGAGCAAAGATATCATCTCAATGTTTCAAAGAAAAACAGTTACTTTGTACATTTGGATCCAATGTTTAGAAATCCCATATCAGTCCAGCTGCTAGATACTGTTATCAAGGACCACATTTCCTTCATTATTCTTGCGACTAAAATAGGAATCTTCCAGGAAGGCTCAGAAAATTAGGAAGATCCAAATGATTTAGGTCCCAATCTCAGTTGGGAGATCCAGCATCATCTTGAAAAAGGTTGGAGTCCATCTTGCCTCTTGCATAGAAACATAGAAAATAGAAGCAGGAGGAGGCCATTTGGCCCTTCGAGCCTGCCCGCCATTCATTGTCATGCTCAATGCCCTGATTCCATCTCCACCCCCATATCCCTTGATCCCTTTAGCACCAAGAGCTATATCTAATTCCTTCTTTAAATCACATAACATTTTGGCCTCAACTACTTGGTAGTCAATTCCACACATTCACCACTCTCTTGGTGAATAAATTTCTCCTCACCTCAGTCCTAAAAGGTTTACCCCTTATCCTCAAACTATGACCCTAGTTCTGGACTCCCCCACCATCGGGAATATTCTTTCTGAATCTACCGTCTAATCCTGTTAGAATTTTATACATTTCTATGGGATCCCCTCTCACTCTTCGAAACTTCAATGAATATAATCCTAACCGATTTAGTCTCTCCTCATATGATAGTCGCGCTATCTCAGGAATTAGCCTGTTAAACCTTTGCTGCACTGATTCCATAGCAAGAACGTCCTTCCTCATGTAAGGATAGCAAAAGTGCACATACTACACCAGGTGTGGCCTCACCAATGCCCTATACAATTGCAGTAAAACATCAATATTCCTATACTCAAATCATCTCGCTCTGAAGGGCAACATACCATTTGCCTTCTATATTGCTTGCTGTACTTGCGCGCTTGCTTTCAATGACTGATACACGAGGACACCAAGGTCTCGCTGAGCATCTACCTCTCTCAATTTATACCCATTCAAATAATAATTTGCCTTCCTATTTTTGATACTGAAGCAGATAACCTCACATTTATCCACATTATATTGCATCTGCCATTCATTTACCCACTCAGTCAGTCTGTCCAAATCCTGCTGAAGCATCTCTGCATCATCCTAACAGCTCACTCTCCCATCCAACTTTGTATCATTTACAAATCATTAATATATAATGCGAACAGTTGGGGTCCTAGCACAGATGCCTGCAGTACCCCACTAGTCACTGCCTGCCAATCAGAAAAAGATCCATTTATTCCAACGTTTTGCTTCCTGCCTGCTAACCAGCTTTCTATTCATCTGCAAACATTACCTGTAATAAATATCATGCGCTTTAACTTTACACATTAATCTGCTATGTGATACCTTGTCGAAGCCTTCTGAAAGTCCAAATAAGCCACATCTACCGGTTCTCCATGGTCAACTCTACTAGTTACATCATCAAATAATTCTAGTACATTTGTCAAAGCCTGTTATGCCAGAAGGGGAGCATCCAAATGTGGACACACCCTACAAATAGTGCAAATACCTCTTTTCCCCATGATAACAAGACATTCTCCTACCAACCTTGCAAACATCAGTGCGATAAGTGCGGGTGGAATAAGCCCAGTAGAACTGTTGTGATTCCAACCTGTAGATTTTTCCTTTCCAAATCTGGCAATAGAAGGGTCATAGGTACAACCTACTATAACATAAGTACAGCCCTTTCCAACAGCTTTGAATGTTTTTTTTTGCCATATCTACAGGAGGGTATAATGTTCTGTGTCATCAATTCATGGTTGCTTTAATATCTGGTACATATAGTTTGGTCAATTTTAGGTAATTTCTCCCAATTAATGGTTACCTGCCCACTCAATGAAATGAAATGAAATGAAAATCGCTTATTGTCACAAGTAGGCTTCAAATGAAGTTACTGTGAAAAGCCCCTAGTCGCCACATTCCGGTGCCTGTTCGGGGAGGCTGGCCCCTTACCTTCAGCTTAGCTAGAAGAATCTCATGTTCATTCAGTATTTTCCTGGTTTCATCCACATTACTGCCAATTTCAAGAAGATTTGGTACTG
Source organism: Scyliorhinus canicula (assembly GCF_902713615.1). Lineage (NCBI taxonomy): Eukaryota > Metazoa > Chordata > Chondrichthyes > Carcharhiniformes > Scyliorhinidae > Scyliorhinus > Scyliorhinus canicula. The sequence continues at coordinate 195,613,435 of NC_052147.1, read as the reverse complement.
ATTCAACCAACTGAAGTTCCACACACATCGCAGACTGAAATACATAAGTGTTTGATTTATGGGAGATCAGAATTACATTTTCATGTTACTTACACATATAGTTAACACAAAACTGTAATTAGTACTTTCAAAACACTTGAAGTTTAGAATTTCAGAAAGGTTAGCTAATATTGAGGCACACAGAATTTTGCACAGAAGTGGAGCGACAAGCTGGAAAGCAAAACACAGGCCAAAGTTCAATTCTCTACATCACAACTTAATAAAACTATAGGGTATTCACTTCAGAGAGAGAGAGAACACTTGCCTTTAGTATAGCTACTACAATTCTTGAGTCTCCTGTTTGTACAGCTACAGTACTAATTGTCGTTGCTGAAGGTCGACCTCCAGAATCGCTTTCATTGGACATGGTCTCTTACTTTCCAATTGATACAGCTGATTGATTAAACCTGTAGACAGAATTTTCAACTGAATCTAAAAGTTAGGCTGTTAAGTAACTGATAAAAGACAATAAAATTGCAGTGCTCACTACTGAACATGTATTCAGGAAAAGGGCTCAGCTAACACTGTCTCAATATTCACAGCAGAGAACAGCTAGTTAAAAATAGATTGAAGCAGCATGTGTTGTATCACTGCTTTAGGAAGCTGACACACCCCTATTTTGACAGCACCAATCTGCCAGTCCTGCTCCATTATCAGCATAGAAGCACTGGATGCAATCCTCACACAACTTAAAATGACCTTGGACGATCAAATGGAAACAATCACAATCTGAAGGAAATGATTTTGTCCCACAGCAAGAGCTGTAAGCAAAAAGCTATCTTAATTAAGTTTCCAGCTTTAATTGCTAACACATGAATCTTGACAGAGCTCTTGCAAAGTTTTATTTCTGAACTTATAAAGAACACCAGTGGTTTCCAACTTTTTCAGTAACATGGCACATTTCAATGAGACAAACAATTCCACGGCACACTCTTTTTCAGCTGAATTGATTGCTCATAAATATCACATTTACTTACATTTACTATTGTTACGGTCTTACTGGAGAGGTTAGCAACATCATGCATACAACAAGCTAAATAAGAATCAAATGCATTAATGTTTAATTTACCACAGAATACATTGTCTTCGACAGCGAGCACAGACACATTTTCAAAATCTGCCCAAATATTTCTAACTATTCATCGCCCTAATTCAGTTCCACATGCAGTGCTTAGTTCATGCACCCAAATTTCACCTTTTCAGGTGATGAGTTACAGCGCCAGGGTCCCAGGTTCAATTCTCGGCTTGGGTCACTGTCTGTGCGGAGTCTGCATGTTCACTCTGTGTCTGCGTGGGTTTCCTCCGGGTCCTCCAGTTTCCTCCCACAAGTCCCGAAAGACATGCATGTTAGGTGAATTGGACATTCTGAGTTCTCCCTCAGTGTACCCAAACAGGCACCATATTGTGGCGACTAGGGGATTATCACAGTAACTTTATTGCTGTGTTAATGTAAGCCTATTTGTGACAATAATAAAGATTATTATTAGATCAGGGATATAAAACAGATCAAGCAAAGAAAAATAGATATGGTCAATTTCGCTGCATCTGCCAACTTGCTTTGTCTTGTTTTATGATCAATAAAAAAATTTGGTTTCTATGGTGACTTGTAAAAACTAACACGTCATCTCAATTTCATCCTTTGGCCACCTGTTTTAGAATGTTCACGTTTTATAATCGAAAGACCATTACCTCACTTTTATTTGATGAATAATTTTCATGAGTTTTATGAGCTCTAATTTTGGTTGGATTGAATATTGTTTAAGATGAAAAAATATGTTTGTTTTACATTCATTTTCATTCCCTTTGGACAACATAGGGGCGTACGGTAGCACAGTGGTTCGCACAATTGCTTCACAGCTCCAGGGTCCCAGGTTTGATTCCCGGCTTGGGTTACTGTCTGTGTGAAGTCTGCACGTTCTCCGCGTGTGTGTGTGGGTTTCCTCCGGGTGCTCCGGTTTCCTCCCACAGTCCAAAGATGTGCAGGTTAGGTGGATTGGCCATGCTAAATTGTCCTTAGTGTCCAAAATTGCCCTGAGGTGTTGGGTGGGGTTACAGGGTTAGGGGGATAGGGTGGAGGTGTTGACCTTGGGTAGGGTGCTCTTTCCAAGAGCCGGTGCAGACTCGATGGGCTGAATGGCTTCCTTCTGCACTGTAAATTCTATGACTATTTCACGGCATTCTTGGACAGTTCTCACGGCACACCAGTGTGCCACAGCACACAGGATGGAAACTGGAATATACTAATGTTATTCAGAAAAGTGATTCAGTGTTGCAATTTCCATTCTGAGAAATAAAAAGCAATATAAGAAAGTGCTGCAGAGTTACAATTTACACCTCACATAGTTACATTGACATAGGTTTTGCCCAAATGGCAACTTTACTGATAAGCAGAATATAACTTGGTAACTAAAATTACACATAAAGCTTTGCAGGGGAAATGCAATATCTGGAATTATTTACCAGTAAACACTGACAGAAATATGTTTCAATTCATAGGGCAGTCATGATTGTATTTTTCAATCTTACAAATCAATGTTAGTATGATTATAGAAAAACAAATCCTTCTAAATCAATAAAGAACTTCAAAAGCAAATGTTGTAGGTTCTAGCCAATATTTCCAACATTTCTTTGCTTAGAATTCATAACCCGAATTCAGAAAAATTAGCTTGGGAATTTCAACCCAAGTTAACAGTGTAAAAATTAACATTAGGCCACCACCCGAAAATGCTCACAATTCAACTGTTACTGCATTAAATTGACAATTTCAGTTCAATAGTGGATAAGAATGGTTACAGCAGTAAATCAGGAGCATTATTCTGAGGTTGAAAGCAAAGGAATGTTGTTGCAGTAGTGTACAGGGTCTTCAATCACACCTCATAGATTCTATACTTGCCCAAAACTGGTACCAAAACTTTCTATTTCCTAGAACCTAACCTGGAAATTCACCCATACTTGGGGACAATTTTAACCGTGGAAATTGGTGTAAATCAGGTGATAATGATCACAAAATAGATTCTGTACTGAGGCAGTGGTGCTGGACTTGTAATGCAGAATCCAAGGGTAATGTTCTGGGGACTAAGTTTCAAATCCCTTCATGATCGGTGGCAGATTTTGAATTCAATGAAAAACCTGGAATTAGAAGTCTAATGATGGCCCATCGAGTTTACTAATGCCCTTTAGGGAAGGAAATCTGCTATTCTTATCTGGTCTGGCCTACATGTGACACAATGTGGTTGACTCTTAATGGCCTTGCCAACCGCTCAGTTGTATCAAACTGCAACAAAGTTTACAAAAAGGAATGAAACTGGACGGACTGCCTGGCATTCGATGTAGGCTCCGGAAACGACATTGGCAAATGCAGCCCTGTAGCCCTGTCGATCTCGCAAAGTACTCCCGCTGCCAAAAGCTTTAAAGGGACTTCCGCGTGAACAGCTAGAATGTCCATCTGTTTAAGGTAATAGGCCATTTTACCATGCAAACCAGGCTTGTATTATGTAGTTAGAACCTCCCAGGTTTGATTTTAAATAACACATGGCTGGAGAAGATGTTACGCTTATTGCATTCATGTGTCCAAGCATTTTACAGACAATGCAATGGTCCTCAGTTTTGAGCAGGAGGGAAGGCTGTGAAGGCATTTGAGACAGTGCAGAAAATATTTACAACAATGGTTCCAGGCATGAGGAATATGAATTAAAAGGAGAGATTGGAGATGATGCAGTTATTCTCCTCCAATAAGGGAAATTTGAGCTAAGATTTCATTGAAATGTAGAAAATCATGAGGGATCTAGACAGAAACTGTTTGCATTTTTAGAAGGATTGAACAGGGCATCAATTTAAGGTGGTTGACAAATTGAACCATTAATGACATGACAGTAAAGTTATTTTAAGCAGCATATGATTCGGATCTGAAATGTACTGCCTGAGAGAATGATGGAGGCTGATAAATTAGGGCTTTCAAAATAGAATAGGATAAGCACCTGAACAGTAAATTATTGCTGGGATGTAGGGAAAGGGCAGGAGAGTGGGACTAGCTGAGTTGCTGGTGTAGAGAGCTGGCAAATACAAGACAGGCTGAATGGCCTCCTCGGCACTGTACAATGCTGTAATCACTGTTGTCATTCCACAAACTTTTGTGCAGCATGATCTTTCCTTCTTCACAAAAATAATGTTGGCCGCTGCCAACCTGGACTACACGTAACCTCCCTGCATGTCAATACTTAACTGTGGGCCAGCATAGTATTCAAACCACCTGACATTTTGCAGATCCAAAGCTTGTGAGTTGCTCCTTCAGGGGCTGCAGATTGTCAGTGGCATGGAAAAGTGGCTTGGGCCTCCCAGCAGCTGGGGTAGAGGTGGGTACAGACAGGCCCAGTCTCCTCGTCAGTCATCTAAAAAGTAAAGGCCACAAAACTGGTGTGAATGTAATGGAAGTCCAAAGTCTGATAATGGCCTGCACTATGCTTCTGGCTACTTATTGTTGACACTTCACCCCATAAAGGAAGCAGAAGCATCAGGAATTATTGAATTGTGATGTCAAATAGTTCAGCTGATTTGGCCCATGTTTTCATAATTGAACTGTGCTAATCACTCACAGCTGAATATATATTCAGCTGCACGAGGGGCATCGCACTATAATTACTCTCGGGATGAAGAACTATAAGTTACGAGACTAGATTGGAGAGGTTGCATCTAGTTTCATTGGAGAAAAGAAGGCTGGAAGGAAACTTGTTCGATGTATTCAAGGTCCTGAAGGATATGGACTGGTTAATTGTGAGAAACTGTTCCCATTCGAGAGCATCGAGAACTGAAAGGCACAGATTCAAAATAATTGGCAATGGACTAAACATGACGTGAGGAACAATTTTTCACCCACAGGGTGGTTGGAGTCTGGAATGAACTTCCTGAGAAGGTGGTGGAGACAAGTTTGATTGAGATATTCAAAAGGGAATTGGATGATCAACTGAAAAGTGAGAATGTACAATGTTACAGAGGTAAGGCAGGGGAGTGAGACTAGGCAAAATGCTCCTTCAACAATCCAGTGCAGAGTTGATGGGCTCTTGCTGCACTGTAAAGATTCTGTAAAATCTGGAAAGGGCCAAGCATCTGTCTTGCAGATGAGGGGTTCCTGACCAATACTCTCTTTAAAATTTACTAGTTGGGCTTTGCTTATTTATTCTCATTGCTAAGTCTCTTTTAATTTTTTGATGGACCACGTACATGCATTACTATAAGAGAACTAGGCCCATGCTACATGGCTGTGTACCCCTGCAGCTTCGCAAGAAAATTGCGCATGACTCACTTCTGCGGTAAAATGTTTGTGGATGTACTCAGACTCATTTTTGGAGTTTTATTTGATAATTTAGTGCACCCATTCAGAGGAATACAGGATTGGTCACCTGTATACAACAAGGCAGGGATTCTCTGATCCCAGTGCGCCACGCTTCTGCTACGAGCGTGGATGGTGAATTTGACACTCAGCCAAATCTCCATCCTCTGCAGCGGGACCAGAGAATCCCGCTGGCATGAATTTTCAGAGCACCCGCCCCAAGTGTGCAAGTGGTATGTAGTATTGTAATACTTCCAGGTCTGTAATAGGGCCGAGAAATAGAGCAGGGGCTGCAGAGGGGGTAAGTTCGGCGAAGAGAGAGGAGAAGAGGGTTTCTCAAACGATTCGGCCTATGATTTAAGAGAGCATTTCTCATACCTCCACCTCACCCACGAGCAATGCCTAGGGTGACTCAGATTCCACAAGATGATGATTACAGAACTGCATCACGTCCTGAAAGAGGACTTGCAGCCTCACACCAGAAAGAGAGTGTATGGCACTACTAATGGACTGAAAGTTAATAGTCATATTAGACCTCTACACAGCCTGATTATTTCAGGCAGGAGTGGGTGACATACATGCCCTTTACAGCATTCAAAGAGAAGCAGGATACATGGGCACAGAAGCATGTGTGCTCAGACTTGGCTTTCCTTGGAACATATCTTGACGAGTATGGCTCCATCATTCCCCACCTTAACACCCATATGGAACGCTCCATCACTGCATTCCCTTGTCCAGGATGCTGCAAATAAAAACCACCAATAACCTTTATATAAAATCTATATCCAACACATATCCACTATGAAAACAAAGTTGAATTATTCATGCTTATGCATCCTCTTTGTGCCTATCTTGCAGGTGCCTTTGGCTAGCCTACTGCTTGTATGCAGTTCTACCCCAGTTGCTGCAGCATCACTGATGGAACATTATTGACTTTCATTAAGGGAGACTGCAGTGGTATTCCAAGTTGTCCTCAAGCAGTTCTAGGCAGATACTATATCGTCTTGCATCTTTGACTTTGTCTATATATATGTTTCTGGAACCTACCTCTTCATTCACCTGAGGAAGGAGCAGTGCTCCGAAAGCTAGTGATTTGAAACAAACCTGTTGGACTTTAACCTGGTGTAAGACTTCTTACAGAATATTTGAGCATACGAAATGGGAGGAAGAACAGACCAAATGGTCCCTTGAGATGGCTCAGCCATTTAATATAATCATCGACCTCAACTCCACTATCCTGCCAGCACCCCATACCCCTTGATACCCCATGAAAGCAAAATCTGTCTACCTCAGCCTTAAATATATTCAAATATATTCAACAGGGAGCATCTGCAACCCATTGTGCTAGATTCCAAAGTTTCTTAACCGTTTGAGTGAAGAAATGTCTCCTCATCCCAGTCGTAAATAATTGACACCTTATCTTGAGATTATGCCTCCATGTTCTAGATTCGCCTGCCAGGGGAAACAATCTTGTCTGTTTCAGTGAGATCGCTTCTCAGTCTTCTCTTTTTTAATGTTTTTATGAAGTCATTTATCTATATACGTCAAGCACAATCAAGAAGAGGACAAACAGGAATCACACAACAAATAAATAACCAACACCCCAGCACCCCACCCTCCCTGCTGTTACCCTCCACCCACTCTGCCTCTTTTTTTAACCCCTCACCTGCTCACACATCGCCTCATCCACTAATAATCCTAGGTCCAGCCTTCACTGCAGGTGCTGGGCACCTCCCCCGGTCCACTTGCAAGTCCACCCAATGTGGCGCGTGGGCTGAAACCATGATTGCCGAGTACCCTGAGTCAACCACCCCTGCCAATAAAGTCTTACCCACCACAAAAAAAGACAATTTGAGAGTACATCCTATGCACATGGGAGAAGCACAAAAACTCCTTCGCCCTCAGCCTCCCAAACTTCCACAGGTCCCCCCTCCCCCCACGTGCTCTATGAATCCATTCAGCTCCTTCGCCACCACTTACACGTTCCCCGATCTCGAGCTTGACAGGTCCAAACCTGGGTCAATGACTGTGTTAAAGTCCCCCCCCCCCCCCCCCCCCCCCCCCCCCCCCCCCCCCAATCAACCGGTGCGAGTCCAGGTCCAGGATCTTCCCCAGCACCCGCCTCATAAAGTTCACATCATCCAAATTTGGGAATAAATATGAATCAAAACCACCGGCAGCCTCTCCAGCTTCCCACTCACCATCACAAACCTTCCCCCCGAATCTGCTCCATATTCCCCCCCTCAAATGCCACCCGTTTATTTACCAGCACCGCCACGCCCACGTCTTCATTTCTAATCCCGAATGGAAGACTTGCCTTGCCCATCCTTTCGTTAGCCTTGTCTGATCCCCGATCTTCAAGTGTGTTCACTTCTTATTCTTCTAAACCAGAGAGAATACAGGCTTAATTTACTCAGCCCCTCATCATAGGCCAATTCTATCATCCCAAACATCAATCTAATGAACATTCGCTGCACCACCTCCAATATAAGTAGATTGTTCCTTAAATAGAAAGACCAAAATTACACATAAAACTGCAGGCCAGAGTTCTGTCCAATTGTAGCAATATTTCCTTATTTTTGTACTCCAACCCCTTGTAATAAAGGCCAACATATCATTGGCTTTCCTTATTGCTTGCTGTACCATCATGTTGACTTCCTGTGTTCCTTGTACAAGTAGACCCAAGTTCCTCTGAATATCAATCTTTACAAGTTGTACATATTTTTTTAAAATCTGATTTTATATTTTTTATGACCAAAGTGAATAGCTTCACACTTCCCCATATTATGTCCCTTTTTGTGGGGAGTGGGACTGACTGGATTGCTTCACGGGGAGTCAGCATGGACTCAATGGCCCAAATCGCTTTCTTTTTCATCATACCAGCCTCCCCGGACAGGCGCCGGAATGTGGCGACCAGGGGCTTTTCACAGTAACTTCATTGAAGCCTACTCGTGACAATAAGCGATTTTCATTTCATTTTCATTTCATAAATGACTATCTGCCACTTTGTTTCCCATCCACCTAACCCGTCTATATCTCTTTGCAGCCTCTTCATCGCCTTCTCACAGTTTACATTCCTATTTTGTATCATCTACAAATTTAGATATATTATTCTTGGTCTCTCCATCCAAGTCATTAATATAGATTGTAAATAGCTGAGGGTCTAGCACTGATCCTTGTGGCACTCCACTAGTAATAGCCTGCCAACTTGAAAATGTTGCATTTGTCCCTGTCTATTAACCAATTCTATCTCCATGCTAGTATATTAACCCTAACTCCATGAGCCTTTATCTTGCACTGTATCAAGTATCCTTGGGAAATCAAAGCATTTATCCACTGTTTCCCTTTCATCTCCTGTGGTAGTCAGCACTAGTAGTATATTATATGTATTACGGCACTGCCCGTATATTAGAGGTACAAGGGTAAATCCCTGCCTGCTGGCTTCGCCCAGTAGGCGGCGTATAAAAGTGTGTGCTCTTCTGTGCTGCAGCTATTCTGGTTCCAGCTACAGGAGGCACAACATCTTGCACAATAAAGCCTCGATTGTTCCACTATTCTCGTCTTTGTGGTAATTGACGGTGCATCATCTCCCTTGCCTCTAGTTCCATGTTTTGAGCAGGATTTCGCAGGCCGGTTTGCCCTGGCTCAAATTCTGTTACGGCTGCTAAATCTCACGGGAGATCTATAATGGGATTTGTGCCAGCGAGGTCTCAGTTTGAGATCTTCCTCACCCTTCCACGGGTGACCTGATCAGGTTCATGCACAGAAAGGGCATGAATCTTATTTCTGTACATTACAATATTTTAACATATACTTACGGGGGTTGCTGCCCTAACATCCACCCAACCCTTATCCTCCCACTCAGTCGGCGTGACATCACACCAGTGCGAATCACTACTGGTTTTCAAAAATGAGAACCAGTCGTGACGACCATGCCGGAGGTGTGCGAGGTAGTATAGACCCTGAATGGTGAGGGGCATGGCCGGGCAGTGCCAGATTGGCACTGAAGTGGGCACTGCCAACTGGGCTCTGGTGGGGGGTGTAATGCTGTTCTATTGTGGGGTTGTGATCCCCTAATGTGTGGTGGGAGGGGGGGAAAGATCCCCGATGACGGTGTGGGGGAGAGTCCTAATGATAGCGCTTGGGGGTGGAGAGCCTTGATGACCGCACGGAGTGGTGGGGGGATGGGGAGAAGAGGGGAAAGCCCCGATGACAGTGCATGAGGGGGTGGGGAGAAGGAATAGCTCTGATGACAATTCAGGCAGGACAGGGAGAGAGCCCCAATGACTGCACAGGGGAGGAGATAATGCCCCTCGATACTTCCGTGGTAGTGGGGGGAATGCCCGGTAGCTTGTGGAGTGGTCTGCCGTGTCCGTGGGGGGCATTGGGGGAACCTATTTTAAACACAGACCCCTTAAAGATAGCACCCTGATCTCTGTGGACCTGGCCTTGCCAGCTCTATCAGGCCCCACCCCACCAGAGTGATGCCGTAAACCGTGACCCGCAGATTTTCTGTGCACTAAGTGCCAGAAACCTGGTCTGAAACTCCACTGTGTTCACATCGGTTTTCAGTCAGACCCCCTGCAATTTTGGGGGGAACATTATGTCCGGATAAATGGTTCCTTCTCTGGCTCGCAAACTGTAACTTGTGAGGTGCCGCAGGGGATATTTACAGATGATAATAAATAGGTAAGTAAGCAGGCAGTGAAGAAGCAATAAAGATTTTACAGATGAATATAGATAGGCTAGGAGATTGGGAAAACATTTAGCAGATAGTGTTTAATGTAGATAAGTGTGAAGTTATCCGTTTTGACCAAAAATTAGAAAGGCAAATGAACTAAATGGAAAGCAGATTCAAAATGCGTTGGCTGAGGGATCTGGGGCAGAATTCTCCGACCCCCTGCAGGGTCGGGGAATCGCCCGGGGCCGGCGTAAATCCCGTGGATTCTCCACCACCCAGGAATCGGCGGGAGCGGGAATCACGCCCCGCCGATCGGCGTGCCCCCCGCGGCGATTCTCCGGCCCGAAGTCCCGCCGCTGACAGGCCTCTCCCGCCAGCGGGAATTGGAGCACCTCTGGTGCCGGCGGGATTGGCGGCGCGAGCGGGCCCCCGGGGTCCTGGGGGGGGGGCGCGGGGCGATTGACCCCAGGGGGTGCCCCCACGGTGGTCTTGCCTGCGATCGGGGCCCACCGATCAGCGGGCGGGCCTGTGCCATGAGGGCACTCTTTCTTCCGCCGCCACCACGGCCTCCACCATGGCGGAGGCGGAAGAGACCCCCCTTACCGCGCATGCACCGGTGGTGACGTCAGCGGCCGCTGACGCACCGGCGCATGCGCGAACCGGCGAAGGCCTTTCGGCCAACCCCGACGCTGGGCGGCGGGCGTCAAAGGCCGTTGGTGCTGTTTTGGCACCAGTCGGCGTGGCGGAAACCACTCCAGCGCGGGCCTAGTCCCTAAAGGTGCGGAGAATTCCGCACCTTTAGGGAGGCCCGACGCCGGAGTGGTTAGCACCACTCCGCTACGCCAGGACCCCCCACACCGCCGGGTAGGGGAGAATCCCGGCCCTGCTGTCTTTGTTCATGAATTGCAGAAAGGCGGTATGCAGGTACAACATGTAATTAAAAAAGCAAATGAAATGTTAGCATTTACTGCAAAAGGGCTGGATTATAAAAGTAGAGAAGTGTTGTTGCCATTGCATAGGTTGTTGGGGAGACCACATCTGGAGTACAGTGTCCAGTTTTGGTCTCCTTATTTGAGGAAGGATGTGGTGGCATTGGAGGCAGTTCAGAGGAGGTTCACCAGGTTGATTCCGGGGATGAAAGGGTTGACATATGAGGAGAGATTAAGCAGTTTGGGCTTATACCCGCTGGAGTTTAGAAAGATGACATGGGACCTGATCGAGGTATATAAGATATAAAAGGGATTGATAAAGTAAACGTATGCCAAATGTTTCCCCTTATAGAGCAATCTAGAATGCGAGGTTACGGATATAGGTTGAGAGGCAGTAGATTTAGAACTGAGATGAGGAGGAACAAATTCTCGCAGAGGATGATGAATTCGTGGAACTCGCTATCACATAGTGCAGTGGAATCTTAGTTGTTAAATGGTTTCAAGGAGGAGATAAATATATTTCTGATTTTAAAAATGGATTAAAGAGATATGGCGAACAGGTGAGGAGATGGATTTGAGACTAGGAAAAGATCAGCATGATTTGATTGAATGGTGGAGCAGGCTCGAAGGGCAAAACTGCCTATTAGTGCTCTTAATTCCTATGTCCCTACATTCTGATCATAATCAGTGCATGCATAACACTGCAGATTTATTTTAGAACCCGATGAAGCAGGCCATTTTGAAATGGGGATTTGTTGGATTTTCGTCCCTGAAGTTTCTTCAGTACTCTTTCTCTGCTAATAATAATTATCTTACTTTCCTCACTCTCATGAGCCTCTTGGCTATCTTCTTTATGCAATCAGCATCTCCTACTGTGAAGACAGGCAGAAATGTTTTGTTCAATGTCTGTCATTTCCTCACTCCTCATGATAATTACTCCCGCCTCTGTTTCCTTGGACTAATGTATATTTTAGCTGCTCTCTTCCATTTCATATACCTGGAAAAGCTGTATATTCCTGGCTAGTATTTATTTAAGAAAGTCCATGGAATAATTTTCCAAATTAGCTAGAGACAGGGCAAGGACAGGGTCTGTAAAGGGTGGCTGATTCAATATTACTGAAATCAAAAGTTTTGTCACTCTCTAGTAATTTCTATTATGACTTTTTAATTGCTAAATCAATAGCTTTAGGTTTCCACCCAGGCTGCATCGCTGGACATTTATTCTAATTAAAATTGTGATGTATTGGTCAAAGCTGGTATTTTGAGTTTAAAATATTCCAAGAACCTGTGGTTTGTATCTTCATTGCTGATGAAATTCAGAGATCTGGCTTCATTGTCTTCTGAACAAATATTGAGGTAACTTTGTCACAATGTCTAATAAAACATCATTAATTGACAGCTGCACAAGATAACAAAAATAACTGGGGTTGTGTATGATATGCTTTATCAGAGACCTGTTCTGTTTTTGTCATCACAGCTACTACATATCTGCCAATTGTAGATCATTCACACCACTTTATCTTTCAGTACTTGTGTGTACTAGAACTGCACGACCTATTTATTATTTGATGGTTAAAGTTACAATGTCCCTTTCCTCAATCGTTTAATTCTTTTGTCATTCTGTTCCAAATATTGTGCACACATATGAGCAGTGACTAGATTTTATTGTGCATTAAGGTATGGCTTCATTCTAAATTCATTGAAGTGACGTAGATAGTCAGGAAAGTCATGAAAAAAGTGCTACAGCATTTAAAAAGAATAGGTCCTTAGGCTGTCCCATGATGGTAACCCTTTACCAGCTTAGTGATCTCAATGAATAGTTGAAAATCAAATGATTTTCAATAGAATATTTGAACGGCAGTTAGAGATTTAACCCAAAGAATTTATAGTTAGAATATAAGCAGTTGGTGCAAAAATATGAAATGTCTCGTTATTGTAACAACTGTTGTCAGTTCAACTGTTCCATTTAAAAATAGTCAATCGTCTTGTTTTATTGCATGCAGAGAATGGGTCAAGATGAAGTGGGTTCAGAGGACAGGCGATAAGTGGACTAGTAGTGTTTAAATGATTGCCCCGTTGGAAAATTGAACGGCAGAAGTAGAATGGAAGGAGGTGAAATGAGGTGAAAATACAATGGATTCAATATTGGAGAGGGACAGCAGATTAATATTAGAGGCTAGAAGCTAGAGGCAAGGGGGGAACCTCTGCAGGGTTGGAAGCTGGAGAGGAAAGAAAAAAAGAGAAAAGGGGAAGTAAAAGAGAGTGGTTGGAATGGGGTACATTGGTGCACAGTAAATGAGATGACCAGAGTTTTGAGAGAGGGCAGGCTGGGTGGGAAACAGCAAGGGGCACTGGATGGTGCTGGCTTGAAATTCGAGTTTAGAGGAAATGCAAATACTGGGATAACCACTAACACCAATACGGTAAGGAGTGAGGCCAAGTACGGGAAGCACGGTAGCATTGTGGATAGCACAATTGCTTCACAGCTCCAGGGTCCCAGGTTCGATTCCGGCTTGGGTCACTGTCTATGCTGAGTCTGTATCCTCCCCGTGTGTGGGTGGGTTTCCTCCGGGTGCTCCAGTTTCCTCCCACAGTCCAATGATGTGTAGGTTAGGTGGATTGACCATGATAAATTGCCCTTAGTATCCAAAATTGCCCTTTAGTGTTGGGTGGGGTTACTGGGTTATGGGGATAGGGTTGAGGTGTTGACCTTGGGTCGGGTGCTCTTTCCAAGAGCCGGTGCAGACTCGATGGGCCGAGTGGCCTCCTTCTGCACTGTAAATTCTATGTTTGAAAACATATGCAATCACTATCAGGCTTTTATAACATAGAACATTGAACAGTATGTTAATCTATGATAATCTATGATGAATTAAGGGGAAGATCTGGGGGGGAAAAGGAGGGAAGAGAGATGGGGTAATGAGGATAAAGGATGAATGGAAGAGGGAAGGGGAGTAACGCACCAAGAATGAATATAGAAATACACACAAAACTGAAATTATAAAGGAGAGGGGTAAGTGAAGGGAATATGGAAAAAATAGGAAAGAAATTTTAAAAACACAATTAGGAAGGCAAAGAGAAACAAAAAATCAAATTCTAAACTAAAAAAATCAAATTATAAAGAATATAAAAATAAATGGTAAATTAATCTGTCGACACATAAATAACAAAAGAATAATCAAAAGAAAAGCTTATTATGAAAGAAAAATCAGGATCAGGAGAGAGGAACTAAAGGTTACACATGTCAAACTCAAATATTATAACAGCAAAATATATAAATATCAAATAATTACTTTGCCTGGTTACTTACCAGAGACAGTAAGATGGTGAATATGCTATTAAAAGAAAATATTTTAAAAATCTAAAAGGGGGAAGATCATTTTTTTCAACTCAAATTAAAGGAGGATAAAATGACCAGTCTGGCTGGATTGCATCCATACATATGAAATAATTAGATAAGAAATTGTAGAGGCACTATCACAGATATTCTATCATTATAAAATGGATTGGTAGAGAGCTCATGTGATTCCCAGGTTTAAAAAGGGGAATAAACAGTCCAGGGAACAATCGACCAATTGATCAAATCAGTGATGCAAAAGATAGTAATACAAAAGGGGTGGCATGGGTGGCACAGTGGTTAGCACTGATGCCTCACACCGCCAGGTATTCAGGTTCAATTCCGGCCTCGGGTGACTGTCTGTGCGGAGTTTTCACATTCTCCCCCTGTCTGTGTAGGTTTCCTCCGGGTGCTTTGGTTTCCTCCCACATTCCAAACATATGAAAGTTAGGTGGGTTGGCTGTGATAAATTGCCCCTTAGTGTCCAAAAGTTAGGTGGGGTTATGGGGTTAGGGTGGGGGCGTGTGCTGAGGTGGGATGCTCTTTCCGAAGGCCCGTGCAGACTCAATGGGCCAAATGGCCTCCTTCTGCACCGTAAGGATTCTCTAAGGGAATTCTTTCTCAAAGACGTAACACTGAAAATATAATACAGAATATTCGGCACAGATTCAAAAGCAAATGCTTGATCAACATTATTATACTCTGGAAGAAAGGGTAGATAAAGGTAATTTAGTGGACATAACATATTTAAATTTTAAAAGGACCATCAAAAGGCATAATCAGAACATGTGGCGTTAGGGGCTATCTGGCAACAAAACAAAAACAGAGAGTGGGGGTTAAAGATAGTAATTCAACCTTAGCAACTCCAGCAGGTCCGACACCCCAAATATGGCTCGAGCAGACCCAGCTCCAGATCCACATGAAAAACCTTGGACATGGTGTTAAACACTGTCCTCAAACAACTCCCCAACTTCGGGCAGAACCAGAACATATGAGCATGGCTGGCTGGCGATCTCCCACATTCCTCACATCTATCCTCCAACCTCTCAAATAAACGCTTATCCTCGACCTTGTTAAGTGTGCCTGATACACCACTTTCTAGCGGAATCAGCCCCAGCCTTGCACGCGAGGCCGAGGTATTGACCCTTTGCAGCATTTTGCATCATAGTCCTTCCTCCAGCACCATCCCCAACTCTTCCTCACACTTAGCCTTGATCCCCTCCAACGACTCCTTCACCTCGTCCAGAATCCCACCATAAATCGCAGAGACAATCCCACTCTCCAGCACCCTCACCAATCAGTACCTCCTGCAACAACGAAGAGGGTGGCACCACCGGGAAACCCAGAAAGGTCTTTCTCGCAAAATTCCGCATCTGCATATACCTAAAGCCTTCCTCACACTGCAGCCCATACTTCACCCCCAACTCTTCTGAACTTGCAAATCTCCCCTCCAGAAACAGATACGTCATCTCTTTCACCCCTTTCTCCTCACATCCCCGGAAACTCACAGCCACCTTCTCCGGCTCAAACCGACAATTCCCCATTAATGGCATCACCCTCAACCTTGACCTCAACTTGAAGTGCTGTCGGAATTACCCCCAAATCCTCACCCGTAACCCGATCCCCCTTACAGGACTTCTCCTCTATCTGCACCCACAAAGCCTCCGACTCCTTCATCCAGTCCCACTCTTCCTCAGCATTCGCCGCCCAATAATAATGCAACAGATTTGGAAGAGCCAGGTCCCGGAGTGCCGCTCCCTTTGGAGCACTGCCTTCCCTATCCTCGCTGTAATGAAAAGGGTTTCCTTTACTCCACAACAGGCTGGTATTGGGTGTCACAGATAACAGTGGGTGTCCCTCTCCTGCAGGTGTTGAAACCATGACCCGGAAGTGACGCACTGAGACAGCTTCACAAGAGAGAGGGAACAAGTCTCACGCTTTATACCGAACCAGTGAGGTTGTCCTTATGCCACACCAGTTACCTTGACTGCCACCTACGCCTGTGTGAGTTTTTCTCTCTCCTGTGATGGTGAAATGTCACCCGGAAGTGCCCCACTGGTGCAACTTCACAAGAGAGAGAGAAAGAGGGACCACTGTTTATTACTGACCAGTAGCCTCTCTTGAGTGAGAGTGTTCGAAGCGCTCAGATTCCCTTTTCTGGTCCTTGACTACGGGATTATGTCCTGGCAATTATTGTGACTTGACCAGAGCGGACAGTGAAAGGAAGGTGAGACCACAATAATGGTAGTTTTAAAATAATTGATTTATTCAAAAGAAATTAAGTCTTCTGCAACTCAGATTAACAGCCGTAACAGCCTTCCCGAACAGGCGCCGGAATGTGGCGACTAGGGGCTTTTCACAGTAACTTCAATGAAGCCTACTCGTGACAATAAGCGATTTTCATTTCATTTCAGATTAACCCACACACACAAACACCGATTATGAAATACTGTGTGGTAAACAAGAGACTCAACGGCACATCGAAAATTCTTACAGCTTACACAGATTTACTTTAGCGCCCGCAAACACAGATACACAGATATATTCACTCACCCTCACCAAACCTCAACAAGCTAAACTAATTGGGAGTTTTCTGTGAGCTGGAGGAATATACTCACCGCTCCAGGAACAGGATAGTTAAAAAAAACAGTGACATAGATTTCTTTAGATCTTCTTCCAAGCTGGCCAGTCCTTGCGGCTGTTGTTCCTCCGGTTCCCGTGGTCTGTTTTCAGCAAGGCAAAGCGTGTGTCCAGCAGGAGAGTAGAGTTCTCCCAAACGTTCCTCAAACTGGTCAGTTTAAGGGCAAAACCCTGAATGGGTCAAATACTGACCCTCCCACAGGTGAGTTCCAGAACAAAGGAAGCCTTTCTGATTGTTGACAGGGTGGAAGTGATTAAGTTCCCCAATCAAAAGGTGTCATAATGTAATTTGATTTTAATCGGTGCCCTTACAAAAGCTTGCAATGTCTCTGGTTTCTGCTGGTCTCTTGACAATGGTCGCTGGAGACAACTTTAATTGTTATCGCATTAAGGTATTGTGCTTCCATCTGGCCTGGGCAACAAGTGATTTGCATTTCAACTGCCCCTCTTTGAATGAGATCGGGCTGCTTCATGACTCATGGCCTGTTTGTCTTGATTCAGTTGTCTGCCTGCAGACATGGTTTGTGCAGCAATCTGTCCATTTAAAATGGAATGTCCTTTTCCAACATGTCCGGTTCATTTTTTTTGTCCTTTGATGAGTTTGCTACAACTTACATCGCCACGTACCCTGCCCACACAAATGCCAAGATCAGCCTATCAATCCCTCGTAAAAACGCCTTTGGCAAAAAGACCAGCAGACACTGGAATGGGAACAACAACCGAGGCAAAATATTCAACTTGACTGCCTGTACCTGGCCAGCCAATGACAATGGGAAACTATCCCATCTTCCCAGATCATTCAAGTACCTAAAGTCAGCTGTCGCCACTCTAAATGGCAACCCCTCCAATCCCACCTCTCCTCACGAAGGAGACACCTGCTCTTCCCCAGATTCAATTTATACCGTGAAAAGGCCCCAAATTCCCCGAGCAGCGCCATTATGTCCCTCACCGAAGATCCTGGTTCCTCAATGTACAGCAGTAACTCATCTGCATACAGAAACACCCTACTCTCCAACCACCCCACCTCACTATCCCCTCCATAAGCCCAAGCCCCTCGGTGCAATCGGCAAGAGCTCAATCATCAAACAAGAGGGGGGACATGGGGCACCCCTGCCTCATTTCCCGGAACAGTGGTAAGTACTCTGACTGCGTCTCATTCACCTGCACATGGCCTGTTGGATCCTTATATAGCAAATTTACCCTATCCACAAACTAGACCCAATTCCAAACTTCTCAGTACCGCAAACAGATACCTCCACTTCATTCTGTCAAATGCTTTCTTCGATCCAATGCCACCACCACCTCTAACTCCCTCCCCTCTGATGGAAAGAGCACCACATTCAGCAGTCGCTGCACGTTAGACAACAGCTGCCTGCCCTTGATGAACCCCGTCTGATCCTCCCCCACCACTTTTGAAGACACCCCTCCAGCCTCATGGCCAGTACCTCAGCCAATATCTTGGCATCCACATTCAGTAGCGAAATGGGCCTATGTGACCCACACTCCACTGGGTCCTTATCCTTTTTCAAAAACAATGAAATAGATACCTGCCTCATAGTCCCCGGTAACCCCCCTTCGCTAACATCCACAAAAATTTCCACCTTCAATTGCGCCAACTTGTCCTTGAACTTTTTATAGAATTCCACCGGGAACCCATCTGGCCCTGGCACCTTACCCAACTGCATCTTCCATATCGCTGCCTTCACTTTCTCCAGAACTAATAACACCTCCAACCTGGCCCTTTCCACCTCTCCCCCCTTTGGCCATTGCAACCGCTAACAAATACTCCCTCATTGCTGACTCATTCTCCAGCGGCTCCAAATTGTATAACCCCTTATAAAAGTCCTCAAACGCCATATTCGCCTGCTGCGGAGCCACCATCACCCTTACTGCTCATCCCGAATGCGCACAATCACCCTCGCTGCTGCCTGCCGACGGAGCTGGCCCGCTAACAATCGACTGGCCTTCTCACCATACTCATGCACAACTCCATGCACTCGCCTCAACAAGTTTCTGGCACCATGAGCACTCCGGCTGTACAAGAGAGGAGAATAAGTTCTAATGTCTTTCATAATTCAGTTTCTAAGAAAATTCAATGGGGGGAAAGCTGCCTATCTCCCTGTTTGTGTATTTCTCTCCATCTCCCACTATCTCATAACTCATAGTATTGAGAATCTTTGGGAACAATTTTCATTTCCTTGTTGTCAGTTATTAGCATGAATGGAGCAGTAGGCACATGAAAATGAAAACATCTCATTTGCCACCCAAGGCCTGCTTAACTCGATTTTTGAGTGCATTTCCATACAGTTGGTTAATATTCTCGCAGCTTATTTCCAGGGGAACGTGAGAGAAGCTCATCAAAATATTTAGACTCCACGTTTAGGACCCTGACACAACTTTGTTCTTTCATTCGCAAGAATGCTGGACCAGGGGTCCTGAAAAAGACTGCAGAAGGATGAAAGACATTCCCATTTAGCTTTCCGAATGATCTCTTTATGGCCATGAGGATCATGAATATTCCATCAGCTTCACAAGAAATCTTATCTCCAGGTGCATCACTACCCACAAAATTCCAGATTGCTTCCTTTTCCTTTAAAGACTCTCTCCTGGTTTGCTTCGTGGAGCGGCAGTCTGATTTCTCGGCCAACTAATCAGCAAACTACCTGTCAACACCTGTTGTGCTCTCACCACAAAAATAGCTTGAGTCTCTGGTGAACTTCATTTCTCTTCTCACCACCTGCTAGACAATGGTTAAAAACAAACATTGGTTCCTATAACTCATAGCTGTGAGCAATTAGCGTTGACCTTTTCTAAAAGAAAACTTCGGTACAGGTAATTAGTTAGGCAATTAGCAGGTCGCTCTGGATTTTGATCATTTAAATAACATTGAGGGGCGTTTCTCCAATATGGAGCCCAAGTGTTCGCACCGTCGTGAACGATGGCGCGAACCGGGCCCGGGGATGACCGATTCTGGCCCCCACAGGGGGCCAGCACGGTGCTGGAGCGGTTCATACCGCTCCAGCCTCCTTTTGCGGTGGCAAATGGGCGCCATGCCAATCCGCGCATGCGCAGTTGGGCCACGCCAACCTGCGCATGCGCAAGGGACTCCTTTAGCACGCCGGCCCCAAGTCAACATGGTGTCGGTGTTCAGGGGCTGGCCACGCCAGAAAGTAGGCCCGGGGGGGGGGGGGAAGACGCTGGCCTCCCAATCGGTGGACCCCGATCGCGGGCAGAACCTATCGGAGGTCCCCCTGGTGAAGGCCCCCCCCCCCCCCCCCCCAACCCCACAGTCCACCCCCCGACCGTTCGCGCAGAGTTCCCGCCGGCAGTGACTAGGAGGAGTCTGTCGTACTGGCATGGCCGCTTGGCCCATCCGGGCTGGAGAATCGGCGGCCCCGCCGATTCCAGCAGTCCGCGGCCGGCGCTGCGCAAAACGCAAATGGCGCTGATTCTCCGCACCTTGGAGAATCACGCGCTGCGTCAGGGCATTGTGGCGTGGTTGCGGCGATTCTCCGGCCCGGCGCGGGGCTCGGAGTATCGCCCCCATTAAATCCCAAAAATGCTCTCTCGTTCTGCCTTTAATCCCAATCTTTTTCTCAGCTCAATACACCGTTTAAAGTTTATTGGACGCAAAATAAAAGTACAAGTACATCATCATTCAAAATGTATTTCTGTCACACACATATTGAAACACTGTAACATGCATCTATACACACACATAACCACTTTAAAATACATACTTGGCATAAAGTTTATTTTATTAAGGCTCTTGCAATTTGTTAATTTCATAGGATCATAGAATGTTTGCAGAACAGGAGGTCATTCAGCCCTCCCTGCAAGAGCAACTCACCTAGTCCCATGTTCCTGCCTTTTCCCACAGCCCCGAAAATCTTTTCTCGTCAGATAATTATTAAATTCTATTTTGAAAGTCACAATTGAATTTACTGTGCATCCTAGGTCCTAGCCACTTCATGTGTGAGTGCTTTCCCTTGTGTTACTTCCTTTGCCAATCATCTCAAATCAATTTCCTCTGGTTCTTGATCTTGCCAACAATGGGCACAGTTCTCTGTCTACTCTATCGAGACTCATCATAAATTTGAACATCTCTATCAAATATTCTCTCAACCTTCTCTTCACCAAGGAGAACAGCCAAACTTCTCCAATGCAAATAACTGAAGTTCCTCCTGAGGAGAAATATTCTTGGCACTTGGAAAAATTCATAGTAATCAGGTAGAGTCAACATGGTTTAGTGAGATTGAAATCATGTTTAACCAATTTATTGGAATTTTTTGAAGTAGTAACATTATGCTGTGGATAAAGGGGAACCAGTCAATGTACTTTACTTGGGTCTCCAGAATACATTTGATAAGGTGCCACATAAAAGATTATTGTGGAAAATAAAAGTGCATGGTGTAGTGGGGTAACATATTGGTATGGATAGAAGATTGGCTAGCTAACAGGAAACAGGAAGAAGTCTTACAACACCAGGTTAAAGTCCAACAGGTTTGTTTCGAATCACTAACTTTCGGAGCACTGCTCCTTCCTCAGATCAATGAAGAGGTGGGTTCCAGAAACATATATATAGACAAAGTCAAAGATGCAAGATGATACTTTGAATGCAAGTCTTTCCAGGTAATTAAGTCTACAGGTCCAGGTGGAACAACTGAACACAGGAAATGCGTATGTGTTAGGGGACGAGACTAACTGACACCATTTCTCTCTACAATGCTCTCATATTCCAGGACCCATGGTCAACGATCTGTCCCAATGTCCGTGGAACTGCTTTCCACAGTATTCTCATCCCTTCCTCATGAGTACTGCTGGACATGGAGACCCCAACCCAATATTTTTAGATCCCAGGGCCACTGTTATAAATCTATATCCTTGGTAACAAATTACAATAATAAAACATATTTTGTTTTACCATCAAACAGAAAATTTCCATCAGCAATGTTTGCATCACTTAAAAAGTGGGTGGGAGACGGGCAAAATTCTCCCCTACCCGGCGGGGCGGGGGGGGGGGGGGGTCCCGGCGTAGCGGAGTGGCACCAACCACTCCGGCGTCGGGCCTCCCCAAAGGTGCAGAATTCTCTGCACCTTTAGGGGCGAAGCCCTCACATTGAGGGGCTAGGCCCGCGCTGGAGTGGTTGCCACCACACCGACTGGCGCCAAAACCGGCAACAATGGTCTGTGACGCCCGGCGCCGGGGCTGGCCGAAAGGCCTTCGCCGGTTCGCGCATGCGCGCTGTGGGATTCTCTTCCGCCTCCGCCATGGTGGAGGCCGTGGCGGTGGCGAAAGAAAAAGAGTGCCCCCACGGCACTGGCCCGCCCGCTGATCGGTGGGCCCCGATCGCGGGCCTGGCCATCGTGGGGGCACCCCCGGGGGCCCCCCCCCCCCCCCCCAGGACCCCGGGGGCCCGCTCGCGCCGCCGATCCCGCCAGCACAGAGGTGGTTCAAACCACAGCGGCGAGAGAGACCTCCCAGCCGCGGGACTTCGGCCCATCCGGGCTAGAGAATAACGGCAGCACAGAAACCCGTAGCCTCCAGCCGGCCCCCGACATGGTCTGTGGCGGGATTGGCGGCACGCCGATTTTTTGCGGGTGGGAGAATTCTGGACATGGCAGGGGCAGGATTTTCAGCGGCCCCGTGCGATTCTCCGACCCTGCTGGGGGGTCGGAGAATTTCGCCCATGTGTAACCAGAGGCCTCCACAAATGCTCAACCTTGCTGTCTATCCGAAAATACTAGATAAATTACTTCAGGAAATATTACTTACTGTGAGAAAATGTCCCAAAGAATTTTTCTAGATTTAAAACATGGAAACAGTGCGACAAATTAAATATCAAGTGAATATACAAAAATAATTGAGTACTCTACACAGCTTCTGGAATTTCCCACTCGAATACAAATAGTTAATGCTCCACATACCAACTGCAGCTGGGTAAACAAATTTAATGGAAAAATTACTCATTTTTCAAATTATAAATGTAAACATTGAAAGAGTGGATGCGACTCTCCGCTATTGATATTAAGTGCTCCCGCCAGCGGAAAAACCGGAGTGTTTCCCACGGGTCACAGACATGGGACTCTCTTACCTTTAATATGGTAAATTATTCATAGCGGCTCGCACGCCAACTGACCTGCATTTACTGATTTTGGGGTACAACTTTCAATGGTGCCCAGATCCCAGCATCTAGAGAAACGCCCCCACCCTCAGGACGACCACCCCGACCCCTAAGCAAAGAGGGGCAACCTCCTCCCACCACGGATAGAACTGATCACCCCCCACACCACACACGCATGAGGGTGACCAATGTTCCCCATCAGCCCCCCTCCTTTCAGGCTCCGCCCCTTGGCATTGCCATCAGTGAACTGCCCCCTAACATCCTGACACTGACCCTCTGATCTGGCCTGATGGATCCCAAGGGGGATCAAGGAGGTATGTCCATGGCTCATGTGCCCTT
Organism: Scyliorhinus canicula; assembly: GCF_902713615.1. Lineage (NCBI taxonomy): Eukaryota > Metazoa > Chordata > Chondrichthyes > Carcharhiniformes > Scyliorhinidae > Scyliorhinus > Scyliorhinus canicula. The sequence goes on along the minus strand of NC_052147.1, from coordinate 195,590,019 downwards.
CTGCCACTACCAATTTGCAGAGGGAGGGTCCCCCAATGGTTCTGGAGGTTGGGTGGGCTGGGGATAAGGAGTGACCTCGGGACTCTCCCCAGGATAGAGTTCCCATGTCTGGACTGCCTCTTCTAGCCCTGGGTAACCTGAAGATCACTCTTACAGGCTACTCACCCTTGACTGCGAACTGTGTAAATTTAGAAGTTTCCTTCCCACTTTGAACTGCTCTGCCTCACAACTGATGAGCAGATAAGACACTTCATTGAAGAAACAAGCCAGGAAGCTTCAATTACTTTTCCTTCCCACACATCTGCACATTGCTTTTAACACTGCAGCTTTTTGAAGTGCATGAGCCTTAAAACACTTAAAAAGCTATGAAATCCCAAGCTCCTTTGAAATGCTTTGCTTTCATTCAATTTTGCAGCACAGTACCTTTAACTAGCCTTTGAATGTCAGTTTAATGGTTCAAATACAGAAGGCAGAGGTTTGTTTATTCATCTGTCTCTTCACACTTGAATGGATCTGATGTACCTCCCATTGATCCCAATTGCAATGTTTATAAATGTTCATGTTCTGATTGACAGCTGCTGGCCATTTCAGAAATCCTAAGTGCTTTCTGCAGTTAGAAAACAGAAGGTGCTCTGTCTAAGTGCTGTCCCCACACCTAGCCTTTATAGGAAACTCTTCAAAACACAAAGACAGGCACATTTTAAAAAAGCTGCAGTTAGAAAGAACAACTTCTCAAAAGAGGAAATAGAATTATATAAATAAAGAACAGTACTCCTTTCTTTGAAATTGTCCGGACCTGTCAATCAAAGGGTTTTCAAAAAGCAATGGTTGTGAAATTGATTGTACACAATGCAGTTCAAAGCTTTTAGGCTTCTAAACATGCATACAGGTTTGAAAAAGTTAAATGGAAATAAAATTGACTATGAAAAAAAAATAATTCAAAGGTTTCCACAATATTAAAGAGACTAGTTTTATCTTCAACTCACAGATCTTTGAACTTGACAAGCTGGGAGACAGTTTAAAGGTTTTAAACCTACAGATGAGAAGATTTTCACTTTCTTTCCACAGATCTTTGATCTTGACTGGCTAAAAGACAATTTAAAGGGTTTGGGGTCACAGACAGAAGACATTCACTTTCCTCTCGTAGATCTTTAATTTTGGCATACTGAAAGACAGTTTAAAGGGTTTAAAGGCTACAGATGAGAAGACCAGCCAAATGACCCCCATTCCAGGAAAGACCTATGACCTGAGAGCCTCCAGCCCAAGCCCCCCCGAAGCCCCAAATTGCCCCTGAAGGATCTCCCACCGGCACCCTGTGCGCAAGTGTAGGGACGGTACTCACCCCCTTGCCCACCCTGAGTGCAAGGTGAGAAGTTGGCAAATGGTGGAGCTTGAAGGGGGGACTGAGGGGGGAGGCCTTACCAGTGATTTGAGGGGAGTCTTCATCCAGATTCTGAGGTCGGGGCACCATTTTCAAAGGTCTCTGAGGAGCGGGACCTGTCAACGTGATTTGGCCTCGCCTCTCTCGGGTCCAGTAAAAACTCTGAGCCTCGTTGAAAAAATGTGCCATTGATTGGTCCCAATTCTCCACTGGCATCAACACTTAGTCTTGTGTGCACAGTCTTTAAACCATGCAGGTATTTTAATGGAATATGTGTGCGTTGACATGGGCTGTTCATCTGGATAAGGTTCCTTGCCTAGAGAGTGTCATTCCAGTGCCCCCTGTTGCCTTGGTAACTATTGTAATTCCATTACAGTTGTTGGGAACACTTAGACATCGGCGGGGGGGGGGGGGGGGGGGGGGGGGTTCTTGGTAGTTCTTTACCCAGAACAGCTGGTGAGATGCTTTCTCACTACTGGCCGATTGTGGTGAAGAAGCAGCTGCTCTAGTTGAGCGTATAGGCCTGCAGTTGTGCCAATGTATTTAGTAGCTCTCTTCACTGTGTATGATGGAGGTAACAGTTTATTTCTGAATCAGCCAAGTTTCCAAGTGCACTGACTCCTGTTGAAAGCATTGAAGGTTTGCACCCTGACTGACTCTCCAATGCTTAGCTCTGGCAATGGTTGGAAGTCTTGTCAAGCTCAACTTTTGCTGTCATTTCACCTTGATATTTGCGCTCATGATTGAAACTACTTATGCTTTCAGAAGCATTTTTGTTATTGGAAGAATAATTTACATGCATGTGACATTAGTCTCTGGACAGGATTACTTTCTATGCCTTCAGTTGGTGTGTTTCTTCATTCCAAGGATTGCCTTGTATACGTCTGTGATTTACTCGATTTCTTTGGCGATTTACACTGCTCCCTCAGCCTTTCCGGATAGTGTTTAAATGATATGTAGTGTTGAATTTCACAATCCTTTGTGACATGGCCAAATTATTCCCTGGCGAACTGAGGGCCATTGTCACTTATTACAATATCTGGAATGCTGTACTGAGCGAAGTGAGCTTTCAGGCATTCTACTATTTCTCTCGTTGCCTTTGAAGGCAGCTGGTCTACCTTCCAGTAGTCAGAACAGTAGTTTATAGTGACAAGATAATCATATCCAGCAAAAATGAAAAGGTCTACTCTCAACTTCATCCATAAGCTGTATGGGTGGTAAGGCACTATCAATGTGTCTCTAGCTTGTTTACCTTGGTACTCATTACATGCATCACTTGGTCAATGCGGTCTTTAATTTCATTGCTCATATTTGGCCAGCAAAGCACATCTCTTGCCTTTCTCAGAGTTGATTTAATGTGTTGATGGCTTGCATACACTCCAGCATCTCTCTTCTCATCTTTTTCAGATGATGACTCTATTTCCATTGTACACAGTGCCATATTGAGCTATCAATTCATCTCGGTATGTTCAATATGCTCTTGTGATCATAGATGTGTCCTTGATTCTCTCTGTCCATCCTTTCATCACTACTTCTTGTAGTGCTTGTAGAATTGCACCTTGTTGGGTAGTTCAGTAGATCTGAGCAAGGCATTTGTCAGATTTAATGTCTCCACTGGGTTGATGAATTTTAGATCATGTTTAGCTGCTGCTTCATGTTAAATCTGGAAATTGTCGCATTTTGTTATAGCATTCTCAACCTCCTTCATTAGCAGTGCTGCTCTTGACGGTATGTCTGCAATATAAATCTATTTTCCATACTTGTACATCATGTCCAAATGATGCCTTTGCAAACAAGTGACATTAGAACATAGAACAGTACAGCACAGAACAGGCCCTTCGGCCCTCGATGTTGTGCCGAGCAATGATCACCCTACTCAAACCCACGTATCCACCCTATACCTGTAACCCAACAACCCCCCCCATTAACCATACTTTTTAGGACACTACGGGCAATTTAGCATGGCCAATCCACCTAACCCGCACATCTTTGGACTGTGGGAGGAAACCGGAGCACCCGGAGGATACCCACGCACACACGGGGAGGACGTGCAGACTCCGCACAGACAGTGACCCAGCCGGGAATCGAACCTGGGACCCTGGAGCTGTGAAGCATTTATGCTAACCACCATGCTACCGTGCTGCCCCGACATTCTTTGCAATTGCTTTGGAGCAAATATAATGATTTGCAAAAAGGGGCTTGTGGTCAGCTCAACAGTTACTATGTCTCTCCAAGCATGTATTAATGAAAATGCTCGCAGGTAAAAACACGTCAGGCACCATTTCTCAATCTGAGCATAGCATCGTTCTGTTTGTGTTAGTGTCTTGGATGCAAATACATCTGATTGTCCTTGAGATTTTCCCAGGCCAGTTTCCCTCGTGCCAAACTGCAATTAACTTCATTATTGACATCATAGTACTTCAGCACGAGCATTGTCGTCACTAGTTGTTTAATTTTAGTGAATGTGGTTTTTTGTTCTGTTCCCCAATACCACAGCATATCCATGACAGTGGGCTTGTGTAATGCTTCACACTCAGCTGAAACATTACACACAATTTAAGCGAAATAATTCACAAATCCAACAAATCACTGCATTGCTTTCACATCTGTCTGTTCCTGCATCACTGTTACCACTTTCACCTTGTCAGGATCTAGGTGAAGCCTTTTGTCATCAATTCATAACTTATCTACTCCATGTCAGGCATCTTCAGTGGCAATGTGTTCTTGTTCGGCTTTCGATTCATCTGTCGATCTCTCTCCACCAGTTGCATAAAATTCTGATTATGTTCCGCTGTGGCATCTTCCATCGTCTCTCCACATCCATAAGTGAGAAAAGCATTGACAATGGTTTCTTTTGTGGGAAGGTCACTGACAGCCTCATGTTATCTGCCTTGATAGTCTTCTGGAGCCGTGGAAATACCAAACGACATCTGCAACAATTTGGACCTCCCGAATGGTGTCCACAAAGCTTCTGCTTTTATCCACCTTCACTTGCCAGGAACTATCCTTCGCACCTAGGGCAGTGAATGACTTTACCTTGGAAAGTTGTGGCAAAATTCCATTGATGGTTGGCAGAGGGCAGTGAAAACTCTTCAGTGCTTTATTTAGATCCTTTGGGTCGAAGCATGCTCACAGCTTTCCGGATTGTTTCACTGCTCTCCTTCAACTAATCCAGTCTGTAGGAGTTGTCACATTTTTGATTACCAGCCTCTTTTCCGGATCTTCTATCTTGTTGATCCAGCAGAGGGCAGTAGAGCGGAGCTACTGATTGGCTGTTGCGGGGGAAATTTGCATACATGCATTGCAGTCAGCAAAACTTGAAGGTGTACCTGTGCAAGAGACCCGAGGTGTTCAAGTGAAGGCAAGCATCCAGCAGAGGGCAGTAGAGCGGAGCTACTGATTGGCTGTTGCGGGGGAAATTTGCATACATGCATTGCGGTCAGCGTAACATGAAGGTGGTTTGTGGAGGAGCTGTTGTCAAGTGACAGTTAAACCCGAAACACTTCTTCAGTGTTCCCCCCCCCCCCAAACCCCTCCTCTAACCAGAAAAAAACACAACAACCGCTGTAAGAATCCTAGCCGAGTAAAGATCAAGAAGAAGGCTCGAGGGCAGGTAGAAAGAAGTTGAACGGTGACGTCACAGCCTGCAGGAGAAGCGGCCTTTAGATTTTTGGCGGGAAGGTAAGTTTTTCTCATTAAAAACTTACCTTGAAGAGTGACTGTGGTGATATGATTTGCATACCTGCCTGCCATTGGGGCAGAACACCGGCTTACCATTGGCCCTGGTCGGTCATGTGCCTCTCGGCTGATTGGTCGAGAGGCTGAGTTAACCACGCCGCCTTGCCGAGGTATAAATAGTCCAACGCCCGGCGTTCGTCCATTTTATTGTAGACAACCGCAGGGCTAAGTTCTAGTTTATTAAAGCCTAACTTTTGTAAAGCAACTCGTCTCTCGTGCAATTGATGGCACATCAGTGACATCACAGCAAAGTAGTGACCTGTTTGGCTGGTAAGGAAAGTGCTCCAATTAGCAGTAGCTGGGAGAAATGTAACTCTTTGTGTGTTGGTAAATATTGTGATTGGTAAGCAGAATCCTTATTCCTTTCACTTATTCATTATTTGATATTATATTTGTAATCAGTTAAGGTAAAGTGTCAAAATGGCAGGAGATCCCAGACCCGTGTTATGCTCCTTGTACTCAATGTGGGAGTTCAGGGACGTGGCCGATGCTCCTGACTCCTTCATGTGCAGGAAGTGTGTCCAGCTGCAGCTCCTGTTAGACCGCATGACGGCTCTGGAGCTGCGGATGGACTCACTTTGGAACATCCGCGATGCCGAGGAGGTCGTGGACAGCACGTTCAGTGAGTTGGTCACACCGCAGATTAGGATTGGTGAAGGAGTCAGGGAATGGGTGACCAAAAGGCAGAGAAAGAGCAGGAAGGCAGTGTAGGTGTCCCCTACGGTCATCTCCCTCCAAAACAGGTATACCATTTTGGATACTGTTGGGGGAGATGACTCACCAGGGAGTAGTAGCCAGGCTCATGGAACAGTGGCTGGCTCTTCGCACAGTAGGGCGGGAAAAAGACTGGCTGGGCTATAGGCATAGGGGATTCAATCGTATGGGGAGTAGACAGGCATTTCTGTGGTCGAAAACGAGACTCCCAAATGGTACGTTGCCTCCCGGGTGCACGGGTCAGGGATGTCTCAGATCGGCTGCAGGACATACTGAAGGGGGAGGGTGAACAATCTTGGTGCATATAGGCACCAACGATTTGGTAAAAAACGGGAGGAGGTCCTAAAATTAGAATTTAGGGAGTTAGGAGATAAGTTAAAAAGTAGGACCTCAAAGGTAGTAATCTCAGGATTGCTACCAGTGCCACGAGACAGTCAGAGTAGAAATTCAAGAATAGTCAGAATGAATACATGGCTTGAGAGATGGTGCAGGAGGGAGGGCTTCAGACTTTTGGGACATTGGAACCGGTTCTGGAGGTGGTGGGACCATTACAAATCGGATGGTCTACACCTGGGCAGGACTGGAACCAATGTCCTAGGGGGTGCTTTTGCTAACACTGTTGGGGAGGTGGATGGCAGGGGGGTGGGAACCAGAATAGGAAGTTGAAGGTCAGTAAAGAGGCAGCAACTAAAGCCAGGAAGGTACTGGATAATAAACTCAATGTGACTAAGGGGAAGAGTAGACAGGGAAGAGATGATGAACGCAAAGGGACAGGTGGTCTGAGGTGCATTTGTTTTAATGCGAGAAGTGTAGCAGGTAAGGCAGATTAATTTAGGGCTTGGATTAGTACCTGGGATATGATGTTATTGGTATTACTGAGACTTGGTTGAGGGAAGGGCAAGACTGTCAACTAAATATCCCAGGGTATAGATGCTTCAGGAGGGATAGAGAGGGAGGTAAAAGGGGTGGAGGAGTTGCATTACTGGTCAGAGATTATATCACAGCTGTGACTAAGGAGGGCACAATGGAGGATTTGAGCACTGAGGCAATATGGATAGAGCTAAGAAATAGGAAGGGTGCAGTAACATTGTTGGGACTTTACTACAGGCCTCCCAAAAGCGAGCGTGAAGTAGAGGTACAAATACGTAGTCAGATTATAGGACAATGTAGGAGCAATAGGGTGGTTGTGATGGGAGATTTTAACTTCCCCAACATTGAATGGGACTCATGTAGTGTTGGAGGTGTTGATGAAACAGAATTTGTAAGGAGCATCCAGGAGAGTTTTTTTAGAGCAGTATGTAAATAGTCCAACTCGGGAAGGGGCCATACTGGACCTGGTATTGGGGAATGATCCCAGCCAGGTCGTTGAAGTTTCAGTCGGTGATTACTTTGGGAATAATGATCACAATTCCATAAGTTTTAGAATACTCATGGACAAAGACAAGAGTGGTCCTAAAGGAAGAGTGCTAAATTGGGGAAAGGCCAAGAATAACAAAATTCGGCAAGAGCTCGGGAATGTGGATTGGGAGCAGCTGATATAAGGGTAAAATCCACATTTGAAATGTGAGAGTCTTTTAAGGAAAGGTTGATTAGAGTGCAGGACAGACATGTCCTGTGAAAATGAGAGATAGAAATGCCAAGATTAGGGAACCATGGATGACGAGTGGAATTGTGAGACTAGCTAAGATGAAAAAGGAAGCATACATACGATCGAGGCGACTCAAAACTGATGAAGCTTTGGAGGAATATCGGGAAAGTAGGACAAATCTCAAACGCGCAATAAATAGGGCTAAATGGGGTCAGGAAATATCTTTGGCCAACAGGGTTAAGGAAAATCCCAAAGCCTTTTATTCGTATACAAGGAGCAAGAGGGTAACTAGAGAAATGATTGGTTTACTCAAAGCCAAAAGAGGGAATTTATGCGTGGAGTCAGAGGAAATGGGTGAGATTCTTAATGAGTACTTTGCATCGGTATTCACCAAGGAGAGGGACATGACGGATGTTGAGGCTAGGGATGGATGTTTAAATACTCTAGGTCATGTCGGCATAAGGAAGGGGGAAGTTTTGGGTATTCTAAAAGTCATTAAGGTGGACAAGTCCCCAGGACCGGATGGGATCTATCCCAGGTTACTGAGGGAAGCGAGGGACGAAATAGCTGGGGCCTTAACAGATATCTTTGCAGCATCCTTGAGCACAGGTGAGGTTCCGGAGGACTGGAGAATTGCTGATGTTGTCCTTTTGTTTAAGAAGGGTAGCAGGGATAATCCAGGGAATTATAGACCTGTGAGCTTGACGTCAGTGGTAGGCAAACTGTTGGAGAAGAGGGAGGGCTGTAGATGTCATATACATGGACATCAGTAAGGCGTTTGATAAAGTTTCCCAAGGCAGGTTGATGGAAAAAGTGAAGTCGTATGGTGTTCAGGGTGTACTAGCTAGATGGATAAAGAACTGGCTGGGCAACAGGAGACAGAGTAGTGGTGGAAGGGAGTGTTTCAAAATGGAGAAAGGTGATTAGTGGTAATCCACAGGGATCCGTGCTCGGGCCACTGTTGTTTGTGATATACATAAATGATCTGGACAAAGGTATAGGTGGTCTGATGAGCAAGTTTGCAGATGATACTAAGATTGGTGGAGTTGCAGATAGCGAGGAAGACTGTCAGAGAATACAGCAAAATATAGATAGATTGGAGAGTTGGGCAGAGAAATGGCAGATGGAGTTCAATCCAGGCAAATGCGAGGTGATGCATTTTGGAAGATCTAATTCAAGAGCAGACTATATGGTCAATGGAAGAGTCCTGGTGAAAATTGATGTACCGAGAGATCTGGGAGTTCAGGTCCATTGTACCCTGAAGGTGGGAACGCAGGTTGATAGAGTGGTCAAGAAGGCATACAGCATGCTTGCCTTCATTGGACGAGGTATTGAGTACAAGAGTCGGCAGGTCATGTTACAGTTGTATAGGACTTTGGTTAGGCCACATTTGGAATACTGCGTGCAGTTCTGGTCGCCACATTACCAGAAGGATGTGGATGCTTTTGAGAGGGTGCAGAGGAGGTTCACCAGGATGTTGCCAGGTATGGAGTATGCTAGCTATGAAGAAAGGTTGAATAGATTAGGATTGTTTTTGTTGGAAAGACAGAGGTTGAGGGGGACCTGATTGAGGTCTCCAAAATTATGAGTGGTATGTACAAGGTGGATAGCAACAAGCTTTTTCCAAGAGTGGGAGTGTCAATTACAAGGGGTCACGATTTAAAGGTGAGAGGGGGAAAGTTCAAGGGAGATGTGCGTGGAAAGTTTTTTTACACAGAGGGTGGTGGGTGCCTGGAACACTTTGCCAGCGGAGGTGGTAGAGGCGGGAACGATAGCATCATTTAAGATGCATCTAGACAGATATATGAACGGGTGGGGAACAGAGGGAAGTAGATCCTTGGAAAATAGGCAACAGGTTTAGATAAAGATCTGGATCGGCGCAGGCTGGGAGGGCCGAAGGGCCTGTTCCTGTGCTGTAATTGTCTTTGTTCTTTGTTTTTTGGGCAGTTTCGAGGGTAACTGGAACTTCTCAGTAGGTGCTGAATTGGTCTTACATTCTCATCTACTTTGAGATTTTATTTTCCTGGTAGACATCCCAATCCTTTAAACACATCTTTGTACTCCTCTCGGATTTGTTCTGCAATCAGTGATTTTGTGTGATGTTGTAAATTGTTGTTGGCACATTCAGGGTTACCAGTCCAAGCTTTAGACTTGCTTCAGCTACAATGAGTGGCTGTTGCGTCCCATCTATAATCTGAAACTCTAGATTTTCCTCCTTGCCATTGCATTGGGCTGTCAGACGTATTTGTCCCTTGGAATAAGTATCGTGTCATCATATAGCTTCAACCTCACTTTCAAGCTTTCCATTTAGGATCTTCATGCTGAACCACTTCACACAGATCTGTAAAGGCCATTACATTGCATTTCTTGTCAGCCTGATACTTTCCCTCTGCATTCATCATGGTAACAATCATAAACCATTTGTTGCCTGTAGACTTGTCTGAACCAACCTGTTCTTTTACAGACTCGTCCACTGCTACTGATCTAGTGGCCATCTGTCTTTGCTTGTTTTGCTTCTTTCTCGGAAGAAACCTGTGTATGCAATGGCTCTGGTTCCTGCAATTAAAACACAGTTTACCCCATGCTGGGCAGTTCTTCTTTTCATTTGTATGCTCCACCGCAGTATTTGCATCCTGCCCATTGTCTGCATTAGCTTCTCGACTACCTTTCAGCGTAATGTATCTCTTTGTCTGCTCTGCCACACATATGATGTAGCTGACATTTCACAACTTCTGCGTTTTGACACATGTCTAATTCTTTATTCAGCATCAGGTCCTCATCTTTAAGTGGGCTTGTGTCACTGAGAATCAGACCATTTTTTAGCTGTCTGATTTTACACGATTCTGCTGGCTGAATTAGTGCTGTGACATACTATTTCATGGTCTTGTCACTCTGAACTCTAGTATTGAACACATAATTGTCATGAGTATGTTCCTTTAAGAAATGTTTGGCTGCTTATGTTACTGCAGTGATGTCAGACTGTGGGTGGAGCTGAGCTCTGTCTCTGTTTTTCAGTTTCACTTTGAGAAAAGCTTGGGTGTGTCTGTGTCTTTTTTGGTTTCGTTTTCAGTGTTGGAGCTGAAGCCAGACAAAGCAGGTGTACTGCTATTCTCTCTGCCATGAAAAGACTATCTCTTGATCATTTGATGAATTCAGAATTATAAATGTTCTCAGTAGTGACTTTAATCTGATGTGCTTCTGTTAAAGGTTATGTATTTTGTAAGTCTTATGGATGTTAAAAGGACAGCATAAGCATTACTTAGTGTTGTTTTCTTTGGGGGATGTATTTGAATTGATGGTTGCTAAGATGTTCACTGTATGTTTTAAAAAGGTTTTAAAAAGGTTCATAGGATAAACTATTGACTGCCTGTAAGCTGTGGTAACCAATGCTCATGTGTTGGAGAATTACAAGGGACTCTGTGATCAGATTGAACTAAAGTATCTGACTTTAAAGAGAAATGCCAAGGCGTAGAGAAATGGACGGATTGTGCAGAGACCTTCTTGTTCAAAGAGACTGTCAATCGAGAAGAATTTCAGTTAGAGGAAGAAAAACGGGAAAAAATGGACTATATTATTATACCTGTTTGCGTGCGTTTTTTTCTGAAACAAAAAAGTATATTTACTGTGTGCATTTCTTAAAGGTAGTGAAAAGGTGAAAAATAAAACCATCTTGAAGTTGATTTTTTTTCTTGGGGGGAGGTGTCATGTGAGAGTCCCTTTAAGAAATGGGTGCTTATAAATGGGTGTGTATATAAATATTTGTAGTGAGAGTACCTTTAAGAAATAGGTGTTTACTACTGCAGTGATGTCAGAGTGTGGGTGGAGCTGGGCTGTCAGCTTTTTACTTTTGTTTTAGGCTGTTTCATTGTTGGAGCTGAAGCCAGACCAAGCAGGTGTACTGCTGTTCTCTCTGCCGTCAAAAGACTATCTCTTGATCATTTGGTGAATTCAGAATTATAAATGTTTTCAGTAGTGACTTTAACCTGATGTGCTTCTGTTAAAGGTTTTGTTTTTTAAGTCATATGGATGTTAAAAGGAATGCTTAAAGGATTACTTAGTGCTGTAGTGTTTGGGGGTGGTATTTGAATTAATGGTTGCTAAGATGTTCACTATATTTTAAAAAGGTTAATGAGTTCATAGAATAAACATTGTTTTGCTTTTAAAAAATACTTTTCCATTTCTGCTGCACCACACCTGTAGAGTGGGCCGTGTGCTCCCCATACCACAATCTATTAAAAGTTGTGGGTCAGGTGAACTCCATTATATACTTTGGGATTCTCTAAACCCTGGCCCATAACAATTTTCATATGTAACATTTACTCGGAGCTCAAAATGTGCCGTCAAGGCATTCAAAATCTTTCGACCAACTGTCTTTGCTTGTCAGATTTAGGGCGTGTTTTCCTCTTCTTCACCGAGTTGTTGAGTCAGTGTATGGGCGGGGGTGATGATGATGATCGCCGGTGGGCTTGTGGGCGCCAGTTCTTGAGGTGGGTGGGTAGAGGTGGGGGGCGACAGTGTAGCATCGGAGGTGGTGGTGATGGTCCCTGGTGAACCTGCAGGTGCCAAATCCCGAAAGGAGACTGTGTCCTGTCGCCCATCCTGATGTGCCACGTAGGCATATTGTGAATTGGCATGGAGGAGCAGGACCTTCTCTTTGAAGGGATCTAATCTATGGCTCCTCACATGCTTCCGGAGGATGACGGTCCCTGGGGTTGTCAGCCAGGATGGGAGCAAGACCCCGGAGGTGGACTTCCTGGGGAAGGCAAACATATGCTGGTGAGGAGTCTCGTTGGTGGCAATATACAGGAGGGACCGGATGGAGTGGAGCGCATCGGAGAGGACCTCCTACCAGTGGGAGACTGGGAGACCTCTAGACCGTAGGGCCAGGAGGATGGCCTTCCAGACTGTTGCGTTCTCCCTCTCCACCTGTCCGTTGCCCCGGGGGTTGTCCTGCTGGAGGTGATGCCCTTGCTGAACAGGAACCGATGCAACTCGTCGCTCATGAAGGTGGAACCCAAGTCGCTATGGATCTAGGTGGGGAACCCAAACAAGGTGAAAAGTCTGTGGAGGGTCAGGAGTCGGTCTACTTGTGCGCTGGCACATGTACCGCGGGATAGGGCATCTGGGGGCTCATTGCGCTTCCCAGGTCGATACAAGATATCGTAGTTGTAGGTGGAGAGCTGGTACCTCCACCTCAGAATCTTGTCATTCTTGATCTTGCCCCGCTGTGTTATTGAACATGAAGGCAACCGACAGGTGGTCAGTGAAGAGAATGAATCGCCTGCCGGCCAGGTAAATGCCTCCAATGTTGCACAGCTTTTACAATGACTTGGGCTTCCTTTTTGAAGGAGGAGTGTCAAATTTCAGAGGCATGGAGGGTACGGGAGAAGAAAGTCACAGGCCTGCCCGCTTGGTTGAGGGTAGCGGCCAGAGCAAAGTCCAATGCATCGCTTTCCACTTGGAACGGAATGGACTTGTCCACAGCGTGCATCGCAGCTTTGGCAATATCTGCCTTGACGCGGTTGAAGGCTAGGCGGGCCTCAGCCGTCAGAAGAAAAACGGTGGATTTAATAAGTGGACGAGCCTTGTCTGCATAATTGGGGACCCACTGGGCATAGTAGGAGAAGAACCCCAGGCATCTCTTCAGGGCCTTGGGGCAGTAGGGGAGGGGGAGTTCCATGAGGGGTGCATGCGGTCGAGGTCGGGCCCTGGGACTCTGTTTTCCACAACGTAGCCGAGGATGGACAGGCGGGTTGTATGGAAAACGCATTTTTCCTTATTGTAAGTCAGGTTCAGGAGTTTATCGGTGTGGAGGAAGTGCCGGAGGTTTTCATCATGGTCCTGCTGGTCATGGCCACAGATGGTGGCGTTATCTAAGTACGGGAACGTGGCCCACAGGCCGTACTGGTCAACCATTTGGTCCATTTCTCGTTGGACACCGAAGGGGACCCTGAGGAAGTGGTAGAGGCGGCCATCTGACTCGAAGGTAGTGTATTGGCGGTCCTCCAGGCGGATAGGGAGCTGGTGGTATACGGACTTCAAGTCAACTGTGAAGAAGACTCGATACTGCGCAATCTGATTGACCATGTCAGATATGCGGGGGAGGGGGTACGCATCGAGCTGCGTGTACCGGTTGATGGTCTGACCGGTGCTTCTCCCCAATCTTGACGACCACCACTTGGGCTCCCCAGGGGCTAGTACTAGCCTCAATGATCCCTTCTCGTAAGAGTCGCTGGACCTCTGACCTGATAAAGGTCCTATGGTGGACACTGTATTGCCTGCTCCTCGTAGCGACGGGCTTACAGTCCGGGGTGATGTTAGCGAAGAGCGAGGGTGGGGTGACCTTAAGGGTCGCGAGGCTACAGACAGTGAGTGGGGGCAGGGGTCCGCCGCACTTTAAAGTAAGACTTTGGAGGTGGCACTGGAAGTCGAGCCCCAGTAATAGGGTAGTGCAGAGATGGAGGAGGACGTAGAGTTTGAAGTTAGCGTACTCTACGTCATGTACAGTAAGGGTCGCGACACAGTACCCCCGGATTGCTGCTGAATGTGATCCGGAAGCCAGGGAGATTTTCTGCGTCGCGGGTAAGATTGTGAGGGAGTAGTGCCTTACCATATCTGGGTGTATGAAGCTGTCTGTGCTTCCGGAGTCAAAAAGACAGGCCATCTCGTGCCCGTTGATCCGGACGGTCATCGTCGATTTTGTGAGGTGATGAGGCCTCACCTCACCACACTGGTCGAGTGTAATGGAGGTGAGCGTCGGAAGACGATTGGTAGGTCGGCCGGAGGTAGCAGCAGCCAGCATACGATCGGGTGAAGGGCTCCCGTGAGGCTGCGGAGTGGTCCCAAAATTGGAGGCCCCCATGGGTTGCTCGTGGCGGGTGGCATCGAAGATGGCATCAAAGATGGCGGCCCCCCCATGGGTCATGCATGGCAGGTGAGGTACAAAATGGCATTAAAGATGGCAGCTCACATGGTTTGCGCGTGGCGGCCGAAATCGAAGATGGCATCGCCCACGGGTTGCACATGGCGGGCGGCGAGGCAGCTGGGGGCAGCCCTGACAGGCAGCAGGCAGCTCTGCTCGGCTTAGAAGCTTTAGGGAGAGATCAGGCCTGGTAGGCTTTCGCAACGTGGCCCTTCCTTCCACACCCATTGCAAGTTGCGTTCCGTGCAGGGCAGCGTTGTCTGGGATGATTACCCTGGCTGCAAAAGTAGCACTTCGGGCTTCCGGCATTGGCGGATTGCTGCTCGACACAGGCTTGCGACGTACCCGGGTCGAGTGATGGCGGCACCCACGAGGACCGTGAGGGTGCCGCGCAGTCGGAGGTGTAGGCCTCCCATGTTCTGATAGGACCTCCAACGAGTTGGAAAGCTGCACTTCTCTGGGAAGCTGAGTGTACCCCCTTCTAGCAATCACTGGCGGATGTAGTTTGAATTCATGCCTACGACATAAGCGTTCCTGACCAGCAGCTCCGCGTGTTGGGTATCTGATACTGCCTGGCAGTCAAAGTTCCGGCAGAGTACTCGCAAGGCACGCAGGAATTCTGCTAGTGATTCCCCCGGGCGCTGTCGTTTTATGGCAAGGAGGTGCCTGACGTACACCTCGTTCATAGACTTAACATCGTGTCCCTTCAGCAGGATTATTGCCTCCGTATACGAGGGGGCGACCCCGATGAGGAGAAAGACTTGCGAGCTCACCCGTGCGTGGAGGATCTGCTTCTTTTGGAGGTCGGTCGGTGAAGTCTTCGGTGAAGGATCCGAGATGCGCTTCGAAGCAGCTGAGCCAGTGTTCGAACGGTGCTGTGGCATCGGCTGTCTGTGGGTCCAGCTCCAGGCAATCAGGCTTGAGTGATGAATTCATACTAGATGTTTAGTGTATTAAATTAATATGCCATCAGTAAACACATGACAAGTGGTGCAGTAACTGAGGCTTTAATACACTAAACAGAAAGCCTCCTGACCTCTGATCCTGAACTGGACTGGAGGCGGAGACCAGCCACCTTTATACCGGCCCGAGGGGAGGCGGAGCCATCGGCAGTGGTTTACCACCTGACACATAATACAGTGGTCATTACCACAATACATGTATTATACATTACAGTAATTTACCACACATATCACCATTCATTTCAACTGGAGTTGGAGTAGAAATTTTACTGCAGCCATTTTCATTCACTCAGTCGTTTACTTGCAGCGTCTTTGCTTTTGACCTCATGTGGCTGCTTTTCCTTCGTTCCTTTTGCAGTAGCTTTTTGCAGCTTTGAAATTTTCTCTGTGTCTTTCTGAGCTGTGTCTTCTCTGTGACTAGTATTTTACTTGCAGCTTTTTTCCCCCTTTTTCCAAAGGTAGGTTTTTGCAAATTTGAACCTGTGCTCCTGGGTTTTCAGTGTCTTCTTTGCATCATTTCCAGGGTTCAAACATCTATGTTTTCTCCATTTTCTGATACCATGTTTCATATAAGGACAACAACCTTCTTCAGTGTCTCTCTCTGTGAGTCTTTACTGAATTGAATAGAAATGGCAGCCTAAAGCGCTTGCCTCATGGCAGCATGAGATGACTATGACAAGTCAGATAGGACACTAAGATTTCATTTTCAAAACTCAAACAGTACCCAAAGTCAGGAAAGACATTAGGGGCGCTATCTATAAAAAAAAAGAGTCCATTCTGGGTGAGATTGGAGGTGCCGTTCCTGCGCTTATAACCCACTATTTAATGGCACACTGATTTTTTTTGGGGCCTCACCGCAGAACGCTCCACCGCGGCCACACTCAGTTGCATTCCCTGCATTGCGGAGCTCTGCTCGTCAGTGCAGGAAGAGGCTGAGATGCCGTTTTTAAATGACCTCCCTATCACTTGACGCCCCGCGCAACCCCAGACCCACCAACTCACCTGCTCCGAAGCCTAATCCTAAGGGCCAACCCTAGTCCCTGCCTCTCTGCCGAGAACTCATAACTACTACTGACCGTGGAGGGTTCTGGCCATGAGGCTGCAGGCTATTGCTAATACGGAACTGTGGTTAAGTGAGCACTTCCCACATTCCAAGTGGATTCCGTGGGTAGGCGTATCATGTAGCATGTGGGGCTTATTGCCTAGTATCCCAATCAGACTGTGAAGTCTGGACACTTCCTGTACACCGCATGAGGCAACACCACAGATGCATCAGCCAACATCCAAACATCCAGGGGATAGACCCTTGCCCCAGGGACATGTCCGCAGCCAGAGGATGGGTGAGTGTAATGGGGAGGGGCAACTGAGCCCAGTACAAGTAACGTTATGTGCGGGTGTCTGGGGTGCAAGTTGTGGGATCTGGTGAGCGGGTGCCCCTGCTGCGACTGGGTGTGCTTGGGCAGGGCGTGGAGTGGGGTGGGGGGATGGAAGGGGAGAAATGGGGGGAGCTGGAAGGTCCTGAAGTGGAAGAAATCGGAGTTTGTCAGTCTCACACCTTCTCCGAATTCCTTACAGATATTAAATGGTATGGACGATATTTTGGACCCCGCGGCACTTGCCCTAGTGATGCTGCTGGCAGGGTGGACGGCCAAGCACCACAGAAGGAGGTGGCAACAGCAGGGTCGACAAAAGCTCGAGGAGGCGGCCGATGTGCACGACCCCACCACCCGAGGTGCTGGCCGCCCATTAGGCCAGGGTGAGACCCAGAGGGGGAGGCCGGTGATGGCCCAGGGTATACAAGTGTCGCTGCTCTTTCGAGCAAATGACGGACAGCGCGTACCACAGGCAGCTGCATCTCAACAAGCAGAATGTGCGGCACGGACTTGGCACCATGTGAAGGAGGAAGACACCCGCTCCCGGTGGCTGCCAAGGTCACCACTGCTTTGAACTTCTACACCTCAGGATCATTCCAGGGCTCGAGTGGGGATGTGTGTGGCATCTCACAAGCTACAGGTCACGGATGCCCTGTTTGCCCAGGCAGAAAACTATGTAAACATTGACATGAACCAAGCCCAACAAGATGCCCTGGCAGCAGGATTCTCTGCCATCACTGGGATGACCCAGCTCCAGGTGCTGATAGATTGCACGCATGTCGATTTGCACTCATCGGGCCATCACCTTGGCATTGCCAGCCTGGCAACCCTGATAGTACCCCTTCCAGCCTGACAGTGCCATCTGGGCATCCTGGCAGTGCCAATCTGGCAATGCCAAGGTGCCTGGGTGGCACCAGCATAGATTCCAACCACTTGGTGGCCTCCGACCACCAAGAAGACCCCCCCCCCCCCCCTCAAGTGCCATTCTGTCTTGTCCCGTTTGTGGGGTCCAGTGCTAAATGACGCCCAGCTGGGTCTCCTTGGCGAGGCCGATAGATCCCGGATGCTGGTTAGATCTGCCGTCAGCAGAGTTAAATGAGCTTTTAAGCTTACTTAACTCTGCAAGTCTGGGTGTCATCCACTGTGGGCAGGTGACAGATAGCAGGGCACAGATACTAGGGCACAGGTGGCAGGGCACAGTGCAGCAACCATTAAAAAACAAAACAGAATGATAAACAATTGTGAAATCAGTAGAGTAAAAGTCAGAAGAGTTATGTTAAAACTAGAGGTTCGTTTGGCCAGATCACATCTGGTGACCAGGTTTGGTTACCATGATACAAGGGAAACAAAGAACATACAGTGCAGAAGGAGGCCATTCGGCCCATCGAGTCTGCATCGGCCCATCGAGTCTGCACCGACCGACTTAAGCCCTCACTTCTACCCTATCCCCGTAAACCAATAACCCCCTCCTATCCTTTTTTACCATGGCAAATCCATCTAACCTGCACGTCTTTGGACTGTGGGAGGAAACTGGAGCACCCGGAGGAAACCCACGCAGACACGGGGAGAATGTGCAGACTCCACACAGACAGTGACCCAGCTGGGAATCGAACCTGGGACCCTGGCGCTGTGAAACCACAGTGCTATCCAGTTGTGCCACCGTGCTGCCCTATTTGAAACATTTAAAACTTGGAAGCAGTTCAAATTAAAGTTCCAACTTCAGAACCTTGAGCTATGGGATATCAAATGAGGGAACTTGTGGAGCACATATATATGTATTTAAGGTAACTCAGAGGCATGAAAATGACATTTCTGAAGCATTGCTTCAGGATAATTCAAGAATGCAGGACAAAAACGGTACTGATTCAAAATGAAGGAACATTTTATAACGATGGTCAGAATTTCTTTATGCAAACAGTGATTAGACTTAGAAAACTTCAAGGAGGAGCATTTGAACTACAATTTTAGACTCAATCAAGAGGCAGTTGCATGTCATGCTGGGGAAAGGGTTTCTTTCCTCTTGGATGGCTGACCAAATATGACAAAATAGCTTTCCTCATGTGTGTTCATCTTGTGGAAGAGATCAGATATGCATTACTGTGCATTTTGACAGAAGGTGATTTATTAATTCTAGACATGTAGTCCTTTTTCTGCTGAATAACCTGGTTACTGGATTAATTTCTTCATACCTTGCTGCAAATTGTCGCCTGACAATGTCATATTAAATATATGTGCTGCTTTCTATTTTTAAATTTAAATGTCAAGAAGTAAAGATATGTAGGAGCCGGAGATAAAAGTCCACAAAACATAAACACTTGAGTAAACTCCCTCACATTTCAAAGATCAAGAAACATATTCACCCAAGGCAACACATTTAGATAGTGACACAGTGAATGCCATATTTATTTGGTATTGGCAGTGCTTCAGACTTGAAGCAGCTGTCTGCATTCCAGGAAGGCTCCAGAGAGCATTCCAGAGAGCATTCTCTGACACTTCAGTGGGAAGCAATGCAGTACTGATAATTACCATTTTCATTGTACTCTGAAATGTCAGTAGAGATTGACAATAATCAAAGATAAGTAAAGGTCATAAACCATAGTGTGATATTTTTCCAACAATGTTATTTACATCAGATCCAACACTGCGAACGAAGAAATGTATCTTCCGCCAGCGTTAAGTTAAAAAAGGAAAATGAAGGAAAACAAAACAAATGAAACAGTTAGAATGAAGGAATGGGGTTGCATTCTATTTCCAGGGTGACAAGAAGACCATCAGGCCCATATATTATATCACATCCTTTGGCTGGTGCTCTGAATGTGCACTAACAAGGGATTTTTAAAAAGAGAGCAATTACTTCACCACACCTCCGTTTAAAAAAAAACTTTCTGACCCTATATGAGCAATTAGGTAGTCCCAGGGGATCGCATTTCTAAACATTATTGTAACCATTGGCAGCTCCTCGCAGACCTCCTGGTTCGATTAGAACAGCAGTTGGATGCACTTAGGAGCATGCAGGTGGCGGAAAGCTTCAGAGATAGGAGTTAGACGCGGTCACACCCAAGGTGCAGGGTGACTGCTAGAAAGGGCAGGCAGTCTATGCAGGAATCTCCTGTGGCTGTTCCCCTCTCTAACAGGTATACTATTTTGGATACTGTTGGGGGGATAGCCTATCAGGGGAAAACAACAGCAGCCTGAATATTGGCACCACAACTGGCTTTGTTGCTCAGCAGGGGAGGGCAGAAGTACAGGAGAGCGATAGTTATAAGGGACTCTGTAGTAAGGGACACAGATAGGCACTTCTGTGGATGGGAAAGAAAAGCCAGGATGGTATGTTGCTTCTCTGGTGCCAGGGTCAAGAATGTCTCTGAATGAACACAGGACATTCTGAAGAGTGAGGGTGAACAGCCAGAGGTCATAGTACACATAGGTACTAACGACATAGCGGGGAAGAGTGATGAGGTCCTGCAGAAGGAGTTCAGGGAGTTAAGCAATGAGCTAAAAAGCAGGACCTCTAGGGTTGTAATCTCAGGATTACTCCCTGTGCCAGTGAGGCTAGAAATAGGAGGATAGTGCAGCTAAATACATGGCTAAACTGGTGGTGTAGGAGGGAGGGTTTCAGTTTTCTGGACCATTGGGATCTCTTCCAGGGCAGCTGTGACCTGTACAAGAAGAATGGGTTGCACTAAACTGGAGGGGCACCAATATCCTGGCTGGGAGGTTTGCCAGAGGCACTCGGGAGGATTTAAACTAGTATGGCAGGGGGGTGGGAACCAGAGAGTAGAAAGTATAATAACTGAAGGGGAAATAGAGAACAAAAATAAGAGAACAACATGACCCTGTCTGCTCACACACAATGGTTTGAAGTGTATTTGTTTCAATGCCAGAAGTATAGCGGGTAAGGCAGATGAACTTAGAGCACCTATTAGTACTTGCAATTAAGATGTGGCTATCACAGAAGCATGGTTCAAGGAAGGGCAGGGTTGATAGCTGAACATTGGAGGATATAGATGCTTCCGGGGAGATAGAGGAGGATGTAAAAGGGTTGAGGGAGTAACATTATGGTTAAGGAGAATATTATCGCCGTACTGCATGAGGATACCTTGGCGAGCTCATACAATGAGGCAATCTGGGTAGAGCTCAGGAAGGAGGCAAGCACAATGTTGGGCGTTTATTACAGCTCCCCCAACTGCCAGCGAGAGATAGAGTAGTAGATAGGTAGAGAGATTTTGGACAGGTGCAAAAGTAACCGGATTGTTGTGGTAGGGGATTTAAATTTCCCCTATATTGACTGGGACTCACTTAGTGCTAGATATTTAGATGGGGCAGAGTTTGTAAGGTGTATCCAGGAAGCCTTTTTGATGCAATATATAGATAGTCCAACTAGGGAAGGGGCAGTACTGGAACTGTATTGGGGAATGAGTCTGGACAGATGGTTGAGGTTTCAGGAGGGGAACATTTTGGGAGTAATGACCTTAATTCTGTAAGTTTTAGAGTACTTTTGGACAGGGATGAGGGTAAACCTCACATTAAGGTGCTAAACTGGAGAAAGGCAAATTACGATAACATTAGACAGGAATTGAAGAATTGTGATTGGGTGTGGCTGTCGGATAGGAAATTAACATCGGACATGTGGGAGTCTTTCAAGCAACAGTTGATTAAGATTCAGGAAAGTCACGTTCCTGAGAGAACAAAGGGAAGTTTGGGGAGCCTTGGATAACGAGGGATATTGTGAACCACATCAAAAAGAAAAAGGAGACTTTTGTACGGTCGAGAAGGGTGGGGACAGTCGAACCCTTGAGGAATATAAAAAAAGTAGGAAAGTACTGAAGCGGGAAATTAGGATGGCTAGGAGGGGTCATGAAAAGTCCTTGCAAGTAAGATTAAGGTGAATCCAAAATCTTTATATTCATATGTAAAAAGCAACAGGGTGGCCAGGGAAAGGATTGGACCAATTAAGGACAGTGGGGCGAATCTATGTGTTGAGCCAGAGGAAATGGGCGAGGTACTAAATGAGTACTTTACATCAGTGTTCACCAAAGAAAGGGACATTGTGGAAGATGATTCTTGGGTAGGGTGTGTGGATCATGTTAACATCGAAAAGGAGGTGGTATTGGGTCTTTTAAAAGATATTAAGGTAGATAAGTCTCCTGGGCCGGATGTGATTTACCTTAGAATACTGAGGGAAGCAAGGGAGGAAATTGCTGGGGCCTTGACTGACATCTTTGTATCCTCATTGGCTACAAGTGAGGTCCGAGAGGACTGGATAATAGCTAATGCGGTGCCGCTGTTTAAGAAAGGTAGCAGGGAAAATCCTGGAAACTATATGCTGGTGAGACTCATGATGTCGGTTGTAGATAAACTATTGGAGAGAATTCTCAAGGATAGAATTTATACCCGTTTGGAAACAAATAGACTCATAAGTGATAGGCAGCATGGTTTTGTGAAGGGGAGGTCGTGCCTCCCTAAATTGATCGAGTTTTTTGAGGAGGCGACAAAGATATTTGATGAGGGGAGGACGGTGGATGTTGTTTACATGGACTTCAGTAAAGCTTTTGACAAGGTGCCTCATGGCAGACTGGTACAAAAGATTAAATCACACAGGATCAGAGGTGAGATGGTAAGATGGACACAGAACTGGCTCCGTCACAGGAGGCAAAGGGTAGCAGTAGAATTTGATTTGATTTATTATTGTCACATGTATTAGTATACAGTGAAAAGTATTGTTTCTTGCAAAGGGCGTTTTTCTGAATGGAAGGTTGTGACTAGTGTTGTTCCACAAGGATCTGTGCTTGGGCCTCAGTGTATATGAACGTTTTGGAGGAAAATGTTTGATTAGTAAATTCTCGGATGACACCAAGGTTGGTGGAGTGGCAGATAGTGTTAAGGATTGTCAGAAGATACAGCAGGACATAGACAGGTTGGAGACTTGGGCAGAAAAATGGCAAATGGAGTTTAATCCGGAAAAATGTGAGGTAATGCATTTTGATAGGTCTAACATAGAGGGGAAATATACCATAAATGGCGAAACTGTTAGGAATATAGAAAGTCAGAGAGATCTGGGCCTGCAGATCCACAGATCTTTGAAGGTGGCAACACAAGTGGGTAGTCAAGAAAGCATACGGAATGCTTGCCTTCAATGGACGGGGCATCGAGTTTAAAAACTGGCAAGTCATGCTACAGTTGTATAGAACCTTGGTAAGTCCACACTTGGAATATTGCGCACAATTCTGGTCGCAACACTACCGAAGGATGTTGAGGTTTTGGAGAGGATGCAGAGGAGGTTTACCAGGATGTTGCCTGCTCTGAAGGGTGTTAGTTATGTGGAGAGGCTGAAAAGACTCGGACTATTTTCATTAGAAAGACGGAGGTTGAGGGGTGACCTGATAGAGGCCTACAAGATTATGAGGGTCATGGATAGAGTGGATGGGCAGGCACTCTTTTACAGGGTGGAGGGGTCAGTCACCAGGGGGCATAGGTGGTTCCAAATTTAGAGAAGACTTGCAAGGCAGTTTTTTTACGCAGAGTGTGGTGCGTGCTGACCGTTTTGGCAAAGGTTGGTATCATGACCGGTACAGGCTTGGAGGGCCGAAGGGCCTATTCCTGTGCTGTATTGTTCTTTGTTTTTATTATTCTCAAGAATAATTTACATTTATGCTATTATCAAATTTTGTTCTAGAAATCCAACCAATGTCTTCCTGAAGACCGGAAGGAGATAGCCTCTGTCCTCTGCAATTGTTCATATTTGAGGAAAAATAAAAACTTCCAATCTCACTCCCTGCTTCTTCAACTTGTATAGATGGAGCCTCGTTCTGTCTGACACAGCACCTTCTCTTTACCTGCAAAACATTGTAAGATTAACCATGGAAGATTATAATTATAGTAAAATAGGTCACATGTTTAGAATTTCAAACTTCTAAAAATAAATTAACCTAGAGTCCAAGAGAGATCCAGACGTCTCACTGTAAAAAAACTGGAAGTATTGCAAAATCTTATACAAACTCTGCGAAATAAATCCTCTATCAATCATAATATGCAAAAATCTATCATATCCATTAAAACATATATATATATGCTATTTAGGTAGCCTCGCCGAACCAGGGAAAAAATCATGAAAAAGCCATAATCCACTTGTCCATGCATCAACATCTCGATCTATTGGCTGATAGTTGCTGGAGCTTCATCATCAAATGGTACTAATTACATTTCTTAATAAACATATTTTTTTCAAGAAATGTGATGTGAAAAATAATAGCACTAATGAGATATAAATACGTTTTTTTTTAATAAGGCCAGAGCAAAGCAATATGTCAGGTTCATTAAGGATCTCATGCCCAATGGCAAAAGTACTTCCAATATGGAAGCCCTTGTTCTCTATGAACTGGAAGATCTTAAGGGGCAAAATTCTCCGACCCCCCCGTAGGGTCGGAGAATCACCCGGGACCGGTGAAAATCCCGCCCCCACCGTGGCCGGAATTCTCCGCCACCCGGGAATTGGCGGGGGCGTGAATCACACCCCGCCGATCGGCATGCCCCCCCACGGCGATTCCCCGGCCCGCGATGGGCCGAAGTCCTGCCGCTGAGAGGTCTCTCCCGCCGCCATGCGGAGCGGGAGCCACTCCGGCACGGGCCTAGCCCCTCAATGTGAGGGCTTGGCCCCTAAAGGTGCCAGTCCGCTATGCTGGGACACCCCGCCCCGCCGGGTAGGGGAGAATCCCGCCCCTTATGTGCAATGTAATCTGGCATTAGATTACAGAAGTGATTAGCCGTTTTACTAATGAAATATGCACTCGGAACACTGGGCACCACTTTACACTTCAACTGAAAATAGCATGAAAAGACCAAAATCTGGAAGCAAGGTTTTCAAACAACCGTAAAATAGTACTTCAACTGATTCACAATGGAACAAATTTTACAGGGATGTGGTGAACGAAATATATGTTAATATATATGTTAATTCACACTGTTGTTGTAAGCTCAGTAGCGCTGTCCTACCACTAGGGGGAGTAGCGCTGGGAGCACTTAGGAACTTGTACTGGGTTCCACCCTTGATTCCGCCCACGACTCCTCCCCCTAGTGCAGCTGTACAAGTACCCATGTCCAGAGTCAGCCTGGGTCACTACGAGTTCATCGACAGGTAACAGGCTGGCTCTGAAGTAAGTCAATTAAAGCCTAGATTCACATCGGAAACACGTGTCTGGTGAATTGATGGTTCCATCAATTTAATCGACTTAAGAACAGTAAAGATCGATTATGGAATCAGCCCTCAAGCCTGGAACTCAACCCGCAGGATGCAGAGGCTAAAGAAATCTTCTCCCACTGCATCCGGTGCTTCAAGGCCTACCTGGCC
Organism: Scyliorhinus canicula; assembly: GCF_902713615.1. Taxonomy (NCBI): domain Eukaryota; kingdom Metazoa; phylum Chordata; class Chondrichthyes; order Carcharhiniformes; family Scyliorhinidae; genus Scyliorhinus; species Scyliorhinus canicula. The sequence goes on along the minus strand of NC_052147.1, from coordinate 195,564,994 downwards.
GAAACGAGCACAGCCGAAACTACAGAGGATCAGAAGCTAAGTCTACTGCACGCGAGGGTGAGCCACAGAATCTTGAAGCAACTACCCTCGGCCAGTTCATATACTGCGGCGCTAGCAGTTCTCGAAAAAATGTATGTAAGGCCCATTAATGAAGTTTACGCTCGCCCTGTGTTCACGACTCGCCGTCAGCGGCCTACGGAATCACTCGCCGAATTCCTAAGAGAACGTAACAATTTGTTCAATGACTGTAATTACCAAGCGGTTACCGCGGCTGAACGCAGGGAATTGGCGGTACGCGATGTTTTTGTAGCGGGCCTCAGATCTAACTATGTGCGCCAACGGCTGCTGGAAAAGGGGGCCCAGGACTTAGAAACGACTGTGGAAGCTGTGACCACGATGGAGGCCTCCTTCCGCAGTCTTAACTCGTTCCCCGTGGACCCTGCAACCCAATCATGGGCCCCCGACCAGCGACTCCCCCAGGCCTGTGCTACGCGGCTGCCCAGACACCATGCTGCCCCAGCCTGCCACTATGCTGCCCCAGCCAGCCACTATGCTGCTCCAGCCTGCCATTTCTGCGGCCAGAATCAGCACCCGCGGCAGCACTGCCCGGCCCGCAACGCGACCTGCAGCAGCTGCAGGCGAAAAGGGCATTACGCAAGAGTGTGCCTCGCTAAAAGGGCCCCAGCTTCCAACTCTCCAGCAACTCGCAGTAACCGCTCACCTCACTCGCAGCCCCGCGGGGTCCGAAACGCTGTGGCCTATGCCCCAACACCGCCCCCTCCAGCCACGTGCGATCCATGGGGGCCGCTATCTTGGAAAACCTCCACCACGCGGCCGGCCACGTGCAACTCATGGGGGCCGCCATCTTGGACGCCATCTTCCTCGCCGCCCGCCACGTGCGACTCATGGGGGCCGCAATCTTGGACGCCATCTTCCTCGCCGCCCGCCACGTGCGATCCACGGGCCCGATCGGCATCTCCGCGCTCGGACAACTCAGCGGAGGAATTCGAACTAAACTATGAACTTAGAGGGCAGTCATCACGGGGCCACTCCAGCACAGCTGATCGAGCCGCCGACTACCCACAACTCAGCGCGGTCACCCTGGACCAATCACCACCAAAGAATCTCCGAAACCCGATGGCAGAGGTCCATATCAACGGGTATAAAACGCCATGCCTCTTCGACTCCGGGAGCACTGAGAGCTTCATACATCCAGACCTGGTAAGACGCTGTTCGCTCCCCGTTTTTCCCGCGCAGCAAACTATCGCGCTCGCTTCAGGCTCCCACTCGGTCCAGATCCAGGGGCGCACCGCCGCAACACTCACAATCCGAGGCGCTAGTTACTCGAAGTTCAAACTCTACGTTTTGCCCGAACTCTGCGGGCCACTCTTATTAGGCCTAGACTTTCAATGCAACCTCAAGAGCCTCACCCTCAGCTTCGGAGGGCCCCTGCCCCCACTCACGATCTGCAGCTTCGCTATGCTGCAAATTCCCCCCCCTCCTCCCTTTGCCAACCTCACTAAGGACTGTAAACCCGTAGCCACTCGTAGCAGGCGGTATAGGCTGCAGGATAGGGTATTTATCAGAACAGAGGTCCGAAGGCTACTCAGTGAGGGGGTTATAGAGGCCAGCAATAGTCCCTGGAGAGCTCATGTGGTGGTCGTTAAGACCGGGGAAAAATTCCGTATGGTGGTCAACTACAGTCAGACTATAAATAGATTTACACTCCTCGACGCGTATCCCCTCCCCAGGATTGCAGACATGGTAAACCAGATCGCCCAGTACCGGCTCTTTCCCACGGTGGATCTGAAGTCTGCATACCACCAGCTCCCAATCCTCCACTACACGGCATTCGAGGCCGATGGCCGCCTCTTCCATTTCCTCCGGGTCCCTTTCGGCGTCACTAGTGGGGTCTCGGTGTTCCAACGAGCAATGGACCGAATGGTGGACCAGTACGGGCTGCGGGCCACGTTTCCGTACTTGGACAATGTCACCATCTGCGGCTATGACCAGCAGGACCACGACGCCAACCTCCACCATTTTCTCCAGACAGCACAGAAACTGAATCTCACGTACAACAAGGAGAAATGCGTTTTCCGCACATCCAGACTAGCCAGCCTCGGTTATGTCGTGGAAAACGGAGCCCTGGGCCCCGATCCGGACCGTATGCTCTTAGAACTCCCTCCCCCTCATAAGGGCTGGTTTAGCTCACAAGGCTAAATCGCTGGCTTTTAAAGCAGACCAACCAGGCCAGCAGCACGGTTCGATTCCTGTACCAGCCTCCCCGGACAGGCGCCGGAATGTGGCGACTAGGGGCTTTTCACAGTAACTTCATTGAAGCCTACTCGTGACAATAAGCGATTTTCATTTCATTGTCCCAAGGCCCTCAAACGGTGCTTGGGATTTTTTTCCTACTACGCCCAGTGGGTCCCTCAATATGCGGACAAAGCCTGCCCACTCTTTTGGACCACACGATATCCCCTGTCAGCCGAGGCACGCCAGGCCTTCAACGGCATCAAGGAGGACATCGCCAAAGCGGCCATGCGGGCTGTGGATGAATCCACCCCTTTTCAGGTAGAGAGCGACGCCTCAGAGGTAGCTCTAGCAGCCACACTAAATCAGGCAGGGAGACCAGTCGCATTTTTCTCCCGAACCCTCTCCGCTTCAGAACTCCGACACTCCTCAGTCGAGAAAGAAGCACAAGCCATTGTGGAGGCTATCCGTCACTGGAGGCACTACCTCGCAGGTAGGAGGTTCACCCTCATCACCGTCCAAAGATCGGTTGCCTTCATGTTCGACAACTTGCAAAGGGGCAAAATAAAAAACGATAAAATTCTGAGGTGGAGGATCGAACTCTCCACCTACAATTACGATATCAAATATCGACCCGGGAAACTCAACGAGCCTCCGGATGCCCTATCCCGCGGGACATGCGCCAGCATGCAGATCGACCGATTAAAAAGCATCCACAAAGACCTCTGCCACCCGGGGGTCACCCGGCTCGCTCACTACATCAGGGCCCGAAACCTGCCTTTCTCCAACGAGGAGGTAAAAGTGGTTACCAGGGTCTGCCCGATCTGTGCGGAGTGCAAACCGTACTTGTATAGACCAGACAGGGCCCACCTGGTCAAGGCTTCTAGGCCCTTTGAACGCCTCGCCATTGATTTCAAAGGGCCACTCCCCTCAACTAACAAGAACGTTTACTTCTTAAACGTCGTAGACGGGTTCTCCCGCTTGCCATTCGCTATCCAATGCCCCGACATGATCTCCCACACAGTCATTAGGGCCCTGCATAGCATCTTCACCCTGTTTGGTTTCCCCAGCTAAGTACACAGCGACCGGGGTTTGTCCTTCATGAGCGACGAGCCGTGTCAGTACCTGCTCGACAAGGGCATTGCCTCGAGCAGGACTACCAGCTACAACCCCAGGGGGAACGGGCAGGTGGAGAGGGAGAACGCGACGGTCTGGAAGACCGTCCTACTGACCCTCCGGTTTAGAAAGTTCCAAGTCTCCCAGTGGCAGGAAGTCCTCCCAGACGCGCTCCACGCTATTAGGTCCCTTTTGTGCACGGCAACCAACCAGACCCCTCACGAGAGGCACTACCACGGGGGTCTCACTTCCGGCATGGCTGAGGACGCCGGGCCTCGAACTCCTGAGGAAACACGTCAGGGCGCACAAAACCGACCCCCTTGTTGAGATGGTGCGCCTGCTCCACTCCAACCCCCAGTACGCATTCGTCGAGTTCCCTGACGGCCGTCAGGACACTGTATCCCTCCGGGATCTGGCACCCGCTGGAACCAGCCCCCCCCCCCAGAAGGATCTCTCACCCTACACCCCATGCTGCCGCCCCTTACGCTCCCGAGCTCGCTCCACCAGTTCCGTGCCCCATGCCGGCCAGCCCCCAGTGCCCCCAGTTGAACCAGGAGAGTATGAAGCTCTGATACAACCCTCCCTGGAGTCCCCCATCGTACCCCAGCAGACCACACCCATCCAGCCACTGCAAGAGGCTGCAACCCCGGTGCTCCGCAGATCTCAGCGGACAATTCGACCACCGGACAGACTGACTTTATAGACTAGACCACCACCCCCGCCGGACTTGATTTTTTTTGAAGGGGGTGAATGTGGTGCATGTAATATATGTTAATTCACACTGTTGTTGTAAGCGCAGTAGCGCTGTCCTACCACTAGGGGGAGTAGCGCTGGGAGCACTTAGGAACTTGTACTGGGCTCCACCCTTGGTTTCGCCCACAACTCCTCCCCCTAGTGCAGCTGTATAAGTACCCGTGTCTAGAGTCAGCCTGGGTCACTACGAGTTCATCGACAGGTAACAGGCTGGCTCTGAAGTAAGTCGATTAAAGCCTAGATTCACATCGGAAACACGTGTCTGGTGAATTGATGGTTCCATCAAGGGATATGTGAGGAGGTGTTGATGACGAATGCCAGTGTTTATTGTCATTACCCCTTCTGAATCGACTGCACCTATAAGTTGGTGGGCGTTCAAGGATCAGCACAGAAATCCTGAAGCTCTAGAATGACACTCCGTGCTCTGCAATAGCTCAAGCTGTGGCTATCACCCCCCATCCCCCGCATCACCACTGGCTTTTAACTTGCCTGCTCCCACATTATTGTTTGAAACCCCTCATGAGGTTCAAGCAGGTGCAACTGGGTTCTTAGCTGAAATGTAGTTCATAAAATTTGATGAATAGCAGAACCGCCAATGAACAAATAACTGAATTGTGGTGTGCTGTTAAATAATTAGATCGTAGAATTTCTTAATAAAATTATTTTTTCTTAATGTTTTCAATAAATTTTAGTTTCGACCCTCACCCCATGTATGTGTCGCAATCTTTAATTTTGAGCATGTGAAAAAAAACAGATTTTCTTTTAGTGATTTTAATTTCCAGTTTTGGGAGACGGCAGGCGGCAGGGATTTCTGAGGAAAATGCTTTAATCTGATCGGTTGAGGTGATGTCACACCACCTCCATGGTGTAAAATCCCAGAAAAGAGTATTGCTGTCAGTTACAGTACCACTGCATAACGAAAGGAGTGTTGAGAGTTTTCTATAGGCCTCCGAAAAGTTCCAGAGATGCAGAGGAAAGGATTGCAAAGATGATTCTGGATAGGAGCGAAAGTAACAGGGTAGTTGTTATGGGGGACTTTAACTTTCCAAATATTGACTGGAAACGCTATAGATCGAGTACTTTAGATGAGTCAGTTTTTGTCCAATGTGTGCAGGAGGGTTTCCTGACACAGTATGCAGATAGGCCAAAAAGAGGTGAGGCCACATTGGATTTGGTACTGGGTAATGGACCAGGACAGGTGCTAGATTTGGAGGTAGGTGAGCACTTTGGTGATAGTGACCCCAATTCAGTTACATTTACTTTAGCGATGGAAAGGGATAGGTATATACCGCAGGGCAAGAGTTATATCTGGGGGAAAGGCAATTATGATGCATGAGGCAAGATTTAGGATGCATAAGTTGGGGAAGGAAACTGCAGGGGATGGGCACAATTGAAATGTGGAGCTCGTTCAAGGAACAGCTACTGCATGTCCTTGATAAGTATGTACCTGTTAGGCAGGGAGGAAGTGGTCGAGCGAGGGAACCGTGGTTTACTAAAGTAGTTGAATCACTTGTCAAGAGGAAGGAGGCGGCTTATGTAAAGATGAGATGTGAAGGTTGAGTTGGGGCGCTCGAGAGTTACAAGTTAGCTAGGAAGGACCTAAAGAGAGAGCTAAGAAGAGCCAAGAGGGGACATGAGAAGTCTTTGGCAGATAGTATTAAGGATAACCCTAAAGCTTTCTATAGGTATGTCAGGAATAAAAGAATGACTAGGGTAAGAGTAGGGCCAGTCAAGGACAGTAGTGGGAAGTTGTGCGTGGAGTCTGAGGAGATAGGAGAGGTGCTAAATTAATATTGTTTGTCAGTATTCACGCAGGAAAAAGGACAATGTTGTCGAGGAGAATACTGAGTTACAGGCTACTAGACTAGAAGGGCTTGAGGTTCATAAGGAGGAGGTATTAGCAATTCTGGAAAGTGTGAAAATAGATAAGTCCCCTGGGCCGGATGGGATTTATCCTAGGATTCTCTGGGAAGCTAGGGAGGAGATTGCTGAGCCTTTGGCTTTGATCTTTATGTCGTCATTGTTTACAGGAATAGTGCCAGATGACTGGAGGATAGCAAATGTTGTCCCTTTGTTCAAGAGTAAAGACAACCCTGGTAACTATAGACCAGTGAGCCTTACTTTTGTTGTGGGAAAAATCTTGGAAAGGTTTATAAGGTATAGGATTTATAATCATCTAGAAAGGAATAATTTGATTAGGCATAGTCAACACGGTTTTGTGAAGGGTAGGTCGTGCCTCACAAACCTTAGAGTTCTTTGAGAAGGTGACCAAACAGGTGGATGAGGGTAAAGCAGTTGATGTGGTGTATATGGATTTCAGTAAAGTGTTTGATAAGGTTCCCCATGGTAGGCTATTGCAGAAAATACAGAGGCATGGGATTCAGGGTGATTTAGCAGTTTGGATCAGAAATTGGCTCGCTGTAAGAAGACAGAGGGTAGTGGTTGATGGGAAATGTTCAGCCTGGAGTTCAGTTACTAGTGGTGTACCACAAGGATCGGTTTTGGGGCCACTGCTGTTTTATCATTTTTATAATTGACCTGGAGCAGGGCGTAGAAGGATGGGTGAGTAAATTTGCAGATGACACTAAAGTCGGTGGAGTTGTGAACAGTGCCGAAGGATATTGCAGGTTACAGAGGGACATAGATAAGCTGCAGAGCTGGGCTGAGAGGTGGCAAATGGAGTTTAATACAGAAAAGTGTGAGGTGATTCATTTTGGAAGGAGTAACAGAAATACAGAGTACTGGGCTAATGTAAGATTCTTGGTAGTGTGGATGAGCAGAGAGATCACAGTGTCCATGTACATAGATCCCTGAAGGTTACCACCCAGGTTGATAGGGTTGTTAAGAAGGCGTACGGTGTGTTAGCTTTTATTGGTAGAGGGATTGAGTTTTGGAGCCATGAGGTCATGTTGCAGCTGTACAAAACTCTGGTGGGGCCACATTTGGAGTATTGTGTTCAGTTCTGGTCGCTGCATTATAGGAAGGATGTGGAAGCATTGGAAAGGGTGCAGAGGAGATTAACCAGGATGTCACCTGGTGTGGAGGGAAGATCTTATGAGGAAAGGTTGAGGGACTTAAGGCTTTTTCGTTAGAGAGAAGGTTAAGAGGGGACTTAATTGAGGCATACAAAATGATCAGAGGATTAGATAGGGTGGACAGTGAGAGCCTTTTTCCTCGGATGGTGATGTCTAGCATGAGGGGACATAGCTTTAAATTGAGGGGATATAGATATAGGACAGATGTCAGAGGTAGGTTGTTTACTCAGAGAGTAGTAAGAGCGTGGAATGCCCTGCCTGCAACAGTAGTGGACTCGCCAACATTAAGGGCATTTAAATAGTCATTGGATAAACATATGGATGATAAGGGAATAGTGTAGATGGGCTTTAGAGTGGTTTCACAGGTCGGTGCAACAGGTCTGGGCTGGTTTAGCTCAGGGGCTGGTTTAGCTCACTGAGCTAAATCGCTGGCTTTTAAAGCAGACCAAGCAGGCCAGCAGCACGGTTCGATTCCCGTACCAGCCTCCCCGGACAGGCGCCGGAATGTGGCGACTAGGGGCTTTTCACAGTAACTTCAGTAAAAGCCTACTCGTAACAATAAGCAATTTTCATTTCAACATCGAGGGCCGAAGGGCCTTTACTGCGCTGTAAGCTTCTATGTTCTATGTTCTATAGCGATTACATGGGAAATTCTCATCGGAAAAATTGTTTCATCTCTCAGTGAGGCTTACTTCAAGGTCAGTGATGAGCACAATGCTTTGTTGCAAAACCATGCCCTATTGTCTCTCCTAACACAATAAAAAGTCAAATTACTTCTAGAAGTTCTCTAAATACTTTCACAATTTGGATCATTCAACCTTGCAGAAAAGACTTTGGCCAGAAGTGAAGTTTGAACAGTGGGACCATTTTTGGGTCACACACCAGATTTTGTAATGGGTTGGCTTTGCCATGCTCTTTCCTCGAGCCATGGCGTTCGTGGGCCACCTCCAGACTTCCCAACCAATTTTGACACATTTATTTTGTCAAAGTATTTCTAATTAAAGGCATCACAGCATGGGTTACAAGGGTTCATGAGCATTTGGATTTTGCAGCAACTTAAGGAAGGGAAAGGACACTTGAGAAGGCCAGGTCTCTCAATCTTACTTGGAGGTCTTGCTGTCGGATCTGAGGGGGCAGCAGTGAGGTGAGCATTCCCAAAGATGGGAAAAGGAAAGCCCCTCTGGCCAAGCGGATGTGGATGGAAGTGACCAAGGAAGTCAGCAGCAGGAGCGTCATCCCTCCGGCCTGGAGATAATACACCAAAAGGATCAATGATCTCAGGACGACATGCCAGGTGAATGGTACAACACCATATTCCACACTCTTCGCAGCAATCGCCTGCACAGTACTCACAAGGCCAACGTATCTTACAGCTCTACTAATCTTCTCTTGAGACACCTCACATCTTCATCTGAACAACCACCATTCATCCTCAATCTATTGACTGAGGCGCCTCACGTAATCCTCCACAAATAGTGTTCTTCCTTCTGCTCCACACAAGTAATTATGAGTATCTGAATCTGTCTGTTTTAACTCCTTCAGAAGAGGGAACACAACTGTGCAAGAGGTAGAAACCCATGGTTTGGTGGACCTCTAGTGATGGGCACCTTGCCAACCACTATTATTCCCACGTGTTCTATTTTGAAGATGGTTGCAGATGTCAGCAATGACCTACCATAGAAGGCTAAGCCTCCTTAGGCACTGAGCCTCAGCTTTGTCTGGAGATTTAATAATCTGCCTGTAGACCATATGTTGGGGATCTTGCGTCCTTCTCACCTCCTTCAGCTGAACCTTGGGCTCTATCCAACTACCCTGAGGAGTGGCATGCGGCTGAAGAGAAGACTGCTGCTGGTGATGCTCCAATTTACTGAACCTCTCATCACAGGCCAACTGTCCCATCCCAGGAACCTATTTAGTGAATTCTTGCTTTACCAGCTCCAAAAAAATTATATCCTTCGTTAGATATGGAGAGACAAATTGTACACTGTACTCCAGCAGTGGTCTCACCAAAGCCCTATAAAATTGTAGCAAGACTTCCTTGTTCTTGTACTCCAATCAATTTGCAATAAAGGCCTATATGCCATTTGTCTTTCTAATTGCTTGCTGTACCTGAATGAAATGAAATGAAAATCGCTTATTGTCACAAGTAGGCTTCAAATGAAGTTACTGTGAAAAGCCTCTAAGTGCAGTTTGCTTTCCACATACAAGTACCCCCAAGTCTCTTTGAGGGTAAAAATATTTAGAATTTTCACTCCTTTTTAAAAAAATCTGTTATTTTATTATTCCTACCAAAATGAATAACCTCACACGTTCCCACATTGTACTCCATCTGCTGTCTTGTTGCCTCCTCAATTAACCTCTCCATTCTCTCGTAACCTTATTTTCCTACCTAGCTTTGTATGGCCTGCATATTTGGATATGTTATTTTTGGTTCTCTGCCCAAGTCATTAACATAACTTGTAAATAGCTGAAGGCCCAGCACTAATCCTTGCAGCGCTCCAGCAGCTTCAGCTGCCAACTAGAAAGTGCCCCATCCACCCTACTCTCTGCTTCTTTTCCATTAACCAATTCATGCTAACAAATTATTTCCAACTCCATGAACTTCCATACTGACCTTCTGTGTGGTAACTTATTGAATGCCTATTTGAAATCCAAATATGCTGCACCAAGTGAGAGCCCTTTATCTATAAAGTATCTTGAAGTAGAAAAATGCCCAAAGAGCTTCACAGGAGAAAAATAGACAAAAATTAACATCAAGCTAACGGAGGAGTGAGTGGACAAGTGACTGAAAGTTGAGTCAAAAAAAGTTAACTTTAAAGAGTAGTTATGGAGAGACAGAGGTGTTTAGAGAATGGACAGTTGAAGGCAGGGATATCAATGGTAGGAAGAAAGTAGTAGGAGATGCATAAAAGTCGAGTTGAAAGAACACAAAATTCCTGGAAAGTTTTATGGTTGGAGGGGGTAACAAGCTCCCCACGCCGGGTGGGAGAATCGCGGGAGGGCCCCCCGACAAATTTCACGTCCCACTGGCGCCCCCCGCGATTCTCCCCCTCCCCCCCCGCTCGGAAGAATCGCCTGCCGTTCGCGGCCGTTTCACGACGGCGGCAAACACACCTGGTCGCTGCCGTCGTGAAACGGGAGTGAGAAGCCCGTTTGGGGCTTGTAGGTGGCCTAGCAAGGAAAGAGCACCACGACTGTGCTCAGGAGGGGACAGGCCCGCGATTGGTGCCCACCGATCGTCGGGCCGGCGTCCAAATCGGACACACTATTTCCCCTCCGCCGCCCCGCAAGATCAAGCAGCCACGTCTTGCGGGGAGGCTGAGGGGAAAGACGGCCACCGCGCATGTGCGGGTTTGTGCCGTCAGCGTCTTGACGTCAGCCGCGCATGCGCGGGTTGGAGCCGGCCAACCTGCGCATGCGCGGCTGACGTCATTAGGTACGCCGGCCGCGTCATTCTTGGCGCGACGCCCCCGTGGCCGAGAGTTACGGAGCACCGCTCCTAGCCCCGCCGTGAGGGAAGAATAGGGGGCGAGGAGCGGCCTCCAAGGCCGTCGTGAAACTCGGCCGAGTTCACGACGGCCCTCCCGACTTTTCCCGGGAGCGGAGAATTCCACGCAAGGTAGGTTAAGGTCATGGAGTGATTTCAGCACAAGAATTATAATTTTGGAACATAAGAAATAGAAGTTGTAGACCATACAACTTCTCAAACCTGCTTCACCATTTAATGAGATCATGCACAATCATCAACTTCAACTCCATTTTCCTGACTGATTCTCTATTTTGCATAGGGTCCAAAAATCAATGTACTCAATGACCGAGCATCCACAAACATTTAGAGTATACAATTACAAAGATTTGCAAATCTAAGTAAGTAAATGTTGCCAATCCCTTTTTCTGAGATCATGGCCCTAGCTCTAGGCTCTCCCACTTGGGGAAACAGTAACTCAGCATCTATCTTATTAAGCCCTTTCAAAATCATACATGTGTCAATGTGATCACATGTTATTCTTCTAAACAAAAGATTTTCTTTGTGTATTTCTTGGATTATTTTGATAGTGAAAAGGTTGCATTGAAAAATTCAGCCAACCTTAGCTAGGAGGAGTCCACTCACACTTGTCAAAACAACGTGTTCAGCTCGACAGCTGAGATGATTTCCACTTCTGTTGTATTAATGATCTATCAGTCTCCCAGTCCTGAAACATTGCTATCAGATACAATAAGTAACTTGTACTCACATACATTTGTCTAAAAATCAGCTAAAGACTCAATAAAACCATTAGAACGTACAATGAAAAGGAAGGAGCGAAAGAGGAACACAGGACACAGAAAGGAAGGGTAACAGAAAGAACAGAAGAGAGGAACAAAGAGAAAGGTGAGGGATAGCAGAATGACAAAAACAACATACATACATAGAAACTAGAAGGAGGAGGAGGCCATTCGGCCCCTCAAACCTGCTCCATCATTCATTACGATCATGGCTGATCATCAAACTCAATACCTTGGTCCCACATTCCTCCCATATCCCTTGACCCCTTCAGTTCCAAGAGCTATATCTAATTCCTTGAAATTACACCACGTTTTGGCCTCAACTACTTTCTGTTGTAAATTCATCACTCTGGCAGAGAGAGAATGATGAACCATTAGTAGCTGAAAGGCATAAGAAAGTGCAGAAGAAAAAGAAGTATGTAAATGGTTACAGAGGCATAGGGAGGGAAGATAGAAAAAGTTGAAGGGTATGGGTGAGACTTTGAACAAGTTAGTGAGGATGATGACAAAAAAATGTTGGAAAGAAAGAGATTAAAGAAACAAGAAAACAGCATATGTGGTCATTAAGGAGAGGCTATTTCTCTGTACCTGTGGTGTTAATTTTCTGAACAGAATTAAGCACGTGTTATGGGCAGGTCTCTAAACATTTATAGTTTGAGACAAATTCACACTTGTATTACAATTAATAAAACATACAGAATCTTGGGCTATATTTATCGAGTACAACTCAAGGATATTATGATAAACCTGTATAAACATTCATTCAGGATCAACTAGAGATTTGTCCCCGATTTTGGGCCACTACACTTTAGAAAGGATGTTAAGGTTTTTGAGAGGGCGCAGCAAAGATTAATGAGAATGGTTCCATGGAAGTAGAGCTTCAGTTACCTGGATAGATTGGGGACATTGGAACTATTTGCCTTGAACAAAATTAAGAGATTTGATTGAAGAGTTCAAAATTGCAAGGGGTCTGGACAGATTAGGTAGGGAGAAGATGATTTTATTCACGGAAGGATCGCGGACCAGAGGGCACAAGTATAAGGTGACTGACAAGAAACAGCGTGATGTATATGGGGCTGATACAGCTGAAGGTGGTGTACAGACCACACCTCATGAGGGTGAGGATGAGCCTATTCTTTGAAGGAGTAGAAGATGTGTGTGAACATTGCGGTGGGCTGCCCGCTAATCACGTTCATATGTTTTGGTCCTGTCCAAAGCTAGAGGATTACTGGAAGGAGGTTTTTAGGGTAATTTCTCAAGTGGTGCATGTGAAACTGGACCCGGGCCCGAGGCCATATTCAAGATGTCGGACCAGCCAGGGTTGGAAACGGGTGCGGAGGCAGATGTTGTAGCCTTCGCCTCGTCGATCGCCTGAAGGCGGATCCTGCTGGGATGGAGAGCGGCCTCTCCACCCTGTGCCCTGGAATTTTTGACTCTTGAGAAGGTTAAGTTTGAACTAAGGGATAGGATGGAGGGGTTCTACAGTTCATGGGCATTATTCATTATGTACTTTCAAAAACTGGATAACATCGAACATCAGTTGGGGCATATGCGTGGGAAGGTTGGGGCGAGGGGGGCTGTGTGTGTTAATGGCGACTATGGGTGATCCCTAATTTCTTTTTGTCATTTGTTTGTGTGAACATGCGGGCTAATGTTTGGGGTTTGGTGCGAGGCTGAGATCGTTGTTATTGATACAGGGATTGACATATTTATTACTGCCTATTGTTTATTGTTGATAGGTGTAAACTTGGGAGAAAATGTGAAATAGGAGAATAAAAGATATTTAAAAAAGAAACAGCATGATGAGAAATAAACTGTTTTATGCAATGGCTATTCAAGATATCAAAGATCTGGACAGCTATTCTGGTGGAGGCAGATTCAGTTGAGGTCTTCGAAAGAGAATTGAACAATAATCTGAAACAAAAAAATATTTGCAGGGGAGTAGGACTTGGCGAGTGTGGGGGAAGGGGAGAGCGGTGTGGGGGAAGGGGAGAGCGGTGTGGGGGAAGGTGAGGGCGGTGTGGGGGGGAAGGTGAGGGCGGTGTGGGGGGGGGAAGGTGAGGGCGGTGTGGGGGAAGGTGAGGGCGGTGTGGGGGGGAAGAGGAGGGCGGTGTGGGGAAGGGGAGGGCGGTGTGGGGGGGAAGAGGAGAGCGGTGTGGGGGAAGGCGAGGGCGGTGTGGGGGAAGGCGAGGGCGGTGGTGGGGGAAGGCGAGGGCGGTGTGGGGGAAGGCGAGGGCGGGGTGGGGGGAAGGCGGGGGCGGGGGTGGGGGAAGGGGAGGGCGGGGTGGGGGTGAAGTCGAGGGCGGGGTGGGGAGAAGGGGAGGGGCGGGGTGGGGGGAAGTCCTGAGGGCGGGTGGGGGAATGCGCGAGTGCGGGGTGGGGAAGGCGAGGGCGGGGTGGGGGGGGGGCGGGGTGGGGGGAAGGGGAGGGCGGGGTTGGTGGGAAGGGTGAGTGCGGTTCGGTGGGGGTAAGGGGAGGGCTGGGGTGGTGGGGAAGGGGAGGAGGGGTGGGGGGAAGGGGAGGCGGGGTGGGGGGGAAGGGGAGGCGGGTTGGGGGAAGTGGGAGGGAGGGGTGGGGGAAGGGGAAGGGCTCTTTTTTTTGGGTGGGGGAATGGGAGGGCGGGGGGGGGTGAATGTGAGTGCGGGGTGGGGAAAGGGGAGGCGGGGTGGGGGAAGGGGAGGCGGTGTGGGGAAGGGAGAGGCGGTGTGGGGAAGGGAGGGCGGTGAGGGGGAAGGGGAGGGCGGTGTGGGGGAAGGGGAATGGAGTGAGGGGGAAGGGGAGGGCGGTGTGGGGGAAGGGGAGGGCGGTGAGGGGGAAGATGAGGGCGGTGTGGGGAAGGGAGGGCGGGTGTGGGGAAGGTGAGGGCGGTGTGAGGGGAGGTGAGGGCGGTGTGAGGGGAGGTGAGGGGAGGTGAGGGCGGTGTGGGGGGAGGTGGGGCGGAGTGGGGGGAGGTGAGGGCGGTGTGGGGAAGGGAGGGCGGTGTGGGGGGAGGTGAGGGCGGTGTGGGGGGGAAGGGGAGAGCGGTGAGGGGGGAAGGGGAGAGCGGTGAGGGGGGAAGGGTGGAGCGGTGAGGGGAGGAGGGCGGTGTGGGGGAAGGTGAGGAAGGTGAGGACGGTGAGGGGGAAGGTGAGAGCAGTGTGGGGGGGAGAACGTGAGGGGAGTGAGGGGGAAGGTGAGAGGGAGGGGAAGGTGAGGAGAGTGAGGGGGAAGGTGAGGAGAGTGAGGGGGAAGGTGAGGAGAGTGAGGGGGAAGGTGAGGGGAGTGAGGGGAAGATGAGAGCGGTGAGGGGAAAGTTGAGAGCAGTTTGAGGGAAGGTGAGAACATGTAGTGGAAGGTGTGGGGAGTGAGGGGGAAGTCGAGAACAGTGAGGGGAAGGTGAGGGGAGTGAGCAGGAAGGTGAGGGGAGTGAGGGGGATGGTGAAGAGAATGAGGGGGGTGAGAGCAGTGAGGGGGATGGTGAGGGGAGTGAGAGGGAAGGTGAGGAGAATGAGGGGGAAGGTCAGAGGAGTGAGGGGGAAGGTGAGAATGGGGGGGAAGGTGAGGGGAGTGAGGGGGAAGGGGAGGGGAGTGAGGGGGAAGGTGAGAGCAGTCAGGGGATGGTGAGGGGAGTGAGGAGGAGGGTGAAGGGAATGATGGGGAACGTGAGGGGACTGATGGGGAAGGTGAGGGGAAAGGTGAGGGGGAAGTTGAGGGGGAAGTTGAGGGGAAAGGTGAGGGGGAAGGTGAGGGGAGTGAGGGGAAGGTGAGGGGAGTGAGAGGGAAGGCGAGGGGAGTGAGGGAGGGAGGGGTGAGGGGAAGGTGAGGGGAGTGAGAGGAAGGCGAGAGGAGTGAGAGGGAAGGCGAGGGGAGTGAGGGGGAAGGTGAGGGGAGTGAGGGGGAAGGTGAGGGGAGGGGGAAGATAGGCGATACTCTTTATTCTCTGAAGCTGACATCGACTTTGAGCTGAGAAAAAACTTAGAAATCATAGAATTTACAGTGCAGAAGGAGGCCATTCGGCCCATCGGGTCCGCACGGCTCCTGGAAAGAGCACCCTACCCAAGCCCACACCACCCTATCCCCATAACACAGTAACCCCACTCAACCAACACTAAGGACAATTTTGGACACTAAGGGCAATTTAGCATGGCCAATCCACCTAACCTGCACATCTTTGGACTGTGGGAGGAAACCGGAGCACCCGGAGGAAACCCACGCAGGCACGGGGAGAACGTGCAGACTCTGCACAGACAGTGACCCAGCCGGGAATCGAACCTGGGACCCTGGAGCTGTGAAGCAATTGTGCTAACCACTATGCTACCGTGCTGCCTTACAGTGCATCACAGGAGGGATGTGTTTGATTGCCGAATAGGGAAGCTGTGCTAAATTTGAAAATCGATTTAAATTACTGTTATAGATTGCTTTGAGACTGAGGTGATAAGGAAAAATATTTTTAAAATTCAAATTAAAAATTAAAAAGCAGAGCATCGAATCATAGAATCTACAGTGCAGAATGAGGCCATTTGGCCCATCGAGTTTGCAGTGGCCCTTGGAAAGAGCACGCCATTTAGGCCCACACGTCCAACCTATCCCTGTAACCCAGTAACTCCACCTAAACCTCTTGGACACTAAGGGCAATTTAGCATGGCCAATCCACCTAATCTGCACATCTTTGGACTTGTGGGAGGAAACCGGAGCATCTGGAGGAAACCCACGCAGACACAGGGCGAATGCACAGACTCCACACAGGCAGTGACCCAAGCTGGGAATCGTACCTGGGACCCTGGAGCTGTGAAGCAACTGTGCTAACCACTATGCTACCATGCTGAGGTAATAAGGAAATAATAAGGTAATAAGGTTTAAAAACAAATGAAATAAAATAGAGATGGAGGGCCAGGTGATGCATTGTTCCTGCATGATGTTGGACCCATTGTGGTTCTCAGTGAGCACATCTGTAGTAAGTGTTGGTTGCTTGAGGAACTCCAGCGCAGAGTTGATGAGCTGGATTCTGAGCTTCGGATGCTGCGACACATCAGAAAGGGGGAGAGATACCTGGAAACCGTGTTACAGGAGGCCGTTGCACCCCTTAGATTAAATACCATGAATGTGGCCAGTGGTCAGGAGGGTGTGGCTGCGAGAGAGGCAGGTAGAGGGATCCAGGAGGTTGGGTTGCAGGAGCCTCGGTCCCTGAACTTGTCCAAAAGGTTTGAGATTCTTGCTCCTTGTGTGGACAGGAACAGGAACTGCAGGGAGGATGAGCAAACTGACCATAGCACCGTGGTACAGAGTGGGGGGAAAAAAAAGAAATGTAGTCATAATTGGGGATAGTGTAGTTAGTGGAATTGTCACTGTTCTGGACCAGGATCAAGAATCCCGAAGGTTGTGTTGCCTGTCTGGTGCTCGGGTTCGGAATATCTCATCTAGGCTGCAGAGGAACTTGGAGTGGGAGGGTAAAGATCCAGTTGTCGTGGTCCACGTAGGTACCAACGACATAGGTAGAACAAGAACAGAGGTTTTGCTAATGGAATATGAACAGTGAGGAGCTAAATTAAATGTATTTTATTACAAACATATCAGGAAACATACTCCCCAGCAACCAACAATATAGTCTGTACAAATTTTTACCCTTTTCACACCTCCCATGTGATGAACAGCTTCTCAAACACGGTCACAAACATCCCCCACCTTTCCTCCAACCCCTCTGTAGAACCCCATACCTCATATTTTATCTTCTCTAACCACAGGAAGTCGTACAGGTCACCCAACCAATCCGCAACCCCGTGTGGCGATGCCGACTGCCAGTCCAGCAAAATTCTTCACCGTGCGATCAGAAAGGCGAAGGCCACGGCATCGGCCTTCCTCCTCTCCTTGAGCTCTGGCTTCTCTGAAACCCCAAATATCGGCACCAAGAGGTCCGGGTCCACCTCCTCCTCCACTATCCTGGCTAAGACCGTGAACATTCGTCCCCAGAATATTCCCAATTTCACAAGCCCAATACATGTGCATGTGATTCGTGGCCTCCACCTATACTTCTCACACTCATCTGCTACCCCCTGGAAGAACCCACTAATTCCCGCCCGAGTCGTATGCACCCTGTGCACCATTTTAAACTGTATCAGCTTATCCTTGCACAGGAGGTCCCATTTACCCTTCACAGTGCCTCACTCAATTCTCCCCAATTGACCTCCCCTCCCCATTTCTCCTTGATCTTCACCACCCGCTTACCTCCCTGCCCCCCCCCCCCCCCCCCTTCCACCCCCTTGTATGTATCTCCAATTCTTCCCTCCCCTTCCACATCCGGAAGCAGCAGTCGCTCCAGCAGGGTGTATCCCGGCAACCTAGGAACCCCCTCCAGACATTTTGCGCAGTTTCTAACCTGCAGATGTCTGAATTCACTCCGCCTCAGCAGCTCTACCCTCTCCCTTAACTCCTCCAGACTGGTGAACACTTTCTCCAAATACAGATCCCTCACCTTGGCCAGCCCCACGTCCCTCCACTTCCTGTATACATTATCCATCCCCGCACCCCCCCCCCCCCCCCCCCCCCCCCCCCCCATTCAAACCCATGTTTCTCACACAGCGGCATTAACACCGACATCCCTTCACCCTAAAATGTCTCCTCAACTGATTCTATCTCTTCACCGTGGACTGCGCCACCGGGCTACCTGGATACTTACTTGGAGTCATTGGCAACGCTGCCGTCACCATAGTCTTCAGATTATGCACCTTATAAGATTTCTCCTCCATCCTAATCAACTCTACCCCTTCTCGTTTCCACCATCGCCGCACCTTATCCACTTTCGCCGCCCAATAATAAAGCAGGTTTGGCAACGCCAACCCCTCCTGCTGCCTTCTGCCTCTGTAGCAGGGTCCTCCCGACCCTCGGCACCTTCCCGCCCATACAAAGTCCGAAATGGAGGAGTTAAATTAAAAAGCAGAATCAAAAAGGTTACTAATCTCTGCATTACTACCTGAACCACGAGCTAATTGGTACAGGGTCAATAAGATTAAGGAGGTAAATGCATGGCTCAAAGTTTGGAGGAATGGGTTTGAATTCATGGGACGTTGGCACCAGTACAAGAGAGGAAGAGGGGACCTGTTCCGATGGGACGGTCTTCACCTGAGTCATGCTGGGACCAGAGACCTGCTGAATGTTATAACTAGGGCTGAAGATAGGGATTTAAACTAAACAGTGAGGGGGGTTCAGTTGAATAGAGAATCAAAGTTAAAGGAGAAGGTAGAAGTGCAGGTTAGTGACGAGGACTTTAGACTAGTTAAAAGAACCGAGGCCTCAGGAGAGGTTTGTAAAGTTTTCAGAATGCATAATAGAACAGAGTATAGAAGGTGGCAGGAATCTAACCTCAGTCAGAGCAAAAACGGTGACAAGGATGAGAAGGGAGGTGGTCAATGCAGAACTGAGGGTGCTGTACCTAAATGCGTGCAGTATACAGAAAAAAACACATGGAAGCGATGAGGAAGGAAATGGGGGCGGTATTGAAAGTTCTGGTGGTGAAGGCGATTGCCCCCGTGAGGGCAGCGGTATTGAGTGCAGTAGTGGAGGAGCGGAGCAAGGTGAGTCGCTGAAGGAAGTGGAAAAGACATTATTGCAGCAGAGTGATCAACTTACCTCGATGGGGAAGTAGATGCGGAAGGTGATAGTGATCAACGAGGGTCTGCGAGCCAAAATGGACGACTTGGAAATCAGATTCCGGTGACAGAATCTGAGGATTGTGGGTTTGCCCGAAGGATTGGAAGGTCCGAGGCTGACTGAGTATTTTGCCACAATGCTGGCGAAGCTATTGGGGGAGGACAACGATCCCTCCCGATATGAATTGGATTGGGCTCATCGGTCGTGGTGGCCTGTAACAGAGAGTGAGCCACCAAGAGTAGTGACTGTATTTTTTCACTGCGTGCTGGTGTATGTGCTAAATGAGCCAACATTGTATATATTTGGACAAGGGAAGAGATGGGACTTTCATTTGCAATGATGGTTCTTTGGGGCTTGGGTGTGTATGCGGGGGTTTTGTGCTAAAGGGGATTTCTTTGTTTTCCTGGGGCCGGGCAGGGGCCTCCACACTGGCCAGTTTAAGCCAGCCACTGAACGGAAGTGAGGTGGGGGGAGGGGCTGCAGCCATCGGAGCCTGGCAGAACAGGTTCCGATGAGTCTAGCCGGGGTGGAAAGTTGGGGGGGGAAGGAACAGAGGTTGGGGGGATGAGGTTTATAAGAGGAAGTGGAGGGGAGGAGTCGGAGGGTGGGGGGGGGGGGGGGGGGGAGGTTTACAATTCATGGGTGTCATTTACGGTACTCTTTCGGGGATTGGATGGCATCGAATGTTAGGGGGAGGGGGTGTGGCCTCTGGACTCTATAGATCAATGGTGACCATAGGCAATTCCTGATTCCTTTTTCTTTTTCCTTTGTTTTTCCCCCTGTGGGAGGGTTTGTTTTATTTGATGCTTATATTGTCAGGTGGGCCGTTGTTTGGGGTCATGGGAGGATGGGATCGTTGTTGTTAATAAGGGGATTGACTTTGTATTTGTTACCATTTACTGTTTGTTGGTGGGGTGTAAATTCTGAAGAAAATGTGAAAATGGAGAATAAAAACATTTTACAAAATTCATCTGCCATTTCCTTATTTCCTATTATTAATCCCCCAGTCTCACTCTTTAGAAGACCAACACTCACTTTAAGTATTCTCTTCATTTTTAAATACTTGTAGAAATTCTTTTTATATTTCTAGCTAGCTTTCGGTCCTTGTACAATTCAGATGAAGGCCATCCCAACAGTACAGCTCCCACTTTCCCCTGTACTAGTCCCAGTGCCCCATGAATTGAAATCCCATTTCTCCCACACCAATCTTCAAGGCACACATTCAATTCCCTAGATGTTTTATACCCTACACCAATTTGCTCATGGCTCAGGTAATAATCCAGTGATTACCACCTTTGAGGTACTGGGCCGGAGGGTCCCGGCGTAGCGGAGTGGCGCCAACCACTCCGACGTCGGGTCTCCCCAAAGGTGCGGAATTCTCACCACCTTTGGGGGCTAGGCCCGCGCCAGAGTGGTTGGCGCCACACCGACTGGCGCCAAAACCGGCGCCAACGGCCTTTGACGCCCGCCGCCCGGGCTGGCCGAAAGGCCTTCGCCGGTTCGCGCATGCGCTGGTGCGTCACCATCGGCGCATGCACGGTAGGGGGGTTCTCTTCCGCCTCTGCCATGGTGGAGGCTGTGGCGGCGGTGGAAGAAAAAGAGTGCCCCCACGGCACAGGCCTGCCCACCGATCGGTGGGCCCCGATCGCGGGCCAGGCCACTGTGGGGGCATCCCCCGGGGTCCGATCGCCCCGCGCCCCCCCCCCCCCCCCAAGGACCCCGGGGCCCACTCGCGCCGCCAATCCCGCCGCTACCAGCAGTGGTTGAAACCACATGGCGGGAGAGGCCTCTCAGCGGTGGGACTTCGGCCCATCGCGGGCCGGAGAATCGCCGCGGGGGGCACGCCGATCGGAGCGATTCCTGCCCCTGCCAATTCCTGGGTGGTGGTGAATTCCGGCCACGGCGGGGGCAGGATTTTTTCCGGTCCCGGGTGATTCTCCGACCCTGCGGCGGGGTAGGAAAATTTCACCCCTGCTTTTTAATTTAGTCCTTTGCTGTTCATACTCCCCAAGCAGAACCTTGACAACTGGATGTTGTCCCACCCTCTGCAAATTATTCTTTTGCCCCGAGATGTACCAAACTCTCGAACAAAGTATCCAGGTAACTTCCGCCCTCCCTGCTATATTGCAGTGTCTAGTTCAGCGTCCATCCCCGAGTCAAAGTTCTTCAAGATACTTACCGAAGACAGATGCCCTTGGACCACATTGGTGCCTACCAGTACCCACACCAACAGCTGCAATATATCACCTGCCCAGTCACCTTTACAGTGTTCTAATTAACCAATTAATTATTTTAATTAAATTTGAATCAATATCTCTAGTCCTGCTTGAACTTATATTTTCATTGTTTATTAAGTCCAACTGGTTAACTTGCAACTGCTCTCTGAAATGGCCTAGCTAGCCTCCCACTTGTATCAAATCACTAGGGACAGCATGGTAGGATAGTGGTTAGCACAGTTTCTTCACAGCTTTGATTCCCGGCTTGGGTCACTGTCTGTGCGGAGTCTGCATGTTCTCCCCGTGTCTGCGTGGGTTTCCCCCGGGTGCTCCGGTTTCCCCCCACCGTTCAGAAATGTGCATGTTAGGTGGATTGGCTATGCTAAATTGCCCTTAAGTGTCCAAAAAAGGTTGGGTGGGGTTACTGGGATAGAGTGATAGTGTGGGCTTGGGTAGGGTGATCTTTCCAAGGGCCGGTGCAGATTCGATGGGCCGAATGGCCTCTGTCTGCACTGTAAATTCTATGAAACTACATTAAGAAAACATGAAACAAACAGGCCACACAGCTTGCACCTAGAATTCTGACATAATAAAGGTGCACCCAGCCCAGTTGACCCCATAAGGTTTTCCTTACTAAGATCATCAATGACATAGAAGTGAAGAGGGTCAATAATAATAATCTTTGTCACAAATAGGTTCACAAAAACACTGCAATTAAGTTACTGTGAAAAGCCCCGTCGCCACATTCCGGCGCCTGTTCGGGTACACAGCGGGAGAATTCAGAATGCCCAAATTACCTAACAGCACATCTTTCGGGACTTGCGGGAGGAAACTGGAGCACCCAAAGGAAACCCATGCAGACACGGGGAGAATGTGCAGACTCTGCACAGACACTGACCCAAGCCGGGAATTGAACCTGGGATCCTGGCGTTGTAAAGCAACAGTGCTCACCAGAGCCGCCTGTTCAGTCCAGGTCCTGCCTACAAATTTGAAATTGGCATCTTAAATGTAATAATGTTTGGATCACTCCTAGTGCCATCTGCTAGTGAGTATAAAGACAGGAGGATAAAGTAGATGAGTCCATTGCTGCATGGATGGTGCAGGGAGGGAATGGTTTAGATTCCTGGCACATTGGGACAAGTCAAACGAGAGGGTAGATAGGTTGCAGCTGATAAGCCAGGACCAACGTCCTTGCAGAACGGTCTGTTGGGGGGGGGGGGGGGTGGGGGGGGGGGGGGGGGGGAGAGCGAACCAGAAGTTCAGAGTAAAAGTTAAGTTCACAAAAAACTTGCATTAGATAGTACTAGAATTTGAAACAGTAGGTACTGAGTGAGATCAGGATAAGATAAAATGCATAAGACCTGAATTATATTTACTGTGGATGTATGTAAAGACTTATATTGTGGGAAATAAGTTTGGTTAGACCTATGGAACAAGAAAAAAGTACCACTAAATTTCTTGGTGTATTCCATAGGCCACAAAACAGTGGGAATACATAGAGGAAGAAATACGCAAGGAAAATTCTAGACAGGTGTAAAATCTATAGAGCAGTTACAATGGGGGATTAATTATTCTGCCCCCGCCTACATCAATGGCTCCGAAGTGGGGATGGTCGATAGCTTATGTTCCTGGGGGTCACCATCACCAACAACATGTCCTGGTCCACTCAAGCTGATGCAATAGTCAAGAAAGCCCAACAACGTCTTTACTTCTTATGAAAGCTAAAGAAATTCAGCATGTCGGCATCGACTCTCACAAACGTCTACAGGTGTGCCATAGAGAGCATCCTATACGGCTACATCACAGCTTGGTATGGCAACTGCTTGGCCCAAGATCACAAGAAACTGCAGACTGTGGTGAACTCAGCCCAACGCATCACACAAGCTTGCCTCCCTCCCATTGATTCTGTCTGCACCTCCTGTTGCCTCAGGAAGGCAGACAGCATTGTCAGAGACCCCTCGCACCCAGACGTTGTACTCTTCCAGACCCTTCCATCAGGCAGAAGATACAGAAGTCTGAAGACCCGCACATCCAGTTAGAGGAACAGCTTCTCCCCCACAGCTACTAGAGGCCTCAACAACTCTCCCTCGAACTGATCTGTTCCCTGTAAGACACTATTCATGACGCCCTATGCTGCTCTTACTCATGTTGTATTTGCTTTGTTTGACCCTTGTTCCGCACTGTAACCAATTACGTATTTGTCAATGTACTTTGTCGATTATTGTTTTTGTCTACTGTGTATGTACTGTGTACGTTCTCTTGAAAAATATTTTTCACTCTACTTTGGTACATGTGACAGTAAATTAATCCATCAATAGTAACAGTGGAAAGGACAGAGAAGCTGAACAGTTTCTGAAGTATATTCAGAAGATATTTTGAAATCTGTAAGGGAACCAAGGACTGCATTTAAAGAGGTGGTTTGGGCACAGTTGACATTCATTCTGAGGGGGAAGAGAAGGACAATGTCAGTGCTCCCTGGGTGACAAAAAAGATAAAGGATAAAGTAAGATGAAGAAGAAAAAGCGTTCACATGACATATGCCAAATTCATAATGTAAATGAGAACAAGGCTGAATACTGAAAGTTCAGAGGGGAAGAGAAAAATGAAATAAGTGAGGTAAAGAGAATGAAGAGGCTGACAGGCAACATAATTGGGAATCCAAAAGTATTCTACGGGGATTAAAATGATAAAAGGATGGTAAATGGAGGAGTGGGGCTAATTTGTTCCAAAAGAGAGATTTAGTGATGCACAGGGTTTGGCAAAGGTACTAAATGTGTACTGTGCATCTATATATACTAAGGCAGAAGATGCTTTCAAAATCATATTGAAAGCAGAAGCATTTGAGACATCGGATGGGCTAAAAATTGGTAAAGAGGAATTAGAAAGGCAGGCTGTACTTAAACGTTGATAAGTCACCAGAACCAGGAGGAATGCCATCGAGGATAGAGAGAGAAGTTAGGGTAGAAATTGTGGAGGCACTTGGCATAATTTTTGCATCTTTCTTAGGTACAAGGGTCTTAGAGGACCGAAGGATTGCAAATGTTACAGCGATGTTCAAAAAAGGGTGTAAAGATAATCCCGCAATGATCCATAGAATTCCTACAGTGCAGAAGGTGGCCATTCGACTCATTGAATCTGCACTGACCTTCCAAAAGGGCACCCTATCTCGGCCCACTTCCTTAACCTAACCCTGTAACTCCTTAACCCCACCTAACCAACACATATTTGGACTCTGTGGGGCAATTTAGCATGGTCAGTCCACCGCACCTGCACATCTTTGGACTATGAGGAGGAAACTCACAGACACGGGAGAATGTTCAAAAATTATAGGCTTATCGGTTTAACCATAGTGGTGGGAAAGCTTTTAAACGTATTAATCCAGGACAAAATTAAGCTTCTTGGACAAAAGGTGGATTCATTAAATGCAGCCAGCATGGATTCATTAAGGGCAAATTGCACTTTACCTAAATTGATTGGGCCTTTTGATGCAATAACAAAGAGGACTGATGAGTGTAATGCAGTTCATGTGGTGTGCAAGGACTTCCAAAAAGCATTTGATAAAGTGCTGCATAACAGGCTTGTTAGCAACGTTAAAGCCAATGGAATAAAAGGGACACTGGCAGCATGCATATCAAGTTGGCTGAATGACAGGAACCAGAATAGTGTGAACAGTTGTTTTTCTGATTAGGCACAAATACTTAGCAGGGATCCCCAGCGATTGGTATGAAGAACACTGATCAATTTGTTCTATATTAATAACTTAGGCCTGTGTGCATAGGGCACAATTTCATAATTTGAAGTGCAGTGTCCATAATTGGACACAATACTCCAAGCAAGGCTAAACAAGTGTTTTATAAAGGTTCACCACAACCAGCTTGCTTTTGTACTGTATGCCTCTATTTACAAAGCCCAGATTATGATATGCCTTACAAACCATGGGCGGGATTCTCCCCTACCTGGCGGGGGTCCCGGCATAGGGGAGTGGCGCCAACCATTCCGGCATTGGGCCTCCCCAAAGGTGCGGAATTCTCTGCACCTTTGGGGGCTAGGCCCGTGCCGGGGCGGTTGTCACCATGCCGACTGGCGCCAAAACCGGCACCAGCGGCCTTTGACGCCCGTCGCCGGCCGAAAGGCCTTTGCCGGTTCGCGCATGGGCCGGTGGTGACGTCAGCGGCAGTCACCACCGGCGCATGCGCGCTGGGGGATTCTCTTCCACCTCCGCCATGGTGGAGGCAGTGAGGGCGACAGAAGAAAAAGAGTGCCCCCATGGCACTGGCCCGCCCACCGATCGGTGGGCCCCGATCGCGGGCCTGGCCACCGTGGGGGCACCCCCGGGTCTGATCGCCCCGCGCCCCCCCCCCCAGGACCCCGGGGGCCCGCTCGCGCCGCCGATCCCTCCGCCACCAGAGGTGGTTCGAACCTCGGCGGCGGGAGAGGCCTCCCAGCGGCGGGACTTCGGCCCATCGCGGGCCGGAGAATCGCCGCAGGGGGCTCGCCGATCGGCATGGGGTGATTCCCGCCCCCGCCAATTCCCGGGCGGCGGAGAATTTCTGCCACGGCGGGGGCGGGATTTTCGGCGGCCCCGGGCGATTCTCCGACCCTGCATGGGGTCGGAGAATTTCGTCCCATGTTCTCAACCTGTCCTGCCACCTTCAATGATATGTGTACCTATAACCCCACATCTCTCTGCATCTATGCCCCATTTAAAATTGTATGCTTTCTTTTATATTGCTGTTCCTCTTTTTGTTCCCTTCTATAGTATGTTGTTTCACACTTCTCTGTATTACAGTTCATTTGCCACATGTCCACCTTTTCCACCAGCCTATGACCTCTTGAAGTCTATCACTATCCTCACAGTTCATAATTCATAAGTTTCGGACTTTGAGGAGGAAACTCCCAGACACAGGAAAATGTTCAAAAATTATAGACTTGTCGGTTTAACCATAGTTGCACTGCACTTTAGGCAGAATGTGAAGATTTTCGAGAAGGTGCAGGAAAAGTTTATAAGAATGGTTGCAGGGATGAGGGACATGAAGGAATTGGAGAAACTGCAGTTGTTCAGAAGGTTCGGAATCAAAATTCTGAGGGACTTGGACAAATAGGCAGAAATTGTTCTCATTGGCAAAAGGGTTGAGAACCATAGAATCCCTACAGTGCCGAACGGCACAATTCAGCCCATCAAGTCTGCACCAACCCTCCGAAAGAGCATCTAACCAGATCCACACCCCTGCCCTATCCCTGTCACCCTGCCCATTGATCATGGCAAATCCACCTAACCTGCATATCCTGGGACTGAGAGAGGAAACTGGAGCACCCGGAGGAAGCCCACAGACACGGGGGAGAACATACAAACTCCACAGTCGCCCAAGGCTGGAATTGTCCCTGGTGCTGTGAGGCAGCAGTGCTAACCACAATGCCACTGTGCTGCCTGAAGGTTATTGATTTAAGGTGAATGGCAAAAGAACCAAAGGCAACACGTGAAAGTGTTTCTTTTACTCAGTAAGTAGTTTGGATCTGGAATGCACTGTCTGCGAGTTAGATGAAAACGGCTTCAACTGTGGCTTTCAAAACGATATTGAATAATTATCTTGAGTGCTTAATTATACACATTGCTACCACTGTGCATCAGTGGTGAAGTAAAACAGTGGATGGAGTGCCAATCAAGCAGGCTGCTTTGTCCTGGATGATGTTGAGCTTCTTGACTGTTGTTGGAGCTGCACTCGTCTAGACTGTGGAGACTGTTCCATCACACTCCTGACTTGTGCCTTGTAGATGGTTGGCAAGCTTTGGGGAGTCAAGAGGAGAGTTGCGTTGCAGATTTTCCAACCTTTGACCTGCTCTTGTTGTTCAGTTTCTGGTCAATGGTAACCCCCAGGATGCTGATACTGGAGGATTCATCGACGGTAATGCAACTTAATGTTCAGGGGAGATAATTAGATTATCTCTTGTTGGAGATGGTCATTGTCAGGCACTTGTGTGGTATGAATGTTACTTGCTATTTATCAGCACAAGCCTGAATATTGTCCAGGCCTTGCTGCATATGGACACAGACTTCTTCAGTATCTGAGGAGTCATGAATGGGACTGAACATTGTGCAACCATCAGAAAGCATCCCCACTTCTGGCCTTATGATGGTGGGAAGGTTATTGATAAAGAAGCTGAGGAATCCCTGATGTGCCTGGACTGAGATGATTGCCCTCAAACAACATTCGTGCTAGGTATGACTCCAGCGGAGAGGATACCCATTGACTTCAGTTTTTTGAAGGCTCTTTCGAGAAAGATTTAAAAAAAAGAACATATTCATATCTTTATATCACTACACAAAGACATATCATGTTCTAAGTAAATATGATCAAAATTCACCATACCTGCCTTGGGAGACATTGAAGGTGTACACGAGGACACATGATCTTGTCCAGATCACAAGGAGGCACAATTATTACACCTCTAGATTACAGTGCTACATAAATAGATTTGGAAAGCGTGAGGCAACTTCCATATAAGTAAGACATTCTCACTTCTTATGAATGTGAAAATCGTTTATTGTCACAAGTAGGCTTCAAATGAGGTTACTGTGAAAAGCCCCTAGTCAGCACATTCCGGCGCCTGTTTGGGGAGGCTGGTACAGGAATTGAACCGTGCTGCTGGCCTGCCTTGTTCTGCTTTCAAAGCCAGCGATTTAGCCCTGTGCTAAACATCCCCGGTGTGACTGTGTCACTGAACCCAAGACAGTGTCTACAGCAGACCCAATTCAAAACTATTATCTATCTCTTCCCGGAGTCTCCCTCAACCAATTACGCATCAGCTTCTTGTTTGCCATTACAAGATTTTAGCTTTATTGAACAGAAAACGTCATTTTGCTCGTTTTCTTTTGAGCCACTTATGATCAAAGCGAGAATTGGGAGATCAGGCTGCCTTCATGTTCATGAATACTTCGGACTGATCTTGCACACCTTCTTATGCACTACATCCAACCTCTCAATCTAACTACCCAAATGAAGTCTGACCTCAAATCAGAGATATTTTGTCCCACATAGGTTTCCTCTTCTCTGCATTTCCTTGTTGAAATCAAGATTCACTGCACTTTCTCCTTTTCTAATTCATTCTTAACTCCAAAATCACTCAGTTTTTCTCCCTTTCCATTACTAGACTCAAGCGTTACATCACTTAATTGTAGTCATCTCTTCTAAACATTATCAATCATGGCTCTTATCTGGGCTTTCCAATTGAAAAAATCCTTTTCATACCAGTTCAAAGGAGACAAATGTAAGTAAGTAATACACAGTGTACATATTGCATTTTATTTTGCAAGGATGAGAACCATGAATTTTCAATGCCAAATTGCTGCTTAAAATGTTGGGCTGTCAAAACAAATAGTCATTTATCTGTTTTTTTTTAAAAAGGTACTTATCTCAGAGTATCATTTAGGTTGTAATTGTCATATGTAAAACATATTAGATATTGAAAAAAAAGAAATTACGTCAAAGGCATTTAAGTGTACATTTCATATTGGCACAAAGTAAAGCA
The DNA here is from genome assembly GCF_902713615.1 of Scyliorhinus canicula. Taxonomy (NCBI): domain Eukaryota; kingdom Metazoa; phylum Chordata; class Chondrichthyes; order Carcharhiniformes; family Scyliorhinidae; genus Scyliorhinus; species Scyliorhinus canicula. The sequence goes on along the minus strand of NC_052147.1, from coordinate 195,536,205 downwards.
GCAACTGTTTTAAAAAATCAGAAATTAAGACATAATTGTAAGGGAAACATTTTATCAACATCTACTAACAGATATATTAAAAGCCTAAAAGTACCACTGCACCTGTCTAAGAACAGTAAAAGGGACTGCTTAGTCCATGGACATTCTAAAAGATTTGGTAGCACCATTAAGCTTTTGTGCCAACCACTAAACTTAACAGTTGACAGGACTGTAAAGCTCTAGGGGTAGGAATTCAGTTCAGTGCAATGCTTTATATTCCACTCTTATGTTATTCTCAGATCGTAATGTCATTGCAGCAACATTAATTAGTCAATATGGCTTTTACAGTCAAAGCTGACAATGGCCTGTATTCAAATGCAAGCTGTGCAGAATATGCATGGAATGGAGTCTCTGTTTCCCTCATCTGTAGCATATATTTCTACCATAATTCTAGACATATAATGCACAGAAGGGACATCAGGCCTATTTTCCAAAGTATAACAGTGCATGTTATATGCAAATATTGTTCCAAGGTCCATTACTAAAATTTCACATTTTATGCACACCTGGATTGTGCACCCATTTTCAAATGTAAAATGGTGTCAACATAAGCAAAACAAATTTCTCGTATCTGAATGATATGCTGAGTAGGTGACTCCCAGTCTTGCTATTGGCCATATGCTACAGGCTTGACCCATTAACTGTCTTTTGGGATTGGTTCTGGTGGTTGTGGCTTCTTTTGGCTAACCAATCGCATCTTTTCTCGAATATGTTCTGCTGTTGAGGCCATGTCACTTGGGCTTCCAAAGTACTGTTCAGTTCTGTAAAATAAATATTGAGAATACATTTAAATGTGGAAAAGCAGAATTACTGAAACACAATATAGCAAACACCGAAAATAAACCACAATTATGTTTAGTGAGGAATTCTGAGTGATTGTTAGTAATTTTGCCCAGGATGATTTCAAACGTGTATGAATTTCCCCATCTCCACCTTAACACAGTCAATTGAAATTAATTCCTCAGTTCTTGTAAAGAATGCATCATTTATCTGGTTCTATCCTCTCCAAACTGCCTGGAAGAGAAAATCTGTTGGGGCACAGAGCGTAAACATGCATCTTATAATTTTATAAGATGAACGAGGCACAACCTATATTAAGAAGAAAATCCTTTTCACATTTAACTTAAATTTGTTGGATCATATCCTATCTAGGCGACAACAGGTAATAAAGAAGGCAAATGGAATTCTGGTCTTTATAGCTAAAGGGATAGAGGGCGGAATTCTCCGCTCCCGGGAAAAGTCGGGAAGGCCGTCGTGAACTCGGCCGAGTTTCACGACGGCCTTGGAGGCCGCTCCTCTCACCGTATTCACCCCCACCCGGGGGGGGCTAGGAGCGGCGCTCCGTTATTCTCGGCGGCCGGACCATTAAGGCGGCGCGCCGAGAATGATGCGACGGCGGCGCCTATGTGATGTCAGCCGCGCATGCGCAGGTTGGCCGGCTCCAACCCGCGCATGCGCGGCTGACGTCACGACGGCTGATGGCTCAAACCCGCGCATGCGCGGTGGCCGTCTTCCCCTCCGCTGCCCCGCAAGACGTGGCGGCTTGATCTTGCGGGGCGGCGGAGGGGAAAGAGTGCGTCCTGTTGAGACGCCGGATCGACGATCAGTGGGCACTGATCGTGGGCCAGTCCCCTCCCGAGCACGGCCGTGGTGCTCACTCCCCTCTCCGCCCCCCACAAGCCACAAACGGGCCTTTGGCGCCCATGTTCACGACGGCAGCGACCAGGTGTGGTTGCCGCCGTCGTGAAACGGTCGCGAACGGCAGGCCGCTCGGCCCATCCGGGTCAGAGAATCGGCGGTCGCCGTGAAAAACGGCAAGCGCCAATTCTTTCGAGCGGGGGGTGGGAGAATCGCAGGGGGGGCGCCAGGGGGGCGTGAAGTGAGTCGCCCGGCCCTCCCGCGATTCTCCCACCCGGCGTGGGGAGCGGAGAATCGCGCCCAGAGTATAAAAGTAGGGATGTGTTGCTACTCTATAAGGAATTGGTGAGACTCCACCTGGAGTACAGTATTCTGTTTCTGTCCCTTTATTTGAGGAGGGATGTAGTTGCATTCGAGGTAGTTCAGAGGAGGTTCACGAGATTAATTCCAGAGATGAGGGATTTGTCCTATGAAGAGAGATGGAGCAGTTTAGGCCTATACTCTCTCGAGTTTAGAAGAATGAGAGACCAGTCTCAAGGGGCTGGATTGCCTACTCCTGCTCCTAGTTCTTATATTATGTTCAGGCAGATTAATATACATTGCCACAGCAAACCTAACTTCTTTTGTACAATCTTAGCGATTCATATTAATGAGAAGTTATCAGATCATAAGCATCTGGAAAATTAAAGTTGGTTTCACATAACATACTGATCACAATAGAGTGCATAACCTATAATACCTAATGAGCTCTGTGCTACAGTGAAGAATGCTAATGCTGAAATCTAGAACACTTTAATTTCTGAGTATGTTACCCAGTATCGGCATCAGGTGTTCCCAAGTACAGTTATAACTGAATGATGGTGCTCTGAAAAAGCCGTGTGACATTGCTCATATGCAGCCCACTCTCAGTTAGCAGATCCATAAATCTTGTTGAAAGTTCAGCTTCTCCACATCTTCTCCCATATTCAACCCTAATTGCCCATCAACCCTGCTCTTGATGAAGTACATTTGTTTCTGGACCCTGACTACATTGAATTTAAAATCTTCCTCTTCAAATTGTTCCATGGCTTTGCACACATTGGGCTGGATTCTTGCTCCCGAGATGCCTGAAGTGCGTTTCCTAATGGGATGGAGAATCGTGAGCTGGGGGAAAATCAGGTTTGGTGCCGCACGACCCCCTGCTGGTGCCAGGATCGAGATTTAAGACCACGTGCCAGTGGGAGCATGCAAATGAATGTGTCTCAATGACACATTTGCATCCATTTAGCGTACCCGGCACCAGAGTCTCCGGCTCTTCGTGATACTCTGGTTCCCTGGGCCAGGAATCACATGGCAACAAATCACTTCTTTTATTTACCAGTGTAGCCCTGAGGTGGTGGGCCCTTTTGGGGAATTTTTCCCAAGGTCCATCTGAGGGTTCCCACAATGCACTACCTGCCCACCCCTCCTCGACCAGACCCCCAAACATCCCTCCTTTAATAGGGAGAACCTGCAGCCCCCCCCCCCCCTTTAATAGGGAGAACCTGAGGGGTCTGGACACAGGTCACGGCTTTTTTAGTTTGAGGAATGGACACGTGGAAATTCCAGCAAGTGCATTTATTTTCACTGCCTCTGTCTGGTCTGCTCTATAGCTTCTAGTCAGGGGTCTCTTTTCTGGGGGGTGGGGGTGGGCCTTTAGTCAGGGGGTCTCTGTGGGAAGGTCCTTTTAGTTAGGGGTCCCGGGGGGTGGGGCGTGGGGCACCATCATACTTGGGGGAAGGGGTAGGGGACCTGGGAATCCAGGGATGGGGATTGCTTTGTGGTGCTATCTGGCTGCCCGCTCAAAATGACAGCCCAATAGAGGCTTGTATTCCTCGCCATGCGTAAATTTGCATGACCAAGGGATATGGAATTACATCTTGATTTGCGCTCTCTGGGGGATTGTAAATCAGCTGCTGCAATTCTCCTCCAGCGGGAAAACATAGTCTCCCAAGCAGAGAATTCACCCCCTTATCTCTACAATGTGCTTTATACCCACTCTAACACCCTTTAGCGCTGCAATTCTGGCCTTTTTCCATTACTTCCTGTTAACATTGGTAGCAGAGCTTTCAACTGCATTGGTTTCCCTCTCTGGAATTCTCTGCGTAAGCCTCTCTTCCTCTGCAATTTTTAACAAAATTGTCTCCTAATCATCCGATTATTATATATAATTCATTCATTTATTACATAAACCTGTCACATCTTTCATAGAGAAAGCCGTGGAATGTTCTCTACATTAGGGACACCACCAAAATAAAAACTGTGAAAAAACTGATCAGAAAGATACAAATATTTTCTCAATATTATGAAATGCATTAGTGATCATTAGATGATAATAACTTCCCAAATTGGCTGTATGGATAACATGCACAGATAAATATCAACAATGCAAAACCGTACCCATCTGGGTAAATCACAGGCACTGTTAGTCTATCTAATAACGATTTTCCAGTGACTTCAACTTCATCAATTTTTTCTAGAAACTCCTTCCAGGCTTCAGTCTGCTCCTCCAATTGAGAATTATCCTTTAGTATCTGAAGAAAAAAAAATGATAAGTTATGAAACAAAAAGGTAGTTGTATAGCCATGTTCTGAATATAACCCTAGTCAATTCTAAAGAAGAAGAACATGTACGTATTTAGGAAGTCTGTGCCAGAATATTAGATCTGAAGTATCAAGCTGCCCACATATGTAACTTATACTTCAAATGTATAGGTTTTGCTGAAAATATAAAATGTTGTTTACAAAGTGGTGCAATATTAGTTTACTGTGAATTCACTTCACTTTCATCTGCTTATTAAAATACAAGCATGAAACAAACTAGGGTCTTTAAAATTAAACATATCCCTCGCAGCTATGCATACGGAAACAGTCATGACACAACATGATTCTTTAAAAGTAAATTAAAACTGAGCGAAGGCAATTTTAATTGTTAATATTGTAAAAATTGGATAAAAATGAACCATTCTGTGATATGAAAACAGCCTTGATATAAAGGCATAATTTTATTTAAGCCATTGCAATTCATCAAGAAAAATAAACATTTTGGGTAATATTTTAACTTCAAAAATAAACCTGTTTTAGCATTCAGTATAAACCTTGGTAAGTGGCAAGTTTTGTGAACAATTAATTATAAAATAATTCTAATACACAGCTTTTTGTGGGCTTATTTAATTTGAAAGAGTGGGTGTGCTATATATGTGTAGGTGGGACTGGTCATTTTAGTTACTGGTTAGACGTATACTTCTCTTCTCCCCAGTTTGCAGAGTGTTGACTCTTCCTGAATACAAATGGGGATTGGAAATCAATGCACAGACATCAGCCACCATGAACCCTTTAATAAGTATATTCCATTCACACCAATTTAATGGGGTGAACTTACTATCTTGTGCATCAGTTTCTACAAAATGGTTGAATCCAGTGAAACTGAAACTAAGAGAATTTGACCAACCATAGAAAATTGCTGGCAGACATTTACTCAGAAGCAAACGTTTGCAGTTCCTAGCAGTTCCTGTTATACTGAAGTTCCTCCTTCACATAAGAAAAACATTCGTACAAAGTGTTCTTATAATGGCTGAGTAAGCAATTCTTGTACATGATATGCTACAGACTAATACATAACCGGAAAATTCCTTTTAGATCTGAGTGGAGTTAACCTTGATGATATCTAGGCACTACAACTGATCTCAATCCCTCAGGTCAGGAGGAAAATACAATCACACATTTTTTTTTTTTTTTTTTTTTATTATTAAGGGGCAATTTAGCGTGACCAATCCACCTACTCTGCACATTTTTGGGTTGTGGGGGCGAAACCCACGCAGACACGGGGAGAATGTGCAAACTCCACACGGACAGTGACCCAGAGCCGGGATCGAACCTGGGACCTCAGCGCCGTGAGGCGGATGTGCTAACCACTAGGCCACCGTGCTGCCCAATACAATCACACATGCTTCCCATTCCTGATTGGCATTCAGTGGCCCTCTCTATAAAGTGATCAGATAGATAATGACAGAATCAGGCTTGGTTATAATGGCCATACTACATAAAATGTTTACATATTGACAAAGCCCATAAATGGAAGTAAAAGAGTCACCACTTTCAGGACAGCAGTGATGAAGAAAAATACTTCAAACATCTAAACACTTAAGAGGCTAAAAAAGAAAACACAACCTTTTCAGCAGCTAAGTTGAATGTGTAGGCCAAACTCAGTCTGTGAATCCTTTCTTCCGACGTCACTGTAAACTGTTTCCAGACTCTGTTCAGTCTTGGTAGTGTCTCTCCTGATGACCTTGTGGTGCATCGTAGAGATTGGCACAGCACTACTGTGGCCTGCAGCAATTGTCTTCCATAATCATAGGTACTCTGGATACACAGCATCATTAGGTGGGATAAATAAAACAGGCCGATACTTGGATTACTTTTGCATTCTATTCACAGCAATTTATTTTGCTTAAGTTAAAATTAGAAATACTTTTAAAACTGGATTTAAGACATTTTTGGGTAATGACACTATCTTTCAAATATTTTGCTTTATCTAAACAGACACATTGATTAAACAAGCAGAATAATCACAAGTCATTTGCTCACCTAGCTTCAAAGGATAATTCAAATGTGCTAAACTATGAAGAAGCAGCAATGTTCTGCTCACCAAAATTCATGAACAGTGTGCCACCATACATATATGTTTAGTCAGGATGGGAGTTTAAGCAGAAATTATAAATAGGCAGATTAGGTTAAAATTAAACCCAAAGTTTGAGTGCCATCCTTTTATCAGAACTGCGCACTTTCCACTTGTGCTTTCTATATCGAGCTTTCCCAAAATTTAGCTCTGTTCACTGATTTTTCACACACCATTTAGTACTTTCTGACTTAAAAAATCAGATTCAACATGCCTATTTTCCTCCTCCTGAAGTCCCAAATGCTACTCCAAGTGAACAACATTTTCTTCCATATCTGTATTTGCTAGTCACATTATTGTTTCGATGTGTAGGATGACTGTTGGGTGACTGTTTTGATGAACTCTTCCATTTTGTTTGTAAGTATGACCTGGCTCTCTATGATCAGCTACCTCAACTCTCACTTTCATTCCTGTTCTAATACTTTCATGATGATCCAACTAAGTTCAATATAAAATTCAAGAACTGTATCAGCCTTAGCTCAGCAGAAGTGCTCTCATCTCTCAGCCCAAAGGTTGTAGGAACGAGTTTCCTTCTAGGATTTAAGCTCATAATTTAGGTTGAAACCAATGATAGCCATGCTGTTCACAGGTGTGGCCACCCAACAGCCTGGACGATAACATGAAGTTCTTCTTCCGGGTTATATGCCACATATATGTGAGGCCATCCAAAAAAAATGGCAATTGCACATTTAAAAAAAACTCACCATTCGTAACAGCAAAGTTTTTACTAAGAACGTTGGTTGAGACATTGGACTTCAACTGACGGTTATGTGCTGAGCATTCGCACATTCGATGGCTCTCCTCCAGGATACAACCAAATAAGCACTTTTAATCGAATTAGCATGGAAATTCGGACTTATTTCACCCACAATTAAGAAAGGGAAAGAATAGGAACAACAACATGCCAGCAAATGGGACCTCAGGATGCTGCAGAGATGGCAGGAGCGGAGGTAAAGGACACGAACAGCAGGGGGACGAGTCGGTGGACCCACAAGGTGAGGAGTCCCCATCCATGCCGGAGAGAGAAACAGACGACCTGAACAACGGCCTCCCCTCAGTGGCCTGAAGATGGATGGAAGACGTTCCTGACAAGGAACTGATGGCAATGAGGGAGGCGATAAAAGTGGAGATCCAGGTGGCGGTCAAAGTGGCAGTGATGGAAACGTTGGTCACCATGCAGGCAGCGATCGACAGAATGGGGAAGAAGCTGGAAGCTCAGGGGAAGAAGGTCCTAGGGCTGGAAAAGGCATCGACGGACCAGAGCAACAGGATTGTCACTCTGGAGGCCAAAATCAAAAGGTTTGTGACGACCCTGGGGAGCCTGAAGGGGAAGGTCAAAGACCAGGAGAATCAGTCCCGGAGCCAGAATATCCAGATTGTGAGCCTGCCAAAAGGGACAGGGACCCGACGGCCTCTGTGGCTCAGATGCTGGGCAACCTAGTCGGGAGGGACAACTTCCCCAAACCACCTGAGATTGACAGGACACACTGTTTGCTCCGACCAAAGCCCAAGACGGGGAACTGCCAAAGGCAAAAATTGCCAAATTACACCGATCAGGAGAGGATCCTGTGATGGGCAAGGCAGACAAAGGCGAGCAGCTGGGAAGGACATAGAATCTGAGTCTACCAGGACATTGGGGCAGACCTGGCAAAGCGCAGGGCCAAGTTCAACCAGGAAAAATCGGCTCTATACGAAAGCGGAGTAAAATTTGGAATGTTCCCAGCCAGGCTCTGGGTCATTTTCAAAAATAAGAAACATTATTTCAACACCCCGGCTGTGGTGAAAGGCCTGGACAAGGGGCAGGCAATGCAGCATTGAGGATGAAGCAGAGGAGGGGCAAAGGGAAAAAGAACTATGATGGACCCATACTATGTTTGCGCGGATCATTACTGCCTCACTTTGAACAGAAATGCCAGGCCACAGCGAAGGGCGAGGACAGAGAAATGCAGGAGAGGGTGAAGGGAAGACAGTAAAAAGGGGCAAATATCTCCCGTCACCCTGGCTACGTTACAACATTGATACCCATGGTTAAACAGTGCAACAAATTAAGAAAATGTAATGTAATGAAGAATTGGTGCGTCACTGAAGATAATGATGCAGTAGGAAAGTGGAAACAACTTCTGCATGATGGTGTCAGGAATAATGAGGAAAGAACTCACCAGTATTATATATAGCAGAGTTAGAATAAGTTGTTTGACAAACACAGGGTACAACTAAGTATTGCAAGATTATTCTTGGTATTCAATTGTAGACAAGACAATTATGCAGCATAATACATGGAATATGAACAAAACAATATTCAACATTTTTAGTAGATTGACAAACGGAACAAAAAATTCCAAGTGGTAGCAGTAACAAGGACTTAAATAATGCCTTTAATGTGGAAAAATATTCCAAGGTACGTCATGGACACAAAGGGCAACAAAACGAAGAAGTTTGGAGGTGTGACAAAAAGCTTGCTCAAAGAAGTTGGATTTAAGGAGGAGAGAGAGTGGAGAGATGGTGGGGTTGAAGGGACGAATGAGGCAGCTAGTCTCACTGTAATATGCAGCTCCCTGAGCTAACCAAGGCATTGGGATCCATCTCCTTCACCTTGAAGACCTTGGGCGAACCCTATTCAGTGCCGGTCTCCACAAATGGGGACCAGACGGAATGACACTCGTAGGGATTTCTCAGGGATTGCAGTCACCCAGGTGCATGCTCCCTAGGCTGGGTGGTACCTTGGCACTGCTGCTGCCACCTGGGCACCCTGGCACTACCAAGGTGCGAAGCCGGCATTTTTTATTTTTGCAGGAATGATTGGACAGGGAGGGGCCCTGCACAGGGGGGGGGGGGGATTCAGGGATCGCATCTGGGGCTCGTTAAATTGGGATGCCATTTAGAAATAGCGTCCCGACCTCTCCTGCATGGAGGAGTTTCAGCGAGTGGGCTCCTCAGTGCAGGAAATGGGACGAAGTGTGTAATTGGCTGCGCATTCCCAGCTGAAGTCCCATATCTAATCCAAGTCACGTTCGATAGCATTGTGTTTCTCGGCGCTGTGAGTGCTGGGAAACATGCAGCTAAACACGCTCACGATGGGACATAGTTCCTATTTGGTTAAATTAAGCCCTTAGTGAGGGAACTGCAGAATGTCAGACCCAGGCACTAAAGACATTCAGTGCGTAACAAACCAGAATCAGAGAAATGCAGGAGAAGGGCATTTCTCAAAACCCAGCTCCTTAAAGAGTCATTCAGTCAACCATTTTAATACCTCCTTCTTTAATTTGTCCAACTTTTCCTTAAGCCTCTGCAAAGTGCTCTGGGAGATTTTTGTCTGATAACAGCACCAGTTCAATGCTGCTGCATCTTCTTCACATTTGAAAATCTGCTCTTGTTGGCAGCAATAATTATTGAGTAGTTAATTATCTCAAATTCTGTCAGTCAACAGATCATTACTTGCTTCCTTTGTGAATAAGTAGCTGTAGAATTAAGAGCATTGGCATACCTGGGCAACATCAATAAATTTGCGGTGCTTTTCCAGGAGAACTTTGGCTTCCTGTGCATCATCTCCAAGTCTAATATGAGTTTTGAGAAGGGCATCTAATAGTTCACTTAGCCATTCAACTGCCTGTTATAAATGAAGCAAAAGAAAATCACTGTTATTATGTTGCATTCTTTTCCAAGTTCCAGTTTGACATCCCACTAAGTTGACATGCATAAATATTCGTCATTTCCAGATTCTTACTTCAAACCAGTTCAATGATTTACCTGTGCTGCATCTTCCTCACATTTGAAAAGCTGCACCATCTGAAGCATTTTCAATCTTCGCACATCCACCATATCTTCACATCTGCAAGCCCACAAGCACAGAAAGAAAAGGTTATAGCTGCTGATCATTTAATAAGCACATTGTCTCAGTTTGAAGTTCAATCAATAAACTCCAAATTATTTATTCTGGAAATTTAACATAAACCTGTGAAACAAATCAGTTTTTACATATTTACCCATTAAATTAATAGGACTTCCCTGTGGTTCGCACAATAAATATCGAGAGTAATTTAAATCACTTTAAACACTGACATTGTTACAGCAAATCTTAAATTAACATTTCTTACCAAAGTCAATCTGGTATCCTAAGAATATAACTTATACAGCAATTAATTGCGAAATACAAGTATTGTTTAGGAAACATAACTCTATCATTATTGGGGTAAACCTCGATATTTAGAAGTGATATAATCATTAATATGTATGGACAGTTTCTCCAATTGTTTAGCAAAGATCTCTGCAATATTGAAACTCTTAATCTCAGTGATTAGTTCAGCAGTGCAATATGTCCACCAACGTTCACCAAGCTCCAAAGTGATATCCTCCCTCCATTCTTCAGCATCTGCACTGAGCAATTCCTCATCATGTACAGGAACAGCTGCAGGCCATTCAGTCCCTTGAGCCTGTTACAACAGATTTGGTCATGCCAACCCCCCTTTCTGCCTCTGCTTCTGTGGCAGGACCCTCTTCACCCTCAGCACCTTCCCTGCTCACGTAAACTCCAAAATTGCTGCGTCCAGTTTCCGGAAAAAGGTCTTCGGAATTAAAATTGGGAGGGTTAGGAATACAAACGGGAACCTTGGCAGAAGGTTCATTTTTACTACCTGAAGCTCCAAATATCTAAACCTGTCCCTGGCTACCCTAAATGGCAACTTCCCAAGATTGGCTCCCTGACCGGGAACATTCATCAGAAACACCTTACTCTTCCCAACATTCAACTAATAGACCGAGAAGGCCCTGAATCTCGCTCGTATGTCCATAATTCTCCCCATACTCTCCAAAGGGTCTGACACGAACAGCAGCAGATTGTTTGCGTACAGTGACACCTGGTGTTCCCTACTCCCCCTCACAATCCCTGCCACTCTGCTGACCCCCTAAAGGGCCATCGCCAAGGGCTCTATCGCCAGCGCAAATAGCAGCGGCGACAGCAGAAACCCCTGTCTCCACGTCTATAGAGATCACTACCACTAGTACCCGTCCTTTGATGGGGTCATGATCATGTTTAATAACTGCCTAATGTTACTGGAAAGCTGCCTTCCCTTTAAGAAACACGTTTGGTCCTCTGCAACCACTCCCAGAAGGCAGCCTTCTACCCTCCCCACCTCTAACCTGGCCAACACTTTCACATCCATGTTCAACAGTGATATGGGCCTGTATGACCTACACTCCAACAGGTCCTTCCTCTTTATCGGGATTAGCGTGATCGACGCCTGGGTTAGTGTCTCCGGTAGCTCCCCCTTCTCCAGTGTCTTGCCAAACACCCCCAGTAAATGTGGTGCCAACTCCATTGGGAACTCCTTATAGAACTCCGACGGGTAACCGTCTGGCCCCGGGGCCTTCCCCGACTTCATCCCTTGTATACTATCCATCATGTCTCTCAGCCCTAGGGGCTCCTCCAGCCCCTCCCTCCTCTCCTCATCCAGCCTTTGCAATCCCAGCTCATCCAAAAACTGCCCCATATCCCCTTCCTCACTGCCTGGATCGGCCCTATGTAACTTCTCACAATACTCCTTGAACACCTTGTTAATCTTACCTGGCTCTGACATTACCTCCCCCTTCCCTGTCCGTACTTTCAGGATTTCTCTGGACGTGGCCTGCTGCCGTAGCCCACTCGACTATCTCGTCCATCAACCGTCCATATGCCTCCCGTCTCTTTGCATTATGAACGAGGTAACCTCCCCCAAACCACTCCCTACAATGCCTCCCAAAAAGTCTGTGGATATCCCCACATTCTGATTCAACTCCACATAGTCTCTGACCACCAACCACACCATCTCACAGAAACCCTTGTCCGCCAAGAGCCCCAAATTTAATGTCCATCCTGGCCTCTGCTCCTACCTCGAGCTAAATCCGACCTCCAGCCAGTGCGGCGCATGGTCAGAGATCACGATTCCTGCACATATCGGCCCCACCACCCCCACCAATACCTCTTGGCTCATCACGAAAATTTCAATTCTAGAGTATACCTTGTACACATGCGAGAAGGAGTATTCCCTCTCCCTCGGGTTCCTAAACCTCTACGGGTCCACCATTCCCATCCTTTGCTTAAACCCTCCCAGCTCCTTCACCACCCTCAACTTTCCCATTGACTTAGGGCTCGACCTATCCGCCCTCGATTCTAGAATGCAATTAAAATCACCACCCATAATTAACTGATGAGTGTCCAGGACCAGAATCGTTCCCAATAACCCCTTCACAAACCTCATGTTGTCTCAATTCGGCGCATATTCACTAGCACCACTGCCGTCCACTCCAACACCCCGCTCACTATCACATACCTCCAGAACCCGTGTCCCGCACTTCCTTGGCCCCTACAAACCCCATCATTTTGCTCAGCAGCGTGTCCACACCATGCGACTTTGAATCAAACCCTGAGTGAAATACCTGACTCACACATCGCTTTCTCAACCTAACCCGATCCTTTACCCAGAGGTGTGTCTCCTGCAGAAAGACCACCCACTTCAAGTTTCTCAAGTGCACGGAGACCCAAGACCTCTTCACTGGCACGTTCAATCCCCGTACATTCCATGTTACAAACCTTACCGGACGCTTATGCCTTCACTCCCCTCTACTGTCCGCCATCCTCCACTTCCAATTCTACCTCCTTTGATTTTGCCCTGAACTAGGCCCATCCAAGATGGCCTCCTTCTCTGCCCATGACCCCGCTCATTCTCCAACACTGCCATGTCATACCCCCCTCCCCTCCCGCCTCCCCCACCCTTACTTGGCCAACCTCTGTGACCACCTCCCCCACCTCACTTCCATCCACCTGCATTATCTGCTAGCGTGGCAGCTCCTGCCTGAAGGCTCCTCCTATCTACCCCTCCCCGGACCCTTCACTTCCTTGGTCTGTGCAAACGGCTCCCCGTGGACCCCACCCAAAGACAGATCGAAATCCACACGCCACCCCCTCCAAAACGAAAAGCACACAAATGAAAAGAGGGGGAGGAGCAGTTGCCCCCTTACCATCTTGTTGCCCCTGTGCAAATAATCACAACGGCAGTCACCCCACCCGAGACAATGTCCCACACCCTCCGGCCCCACCAATACCCGCAACGTCCGATCTCTGTTGTTCCAGTTCCTTCATCTCCCATTAACATTCAACTCTCCCCAGAATATGTTCTCGAATGAAGCTATTACTCTCTTCTGGGTTTTCAAAATTGTACTCCTGGCCTTCAAAAGTAATCTGCAGTTTCGCCGGGTACCGTACCCCAAACCTGAGCTGCCTTCGGTATCGAACCGCTTTGGCCTCGTTGAAACCGGCATGCCTTTTCGCCAGCTCCGCTCCAAGGGATCCTGTTCCCCTGCCATTCACACATCACATCCATTTCTCTCTGGCCTACTCCAGGATCTTCTCTTTATGCATCAACTAATGGAGCCTCATAATCACCGCCCGTGGCGGCTCCCCTCGCTCTCGCTTCTGCCTTGGAGACCCGTGTGGCCTATCTCCGGGGCCTTGTCCAGCACCCCCTCTGCCACCAGCCCAGCCAGCATCCCTGAGACATATCTCGTCTCACTCGTGCCTTCCACACCCTCTGGCAAGCCAGTGATACGCAGATTCTGCCTTCTGGATCTGTTCTCATGCAGTTCTCCCTTTGCCCTTAGCGACTTGTAAAGCTTCCGCTTCCAACGCCACCACCCGATTGCTGTGATCGAACATCACCGTCTCCATCTCCCTGATCTGCGACCCCTGCACCTCCAGACTCTTCTTGACTCTTTCCATTGATCCTTTCAGGGGTGCTACCGCTCCCTCGATGGCCTTCGACTGATCTTCATGCATCTTCATTCGCTGCTCGTGGCTCTTTTCTAATAAATGCTGGAAACTGCTCCATCTGGGGTTTTCAACTTGCGACAACTCTTCCCCCTCCGCCACCTTCCCAATTGCTACTGCGCCACAGGTCTCCTCCAGTTCCTTGGCTGGACTTTGTAAAAGGAATTTTATTCATGGCATTTTCATATAAACAAACAAAAGCAGAAGAACCACCATACATTATAAACAACCAACACTCACTACCCTCTCACTCCCCCAATACTGCCGCCATCTCCATCCTGCCTTCCCCATTTTAACCCCCTTACCCTCTCCAATCCATCCCTCCCCGTTGCTGACCCCTCAAACCTCCTTAAAGAAGCCATGATGTGGAGATGCCGGCTTTGGACTGGGGTGAGCACAGTAAGAAGTCTTACAACACCAGGTTAAAGTCCAACATGGTAGAAGATAGATGTGGATGGTGCACGACAGGGGTCCTCGAATCACGTCCACACGTTTTAGGCATGGTCGAAGCTGAAGGGGTTCTGGCAAGGGTTCGCGGTATGATATCCGAGGTGCTGAGGGTGAAGGTGGCCCCGAGCCCAGAGCTGATGATATTCAGGGTATTGGAAGACCCGGGAGTTCAGTCGCCGAGAGAGGCCGAAGTTTTGGTCTTTGCTTCCCTGATAGCCCGGAGACGGATCTTTCTCGGGTGGAGAGACTCAGAGCCGCCGAAAGCGGGGAATGGTTTCAGGTATTTGCAGGTCCTAGATTTTGTAAAGAGAGAAGTCCCGTCCTTTCCTGGACTGCCATCCCTGGGATTGCAGGATAAGGTACTGTTGAAGGATGAGATAGAGCAGGGGAAGGTGTCCGAGGTCTACCTTTCTGGGCCTGCGTCATGCAACCCTCCAGGCCCATCCTCGGATGTCCACTGTTATTGATCCTTTTCCAACTGCGCCACACCACCACACCCTTGCCAGCAACTCCCCCCCCCCCCAAACAAAACATCAGCCGCATTCAACCCCCCCCCCCCCCCCACCTCCAGACAACCCCCGTTAACTCGCCCACCCATCTAGCGGTTCCCGCCCAAGGACGCTAACTTCCCTGCCACCCCCAATTCTAACCCCTCCACCTGTCCATTCCCCCTAAAGAGTAACAAAAGGTACGCTCACCCTCAATGTTCCCCCATGAAAAGCCTATCCTTCAGAATCTCCGCCATCAAATAAGAAAAAAAACTTTTTTAAAAAACACACGCACAAACTCCTCCAAAGTTCAATGTGTTCACCCTCCTCCCAGCCCATTGTCCCTCAAGAACTCCATCTCTTCTGGTATGCCGATATAGTACTTACGCGTCTGGAAAGTTACCCAGAGGCAGGCCGGGTACAGTACTGCAAACTTACGCCTTTTAAAAGAGGGCACCCTTGACCCGGATAAACGCGGTCCTCCTCTTCACCAGTTCTGCTCCCAAGTCCAGGTGCACCCGCAGCTCATTTGCTTCCCATGTGCACTTCCTAGTCTGCCTCGCCCATCGGAGGATATTTTCCTTATCTAGAAAGCGGTGCAATCACACCACGATCGCCTTGGTGGCTTGTCCGCCTGCGGCCTCTCCGTCAGTGCACTGTGCTCTCAGTCGACCTCCAGGGGCCAGACAAAGGCCCCCTCCTCATCAGCTTCTCCAACACTTTGGCAACGTATGTGCTGGCCTCCGCACCTTCGATGTCTTTGGCCATCCCCATGACCCTCAGGTTTTGTCTTCTGGAGTGATTCTCCAGACCCTCCACCGTCAGCCTTTTTTGGGGTGTCCTACATCACACCCAGCTCAGCCACCAATGAGGTCAACTATTCTTTGTGCTCCCTCACTGCCTCCTCCACTTTCTGGATTGCCCAGCCTTGGGACTCTAGCCTTTGCCCCACTCTCTCGATCCCCAACTTAAATCGGTTCCACCACCTTGGTCATGTCTTCCAGGGAATCTTTCCTCTGCTGACAGAACTTTCCATTGAGGAACTCTGTTAGCAGCTCCGTTGACCATTGGGTGGGCAGGGCAGCTCCCTTGCCCTCTGCCATATTATACTGTGGCGCACCTCAAAGACTCTCGTGTTTCAGCAGCTCTTTTCGTCTTACCGCTTTCCTAGTTTGTGGATCCATCCACCAGCCACATCAGAGGAGTAAAACCTTTCACAGGCACTCCTGCACTCTAATACTGTGAGTGGGGAAAAGACCAAAAAACAAAATGCTTTGAGTGGGAGCAACCAAATGTGCGACCACTCACTCCATGGCCGCCACCGGATGTCCTTGGCCAGGTCTTTAACCATCTTCTGCTGGATCTGATAACCAGTAGACATGTCACTCACGGGTTGGGGGGTCCTTCTCCTCCACACCTTCAGCAACGCTTTCCTGTCAAAATTACCCTTTTCTTTGGTAAAAAGAGCTTAAACCAAGGCCTTTGAGCCGAAGTTGCCTTGTGTGCAACTCCATGGCCGCCACCAGAAGTCCTAGTTTTGGATTTGACTACTTCACTCTCTATCTTAATGAAAAATTCTATTCAATGATGGTCAGTCTCGTCCACAAACAAAGATCGTTAATTAACCCTTTCTCATTGCACAGTGGAATAGCCTGTTCTCTGGTCGGTTCCTCAATGTATTGGTCTAAAAAAAATCATTATGTCCACTATATCATTGCGAGTTTGATGTGTCCAATCCATATGTAAATTAAAGTCACCCATGATTACAGTTGTACCCTTATTGCATGCATCTCTAATTTCTTGTTTAATACTTTCCCTTACCATCGTCACTACTGTTTGGGGGTCTATAGACAGCCGTCAACAATTCTTTTGCCCCTTGGTGTTTCTTATCTCTACCCACACAAATTCCACATCATGATTTTACAAGTCAATATTGGATTGATTTCCTCCTTTGCTAACAATGCTATCCCATCTCCTTTCCCTTTTGGTCTGTCCTTCCTTAATAATGAATACACTTGGATGTTCCGTTCCCATCCTTGGTAACCCTGCTGCAATATCTCTGTAATTGCAACTATTGCAGGATTTTTAATATATATTTGCACTGTTATCTACTTTATTGCGAATGCTCTGCATATCAAGACACAAAGCCTTGATACTTGTCTTTTTAACCCCCTCCCCGCCAAGAGGAGACACTGGTCCTGGTCCTGCCCAGATGCAACCCATCCTGCTTGTAACGGTCTCACCTTCCCCAGAACCAGTCCCAATGTCCCAGGAATCTGAATTCCTCCCCGCTAAACCATTTCCCCAGCCACGTATTCATGTGGTAAATCACGTTATTCCTCTCACTAGCAAGTAGCACTTGTAGTAGTCTGGAGATTCCTACCTTTGAGGTTTTTAATTTACATCTCAACTCCCTACATGCTACTTTAGGACTTCATCCCTTTTGTTAACTTATGTCATTGTACTGATATGTACTACAACCACTGGCTATTCACCCTCCTCCTTCAGAATGCTCTGCAACTGCTTGGAGACATCCCTGACTTTAGCATCAGGGATGCAACGCACCGTCCTGGAGTCTCTTTTGCAGTTGCATAAATGCCTGGCTGTTCCCCTTACTATCGAATCCCCTATCACATAGCCCTGTCATTCGTTTTCCTCGCCTCTTGTGCAGTACAGCTACCTACAGTGCCATGCACTTGGCTTCCATTGCTAACCCCCGAGAAGTCCCCACTAATCCCCCCTCCCAGTCGTATCTAAAAGGTTACATCTGTTAGAGAAAGGGAAGGCCAGAAGGGTTTCCTGCACTACCAGCCTTCCCATACTCTACCTGTTCAGTCTTTACCTGTGGTGTGACAACCTCACTGATTGTTCTGTTCATGACAATCTCAGCATTGTGGATGCTCCCCAGTGAGTCCACCCGCCTCGCCATCTCTAAAATGCAGTTTGCCAGTAGCTGCAGTTGGCCGCACTCTCTGCACACGTGGTCGTCAGAGACATTGAAAGTTTCCCTGACTTCCCACATAACACAGGAGGAGCATATAATGGGTGCAAGCTCCACTGCCATGACTCCCCTTTATATTAGGCTTTTTAGTTACTCCCAAAGAATACTAATTATGCTTATTTCACTCTGTTCACTCCGGCTACAACGCAAAGATCTTGCCGTAAATCTTTGGAAACCTTACTTTAAGTCTTAATTTTACTTCCATTATGTTACTTTTGTTAACTTATTATATTGGCCCTAATTTTCTGTTGGATCGAAGTACAGCCATTTGTTTGAAGTATAGACGCTTTTCTAATTTACAGCAAATTGTAGGTAATCCCCAACAGCAGTTTCTTACTAATCAATGAACTTAAGGTTTTCCAGAAATATAACTTTTTTGTCCAACAAGAACTTACCATAGGACACTCTTTACAGTCTACACCGGCCCTTGGAAAGAGCACCACACTCAAGTCCATACCTCCACCCTATCTCCGTAACCCAGTAACCCCACCCAACCTTTCTTTTGGACACTAAGGGGAATTTAGCATGGCAAATCCACCTAACCATCTTTGGACTGTGGGAGGAAACTGGAGCACTTGGAGAAAACCAACGTAGACACGGAGAGAACATGCAGACTCCGCACAGACAGTGACCCATGCAGGGAATCAAACCCGAGGCCCTGGAGCTGTGTAGCTGAAACTATGCTAGCCACTGTGCTACCATGCCGTCCCTTCTTAGTATTAACTACCCCCTGCAATTTGATGTCATTCCCAAATTTAGAAATTGTATTTTTGATTCCGACGTTCAAATCATTAATGTAAATTGAGGAAAGCAGTGGTCCCAGCACTGATTCTCATGAGATCAGAGGTCATTCTGAATAACTAACCTTAACTTCCACTATCTGCTTTCTGTCTTGAAACCAACTCTCTACTTCCACAATTTAGGTCAGATAATTTCATCTCCAAGACTTCACCATTAACGGCTTGCATTTATATGGCACCTTTAATGTAACAAAACATCCCACGTTGCTTTGTTGGAGCATAATCAGAAAGCAATTAACAGCAAGCTATGTAAGGAAATTTTAGGACTGGTCACCAGAAGCTTGATCAAAGAGGTATATTAAAAAGAATGTTTGAAAGGAGAAGAGAGGAAGATAAACAGCCAGGTACGGCAAGGGAATTCCAGAGTTCAGGGCCCAAGACATTTGAAGGCACAGCTGCCAGTACCTCCTACCACCCTCATTTCCCAACCCTTACAATCAGACATCCTGCTATGTCCACACAAAAAGAAAACTCTGCCGCAATTATTCAGTTACACTTTCAAGCAGCCAACTGCCTGATCTTTGACCGTTTCGCAATACTTTTGAACCTGTTAATCTGCTGAACTGCTCATTCACAGCCACCTTTAGTATCCTTGTTTCCACTTAAACCTCCAGTTTCTCCAAACATAAGCCATTTCCCATGATATGTCGTCCATTATCACTCTCTCAAGCCTAAAGGCAAAGGCACAAGCACATTGGGCACACATCTGGATTAACCGTTCATTCCCAGATCTAGTTGTACCAATTAAGTACCATCGGACTTCATTGTTCTCTGCCAAGACAGCCCACTACTCCACCTCATCCTGGAGAGCAAAGATAAATATGGAGAGATGATAAAATTCTGTTCAACATTACAATAAGACCATAAGACATAGGAGAAGAATTAGGACATTCGGCCTATCAGGTCTGCTCCATCATTCAATCACGGCTGATATGTTTCTCATCCCATACTCCTGCCTTCTCCCCATAATGCCTCATCCCTTTATTAATCAAGAACCTATCTATCTCTGTCTTAAAGACACACAGTGACTTGGCCTCCCCACAATTCTGCGGCAATGAGCTCCACATATTCACCAACCTCTGGCTGAAGAAATTCCTTCTCATTTCTGTTTTAAAGGATCGCCCCTTCAGTCTGAGGCTGTGCTCTCGGGTTCCAGTTTCTCCTACTAGTGGAACCATCCTCTCCATGATCACACTATTTAGGCCCCTCAGTATTCTGTCAGTTTCAATGAGATCCCTCCTCATTCTTCTAAATTCCATCGGGTACAGAACCAGAATCCTCGACCGCTCCTCATATAACAAGTCCTTCATTCCGGGGTCATGCTTGTGAATCCTCTTTGGACTCTTTCCAAGACCAGCACATCCTTCGTTAGATAGAAGGCCCAAAACTGTTCACAGTATTCCAGAGCCTTATACATCCTCAACAGAACATCCCTGATCTTGTATTCTAGCCCTCTCGACATGAATGCTAACATCGCATTTGCCTTCCTAACTGCCAAATCAACCTGCATGTTAAGAGAATCCTGAACTAGGACTCCTAAGTCACTTTGTGCTTCTAATTTACGGTGTGATTTCCACATTGTATTCCATTTGCCACTTCTTTGCCCACTCTCCCCTAGCCTGTCCAGGTCCATCTGCAGCCTCCCTGCTTCCTCAATACTACCTGTCCCTTTACATATCTTTGTATCATCTGCAAACTTAGTAACAATGCCCTCGGTTCCTTCTTCCAGATCATTAATGTGTAACATGAATAGCTGTGGTCCCAACACTGACCCTGTGGAACATCACTGGTCACCAGCTGCCATCCTAAAATCCTTTATCCCCACTCTGCCGTCTGCCAGTCAGCCAATCCTTTATCCAAATCAGTACCTTGCCCCTAACCCAATGGGCTTGTATCTTATTTAGCAGCCTCCTGTATGTCACCTTGTCAAAGGCCTTCTGGAAATCCATATAAACCACGTCCAATGATTCCCCTTTGTCTAACTTTCTCATTACCTCCTCAAATAATTCTAACAGATTTGTCAGGCATGATCTCCCCTTGACAAACTTGCGCTGACTCACACCTACTCACTCCGCAATCTCATTCTTAATAATACTAACCGGCCTATAATTGCCTGTCTTCTGCCTCCCTCCCTTCTTAAACAGGGGTGTTACATTAGCAATTTTTCAAGCCTTTGGGACCCTCCCTGCCACCAGTGATTCCTGAAAGATCACCACTAATACTTCCACAATCTCCTAATTTAGGTGACATTTCCGAGCAAGAAATTAATATTTTTTTAAAATATAAATTCAGAGTACCCAATTCAGGGGCAATATAGCTTTGCCAGCCACCGAGCCTGCACATCTTTTGGGGTTGTGGGGGCGAATCCCACGCAAACACGGGGAGAATGTGCAAACTCCACACAGACAGTGACCCAGAGAATTTAATATCTTAATGAGAAAAAGACGACTTGAACAATTAATCTCACTGCATGTATTTCCCTTCTGGAGAGAGATTTTGAATTTTACTTGCAGACCTTGCTGTGATTCCTCCAATCTAGTGGCTGAACTTGTAAATACAAATTATGTGGTTGCAAGGTAATAGTACAGATTTGTTCTCTGGATTGAGTTAGTTTATCTCAGCCTGAACTAGCAAGAAGAAGAAGCCGGGTTTTCACCAAAGTGCACACTCTTAAAAGCATGCTTGCGCACTTGTTAGCTCTGAGGTGATGCCTTCAAGGTTATAAAGCATGTGATGTTTATTAAAAATGGTAATTTCTGTGATGAACCAGTGGACTGAGAGCAGTTATTCATTGACTACTCGTCACTCAAAGGCTCAAATTTAAAACATTCATCCCTTTCTTTGAGTCCTTAAGGCCTCATTCCCATCCACTACGCTAGCTAGCTCCAGCCCTACAAATCATTCCGATCGCTCTGTTCCTCCAACTTCTTCTTCTGGCCTTTTAAGCCACACCCACCCTCTTCATCCTACCAATGATGTTAGCACACCACTGTCTGAACGACTTACCAGGGGTAAGCCATGAGGTACGGGACTCTAGCACGGAGTCTGTCCCTGTTGCTCAGAAGGGAAGGGGGGAGAGGAGCAGAGCATTAGTAATTGGGGACTCAATAGTCAGGGGCACAGATAGGAGTTTTTGTGGGAGCGAGAGAGACTCACATTTGGTATGTTGCCGCCCAGGTGCAAGGGTAAGTGATGTCTTGGATCGTGTTTTTCGGGTCCTTAAGGGGGAAGGAGAGCAGCCCCAAGTCGTAGTCCACATTGGCACTAACGACATAGGTAGGAAAGGGGACAAGGATGTCAGGCAGGCCTTTAGGGAGCTAGGATGGAAGCTCAGAGTGAGAACAAACAGAGTTGTTATCTCTGGGTTGTTGCCCGTGCCACGTGATAGTGAGACGAGGAATAGGGAGAGAGAGCAATTAAACACGTGGCTACAGGGATGGTGCAGGCAGGAGGGATTCAGATTTCTGGATAACTGGGGCTCTTTCTGGGGAAGGTGGGACCTCTATAGACAGGATGGTCTACATCTGAACCTAAGGGGCACCAATATCCTGGGGGGGAGATTTGTTAGTACTCTTTGGGGGGGGTTTAAACTAATTCAGCAGGGGCATGGGAACCTGGATTGTAGTTTTGGGGTACGGGAGATTGAGAGTAGAGAGGTCAGGAGCACAGATTTGACTTCGCAGGAGGGCGCCAGTGTTCAGGTCGGTGGTTTGAAGTGTGTCTATTTCAATGCCAGGAGTATACGAAATAAGGTAGGGGAACTGGCAGCATGGGTTGGTACCTGGGACTTCGATGTTGTGGCCATTTCAGAGACATGGATAGAGCAGGGACAGGAATGGTTGTTGCAGGTTCCGGGGTTTAGGTGTTTTAGTAAGGTCAGAGAAGGGGGCAAAAGAGGGGGAGGTGTGGCGCTGCTAGTCAAGGACAGTATTACGGTGGCAGAAAGGATGCAAGATGGGGACTCTTCTTCCGAGGTAGTATGGGCTGAGGTTAGAAACAGGAAAGGAGAGGTCACACTGCTGGGAGTTTTCTATAGGCCACCTAATAGTTCTAGAGATGTAGAGGAAAGGATGGCGAAGATGATTCTGGAAAAGAGCGAAAGTAACAGGGTAGTTGTTATGGGAGACTTTAACTTTCCTAATATTGACTGGAAAAGATATAGTTCGAGTACATTGGATGGGTCATTCTTTGTACAATGTGTGCAGGAGGGTTTTCTGACACAATATGTTGACAGGCCAACAAGAGGTGAGGCCACATTGGATTTGGTTTTGGGTAATGAACCAGGCCAGGTGTTAGATCTGGAGGTAGGTGAACACTTTGGAGACAGTGACCACAATTCGGTGACCTTTACATTAGTAATGGAAAGGGATAAGTATACCCCGCAGGGCAAGAGTTATAGCTGGGGGAAGGGCAATTATGATGCCATTAGACATGACTTAGGATGTGTAGGTTGGAGAAGTAGGCTGCAAGGGTTGGGCACGCTGGATATGTGGAGCTTGTTCAAGGAACAGCTATTGCATGTTCTTGATCAGTACGTACCAGTCAGACAGGGAGGAAAGGGTAGAGCGAGGGAACCGTGGTTTACCAAAGAAGTGGAATCTCTTGTTAAGAGGAAAAAGGAGGCCTATGTGAAGATGAGGCGTGAAGTTTCAGTTGGGGCGCTTGATAGTTGCAGGGAAGCGAGGAAGGATCTAAAGAGAGAGCTAAGACGAGCAAGGAGGGGACATGAGAAGTCTTTGGCAGGTAGGATCAAGGAAAACCCAAAAGCTTTCTATAGGTATGTCAGGAATAAAAGAATGACTAGGGTAAGAGTAGGGCCAGTCAAGGACAGTGGTGGGAAGTTGTGGGTGGAGGCTGAGGAGATAAGCGAGATACTAAATGAATACTTTTCGTCAGTATTCACTCAGGAAAAAGATAATATTGTGGAGGAGAATGCTGAGACCCAGGCTATTAGAATAGATGGCATTGAGGTGCGTAGGGAAGAAGTGTTGGCAATTCTGGACAAGGTGAAAATAGATAAGTCCCCGGGGCCGGATGGGATTTATCCTAGGATTCTCTGGGAAGCCAGGGAAGAGATTGCTGAGCCTTTGGCTTTGATTTTTAGGTCATCATTGGCTACAGGAATAGTGCCAGAGGACTGGAGGATAGCAAATATGGTCCCTTTGTTCAAGAAGGGGAGTAGAGATAACCCCGGTAACTATAGGCTGGTGAGCCTAACGTCTGTGGTGGGTAAAGTCTTGGAGAGGATTATAAAAGATACGATTTATAATCATCTAGATAGGAATAATATGATTAGGGATAGTCAGCATGGTTTTGTGAAGGTAGGTCATGCCTCACAAACCTTATCGAGTTCTTTGAGAAGGTGACTGAACAGGTGGACGAGGGTAGAGCAGTTGATGTGGTGTATATGGATTTCAGTAAAGCGTTTGATAAGGTTCCCCATGGTCAGCTATTGCAGAAAGTACGGAGGCTGGAGATTGAAGGTGATTTAGAGATGTGGATCAGAAATTGGCTAGTTGAAAGAAGACAGAGATTGGTGGTTGATGGGAAATGTTCAGAATGGAGTTCAGTTACGAGTGGTGTACCACAAGGATCTGTTCTGGGGCCGTTGCTGTTTGTCATTTTTATAAATGACCTAGAGGAGGGCGCAGAAGGATGGGTGAGTAAATTTGCAGACGACACTAAAGTCGGTGGAGTTGTAGACAGTGCGGAAGGATGTTGCAGGTTACAGAGGGACATAGATAAGCTGCAGAGCTGGGCTGAGAGGTGGCAAATGGAGTTTAATGTGGAGAAGTGTGAGGTGATTCACTTTGGAAAGAATAACAAGAATGAGGAATATTTGGCTAATGGTAAAATTCTTGGTAGTGTTGATGAGCAGAGGGATCTCGGTGTCCATGTACATAGATCCCTGAAAGTTGCCACCCAGGTTGATAGGGTTGTGAAGAAGTCCTATGGTGTGATGGCCTTTATTGGTAGAGGGATTGAGTTCCGGAGCCATGAGGTCATGTTGCAGTTGTACAAAACTCTAGTACGGCCGCATTTGGAGTATTGCGTACAGTTCTGGTCGCCTCATTATAGGAAGGACGTGGAAGCTTTGGAACGGGTGCAGAGGAGATTTACCAGGATGTTGCCTGGTATGGAGGGAAAATCTTATGAGGAAAGGCTGATGGACTTGAGGTTGTTTTCGTTAGAGAGAAGAAGGTTAAGAGGTGACTTAATAGAGGCATACAAAATGATCAGAGGGTTAGATAGGGTGGACAGCGAGAGCCTTCTCCCGCGGATGGAGGTGGCTAGCACGAGGGGACATAGCCTTAAATTGAGGGGTAATAGATATAGGACAGAGGTCAGAGGTGGGTTTTTTCGCAAAGAGTGGTGAGGCCGTGGAATGCCCTACCTGCAACAGTAGTGAACTCGCCAACATTGAGGGCATTTAAAAGTTTATTGGATAAGCATATGGATGATAAGGGCATAGTGTAGGTTAGATGGCCTTTAGTTGTTTCCATGTTGGTGCAACATCGAGGGCCGAAGGGCCTGTACTGCGCTGTATCGTTCTATGTTCTAAATCCCTCTCTCTCATCACCTTCCTTTCCTCCTTTAAAATCCTCTTTAAAACTCACTTATTTTGATCAGGATTCTGGTCACCTCCCTCACTCCTCAAAATATCCTTCTTAGTTTGATGTTCATTTTTAACATACACCGCAAGAAAAGCTTTTTCGAGGTTAACGGCACTGCTATCAACGTGATTTATTTTGAATTTGAAGCATTTTTCAGAAAACGCAAAATATGTACCCAACTCTCTCAAACATTCATGAGACGTATTTCTCATATGATCTTTACCACCACATGGTCCAATAATAATTCTACTGATGTGCAGGTAATCATTTATTTTTCGCATCAAGTATACAGTTTGGTTTTTGTAACTGTTTGGACAAAACGGACACCCTCAGTTTACATATTGCAGCTTTGTAATTCATCATATATGCAAATGCTAGATTGTACCTTTGTTTTCGAAGCTGCATATCCTCCATAAGTCCTTGAATATGTTCTATGTTGTCCTTATTTTCAATGGAAACATCTTTTCCGAATGTCCACGGAGCCTGGGATGTCATCTGGTCTAAAAGGCCTTGACCTTTTTCCTGTAAACTCTGCAAAGCAGTATCTACAAAACAAAAGCGGTTTAAGTACAATTTCCCTGCTATTATCGAAGTGCAATATAAATTTTAAAAATAATTGGCAAGTCAGTTGGGGCGGCACACTGGCTAGCACTGCTGCCTCAAACAACCAGGGCCTAGGTTCAAATCCGACTTTTGGTGACTGCCTGTGTGGAATTTGCACATTTTCCCCATGTCTACATGGGTTTCCTCCGGGTGCTCAAATTTCCTCCCACATTCCAAAGATGCGCAGGTTAAATGGATTGGCCATTCTAAATGTTCCCTTCATGTCCAAAGGTTGGGTGGGGTTAGGGATAGGGCGAGGGAATGGGCCTAGGTAGGGTGCCCTTTCAGAGGGATGGTATAGATACACGGATTGAATGGCCTCCTGCAGTGTAGGGATTCTATGAAAAGGTATCCGCTCTGACTCAGTAGCGGAATTGTCACCTTTGAGTAAATAATAGTGTCATCTGGGCACCATCACATGAGCTGCCCATTAGATATCCAACTGCATTTTCCTTTCCATTTACTTCAATGGAGAAGAACATCAGGAAGCATGTATAGTGGGCGGCTGATCAGATATCACCTGCTTTACCCTGTTCTTAAAAGTTAAAATAATTTCCAAGGAGTTCTGTTGAAATTGGAGTGGGATTGGTGGATATTGTTTTTTTATTGCAAAACACAGAGGTGATCAGAGAGTCTTGGGTATGCTGCAATTAATAAGACAAAAACTGCAGGGAGGAGCTTTCCCAAAAAATGGAATAGTGTCTGGCTGTCACTGATAACCGGCGTGTTTCTCCCAGAGAAATAGCCAGTTTTTCTCTCCAGATCCTCTGCGACTTTGTCAAGAAAAAAGCAAGTGGGCATCTTTTATGCCCTCATTCTTGAGGGGGCGTGGCCCTGTTCCACAGAGATCGGACAACTGGCAAGACTGGTTCCACAGGGATCGGACAACATTTTTAAAGGGTCCCCAATCTTAAAGTTAAAAGACAGGACACCCCCGCCCCGCCCCCTCCCTCCCCCACGGAGAACGAGACCATTACCCGCCCCCACATCCATCATTGTTGGCAACACCACCACCCCCACACACAAAATTAATAATTCCTGGCAATTACACCCCTCAATTACAGCAATTCTACACCCCCCCCTATTAATCATCACCAGCAAATCCCCACCCAGCAACGATCGTCGTTGGCAATTCCAACATCCACCCCTCCCATTAATCACCGCCAGAAATTGCCCTCAATGCCCTCCTCACACCCATTAATTATCGCCAGTGATTTCATCCCCCTCCCACCGCCATTGTGGCCAGGTTGGCACATGCAGGGTGTCAGGGCACTACCCTGCCATGTCCCTGACCACCAGGGGCCACAAAGGCCTCCACCCCGCTGGCTTGGTAATCTCGACTGCTACAGAGCAGCAGTGATTCACGCCGGCCCCACATCAGGCTAGCGGTGGCGAACCTGAAAGGTAAGCCATTATACCATTTCGGCACATTCACATCTATTTAAATCCATGGTATTCAGGCTCATGCCCTCACTGGGCGTCAACCTGATTACGTTGCCGGCAGGAGCGGGAGGTTAGTGGGCATAACAGGATTTGCATCCATGGCGAACAGGACCAGAAATCACCCTGTTGTGTGCAGCCATCTTTATATTTTAGTCACTATTCCACCCTACTTCATGGCCAATTTCTCAGGCTAGAACAGTCTGATTTCATCTGCCATCATATTAGATCACAATTTAAGCTTCTGATTCTATATCCTCTCAATCACAAAAACTTCCACTTCCACCTCCATGACATCTCAACCATGTGATGCTGTCAAAATCTTATCCAGCCTGCTATAATTTCCAAACTCAACTATTTTAATCTCCTCCTGGCAGAGTCTGACTCTGCAGCAAATCCAAAACTCTACTACACACATCATATCCTGTACCTAGTCCAGCTGACTCATCACGCCTATCTGCACTATCTTACAGTGCCCCCAGGTTTCAACTTCTCAAATTAAAAGCGCACCTTTGTGTTTAAATACTTCCATGGCCTGTCCTCTTCCCTATCTTTACCAGTAGTACAGAGCCCCTTCCTTGAACACTGTTGCTGGATCAGACCCATAGTGTTTCCGACTTACCATTGGCAGTCATACCTTCAGCCATCTTGACAGCACAATCTGAAATTCCTTCCCTAACCACCGCAGCCTCTCCAACTCCCTCTCTTCAATAAAATACAACTTTTGACCAAGCCTTTACTCGCACCTTTGGATATCTCTATCTTTGGCTCAGTGTCCATGCTTCCCTTCCACACATGTTCACAAGACGTAATGGCGGAGGGTGGGGAGGGGTGTAAGAAATTACATAACTAACAGGGGGATATGTGGATAAAGGTCAGAGGGAGGTCATGTAATAATAATAATATTTATTGTCACAAGTAGGCTTACATTAACACTGCAATGAAGTTACTGTGAAAAGCCCCAAGACACCACACTCCGGCGCCTGTTCGGGTACACAGAAGGAAAATTCAGACTATCTAATTCACCTAACAGCACGTCTTTCGGGACTAGGAGGAGGAAACCGGAGCATTCGGATGAAACCCATGCAGACACAGGGAGAAAGTGCAGACTCCACACAGTCAGTGGCCCAAGTCAGGAATCGAACCTGGGACCCTGGAGTTGTGAAGCAACAATGCTAACCACTGTGCTACCCCATGTGTGTCATATTCTCCTGAGACTCTCGTCACCCTTTAACTTTTCATACCTTATATGGACTGGACTCCAAGTCTCCTCTCCCTAATCCACCCAGACGCTTGCATCGCCATTTAAATCTTTGGGTTTTAATACAAAATGTTACGAGAATTTTGGCCATTTCAGTCTTTAAATGGAAACTATTTTAAAGTTCTAATTTAGAACATAGAACAGTACAGCACAGAACAGGCCCTTCGGCCCTCAATGTTGTGCCGAGCCATGATCACCCCACTCAAACCCACGTATCCACCCTATACCCATAACCCAACAACCCCCCCCCCCATTAACCTTACTTTTATTAGGACACTACGGGCAATTTAGCACGGCCAATCCACCTAACCCGCATATCTTTGGACTGTGGGAGGAAACCGGAGCACCCGGAGGAAACCCACGCACACAGGGGGAGGACGTGCAGACTCCACACAGACAGTGACCCAGCCGGGAATCGAACCTGGGACCCTGGAGCTGTGAAGCATTTATGCTAACCACCATGCTACCCTGCTGCCCCAAGAATTAATTTGTTCCAAAAAATTCTTTACTCTGCTAAATATAACATTACTATGCACCTCACAAATGATTCTGAATCACAGAATATTGATACCGATAAAGCTTAAAATTTAATTTTAAATCATTTGTTCCATCTATGGTACTGAATGTATCCTCACATGTTAATATAATCAAAAAACATGCTAGTAAGTTTATTTGATCACTTGAGTAAAAACTCAGTTTTCATTGAAATACCCATGAGACAGAATGATTTTAAATGATGAAGGATGAAATGAAGTACTAATTCCATATGATGACCTCTTAACGCATTCATAATCTTTTCAATCCTTTTAATCATAACACAATTTACTTAGCAAAAAGAATAGCTTAAGTTACTGTTACAGACAAAAGGAGTAAACTGTGGAGCAATTTTTATACCTCATTTTCTACCAATAAAACTCAAGTAGTTAATGGTTTGAAAAAATATTGTTTTACAGATAATGATTTCCACTGCACTGAAGTAGGTTATGTATGCAAAGGGCGCAATCCAATTGCCATGCTGTGCCTGAAAGTCAACTCGCCACGGCTCAGTGCGGCCGATAAAAGCCGGGAGACCCCGCTCCCAGGATCTGTCCGGCTCACAACACCTCGCAAGTTATAACGCAATCTCGCGAGATGTTGTGATGTGAATCCCACCCAATCTGTGTGGGATAACCTTTTGGCAAATCTGCGTATTAAAGCGAGAGAGCTCGTCTCATTTTAATATGCAGATTCAAGGTACCTGAGGCATTGGGATCTATCCCCTTCACCATGGAGACCTCGGGCGAGCAGCGTTTGTTCTCATCTCCATAAATGGGCACAGTAAGAAGTCTTACAACACCAGGTTAAAGTCCAACAAGTTTGTTTCAAATGACTAATTTTCGGACCAGGGGATCGAAGGCCCCCAGCTGCATGCCCTTTGGGTAGGGTGGTGCCCTGGCACTGGTTCCACCTGGGCACCCTAGCAGTGCTTGCACGGCACCTTAGCAATGCTCTCGGAACTTCATTAAACCATGCCCTCCACCTGTGTAAGTTTCACCCAGGCGGTGAACTCTGCTCCGAGCACAAACCGCTCCTGTACCTCTATGAGGTACTCTCACTTGACTGTCGAAGGCCTTTTCTGCGTCCCGGGAAATGATCACCTCTGGTGTTCTTTGCTCGAATAGGGCTATTATCACATTCAGCAGGCGCGTGATCATAGAATCATAGAATTCACAGTGCAGAAGGAGGCCATTTTGCCCATCGAGTCTGCAACGGCATTTGGAAAGAGCACCCTACTTAAACCAACACCTCAAGCTTATCCCTGTAACCCCACCTAACCTTTTTTGGACACTAAGGGCAATTTAGCATGGCCCATCCACCTAACCTGCACATCTTTGGACTGTGGGAGGAAACCGGAGCATCTGGAGGAAACCCACGCAGACACGAGGAAAATGTGCAGAATCCGCACAGACAGTGACCCAAGCTGGGAATCAAACCTGGGATCCTGGAGCTGTGAAGCAACAGTGCTATCCATTGTACTACCGTGCTGCCCCGGTAGTGAGACTGATGTTTGATTTTAGCTGCCCTACTGTCCTCTGCGACTACCTCTGGTATGCAGCTCTCCGGTTGCCTCATCCGGATCTTAGCCAGTATTTTTGCATTTACGTTGAGCAGCGAGATGGGTCTGTTGGACCCACATTCTGTCGGATCTTTGTCTTTCTTGGGCAACAGCAAGATTGAGGGTTGTGCTGGAGTTGAAGGCAGGGTGCCACTCGTGAGATTGTGGACATCTTGCGCATCTCGAGGCCAGTGCTGGCATGAATTTCTGGAACGACCAGTTCTAATGTGTTTCCAGACCCCCCCCCGTTTTCTATCCTCCCCCCCCCACGACTGGCATGTCCAGTCCACTGAGGAATGTTTTCATCCTCGAGTCCCCGTTGGAGGGTTCGGAGGTGGAGCCCAGTGCTTCTTAATCCTGTGCAACCAATCGTTGAGTCCTGAACTTTGAGTATTCTTCCGTTTCCTTGACTTTTTAAAAAATAATTTAACTTTAATAATCTGTGTTGAGTCTGCAGGCTCTCCCTGTGTCTGCATAGGTTTCCTCCGGGTGCTCCCGTTTCTTCCCACAAGTTGTGAAAGACGTGCTGTTAGGTGAATTGGATATTCTGAATTCTTTCTCAGTGTACCCGAACAGGCGCCTAAATGTGGAGACTAGTAACTTCATTGTCGTGTTAATGTAAACGTACTTGTGACAATAAAGATTAAATATTATTATATAATTAACGTACCATTAACAGAGTGCTGAGGACCATGAATACTAAGATGTTTGGTGCATTGGCACTCTTGCACAGAGTTTGGAGCCCATTCTTACCAAGATAAAAGTGGTGACCAATCCATGGCAGCACTTGTAGGCCCGCCCATAATGCATTGCCTGGCAGCCGGATTCTCCATTTCCACTGCAGCATAAGTGGAAACCCTCAATGTCTCAATTGTGTACTGAAAGCAAAGACTAAAGTCATGAGGTCCATGCTAGCACTCCAGAGGTTCAGCAATCTCTCTATCAGGATGAGATCATTTGTGCTCTCACCCAACTGCCACTCCACCAGTGCCTTTGCTGTTTCTTCAGCTAACACTGCTGACACTCAATCTGTAGGCCCTCAAGGTCCAGATCAAGGTCCAGGGTTAGGTGGATTGGCCATGCTAAATTGCCCGTAGTGTCCTAATAAAAGTAAGGTTAAGGGGGGGTTGTTGGGTTACGGGTATAGGGTGGATACGGGGTTTGAGTAGGGTGATCATGGTTCGGCACAACATTGAGGGCCGAAGGGCCTGTTCTGTGCTGTACTGTTCTATGTTCTATCTGCCCATGATAGACTGTGAACTTTACAACCACTTGCAGCACCACCCTTGTCCTGGTGTGAGGCTGCAGCTCCTCTTGCAAGACGTGACATAGTTCTTGTTGCGTTTCGAGGTTCTTTATTATAAATCTACCAATCACACACAGGATTGGTAAGTTATAAGTGGATTCCATTTATTTGAAGACTAGAACTAATATATACACTCATTTCAAGGGAGCTCAACAAACAGGGCCATCTAGGAATTTAACACACTCAGTAACTTACCAACAGCACCTCAAAGGTAACATTATGCACAGTAAGTAAATGCACATTACACAACATATTTACACAAAAGATGGATCTCCATTCATCATTTCAGAGTTTTAGAGTTTGTATAATGTGTAGGTGGCTCACTCATCCTCTTGGATCTCGTGACGGTTTATCCTTCCTGAGATCTAGACTCATCACTTTGGTGCTCTCGTCTCTTCTGACAATGCCTGGTTAAATATCTCAAACATATGTTGATGGTCCTCCTGCAGTACGTATTGAACATCCTTCCTTAACAGCTGTCTATGTGATGTGGCATTGCTCTATTAGTGAAGCCAACCCAGGACTCAGTGCTTGTGTGTGTATTTGCAACCCAGATAGCTAGAAGCAATCAAAACCCCCGCTTGTTTGCATTCTAATGGCCCATTTCCCCAGAACAAAAGAACTGTACTCAGTTAAGTTACAGATACAGACTAATCGGCGCCACTCCCTTTACTCAGGGAGCCCAAACAGCCACGGTCAATGACCACTAAGGATACACTCAGCCATCAAGGCACCCACCCCTTTATTGGCCAAAATTGAAGGCGGTGATCGAAGCCTGTCAAATTATTGGGTCCAAGTTAAGGACCGCCCCAAAGAGTGCAAAATCCCAGAGGGATAAGAAGAGACAGAAGACAAGTTCAAGACCAATGATCGCTACCAGACGGATGAGCCCAGCAGAAACGAAGCCACTTCTTCTACCCAGTCACGCAAGATTCGAACAAAGGCCTTGTTCATCTGCAAAGAGCCGGTTGCCCTGAAGTTAAGTATAGGTTATCGAAGTTGTTAGGTGCAGTTTAACTTGTAGTGTTTTATGTTGCATGTCAAAGTAATCCTTGTGTGTAAATAAATCATCTTTGAACTTGAACTGACTAACTGGTTGTGTGATCCTTTGATCGATATCCGGTAAAGCCTTGCGGTGGTATCATTTGATACCTGGTGACTCTGAAACGCAATATTATCATTAATAACTGCCATATCTAGTTAATTTAGCAACAGTACTTACCTTCATTTCATGCAGTGAGGAGCTCTGCTGGTCAGTGCAGGAAGAGATCAGGGCGCCATTTTCAAAAGGCACACTGATCTTGCGATCCCCCAATCTGACCCTCAGACCACCCCAATGGCCCAACTCACCTGCTGGGGGGCGGGGGTGATTCCTTGAACCACGCACTCCACCTCATAAGGGCAGGCCACCCCAAGGCCCAGCCCCCAGCACAGGCTGCCAGCCTGGCACCCCGGCAGTGCCCCTGCCAGCCTGACAATGCCACCTGGGCACCCTGGCAGTGTCAGCCTGGCTTGAAAACTGCCCGGGGAGCCAGGTTGGCACTGCCAAAGTGTCAAGCTGGCATTTTTTGCACACGCGCAATTGAGCCAGTGGTGCCCTGAGTGGGTGTTGGGGGTTGCGGGGGGGGGGGGGGGGGGGGGGGGGGGGAGAGGGACCCTCCCATAGTGCATTTGGACTTGGTGGGGGGTTTCTTCGGAGATCACATTGCTATTTAAAAATGGCGTCCCAATTTCTCGCTACACTGGGGAGTTCCAGTGGGCAGAGCTCCTCAGTGTACAAAACAGGGCTGCGTGTGCACTCCTCGCTGAGGCCACTTATAAAACGCGTGTTGCGTTGTATAGTCATGTGTTTGTCGGCGCTGCGAGTGCCGGGAAACACTGGGCTGAATGCATTCACTATGGTACTTTGTTCCCAATTAGTTGCGCCCAAAATGTTGAGTTTACCAGTATCAATCATGAATGTAAACTTAATTTTGAATGTTAACATTTATGTCGAGACGGCTACAGTACAAGAGCAGGGATGCACTTCTGAGACTTTATAAGGCCCTGGTCAGACACCATTTGGAGTATTGCGAGCAGTTTTGGGCCCAGTATCTAAAGAAGAATGTGTTGGCCTTGGAGAGGTTCCAGAAGAGGGGCACAAGAATGATCCTTGGAATGAAGAACTTGTCATACAAGGAGCAGTTGAGGACTCTGGGCCTGTACTCATTGGAGTTCGAAGGATGAGGGTGATCTTAATGAAACTTACAGGATACTGAGAGGCCTAAATTGAGTGGAGACGGAGAGGATGTTTCCACTGTGAACCTGTGGAACTTTTTGCCGCAGAAGGCTCTTGAGGCCAAGTTACTGAGTGTCTTCAAGACAGAGATGGATAAGCTTTTAATTAATAAGGGGATCAGGAATTATGGGGAGAATGGGGATGAGAAACATATCAGCCATGATTAAATGGTGGAGCAGACCCAATGGGCCGAATGGCCTAATTCTGCTCCTATATCTTATGGTCTTAACGAGAGCCTGGTGTGAAACATCTAATACATCACTTCAGTTATGGATTTTCTCAATGTCAATTTCAACCAATAGTTGGTATTACCTTCCCACTAACTAAATAGTTTCATAGGGGCAGTGGCACAGGGTTAGCACTGCTGCTTCACAGCGCCAAGGACCAGGGTTTGATCCCGGCCCTGAGTCACTGTCCATGTGGAGTTTGCAAATTCTCCCCATGTCCGCCTGGTCTCACCCCCACAACCCAAAAAGATGTGCAGGGTAGGTGGATTGGCCATACTAATTTGTCCCTTAAT
This sequence comes from Scyliorhinus canicula, assembly GCF_902713615.1. Lineage (NCBI taxonomy): Eukaryota > Metazoa > Chordata > Chondrichthyes > Carcharhiniformes > Scyliorhinidae > Scyliorhinus > Scyliorhinus canicula. The sequence goes on along the minus strand of NC_052147.1, from coordinate 195,501,179 downwards.
CGGAAAAAAAAATTATATTTAAAAAAAACTAAATACTTTAATGTAAAAACAAAGTTGTGTCTCATGTATATTTACATTAATGGAACATTCTTAAGGGCTGTAAAAACATCTTCAGATTTCGATATATTATCCACCCTAATTCCAATTTGCAGGCCGTAACAATCTTTATTTTGATCTGTACCATACAAGTATATCAAATGTTGTGCACCCAAAATGAGTATAACGGAACTTTCCCATAATTCAAACCTACAATGCTCAGACCGATTGAAAATTCATACAATTGTAACTAATTTAAGGAAATTATAATACAAGTTTCTTCCACTTACCAACACTCTTTAGCTTCTCTTCCAGAAGTTTTAATGTTTGCTGAATAGCAGTTCCATCAGCTGGTGCAACATCAGCACAAAGCATCCCAAGTAATCCATCCAGCTGCTGGGACAACTGTGAAAAATCCATTCACAAGATTCAATTTTTCAAGTCGGTGCAAATATATGGCATAAATTGCTCACAATATTCATTAATTTATATTAAAAAAGAAATACGTTCCACATTTTGAAAACAAATGCTAGAAATAAAACAGACTGTAAAAAGTTAAGAAAGTACAAGTGAATTATCCTTTTAAATCTCATCTATATAGCACCTTCAACGGAATACAACATCCCAAAGTGTTTCACAGGACCAACTTAAAACAAAACACAAGCTGTGTAAAGGAGATATTAGGTCAGTTGACCAAAGGCTTGGGTAGTGAGATAGTTTTTAAGGTGCTTTTTATAGAAGGAAGAATGAAGAGGTGATAAGAAGGAATTTTAGAGTTTAGGGTTGTGGCAACTGAAGACATAGCCACCAATAGTACAGCAAATAAAATCAGGGATACTCAAGAAGTCAGAATGAAAGGACTATAAATATCTTGGAGGAGTATGGAAATGGAGGATATTACAGAGGAAGTGGAAGGACAGCACAGTGGCGAAGTGGTTAGCACTACTGCCTCATGGCACCGAGGTCCCAGGTTCGATACCGGCCCTGGGTGACTGTCTGTGGAGTTTGCATAGTCTCCCTGTGTTTGTGTGGGTTTCGCGCCCACATCCCAAAGATGTGCAGGGTAGGTGGATTGGCCACTCTAAATTGCCCCGTAATTGGAAAATGAATTGGGTACTCTAAATTTATTTTTTGAAACTTTACAGAGGAAGTGGGGGGCATGGAGGGATTTGAAAACAAAGTTGAGAATTTTTAGTTCAAGACAGTGATCGACTGTGAAGCCAATGTAAGTCAGTAAGCACAGGGGTGAAATGTAATATAATAATAATAATCTTTACTGTCACAAGTAGGCATACATTAACACTGCAATGAAGTTACTGTGAAAAATGTGACTGAAACTTGGTGTGAATTAGTTGCAGGGTGGTGATCAAATTTCCAAAGTGTAGAATGTGGAAAATCTGCCAGGATTGTGTTGGTGTAATCAATTCTAGAGACAACAAAGATATAAATGAGTGTTTGAGCAGCGGATGGGTTGAGTCAAGGATGAAGTAGGGCAATGTTATAGAGGTAAAAAAGGTGGTTTTGGTGATGACATGAATATGTGGTCAGAAACTCATATCGGGGTCAATTATGATGCAAAGGCTACAAATGACATGTTTTAGTCTCAGACAATTACCAGGAAGAAGGATGTATTTGATAGCCAGGTAACAGAGTTTGGGGCAGAGAGAGAAAACAATGGCTTCAGTCTTCTGAATATTTACCTGGTTTAAATTTCAGCTGCCTCACAGCACCAGGGACCCGGGTTCAATTCTGGTCTTGGATGACTGTGGAATTTGCACTTTCCCCCCCGTGTTTGCATGGGTTTCCTCTGGGTGTTCTGGGGCGGGATTCTCCTCTACCCAGCGGGGCGGGGGGTCCTGGCGTAGCGGAGTGGCGCCAACCACTCCGGCGTCGGGCCTCCCCAAAGGTGCGGAATTCTCCGCACCTTTGGGGGCTAGGCCCGCGCCGGAGCGGTTGGCACCACGCCGACTGGCGCCAAACCAAGCACCAACGGTCTTTGATGCCCGCCGCCCGGGCTGGCCAAAAGGCCTTTGTCGGTTCGCGCATGCCCCCACGGCACTGGCCTGCCCGCCGATCGGTGGGCCCCGATCGCGGGCCTGGCCACCGTGGGGGCACCCCCCGGGGTCCGATCGCCCTGCGCCTCCCCCAGGACCCCGGGGGCCCGCTCGCGCCACCGATCCCACCGCCACCAGAGGTGGTTCAAACCTCGGCGGTGGGACTTCGGCCTATCGCGGGCTGGAGAATTGCCGCAGGGGGCTCGCCGCTCGACGTGGCGCGATTCCCACCCCCACCAATACCTGGGTGGTGGAGAATTTCTGCCACGGCGGTGGTGGGATTTTCGGTGGCCCCGGGCAATTCTCCGACCCTGCGTGGGGTCGGAGAATTCCGCCCCTGGTTTCCTCCCACAGTCCAGAGATGTGCAGGTTGGTAGTTTGGCCAATTTAAATTATCCCTTAGTGTCTCGGGATGTGTGGGCCTTGCAGGGATAGGGAGGGAGCCTCATTAGGGTGCTCTTTTAGAGGGTTGGTGCTGACCCGATAGGCCAAATTGCCTCCTTCTGCACAGTAGGGATTCAATGCTCACTCATACTAGATGTCAGATGAGCAATCTAGTTAATTCAGTAATAACAAAGGAGTCAAGAGGTGGTGGTGAGGTAGAGCTAGGTGTCAGCATGCACATGAAAACTAATTCTGTGCTTTCAGGTGATGTCGTCGAGAAGCAGCATGTTAATGAGCAATAGGAGGGGGCCAAGAACAATTCATTGCAGGGTATGAGAAATAACAGTGCAGCAGAAGGTACAGAAACAATTGAAAGTGATACTGCAAATGATACACGAGGACCAGGAAGGAATGCTGTATGGTTAGCATTTTAGTGGGAATAGGGCCAAGGGATCTAAAGGAAGTGGTTTCATGGACAAAATGAGCTCCAAGAGCTGCTGGCCTGCTTTAAAAGCCAGCGATTTAGCCCAGTGAGCTAAACCGGCCCCTATTTTTCAAGAGGACTTGAGGGGGACGGGGGGGAAGATTATCATAGAATTAACAGTGCAGAAGGAGGCCATTCGGCCCATCGAGCCTGCCCCGGATCTTGGAAAGAGCACCCTACCCAAGAAGAGAGAAACTAGTGAGCTCAGGGTTAGGGCAGGATGAGGTTTGCCCTGAAAGCTAGTTGAAGGGAAGTATGTGACAGAGGCAGCTACCAGATTGTCTCAATCTTAGTGATAAAGAAGTCCATGAACTCCTGGCACTTACTGTTGGAAGTGAGGGTGGAGGAAACCGGTGAGAGGGGTTTAAGAAGACAGCTTGCGGTACTTAAAAGAAAATGGGCTTATCCTTGCACTCCAGGATGATCTGGAATAGTGTGCAGTTTTAGCCAATGATAGCAGGACCCAATTATACTTCACGTGGTTCAGCCAGATTGCCAGTCATATCCCTTGAAGGAATGGAGAGGAGGGGCCTGAGAAGGTGAGTGACCCAGATGAGAGTAATGGTTTTTTGGAGGATTGGGTAAACTGAGGGTGTGCTTGAAGCAAAGCAGTAAATGCAACACGAGTGTGGCGAACAGAGGTTCAAAGATTCCACAGTTGGGATTTTGAAGGTGAAATTCTTTTTTATAAATTTAGAGTACCCAATCCACCTACCCTGCACATCTTTGGGTTGTGGGGGCGAAACTCATGTAAGCACGGGTAGAATGTGCAAACTCCACACGGACAGTGACCCAGAGCCGGGATCGAACCCGGGGCCTCGGCGCCGTGAGGCAGCAGTGCTACCCACTGCGCCATCGTGCTGCCTTCTTGAAAGTGCCATTGTAAGTGAATTGCAAATAGTCACAGAGACAGTTACCCTCATCTCCAATAATTTTATAACTAAGAAATGTGAGTGCTCAAAGAAAATTTAAAAATAAACACCCCTGTGATACTTCCAAGTTGCTCAATTATCCTGAACCGGTACCATCCTCCTCGAACAGGCGCCGGAATGTGGCGACTTGTGACAATAAGCGATTTTCATTTTTCAGATTAATATTTAGTTTCTGGGGACTCCATTACAACCCTGGAGGTCTGACAACCTTAACCAGTGCTGCAAAACCAATTGACAGTGAAATCACTAATATCACAAGAATCTAATTGAAAAACAATGCCTTGTGGTCACCTGCAATAATAAAAGCAGATGCCTCACAACTAGACAGTGACTATCTCTAACCTACCTTCCCCAAATATTGGGTGTGTTGCGGTGGCTGTTATTATGAGGGGTTAATTAGAGTAAGGAAATTGACGTGACATATTTATTTTGCAGCTGTATTTTCTCTTTGCTCCATTTTTGACAAGTATGCTTCTACTAAAATTAAAACTCACACCAACAGTATCTTTCATTTTGTTGCTTGGTAGCACCACATTCTCATTTTATGGTTGCCAGTTAATAGCTTTTTGTCCAACTGTACTTATTAGACAACACAACATTGAGTTGAATTAATCACATTTCTTGCCACAATAAATTAAAAGTAGATAATCAATCAATTACTTAATTGATAACAATTCCCAAAATGTTTAAAATAGTTTTATTAACAAGTAACTTACATCCTGAGCAATACCATGAAATTCAAGAGCTGTCTGCAACACATTCTGCCTGAACTCTAGTTGGCTGGCCTGTCGATAGCAAACATCACTTAGCTGTTGTTGCAGGGCCTTTAGTTCAAGCAAATCTTCCTCATCCCCTGCGTTCAACAGTGCTGCAATCTGCTGATTAAGCTCCACGTATACCGCAAACCACTCCTGCAGATAAATTGAGAAATAAAGGACAGTAAGAGACAAACGAGATTCTACACTCAAATGCTCATTTGCTGAATCATCCAATTATTAAGTTTTACACACAGATTTGGCTATTGCATGTTTGAAAGTTTGTACAAATCTGAAGTTTGACATCACAGACTCAGGAATCACACATCACAAACTAATCACTTAAAAAGTATCGAACTATTCTATTAATTCTGATCAACCATCAGAGATTTTGTGAAAAAAGTGAACAAAATGATAGGATTGTAAAATAATGAAGGAGACTATTTGGCTTACTGCGTATGTGCTGTCTCTTTTAAAATAATTCAACTCGTCCCAAGTCTGCCCGCTTTCCTCATATCTGTGTAATTTTCATCTTTTAGATATTTATCCAATTCAGTTTTTAAGTCTACTCGTGAATCTGTATCGAACATCCTATCAAGCAATGTATTCAAAATCCTAATTGTTCGTTGTTTGAAAAGATTTTCCTCACGTTGCCTCTGGGTTCTTTTACCAATCATCTTAAATCTTTGCCTTCTGATTAATGACCAGTGCATAAGACCATAAGGCATAGGCCACTCGGCCCATCGAGTCTGCACCACTATTCAATCATGGCTGATATTGTTCTCATCCCCATTCTCCTGCCTTCTCTCCATAACCCCTGATCCCCTTATTAATCAAGAACCTATCTATCTCTGTCTCAAAGACACTCAATGATTTGGCCTCCACAGCCTTCTGCGGCAAAGAGTTCCACAGATTCACCACCTTCTGGTTGAAGAAATTCCTCCTCATCTCTGTTTTAAAGGATTGTCCCTTTAGTCTGCGATTGTGTCCTCTGCTTCTAGTTTTTTCGACAAGTGGAAACATCCTCTCCATGTCCTCTCTATCCAGGCTTTGTAGTATCCTGTAAGTTTCAATGAGCTCCCCCCTCATCCTTCCAAACTCCAATGTGTACAGACCCAGAGTCCTCAACCGTTCCTCATAAGACAAGCTGTTAATTCCGAGATCATTCTTGTGAACCTCCTCTGGACCCTTTCCAAGGCCAGCGCATCTTTCCTTAGATACTGGGCCCAAAGCTGCTCACAATACTCCAAATGAGGTCTAACCAGAGCCTTATACAGCCTCAGATTGTATTCTGCTCTTGTATTCTTGCCCACTTGACATGAATGCTAACATTGCATTTGCCTTCCTAACTGCTGACTGAACCTGCACATTAACCTTCAGAGAATCGTGAACAAGGACTCACAAGTCCCTTTGTGCTTCTGATTTCCTAAGCATTTCCCCATTTAAAAAATAGTGCATACCTAAATTCCTCCTTCCAAAGTGCACAACCTCACACTTTTCCACATTGTATTTCATTGGCCACTCTCCTAACTTGTCCAAATCCTTCTGCAGCCCCCTTGCTTCCTCAATACTACCTGTCCCTCTACAGATATTTGTATCATCTGCAAACTTAGCAACAGTGCCTTCAGTTCCTTCTTCCAGATCATTAATGTATATTGTCGTAGGAGGAACGGTTGAGGATTCTGGGTCTGTACTCGGGAGTTTCGAAGGATGAGTGGGGTACTTACTGAAAATTACAGGACACTGCGAGGCCTGGATAGAATGGACGTTTCCACTTGTCGGAAAAACTAGAAGCAGAGGACACGATCTCAGACTAAAGGGACGATCCTTTAAAACAGAGATGAGGAGGAATTTCTTCAGCCAGAGGGTGGTGAATCTGTGGAACTCTTTGCCACAAAACGCTGTGGAGGCCAAATTACTGAGTGTCTTTAAGACAGAGATATATAGGTTCTTGATTAATAAGGGGATCAGGGGTTATGGGGAGAAGGCAGGAGAATGGGGATGAGAAAGTATCAGCCATGATTGAATGGCGGAGTAGACTCGCTGGGCCTAGTGGCCTAATTCTGCACCTATGTCTTATGGTCTTATGGACTATTGTGAAAAGTTGTGGTCCCAGCACAGACCTCTGAGTCACCACTAGTCACCGGCTGCCATCCTGGAATAGACGCCTTTATCCGCACTCTGTGCCTTCTGCCAGTTAGCCAATCCTCTATCCATGCCAGAATCTTACCCTGAACACATAGTTTCTTAACTTACTTAGCAGTCTCCGATGCAGCACCTTGTCAAAGGCCTTCTGGAAATCTAAATAAATCACGCCGACTGGCTCTCCTTTGTCTAACTTCCTTATTACCTCCTCAAAGAACTCGAACAGATTTGTCAGACATGACCTCCCTTTGACAAAGCCATGTTGACTCAGTCCTATTTTACCATGCACTTCCAAGTACTCTGCGATCTCATCTTTAATAATGGACTCTAAAATCTTACCGATGACCAAAGTCAGGCTATCAGGCCTATAATTTCTCGTCTTCTGCCTCCTTCCCTTCTTAAACAGTGCTGTTACATTAGCCACTTTCCAGTCCTCTGGGACCCTCCTTGCCTCCAGTGATACCTGAAAGATCACCACCAATGCCTCCCGTACCAGCCTCCCCCAACAGGTGCCGGAATGTGGTGACTAGGGGCTTTTCACAGTAACTTCATTGAAGCCTACTTGTGACAATAAGCGATTTTCATTTCATTTTCATTTCCATAATCTCCTCAGCTATCTCTTTTAGAACCCTGAGGTGTAGTCCATCCGGTCCAGGTGACTTATCTACCTTCAGACCTTTCAGTTTCCCCAGAACCTTCTGCTTAGTGATGGCCACTGCACGCATCTCTGCCCCCCTGATTCTCCTGGAGCTCTGACATCCCACTGGTGTCTTCCACCATGAAGACTGATGCAAAGTAACTATTCCGTTCATCTACCATTTCTTGGTTTCCTATTATTATTTCTCCAGCCACGTTTCCCAGTGGTTCAATATCTATTTTTGCCTCTCGCTTACCTTTTATATATTGAAAAAAAACTCTTCCTATCTTATTTTATATTACTAGCTAGCTTGTATTCATATTTCACCTTCTCTCCCCGTATTGCTTTTTTAGTTGTCCTCTGCTCACTTTTAAAGGCTTCCCAATCCTCTGGCTTCTCACTAATCCTCGCCACTCTGTATGCTTTTTCTTTTGCTTTTATGCTGTCCTTGACTTCCCTCGTCAACCATGGATGCCTTGTCCTCCCTTTAGCATGTTTCCTCCTTCTTGGGATGAATTTCTGCTGTTACTCCCAAATAATCCCCCAAAACCCCTGCCATTGCTGTTCCGCTGTCTTCCCTGCTAGGCTCCTTTTCCAATCAACTCTGGTCAGCTAGATGTCATGAACAAGAGCCCTTGAGAGGGAACATTCCCAAGCTCTCAGGGGCAACAGGATATCAACTACCGCACCAGACCTAGCCAAGCCCAGCACATACTGACACACAGGAATCCATACCCCAGGATCTCAAGCACATTACAAAACCTTCCAGCCGACCCTGGACCTCACCAACCACGGTCGTGCACTACCCCTCCACCCATTTACACAAAATAATATTACCCAGACCCACCTGAGGAGACCCACCGAAGATAAGAAGAATTGTCAGGATATCTCCCCCCCCCCCCCCCCCCCCCCCCCCCCATACCCATACCCATACAAAAAGGGAACCTTCCATAGACCACCAGACATGGCAAACAGTCTCTCGCTTCAACAAATCAGTCAAGGGTTGACCAAACCGACCTCGGCATACACCGCCACTCAATTCATCCTATTCAAATAGCAGCCCATATAAATAGGCTGATTTATATCAGCCCATTGCTCAACCAGATGAAAAGGGGAAGGAAAACCCCTAAGGGAAGGATGCTCGAGTTGACCTTGGGATATTAACCACAGCCCGGCACTTCACGCCAGCACAAGAATATTAAGGGAAATGACAGCGCTGCCTCAACAGAGATACAAACACTGCTTCCCACATAGAAAACCCAACCAGAATGAGGAGGACACTCAAGAAGCAACCATATATGACCACTTCAAGGTGGGCACCTCTCTCCGACATCAAACCTGTACCTGTACGAGGGAAGAGCTCCAACAATGTAGAGACATGGCAAACAGTCTCTCGCTTCAACAAATCAGTCAAGGGTTGACTAAACCGACCTCGGCATACACCGCCACTCAATTCATCCTATTCAAATAGCAGCAAAGAAAAAACTCTCCAAGCTCCCGGAAACCTCCCCGGGAGTGATAATCTGCCCGGCCATCAAAGGAGACGAGCACAGATTCTTAAATTCAAAATAACAAAAAACAAAATAAAGACCCAATACGGTTAGCTGTAACTGGAGGGCTAGCCTCAATCTCAGTGAGGACTTAACTGATCCAACACCCAACACCAATTAACCACTCATTGCCATGCCGCGGCTACACTCATTTTCATCATAATGAGCTAAGGGGTGTCCACAAGGCGCTCCCTTCCCATAACAAAAAGTACAGCACATAATCTTAAAAAAAAAAGAGTAAAATTGTGCACCGACCACATTTCATATAATATGGCTTTTGCTAGAACAGGTAACAGGCAACTCTTGCCCTCGTGCTCACACCTCGCATGCCCTTGCAGGAGAAAAAACAACAACAAGCAATCAACAACATAATCATAAGGAAGTAACATCCGGGATAATTGAAGAACTGCAGGATATTAACACCATCTATGGTTGCTCGAAAAGGTCAAAGCCGTGATCGGATCATCGAACACTCTTCAGGATCTCTCGAGGATACCAACAAATGGAGTGCCTTCATTTCCACCATGTTGCCGCTGCTTGATGCCCACATAATTCACAGCTGGGGGATAACAGCATGATCGGCCACCTCGAACCCCTCACAATGAGCATCAAGAGCAGGGTAATATAGGGCCTGTGGTCGGGGGCCCAACCGACCCCAGGCCTCAAAGAACAGGTACTCTGTGCTCTGTCGATACGCCCAGCCTCCAAATCAAGATTACTAAAGTATGGCAGCCAATTTTCAAACTCAATCCGGAACTCGCTGTTTTGTTATGCTCTTGACATAGCATAAGCTCCTTCCTTGATGTGCACTCTGACAAAGGAAGGTTCAGACTTGGAGATAGTTTTAACACACTTATTTAAACTGTTAACAATTCTCCTACTTGGATTCAACTCTCCTGTTAATCCTGCTATAGCTACTCAGATTGACGAACCAGTCTGCTACAATCCACGTGGTGGCTGTGATGTGTTTCAAATCAACGTTATGTACTCACCGAGTGTCTCCACTGGAAAGAGGAAGATCATGTGTGCTGTGTCCTTTTATAGGAGTTGGTGTAATGCCCTCCTGTGGTAGTGTCACCTCTGTGTGTATCTTGAATGCCCATTGGTCGTGTCCTATTTTACTGACCTATTGGTTGAATGTCTGTGTGTCATGTCTCTGGTGCTCCCTCTAATGACTAGCTAGTCTACGCGTATTTACATTAACCCCTTGTGTATTTACAGTGATGCGTATCACCACACTCTCCTCCCATTTCTCAACAGGGTTCGGGCTCACAGATACTGCTTTTCCAGCCGCTACTTCCTGAGCCCGTCAGGATAGATGACACACCATGCAACAGGATTTCAACTAATCGAAGGTGGGCCCTTATCATGGAAAATGCTCGACTGAATACAAGGATTCATTCCTGCACCTCCACCATTCTTGCAGTTCCTCAAAGTGAGCTCCAAAGACCTGCACAGAGCGGAGATTCTCATCTAAAAAAACATTCTCAATGGCGGCCATCATCTTAGAACATAGAACATTACAGCGCAGTACAGGCTCTTCGGCTCTTGATGTTGCGCCGACCTGTAAAACCCCTCTAAAGCCCATCTACACTATTCCCTTATCGTCCATATGCCTATCCAATGACCATCTGAATGCGTTTAGTGTTGGCGAGTCCACTACTGTTGCAGGCAGGGCATTCCATGCCCTTACTACTCTCTGAGTAAAGAACCTACCTCTGACATCTGTCCTATATCTATCTCCCCTCAATTTAAAGCTATGTCCCCTCGTGCTGTACATCACCATCCAAGGAAAAAGGCTCTCACTGTCCACCCTATCTATTCCTCTGATCATCTTGTAAGCCTCAATTAAGTCACCTCTTAACCTTCATCTGTCTAACGAAAAAGCCTCAAGTCCCTCAGCCTTTCCTCATAAGATCTTCCCTCCATACCAGGCAACATCCTTGTAAATCTCCTCTGTACCCTTTCCAATACTTCCACATCCTTCCTGTAATGCGGCGACCAGAACTGCACACAATACTCCAAATGTGGCCGCACCAGAGTTTTGTACAACTGCAACATGACCTCATGGCTCCGAAACTCAATTCCTCTACCAATAAAAGCTAACACACCGTACGCCTTCTTAACAACCCTCTCAACCTGGGTGGCAACTTTCAGGGATTTATGGACATGGACACCGAGATCTCTCTGCCCGTCCACACTACCAAGAATCTTACCATTAGCCCAGTACTCTGTCTTCCTGTTATTCCTTCCAAAATGAATCACCTCACACTTTTCTGCATTAAACTCCATTTGCCACCTGTCAGCCCAGCTCTGCAGCTTATCTATGTCCCTCTGTAACTTGTAACATCCTTCCGCACTGTCCACAACTCCACCGACTTTAGTGTCATCTGCAAATTTACTCACCCATCCTTCTACGCCCTCCTTCAGGTCATTTATAAAAATGACAAACAGCAGCGGCCCCAAAACAGATCCTTGTGGTACACCACTAGTAACTGGACACCAGTCTGAACATTTCCCATTAACCACCACCCTTTGTCTTCTATCAGCTAGCCAATTACTGATCCAAACTGCTAAATCACCCTGAATCCCATGCCGTTGTATTTTCTGCAATAGCCTACCGTGGGGAACCGTATCAAACGCTTTACTGAAATCCATATACACCACATCAACTGCTTTACCCTCGTCCACCTGTTTGGTCACCTTCTCGAAGCACTCAATAAGGTTTGTGAGGCACGACCTACCCTTCACAAAACCATGTTGACTATCTCTGATCAAATTATTCCTTTCCAGATGATTATACATCCTATCTCTTATGAACCTTGCCAAGACTTTTCCCACAACAGAAGCAAGGCTCACTGGTCTATAGTTATCGGGGTTATCTCTACTCCCTTTCTTGAACAAGGGGACAACATTTGCTATCCTCCAGTCTTCTGGCACTATTCCTGTAGGCAAAGATGACTTAAAGATCAAAGCCAAAGTCTCAGAAATCTCCTCCCTAGCTTCCCAGAGAATCCGAGGATAAATCCCATCCGGCCCAGGGGATTTATCTATTTTCACACTTTCCAGAGTCGCTAACACCTCCTCCTGATGAACCTCAAGCCCTTCTAGTCTAGTAGCCTGTATCTCAGTATTCTCCTCGACAACATTGTCTTTTGCCTGTGTGAATACGGACAAAAAATACTCATTTAGCACCTCTCCTATCTCCTCGGACTCCACGCACAACTTCCCACTACTGTCCTTGACTGGCCCTACCTACTCTTACCCTAGTCATTCTTTTATTCCTGACATATTTATAGAAAGCTTTAGGGTTATCCTTGACCCTACCTGCCAAAGACTTCTCATGTCCTCTCCTGGCTCTTCTTAGCTCTCTCTTTAGAGCCTTTCTAGCTAACTTGTAACTCAAGCGCCCGCCCTAACTGAACCATCACGTCTCATCTTTACATAGGCCTCCTTCTTCCTCTTGACAAGTGTTTCAAATGCTTTAGTAAACCATGGTTCCCTCGCTCGACCACTTCCTCCCTGCCTAACGTACATACTTATCAAGGACACGCAGTAGCTGTTGCTTGAACATGCTCCACATTTCCATTGTGCCCATCCCCTTCAGTTTTCACCTCCAGACGATGCATCCTAAGTCCTGCCTCATCGCATCATAATTGCCTTTCCCCCAGATATGACTCTTGCCTTGCGGTATATACCTATCCCTTTCCATCACTAAAGTAAACGTAATCGAATTGTGGTCACTATCATCAAAGTGCTCACCTACCTCCAAATCTGACACCTGTCTTGGCTCATTTCCCAGTACCAAATCCAATACGGCCTCGTCTCTCGTTGGCCTATTTAAATACTGCGTCAGGAAACCCTCCTGCACACATTGGACAAAAACGGACCCATCTAAAGTACTCGAACTATCGTGTTTCCTGTCAATATTTGAAAAGTTAAAGTCCCCCATAACAACTACCCTGTTACTTCCACTCCTATCCAGAGTCATCTTTGTAATCCTTTCCTCTACATCTCTGGAACTTTTCGGAGGCCTATAGAAAGCCCCTAACAGGGTCACCTCTCCTTTCCTGTTTCTTAACTCAGCCCATACTACCTCAGTATTCGAGTCCTCATCAAATGTCCTCTCAGCCACCGTAATACTGTCCTTGACTAACAATGCCACCCCTCCCCCTCTCTTACCACCTTCCCTGAGCTTACTGAAATATCTAAATCCCGGCACCTGCAACAACCATTCCTCGCCCTGCACTATCTATGTCTCCGAAATGGCCACAACATCGAAGCCCCAGGTACCAACCCATGCCGCAAGCTCACCCACCTTATTCCGGATGCTCCTGGCATTGACGTAGACGCACTTTAAACCACCTTCCTTCCGATACAATCCTGCAACTTTGAAACCTTACTCATGACCTCACTACTCTCAACTTCTTGTGTACTGGAGCTACAATTCAGGTTCCCAATCCCCTGCTGAACTAGTTTAAACCCTCCCGAATAGCATTAGCAAACCTCCCCCCCAGGATATTAGTACCCCTCTGGTCCAGGTGTAGACATCCCGTTTGTAGAGGTCCCACCTACCACAGAATGAGCCCCAATTGTCCAGGAATCTGAAACCCTCCCTCCTGCACCATCCCTGCAGCCACGTGTTCAACTGCTCTCTCTCCCTATTCCTCGACTCGCTAGCACGTGGCACAGGTAACAACCCAGAGATAATAACTCTGTTTGTCCTGGATCTAAGTTTTCACCCTCGCTCCCTGAATTCCTGCCTTACATCCCTATCCCTTTTCCTACCTATGTCGTTGGTACCTATGTGGACCACGACTTGGGGCTGCACCCCCTGCCCCTTAAGGATGCCGAAAACACGATCCGAGGTATCGTGGACCCTGGCACCTGGGAGGCAGCACACCAACCGTGAGTCTCTCTCGTTCCCACAGAATATCCTATCTATCCCCCTAACTATGGAGTCTCCAATGACTAATGTTCTTCTCCTGTCCCCCTTCCCTTCTGAGCAACAGGGACAGACTCTGTGCCAGAGACCTGTACCCCATGGCTGACCCCTGGTAAGTCTTCCCCCCCAACAGTATCCAAAGCAGTATACCTGTTACTAAGGGGAACAACCACAGGGGATCCCTGTACTGACTGCTTCCCCCCAGCCCCTCTCACCGTCACCCATCTATCTTTATTCTTTGGCGTAACTACTTCCCTGAAGCTTCTATCTATGACCACCTCTGCCTCCCAGATGATCCAAAGTTCATCCAGCTCCAGTTCCCTAACACGGTTTTTGAGGAGCTGGAGTTGGGTGCACTTCCCACAGATGAAATCAGCAGGGACACTGACGGCGTCCCTCACCTCAAACATTCTGCAGGAGGAGCATTGTACTACCTTCCCTGCCATCCCCTCTAGATAAAAAACAAGAAAAAGAAAGTTAGAGCTTACCTGATATTCCCTCAACCCCTTAGGTTAGAGGAGGTGGAAGGGTGGGGGACACTACAAGTGTAGTGTCTCAGGTTTAGCAACAGCCCGACTTATACAGGTACTCACCTTCCCGACAGGCCCCTGCTCCCGCCAAAAATCCAGAGGCCGCTCCCACTGAAAGGTAAGCAAATTTAAAGGCACACAGCACCACCACTGCAAGCTGGGCCCCACCCCAGCCAACTCCAACTGCCATGGTCAAACGAGGAATCTCTATGATTTACCTCAGCTCCTCATCACAAACACCTAAATGGATCATCCTGGGCAAAACATCCCAAAGTAGGAAGGAACTTAAACGTGGAATTAGAAGGCTAAAAGGGGCAATGTCTTTAGCAAAAATGGTAAAGGAGAATCCAAGTAATGCATATATTAGGAGCACGAGGAAAGCAATAGGCCCACTCAAGGACAATGGAGGGAAGTTATGCGTTGAACCACAGGAAGTGGGTGAAATCCTTAATGAGTACCTTGTGTCAGTATTGACCAGGGAGAATGACATGGCGGATGTTGAAGTCAGGGATAGGTGTGTGAACGCTCTTGAGAACATCAAAGGAGGAAATGTTGAGTATCCTAAATTGCATTATGGCAGACACGTCCCTGGGGCCGGATGGGATCTATCCCAGGTTACTGCAGGAGGCAAGGGGAGAAATAGCTGGGGCCTTAACAGATATCTTCGCATCCTCTTTGACCACAGGTGAGGTTCCAGGGGACTGAGAATAGCCAATGTTGTTCCCTTGTTTAAGAAACAAAGCAGTTGATAATCCAGTAAATTATAGGGTGAGCATGACATCGGTGGTGGGGAAGCTTTTGGAAAAGATATATGCACATTAGGAGGAAAATGGACTAGTTAGTGACAGGCAGCATGGTTTTGCATGGCGATGGTCATGTCTCACCAACTTGATTTGTTTTTTGAAAAAGTGACAAAGAAAATTGATGAGGGAAGGGCTGTAGATGTAGTTTATATGGATTTTAGTAAGGTGTTTGACAAGGTCCCACATGGCAGACTGGTACAAAACATAAAATCACATGGCATTCGAGGTAGGCTGGCTAGATGGATACAGGATACAGGGCAGCACGGTAGCATGGTGGTTAGCATAAATGCTTCACAGCTCCAGGGTCCCAGGTTCGATTCCCAGCTGGGTCACTGTCTGTGCGGAGTCTGCACGTCCTCCCCCTGTGTGCGTGGGTTTCCTCCGGGTGCTCCGGTTTCCTCCCACAGTCCAAAGATGTGCGGGTTAGGTGGATTGGCCATGCTAAATTGCCCGTAGTGTCCTAAAAAAAAGTAATGTTAAGGGGGGGGGGTTGTTGGGTTACAGGTATAGGGTGGATACGTGGGTTTGAGTAGGGTGATAATTGCTCGGCACAACATCGAGGGCCGAAGGGCCTGTTCTGTGCTGTACTGTTCTATTAGAACTGGCTTGGTTATAGAAGACAAAGAGTAGTGGTGGAAGGGTGCTTTTCAGAATGGAGATCTGCAGCTAGTGGTACATAGGTAACATGGAAAATTAGAGCAAGAAGTGGCCTTTTGGCCCTTCGAGCCTGCTCCACCATTCATCACGATCATGGCTGATCATCTAACTCAATAGCCTAATCCTGCTTTCTCCCCATAGCCTTTGATCCCATTCTACCCAAGTGTTATATCTAGCCACCTCTTGAATATATTCAATGTTTTAGCATTAACTACTTCCTGTGGTAATGAATTCCACAGATTCACCATTCTTTGGGTGAAGAAATGTCTCTTCATGTCTGTCCTAAATGGTTTACCCTGAATCCTCAGACTGTGAACCCTGGTTCTGGACACACCCATCATTGGGAACATCTTCCCTGCATCTACCCCATCTAGTCCCGTTAAAATTTCATAAGTATTTATGAGATTCCCTCCTCATTCTTCTGAACTCTAGCGAGAACAATCCCAACCTAGTCAATCTCTTTATATGACAGTCCTGCCATCCCTGGAATCAGTCTGGTAAACTTTCGCTGCACTCCTTGAGAGCAAGAACATCCTTCCTCGGGGAAGGAGACCAAAACTTCACACAATACTCCAGGTGTGGCCCCACCAAGGCCATATAATTGCAGCAACACATCCCTGCTTCTATACTCAAAACCTCTCGCAATGAAGGCCAACATAACATTATTTTTCTTTACTGCCTGCTGCACCTGCATGCTTACCTTCAGCGACTGGTGCACAAGGGAACCCAAGTCCCGCTGCACACTCCCCTCTCCCAATTTACAACCATTCAGATAGTAATCTGCCTTCCTGTTTATGCTTCCAAAGTGAATAACCTCACACTTATCCAAATTATACTGCATCTTCCATTGATTTGCCCACTCGCCCAACCAGTCCAGATCATGGTGTAGGATCCCTGCATCCTCGTCACAATTCACCCTCCCACATTTCTTGGTATCATCTGCAAACTTTGAGACGTCACATTTTGTTCCCTCATCTAAATCATTAATATATATTGTGAATAGCTGGGGTCCCAGGATCGATCCATGTGGTACCCCACTAGTTACTGACGGCCAATTTGAAAAGGGCAGCACGGTAGCATAGTGGTTAGCACAATTGCTTCACGGCTCCAGGGTCCCAGGTTCGATTCCCGGCTGGGTCACTGTCTGTGCGGAGTCTGCACGTTCTTTCCACGTGTGCGTGGGTTTCCCCCGGGTGTACTGGTTTCCTCCCACTGTTCAAAGATGTGCAGGTTAGGTGGATTGGCCATGCTAAATTGCCCTTAGTGTTGGTTGAGTGGGGTTACTGGGTTTTGGGGACAGGGTGGTGTGGATTGGGTAGGGTGCTCTTTCAAAGAGCCAGTGCAGACTTGATGGGCCGAATGGCCTCCTCTGCACTGTAAATTCTATGACCCATTAATCCCGTGGTGTTCTGTAGTGATCAGTGCTGGACCTCTGTTGTTTGTAGTATATAAATGATCTGGAGGAAAATGTGGGTCGTCTGATTTGTAAGTTTTTGGATAACATGAAGATTGGCCAGGTTGCTGATAGTGCGAGGATTGTCAGAGGATACAACAGGAGATAGATTGGAGACTTGGGCATAGAAACTGCAGATGGGAGTTTAATCCAAACAAATGCGAGGTGACGCATTTTGGAGGATCAAATCTTGGTATGAATTATACTGTAAATGAGAGAAGACTTAGGAACATTAACATACAGAGGGATCTGAGCATGCAGGTCCACAGTTCCCTGAAAGTGACAACATAGGTAGCAGGGTGATTAAGAAGGCATATGGCATACTTACCTTCATCAGCCGGGGCACTGAGTACAGAAGTTGGGAAATCATGTTGCAGCTTTATAAAACCTTGGTTAGGCCGCATTTGGAGTATTGCGTGCGTTCTGGTCACCAAATTATCAGAAGGCCGTGGAACCTTAGGATAGAGTGCAAAGAAGGTATTCCAGGATGTTGCCTGGTCTCAAGGTTGTTGGCTAGGAGGAGAGTTTAAGTAACCTAGGATTGTTTTCACTGGAAAGACGGAGGCTGAGGGGAGACCTGATAGAGGTCTACAAAATTATGAGAGGCATAGGCAGGATGGATAGTCAGAAGCTTTTTCCAAGGGTGAAAGTATCAATTACAAGGGGGCACAGTTTCAAGGTGAGAGGGAGAAAGTTTAAGGAAGATGTGCGGGTTAAGTTTTTCCACGCAGAGAGTGGTGGGTGCCTGGAATGTGCTGCCAGAGGTGGTTGTGGAAGCAGGCACATTAGCAACATTTAAGAGGTTGGGAGAGGGTATGGAGGAGGGGTTCTGGTATGAGGTGCTCCAGAGGGTGAACACCTCCACCTCGTGCGTGAGGTTGGGGCTGATACAGCTGAAGGTGGTACATACAGCACACCTCACATGGGTGAGGATGGGTCGGCTCTTTGAGGGGGTAGAAGATGTGTGTGAGCGTTGCAGGTGGGGGGGTCGTCGCAAACGACGTTCATATGTTGTGGTCCTGTCCAAAGCTGGAGGATTACTGGAAAGAGGTTTTTAGGGTAATCTCTAAAGCCGTGCATATGAAACTGGACCTGGGCCCTCGGAAGGCCATATTCGGGGTGTCGGACCAGCCGGCGTTGGAATCAAAGTGTGGAGGCAGACGATGTAGCCTTCGCCTTGTTGATCTCCCGAAGGCGAATCCTGTTCAGGTGGAGATCCCCTCTCCACCTCGTGCCCTGGCGTGGCGGCGGGGGACCTGCTGGAATTCTTGACTCCTGAGAAGGTTGAATTTGAACTGACGGAGGGATTCCACAGTTCATGGGCGATATTCATTATGCACTTTTGAGAATTGGATTACATAGAACATTAGGGGGGGGGGGGGGGGGGGGGGGGGGAGAGAGACTGTATATGTTAATGGTGACTATGGGTGATTCCTGATTCCTTTTTGTCACGTGTTTATGTTAACATGCAGGTTAATGTTTGGGGGTTTGGTGGTAAGATAGGATCATTGTTATTGATATGGGGATTGACATTGCATTCGTTACTGATTATTTTTTATTGTTGGGTGTAAATTTGGGAGAAAATGTGAAAAAGGAGAATCAATATATTTTTAAAAAACACCATTTAAGAGACATCTTAAAAGAGATACATGAATTGGGAGGAAACAGAGGGATATAGACTGGGTAAGGGCAGAAGATTTTTTTTTAAGGTAGGGCATCATGATCAGCACAGTCATGGAGGGCCAAAGGACCTATTTCTGTGCTGTACATTTTTTTGTTCAAAAATAACGACAATTATGAAATGTGCACTAGGATAAAATAAGAATTAAAAAACAAGCAGTGACAGAGGTTGCAAAAACGCAGCTGTTCCCGCACTCATATCATGTAACCCTCAAGAGTTTGGAGTTTATTCTGAAGTGCTAATTAAAGGGCAACCGTTACGCTAGTTTCTTAGGGTTTGGAAGAGTGGTTGGGTGGTACAGATATTAGAGTTAACTCTCACATAGGTGAAAAAGTAATTTTGAAAATCCTTCTCGCACTTTGAGTCATATGAAGTGTAGGTCAAATTACAGAGAAGCCATTTTTTTGCACAGCAATACTTTTTGGAAAGATGTGCTCTGAAATTACCCAAAGAGGCAGCAGGTGCAGAAGAAAAACAATGGAAACTGAACAAGTGTGTCTATGGCCCGAATGATGCCTTCAGGGTGTGGTATTTTTCACTGAAAGCTGATTTTTTTGGTCATAGGTTACGTTCAACTACAAACAGATTCCACAATATTTAATTGGTATTATAAAGGAAAACTTTCAGGTTTAATCTTGATTGCTTAAGGGATGAGACTACGGAATTTGTAAATAGTGTTATTGACAAGATTGAGGAGAATTTAACATTAGGGCCGGGATTCTACCCTACCCGACGGAACGGGGGTTCCTGGCGTATTGGAGTGGCGTGAACCACTCCGGCGTCGGGCCTCCCCAAAGGTGCGAAGTCTCCGCACCTTTAGGGGCCAAGCCCTCACATTGAGGGGATTGGCCCGCGCCGCAGTGGTTCCCGCTCCCCCGGCTGGCGTGAACGGCCTTTGGCGCCACACCAGCCGGGGCCGAAAAGACTTTGCCGGCCGGTGTAAGTCCGCGCATACGCCAGAGCGTCAGCGGATGCTGATGTCATCCCGGCGCATGCGCGGGAAGGGGGTCTGTTCCGCGTCCGCCATGGTGAAGACCACGGCAAAAGCAGAAGAAAAAGAGTGCCCCCACGGCACAGGCCCGCCCGCCAATCGGTGGGCCCCGATCGCGGGCTAGGCCACCGTGGGGGCACCCCCCGGGGTCAGATCGCCCCGCGCCCCCCCCCACCCCAGGACCCTGGCGCCCACCCATGCCGCCAGGAGAGGCTTGTCAGCGGCGGGACTTCGGCCCATCGTGGGCCAGAGAATCGCCGCAGGGGGCCCGCCGATTGCCGTGGCACGATTCCCGCCCCCGTCGAATCTCGGGTGGTGGAGAATTCAGTACACGGCGGGGGCGGGATTGACGCCGGCCCCGCGTGATTCTCCGACCCAGCGGGGGGGGGTCGGAGAATCTCGCCCTAGAAGTCAGAATAATGGAGACATTAAATATATTGGGTGAGCTATTAAGCAGTAGATCTGGTATAACGTTAGATCGGAAATGGAGTGTGTTATTCACATTTTGGTCAATCGTGTTCGGCCATCACAGAAAAATATTACTCTCTCTAAAGAGATCGAGCACCTGTAAAGCTCGACTTGCCAGTTGAATTGGTATACCACTGAGACTTGTCCAGACATCAGTTTTTATGCACTGACATTAATTACTATGGTGAGATATCCAAAAGTTAGAATGTTTGAAGGGCAAACAAACATTAAAAAATTAAGCCGAGAGAAATGCATACTTAAGTTACCATCCTTAGTAGAACCAGAGAATCTGAAACTAATAATTTTGAGCGACTACATGCTAATTTTCCTGATAGGTATTTTAATGTAACTGATTTCATACTGCCCATATCTTCTGCTCCCCAGATCGTCGGAGTCTGGGCAAAGGGCACAGCAGTGGCACAGAGGTTATCACTGCTGCCTCACAGCACCAGGGACTCGGGTTTGGTTTCAGCGTTGGATCACTGTCTGTGTATAGTATATACGTTCTCCCCGTGTCTGTTTGGGTTGCCTCCGGACGCTCAGGTTTTCTCCGACAGTCCAAAGATGTGCAAGTTATGTGGGTTGGCACGATAGATTTAATTTGGTGTCCAGAGATGTGCAGGTTAGGTGGGATTATGGGGATCGGGTGGGAGAGTAGGCCTGGGTGGGGTGCTCTTTCAGAGGGTTGGTGCAGACTTCATGGGCCAAAATGGCCTCCTTCTGCACTATAGGGATTATATGGATATGATCCAAGATGTTCATCAAGACCCTGTGGATGTCCCAATGCGCTGACCTCCTTCAGAATTGCCTAGAAGTTTGGACTCAGACAGATAATTCCCCTGCTCCCCAGGACCCTCCTGCAAATATCTCCAACTCGGAGCTAAAGTCAAAGGCTTTCGGCAGTTTCGTGGATCTTACCCAATAGTTACCCAGAAGTGTTGGACAGACAAATCCTAGTCAAAGTCCTGAGCAACTAAAGAACAGACCTCCCAAGCACTCACACTGACCCAACTTCCTGTTGACTCCTCCGCTAATTACCTCCAAATGGGACTCCCAGAAATGAAATGAAATGAAAATCGCTTATTGTCACGAGTAGGCTTCAATGAAGTTACTGTGAAAAGCCCCTAGTCGCCACTTTCCGGCGCCTGATCGGGGAGGCTGGTACGGGAATCGAACTGTGCTGCTGGCCTGCTTTAAAAGCCAGTGATTTAGCCCAGTGAGCTAAACCAGCCACCCGACACCGATACCAGTTGACCTGCTTGCCACCACACCTGCCTGCCACCCACCTATCTGCTATGGTACCCACCTACACATTCACTCATTCATTCACTCACTCATTCACTAACATCCACACTGAACTTTTAAACATACCATACAGCAGCCAGTAGTGTAAAAAGGGAGCGGGTCCTATCTTGTCCCTGATGCTCCAGTGCTTCAATGGAGCTCTCAGGTGGACACTGTGCTCCGCTCTTCTGGAAATGCCAAGCTCAGAATATAGAAGACCTGGCTAGAAATGTGGAGCAGTGTCCAGGTGTGGGAAAGTTTGAGTGGAGCAGCAATCCAATGATGAATGCCACTTCACAAAGATCTGGACCAATATCTCTTATGGGTGTAAAGGAGAAATGTTGTCCTTAGTTTGGGAAGCTAAAAGAATTTTAAAAAGGTTATTTAAAGCGCTTTAGCTGCTTAAACACATTTGTGCAAGCAGTGGAAATGGGTTCTATTCAAAAGCATGTAAAGATTGGCTCCAGTTCTATCCTTACTGGCTTTCTGGAATAGAACACCACACATTCTGTCCTGTTGCATCCCTCTTTCTGCTCATAAACTCCTTTTTATACACTCACAGCAACTGCTTCAGCAAATATAAAAATCTTCTGTAAGAAATCCAGGCTGGCTTTGAAGTAGTGCAAGCTGGCTTTAAGTAATGCTTGCCTTGCACAGATTTGGGCCTCCTGCTGAGGAGTGCGGCCACTCAGCATTACTCTTAGCAATTAACCATTATAACTTAAATTAGCCGAAAGCATGAAGCTTCGAATGCTGCCTGCACTGTAATGAATGTGCATTGTGAGACCATGGCCTGATTACTGGCCTAATCCCCCCCACCCCCCAATTCCCCCCACTCCCTGTGCACCAAAATTGTTATTCTTCTGAATTCAATTACAAAGCCAAGCAACGTAGCCACTGAGCACTATGAGAAGCAACAGAACATTGTGAAGCACTACGTGCATATGAACAAGAAATTTGGAAGTTATCAGAATTGAAAACCTGGTCAACATTACCAAATGCTTGGCTGAAATATTTTCCCCGTTTTTGTGAGCAAATGAAAGAACACCATTCCACCGGGCATAATTCTAAAATGAAGGTTCAAGTTCATAGCAAGGAAAGCAATATGCTTATCATCTCTTTGGCATGGCATAAAGAAGGAAAAGGACACATATCATGGATTATTGTGAAACATTTTTTGTATCTAGTTGGACGGCTCACTTGATTTATTTGCATCCAACTGGCTGAAAATAGCACCAAGTAGGATGTTGCAAAGATAATGGCATGCACTGAAGGCAACGCCATGTTAAGAAATATGTTCAATTAATTGACAGATACTTTTGATCGTCCTGCTGGTGATCCTGATTTCCTTTTCAGAATTAGTGACAAAGTTAACACTGATTTGTGCAAACATTATGCTCCTGTAAACAGTTGCTTTGCTAATATCATGATATATGGTCTGTCTTAACAGCAGGTCACAGCATTAAGCATGAATTCAGCCATATATATGCTAAAACACGTGTAAGAAATTAACCTTTTGAATCATGTAAAGCTTTCTTCATCCACGCATTACAAAGGCAACTGATACTGAAGAGCCGAAATATGTGAAATCTTTCCTGATTGCTTTGGTAACTGCTTGGTAACTGGGTAGCACAGTAGTTAGCACTGTTGCCTCACAGCACCAGGGGCCGTGGTTCAATTTCAGCCTTGACTGATTGTGTAGAATTTGCACGTTCTCCCATGTCTGCGTTGGTTTCATCTGGGTATTGTGCTTTCATCACACAGTCCAAAGATGTGCGTGTTAGGTGAATTGGTCTTCTAAATTGCCTTTTAGTGTTCAGGGATATGCAGGTTAGGTGGGGTTATGGGGATGGGGCAGGGGAGTGGGTTTGGGTAAAGTGCTTTTTCGGAGGTTTGGTGCAGACTCGATGGGTCAATGGCCTCCTTCTGCACTGTAGGCATTCTATGATTAGACATACTATTAAACACACTAACATTCATATTAATATATTATTGTTTTTGGAGTGATACCATTTAAAACTCTTGACTGCTGCCATTGAGGAGTAGATTGCTGAATAAAATTCAGTGTGACAATTGAAAGATATGTCAGATCAACAGAAAAATAATAGCGCGCTGAATAATAAAACAATAAATGCAGATTATATTATTTCAGTTGATGACATTGTGCAACATACCTCAGTATTAATTCCATGGTATAAATGTACCTTAGTATGAATCACAGTCACAGAATGAATACAATCATAGAAATAACACAAGGGATTGATGAAGCTAGCACAATAGATGTTGTATGCAAGGACTTTCAAAAGGCATTTGATAAACTATCACCTTACAGACTTAATGAGAAAGTAGAAGCATTGGATGTTAAACAGAAGATGGTACTTGGGCATGTAATTGGATAAAGAGGCGGAGATGCAGAGAGCAGCAGTGATCTGATGTTTTTCTGGCTGGAGAGGAGTATGCAGTAGGGATAATAAGGGGTCAGAATTAAGACTATTGCTTTTCTTTTATATAGAATAATTTGGATTTGGGGAGAGGGAGTAGACAAAACAAGATAACTTAGTAAATAGTGAGCAGTATAGTTGCAGATTTCAGGATGCCATGAGCAGAATAGTAAAATGCAATTTAATGTGGAAAAGTGTGAAGTGCTGCACTTCGGGATGAACAGCATGGGGAGGCACTTAATCTAAATTGCTCTTAGTTTGAGGGGTTGCAAGAACAAAGGGACCTCAGGGTACAAATTCACAATTATTGAAGGTGGCACAACAAGTTGATTAAGAAAGGTTATGGGATACTTGACTTTGTGAATGGGTATAGTGGACACAAGGAACCTTTATTGAATCCCCACTGAGGTAAGTTTATCCTTCCTTGAGTAGAGAGACAAAAACTGTGCACAATACTTCAGATCTAGTTTCACCAAAGCCCTTTACAATTGCTTATTCAGGTAACCCAATCCCTTTGTAATATAGGTCAACATACTATTTTGTCTTCCAATTTGCTTGTTGTACCAGCTTGTTAACATTCCATGTCTTATGTACCAGACATTCAATTCCTTCTGAACACCAACATTTAATAGTTTCTCACTATTGTGCACCTAGGCAAAATGCCACTCTTCTGTTCTAAGAATCCATTCTATGAGTAAGCCATTCATTTGAAGTAAAACTCATTAATGATTTAATTTAAGCAGACATTTGGTAAATTTTGTACTAGGTCACTTGTTAGATTACTAGCCCATAATACAATAATACATTTGTTGTCTTATAAGTCTCTCTTAATTATATTTTAATTGTATGCAGGTAGTGGGCATGAAACAGACTAAAACTGTGGTTGTTGGGTTAGGTGGTGTTTGCTTGTACTATATAACTCTAAATAAACAAAAAAGTGTGTCAAGATTGGCTCCAATTCTATCCTTCACTAACTGGCATTCGCTAACTGGAATGGGACAATACATTTCACAAGTATTTGGTAATTAACATCTAATCACTTACTAAAACAATTTGCAGTGATTAGATCATCATAGTTAATTGAACCATTTCCTAATTGAAGACAGTTTCAGTGAACTGCCCAGCAGACACAATGCTGAACATTGGTATGACATTACATTTTTCAGCATTCTGCAACAATAACCAAGCAGATGAAAACGGAATTTCACTATTATAACAATGAAAGCAATCTTCTTTATAATCATTCCAATTAACTGACACAATATAGAAATAATATATAATCTAATTTATGTCTTTGTTGGGATATATTCTGGGAGGTGCTGACGTAGTGAATTTGTCACTGGATTAATAATCCAGAAACCCAGGCTAATGTTCTGGCGGACACAGGTTCAAATTCTACCATGGCAGCTGCCAAGTATCCCATAACTTTTCTAAACCACATTATCAACTTGACATGCCACCTTCTGTGGTTTAAATTCAATTAATATATCTGGAATTAAAAGCTAGTCACAGTAATGGTGACCATGAAACCATCAAATATGGTCATAAAAACCCATCTTGTTCACTAATCCCGCTGAGGGAAATAAATCTGCCGTTTATCCTTAACTGCTCTGGCTATCGGTCTGCTGACTGAATGCTGTCTGATATGGCCTAACAAGCCACTTTGTCGCATCAAATGGTGAACAAAATCAAAGAAGAATGAAACTGGATGGGTGGTGGACCTCAACCTAGGCACTGGAAATGACAATGGCACACCCAGCCTGTGGATGATGCAAAGTTATTGCTAACATCTGGAGACCTGTGCTAAAATTGGGACAGCTCTCCCACAGGCTAAATCCCACCTTGGCGTAGTCATACTCACTGAATCATAGTTAACAATGTCCCAGGGACTGCCACCATCATCATCCCTGAAGGGGGCAGCACAGCGGTTTGCAGTTGATAAGGGGTTGCCCTGAGAATTGTCAATATTGACTCTGGAACCTATGAAGTCTCATAGCATCAAGTCAACCAAAGACAAGGAAAGCATCTGCTGATTACCACCTATCGCCACCCCTGAAGCCAATTAATCAGGACTCTTCCATGCTGGACACCAATTGGAAGAACACTAAGGGTGGCAAGGACATAGAATGTACTCTAGGTGAGGCACTTCAATGACCATCACCAAGAATCGCTCTATAGCACCATTACTGATCGAACCTTGAAGGATATCGCTGTTGAACTGGATCTGTGGTATGTAGTGAGGGAACAGACAAAAGAGAAAAATCTACTTGAGTTCATCATCACCAATCTACCTGTCTCATTCATCTGTCCCATCAGAGTATTGCCAAGGGTGACCACTACACAGTTGTGCAGACAAGTACCAATCTTTACATTGAGAATGCCCTCCATTGTATTGTGCTGTACACCTTACTGCCCAGTTAGTTTAACATCAGTGGTGGAAAAACTTCTAGAAACAATTATTTGGGATAGAATTAGTAGTCACATGGAAAAATGTGGGTTGATTAGGAAGAGCCAGCATGGATTTCTAAAGGAGAAATTGTGTTTAACTAACTTGCTGAAACTTTTGACGAGGTAACAGAAAGGGTTGATGAAGGAAATGCTGCATTCGATACAGTGCAACACCACAGACTCATGAGAAAAGTTATAATTCATGGAATAAAAGGGACGGTAGCAACGTGGATAGAACATTGGCTGAATAATAGAGAACAGAGAGGAATGGTCAATGGATACTTTTTGGGCTGGAGAAAGGTTTGTAGTGGTGTTCCCAGGGGTTAGTATTGGGACCCTTGCTTTTCCTGATGCATATCAATGATCTACATCTTGGTGTGTTCGGGACAAATTCAAAGTTTGTGGACAATATAAAACTTGAAAGTATTGTAAACTGTGAAGAGCACAGTGTGGGACTTCAAAAGGACATAAACAAGATGGTGGAGTGGGCAGATAGGTAGCAGGTGAAGTTCAATGCGGATAAATGTGAGATAATGTATTTTGATAGGAAGAACATGGACTGACAATATAAATTAAAGGATAAAATTCCTAAAGGGGTGCAGGAAAGAGGGACCTGGGTGTAAATCTGCATAGATATTGAAGGCGGAGAGAGCAGTTAATAAAGCAGATAGTATTCTGGACTTTATGAACATAGAGTACAAGAGCAAGGAAGTTATGCAGTATTTTGGGCTTTATGAATTGGGGCACAGAGTACAAGAGAAAGGAAGTTATGCTGAACTTATGCAAGTAGCGAGTTAGACCTCTGCTAGAATCCAGTGGACAGTTCTGGGCGCCACACTATAGGAAGGATATAAACACACTGGAAAGTGTGAGTGTTAGTTATGAGGATGGATCAAGAGAGGTTGGGACAATTCTCCTTGGAGAGAAGGCGGCTAAGAAAAGATTTAATAGCGATATTTAAAGTCATGATGGAGCTGGACAGAGTAGATAGGGAGAAACTGTTACTGTTTGTAAATTGATCAAGAACAAGAGGACACCGATTGAATGTGATTTGCAAAAGAAGCAAACGTGATGTGAGAAAAACTTTTTCCATACAACGAGTGGTTCGGGTCTGGAATGCACTGTCTGGAAGTGTGGTTGAGGGAAGTATAATTGAGACATTCAAGAGGGGATTAAATTATTACTTTAATAGAAACAATGTTCAAGAGTGTGGGGCAAAAGTGTGATGAAAATCACACTGACCATAAAGTCAGATAAAATCTAAAGCTTTCATAAAAATAAAACTTATGGCCAGGAGTGGATTCTGGTGCACAGCACGTGTGACACAAGTCATGATACAACTGTCTTTCAGAATCCCTAATACCATTGCGATAGAAACATAACAAATACAATTATGAAAGAAATAAAAGTAAATTACTGCGGATGCTGGAATCTGAAATCAAAGAGAAAACGCTGGAAAATCTCAGCAGGTCTGGCAGCATCTGTAGGGAGAGAAAAGAGCTAATGTTTCGAGTCCAGATGACCCTTTGTCAAAGGACAATTCCCTCAATGCTTTGACAAAGTGTCATCTGGACTTGAAACATTAGCTCTTTTCTCTCCCTACAGATGCTGCCAGGCCTGCTGAGATTTTCCAGCATTTTCTCTTTGGTTTCAAATACAATTATGAATTAGACTTAAATGGTTCAACTACCCCAAACAATGAATGTAACAAAGAGAATAAATTGTACTCCAGGATCTTGAATTGATAAACATAAAATGTTTTCGATCATCATTCGTAAAAGCTTAAATGAGATGGCCACATGGATAACAAACTAGAGATTGGGGGGGGAAGGGAAAGTCAGGGAACCAAGAGGTGAAGGAATCAGTGGGAAGCGTAGCTGCTTAGGATTACAAAAAAAATCACGAAAAGACAGAGCTCAGGAGAGGTTACGATAGTCCCCATCTCACAAAATATGACACAGTGTATGGAAAGGCTCAGTAAACCAAGGTCCACCACACTAAGAAAACAAAAAGGGACAGTCAATAGGGAATTAAAGGTGCTATATTTAAATGCCCGCAGTGTACGGAACAAGGTAGATGAGCTTGTGGCCCAGATTGTGACTGGCAGGTATGATGTGGTAGGCATCACAGAGACATGGTTGCAGGGGGTTCAGGACTGGCAGTTAAACATCCAGGGATTTACAACCTATCGAAAAGACAGAGAGGTGGGTAGAGGGGGCGGGGTTGCCTTGTTAATTAGAAATGAAATTAAATCAATAGCACTAAACGACATAGGGTCAGACGATGTGGAGTCTGTGTGGGTAGAGTTGAGGAACCACAAAGGCAAAAAAAAACCATAATGGGAGTTATGTACAGGCCTCCTGACAGTGGTCAGGACCAGGGGCACAAAATGCACCACGAAATAGAAAGGGTATGTCAGAAAGGCAAGGTCACAGTGATCATGGGGGACTTCAATATGCAGGTGGACTGGGTAAATAATGTTGCCAGTGGACCCAAAGAAAGGGAATTCATTGAATGTTTACAAGATGACTTTTTGGAACAGCTTGTGATGGAGCCCACGAGGGAACAGGCTATTCTGGACTTAGTGTTATGTAATGAGCCAGAATTGATAAAAGATCTTAAAGTAAGGGAACACTTAGGAAGCAGTGATCATAATATGGTAGAATTCAGTCTGCAATTTGAAAGAAGGAAAGTAGAATCAGATGTAAAGGTTTTACAGTTAAATAAAGGTAATTACAGGCGCATGAGGGAGGAACTGACGAAAATCGACTGGAAGCAGAGCCTAGTGGGAAAGACAGTAGAACAGCAATGGCAGGAGTTTCTGGGAGTAATTGAGGACACAGTGCAGAGGTTCATCCCAAAGAAAAGAAAGGTTATCAGAGGGAGGATTAGGCAGCCATGGCTGACAAAGGAAGTCAGGGAATGCATCAAGGCAAAAGAGAGAGCCTATAATGTGGCAAAGAGTAGTGGGAAGTCAGAAGATTGGGAAGGCTACAAAAACAAACAGAGGATAACAAAGAGAGAAATAAGGAAGGAGAGGATCAAATATGAAGGTAGGCTAGCCAGTAACATTAGGAATGATAGTAAAAGTTTCTTTAAATACATTAAAAACAAACGGGAGGCAAAAGTAGACATTGGGCCGCTCCAAAATGACGCTGGTAATCTAGTGATGGGAGACAAGGAAATAGCTGAGGAACTTAATAAGTACTTTGCGTCAGTCTTCACAGTAGAAGACATGAGTAATATCCCAACAATTCAGGAAAGTCAGGGGGCAGAGTTGAATATGGTTGCCATCACAAAGGAGAAGGTGCTAGAGAAACTAAAAGGTCTGAAAATTGATAAATCTCCGGGCCCAGATGGGCTACATCCTAGAGTTCTAAAGGAGATAGCTGAAGAAATAGTGGAGGCGTTAGTTATGATCTTTCAAAAGTCACTGGAATCAGGGAAAGTCCCAGAGGATTGGAAAATCGCTGTTGTAACCCCCCTGTTCAAGAAGGGAACAAGAAAAAAGATGGAAAATTATAGGCCAATTAGCCTAACCTCGGTTGTTGGCAAAATTCTAGAATCCATCGTTAAGGATGAGATTTCTAAATTCTTGGAAGTGCAGGGTCGGATTAGGACAAGTCAGCATGGATTTAGTAAGGGGAGGTCGTGCCTGACAAACCTGTTAGAGTTCTTTGAAGAGATAACAAATAGGTTAGACCAAGGAGAGCCAATGGATGTTATCTATCTTGACTTCCAAAAGGTCTTTGACAAGGTGCCTCACGGGAGACTGCTGAGTAAAATAAGGGCCCATGGTATTCGAGGCAAGGTACTAACATGGATTGACGATTGGCTGTCAGACAGAAGGCAGAGAGTTGGGATAAAAGGTTCTTTATCGGAATGGCAACCGGTGACAAGTGGTGTCCCGCAGGGTTCAGTGTTGGGGCCACAGCTGTTCTCTTTATATATTAACGATCTAGATGACGGGACTGGGGGCATTCTGGCCAAGTTTGCCGATGATACAAAGATAGGTGGAGGGGCAGGTAGTATTGAGGAGGTGGGGAGGCTGCAGAAAGATTTAGACAGTTTAGGAGAATGGTCCAAGAAGTGGCTGATGAAATTCAACGTGGGCAAGTGCGAGGTCTTGCACTTTGGAAAAAAGAGGATTCTCGAGGAATTAAGGGCTATGGGGAGAGAGCGGGTAAATGGAGTTGAAATCAACCATGATTGAATGGTGGAGTGGACTCGATGGGCCGAATGGCCTTACTTCCGCTCCTATGTCTTATGGTCTTATGGTCTTATTTATTCATGGTTTTAGGTGCGAATTAAATGCATAGCTAATGATGAAATTATTAAAAATGTCTTGCCTGTGAGAATACATTGTTTTAGATAATGAATCAACTATTGAATTCTTGTCTTGACTGTGGAAATTTAGGCATTGTTTCAGTGAATGTTTTATATAATGAATTAACTATTATTCATTTCATTTTCAATGCATTTCGCAATAAGAAGGTATTAACTAATTATTTACAGCAAGGTTTATGGCCAGCGATGGCGTGAGAAAACTATTTTCATATATAAGGATTCCCTTAAAAGTAAGACCTCATGATTGAGTTCTCGTTTCTGAATTTCTGCACTGCTGAATTCTTGATCATCCAATTCGTTTATTTTGAAGTGATTTCTTTTTGTTTTTATGTTTAATGCTTTTCTTTGTCATGTATTTGACCTGTTTATGTATTGTTTTGATATTTTGTTTCTAAGTTTTGATTCAGTTCTTATGCAAGTGAATAATTAGCAATAAAGTTCAGGAATACTTCCTGCAGATTGAAGGGTAGCTCATGTAGCTCCATTATTTAAAAAGGGAGGTAGAGTGAAAGCAGCGAATTATAGGCTAGTAATCCTGACTTCAGTAGTGGGGAAAATTCTAGAATCCATTATCAAAGATTCTATAGCAGAGCACTTAGAAAATAGTGGCAGGATTGGACAGAGTCAGCATGGATTTGTGAAGCGGAAATCAAGCTTGAAAAATCTACTGGAATTCTTCAAGGAGGTAACGAGTAGAGTTGATGAGGGGGAGCCAGTGAATGTGGTATATTTGGACTTTCAGAAGGCTTGTGACAAAGTCCCACATAAAAGGTTAGTGTGTAAAATTAAAGCGCATGGGATTAGGGATAGTGTATTGAGATGGTTCGAAAACTGGTTGCAGACAGGAAACAAAGTGTAGGAATTAACGGGTCTTTTTCAAACTGGCAGGCAGTGACTACTAGAGTACCACAAGGATTGGTGCTAGGACCCCAGCTATTCACAATATATATTAATAATTTAGGTGAAGGAACAAAGTGTAATATCTCCAAATGTTAAGATGACACTAAATTGTATGGGAGGGTGAGCTGTGAGGACGATGCAGCGATCCTTCAGTGTGATTTGGACAAGTTGAGTGAGTGGGCAGATCATAGAATTTACAGTGCAGAAGGAGGCTATTCGACCCATCGATTCTGCACCGTTCCTTGGAAAGAGCACCCTACTTAAGCCCACACCTCCACCCTATCCCTGTAACCTGACCTAACCTTTTGGACACTAAAGGCAATTTAGCATGGCCAATCCACCGAACCTGCACATCTTTGGACTGTGGGAGGACTGTCGGAGCACCCGGAGGAAACCCACACAGACACTGGGAGGAAGTGCAAACTCCACACAGTCATGATAGATAGAGAAATACAGCACAGAACATGCCCTTCGGCCCACGATGTTGTGCCGAACTTTTGTCCTAGGTTAATCATAGAATTTTGGACACTAAGGGCAATTTATCATGGCCAATCCACCCAACCTGCACATCTTTGGACTGTGGGAGGAAACTGGAGCACCCGGAGGAAACCCACGCACACATGGGGAGGATGTGCAGACTACCATGCTGCCCTTAAGAAGAAATTAATCTACACTCCATTATTCTACCCTAATCCATGTACCTATCCAATTTCCGCTTGAAGGTCCCTAACGTTTCCGACTCAACTACTTCCACAGGCAGTGCATTCCATGCCCCCACTACTCTCTGGGTAAAGAACCTAACTCTGACATCCCCCCTATATCTTCCACCATTTACCTTAAATTTAGGTCCCCTTGTAATGGTTTGTTCCACACGGCGAAAAAGTCTCTGACTGTCTACTCTATCTATTCCCCTGATCATCTTATAAACCTCTATCAAGTCGCCACTCATCCTTCTCCGTTCTAATGAGAAAAGGCCTAGCACCCTCAACCTTTCCTCGTAAGACCTACTCTCCATTCCAGGCAACATCCTGTTAAATCTCCTTTGCACCTTTTCCAAAGCTTCCACATCCTTCCTAAAATGAGGTGACTAGAACTGCACACAGTACTCCAATTGTAGCCTGACCAAGGTTTTGTACAGCTGCATCATCACCTCACGGCTCTTAAATTCAATCCCTCTACTAATGAACGCTAGCACGCCATAGGCCTTATTCACAGCTCCATCCACTTGAGTGGCAACTTTCAAAGATCTATGAACATAGACCCCAAGATCTCTCTGCTCCTCTAAATTGCCAAGAACCCTACCGTTAACCCTGTATTCCGCATTCATATTTGTCCTTCCAAAATGGACAACCGTACACTTGTCAGGGTTAAACTCCATCTGCCACTTCTCAGCCCAGCTCTGCATCCTATCAATGTCTCTTTGAAGCCGACAACAGCCCTCCTCACTATCCACAACTCCACCAATCTTCGTATCATCTGCAAATTTACTGACCCACCCTTCAATTCCCTCATCCAAGTCGTTAATGAAAATCACAAACAGCAGAGGACCCAGAACTGATCCCTGCGGTTCGCCACTGGTAACTGGGCTCCAGGCTGAATATTTGCCATCCACCACCACTCTCTGTCTTCTATCGGTTCGCCAGTTCGTTATCCAACTGGCCAAATTTCCCACTATCCCATGCCTCCTTACTTTCTGCATAAGCCTACCATGGGGAACCTTATCAAATGCCTTACTAAAATCCATGTACACTACATCCACTGCTTTACCTTCATCCACATGCTTGGTCACCTCCTCAAATAAGTCAATAAGACTTGTAAGGTAAGACCTACCCCTCACAAATCCGTGCTGACTATCCCTAATCAAGCAGTATCTTTCCAGATGGTCAGAAATCCTATCCCTCAGTCCCCTTTCCATTACTTTGCCTACCACCGAAGTAAGACTAACTGGCCTGTAATTCCCAGGGTTATCCCTATTCCCTTTTTTGAACAGGGGCACGACATTCGCCACTCTCCAATCCCCTGGTACCACCCCTGTTGACAGCGAGGACGAAAAGATCATTGCCAACGTCTCTGCAATTTCATTTCTTGCTTCCCATAGAATCCTTGGATATATCCAGTCAGGCCCGGGGGGCTTGTCCATCCTCAAGTTTTTCAAAACGCCCAACACATCTTCCTTCCTAACAAGTATCTCCTCGAGCTTACCAGTCTGTTTCACACTGTCCTCTCCAACAATATGGCCCCTCACGTTTGTAAATACTGAAGAAAAATACTTGTTCAAGACCTCTCCTATCTCTTCAGACTCAATACACAATCTCCCGCTACTGTCCTTGATCGGACCTACCCTCGCTCTAGTCATTCTCATATTTCTCACATAAAAGGCCTTGGGGTTTTCCTTGATCCTACCTGCCAAAGATTTTTCATGCCCTCTCTTAGCTCTCCTAATCCCTTTCTTCAGTTTCCTCCTGGCTATCTTATATCCCTCCAGCGTCCTGTCTGAACCTTGTTTCCTCAGCCTTACATAAGTCTCCTTCTTCCTCTTAATAAGACATTCAACCTCTCTTGTCAACCATGGTTCCCTCACTCGGCCATCTCTTCCCTGCCTGACAGGGACATACATATCAAAAACACGCAGTACCTGTTCCTTGAACAAGTTCCACATTTCACTTGTGTCCTTCCCTGACAGCCTATGTTCCCAACTTATGCACTTCAATTCTTGTCTGACAGCATTGTATTTACCCTTCCCCCAATTGTAAACCTTGCCCTTTGCACGCGCCTATCCCTCTCCATTACTAAAGTGAAAGTCACAGAATTGTGGTCACTACCTCCAAAATGCTCCCCCACTAACAAATCTATCACCTGCCCTGGTTCATTACCAAGTACCAAATCCAATATGGCCTCCCCTATGGTCAGACAATCTACATACTGTGTTAGAAAAGCTTCCTGGACACACTGCACAAACACTACCCCATCCAAACTATTTGATCTAAAGAGTTTCCACTCAATGTTTGGGAAGTTGAAGTCACCCATGACTACTACCCTGTGCCTTCTGCACCTTTCCAAAATCTGTTTCCCAATCTGTTCCTCCACATCTCTGCTACTATTGGGGGGCCTATAGAAAACTCCCAACAAGGTGACTGCTCCTTTCCTATTTCTGACTTCAACCCATATTACCTCAGTAGGCAGATCCCCCTCGAACTGCCTTTCTGCAGCTGTTATACTATCTCTAATTAACAATGCCACCCCCCCCCACCTCTTTTACCATCCTCCCTAATCTTGTTGAAACATCTATAACCAGGGACCTCCAACAACCATTTCTGCCCCTCTTCTATCCAAGTTTCCGTGATGGCCACCACATCGTAGTCCCAAGTACCGATCCATGCCTTAAGTTCACCTACCTTATTCCTGATGCTTCTTGCATTGAAGTATACACACTTCAACCCATCTCCTTGCCTGCAAGTACTCTCCTTTATCAGTGTTACCTTCCCCACTGCATCACTATGAGCTTTGGCGTCCTGAATATCGGCTTCCTTAGCTGCTGGACTACAAATTGGTTCCCATTCCCCTGCCAAATTAGTTTAAACCCTCCCAAAGACTACTAGAAAACCTCCCCCCCAGGATATTGGTGTCCCTCTGGTTCAGATGCAACCCGGCCTGCTTGTACATGTCCCACCTTCCCCAGAATGCGCTCCAATTATCCAAATACCTGAAGCCCTCCCTCCTACACCATTCCTGCAGCCACGTGTTGAACTGCACTCTCTCCCTATTCCTAGCCTCGCTATCACGTGGCACCGGCAACAAACCAGAGATGACAACACTGTCTGTCCTGGCCTTTAACTTCCAGCCTAACTCCCTAAACTTGTTTATTATCTCCACACCCCTTGTCCTACCTACATCGTTGGTACCAATGTGCACCACGACTTCTGGCTGCTCACCCTCCCCCTTCAGGATCCTGAAGACACGATCCGAGACATCCCTGGCCCTGGCACCCGGGAGGCAACATACCTTCCGGGAGTCTTGCTCGCGACCACAGAATCTCCTATCTATTCCCCTAACCATTGAATCTCCTATTACTATTGCTTTTCTATGCTCCCCCCTTCCCTTCTGAGCCCCTGAGCCAGACTGAGTGCCAGAGACCTGGCCGCTAGGGCCTTTCCCCGGTAGGTCATCCCCCCCAACAGCATCCAAAACTGTATACTTGTTTTGAAGGGGAACAGCCACGAGGGATCCCTGCACTGTCTGCCTGTTATTTTTTTTTTCCCTGACTGTAACCCAGCTACTCTTGTCCAGTACCTTGGGTGTGGCTACCTCCCTGTAACTCTTCTCGATAACCCCCTCTGCCTCCCGGATGATCCGAAGTTCATCCAGCTCCAGTACCCTAACACGGTCTCTGAGGAGCTGGAGTTGGGTGCACTTCCCGCAGGTATAGTCAGCGGGGACACCAGTGGTTTCCCTCACCACCCACATCCTACAGGAGGAGCATGCAACTGCCCTAGCCTCCATCCCCTCTTACTTTACTGAATTAGCTGCCCCGTGGACAAACTGGACCTCCGCCCTCCGACCCTGCTTCCAGTCAGCTGTACTCTAAATCCTGGCTCCCTTCACGCTCTTTGATAAATATAGGAAATGAAATGTAAGGAGCACCTTACTCCCTCCTACTACAGTATCTTTCCAGATGGTCAGAAATCCTATCCCTCAGTCCCCTTTCCATTACTTTGCCTACCACCGAAGTAAGACTAACTGGCCTGTAATTCCCAGGGTTATCCCTATTCCCTTTTTTGAACAGGGGCACGACATTCGCCACTCTCCAATCCCCTGGTACCACCCCTGTTGACAGCGAGGACGAAAAGATCATTGCCAACGTCTCTGCAATTTCATTTCTTGCTTCCCATAGAATCCTTGGATATATCCAGTCAGGCCCGGGGGGCTTGTCCATCCTCAAGTTTTTCAAAACGCCCAACACATCTTCCTTCCTAACAAGTATCTCCTCGAGCTTACCAGTCTGTTTCACACTGTCCTCTCCAACAATATGGCCCCTCACGTTTGTAAATACTGAAGAAAAATACTTGTTCAAGACCTCTCCTATCTCTTCAGACTCAATACACAATCTCCCGCTACTGTCCTTGATCGGACCTACCCTCGCTCTAGTCATTCTCATATTTCTCACATAAAAGGCCTTGGGGTTTTCCTTGATCCTACCTGCCAAAGATTTTTCATGCCCTCTCTTAGCTCTCCTAATCCCTTTCTTCAGTTTCCTCCTGGCTATCTTATATCCCTCCAGCGTCCTGTCTGAACCTTGTTTCCTCAGCCTTACATAAGTCTCCTTCTTCCTCTTAATAAGACATTCAACCTCTCTTGTCAACCATGGTTCCCTCACTCGGCCATCTCTTCCCTGCCTGACAGGGACATACATATCAAAAACACGCAGTACCTGTTCCTTGAACAAGTTCCACATTTCACTTGTGTCCTTCCCTGACAGCCTATGTTCCCAACTTATGCACTTCAATTCTTGTCTGACAGCATTGTATTTACCCTTCCCCCAATTGTAAACCTTGCCCTTTGCACGCGCCTATCCCTCTCCATTACTAAAGTGAAAGTCACAGAATTGTGGTCACTACCTCCAAAATGCTCCCCCACTAACAAATCTATCACCTGCCCTGGTTCATTACCAAGTACCAAATCCAATATGGCCTCCCCTATGGTCAGACAATCTACATACTGTGTTAGAAAAGCTTCCTGGACACACTGCACAAACACTACCCCATCCAAACTATTTGATCTAAAGAGTTTCCACTCAATGTTTGGGAAGTTGAAGTCACCCATGACTACTACCCTGTGCCTTCTGCACCTTTCCAAAATCTGTTTCCCAATCTGTTCCTCCACATCTCTGCTACTATTGGGGGGCCTATAGAAAACTCCCAACAAGGTGACTGCTCCTTTCCTATTTCTGACTTCAACCCATATTACCTCAGTAGGCAGATCCCCCTCGAACTGCCTTTCTGCAGCTGTTATACTATCTCTAATTAACAATGCCACCCCCCCCCACCTCTTTTACCATCCTCCCTAATCTTGTTGAAACATCTATAACCAGGGACCTCCAACAACCATTTCTGCCCCTCTTCTATCCAAGTTTCCGTGATGGCCACCACATCGTAGTCCCAAGTACCGATCCATGCCTTAAGTTCACCTACCTTATTCCTGATGCTTCTTGCATTGAAGTATACACACTTCAACCCATCTCCTTGCCTGCAAGTACTCTCCTTTATCAGTGTTACCTTCCCCACTGCATCACTATGAGCTTTGGCGTCCTGAATATCGGCTTCCTTAGCTGCTGGACTACAAATTGGTTCCCATTCCCCTGCCAAATTAGTTTAAAACCCTCCCAAAGACTACTAGAAAACCTCCCCCCCAGGATATTGGTGTCCCTCTGGTTCAGATGCAACCCGGCCTGCTTGTACATGTCCCACCTTCCCCAGAATGCGCTCCAATTATCCAAATACCTGAAGCCCTCCCTCCTACACCATTCCTGCAGCCACGTGTTGAACTGCACTCTCTCCCTATTCCTAGCCTCGCTATCACGTGGCACCGGCAACAAACCAGAGATGACAACACTGTCTGTCCTGGCCTTTAACTTCCAGCCTAACTCCCTAAACTTGTTTATTATCTCCACACCCCTTGTCCTACCTACATCGTTGGTACCAATGTGCACCACGACTTCTGGCTGCTCACCCTCCCCCTTCAGGATCCTGAAGACACGATCCGAGACATCCCTGGCCCTGGCACCCGGGAGGCAACATACCTTCCGGGAGTCTTGCTCGCGACCACAGAATCTCCTATCTATTCCCCTAACCATTGAATCTCCTATTACTATTGCTTTTCTATGCTCCCCCCTTCCCTTCTGAGCCCCAGAGCCAGACTCAGTGCCAGAGACCTGGCCGCTAGGGCCTTTCCCCGGTAGGTCATCCCCCCCAACAGCATCCAAAACGGTATACTTGTTTTGAAGGGGAACGGCCACGAGGGATCCCTGCACTGTCTGCCTGTTAGTTTTCTTTTCCCTGACTGTAACCCAGCTACTCTTGTCCAGTACCTTGGGTGTGGCTACCTCCCTGTAACTCTTCTCGATAACCCCCTCTGCCTCCCGGATGATCCGAAGTTCATCCAGCTCCAGTACCCTAACACGGTCTCTGAGGAGCTGGAGTTGGGTGCACTTCCCGCAGGTATAGTCAGCGGGGACACCAGTGGTTTCCCTCACCACCCACATCCTACAGGAGGAGCATGCAACTGCCCTAGCCTCCATCCCCTCTTACTTTACTGAATTAGCTGCCCCGTGGACAAACTGGACCTCCGCCCTCCGACCCTGCTTCCAGTCAGCTGTACTCTAAATCCTGGCTCCCTTCACGCTCTTTGATAAATATAGGAAATGAAATGTAAGGAGCACCTTACTCCCTCCTACTACAGTATCTTTCCAGATGGTCAGAAATCCTATCCCTCAGTCCCCTTTCCATTACTTTGCCTACCACCGAAGTAAGACTAACTGGCCTGTAATTCCCAGGGTTATCCCTATTCCCTTTTTTGAACAGGGGCACGACATTCGCCACTCTCCAATCCCCTGGTACCACCCCTGTTGACAGCGAGGACGAAAAGATCATTGCCAACGTCTCTGCAATTTCATTTCTTGCTTCCCATAGAATCCTTGGATATATCCAGTCAGGCCCGGGGGGCTTGTCCATCCTCAAGTTTTTCAAAACGCCCAACACATCTTCCTTCCTAACAAGTATCTCCTCGAGCTTACCAGTCTGTTTCACACTGTCCTCTCCAACAATATGGCCCCTCACGTTTGTAAATACTGAAGAAAAATACTTGTTCAAGACCTCTCCTATCTCTTCAGACTCAATACACAATCTCCCGCTACTGTCCTTGATCGGACCTACCCTCGCTCTAGTCATTCTCATATTACTCACATAAAAGGCCTTGGGGTTTTCCTTGATCCTACCTGCCAAAGATTTTTCATGCCCTCTCTTAGCTCTCCTAATCCCTTTCTTCAGTTTCCTCCTGGCTATCTTATATCCCTCCAGCGTCCTGTCTGAACCTTGTTTCCTCAGCCTTACATAAGTCTCCTTCTTCCTCTTAATAAGACATTCAACCTCTCTTGTCAACCATGGTTCCCTCACTCGGCCATCTCTTCCCTGCCTGACAGGGACATACATATCAAAAACACGCAGTACCTGTTCCTTGAACAAGTTCCACATTTCACTTGTGTCCTTCCCTGACAGCCTATGTTCCCAACTTATGCACTTCAATTCTTGTCTGACAGCATTGTATTTACCCTTCCCCCAATTGTAAACCTTGCCCTTTGCACGCGCCTATCCCTCTCCATTACTAAAGTGAAAGTCACAGAATTGTGGTCACTACCTCCAAAATGCTCCCCCACTAACAAATCTATCACCTGCCCTGGTTCATTACCAAGTACCAAATCCAATATGGCCTCCCCTATGGTCAGACAATCTACATACTGTGTTAGAAAAGCTTCCTGGACACACTGCACAAACACTACCCCATCCAAACTATTTGATCTAAAGAGTTTCCACTCAATGTTTGGGAAGTTGAAGTCACCCATGACTACTACCCTGTGCCTTCTGCACCTTTCCAAAATCTGTTTCCCAATCTGTTCCTCCACATCTCTGCTACTATTGGGGGGCCTATAGAAAACTCCCAACAAGGTGACTGCTCCTTTCCTATTTCTGACTTCAACCCATATTACCTCAGTAGGCAGATCCCCCTCGAACTGCCTTTCTGCAGCTGTTATACTATCTCTAATTAACAATGCCACCCCCCCCCCCCTCTTTTACCATCCTCCCTAATCTTGTTGAAACATCTATAACCAGGGACCTCCAACAACCATTTCTGCCCCTCTTCTATCCAAGTTTCCGTGATGGCCACCACATCGTAGTCCCAAGTACCGATCCATGCCTTAAGTTCACCTACCTTATTCCTGATGCTTCTTGCATTGAAGTATACACACTTCAACCCATCTCCTTGCCTGCAAGTACTCTCCTTTATCAGTGTTACCTTCCCCACTGCATCACTATGAGCTTTGGCGTCCTGAATATCGGCTTCCTTAGCTGCTGGACTACAAATTGGTTCCCATTCCCCTGCCAAATTAGTTTAAACCCTCCCAAAGACTACTAGAAAACCTCCCCCCCAGGATATTGGTGTCCCTCTGGTTCAGATGCAACCCGGCCTGCTTGTACATGTCCCACCTTCCCCAGAATGCGCTCCAATTATCCAAATACCTGAAGCCCTCCCTCCTACACCATTCCTGCAGCCACGTGTTGAACTGCACTCTCTCCCTATTCCTAGCCTCGCTATCACGTGGCACCGGCAACAAACCAGAGATGACAACACTGTCTGTCCTGGCCTTTAACTTCCAGCCTAACTCCCTAAACTTGTTTATTATCTCCACACCCCTTGTCCTACCTACATCGTTGGTACCAATGTGCACCACGACTTCTGGCTGCTCACCCTCCCCCTTCAGGATCCTGAAGACACGATCCGAGACATCCCTGGCCCTGGCACCCGGGAGGCAACATACCTTCCGGGAGTCTTGCTCGCGACCACAGAATCTCCTATCTATTCCCCTAACCATTGAATCTCCTATTACTATTGCTTTTCTATGCTCCCCCCTTCCCTTCTGAGCCCCAGAGCCAGACTCAGTGCCAGAGACCTGGCCGCTAGGGCCTTTCCCCGGTAGGTCATCCCCCCCAACAGCATCCAAAACGGTATACTTGTTTTGAAGGGGAACGGCCACGAGGGATCCCTGCACTGTCTGCCTGTTAGTTTTCTTTTCCCTGACTGTAACCC
Source organism: Scyliorhinus canicula (assembly GCF_902713615.1). Classification (NCBI taxonomy): domain Eukaryota; kingdom Metazoa; phylum Chordata; class Chondrichthyes; order Carcharhiniformes; family Scyliorhinidae; genus Scyliorhinus; species Scyliorhinus canicula. The sequence continues at coordinate 195,459,396 of NC_052147.1, read as the reverse complement.
AGCTACTCTTGTCCAGTACCTTGGGTGTGGCTACCTCCCTGTAACTCTTCTCGATAACCCCCTCTGCCTCCCGGATGATCCGAAGTTCATCCAGCTCCAGTACCCTAACACGGTCTCTGAGGAGCTGGAGTTGGGTGCACTTCCCGCAGGTATAGTCAGCGGGGACACCAGTGGTTTCCCTCACCACCCACATCCTACAGGAGGAGCATGCAACTGCCCTAGCCTCCATCCCCTCTTACTTTACTGAATTAGCTGCCCCGTGGACAAACTGGACCTCCGCCCTCCGACCCTGCTTCCAGTCAGCTGTACTCTAAATCCTGGCTCCCTTCACGCTCTTTGATAAATATAGGAAATGAAATGTAAGGAGCACCTTACTCCCTCCTCACCTAACTCCCTCAGTCACCAAACTCGCACTGTAGCACTCAAATGCAACAAGTTCAGCACTCCATCTGAGGGTGAAATTGGACCCAGGTTCCTGGAGGTGTGAGGAAGCAGTGCTAACCACTGTGCTACCGTGACGTGAATGGCAGATGCAGTATCATTTGGAGAAAGTGTAGCTTATCCACTTTGGTAGCAAAAACGAGAAGGCAGGCTATTATCTGAATGGTCATAAATTAGGAGCGGGGAATGTGCAGCGAGCCCTAGGTGTCCTCGTACACCATGTAAGCATGTAGGTACAGCATGCGGTAAAGAAGGCAGATGGTATGTTGGTCTTCATAGCGAGAGGATTCGAGTATAGGAGCAGGGATGTTTGTTGCAATTATACAGGGCCTTGGTGAGGCAATATCTGGAATATTGTCTTCTTATCTGAGGAAGGATGTTCTTGCTCTAGAAGGAGTGCTGTGAAGATTTACCAGATTGATTCCTGGGGTGGCAGGACTGTTGTATGAGAGATTGAATTGGTTAGGATTGTATTCACTGGAGTTCAAAAGAATGATAGGGCTCTCACAAAAACTTTGAAAATTCTAGTAGGACTAGACAGAGTAGATACAGGAAGGATGTTCCCAATGATGGGTGTGTCCAGAACCAGGGGTCACAGACTGAGGATACGGGATGGACCATTTAGGGCAGAGATGAGGAGAAATATCTTCACCCAGAGTGCGGTCGACCTGTGGAATTTGTTACCACAGGAAGTGTTGAGGCCAAAACATTGCATGTTTTCAAGAAGCAGTTAGGTATAGCACTTAGGGCGAAGGGGATCAAAGGATATGGGGGGAAAGCGGGATTTGAGTTGGATGATCAGCCATGATCATAATGAATGGCGGAGCAAGTAGGAAGGGCCAAATGGCCTCCTTCTACTCCTATTTTGTTTCTATCCCTACCCTCAATGATAGAGAAGCACAGTAGATTACTGCAAAAAACAATGCTGAGCATTTTCAAACATCTTCAGCCACAAGGTGATCCATCGTGCTCCTCCTAAGCTCCCAAGCATCATAGATACCAATTTTCGGCCAATTCGATTCACACCATTTGATACCAAGAGAGAGCTAGGGCACTGGATACTGCAAACACAATGGTACCTGACAACATTGCAGCAGTTGAACTAAAGACGTGTGCCCCAGTACTAGCCGTGACCCTCGCCAAGCTGTTCCAGTACAGCTACAACACTGGTATCAATCTGCTAATGTGGAAAATTGCCCTGATATGTCCAGTTCACTAAGAGTCCTTCCTGTTTATTTTCTTTGTTCCCATTTTCTTTTTTTTATTATTTTTGGTCCATGGACCCATAATCGGAATGTGCCTTTTAGCAGAGGACTCAAGCTGAAGCAGCATGCTTGGCAGGACATTATGTTTCAGGTTTTGTATTTTGCAGATGAGAGACCGGGGCCGGGATTCTCCATAAGTTTTGATGTTTAACTATTACAAATAGTATAAACTCAAAGTATATAAAAATAAGAAAATAGTATACAACTTTAAAAAGGGGACTAAATTATATTTACATGCCTTGGTTGAATTATCCCTCATTGTCCCTGCTTCACCTGAAGATCTCAACCTCCTTATTCAACACAACTGATGTTCAAGTACTAGTATAATTGTTGTAAAGCACAATGTAAGTTAAAACGTCAGCAATTTCTTGGGGAAACTTTGAATTGAAAAAGAGCAAGTTCCATTCAACTGCATAAAATGATCAGTTCTATGTAAGTTAGTGATGACTCATAAATTTTGCTCCCAGATCTGGAGGCACTCTCACATTTTATACACTTGTGGGAAGACTTTAACAAATCTTATTCCAGTGTCTTAACTCATTATTTTACGGAGTTAAAAATTAAAATGTACCCGTTAGATTCCAAACCAACTTCGATTCTCCTATTTTTCATACACTGTAAACCAGTCCCTTAATTCAGTGTTTTTCAAACTTTGTTGCCATGGAACATTCTTGCCACTCAGCTATCCTTCGGGCTGAAGCCGGCCGACCTTCATGACCCACCAATTTCTCTTACCTTTAATGCGAAAGGTGAGCCTGCGTGGTCCTCACAATCTCACTCCAATCAGATTCACAGGAGGAGAGGGCTATACGCATATTGGGTAGAGAATTCAGCCGGTTCCTTTGTGCTGTCTTCATCTTTGTGAGGACAGAAAATCTAACCTCGCACATTTAGGTCGTTGTGAAGGGAAAAAGCAACAAAATGCTTGTTTTACTCAGCTCTGGATACTTCTCAGAGACGCTACTCCAGATTGCTGACAGCCTCATTGACTTGTACCGTGTTCTTAATGTGCTGTCACAGCTGAGGCGCAGAATTTCAGTTTCTCCATTTGGTGTCAGCTGCAAGTTAATAACTAATTCTGGGATCTCAAACTCAAAGGGAATTTTTACCCACCTCTTCTCTGGAAAGCAACAACAAAAACTGTTGATCAGCGCAGCCATATGCGACTGAATAAGGCTTGCCAGTCCATTTACAGTTTCCTTACTAACGCTGTTTTCTTCGTTGTGTCCTAGCATTGTGGGGAACATGTAGTAATTTTGGCTTTGAACTCGCTATTGCCAAACTTTCAATGACTTTTGGAAAGCTTTGATTTCTTCACAGTCCTGAAAGTAATCATCATCCTTCCCTTGCAATTTGAGGTTCAGTTAATTTAGAATTGAAAAGGTGTCTGCAAGGTAAGACTGTAAGGTGTCTGTAAGGTAGCATCTAAGTTTCATCAGCAAATAAATCAGCCAGAGGGAACAATTTCTCGAGGAGGAAAGCCTGAATTTGATACCACAGTTCGTAAACTGTGACTAGCACCGACTCCTTGACAGCCAACATACTTCTGTGTGGAAAAATAAATGTGTGTGCTCGGCCCCCATATCGGAAGACAGAGTCTCAAAAGGTCTGGTACTGAGTGCGCTGCGTCTAATAAAATTCGCAACTTTCACAATTCCTTTCAACACCACTTCAAGATTGGATGGAATTCCTTTTGATGCCAGTGCTTCACGGTGAATAAAACAATGATTCCAAACGACGTCCTGACCAGCTGCCTCCTTTTTCCTCATTATAATTCTGCTGTTTTTTCCCAGTCATGTTGGCTGCTCCAGTGCTTGTGCTTCCTCTGCAATGAACCCTGTCGAGCCCGCACTTTCCAACCACATAACTATTCAATGCTTCAAAAATCTCTGCGGCAGTCGTGTGGGTTGGTAATGTCAGGCAGCACAGCAAATCCTCAACAAATTCATTGTGCCAAAAATACCTAATGTAAACTAGCAAAGTTGTACAATCTGAAACATCTGTACTTTCATCCTGTTGCATTTTCTCTTTAGCTAGCATGTAAGAGGCTAATTGTACTTTGTCGTTCAATGTAACACGAACCGTCATTTTTAAAGCTGGTTGCAGCTGGCATTTTTAAAAGCCGGCAGCTGCAGCTGTTGGGTATTAATCCCCGTGATCGGGAACGCCGCAATGGATGGGTCCACGACCCTCCCGACACCCACCCGCAGGTCGCGACCCCCACTTTGAAAATGACTGCCTTAATCTGTTTCCACATTTATATTTTGAAGAGCAATACCAGTGTAAAGTGATGCAACATGACATGGGAAGGAAAGTCCAGCATTCGTTCAATTTCCCACTCGCTGAAAATTAAGAAGTTACTGTAATATTGCACTGCACTCAAGCGTTTTGACTTTTATGAGACATTTTATAGACCTCATTAGATGCTCAATGCATCAACTTGGCATTGAGCATTTTTCAGCATCATAGTGCTCTGGCAGGTAGAGTGGGGACGGGCCAATGGTAACAAAAATTACAATATATAAGTTTAAAATTACTTTATAAGCACAACAATTGTCAGGCACAAGATTAAACATACATCATTTGTATTTTTCAGTAGAACGCCAATTAGATAATTTAACTTGTTCCAACTTTATTTAACAGCAAAATTTTATCTTGTAGCACATCTTGCATATTATATTAGCGTGATATTTTATTACAGAAATGTGTTTTAAATGCGTATTACGATCCCAAATTTATCTCACTCCCCGACAAACAGAAATAATAGTTATAAATCCTCAGAAAACAAACTCGCGCTTGAACTCTTTGGCATTCTTAAGCCTATTATCAGATATGTTAAATATACTTATGTTGTAAACCATGCAAAAACAATCCCTTACACTGTGCTGGCTTTCTATTTCCTCATGTTTTTGTTGCAAGGCCTGTGAAGCTCGAATGGAATCCCCAATTCCCCACTGAGTCCTCAGTTGTTCTGATCCAGGTCCTTCAAGCCAATTCACAACCTAAAGTGAGGAATTTATTTTGGTAAATGAATTGAATGGCAAATCTTCGTCAGGACAATATTCCTGAAAACCCCTCAAATGTGAAATAAAACACACTTATAAAAAAAAACTGTTGTACAGCCAGATAGGACGTGGACATTCATATATTATATATATATATATATATGTATGTATGTGTATTTTTTCATAGTTTAAGCATCAACTATTATGCAAACCAATTATTGTTCAATTTAAAAATTAAATTGTAGTGAATGGTCTGGTGACACTGTATAGTAGGGCAGCAATGCTGTGTCCTGGAGATTCAGCATGCCAATCTTAACCCATGATTCCTCTTAAATAACTTTGCAATTGAAATGGGCCATTTGGTGGAGATGCAGAATGAAAGTAGCGCATTTCTTCAAAGTGGAAAGGGAGAGGAACAAAACAACATGGAGATTCAACATGCTCCATGTTTACAAACAACATGAAGCACACTACCTGTCTCTCAGGGAAGCTACTTCAATTGTGGAAAAGACAATGGAAGCAATTGTTTACCAACCCACAAAGAAGTAACATGAATATGTGCATCAAAAAAATCAGATTTTCCAGTTATGAAATGATGACACAGTCTTGAAAAAGAAACGGTGTCATTGCTGTTTGTCATCTAGATCAACAATTTGGATGAGAATGTACAAGGCATGATCAGGAGGTTTGCAGATGACGCTAAAATGGGTGGTATAATAGGCGCTAAAATAGGACAGTGAGGACGGTTATCAAAAATTGCAGCAGGATCTTGATCAGCACGGGTAGCACAGTGGTTAGCACATTTGCTTCACAGCTCCGATTCGCGACTCGGGTCACTGTCTGTGTGGAGTCTGCACATTCTTCCCGTGTCTGTGTGGGTTTCCTCCGGGTGCTCTGGTTTCCTCCCGCAGTCCAAAGATGTGCAGGTGAGGTGGAATGGCCATGATAAATTGCCCTTAGTGTCCAAAAAGGTTAGGTGAGGTTACGGGGACAGGATGGAGCTGTGGGCTTAAGTGGTGCTCTTGCTAAGGGCTGGTGCAGACTCGATGGGTCGAATGGCCTCCTTCTGCACTGTAAACTCTATGATTCTGTGAGCTGGGGAAGTGGGCCAAGAAATGGCAAATGGAGTTCAATACAGATAAGGGTGAGGCGTTGCATTTTGGAAAGTCAAATCAAGGTATGACTTTCAGGATGAATGGTAGGACCTTAAGGAATATCCTGAAACAGAGGGACCTTGGAGTTCAGGTGCATGGTTCTCTAAAGGTGGAGTCACAGGTAGATAGGGCAGCGAAGAAGGCTTTTGGCATAATAATAATAATATTTATTGTCACAAGTAGGCTTACATTAACGCTGCAATGAAATGACTGTGAAAAGCCCCCAGTTGCCACATTTCGGCACCTGTTCGGGTACACAGAGGGAGAATTCAGAATGTCCAAATTACCTAATAGCACGTCTTTCGGGACTTGTGGGAGGAAACCGGAGTGCCGGAGGAAACCCACACAGACACGGAGAGAATATGCAGATTCCGCACAGACAGTGACCCAAGCCGGGCAGGATTTTCTATGAAGCATACTCTTATATTACACTGAAATGCCAATGTAAATTATGCACCCATAGCTTCAAAATGGAGCTTGAAAACAAATATTCTGACTCAGGGCCATAACTGTAACACCCTTGGTTAATGAGATGGACAGATTGGTAGCAGATGCAATTTGATCTAACTAATTGCGAGGTATTATGTTTTGGGAGAAAATATCAAGGATTGAAGGAATGTTGACCCCTCCCGAAGTCAGGGAACCATAGTCCAGTTACAATACCTCAACTGCCTAGATAAAAAGTAGCTACACTAACACAGGTCTGCAATCTAATGGTCTGTAAGACTAAATCCCACAAGCAGTGAGTGCAGTTGTTTTAAGATTAAACCATCGCAATTTGTAGAAATGTGCATTTTATTCTGAATTATTTCTCACCTGCATAACTTTCTGTTGTATCTCTTCAAGTTGAGTACGTTTATTCCGCTGTCTGCAGACCTCTTGATATCTAGTATATTGTTCTCGTAGAGAATCCAGTAGTTTCACTACTTTGGGCTGAGCTAACAATTCGTCATCCATTGGGGACCATGACATACCTCCTTCTAACCCATTAAAGCGGCGCTGCTGCAATTCCGATAGTAGTTCATGACCTTTGGGGTAATTACATAAAATATTTCAGAATCAATTCACAATTCAATCTTTTATAGATGTGCCAATGGTGCAACAATTTATTACTTCAAAACTGAAACAGGCAGCTTTGAAACAGACAGGTGTTAATAGGCATCTGTTTGATCAAAGGGAGGAACGGAACCAGCATATAAATACTGTAGCTACAAAAGCAGATCATAGGCGGGGAATTCTGCAGTACTCACTTCCCAATTCCTCAAAGCCTGTCCACCATTTGGAAAGTACAAGTCAGGAGTGAGATGGAACATGCTTAACGTGGATGAGTGGAACTCCGCCCAATGCTCAAGCCTGCTTGATAGCCACCCCTGCACCACCTAAAACATGCATTCCCTCCAATACTGACACAGTGGCAGCAGTACGTACCACATACAACATAGAACATTACAGCATAGTACAGGCCCTTCGGCCCTCGATGTAGCGCTGACCTGTGAAACCACTCTAAAGCCCATCTACACCATTCCCTTATCATCCATATGTTTATCCAATGACCATTTAAATGCCCTTAATGTTGGCGAGTCCACTACTGTTGCAGGCAGGGCATTTCACACCCTTACTACTCTGAGTAAAGAACCTACCTCTGACATCTGTCCTATATCTATCTCCCCTCAATTTAAAGCTATGTCCCCTCGTGCTCGCCATCACTATCTGAGGAAAAAGGCTCTCACTGTCCACCCTATCTAATCATCTGATCATCTTGTATGCCTCAATTAAGTCACTTCTGGACTAGCCAGCAATGCCAACATCCCATGAAAAAAACGTTTTAAAAAAGTATTTTCTCATGCATAGATTATGCCCTTGTAAGCACAATGATTTCTGCTTTTTGTGCATCATTCAAACACTACAATAAATCTACTTAATGACGTCTTGATGTTGTGAAACCTCCCACTACTGAGATAATGTACAGACTGTCCTAAGGGACCTAAAAGAAGAATGACGCTTTATCGTTGAATTCCAAACTAAAGAAGCAGTTATTTGTGATCAGCACGTTATCTAGGACATGAAGTAACAGTACAATTCAAATAACATTTGTATTTGTGTTCATATTGCATTATGAAAATGCCCTGTTTATGCGATAGAAAGTTTCAGACATCAACAAAAAATAAGTTAGTCCATTCTCCTACAAAAAGAGGGGTGATAGTGAAGTTTAGGTCAGAGCACAAAAAAGATAGTGAGTCTCATCTAAAATAAAGCCCAATAAACATGCCAGCAATGTTGAGCATCTATCAACATCCTGGGGAATACCACTGATCAGAAACATAACTGGTACAACCACATAAATACCATGGCTACTAGAGCAGGCCAGAGACTGGGAGTTCTGCATTGACCAACTCACCTCCTATCTCCACAAAGTCTGTCTACCATCTACAAGGGACAATTTAGGAGCGTGATGGAATACACTCCACTTGCCTGGACGAACGTGGCTCCAACAACACTCAGGAAGTTGGACACCATCCAGGAAAAAGTAGCATCCTAGATCGACCACATTATAGACCAAAGTTTGGCCACAGAGGTGCCAATGCAAACTATACACAAGATCTACTGCAACAACTAACCAAGACTTTCTCAACAGCAGCTTCCAAATCCATTATCGCTACTACCTGGAAGGTCAAGGGCAGCATCAGCACCTGCAAGTTCCCTCCCAAGTCACACAACCACCTGACTTGGAACCATATCACCACTCTTCCAGTGTCACTGGATCAAAATTTTAAAACTCCCTCCCTAAAAGCATTGTGGGACTCCAGCTGTTCAAGCAGGGAGCTCACCACCACCTTCACATGGGCATGTAGGGATGGGGAGTAAATGCTGGCCTTGCCAATGACATCCAAATAAAAAATTAAATGCAAAGGAATTTGGTTGGTAAGTCTTTGAATACAGAAAAGGCACACCTTGTTCCATTAAAAATGATTATGGAGAGTAAAAGAAAACATTTGCAATCATACAGCAGCTTTCACAGCCTTAACACGTTCATAGCGTTTTACAGCAAATAAAATACTTTTAAAGTGCAGTCACAATTACAGGCCTAGATTTTCATCCCTGTATAGGTTGAGAGATAAAAATAATCGCACATGGGTTGGATTTTCAGTTGCTGGATTTTCAGCCAGAGAAAATGGGCGAGGTACTAAATGAATACTTTGCATCAGTATTCACCAAAGAGAAGGAATTGATGGATGTTGAGTTTGGAGAAGGGCGTGGAGATAGCCTGGGTCACATTGAGATCCAAAAAGATGAGGGGCAGTATTCTCCGCTCCCGATAAAAATCGGGATGGCTGTCGTGAAATCGGCCGAGGTTCACAACGGCCTCGGGGCCCGCTCCCCGCACCTATTTCACCTCCACCCGGGGGGCTAGGAGCGGGCCTCCGTCTTTCCCGGCCGTGACCTCGTCGCGCCGGAAATGACGCGCAAAACGGCGCATTTGGGTGGTCATCCGCGCATGCGCGGGTTGCTGGTTCCAACCCGCGCATGCGCGGACGACTTCTTCGCGCCGACAGCGCAAACTGCACATGCTCGGTGGCCGTCTTTCTCCTCGGCCGCCCGGCAAGATGTGGCGGCTTGATCTTGCTGGGCGGCGGAGGGGAAAGAGTGCGTCTGCTTTGGACGCTGGCCCGACGATCGGTGGGCACTGATCGCGGGCCTGTCCCCTCCAGAGCACAGTCGTGGTGCTCCCGTGCCAATCGGGGCCCCTAGATGCCCCAAACGGGCATCTGGCACCCGTTTCACGAATGCAGCAACCAGGTGTGGTTGCTGCCGTGGTGAAACGGGCGTGAAGGGCCAGCCGCTCGGCCCATCGGGCTCGGAGAATCGGCGTTCGCCGTGAAAAACGGCGAGCGCCGATTTTTCTGAGCCCGGGGGGGGGGGGGGGGGGGGGTCAAAAATGTCGGGAGGCTTTCCCGCGATTCTCCCACGCCGTTTGGGGAGCGGAGAATTCCGCCCGAGGTGTTAGGCTTCTTGAAAAATATTACGGTAGATAAGTCCCCAGGGCCTGATGGGATCTACCCCAGAATACTGAAGGAGGCAAGAGAGGAAATTGCTGAGGCCTTGACAGAAATCTTTGGATCCTCACTGTCTTCAGGTGATGTCCCAGAGGACTGGAGAATAGCCAATATTGTTCCTTAGTTTAAGAAGAGTAGCAAGGATAATCCAGGGAACTACCGGCCGGTGAGCCTTACGTCAGTGGTAGGGAAATTACTAGAGAGAATTCTTGGAGACTGGAACTACTCCCATCTGGAAGCAAATGGACGTATTAGCGAGAGGCAGCACGGTTTTGTGAAGGGGAGGTCGTGTCTCACTAACATGATAACGTTTTTCGAGGAGGTCACAAAGATGATTGATGGAAGAGGACAGTGGATGTTGTCTATATGGACTTCAGTAAGGCCTTTGACAAGGTTCCTCATGGCAGACTGATACAAAAGATGAAGTCACACGGGATCAGAGGTGAGCTGGCAAGATGGATACAGAACGGGGTAGGTCATAGAAGACAGAGAGTAGCAATGGAAGGGTGCTTTTCTGATTGGAGGGCTGTGACTAGTGGTGTTCCGCAGGGATTAGTGCTGGGACCTTTGCTGTTCGTAGTATATATAAATGATTTGGAGGAAGGACTTCCGGTGGTGGCGATGACGTAGGAAGCCACACATTTGGGAGCTCCCATTTTAAACGGACTTTTCGGCTCTTTTTAGAGCCCAAAACGGAAAATTTTCGACGTCTCCTGATGGGAGAAGGTGTGCTGATCGACTTTCCCCGCAGTCCATGACTCAAACTCGGAGTGGAAAGGGGGAAAAAACGGCAGCAGCTCCCGAGTAAAAACGGGGGAAGGAATCCAAGATGGCGGCCGACGGAGCTCCAGAGGAGCGGAAGCAGTGGGCCCTGGAGCAACAAGCTGCTCTCCTGCGCTGTTTTGCAGACTTCAAGGCTGAGGTATTGAGCTCTCTGCAGGAAACAAACAGAAGGCTCTCGGAGATTCAGACGACCCAGGGTGCTGCCATCAAGGAGTTGCAGACGCAGGCCACTGAATGAGAGGAGGAGGCCGGGATCCTCGTGAGTAAGGTGGAGGGACACGAGGCACTCCACAAGAAGTGGCAGGAACGCTTTGAGGAGCTTTATCACCGCATGAGGCGGAAAAATCTGCGGATCTTGGGCCTTGCGGAGGGGCTGGAGGGGTCAGACCTGACAACCTACATGGCTACGATGCTGAACTCGCTAGTGGGGGCCGGGTCCTTCCATCTGCCCTTGGAGCTGGAGGGAGCACACAGAGTACTGGCCAGGAGGCCTAAGGAGAATGAACCCCCGCGTGCGGTGCTGGTGAGGTTCCACCGGTTCAGTGATCGGGAGTGTGTGCTGCGCTGGGCCAAGAAGGTGAAGAGCAGCAATTGGGAAAATGGGGTAGTACGGATCTACCAGGATTGGAGTGCGGAGGTGGCTAAGCGGCGGTCCGGATTTAATCGGACGAAAGAGGTGCTTTACAGGAAAAATATAAAGTTCGGAATGTTGCAGCCCGCGCTCCTGTGGGTAACTTATTCGGACCGACATTATTATTTCGATTCCCCAGAGGAGACGTGGGCCTTCGTGCGGACGGAGAAACTGGACTTGAACTAGGGGTTGGGGGGGTCGGTTGTAATGCTTTCTTGCTGGTTTCTGCTGTTGCTGTGTTCTCTTTTATTTTACTTTTGCAATTATGATATGGTTATTTATGGGGGTGTTGTTCTGTTATGTTTTCTTTTTGCTGTGGGGCATTGTTTGAGTTTTGTATCTTGCGGGGAGGATTGGTGGGGTTTGTTGTATTCTATGTCGGGTTGGGGGGATGGAGTGGGGCTGGTATTTGGGAGCTGCGTCAGAAGGATGTGGTGGGGCAGTGCAAAAGCGCGGGCTTTCCTCTGGTTTCCCGCGGTGCGGGGCTGGGGGGTGGAGACGATGACGGGGGGAGGCGGGGCCTTAACTGGTTCTTCCCCGCGCTGGAGCGGTGCCTGGAGGAGGGATAGATTGGGGGAGGATCCCACTTTGGGAGGGGTCGGGTTATTGGCGGGAGTTTCCGGGGTCAGCAGAAGTTAGCTGACACACGGAAGTACAATGGAGGACGGTTCGCGGCTAGGAGGGTTCCTAGCCTGAGGGGGGGGGGGGGGGGGGGGGGGGGGGAGGGAGGGGAGGAAAGGGGAATACCGGGTTGCTGCTGGTAGGGTCAGGAAGGAGCTGGTGGGGGCTGGGGGGACAGAGGTGAGGTGTTGTCGCTGTGGGGACTGGGTCGGGCAGGGGGTGCTGGCCTGGGGCGGGCAGTCGACGGGCTATGGCTAGTCGACGGGGGAGGGGGGGGCGGGACGCCCTCTGATTCGGTTGGTCACCTGGAATGCGAGAGGATTGAATGGGCCGGTGAAGCGGTCGAGGGTACTTGCTCATCTGAAGGGGCTAAAGGCAGATGTGGCAATGCTTCAGGAGACCCACCTGAAGGTGGCGGACCAGGTCCGTCTGAGGAAGGGATGGGTGGGGCAGGTTTTCCACTCTGGGTTGGATGTGAAGAACCAGGGAGTGGCGATTCTGGTGGGGAAAAATGTGTTGTTTGAGGCATCGGAGGTGGTGGCAGATAAGGGGGGTAGGTTTGTTATGGTAAGGGGCAGGCTGCAAGGAGAGAAGGTGGTATTTGCTAGTGTGTATGCCCCAAATTGGGACGATGTGGGCTTTATGAGGCGTATGTCGGGACGGGTGGCGGATCTGGAGGCGGGAGGTCTGATCATGGGTGGGGGGGGACTTTAATACGGGGTTGGATCCTTCACTGGATCGGTTCAGCTCTAGGACAGGTAGGAGGCCGACGGCGGCCAAGGTACTGAGAGGGTTTATGGACCAGATGGGTGGGGTGGATCCATGGAGGTTTGTGAGGCCGAGGGCACGCGAGTACTCTTTCTTCTCCCACGTACATAGGGTCTACTCTCGGATAGACTTCTTCGTGGTGAGTAGGGGACTGATTCCGAGAGTGGAGGAAGCCGAGTATTCGGCCATTGCAATCTCCGACCACGCTCTGCATTGGATAGAGTTGGAGATGGGGGAGGTGCGGGACCAGCGCCCGTTGTGGCGGTTGGATGTGGGGTTGTTGGCGGAGGAGGAGGTGTGTAGGAGGGTCCGGGCAAGTATTGAGGGGTACCTCGAGGTGAATGATACGGGAGAGGTTCAGGTGGGGGTGGTCTGGGAAGCCCTGAAGGCAGTGATTCGTGGGGAGCTGAAATCCATCCGGGCACACAGGGAGAGGACCGAGAGGAGTGAGAGGGATAGATTGGTGGGAAAGATGCTGGAGGTAGACAGGAGGTACGCAAAGGCACCAGAGGAGGGACTGTTGGGGGAGAGGCGCAGCCTGCAGGCTAAATTTGATTTGCTGACCACTAGAAAGGCGGAGGCACAGTGGAGGAAGGCACAAGGGGCAGTGTACGAACATGGTGAAAAGGCGAGTAGGATGCTGACTCATCAGCTCCGCAAGCGGGATGCGGCTAAGGAAATTGCAGGAGTGAGAGACAAGAGTGGGAATGTGGTGCGGAAGGGGGTAGAGGTGAATGAGGTCTTCAAGGACTTTTACGGGGAACTGTACTGGTCGAGCCAACGGGGGAGAGGAGGGGAATGGAGAGGTTCCTCGACGGGCTTTCTTTCCCGAAGGTGCAGGAGGAGCAGGTGGAGGGGTTGGGTGCGCCGATTGAGCTGGAGGAGCTAGTTAAGGGGATCGGGCAGATGCAGTCAGGGAAGGCACCGGGGCCGGATGGGTTCCCGGTGGAATTTTATAAAAAGTTTATGGACCTAGTGGGCCCCTTGCTGGTGCGGACACTTAATGAAGCGTGGGAAGGGGGACTTTGCCCCCGACGATGTTGCGGGCGCTGATCTCGTTAATTTTAAAGAGGGACAAGGACTCCCAGCAGTGTGGTTCATACAGGCCCATATCTCTCCTCAACGTAGATGCCAAGGTGCTGGCAAAAATCCTGGCCACCAGGATAGAGGCCAGGGGTTGTGCACGAGGACTAGACAGGTTTTGTGAAGGGAAGACAGCTGAACACGAATGTGCAGAGGTTGTTGAATGTCATCATGATGCCGGCGATTGAGGGGGAGGCAGAGATAGTGGTGGCGCTGGATGCGGAGAAGGCCTTCGATAAAGTGGAGTGGGGGTACCTATGGGAGGTGTTGGGGAGGTTTGGATTTGGTGAAGGGTTCATTAGATGGGTAAGGCTGCTATATGAGGCCCCGATGGCGTGCGTGGCCACGAATGGGGGGAGGTCGGAGTACTTCCGGCTTTACCGAGGGACCAGGCAGGGTTGCCCCCTGTCCCCCTTGTTGTTTGCACTGGCAATCAAGCCGCTGGCGATGGCGTTGAGGGATTCAGAGAGGTGGAGAGGTTTGGTGCGAGGTGGGGAGGAACATAGGGTGTTGTTGTATGCCGATGACCTGTTACTGTATGTGGCGGACCCGGTGGGAGGGATGCCGGGGGTGATGGAGCTGCTAGCTGAGTTTGGGACCTTTTCAGGTAATAAACTAAATTTAGGCAAGAGTGAGGTGTTTGTGGTGCACCCTGGAGACCAGGAGGAAGGAATTGGTAGGCTCCCGCTTAGGCGGGCAGGGGAGAGCTTTACGTACCTGGGGGTGCAGGTGGCCAGGGACTGGGGGACTCTCCACAAACATAATTTCACTAGGCTTGTAGATCAGATGGAGGAGGAGTTCAAGAGGTGGGACATGCTGCCATTGTCGTTGGCGGGGAGGGTGCAGTCCGTCAAAACGACGGTGCTTCCGAGGTTCTTGTTCCTCTTTCAGTGCCTGCCCATCTTTATCCCCAGGGCCTTCTTTTGGAGAGTGACTAGCAGTATTTTGAGCTTTGTGTGGGCACATGGGACTCCGAGAGTGAAGAGGGTGTTCCTGGAGCGAGGGAGGGATAGAGGCGGGCTGGCGCTGCCCAACCTTCTGGGGTACTATTGGGCGGCCAATGTGTCAATGGTGCGTAAATGGGTGATGGAGGGGGGAGGGGCGGCGTGAAAAATAATGGAGATGGCATCATGTAGAGGTATGAGCCTGGGTGCCATGGTAACGGCGCCGTTGCCGCTCTTCCCTAAGAGGTTTACCATGAGCCCGGCGGTGGCGGCGACCCTAAGAATCTGGGGACAGTGGAGACGGCATCGGGGGGAAACAGGGGGCTCGATGGAGGCTCCATTGGGTGGCAATCATCAGTTTATCCCAGGGAACAGGGATGGGGGATTTAGGGGGTGGCAGAGGGTGGGCATCAGGAAATTGAGGGACCTGTTTATTGGCGGGAGGTTTGCGGGCCTGGGGGAACTGGAAGATAAATTTGGGCTTCCCCAAGGGAACATGTTCAGATACTTGCATGTAAAGGCGTTTGCTAGGCGACAGGTAGAGGGATTCCCTTTGCTGCCCACGCGGGGGACGATGGACAGAGTGCTTTCGGGGGTGTGGATCGGAGAGGGGAAGGTGTCTGACATCTATAAGGTAATGCAGAAGGTGGAGGAGTCATCAGTGGAGGAGCTGAAGGCTAAATGGGAGGAGGAACCCGGGGAGCAGATAGAGGACGGAACTTGGGCGGATGCCTTGGAGAGAGTCAACTCTTCCTCCTCATGTGCGAGGCTCAGTCTCATCCAATTTAAGGTGCTGCACCGGGCCCACATGTCCGGGACTAGGATAAGTAGGTTCTTTGGGAGTGAGGACAGGTGCACCAGATGTTCGGGGAGTCCAGCGAACCACGCCCATATGTTTTGGGCATGCCCAGCACTGGAAGAATTCTGGAAGGGGGTGGCGGGGACGGTGTCGAGGGTGGTTGGATCCAGGGTCAAACCAGGGTGGGGACTCGCGATCTTTGGAGTTGCGGTAGAGCCGGGAGTGCAGGAGGCGAAAGAGGCCGGTGTCCTGGCCTTTGCGTCCCTAGTAGCCCGACGAAGGATCTTGCTACAGTGGAAGGATGCGAGGCCCCCAAGTGTGGAGACCTGGATCAGTGACATGGCGGGATTTATAAAACTGGAAAGGGTCAAATTTGCCCTGAGAGGATCAACACAAGGGTTCTATAAACGATGGCAGCCTTTTCTGGACTTCCTGGCTCAAAGATAGGTATCTTAGTCAATAGCAGCAGCAACCCGGGGGGGGGGGGGGGGGGGGGGTTCCTTATTGTAGTTTCTATTATGTAACTTAATATTGTGTTAATTTGCGTTGTTGTCAAAATGCTGTGTTGTTCATGTAGGTGGGGCGAATGTTTATGATTGCTAATATTGTTATTTTTGGTATTTTATTATGGTTTGTTGTTGTATAAATTCAAAATTTTTCAATAAACATTATTTTTTTTAAATGATTTGGAGGAAAATGTAACTGGTCTGATTAGTAAGTTTGCAGACGACACAAAGGTTGGTGGAATTGTGGATAGCGATAAGGACTGTCAGAGGATACAGCAGGATTTAGATCATTTGGAGACTTGGGCGGAGAGATGGCATATGGAGTTTAATCTGGACAAATGTGAGGCTATGCATTTTGGAAGGTCGAATGCAGGTAGGGAATATACAGTGAATGGTAGAACCCTCAAGAGTACTGACAGTCAGAGAGATCTAGGTGTACAGGTCCACAGGTCACTGAAAGGGGCAACACAGGTGGAGAAGGTAGTCAAGAAGGCATATGGCATGCTTGCCTTCATTGGCCGGGGCATTGAGTATAAAAATTGGCAAGTCATTTTGCAGCTGTACAGAACCTTAGTTGGGCCACACTTGGAGTATCGTGTTCAATTCTGGTCGCCACACTACCAGAAGGATGTGGAGGACGAGAAGGATAGAGAGGATGCAGAAGAGATTTACCAGGATGTTGCCTGGTATGGAGGGCATTAGCTTTGAGGAGAGGTTGAATAAACTTGGTTTGTTCTCACTGGAACAAAGGAGGTTGAGGGGCAACCTGATAGAGGTCTACAAAATTATGAGGGGCATAGATAGGGTGGATAATCAGAGACTTTTTCCCAGGGCAGAGGAGTCAATCACTAGGTGGCATAGGTTTGAGGAGCGAGGGGCAAGGTTTAGAGATGTACGAGGCAGGTTTTTTTTACACAGTGGGTAGTGGGTGCCTGGAACTCGCTGCCGGAGGAGGTGGTGGAATCAGGGACGATAGTGACGTTTAAGGGGCATCTTGACAAATACATGAATAGGATGGGAATAGAGTGATACGGACCCCGGAAGTGTAGAAGATTTTAGTTTAGACGAGCAGCATGGTCGGCACAGGCTTGGAGGGCTGAAGGGCCTGTTCCTGTGCTGTATTTTTCTTTGTTCTTTGTTCTAAACAGACGTCAGGGCAGGCGACCCCGGAATGAAAGTGCAGGCTGCTGGGAGCAGATATGAGCTGGGTGCAAGGCCTGCCTGTGTCTCAGCACTGTGCTTAAATAAAAATAATTAATCACAGAACATTCCTCCAGCACTCACCATCCTCACACACTCCCTATGTCCACCTATGCCACCCATTCTCCCCACTCATCCCTCATGGCACCTATATCCTCTGTACCAAATTAGTGCCCCTCTAAACAATCCCTACAGCATTCCATGTTTCCATGCCAACTTAGTGCTAACTCATACCCATAACCCACCATCCTTTATCCTTACCCCCTCCATGCCAACTCACCTAGTATCCTTGGACAGTTCACTGACAATTCTGACACTTACTGGATAGCTGACTCTTCCTGGACAGTTCTGGCACTTTCTGGATACCTTTGACAGGTTTTCGACTCCTTATCAGTTCCGTGACAACTTCTTGACAGCTTAACAATGTCAATGATTTTGTGCGTAAAAAGTGCATACTGTATTAATGTTCACTTTTAACTAACCCAAAGGATACCTTACCTCTCCCAAAGGGGTACCTTACCTCTACAAAGGTGCACCCAAGCTATCCAAAGAATCCACCAAGTTCAGACCTCCTCGTACCGGCTGTATTCAGCACAATCTAAATTTCATACTCCCTGTTCTTCCAAGAACCCACTTCAGTGGGGCAGCTGGTGATTTAAATGGCCAGCTGCCTTCACGATTTGTGAATCCTAGCCCGACTCCAGTCCTGCCCCATGCAGAAGGAAAATGTTGGGTTCAAGGGACGGGATTTAAAATTTTAAGTCATTTCCGAAATTGTCACCATGATGGAGAGCCTCTCCAAGCCGTAATATAGGAAATGCAACAGCCAACTTGAACACATCAAGATCCCACAAAGAGAAAGGTGATAATGACCAGATGAATCTGTTTTTATGTTGGTTGATTGAGGAATAAATATTGACCACAACACTGGGAGTAACTCCCCTGCTCTAAACTGCGAGTAACTCCTCTCTCTTCTCCAAAATAGTGTCTTTTATGCTCCAAGAGAGTAGGTGGGCACTCAGTTTAGCTTCTCACTTGAAAGGTGGTATTTCTAATAATCTAGCATCCCCTCAGCACTAAAACGGAGTGTCAATCTAAACTTTTGTGCATAAGCACCAAAACCTTTTGTAGTGGCAAAAGTGCTACTCAATGAACCATAGCTTACACCTGATAAAACTTTTCATGACCTTGGTTATTCTATGTCTGCTGGAAAGTTGCACAAGGAAACAACTGAGCAGAATAGATTTTTATTTCATTCTAAGTATGGAACATAACATATCCAGTATTGGAATGGAATACAGCATACAAGTGGCAACACTGGACAAGAGGTTTATGTTCAAACTTTATTCAATGTTAGCAGGTGCATGAAGCCTAGATACTAAAAACAGAAAACAATGGTAAAACTCAGCAGGCTTGGCTGCATCTGAGAAGAGAGAAGCAGAGTCAAAGTTTTGGTCCATATGATCCTAATTTCTTCTCTTGGCGAACAGCAGCAAAACAGTACTGCCTGTCGGAATCATAAATGGGGAAACTGGACTAGACATTGCCAGAACATGGAATCATGTGTTCTGCCAATTTGTGACAGTGGCCGATTCACATACTTTTGGACGCTAAATGAACTGTTTAATTGCCAAAAAAGTGGGGATGCACAAAAAAATGTCACTGTACTTGATATGATAACTGTGGTCATCAATACTTGTGCATGAAAAAGAAGGCTCTTCTTTTAAAAATCGGAACATTCCAGTCTCACAAAATTATCTCAATTGTAATACATAAAAAGTGGCACTGATATTCAAGTTGGCATCCTATACATAAACAATCAAAAACAGATGAACAGATAAAGCTAGGATCAAATTTTGCAGAACCAATCAGTTTATCAAGTTTATTGTATCATTAAATTTAGTATTTTCTATGGCAGTTAATTTTTTGAAGACTTAATACTCGTTTAAAAAAAATCACCTGTTTGCAAAACCGTTTCTGGATCCACGGAAGGAAGAAAACTGTATTCCACCGGCCTATCAATGTAAACAAAAAGTGAATCTTTCTAGATGTCATACAAGATGCAAAACTAAATCACAGACAGTAGTTTCAGAACATAAAAATAAAAATTGGATAGCCAAACATTTCAAAAGGGTTGAGATAGCACATTACTGCAAAATACTTAGTTTGCCCTTGGATATCTGTGCATTGTGCAACCCCATCTGGTGGCACTAATAGGTACTTATATTATCTTATGCATAACTTTTAACAATTTAAATTTACATGGCATATTTAACGTGATGAAATGCCCCAAGGGATTGCACAGGAGTATTAGAAAACAAAGTACATCACACATAAGGACATTAGGTCAGAAGACCAAAAGCTTTGTCAAAGGGTTAGATTTTAAGAAGCGTCTTCAAGGAGAAATGTGAAGTAGAGAGCCGGAGTGGTGTAAGGAGACAGTTTCAAAGCATGGGGCCCAGGCAACTGAAGGCACCACAACTAATGGTGGAGCAATTATTTCAGAAAATCCAGAAGAGGCCAGAATTAGACGATTGTGGAGACCTCAGGGGGCTGAGTTATCTTTACTATTCGATGGGCATGATCTACCAGCCATGTTACACCCGAAAGTCAGCGCAGTGTGGCGCTGCCATTTAAAAATGCTGTCCTGCTCTCAACCCGCATCGAGTTCCGGTGAGCGGAGCTCTTCGTTGCAGGAAACGGGATTGAGTGCAACCTCGGCAGGGCACCTGCTTCCGAGACCCCCAATTTACCCGAATGGCCGTTTGATAGCAAGCTGTTTCCCGGCGCTCCGAGCGGCTGGAAACATCCAGTTAGTCGCTCGCTATGGGACGCTATGGGACTTCGCCTAATGTAAACTAATCATACAACAAGGATTGGTAAAACAATAATGAGTTAATTATTCAAAGATAGGACTATATACTAGCAGTTACCTGTGAGACTGTGGCAAGCACATCTGATTTCTACTGTAGATGGAGTTGAATATCATGGGGCAAAAACTTTGTATGCACGCACATGCACGCAAATCAGGAGGAGCAAGCTCAGTGGTTCAAATGGTCTACTCCTTCGGTTTCGTGTGTGTGTGTGTGTGTGTGTGTGTATGTGTGTGTGCGCATGGAAACTATGCCATGATACTACAGCACCATAGGAGTAGTCCATTTGACGCATTGAGCTTTCTCCTCCTTTAATACTATCATGGCTAATCTTGGGCTTCAACTTCATCTTTCCACCTGTTACCCATTTCTGCTAGTTCCCTACGAGACCAAAAATCTGTCTATTCCAGACATACATTCTATTAAATGTATTCAATGAAAGATATCCACAATCCTGTGCTGAGGTATAAGTGATGGACAGCAGTTTAAGATATGCCCCTTAAAGGTCGGTGTACATCATTTCACAATGTCCTTTTTTTAAAAAACTAAGTGGTTTACCCTCAAAAAATCAAGCTATTTACATGTCAGCAAAAGAAAGCAACGTTGTGACTGAATAAACCATTATATAACTCAATAGATTTACAAGTCTCTGAAACAAATCGGCAGTTTGGTTATTCATCCAGACTTAGTTATGATTATCTTGGTTTTTAGGCATGTGCAAGGCTGTTACATCTGCTTGTGGCTTCTCATTATGTTGAATCATGTGGTGCATTCTTTACTTTCTGTATTGGTGCTTCCAGTGTCCTCTGGCGCTACATGCTTTGCATACAGCATTATAAGATGGGCATTTTCAGGATGCATATATGAGCCTGCACCACCTGCATTGCTTACTAGGCTTGCCTGTACTGGACAATGGTGAATGATTTACACAAAGCCTGTGGACTCCGTCTACCCAGTAGTATGGCTTCATGCTAGCGTACACTTTGCAGTAGAGCTTTCATGCCGTAACCTTTGGGTTGGTCCAAGAGGTCTTTTTGAAATGCTTTTATCGGGATAGATGCTGTCACAAGCTCGATTATTCTGTCGGATAGCTCTGACACCATACAGTCGCAATCTCGCATGTACTAATTAACTGGTCAACAGTCTTTGTCGGTTGTTGCTTGTAATGTTCTTTGATTGGGCTGATGTGCAATCTCGATATTGCCGTGTGAACAAAGAACATTCGACTTGGTTTTATAAACAAAGTTATTTATTACTAACACTGCACTAACGAGTAATTAAAATGTCTAAGGTGAATAAGTTGAAAATAAATGTCTAACACTAACTTACACTAAGATACTGCAGAGCTATTCTAATATGCGACTGCTATCAACTCCTTACAAACACCTTCTGATGGAACACATGGTACATCCGGGTCCTGTGCCTGTCTACTCACCCCACCTGCTGGTCGGATGCTAGAACTACAACAGTAAAACATATGATGATGATTTACTCATGCTATATACAGATGATAGTCTACCTATCATCACTGATTAAAACACAAATTCCTTACGATGTATTTGGAAGTTGAGCTTCACTGATCTTCTCGGCTTGACCATATTTTATCGAGATTTTTAATATGTCGGACAGACCTGACATGATCAATTTGTAGCACTTTTATGGCTTAGATATCTGGTTCAGAAAACATTGTTCTACATGTTGATAGAAAAAAAATTCAGACAGAAGGTTTGTGTCTTCCAACTGAGTTTTTGAAATGTTTTGGTCATCTTGTGGCTTTTTGTTGGATTATTATGACTATCTGGAATATAATAGCTTTCTATGCTTTTAGACAGCCCCAAAGCACTTGGAATGGCTTCCTGAGTTACAGTGTATTCTGTGGCCACCACCTCAGGTAGTCATAGATTGTCGCTTGATTGCAATGTTGACACGATTGAGCTCAGTTTCTGCCTTTCCCAGGCTTGAAGCTCTGCCTACAAAACAGTGATTTTCTTTGCACAAATAGGAACTGCAATGAAAAAAGACTTTGTCCAAGCTTCATGGCTATTGGGAACTGATCCTGGAATAGATTGTTCTTTATTAGTCCAGCATGGTGTGTTTTAATCAGCTCTAACCTCCTGTGGGGAGAGCAAGCAGTAAGATGGATTCCTCGGTCTATGGAGTTCTGTTTAAAAGTAGAACCCTTGGATTTATCCTTTTAATGTCTGTTCCTGCACAAACTTCACAGCAGGCAGACTTGCACTGATTAAAGGTTCCCAAATTTGAATAATTCTACTCTGACCCAGTGCCTGCAGACTGGAGTTATATCCCAGAATTAACGTAAAGTGTGTCAGATTTGCACAGGGCTGCAGGATCACTAACACACCAAGTTCGTACTTAAGTTAGTTGCTTAACTATCACACCAGTTACTCTTCTGCAAGAGAAAAGGCTATGTTAAGACCGCAGCAGATGTTATTGCTGAGCATGCCAGATTCCAGATGACAGATTACTGATTATCAACTTTTTTTATCTATTCTGAAAAAAGAAGGAAAAACTACTGACTCCAAAAGCATAGAACCCCAGTAACACCTTTAGGATTAAAAAAATTAAACAATTTATTTAAAAACCTTGAGCACATAAGATTAAAGTTACACTGTTAAAACAATTTTAGAGAACAACCCTCAAAAAACGCATTGGTCAAAAATACATCCATGAACTATGTTCTTGGCATAAACCCCCTTATAGATTAACTGTAAAAATACAGTATTATTATCCAAATCATAGAATTGTTTCCGCTTGAGTAAAGGTATGCCACAGAACTTCTCAAACACTTACACTCCGATGAGGAAATTCAAAAACAAGGTTCAGAAACAAACTGGTTTTGTGAAAACAAAGACTTTTCTGGCTTGAAATTGGATAATTGCCTCAAAATCAAAACGTTCACACCTTCACAGAACTTAGAACTCGACTTCAGGACATTTCCCCACATAGCGACCACAATTCAGCTAAACATCTTTCCTTGAATACTTTTTGTGCTTTCATCACAAGTTTCATTGTCCTGAAACACCTATTTTGTTTTCCTCTTGCCTCTACTTTCACGTCAATAATATTTAATATGTCTTCCCTGTTTACTCTAATTATTCCCTTATTTCCCCTTCATTTTATTTTTGCCATTACATTTTAATACTTGGATAATTTGTGGACATGAGTCTTGTGGACATGGGGCTGGTTTAGCTCACTGGGCTAAATCGCTGGCTTTTAAAGCAAACCAAGCAAGCCTGCAGCACGGTTCGATTCCCGTACCAGCCTCCCCGGACAGGCGCCGGAATGTGGCGACTAGGGGCTTTTCACAGTAACTTCATTGAAGCCTACTCGTGACAATAAGCAATTTTCATTCATTTTTTCATTTCATTAAGGCAGCTTGTATCTTTAATTCAAGCAGAAGAAAGCAGTAGCCTGTGCGTTTAATTCAAACCGAAGGATTCCAAAGGCTGTGCTGATTTAAATTGATGATTGCAGACTGGCCGGCATCAGTGCTGACTCAGTGTGATTGATTTGGCTGATGGCCAATGAATTTGGCCCAAAAGACTGTGCTCTGCTTAGTAACGGGTGGTGATTGAGTCTTATCCCACTAAAATGGTTCAGAGATCTTAGGAGCTTTCAGTTTCATTTTGGAAACATGGAGGTTAAGAGCTAAATCCTCTCCAGAACAATGTTGCTAACTCTCTCTCCCAAAAGATCTAGCTAAACTCTCTTCAGAGAGCGACTGAGAAAGCTGACTCTCTCACTAGAGAGTCTGGGTGCTGTTTTCTGGAGGCAGCAGAGGCCTAAAATCAAACCAGGAGCGGGAAGCAAGGTTTGATGTGAAATAAAGTGTCTCTCCAGAAAGATATAGGCCTGAATGTGAACCTCAAGCTGAAGGTCCAGCTTGATAAGAACTGGTGCTTTTCCAGAAAGCCTACTGCCTGTGTGTACTGTATTCTATTTCTAAACTACAAGAACCCTGAATGAATGACTCTGCAAAGACCATTACCAGCTGTAAACCAGTGACTTTAATCATTCGTCGTGCTGTGACGAAAGAGTGCTGAGAATCACTATTTGAAGCAAAGACACTTTTTAACCTTCATCCCTATTATTTTTACCCCTTCCACTCTGCACTCTTCTGCTTCCATTCTTATCTTTCTAATTTTAGCCAGAGAATCTCCTCTGTGTTTGTCTGTCTTATGTGTGTGGGTAGAGGATGGGACAGTTAAAGTGGGTAGTAGGTATCAACTTGTCATTTGTATTTACTGCATATTTTATGATAGTTCTTGGTATAAATAAACAGTAATTGTGTTTAAACGTACAAACCTGGTGACTGTAATTATTGGGCAGCCAAGGGCCAAAGACTTTTCTATTATATTATTTAATTTTTATATATATTTAATTTTATATTATTGGTTAATTCACTTGTGTCGTGACTCCGGTGCATGTGGGGCTGGAATTGAACCCGCACTTTCCCAGGGTGAGTAACATTATGAAATCTTTGTAAGTTGTAAACGTTCCTTTCACTTTGAAATTCAACAACTAAAAAGCCACGCCCCACATATCTTATAATGTACATTTTAAATCCAACCCATTTACTTGCACCTCAATCTCATCGTAACCCCTCATTACAAATGCATGAACCCATACCCTTTTATTTCAGTTCTGAAAAAAACCCAGCCACAAACAAAGCAGAGTTGAGGCTTGCCCATTTTTCAGTCAAATCATCAAAAAACACACTACCACCATGTTACTTTTTTTATTCAATGTAAACGTACCAGTCACATGGCAATGATTGGTAAAACCATAATATGAGACCTTATTTGAAGATAAGACCTCTCTCTATATATATATATATATATATATTATATATATTTATTACATACACAAGTTTAACTGGGAGACCCGAGACCGGATCGGACATTGGGGGCGGGATTCTCCGACCCTCCGGGGGGTCGGATAATCGCCAAGGGCCGGCGTCAATTCCGCCCCCGCCATGTCCCGAATTCTCTGCCCCCTGAAATTTGGCGGGGGCGGGAATCAAGCCGCGCCGGTCAGCGGGCTCCCCGCGGCGATTCTCCGGCCCGGGATGGGCCAAAGTCCCGCCGCTGACAGGCCTCTCCCACCGGCGTGGATGAAACCACCTACCTGACCGGCGGGATTGGCGGCGCGGGCGGGCTCCGTGGTCCTGGGGGGGGGGGGGGGGGGGGGGGGAGCGCAATCTGACCCCATGGGGTGCCCCCACGGTGGCCTGTCCCATGATCAGGGCCCACCGATCAGTGGGCGGGCCTGTGCCGTGGGGGCACTCTTTTTCTTCCGCCTCCGGCATGGCCTTCACCATGGCGGAGGCGGAAGAGACCCCTCCCCTGCACATGCGCCGGTATGACATCAGCAGCCGCTGACGCTCCGGCGCATGCGTGGACTTACGCTGGCCGGCGAAGTCCTTTCGGCATTGGCTGGCGTGGCACCAAGGGCCGTTCACGCCAGCCGGCCGGAGCGGGAACCACTCCGGCGCGGGCCTGGCCCCTCAATGTGTGGTGCGGAGAATTCTGCACCTTTGGGGAGGCCCGACGCCAGAGTGGTTCACGCCACTCCGACACACCGGGGCCCCCGCCCCGCCGGGTAGGGGAGAATCCCGGCCCTGATGTTTACTGCTGGTGTATTGGACTGAGTTCAGAGTCACGGGACTAATCTTTCACATCTTGTACCAAGGTCATAATGATTGAGTTAAGATATGCTCTCTTAAAGGCATGTACACATCATATCATAACCGGTCGTGGAGGTTGGAAGAGATTGTAGAGATAGGGAGGGACAAGGTCGTGAAGGGACATGAAAACAAGAATAAAGAATTTTAAAATCAAGTTATTTGACTGGGAGCCAATATAGGTCAGCGAGCACGAAGGTGATAGGGGAAAATAACTTGCTGCAATATTTAATTGGAGGAAATTTCTGGGTGTCGAATAAGCAGTCTGTAGTTAGCATCACTGGAGCAGTCAAGAGAGGTGGTGGTGTGGGAAAGCTGGGTCTCACTGGGAGTGACTTTAAATGATATCATTGAGAGATAACATGTAGATGAGAAATAAGAGAGGACCAAGGATAGATCCTTGAGGGACACCAAAGGTAATGGTGAGGAAACAGCAAGTGATTCTCTGGCTAAAATTAGAAAGATAAGAATGGAAGCAGAAGAGCGCAGTCTTGAGCAGGTGGATGACAGTGGAAAGAAGTTGAGGGGGATCGTGTGGTCAATCGTGTCGAAGGCAGCAGCTGGCGAGGAGGTGGGGGGTACGTTTACCTTTGCCACAGTCACCCAGGATGTATTTGTGACTTTAATTTTTAAGGGGGGGGGGGGGGGGAGGAGGACCCGTGGAGGTTTGGGAGATCGAGGGCGAAGGAATTTTTGTATTTCAACCATGTGCACAGGGTGTACTCCCGGATTGACTTTTTGTGGTGGACAAGGTGTTGCTGACAGGGTGGTTGATTCAAAATATTCGACGATTGTGATCTCAGCCTACGTGCCGCACTGGGTGGATTTGCGGGTGGACGGTGGGTGGCAGCGCTCGCATTGAAGGCTGGATGTGAGGCTGTTTGTGGATGAGGTGGTATGCGAGCGAGTGAGGACTGCCATTCAGGAGTATGTGTAGGACACGGGGCAGGTCGCGAGGTTGATCAGGGGGACTTTATCTCGATCCGGGCATAAAAGGAGAAGGCGGAAACGGCAGAGATGGCAAGGCTGGTGGAAGTGATTCTGAGGGGGGGGGGACAAAGGTATTTGGAAGCTCCGGAGGCAGGGTTGCTGAGGGAGAGGCAGAGGCTCGAGATCGAGTTTGGATTGGTGTCCACAGGGAAGGCGGTAGGGCAGTTGCGGAGGGCCAGGAGGGCAACTTACGAGCACGGGGAAAATGCAAGCAGCATATTGGTCCTCCAGCTTAGGAACCAGCAGGTAGCGAGGGAGATTAGTAGAGTGAAGGACGGGATGGGAAGGGAAGTGCTGGACCCGGTGAGAGTGAATGGGTTGTTTGAAGAATTTTATGAGTCGGAGCACCCGGCAGAAAAAGTTAGGAGCAAAGGCGTCTTCATCTGGGGGCACCCTACCACTGACTCACTCATCGTAAAGGCAGACTGATGCTCCTTCCGAGTTGGAGAGCTTCCTGTTGGACTTCCAGCTTCAGGGGCTGGTTTAGCACAGGGCTAAATCGCTGGCTTTGAAAGCAGATCAAGGCAGGCCAGCAGCACGGTTCAATTCCCGTACCAGCCTCCTGAACAGGCGTCGGAATGTGGCGACTAGGGGCTTTTCACAGTAACTTCATTTGAAGCTTCAGGTGGCAGAAAGGATGCAAGATGGGGACTCTTCTTCCGAGGTAGTATGGGCTGAGGTTAGAAACAATTAAACACGTGGCTACAGGGATGGTGCAGGCAGGAGGGATTCAGATTTCTGGATAACTGGGGCTCTTTCTGGGGAAGGTGGGACCTCTATAGACAGGATGGTCTACATCTGAACCTAAGGGGCACCAATATCCTGGGGGGGAGATTTGTTAGTACTCTTTGGGGGGGGTTTAAACTAATTCAGCAGGGGCATGGGAACCTGGATTGTAGTTTTGGGGTACGGGAGATTGAGAGTAGAGAGGTCAGGAGCACAGATTTGACTTCGCAGGAGGGCGCCAGTGTTCAGGTCGGTGGTTTGAAGTGTGTCTATTTCAATGCCAGGAGTATACGAAATAAGGTAGGGGAACTGGCAGCATGGGTTGGTACCTGGGACTTCGATGTTGTGGCCATTTCAGAGACATGGATAGAGCAGGGACAGGAATGGTTGTTGCAGGTTCCGGGGTTTAGGTGTTTTAGTAAGGTCAGAGAAGGGGGCAAAAGAGGGGGAGGTGTGGCGCTGCTAGTCAAGGACAGTATTACGGTGGCAGAAAGGATGCAAGATGGGGACTCTTCTTCCGAGGTAGTATGGGCTGAGGTTAGAAACAGGAAAGGAGAGGTCACACTGCTGGGAGTTTTCTATAGGCCACCTAATAGTTCTAGAGATGTAGAGGAAAGGATGGCGAAGATGATTCTGGAAAAGAGCGAAAGTAACAGGGTAGTTGTTATGGGAGACTTTAACTTTCCTAATATTGACTGGAAAAGATATAGTTCGAGTACATTGGATGGGTCATTCTTTGTACAATGTGTGCAGGAGGGTTTTCTGACACAATATGTTGACAGGCCAACAAGAGGTGAGGCCACATTGGATTTGGTTTTGGGTAATGAACCAGGCCAGGTGTTAGATCTGGAGGTAGGTGAACACTTTGGAGACAGTGACCACAATTCGGTGACCTTTACATTAGTGATGGAAAGGGATAAGTATACCCCACAGGGCAAGAGTTATAGCTGGGGGAAGGGCAATTATGATGCCATTAGACATGACTTAGGTTGGAGAAGTAGGCTGCAAGGGTTGGGCACACTGGATATGTGGAGCTTGTTCAAGGAACAGCTATTGCATGTTCTTGATCAGTACGTACCAGTCAGACAGGGAGGAAAGGGTAGAGCGAGGGAACCGTGGTTTACCAAAGAAGTGGAATCTCTTGTTAAGAGGAAAAAGGAGGCCTATGTGAAGATGAGGCGTGAAGTTTCAGTTGGGGCGCTTGATAGTTACAGGGAAGCGAGGAAGGATCTAAAGAGAGAGCTAAGACGAGCAAGGAGGGGACATGAGAAGTCTTTGGCAGGTAGGATCAAGGAAAACCCAAAAGCTTTCTATAGGTATGTCAGGAATAAAAGAATGACTAGGGTAAGAGTAGGGCCAGTCAAGGACAGTGGTGGGAAGTTGTGTGTGGAGGCTGAGGAGATAAGCGAGATACTAAATGAATATTTTTTGCCAGTATTCACTCAGGAAAAAGATAATATTGTGGAGGAGAATGCTGAGACCCAGGCTATCAGAATAGATGGCATTGAGGTGCGTAGGGAAGAAGTGTTGGCAATTCTGGACAAGGTGAAAATAGATAAGTCCCCGGGGCCTGATGGGATTTATCCTAGGATTCTCTGGGAAGCCAGGGAAGAGATGGCTGAGCCTTTGGCTTTGATTTTTAGGTCATCATTGGCTACAGGAATAGTGCCAGAGGACTGGAGGATAGCAAATGTGGTCCCTTTGTTCAAGAAGGGGAGTAGAGATAACCCCGGTAACTATAGGCCGGTGCGGCTAACGTCTGTGGTGGGTAAAGTCTTGGAGAGGATTATAAAAGATACGATTTATAATCATCTAGATAGGAATAATATGATTAGGGATAGTCAGCATGGTTTTGTGAAGGGTAGGTCATGCCTCACAAACCTTATCGAGTTCTTTGAGAAGGTGACTGAACAGGTGGACGAGGGTAGAGCAGTTGATGTGGTGTATATGGATTTCAGTAAAGCGTTTGATAAGGTTCCCCACGGTCGGCGATTGCAGAAAATACAGAGGCTGGGGATTGAGGGTGATTTAGAGATGTGGATCAGAAATTGGCTAGTTGAAAGAAGACAGAGAGTGGTGGTTCATGGGAAATGTTCAGAATGGAGTTCAGTTACCACAAGGATCTGTTCTGGGGCCGTTGCTGTTTGTCATTTTTATAAATAACCTAGAGGAGGGCACAGAAGGATGGGTGAGTAAATTTGCAGACGACACTAAAGTCGGTGGAGTTGTAGACAGTGCGGAAGGATGTTGCAGGTTACAGAGGGACATAGATAAGCTGCAGAGCTGGGCTGAGAGGTGGCAAATGGAGTTTAATGTGGAGAAGTGTGAGGTGTTTCACTTTGGAAAGAATAACAGGAATGAGGAATATTTGGCTAATGGTAAAATTCTTGGTAGTGTGGATGAGCAGAGGGATCTCGGTGTCCATGTACATAGATCCCTGAAAGTTGCCACCCAGGTTGATAGGGTTGTGAAGAAGGCCTATGGTGTGATGGCCTTTATTGGTAGAGGGATTGAGTTCCGGAGCCATGAGGTCATGTTGCAGTTGTACAAAACTCTAGTACGGCCGCATTTGGAGTATTGCGTACAGTTCTGGTCGCCTCATTATAGGAAAGACGTGGAAGCTTTGGAACGGGTGCAGAGGAGATTTACCAGGATGTTGCCTGGTATGGAGGGAAAATCTTATGAGGAAAGGCTGATGGACTTGAGGTTGTTTTCGTTAGAGAGAAGAAGGTTAAGAGGTGACTTAATAGAGGCATACAAAATGATCAGAGGGTTAGATAGGGTGGACAGCGAGAGCCTTCTCCCGCGGATGGAGGTGGCTAGCACGAGGGGACATAGCCTTAAATTGAGGGGTAATAGATATAGGACAGAGGTCAGAGGTGGGTTTTTTACGCAAAGAGTGGTGAGGCCGTGGAATGCCCTACCTGCAACAATAGTGAATTCGCCAACATTGAGGGCATTTAAAAGTTTATTGGATAAGCATATGGATGATAAGGGCATAGTGTAGGTTAGATGGCCTTTAGTTTTTTCCATGTCGGTGCAACATCGAGGGCCGAAGGGCCTGTACTGCGCTGTATCGTTCTATGTTCTATGTTCTAAGCCTACTTGTGACAACAAGTGATTTTCATTTTCATTTCATTTCAAGTGCCCATCCTGTCCTTAACTGGATAGCGAGCCAGTGTGGCCACAAATTGGCAAAGTTGGGGAAACTGTTTGTACCGGAATGTGGGCTTCTGGCCCATATTTAAGCTGACAGCAAGGTCATGAAGCCCAAGGGAAAAATCCAGCCCATCATCTTTAACATCTACAGACTTGAAAATATCAGAGACAAAAATCTGCATTTTGTGAAGAAACAGAATATAAACTTACAAATTAATTGACCATTTACAAATTCATGAGATAAAAAATTGGAGGAAGCAGCAATCTTAAAGAGATTTGAAGCCGAGTTGGTATAATTAAATATAACTAAAGAAAATTAAATAATAAACATAAAATCATAGTGAAATCATAATGAAACTGCAAATCATCACATACACATTTCATTCCTACCTTTCTTTCTCCTGTTGATTACCTCTCTCAGATCCATTATTAATTAGAGCTAGTTCATCCAGCAGTGATGTAGATTCCTTTGTAAATTTTTCAAAGACCTATGTTAAACAAAAAAAATTCTCCTCAAATATTCAACTTTAAAATATTTCACTTTCAAGCTGCTCTTCAAGTTAAAATGAACTTGCACGACTCAACAGTAAGGATCTGGTTAATAAAAAACGACTTTCCATTCAGTGCAAGAAAATTAGCAAAAATCTGAAAATTCTTTTAATTCACCAAAATCATATTTAAAAAAAATATAAATATTGCTTAATCACTGCAAACTTGTCAGGAAGATTGCTTTTACATCTTAAGTGATCCTCCCTTCTGTTTTTGTTGAACAATGCTGTATTTCTTCTATTCCTGTAAACATAAAGGTGATCCACATTTGCTATGTTGTATTTTGGTTCGCTATAATGTGGAGACTTTCAGATAAAAATTAGTTTATACCTGACCATTTTTGCTTCTTTCTTATGTCATCAATATGAGTAACCTGATTTTATGTCTGTTACCGTTGGGTTCAAAGGAAATACAATTTGACTCAAGAGAACAATTGTGCAGGAGTAAGAGAGAAAAGAAATATTGATTTGTAGTAATTGTTTATGTTCGCTTTTTAAGAAGGAGATTCAAATGGATAACGGGTCCCTTGTAAACAATACACTGGCTTTCATGACTGCATTATGACCAATATTACTTAAATGTAAACTGTTTTCCATGCATCCATGTGCCAGTACGTCAACCTGTAAAAGTTCAACAGATTACATCAGACCAACAATGCATTTGGTGGTCAACATGAAAAACATTATTGCTGCATATGTTCCTGCAATACTTCAAATCAAGTTATTGCTTTTGGTGGTTGAGAGAATTTCTAACAGGGATATCTTGTTCATTTGTTTTCACTGCATATATGGAATTGTGCAAGGGTCACCGGGAATACCACTACAAAAAATATGGGTGCTCAAATTACTCTCAGAGAATATGTGACATGAATGATTAAGGTTACACAAAGTTAAGTTACCTAAATTATCCTCATCAACATGGGAAATTTTTAAGTTTGATCGAATCAAGGGAAATGCCAGCAACTCCAATGTTACAGTTAATCAACATTTTACACACATTTACCGCATGTAGCACAAGACAGCAAAAAGGCACAACCATATTTTATTTTTTCTTGGCAGATGGCCGATCTCAGTCTTTGAGGCAACCTATGCAACAATAAGCATGCTGAGTTAGCACTCTCTGCAATAGGACAAGGTCCCTGGTGATTCTTTTATTGCAGAATCACAGGAATTCCTGATTGCATTTGGATTTAAATGAATGAGAAAAGCTGCCATCGCATGCAGTACCAGAATTCCCTGAAGAAATGTCAATGAATGCAATCAATTCATTAAGCTATTAAAATGAACAAGGGGGAGTTCCGAGATAGAAATTGAGAGGAGAATGCTACATTTGAGATAGGAAAAAGGAAAACAACATTAGAAGCATCTTGGGTATCGGCATTTCTCTGGAACATAATTTGGAAGGCAAGTAATTATCCCCATGCTCTCAAAACTGAAAGTCGTAGTAGATAAAAGCTCTTACCAAAGACACAAAGTAAACTGTGCACTACACTGCAATGGTCTCCCAATGGATACAAAGTCAGGTATGAATTTATTTTTACTATGAATCTTCATTGGCCTTGAGGGTCACTTGCCAGTTCACCATTTGCTTGGCCTTCTTTAATTGGCCTTGAAAGGAATGGCTTGCTCGGCTATTGCAGAGAGCAGTTGAATTAACCACATTGCTGCAGGCCAAGAGTCATATCTAGACCTGACCAGGTAAATGCAGATTTCCTTCCCTCAAGGACATTAGTGAACCAGATGGGCAGATCCTAATTTTTTCTTTCATGCTACCGAGATGCACATGGGCCTTTTGTAAATATAAGCAACCCAGGAGAGGCATTCTTATCAGCAAAGTGACAAAAGAGGGAAGTATCTCTTTCTGAAAATTCCTCAACCCTCAGAAGACATGTGCTAGCATGCCAATGAGAATGTGCTACAGTTCAGTTAAATACCACTGACATCCTGTTTCATTGTTAAAACACTTAATTTGCATGTTTTTGTATGTCAATATAAGGAATCAAAGTGTATGCCACATCAGTAAGAAGACGGTGACGTAGTGTTATTGTCCCTGGACTAGTAAGCCAGAGGCCGAGGGAAGTACTCTGGTGACCTGGGTCCGAATCCCACCATGGCAGATGGTGGAATTTGAATTCAATAAAAATCCAGATATAAAAGTCCAATGCTGACCATGAAACCATTGTCGGTAGTTCACTAATGTCCTTTAGGGAAGGAAGACTGTCGTCCTTACTTGGTCTGGCTGACATGCGACTCCAGACATTCTGAAACGCCCTCAGGGATGGGCAGCAAATGTTGGCTCAGCCAGTGATGCCCACATCCCATGAATGAATATTTTTTAAAAACTCACTTCTCAAGCCAAGGAATTATGAGCCTTCCTGACGTCTTTAGTTGTGATGTCATAAATGTACCATTGTCAGACAGGGCTAACATTTCAAAATTCCTACAACCATATTATTTAAATATAAATTATGAAATTATACATCAACATAATTACCAATATTTACAAAATGCAATGAAGCAACGCTTCTACGAAAGTCTTTACTGGGCAGGCAGTTGAAATTAGGTGACTTATACACTGACACCCTGCATGGATTATGCTGTCCTCAATTTAACCTGCTCTTCTGACATGCTACAAAGAAATCTCACTGAAATTTGTGGGATTCTTCTTTGAATATTTATCAATTACATCATCCAGTCTCAACTGTAATTTTAACTGGAGCCTTTTTGTGGCTATATCACTAGGTTAAGACAGTGGGAAAATACTCTGTCACCAAAAGAGACCAGTCAAGGTAAGTTTTATTCACATTCCTTGTGGGGCCAAAAGGAGCAGAAGTTGACTGGCAATATGCAGATGAGGCCCTGGAGAGGAGAAGGGCACTTGCCTTGTCCCACTTAATTCCACTCCAGGTTTGAATATTCACAAATTGGTATGGCTTCTCTGTGGCTTACAGGATCAAAACTTCCTTGCCCCGATACTTGAAAGCTAAATTTACAAATAAAATTATACTTAATAGCTAGATAGTATAATTTATTAGGTGACAATCCAATTCCAGTTCTTAAAATAAGAACAAAGGAGTAATTATGAAGGTTATAAACAGATCTGATGCCGCACAGGTATCAAAATCGTCTTCAATTGTTTACTCTCATCCAATGCTGAATGATCAGAAATTGCCTCTGATTAAACATTGGGAAAATTAAAGCTATCCTTTTCGATTCCTTCTCCAAGCCTTGCTCCCTAAGTATTCTCCCTCTCTTCTTGTCGTAAGCCCAAGATTAACTCTCTCCATCACCCAATTTGTAACCTACTCTTCCCTTGCCTAATCACTGTTATGAGGGATTCAATCTCCCACAGTGTTCTGGGCTCTTTGGGAAGACACCTTTGAGACATGCAGACTTTCCTCTCTCCCTTGGAAGTCATCATCAACAGCAAAATGGGATAGCAGCTTTACAGGATTTCTGGTAATCAGGGTGTTGCTGCAGGGCCTACGAAAAGTGCTGACCATGGATCCTTTTCAAAGATAGATTGATCCAAGAGAAAATACTAAAAGGCATCAAAACCTGGAACTCTTTTAAACTAGAAGAGTAAAAGGGCAGGTTTCAGCACAACTATTTACAATCTTGATACCAGTAACATCTTTATGGGGTTGCAGGAGACTCAAAGTCTTTTGATTATGGACAAAGCAACAGCTATGATTGCCCTCAAATGTAAATATCGGGCACCTCCCTCTCAGTAACACAATTTGAGTTTTCCCTTTGGTCCTGACTAATTATACCCCAGCTTTTACAGTCAGATAGACATAACACATAATTCCTCCCACTTTAAAGTTAAATTTACAGTCCCAAATTATAACTCTCTTTCAAATCGTAAAGATACATAATCATCAACATGGTGTGACGCTTGAAGAATTTTAGGACTATTGGGACAAGAGTTAAAAGTGTGTATGGCTGCAGCAGTCATGGTTTTAAAAAGGATTTTGTTTTGCTTCTGGGAAATAGCAGGCAAAATTGACCAGAGGAATGTTGCTTGACCGGGGAGGTCCGTGGGGAGTTGATGTGCTTTTGCAACCTGCAAAGATGGTTTACTTTTCAGCTTTGGGAGCTGAGGGGCGCAATCCATTGGCCATGCTGCGCCCGAAAGGCAACTCACCAGGGCGCACCGAGGGCGATAAAAGCCAGGAGACCACGCTCCCAGGATCTAGCTGACCCACAAGCCTCGCAAAATCAAACGCGATCTAATGAGACGTTGCAAAGTAAATCCCGTCCATTGTGGGTGGGATCGCTTTTTGGCAAATCTGCATATTAGAACGAGACAGTTAGTCGCACTCTAATGTGCGGATTCCCAAGGTATCTGAGGCCTTGGGATTCATCCCCTTCGCCTCAGAGACCTCGGGCGAGTGCCGTTCAGCACTGGTCCCCACAAACGGGGACCAGAAGGAGCGGCTCTCATAGGGGTCTCCTAGGGAATCGGAGGTCCCTAGCAGCATGCCCTTTGGGTAGGGTGGTGTCCTGGCATTGCTTGTGCCACCTGGGCACCCTGGCAGTGCCACCTGGATGCCAGCCTGGCATTTCTAGCTGGCATGGGCACTGCTCAGGTGCCAGGTTGGCACTGCAAAGGTGCCAAGCTGCATTTTCGGCACGTGTGCAATTTTGCTGAGGATGCCCTGCGTGGTGTTGAGGGGGCAGCGTGCATGGGGGGGTGCGGGGGAGGAGGGTGGAGGAGAGGAGAAGAGAACGACCCTTTCCCATAGTGCATTCGGGCTGGGGGGAATGCCATGGACCACTTCGAGGGCCCCAGAGATCAAGATGCCAAACTCCTCAATGTACAAAACGGGGCTACGTGTGGCCTCGGCTGTGCGTTCCTCGCTGCGAGCACCAGAAAACAGGCGGCTAAACGCGCTTGCTATGAGACTTTGTTCCCATTTGAATCAAGCTAGAGGTCATTGCTGGGTGGAGCCCAGGAAAGGCAGAGAGGCAATGAGTTTGGAGAAGCTTTGTGAGAGAGAAGAACTTAATTCATATCTGCCTGACCCCGAGTCCACAATTGTTTCCCAGTAGGATAGTTGAAAAAAAAATAGCAATATTTTAAAGCAGAGGAGTTTTGTCTGAAGACAAGGAAGAGTTTGAAACAGCCTAGTGGAAGCAGCTATTTGAAGACATTCAGCAGAGTCTCAAGGGGTTCCAACCGGAGCCACATTTGTTGTATAAAGCAAGTATTTTAAGAGGATTAAGAGCTTTTCTCGTTGTTTAATGGGAAATTGTATAGTTGTGTTAAGTGCTAATTGTAAGCTTCTCTTTTCAAATGTGAGGTTAAAAGTTTAATTCACAATGACATTTTGTTTTAGAAATATCAATGCCACATTTGTTCATGATATCACTCCTGGAGCGAATCATTCTTCCTGCACAGTCTAAAAATAAACTAAAATATTGGGGTTTTGGTCCAGTATCCTAGCCACTTTTGGGATCTGGTCTGGAATCGTAATAATAGTAACACATAACAATTACACTTTGCATCCACTGATTTAAGCAGTTACTTATCCATTTTTTTAAAAATCCCTTCTATTCCAGGTGTTTGTCGGAGTTCATCAAACATTTTGTTAAAATTTTTTGCCTGTATGAAATCGATTGATTTCCTTTAGCAGTTTTATCCTCAAAACCCTCTTGTGAATTTGACATTCGAGATCCATCATCTATATAGCCATTTGAGTACATTTTATCCTTACACCTTTCTCATGATACCTATTTATTCTCTCACACAATATTCTGTGAATTGCCAATGTCAACCTCACATATCTATAGCTCTGTGCATTCTCCTTCCATCCACATTTATAAATTGACAACTCATTTACCCACTTGTTCTTTGGTACATAACCTGTTAAGTGATGACCGCAATAGATGCATGTCAAAATATACCGAATAGCATTTGGTACCTCATATTTTACTCTGCTTTGGTATCCAACATGGCTGGGTGCCTTGTCTTCTTTTAGCAGCTTCAATTCTTTTAATTTTTTTAAATAAAATTAGAGTGCCCAATTATTTTTTTCCAATTAAGGGACAATTTAGTCTGACCATTACACCTAACATGCACATCTTTTTGAGTTGTGGGGGTGAAACCCACGAAGACACGGGGAGAATGTGCAAACTCCACACAGACAGTGACGCGAGGCTGGGATTGAACCCGGGTCCTCAGCGCCGTAGGTAGCTGTGCTAACCACTGCGTCACTGTACCGCCCTAGCTTCAGTTGTTTTAACATTATAGATAATTTTTGTATCTATCCTTCCTCTCGCCCTGTAAATTCAAACCTTGTAGGTTGATAGCAGTCCTCTGATTCAATTGTACATTCTGATGTGAAAAGAATCATCATAAAGACATCAACTATTTCTTGGTTATCCCTAGGATTCTTAGAGTCTCATTATGTGCATCATATTGGCACCCCTTATTTAAATATTTACAGAATCATTTCACTTTTCTCATGTTGCTGACAATCCTAATCTCAGTAGTCCTAAAATTCAGCTATGGTCAACTCCAATGGAACTCAACGCAAGAGAAATGGCCCATAAAAGCCATTTTCAGCCATCTTTCCTATATTTGTGTCTTTCGTTTAGGGCTGTTTGCAGTATTCCTCCACCCTATTGTTTCTATGACCATTTAAGTCATTTGTTTTCTCTTTTTATAAATTTAGAGTACCCAACTCTTTTTTTCCCAATTAAGGGGAAATTTAGCATGGCCTATCTGCCGACCCTGCACATCTTTTTGGGTTGTGGTGTTGAGACCCATGCAGACACGGGGAGAATGTGCAAACTCCACATGGACAGTGACCCGGGGCCTGGATCAAACCCAGGTCCTCAGTGTCGTGATGCAGCAGGGCTAACCACTGCGCCACCATGCTGCCCTGTCATTTATTTTTCTAACGTTCTGCAATCAATGAGGCATGGTATTTGTTTTAGAAATTGAACATTTTCTATTTCAGCTATCTGGCATCAGTTTCAGGCTCACGGAGATCATTTATAGTAAAGCTAGCACTTTCCTAAAGGTGTTACATCTCCAACACCACGCTATGGCACCTCATTGCAACAGGATTTCGACTCATGATTCCACTCAATTCCCAGGTAGGTATTCATTTTATATTCACCATAAATTTCCAGAATAATCTTTGCCAAATTGATATTCTCTATCAAAACTCTTATGATATTGATAGAAACTCCATCTACAAGTTTGCTGACGATACGACCATAGTGGGCTGGATCTCGAATAACGACGAGTCAGAATACAGGAGGGAGATTGAGAACCTAGTGGAGTGGTGTAGCGGCAACAATCTATCCCTCAATGCCAGCAAAACTAAAGAGCTGGTCATTGGCTTCAGGAAGCAAAGTACTGTACACACCCCTGTCAGATTCAATGGGGCCGAGGTGGAGATGGTTAGCAGTTTCAAATTCCTAGGGGTACACATCTCCAAAAATCTGTCCTGGTCCACCAACGTCGACGCTACCACCAAGAAAGCACAACAGTGCCCAATACTTCCTCAGGAAACTAAGGAAATTCGGCATGTCCACATTAACTCTTACCAACTTTTACAGATGCACTATAGAAAGCATCCTATCTGGCTGCATCACAGCCTGGTATGGCAACTGCTCGGCCCAAGACCGCAAGAAACTTCAGAGAATCGCGAACACAGCCCAGTCCATCACACAAACCTGCCTTCCATCCACTGACTCCATCTACACCTCCCGCTGCCTGGGGAAAGGGGACAGTACAATCAAAGACCTCTCCCACCCGGTCTACTCACTCTTCCAATTTCTCCCATCGGGCAGGAGATACAAAAGTTTGAGAACATGCACAAACAGACTCAAAAAAAGCTTCTTCCCCACTGTTACCAGACTCCAAAACGACCCTCTTTTGGACTGACCTCATTAACACTACACCCTAACACTAACACTACACCCCTATCTGCTTTACCCGATGCCGGTGTTATCTAGTTACATTGTGTACCTGGTGTTGCCCTATTATGTATTTTCTTTTATTTCCTTTTCTTTTCATGTACTTAATGATCTGTTGAGCTGCTCGCAGAAAAATACTTTTCACTGTACCTTGGTACATGTGACAATAAACAAATAAAAAATCCAATCCAAGAAACCAGTAAAGTTACTGTATATTTTGGAAATTTGAAAATCCAGGTATTTACGAAAACAATAACGCTGCAAGTTTCACTGTTGAAAACAAAACAATTTTAGCGCAAAAAAATCAAAGAACATGATTACTACTAACTAAATCCTATCTTATATGGTCAGTTATGTTAAAGTCATTTAAAGTACAAGGAACATAGTTATTTTCGCTGTAAACTGAATTTCTCAATTCAAATTTCTGTCCACACCCTTATGACAGACATCCCCAAAAACTCAAAACAGATACTTATCAGAAATTTGAAGGTTAACCACTTGGTCAGAATGTTGTTTCAAAAATTCAACTAAAAGGTTGAGATTTCTTGGGCTTTTCACTTACTTCCAGTAAGGTTGTCCCTTCAAATTTCCTCCAACCATCCCATGGTTGTAGACTCCCAATTAACATTAACATAGGCGTCGCTTGCCTCTTAAGCATAGCCATCTTGGACCAGAATTCTCCTGGTTCCAATGTGCTTTAATTCTGGAGCCTTACATCCAACAATGTACTATCTCTCTCCTCAGCTTGGCCGTCCCAGAAGTCTAACTCACTGTTAATAGAGTCACTTAGTTATCAAAGGGTTTAAAACCTTTTAGTAGTGCACATAATTTCAACGGAATTTGGCTTGAAAATGTTCCCTGCAGTCAGCTTGTTCTGAACTGCTTGAACTGCTCGTTTCAAACTGCTTGAAAACCAGAACTACCCATGCAGGAATCTATTCCCCATTGCAATTAACTTCTTGTTTACTCTTTTTCGACTATTGTTTTATTGGCCAGACAGCTTGGTTTCATGATCAGTTACTGGAAGCAAACTGCCTTTTACAAGAAATCATCTTCCAGAGAAACTTAGTTCTTAGAGGAACCATAACCCCAACATATACTAAAGGTTCGGCCATCAGACCGTTCATACATTAGTAGATAACTGAACTGACTTGGAAATATATTACTTCATCATCACAGTTCAGTTCACTATTGTCAAAGATGTCATCCAGATTATTTTTTGAACTTTTTGCCTCAAACAGATGACGGTTAAAGAATCAGATACATTTCAGGTTTTGTTTCTCATTTTCTCAGGGAATTTATGAGGTACAGTCTGTTAGGCAATATTTTTAAATATGTAAAATAGCCAATAGTCATTATATATCTAATCATTTTAATATGTATTAATATACTAATATTTTATGTGCTAATTTTATAATACTTGTAACTTCACAATACTAACCAATCTTTTATTCAACCAGTCTATGTGGTCATACAAAAGTGACCCTCCAAATTCATCTGTCAATTGGGATGGTTCTATATAACGTGTAAGCTTGTTGGCAGATACCAAAATTACCTGTTGAGAATGAAAATAAATTAGCAAAGTGAATATTTACAACCGCCCATTTATCTTTATAAAGATCTAAGCAAATATATATTGTATAGTCTACATCTTATAGCAGTCAGAATTCTAATTGAAGAACTTGTGCATATCATTCAGCCCTTAGTCAAATACTGTTTCAGTCGAGAGACTCCCATGAGCAAAATGTTTTCAAGCCTGTAGCTGAATGATACCAAAGCACAAAATTCAATCTGAATTTGCTTTTCCATAACCTGATTAAAGTGGACTTCATCCAAATTACACAAGAGATTTTTGCGAGACTAATTCCATTATTAGTTTTAGCAATCTTCAACTTTGGGATTCTTGTCTCCTAAAAATAATCAAACTATAATTCTTTGAAGAAAAATACTCCCAGCACCAGGTCATAAATATAAATTAGTTTGAATGCAGCCTTCGCAGGATTCTGAAAAACACATGCACAAAGCAAGCAATATCCTTTGTCGATCCAATTAGAAGGTATCAGGTTCGGTGGGGCTCACACAATCTTCAGTAATAAACCATAAAAATGTTCAGCTTTATTACTCC
Organism: Scyliorhinus canicula; assembly: GCF_902713615.1. Taxonomy (NCBI): domain Eukaryota; kingdom Metazoa; phylum Chordata; class Chondrichthyes; order Carcharhiniformes; family Scyliorhinidae; genus Scyliorhinus; species Scyliorhinus canicula. The sequence continues at coordinate 195,418,081 of NC_052147.1, read as the reverse complement.
CACCTGATACTGTAGCTGAAAGAGAGATTAAAGTATTTAATACAAATCTGGTGTTAACACTTCTAGACATTGTTACAGCTGGCAGTTTCAGCTGTTAGCTAACATCCTTTTACTTTGGATCTGCCAGCTGAGAGACACCGCAAAATCATGTGCATTCTTCAAAGATTCTTAACAAGGAATTCTAACAGCAATAATGGAAACGCTCAGCAGAACAGCAACATCTGTGGAGAGGGAATCAGAAATAATGTTTCAGGTCAATTCAGGTCAATGACTTTTCATCAGAACTGGAAAATGTTAAAGATAAACATATTGGAAGTAAGAAAGAAAAAAGGGACAGGATTGAAGGTATACTTTCACTGAGATTTTAACAATGGTTATCGGAAAAAAAAATGCTAGGGTTTGTCAAAGGCATTTTGTTATCTGCAGAGGAAATATGAACATTTTACTAGAAACAAAACAATGACAATATTCTATCTGATACCATGCGCCACCTCCTCACTCTCTCTGAAACACCCTCATCATGGTTCGGGCATCAATGCCCCCATCTATTTTCTTCTTCACTTCTGCACTTCAAAGATCCAATTCCTTCATGCGTACCATTTTTGGAGCACATAGCAAGCCACAACAATTTTTGGTACCCTTAATGGAGTGTACTGTAGATTTTCTATAATATTTCCAAGTAATAGAAGCACTGCTCAAAAACCATTTGCTTAGCACTGAAAGCTTCACCACATCAGTTTTCAAACAATGGAGAAGTTTCAACAACCATTGCTGAAGGGTGACCCCTGGTGTCCAATCAGCCATTTGCCTACTCTAGTTGCTGATTACAACCCCTACCCCATGCCTCATCTAATGAATCAGTACTCTTCAATGTTAGAGGAAGCACTCAGGGTAGCAAGGGGACAGAATGTACTCTGGGTGGGGGACTTCAATGTCCACCACAGAATGGTTTGGTAGCACCACAACCCACCAAGCTCAAAAGGACTTGGCTGCTAGACCAGGACTGCTGGCAGGTAGTGAGGAAACCAACGAGGCTTGACCTTGTCCTCACTAATCTACCTGTTGCAGATGCATCTGCCCACGGTACTATCGGCAGTAATGACTACCACACATTCCTTGCGGAGATGAAGTCTTGTCAGCACCGTGCTAAATGGATTAGATCTCGAACAGATCCATCAACTCAGAACTGGGTCGTTAGCAGCAACAGAACGGTAATCAACCACATTCTGTAACCTCATGGCCTGGCATATACTCCATTCCCATTAAACCGGAGCATTAACCCTAGTTCAATGAAGAGTTCAGTAGGGAATGCCAGGAGCAGCACCAGGCATTTTCAAAAATGAAGTGGTAAGCTGGTGAAGCTACCTGCACACTAAGGGACAATTTAGCATGGCCAATCCACCCAACCCGTATATCTTTGGACTGTGGGAGGAAAGCAGAGCACCTGGAGGAAACCCACACAGACACGGGGAGAACATGCAAACTCCACTCAATCACCCAAGGCTGGAATTGAACCTAGTTCCTGGTGCTATGAGGCAGCATTGTTAACCACTTTACCACTGTGCCGCTCTTCTTGCATGCAAAACAGCGGAGATAGCATGCAATAGACAGAGCTAAACCATCCCCTAATCAACAGATCAGAGCTAAGATTGCTGTCCTGTCACACAGCTAAATTTATTTACACTACTTAAATTAAAGTTTGACAGTTATGCCTTTAGTAAACAGATTATATTAAACTACACTCACTAACACTATCTCTATACTCTAACTGTTACTATATTCCATCTTCTTCAGCTCTACTATGGACTTCACTCCAGTCAGCACGGTAGCATGGTGGTTAGCATAAATGCTTCACAGCTCCAGGGTCCCAGGTTCGGTTCCCGGCTGGGTCACTGTCTGTGCGGAGTCTGCACGTCCTCCCAGTGTGTGCGTGGGTTTCCTCCGGGTGCTCCGGTTTCCTCCCACAGTCCAAAGATGTGCGAGTTAGGTGGATTGGCCATGCTAAATTGCCCGTAGTGTCCTAAAAAGTAAGGTAAAGGGGTGGTTGTTGGGTTACGGGTATAGGGTGGATACGTGAGTTTGAGTAGGGTGATCATTGCTCTGCACAACATCGAGGGCCGAAGGGCCTGTTCTGTGCTGTACTGTTCTATATCTACAATCCACTCTCTCTTCCAGAAGCCCAAGAGTCAGTGCCTTTTATAGTACTGTCCCTAGCTCCATCTAGTGGCTAACATGACATTAACTCTTCACATGCTGTACATTTCTATGTCACAACAACTCCACAAATATCCCCATCCTCAATGATGGTGGAGTCCAGCAATCAGTGCCAAAAGCAAGGCTGAAGCATTTGCAATCATCTTCAGTCAGAAATGCTGGGTGGATGATCAATCTCGGCCTCCTCCTGAAGTCCCCAGCATCACAGATGCCAGTCTTTAGCCAATTCAATTAATTCCTCATGATGTCAAGAAACGGCTGAGGAACTGGATATTACAAAGGCTATGGGCCTTAAAACATTCTGGCAATAATACTGAGGATTTGTACTTCAGAACCAGCCGCTCCTGTAGCCAAATTATTTCAGTGCAACTATAACTATTGGCATTAACCCGGCAATGTGATTGCCAGGGACGTCAGGTACGCAAAAAGGACAAAGATAACCCCTCCAATTACCACCCCATTTGTCAGCTCTCAATCATTAGCAAAGTAATAGAAGGTCTGGTTGACAGTTCTATTGAATGGCACTTACTCAGCAATAACCTCCTCACTGATGTGTAGTTAGGCTTCCGTCAGGGCAACTGAGTTCCTGACCTCATTACAACCGTAGACAAAAGAGTGAACTCAGGAAGCAAGGTGAGCATGACTGCCCTTAAACATCAAGGCAACATTGGACCAAGTGTGGCATCACAGAGGCCGAGCAAAACTGAAGTCAATGGGGATTAGAATCAGGGGAAAACTCTCCACTGGTTGCAATTATACCTAACACAAAGGAATAGTTATGGCTGTTGGAGGTCAATCATCTCAGTCCTGGGACAGGGTTGTGTCCTTAGCGCAACCATGTACATCAATGAGCATCCCTTCATTATCAGATCAGAAGTGGGGATGTTGGCTGGTGATTGCACAATGTTTATTACTATTTGAGATAGGTCAGGTACTAACGCATTCCGTGTCCATGCGTAGCAAGACCCGGACAACATTCAGACTTGAGCTGATGAGTGGCAAGTAATGTTCATGCCATACAAGTGCCAGGCAATGACCATCTCCAATGTTACGATCCCAGTTGATGTTATAACCGGATGAGAAGATCCCAGAATGGAACTCTGGCTCAAAAGATCATAACTTTTATTTTTGTTTTATAAAACGTGGAAGAACCAAGTCACAGGACCACTAATTAGTTTTAACAACAAGAAAAAAAAAATTAAACATGAAAAAATTGGATTATAATACAATACTCCTTTACTCCACCCTTCGTTTAACAATTATACACAGGTTTCAGGATTAACATGGACTAGAGTATAAGACCATAAGACATAGGAGCAGAATTAAGCCACTCGGCCTATCGAGTCTGCTCCGCCATTCAATCATAGCTGATATTTTTCTCATTCCCATTCTCCGGCCTTCTTCCCGTAACCTCTGATCCCCTTATTAATCAAGAACCCATCTATCTCTGTCTTAAAGATACTCAGTGATTTGGCCTCCACAGCCTACTGTGGCAAAGAATTCCACAGATTCACCACCCTCTAGCTGAAGAAATTCCTCTTCACCTCGGTTTTAAAGGATCGTCCCTTTAGTCTGATATTGTGTCCTCGGCTTCTAGTTTTTCCTACAAGTGGAAACAGCCTCTCCACGTCCACTCTATCCAGGCCTTGCAGTGTCCTGTAAGTTTCAATAAGATCTCCCCTCATCCTTTTAAACTCCAACGAATACAGACCCAGATCCTCAACCATTCTTCATGCAACAAGTTCTTCATTCCAGGGATCATTCTTGTGAACCTTCTCTGGACCCTTTCAAAGACCAGCACATCCTTCCTTAGATACGGGGCCCAAAATCGCTCACAATACTCCAAATGGGGTCTGATCAGAGGCTTATACAGCCTCAGATTGTATTCTGCTCTTATATTCTAGCCCTCTTGACATGAATGCAAACATTGCATTGCCTTCCTAACTGCCAACTGAACCTGCATGTTAACCTTAAGAGAAGCTTGAACAAGGACTCCCAAGGCCCTTTTTGCTTCTGATTTCCTCAGCATTTCCCCATTTAGAAAACAGTCTGTGCCTCCATTCCTCCTTCCAAAGTGCATAACCTCACACTTTTCCACATTGTATTCCATCTGCCACTTCTTTGCCCACTCTCCTAGCCTGTCCAAGTTCTTTTGCAGTCCCTCTGCTTCCTCCATATTACCTGACCCTCTACAGATCTTTGTATTATGTGCAAACTTAGCAACAGTGCTTTCAGTTCCTTCTTCCAGATCGTAAATGTATATTGTGAAAAGTTCTGGTCCTAGCATCGACCCCAGAGACACATCACTAGTCACTGGTTACCATCTGAAAAAGACCCCTTCATCCCCACTCTCAGCCTTCTGCCAGTCAGCCAATCATCTATCCATGCCAGGATCATACGTTTAACACTATGGGTTCTCAACTTATTTAACAGTCTCTTATGCGGCACCTTGTCAAAAGCCTTTAATCTAAATAAATCACGTCCACTGGTTCTCCTTTATCTAGCTTCCTTATTAGCTCCTCAAAGAACTCTAACAGATTTGTCAGACATGACCTCCCCTTGAAGGAGCTGTGCTGACTCAGTCCTATTTTATCATGCACTTCCAAGTACTCCACAATCTCATCTTTAATAATGGACTCTAAAATCTTACCAATGACCGAAGTCAGGCTAACCAGATATAATTTCCTGTTGTCTGCCTCCCTCCCTTTTTAAACAGCGGTGTATATCTCACTGACACACAAATTCCTTTCAAGCACACAAGATGACTGTGATCAAGTATGCACACTCTGCTCTGAACCCAAGTTGGTGTCTGGATTTCTCCTCAGAATCCCCCCAGATGAGAGCTTCTAAACTCTGCTTCCAAAAACACACTTTAAAATCTTCACTCGTAATAATGCTTTCCCTTAACGGTATGCCTTCTGAAATCCAATCCAGGTTTTACAAATGACTTTTTCTAACCCAAGCTTCCATTCCACTTTTAACAGTGAATCCAATCCAGGATTTTACACCAACTCCTTTTAGGTTTCCTTTAGAATAACTGCTTTGACACAAACACCGAGATCCTGTCACCAATTTCCATAGTTTTTCAACTCATGTTCCACAGGCAGTAGTAGAAGCTCAAAATCCTGAAATTTATTTCAGATATCTTTCTGGTCTCAACCTTCTTCTCAGCTCTCTCTGCCTTTACTGAACAGTGTCTGTTCTAGTACTTTTAACCTGTCTTCTTGGAAATTTCTCTACATTTCTACTTTCCTCAACAAGCTGCTCTTCAGATCTCTGCACTTGTTTTCTTAACGATTACTCCATGGTGCGGCGTTTCTTCCAGCGAAGCCGAGAGAGATGTTTCCTCTGTAGCCCTCCAAACCAACTGCTTCTAGCAGAGCTGTGAGAGCTGCCTTCTCTCTCATTACCTATCTTCAACTTCAATCAAATTAGCTAGACTAAAAGTTAAACGCTTCTCTACCTTACATGGCCCAGTTGCTAAGCAAGCACAGCTGGTTTATTTATTCTTCACACTGTAGCCCTCTCCAAGTACAATAGAAACACAGTTGAAACTTAACCAATCCCACACGTATAAAAGTCTTTGTCCAGCATCAATCTAACTATAGGTTTTACCCTTCCAGGCAAGAAACATTAAATTAAACCCACTTAAAACCATACCTTATTTCTAATGTTCATCAATACAAATAGAAATCTTTAAACCTATTTGTTTGAGAGACTTCCAGTGATGGGGATGTGCTGAACAAATGCACGGAATAGGCTTTCCACGTAGGAAATCGAATTTAGGCACTTGTAACTGAAAATAGCCCGCCGAAACCGAGAAAAAAAGCATCCCCTCATCACCCTCTTCAACCTACAAATTAAATATAAACCGAAATGCCAAGAACAGCTGCAAGGAAACAAGAGGCATCAAGATCCTGGAGAAACTGGCGAGTGAGACGGCAGACCCATGAAATGAAGAAGCTCCAGCTGCACCAGAAAGAGAGGGCCCAACAAGCCGTGCACAAACCCCCCTTCGCCAGAGGGCGGATGGAAGAACTACCTCCCCAGAGAGCTAAAGGAGCACAAAGAAGAAGTAAGAATTGAAATCCACGCACCGATCAAGGTGGCGGTCATGGAAGCGCTGGCCGCCATGCGGGTGGCACTCAATAAAGCAGAGGGACGACTAGAGGCTCAGGGGAGCAGAAGTAAGGAGCTGGAAAAGGCCTCCACAGACCAGAGCGATCGTTTTGCTGCCTAAAAAGAGATAACGAAGTTCATGGCGGCCCAGGGGAACTTGAAGGGTTAGCTAGAAGATCAAGAATACTGGTTGAGGCGCCAGAACCTAAGAATAGTTGGACTGCCGAAGGGAACCAGAGACAGGAACCCCACGGACTACATGGCCCAGATGCTGGGAAACCTGGTGAGAAGGGGCAGCCAGAGATAGACATGGCTGAAAGGTCTCTCCGGCCAAAACCCAGGGCCGGAAATCTGATGATGCACTGGTACCACAACCGGGAAAGATTCCTGCTTTGGGCCAGGCAGACGAGAACCTGCAACTGGGAAGGACACCAGATACGAAGCTACCAGGACATTGGAGAAGACCTGGCCAAGTGCTAAGCCGAATTCAACAGAGCAAAGGCAGCCCTGTTCAAAGGTGGGGTGAAGTTTGGGATGCTGTACCCAGCCAAACTGTGGGTAATTTTCCTGGGCAAGGAGCACTATTTATGGCCCCTGAGGACGCGGAGGTGTTCGTCCATAAGAATGGGCTGGTAAGACAGCAGCACAAACAAAGATGAAGCAGTCATCCGAAAAAGACCGAGAGGCTAAAAAACAATTTGAGCGACTGTACCGCCTCGTTTTCAAGCGGAAAACTAAGGCACAGAAAGGTGGGAGTGAGGGCAGCAAGGTGCAAAAAAAAAAAAAAAATGGAGGAAGAGGGGAAAGGAAAGAAAAACTCCACGATCGTAATTTCCGACCATGCTCTACACTACATGGATGTGAGGTTGGTGGCAGGCCATGCCCAACGTCTCCCATGGCGGTTGAATACAGCCCTCCTTGTCGACAAGGTTTTTTATGAGGAAATATCACAAGCCATAGACGGGTATATTACAAATAACCATAATGGTGAGGTTTCATCCTCCACCGTCTGGGAGGCACTAGGGGTGTGACCAGGGCAAACATTATTTCCCATAAAGCACATGGAGATAGGGAAGAAGGAGCAGGGAGGCAACAGTTATAAGACCATAAGACATAGGAGCAGAATTAGGCCATTTGGCCCATTGAGTCTGCTCCGCCATTCAATCATGGTCAACTCGATACCAGAGATAGATAGACAATACTCCGTGGCCCCAACCGTAGAACTTCTGGGGGAAGAGGAAAAAGCTACAAATGGACTGTGACCTGCTCTTCACGGCGAAAGCAGTGCACCAACTCCACTAGACACGAGGAACCTTCTACGAACACAGAGAAAAAGCCAATTGCCTGCTGGTTCACAAGCTGGGGAAACAGGCAGCCACAAAGGAATAGCACAGGTTAGGGACAACAACGGCAGACTAGTAGCAGAGCCGGAAAAAGTCAACTATGCTTTTGAGTCCTTCTACTGAGGGCTGTACACCTCTGAGTCCCCAAGGGGGATTTGAGGAGGAGGCTGTTCCTCGATGGATGCCAGTCATGGGGGATGATAGGAAATGGAGGCTGGAAGCACCATTAGAACTGGGAGAAGTCATGGAGAGCATCAACTCCATGCAGGCGGGGAATGCGCCGGGACCAGATAGATTCCCAGAGGACTTCTATAAAGTTCGCAAAGGTATCGGCCCACACCTGCAGGAGATGTTCACAGACTCATTAGCGAGGGGCACACTGCCACCAATGCTAGCACAAGCCTCAATATCGCTGATACCCTAGAAAGACAAAGACCCAACAGAATGCGGATCCTACAAACCCATCTCACTGCTCAATGCTGAAACGAGGATATTGGCTAAACTCCTATCCAGGCCACTGGAGAACTGCACACCAGAGATCACAGAGGACCAGGCGGATTTTGTTACGGGCAGGCAGGTAACGTCAAATAGGCAGGTAACGTCAAATAGGCAGGTACCTGCTAAAAGTGATAATGACCCCTTCCGTGGAGAGAATACCAGAGGTGATCATCTCCCTGGATGCAGAAAAGGCCTTCGACAGAGTCGGGTGGAAGTACCTCATAGAGGTACTGGAGTGGTTTGGACTTGGAGCAGGGTTCACAGCATGGGTTAACGTTCTGTATATAGCAAGAGTGCGGACTAACACCACCAGCTCTAAATACTTCCAGCTGCACAAGGCAGTGATTCCCGCTATCCCCACTTCTATTCGCGATTGAGCCGCTCAGAGTGGCGAGAAACTGGAAGGGGAACTAGACGGGGGCCAGAGAGCACAGAGTCTCACTCTATGCGGATGCCCTGCTCCTCTACATTGCAGACCCCAAAGCAGCATGGAAGTGATCATGGCGGTCCTGAAAGAGTTTGGAGCATTCTCGGGCTACAAACACAACCTGAGCAAAGGTGAAATCTTCCCAATGAACCCACAAGGGGGTGGGGCAGAGCTGGAGGGACCACCGTTCAAACGAGCCAAAAACAGGTTGTGTTACCTGGGGAGCTTAATTGCCCACAACTGACATGGATCCACAAATGGAATCTGGCAAGTCTAATGGAGAAAGTAAAGAAGACCAGCAGAGGTGGGACACATTCCCACTCTCCCTGGCGGGGTGCAGACGATCAAGATGAACATACTGCCCAGGTTCCTCTTCCTGTTCAGATCCACACCAATGTACATCCGCAAGGCCTTCTTTAACATAGCAGACTAAATGATTATGGGGTTTGTATTGCAGGGGGAAGAATCTAAGGATCTCCAAAAGAGTCTTGCAAAGAACGAGAAGCAGGGGAGGCCTAGCACTCCCAAACCTGCAATACTACCACTGGGCATCCATGGCAGAAAAAGTGAGGGGATGGAGTAAAGTACCATAAGCAGAATGGGTAAGAATGGTGGAGAGCTCCTGCATCGGGACGTCCCTCAGGGCCCCGGCCACAGCAGCGCTCCCATTTCTACCAGCCAAGCACTCAACAAGCCCAGTGGTATTAGCTACGCTCCTGACATGGAACCAGCTAAGACAACACTTCGATCTGACCAAAATGTCCAGTTTAGCCCCCATATGCAACAATCACAGGTTCGCGCCAGTCAAAATGGACACCATATTTAAAAGCTGGAGACAGAATGGGAGAACACTGAAAGTTAGTGACTTCTGCATGGACAATAGACTGACAACGCTAAAAGAACTGAAGGAGAGGCTTTAACTGACCGGGGGACCAAGTTATGACACATGCAATTCAAAAACTTCCTCCATGAGGAAACAACGACATACCCACAGACACTGGGACACTCATTGTTAGAAGAACTGTTAGACGCAGGCGACTTTTTTGGGGGGAGGTGGCAATGGAAACTACAGGGACCTGTATGGTGACTGTAGGGAAAGGCATGCTCCCCACTGGACGAGACAAGGGAAAAATGGGAGGAAGAGCTAGGGATTGAAATATGGTGGGGACACTGGAGTGAAGCACTGAACAGGGTAAACCCCACCTCCACATGCACAAGGCTAAGCCTAGTACAGATACAGGTGGTACACCGAGCGCACATAACCTGAACCCGAATGATCAGGTTCTTCTCGGAGATGGAGGATAAATGTGAATGGTACCAGGGAGGCCTAGCCAACCATACCCACATGTTCTGGGCATGCCCAGACTTGTTGTGTTCTGGACAGTCTTCTTCGAGGCAATGTTCAAGGCTGTGGGTTGAGGATGTAGTCGTGCCTAGAGTGGCAGTTTTCGAGGTATCAGACCAGCCAGAACTCTTTATGGGTGGGTGGGGGGGGCCAGCCTTTGCCTCCCTAATCGCCTGTCGAGGAATGCTGCTCAGCTGGCGATCAGCAGCATCAAGCAAAGCTGCAGACTGGCAGGCCAACCTGTCGGAATTTCTCCAACTGGAGAAATTCAAATTCGTCCTCAGGGGGTCGGAAGAGGGCTTCCACATGACATGGAAGCCATTCATCAACCTGTTTTATTTGTGTTGGTAAACATTAGAAATAATGTATATTTTTAAGTGGGGTTAATTTAATGTTTCTGTGCTTGGAACGGTATAACCTGTAGAATGATTCAAGCTGGACAAGGGTGTTTGTATGTGTGGGGACTAGCTAAGTTCCAACTGTGTTTTTATCTTACTTCCAGAGGGAAGAATAAATAGAAAGCATAAGCATGTGGGTGTTGCTTAAATACTGGGGCCTTGAAAGGTAGAGAAACTTTTACGTTTTAGTTTTGGTTGAATTTGTGGAAAGTTGGAGACTTGACACTGAGAATAAACCTCTCTCAATTCTGTTAGAAAAAGCTGAACAGGAGAAGGGAGTTGCAAAGATGCAAGCTTCCTAAGGAAGAGCATACAATCCAAATAACCAGGGAATTGAGACAGAAAGAACCTTTAAGACATCTGAAGTTAAGAGAACAGAGGAAGAGTAAACAAAATATTCTGAGATAAAGAGACAGTTTCAGTAACGAGATTTGAACTGGACAGTAGATTTCAGAGGTCGATGAAATGTTTGATGTCATTTTAATACAGTATGGGAACAGAGAGTTAAAGTTATTGTAAGCAATTTGCACAGCAGTCAAAACAAGGAAATCCAAAAGGGGTTGGTGTAAAATCCTGGACTGGATTCACTGTTAAAATGGAGTGCAAGGTTTTGGAAAATCTGGTATAGATTTCAGAATGCAAACAGCTACAGGAATACATACTTGGAAGAGAATATTAAAAGTGTGTTTTTTGGAATAGAATTTGGAAACTTTCATGTGACAATCATATGGGGGGGATTCTGAGGAGATGTCCACAAACATTCACTTGGTGTTCAGAGTGGAGAGCGTATTATCCCGCAATTATCTTGTGAGCTTCAAAGGTACTGTGCGTTCATGAGACTATTGTAGATTAAGATGTATTTTGTAATCTGTGCTAATCCTAAAACCGGTGTGTAATTGTGAAATTAAGAGAGGAGTATTATACAATAATCCACCTTTTCATGTTTAATTAAAAAAATGTCCTTGTGTTAAAACCAATTAGAGGTCCTGAGACTCTGTTCCTCCATGTTTTCTATAAAAAAAAGTCAATGTTATGGTCCTTTGAGCCAGGGTTCCATACTGAGATCTTCCCATCCAGTTGGAACATCAATTGGGATCATAACACAATATCAATACTGTGGCTGCTAGACGTCTGGTGCAGCGGCATGAAGTAGCGGCCACATCTCGGGTAGTTCCTTCACAGGCACTTGGGCTTATCTGCCCGATTGCAAGAATTATTTTTTAAAAGGTGCACTTTCCCAGCAATAAAACTGACCAAAAGTGTGCGTTGTCGAAACTGACATCGAAGAGGGGCGGTGGGGTGAAATTGCAAACGTATTGCCCGAGCAACGAGGCATCAAAGATTGCGGAGCAGGTGGCCATGCCTACCACCCTCGACATGATGGCAGGGGTGATAGCCAGAGAATTTAAAAATTGGTGCAGAAATGGATGAACGCTTCAAGAAACACAGTCAGGAATTGAAGGTTTTATTTGGAGGCTGAAATGGAGGTCGTCAGAGACAGGAAGAAGGGCTTCATGGCAAAGCTGGATGATTTAGAAAATAGGTCCAGGCGCATGAACCGGAGGCTGTTACGTCTACCTGAGGGGGTTGAGGGCACAAAGCTGACCAAATACTTCACTGAGAAGTTTTCCCAATTGATGAGCGGTGATGAGGTGTTTGCTGCGCCGGAGTTTCGATAGGGCACACAGGACCTTGAGGCAGAAAGCGTGACCAAATGAGCCACCTCGAGTGGTGTTCATTCGGTTTCATAGTTTTCAGGGAAAGGAGTGGGTCCTGAAATGGGCCAAGAAAGTCGGGATAATCAACAGGGACAGCAACATGGTAAGAATTTACCAGGACATTGGCACATATCTGTCAAAACAAGTGACCTTCAATAAGATGAAGATGGTGGTGTTTAATCCAAGAGTGCAATTTGGGATTGTGTACCCAGCAAAATTAAGGGTCACGTTTGATTCAAAAGATTTCTATTTTTAAACTCCCGAGCAGGCGGAGGACTTTATCAAAGATTGTGGTTGGGACATGACTTGAGGGATGCGGGCGGGCGGCTGGGATGTTAATATTTTACTGCTTTTGTTGTTAAGGTGTTGAGTTGGGTTAATGGTGGAGGTGTTTGAATGGGGGTCATTTCTTCTCATTTTTTAAAATTTTCCTTCTTCATGCACTTAGTAGAGTTGGGATGGGGATATATTTCCTCCGTTTAAAGCCTTTATTTATTATTGGGTGGGAAAGTGGATCGGGAAGGAGAAATGTGCTTGAGGTAGGTATGAAGGCAATGGTTAAGGAATAAGTGGGACCAAGGGTGGGGTGGTCACCTCACCTGCACTAGAAAGTTAGCTAATTAACGGAAGTGGGGAATAGGGCTGTGACTTATTGGGCTAGTTTGGTGAAGCTTGATGGGTCTAAAAGGGAAGCGAGATGGGGAAGGGGTTAGAAGGGATAATAGATCATCTGTTGACTGAGGGAGGGGGACGGGAACTGACAGCGACCAGTTATTTTATTTCTGCTCCATCATTCAGGTGGGACTGGTTGCCATCTTAGGTGCAGCCTGGGTATCATTGGTAAAGCTATGAAATTTCGCGGTGGTATTGACTGACTCCAGGCTGAGAGAGGGGGGGGGGGGGTAAGCAACCCCCTACAAGGGCGGTCACCTGGTATGTGCACGGCCTGAGGGGCCCAGTCAGGAGAGTGTGAGTTTTTGCTCATTTGAAGAACTTGGGAGCCGATGTGACATTCCTCCAGGACACCCACCCTAAAGGGGCTATTTACGAATGTGGGGAAAAGGTAAGTCGGCTCCTAGCATATCAACTGAGGAAACTGGAGAACTGGAGGAAAAAGATAAGAACCCCATAGACTATGGTTTGTATCATCCAATCTCCCTATTAAATGTGGACACGAAGCTGTTAGCTAAGGTGCTGGCATTAAGGCTGGAACCTTGTCTGCCAGATGTGGTGGAGAAACCAGTTTCGTTAAGGGTTGGAGGTTAACAGCGAATGTGAGGCGACTGTTAAATGTGGTGCTTACTCTGGAGGAGGGTTGGGTCCCGGAGACCATAATCTTGCTCGCACGAAGAAGGTATTTGACCGGGTAGAGCGGGATTATCTGTTTGCAATTTTAGAAAAATTTGGATTTGAGGTTGGGCTATGTAACATGGATGCGGTTGTTATATACGGCCGCCCCATTTACCAGTGTTTGCATTAACAAAGTGACCTCTGACCCCGTTCCCAGAGTTCCAGGCAGATATGTCCATTGTCCCCTTCACTGGTTTGCATTAGCAATAGAGCCACTAGCCATGGCCCTGAGGTCCTCAAATACATGGGGAGGAATAGTTAGAGGTGGGGTGGAACACATGATTTCTCTGTACGCCGACGATTTACTATTATAGTGAGGGATCCGGAGGCGTCAATAGATAACATTACTACTGTGAAGAGTAACTCAACTCCTGACTTCCCAAAACCTGCACATCATCTACAAGGCACAAGTCAGGGGTGTGATATTCTCCCCTTGCATGGATGAACCCAGCTCCAAAACACTCAAGAAACTCGATATCATCAAGAACAAAGCAGCTTGATTGGCATCCCATCGACAACCTTAAACAATTACTTGCTCCACAATCAGCAGTGTGTACCATCTACAAGATGCACAGTAGCAACTCTCCAAAGCTTCTTCCAAATCCGAGACCATTACCATCTAGAAGGACAAGAGCAGCAGATGGATGGGATCTTGACAACCTGCAGGTTCCTCTCCAAGCCACACACCACCCTGCCTTGGAACTATGTCACCATTCCTTCACTACTGCTGGGTCAAAATCCTGGAACTTCCTTCCTAACAGCATTGAGCCTGCTTAGTCGTTCAATTTGATCATGACAATTACCTAAGAATAATTATCCCTTTACTTAAACACAGAGACTACATTTGATAGCTTCCAAACATGTAGCAGCTCTCCAGTTTCCAATGAATTCTTTATTGCTGCACAGTTCCATTAGTTCCACCTCACCCAGGCGGCCGTTTTTCAATGATAAGCTTAAACAATAAGTGTTGTCAGCCTAATTAATCATGAGACATGACAGCCAAATATAATCCTGTCTGTCCCCGAGATCGACGCATGCAATTTCTGGCAGCACTCAATGAACAGCAACCGGAATCAGACACTCGACCCATTTTTCACTCTTAATAGCCCAATGAACCCAAAATCAGCTGTAATCTTCAAATTGTCTCTTGCAAATCCAGCCGATGTAAGCTTACCAATGTCAAGAATCAAAGTGGCTCAATTCCATGCTGAGCAGTTCACCTATACATTGACCCTTTATGTACTGCCCTGTTGATTCAGTTCTATTATCAACAGTAGGCAGGTGGACAGCCTGTCCCATTCATAGGTATCATTGACATACTCCACAAGGAGAGTTTGGACATCGATATCTCATACTGCAGATCTGATTAATTAATTTAACAGCACATGATTATCATTGCACCAAATAGATTACAGTGAGAGAACACTGCAATAATAATAGAATATTCATGGCTTCAAAGAAAATCTTTCCATGCTCACATAAATTAAATTGGCAACAAATTCCATTTATTGTTTAATATAATTTAACGTTTAAGTGATTGCTGCATGTGAAACATCCTACATTAGCTGGATAGTTTACTGATCTTAGTCTTTCGTTGGTACTGTACTTTGCTTAAAGAAGTACAACATTAGAGGTTATAGTTTTTGTTGAGCAGATTTTTGGCTCTAATTTGTGACTTGTAAAAGTACCAATAATAGGAAAGATATAACAGTACAGAAAACCATAGAAGGTATTCAGTATGTTTTTTAAATAAATTTAGAGTACCCAATTATTTATTTTTTTCCAATTATGGGGCAATTTAGCATGGCCAATCCACCTAAACTGCACATCTTTGGGTTATGGGGGTGAAAGCCACGCAGACACGGGGAGAACGTGCAAAATCCACATGGATAGTGACCCAGGGCCGGGATTCGAACCCGGGTCTTCAGTGCCACAGTCCCAGTGCTAACCACTGCGCCACGTGCCGCCCCGTTATTCAGTATTAGTTAGATTAAGGTAAGTAGAAAATATTTTCCAGCATTACATCAGAATCTTCTTTGCTGAGAGATACAGTACAGAATTTCAACCCTCCTCCAAATTATAGCAAGGTCAAGAAAAGAAGCTGACATAGGTAAAACGTTGCCAGGTTATTGGCTCAAAATCAATTTACCTTATCAGTGCAGTGACCATTATTTTTCCTGAAGCAGTTTTGTGACTCCTTACAGAAGGAGGACACAAACAGAAATTCACCAGGTTAATTTTCCTCGTCTTGAATAAAGACACTGTTGCATGAGAAGACTAGATGGATAGTTAAATACTTTATTAATTTAATAAAAAGCAAAGTACTACAAATGTAGGAAATCTGAAATAAAAACAGAAAATGCTGGAAAGATTTAGCCAGACTGCTAGCATTTGTGGAGAGAGAAACAGAGTTATTAGGTTGATAACCTTTCACTCAGGGTGTCTGTGGTTGGAGTTGCAGTTGGTGTGAGTGGTGCTAAAGTCAGTTGTCTGTTGTTTAATGTGTTTTTGGATCTGTGTAAGTCTGCTGTCTCTGGCATGGGGATATAGGGTGGGTATAGCTGCGGGCCACATAAGTAGGGGGTGGGGTGCGATGAGAGTCAAGCAGCCGGGCCGAATTGGTTGGATGCTGAGACCCCGAAAGAGAATACAACATGGTGCCCAGTTGGGGGGAGTGGGGCGGCAGCGGGAGCATGCACAAACTCTGGAGTAGCTGGAGTGGCTTAAGTGTTGAGGCATGACAGCAATGAGATCTCGGATGCAACCTGAGTAAGAAGGATGCATATTAGCTTTGCCTATCCCTGAAGCATAAAGCAATTGTGCCCTCTAACATTCCTGAGACTCATGCTCATTAAATTGGCCATCAAGAGCTAACCCTTAGCAATGCCAGTTACCCATAGTCTCAAAATCAAGAAATGAGAGGAGTACTCAGGGTTCACTTGGCTACACGGAATCAAGAGCCATTTGGCTTGTTTCTGTGCCGGACCCCACACCGACCAGTCAGGGTCCTTTTGGGCCAGGATTCTCCGCAATTCCGGGCAAAACTGGCGTCAAATCCGGCGACCCTGGCGTCAACGGGCCTCAGTCATTCACCCCTTCCCCGGGGGCTAGAACGGCGCCCGAGTGCTGTGCGCTGCTCCGGCAGCTACATCGCCGGCGCAGGTCTGCGCATGTACGCCACGCCACGGGTGTGGCATATTGCAGACATGCACCCAAAAGTGCATGCGTGAGGTCACGGATGCACTTTATGCTGGTCCTTTGATCTTGATACTTTCCACCTGGACTTGGCCCAGCAGAACAAGAGGGCTACGGGCTTTGGCAACATAGCTGGTCTGTCACAGGTGCAGTGGGTAATTGACTGCAGCCATGGCACCCTCTGAGTTCTTTGGCACCAGAGAATCCTCTTTATAAACTGGAAGGGGTTCCACTTCCTCAATATGAATCTGCTGTATCACCACCAGATACGTTCCATATAAGTGTGTGCCTGTTTTTTAGGGAGTGTGCATGATAGTTACATGCTCAGCCAATCACAGATCTCTGGCATTTGCGAAGGTCACCCCAGGCTACAGAGATGGCACGTAGGGAACAAGGGATATCCCCTCAAGTCTTGGACGATGATACCAGTGCAGAGGCCAGAGACCACAGCAGAGGCCAGGTGCAACGATGCTCAAAATGTCACCCCATCTGTCATCGAGCGGTGCATAGGCTTCCTAAAGATGCGGTTCTGCTGCCTAGACATATCTGGTGGAGCTCTCCAATATAGCCCCAGAGGGTCCCCCACATCGTCGTGGTCTGCTGTGCTCGACACAACCTAGTTCTGCAGCAGGACGATGCCCTTCCTGATGATGACCTCAAGAAACAGAATGTGTCCTCAAATGTGGAGGTTGTTCAGGAGGGAGTCAAGTAAGAGGCCGCTGAAGATCTGGACAATGGAGACCTGGCGGGGTGAGAGAGAGCATGTTTGAGTGAGATTCAACCATACATTCCTTTGCTCTAGAGGGGGTTTAGGGATGAGGGTCTAGGGTTCAATAAATCATGCCTGAGTCCTATAACTGTGAATGAAACATTCGCACGGAGAAGGCCTTACCGTCTGGCGGACATTGAGGGCCAGTGAAGACAACCTGAAGGGGAGAAGTACCATGACACTGGGAGGAGGATTAAAAAATGTGAGAAGTTAAGATGGTGAAGAACAATAATATTTAATTGAGTGACATGTCCAGATTTAACAAGACTGCGCCCCCTAACTTAGGCCTAACTTCACCCCTGTCCACGCTGTTCCACTACACATCCTTACACTTGCGAACCCTCCCACTATGTCTAGGTATATTCCCAGGATGTACATCAGAAGGGGAGGCAGCCTACTGGCTTGTATGCCCTGTTGCCTGAAATGCCCTCAATGGGCAGCCTCTGGAAGGCTGGGATCTGTCTTGCCCCTGCCTACTTTCGGGTAGTACAGATGTTGTAGTGTTCTGCCCCTGTGCCCGAGTTATGACTCAGGAATGGGGGATTCAGATTGACTGGGCCCTCCCTGCGCTCATTGGTCCCTGAGTTACCCCATGGGCCAGCGGTGCAGCTGGAGTGAGCTACAGAAGCATCAATGTCATCTGGCGTTGCCAGTCCTGGAGTCCTGCCATTGGCTGAACCAAAGAGGTGAAGCTGTCAGCTCTGGTCCTCAAGCACTGAGCCATGCTTTGGAGTTCTTCCATCACGGATCTGACTCTTGCCCAAGGCTTTCCATTGCGGATGCCAATCTTGCAGTGTTGGCCATGCATTTATCACACTGTCTCCTGCAACAGAAGGCTATGGGACTCCTTCATCCGGCCTTGCAGTCGCTGGAGTGTCGCTGCCAACCATTCCTGGCATTCCTGCTCTGCCTTTACATCTCCAGCAGCTGAGGGACAAAACGTGTCCAGAAGCACAGCACCTGGCTGAGGCACAGCTGAGTTCTAGGGTCCAACAGACCTCCCTGGGACATTCCTGCCTCCACCTGATGTGCATCAGAAGCAGTGTGGTGCTCACCAGATAGTTACCCAGAGGTTTGCCTGCTAAGATCACCCACCGAGGTGGTGTATCTCTGTGGTGGTGAGGGTGATATCCGTGATGCTTCATCAGTGTCCTCAATGGTCATGCCGAGGATGGGCAGTGGTACACTGCTGGTTGATGGCCCAGGCTCTTCGAGTGATGCTCCTGCAAGACGATGAAGTATATGGCCTGGTCAAGAGTTTGGACTACAGATTACACATTTGAGTTTGGTCATCTGAATGAAGGTGCAGTGGCTCATCACATTTCTCACACAGGCCCACCTCGCTCTCAGCACAGGTTCGCTCCTGCAATCTCCATGGCTTTCTCCTCGTAGGGAGTCAGGATGCTCAGATAGGACATCCCACCGCCTGTCGTCTCGCGCTCGAGGCAGTTGTGGGAACAAATGGGGATGATATGAGTGTGAATGATACCTGGCATGTGTGAGCACTGCGCGTTAGCAGGGAAGAGTTCTGTTAAGTGCTGGGGAGGGTGTGAGGAATCTTGAGGGAGATCGAGCGTTGGGGCCCTGCTAGGTGGCAACGTCTGGGATTGAGGGACAATTTGAGGGGTGACATAAAGGCGGATTGCAGAGAGCAGACAGGGACCCTGGCAGAATGGATTAGGTTCTTCTCTTGGTCAGGCTACTGGCACTAACCAGTGCAGCGACTATCTCCCAGGTGGGATTTGGCGCCTTGCTAGATTGTCGCCTGCCAGACCAGGGGTATATTGTTGCCTGTCTCTCCCCTACGGCATCCAGCATACAGGTGAGGGTCTGCCTAGTGAATCAAAGAGCTGTTTCCTTGCTGCCATCCTCCTGACTTGAATAAGAGCAAGTGTTGTGCAACCGTTTAAATGCAGCACCCCCTTCACTGAAGTGCTCAGATGACCCCCGAGGCGAGTAAATCAGACACCTCGCGCCTCAGGCGTGGGGAAAAATAAATTCTCCTAAGTGCCTGAAAATTGTGATTCAGATTGTGCTGCTGGTGCCGGTGGGAAACACACCGATTGTGCAACAAATTCCGCCCGGTGTCGAAATGAAGTGCGAACGGCAGTATCATGGACAGCTGCCATCTGAAAGAAGCGGAAAAGCGATTGACAGAAACCAAAACCTGCAAAGAATAAAAGAAACAAAATGGGAGCAGAGCTTAACTTAATACTTAAGTTTTCATTTATAAATTCTGGCTGGCACAGTGCCATAGAATTAATTGTAAGTGTACTTTATATAGTATGCAGAGTAAGCCAATTAAAAATTAACTATCATAAGTAACTACTATACATGGAAATTGCTAATATAGTAATATCTTAAATTCAGCAGAGATTATATTTAAAATTCCATTGCCATATAAATGTCATTCATAGTTCACAGGATCATAAAATAGTTAAGGCTGAGGGAAGCCATTCAATCTAACTTGGTTCATTCATCTAGAGTTGCCCTCATTGTAGCAACTATTTGATGTTAGTACTAATACATTGACAAAACTGACACCATTCGCCTTAATACACCTCTAAAACCGACAGCTACTTCTAGAACCTGCACCTGCATAGTAAGACGTGAAAATCCAGAAGAGTGTGCACTGTTGAAGACACCTAAAATGCAATCTATTTGGCATCATCGAACTGACAAGAATCTCCACTCTTGCGCTTTAATTTCACTTTAAAAAGCCTTGTTAAAGTCACACTTTGTTGAATGAGGTGTAACTAGGTTTTTGAACAGAGTACGAAGTTCAATAATTATTGCAAAACAGTCTCACTGACAGAGTAATTTTATATTTGTCAAATATCAAATTTCTCCGTTATAATAAGAAATTCTATACAGTATTCAAATAAAGTTCACTTTTAAAAGTTTATTTTAGCTTCTAACTTGATCCTGTGTGTCTGTCCTGATAATTTATTTTGCTATGAAATTTTAAAATTAAAAATGAAGGGATTTAATGATTTTTACTTCCTGGCTTACGATCTGAGAGAATGCTTCAATATGGCTGGCTGCTTACCCTGCTTGATCACACCACTGTTGCTGATCGCCTGAAGGTCCCCTCGACTTGGTGCCAGATTTAAGCTGACGCCAGGAAAAGGGAAGTTGGCTCTATAGAGATAATTTTACCTTTGTGGGCAACATTATTATAGGTCAACGATAAGTACCGCTACTTCACTGCTGACTGTAAAACTAGCCCATCGTATAAGAGCACAATAAATTGTTTTTGGGACAATGTCGCCACGCCGTCGTAAAATCTGTGGACTTTCACGCCAGAAAAACTTCAGTGAAAGGGCCACATATTCCTAGTCCTGCAGGGGGCTAACAGTGAACCAGCTTTTGCTGCAGATACGGGCCCCCGCACTTACCGGTAGAGGCCGCGCGTGCGCATGGCAGCGGCCGCACCGCGCTCTGTGGCGGACTCAGACCACGGAACTGGACCCTGAACATAGTTCCCCCGATCGGCCACGTGCCTGACCCTGACCACCCGTCCAAAAATTGCCCAGCCGCGTATAAGGCCCCCTCTACCCTCCGGTCGGGATACTAGTGTGACGACTGAGTCCGCAGCCGCCACGCTAGTATCCCGACTGGCAGGACCATGTTAGATCCATGCCGTCAGGACTTTGGCCGGTCAGGGACAGAGAATAGCAGGGCGGGCCTCCAGCAATGGCCGCAGGTAGGTGATATGGGCGCGGCGTTTCGGGGTTCCGGAAAAATCAGGGAACCAGCGCCGGTCCCGATTCCATGCGGGGAAATGGAGTCTCTGCCCTGGCGCCGACCGCGATTTTCGGTGCTGGGGTCCACAAACTCCAGCCCATTATCTTTCTTTCATATTTTATTAACTTTAAAGTATAAAAAAAACTAAAATGCCCAATCCTAAGAAATAGATCAACTTTTAAAAAAAGTTCAGTTATACCAATTCTTTCAAATTTGAAAATAAGAATTCTCTTTACTTAACTGCCTGAATAGTAATGTAGAAAATTGAACCTGTCAGCTTCTGGTTTGTATAAAGCAGCAATCCTGTAACTGTAAACCTTGTGGAGCATTCTTAACAGAAATATTGATATACAATAAACAATATCAATTATAAAGATCCAATTATTAAAATTCTACCTTTCACACCAACTATAAATAACTTTCCATCATGTGATTTTCAGAAAGGCAGCAAGAAGATGAGTTCCATGCTGAGTGTATATAAAATGAATGCAAAATAATACTGCAAGCTGTAAACCGGGTTAAACAATTGTAAAAACAGGGTACCTATGTTAGGAAACACATCAGTGTTCACATACCTCAAATCCAAGTCTATCTTTCTCCTTCCAGAAGCAGAAATGAGTCACTTTCTTGTCCCAGAATTCATCTGGTTTCACCACACACACTAAAGACACTTCAGCAGGAATCACGTTCTAGGTAACAGAAGAAAATTTCTATCACTTTCACAAGTGGAGGTTTAACATTTTCCCCCCAAACTTTAAGATATTGGAACTATTACATATTATTCGTAATACCTGTGAAGAGAGCAAAAATAGAATTATGGCAGCTCTGTTCAAAATGGTCATCTATTTTTTTCTTCCACACAGCCACTGCCAATAGTGACAGGAGAAAAAAGTATAAAACATATAATACATACAATCTTTAGAAATATCAAGGAGTTAATTATTCTCGAGTTCCATATGAATTTGTGAATGGAAGCCAATTGACGCATTTATTTAGTTCTTGATTGCTACTATAAATATGTACAAAGACAATTAATAATAGATTTAGACATGAAACAATGCTTGATCTTGGGTTTTAAAACCAAAAATGATAAATTCCATCAATCTCCCCAGTCATACAAGTTACTGGAGTGAAATTCCATGCTGTTAGTTTTTGAGACCTAAAATCACCTGACTGAAGAGCAGATTTGGACAGAAATCATGTACTCTGGTTTACCCACTACAAAAAAGTACCTGAATTTTTAAATGCAATGTAATTATTTCCATTCATCCTGCAACAATCCCTGTGGGGAACCATATACCAAATTAGCCAATCTAACAAATAACTTGTAAAGAAGAAATTATAAGCAAGATTTCACTTTTTGCAATTTTTACTTTTAAAGTTTAACAGAAATCCGAATTAACACAAATTAAAGATAAATTAACAAGCCAAATGATGCTTGAAATAAATAAGGCAATTTTTACTTTACATAGTCGATACAGCAAAGAATTGTCTTCCACAAGTTCAAGCATTCCCCTTTAGCATATATGTCACTGTGTAGCTACACAGTTCCACAATATGCTGTTCTCTATTCATCCAGGTGTCCCATCTGACAACAGCTTTCACCTGACTTTCACAGATACGATTAGCATCAGCAAAGCACACTTCTACAAACCTTCTCTTTCTCTCGGGTCATGACAGTCCTGAGGGTGTAACTCTCCGAATTCCTTTATAACTGACCAACCAATAACACCCTGGATAATGGTTTGGCCACTTTTGTGAAAACAAACCTCTAGATTCTATGCTTCTTGGTAAAAACTGGGTGGCGTGGACAAGTCAGGCCGAACGGTCTGTTTTCATGCTGTAACCTCTATGACTCCAATTCCCTAAACCTCTCAATTCCCTCCCGCTCCCACACCCTGTACGTGGCACCCAATCCTGCCGGGACAAATCTGTGATTGCCTCAGATCGACTCCCAAAAAGGCATGCCCGTGTGACTAAATGTGCCTTCAGTTCTTTTATTATAGTGTGAACCTATGTGAAAGATAATGGCCAGTATTACAAAGTAGTTGGTTACTGCTTCGAGATAGATATCCTACGTAATCTCTTCCCTCATTATAGCTTGCTGTCAAGGAACCTTGTGTGCGTGTAACCTGGTGTACCTCTTGAATGTGATTAGCACGGTGCCCCGAGTGGGAAGGTTAGACGTGTGACAAGTGTAGTTGTCCTGAGACATGGAAGCAGGCTGACTCCAACCTCTTTATTCACCCTGAACATACTGATCTCTGGAATGTCTGGTGATTATCAGATACAAAAGGCCCAAGTCTGCAGCAGTTAACCAATACATCAGGGGCTGGAAGCCAGTTCACACAGCACTGTCTAATTGTCCCTGATATTGTTGCAAATGAGCACTGTACTCTCAAGTCACAGCCAGCAGTTGCTAAGTTTCCTCAAGAAAAACATCAAGCTTTGATTAGTATTCCTTGAATATTCTTCTCTTCAGGCAAGCTCCTGATCTAGGTTGCACAAATCGGCACGGTGGCACTGTGGTTAGCTCTGGTGTCTCAGAACTCCAGAGACCCGGGTTCAATTCTGGCCTTGGATGACTGGCTGTGTGGAGTCTGCACGTTCTCCCCCTGTCTGCGTGGGTTTCCTCCGGGTGCTCCTGTTTCCTCACACAGTCCAAAGATGTGCAAGTTAGGTGGATTGGTCATGCTAAATTGCCCATAGTGTCCAAAAGGTTAGGTCGGGTTACTGGGATACAGGGAAAGGGTGGAGGCGTGGACTTGAGTAGGGTGATCTTTTCAAGGGCCTCCTTCTGCACTGTAAATTCTATCTATTTATCTATAACCCATTGACAATCTGTTCCTTAGCCTCTACTGGAAGGTGACAGATTCCCAGCTACTTCTTTGTGCCTGATGAATCATTCAGTACAACATTCTTGCTAACTAATTGCTCTAGTGTAAAAAGAAGCGAGTGTATGGAAGTGCAAATGTAAGTGTCACATGGGCCTGATGTTGGAGGTAGTGGCAAAGGAGTATGGGACCTTAGTTGAGGTCTCATGGCTGGATCTGATACCCTATGTAATTATTATTACCATTAGTCAATGCTGATCACATGGCTGTCATATGAAACAAAGAGGTTTTACGTCTGCTGCTGTTCATTATTCTTTCTCTTCCGCATTGTCTCCTACTGTATGTGCATGGATATCAGTGAGGGCAGAATAGGGTTCAACTGAAATGGTGCTTCTTCCCCCATCCCCGCAGTACTCGCATTCAAGCCTTGAGTAGCAACCAATTGGCATCCATAGAACAGTACCTCAAGACGCCAATCCTTCAGGTGCGTAAGAAATTTGATATAAAGTAAAAATCCAATTTAAAACAATGAAAATAATGCTGTCGGTTCTTACCACAGTCTTTCTGTGCTGCCCTATCAGAGTACACTGTCATGCAATCAAATGTCGATGTTACTTCCAAGATTCATCCCTCCACTACAATAAATACTTGGATGTTCCCTGGAATGATTTTACTGTGCCTGGTAAACAAGATAATATATCTCCTATGATGACATATGCAATGCATGAACACTTACGGCAGACATCAGAGGTATTTTTGCACTGGTGCAGATTTGAAATGTTTTCAATGTCATGTTGCACCCCTTATAATTCTGAATAGCACGGCTCTTAAATTTCTCTACTCCAAGGACAATCCTAGATTCTCCAATCTCTGATTACAACTCGTATTTTCCTAGTAACTCTCCTTTGTATCCTCTCCAAAAGGTTTTGATATTCTGCCCAGAATTGTACACAATATTATAACTGAGGCCAAGCCAGAGATTTGTAAAAGGTTTTATCATAACTTCTGTGTTTTTGTATTAATATTTTTTAACGTGCTAATGGAGTATGGGCATCACTGGTATGACCAACATTTATTGACCATCCTTAATTGCCTTCGAGAAAGCCATCTTCTTGAATCATTGCAGCTCTTCAGGTACCGTTCATCTAACCATGCTTGAGATAGCGAGCTCCAGGATTTTGACTCAGTGATGACAAAGCAGTAGCAATATATTTGGGTCAAGATGGAATGTGATGAGTTTTTAAAAAATTCTTTCATGGGATATGGGCGTGTTGACAAGGCCAGCATTTTTTTACCCACTCCAAAGTACTCTTCAACTAACTGGCAGACAGTAAAGAGTCGATAAGACCATCAGACATCTGACCATAATTAGGCCATTCGCCTCATCGGGTTTGCTCCGCCATTCAATCATGGCTGATATGTTTCTCATCCCCATGCTCCTGCCTTCTCCCCGTAACCCTGGATCACCCGTATTAATCAAGAACCTATTTATCTCGGTCTGAAAGACACCCAGTGAGTTGCCTCCACAGCCTTCTGCGGTAATGAGTTCCAGAGATTCACCACACTCTGGCTGAACAAATTCCTCCTCATCTCTGTTTTAAAGGATCATCCCTTCAGTCTGAGGCTGTTCCCTTGGGTTCCAGTTTCTTCTACTCGTGGAAATATCCTCTCCACGTTCACTCTATCTAGGCATTTCAGTATTCTGTAAGTTTCAATGAGATCCCCCTCTCATCCTTCTAAAATCCATCGAGTACAGACCCAGAATCCTCAACCGCTCCTCATATGACAAGTCCTTCATTCCGGGGATCATTCTTGTGAACCTCCCTTGGACCCTCTCCAAAATCAGCATATCCTTCCTTAGAAACAGGGCCCAAAACTGTTCACAATATATCCCAATGGGGTCTGACCAGAGCCTTATACAGCCTCAACAGTACATTCCTCCTCTTGTATTCTAGCCCTCTCAACATAAATGCTAATGTATTTGCCTTCCTAACTGCCAACCAAATCTGCGTGTTAACCTTAAAGAGAATCCTGAACTAGGACTTCCAAGTTCATTTGTGCTTCTGATTTCCTAAGCCTTTTCCCATTTAGAAAATAGTCTATACCTCGATCCAGCAAAGTGCATAACTTCACACATTTCTACACTGTATTCCATCTGCCACGTCTTTGCCCACTCTCCGAGCCTGTCCTTCTACAGCCTCTCTGCTTCCTCAATACAAACTGTCCCTCTACATATCTTTGTACCATCTGCAAACCTAGCAACAATGCCCTTAATTCCTTCTTCTAGATCATTAATGTATATCGTAAACAGTTGTGGTCCCAACACTGACCCCTGCGGAACACCACTAGTCACCAGCTGCCATCCTGAAAAGGACCCCTTTATCCCCACTTTCTGCCTTCTGCCAATCAGCCAATCCTTTATCTATGCCAGTACCTTGCCCTTAACACCATGGGCTTGTATCTTATTTAGCAACTTCCTGTAAGGCAACCACACGTGTAGTCACATGTAGGTCAGACCAGGTAAGGGTGGCAGATTTTCCTTTCCTAAACATCACTTATTTTCAATTAATTTACGGGAGGTGGGTGTTGCTGGTTAGGCCAGCATTTATTGCCCATCCCTAGTTCCCCATAAGGTGGTGCTGAGCAGCCTTCTTAAACCGCTGCAGTCTCTGATGTGTAGGTACACCCACTGTGCTGTTAGGGAGAGAATCCCAGAATGTTGCCCCAGCGACAGTGGAGGAATGGCGATATATTTCCAAATCAGAGTGGTGAGTGACTTGGTGCTGTAGTTCCCAGGTATCTACTGCTCTTGGCCTTCTAGATGATAGTGGTCGTGAGTTTGGAAAGTGCTGTCTAAGGAACCTTGGTGAGTTACTGCAGTGCATCTTGTAGATGGTACAAAAGGCTGCCATTGTTCGTCAGTGGGGAAGGGTTTGAATGTGTGTGGAAGGAGGAGCAATCAATGCTTTGTCCTGTATGGTTTCAAACTTCTTGAGTGTTGTTGGAGCTGTCTCATCCAGGCAAGTGGAGAGTAATCCATGTGAAGGGCCGATGGTTCGATCCTCTCTTGTAGGAGATGGTCATTGCCCGGCACTTGCGTGGCACAACTGTAACTTGCCACTTGTCAGCCCAAGCTTGGATATTGTCCAGGTCTTGCTGCATTTGGACATGGACTGCTTCATTATCTGAGGAGTCATGAATGATGCCGAACACAGTGTAATCATCCACCAACATCCCACTCCTGCCCTTGTGATTAAAGGTAGGTCATTGATGAAGGAACTGAAGATGGTTGGGCCTAGGACACTACCCTGAGGAACTCCTGCAGTGATGTCCTGGAGCTCAGGTGATTGACCTCCAAACGCGACAACCATCTTCCTTTGTGCCAGGTATGACTCCAACGAGTGGAGCGTTTCCCCCCACTCCCCCGCCGATTCCATTGACTCCACGTTAGCTAGGGCTCCTTGATATCATTCTCGGTCAAATGCTCCTTGATGTCAAGGGCAGTCACTCTTACCTCACCTCTAGGATTCAGCTTTTTTGTCCATGTTTGAACCGAGGCTGTAATGAGGTCAGGAACCGAGTGCCCTGGAGGAACCCAAACCGAGCGTCCGTGAGCAGGTTATTGATGAATAAGTGCCGCTTGATAACCCTGTTGATGACTCCTTCCATCACTTTGCTGATGACAAGAGAGTAAACTGATAGAGCAGTAATTGGCGGAGTTGGATTTGTCCTGATTCTTGTGTACAGGTCACAACTGGACTATTTTCCACATTTCAGAGTAGATGCCATTGTTGTAGCTGTACCGGAATAGCTTGGCTAGGGATGCGGCAGGTTCCTGAGCATAAGTCTTTAGTATTATTGCCGGAATATTATCAGGACCTATAGCCTTTGCAGTATCCAGTGCCTTGAACCGTTTCTTGATATCACGTGGAGTGAATATATTGGCTGAAGTTTGACATCTGTAATGCTGGGACTCTCTGGAGGAGAGAGAGATTGATCATCCACTTGGCACTTCCGGCTGAAGATTGTTGTGGATGCCTCAGCCTCGTCATTTGCATATATGTGTTGGGCTCCTCCATCATTGAGGATGGGGTTATTTGTGGAGCCTCCTCCTCCAGTGAGTTGTTTAATCGTCCACCACCATTTACGCTGGATGTGGCAGGACTACGGAGCTTAGATATGATGAATTGGTTCTGGCATTGCTTAGCTCTATTACTTTCTGCTTATGCAGTTTGGCACACAAGTGGTCCTGTGTTGTAGCTTCACCTCGTTTTTCGGTATGCCTGATGTTGCTCCTGCATACTCTCCTGCATTCTTCATTGAACCAGGGTTGACCCCCTGGCTTGGTGGTAATGGGGGATATGCCAGGCCAAGAGATTGCAGAG
Source organism: Scyliorhinus canicula (assembly GCF_902713615.1). Lineage (NCBI taxonomy): Eukaryota > Metazoa > Chordata > Chondrichthyes > Carcharhiniformes > Scyliorhinidae > Scyliorhinus > Scyliorhinus canicula. Next base: position 195,389,739 of record NC_052147.1, on the reverse strand, counting down.
TGTGGCTGAATAAAATTCTGCTGCTGGTGACGGCCCACAGCACCTCACGGCTGCCCAGTCTCGAGTTGCTGGATCTGTTCGAAGTCTATCCCATTTAGCACGGCGGTAGTGCCACACAACACGATAGAGGGTCTCCACAAGGACTGTGCGGTGGTAGCTTCTACCGATACCGTCATGGACAGACGCATCTGCAGCAGGCAAATTGGCGAGGATGAGGTCAAGTATGTTTTTCCCCCTTGTTGGTTCCCTTACCACCTGCTGCAATCTCAGTCTAGCAGCTATGTTCTTTAGGACCCAGCCAGTTCGGTCTGTGGTGGTACTGCCAAGCCACTCTTGATAATGGACATTGAAGTCGCCCACCAAGAGCATGTTCTGCCCTTTTGCCACCCTCAGTGCTTTCTCCAACTGGCACTCAACATGGAGAAGTACTGATTCATCAGCTAATCGTGGACGGTACGTTTTCTTGTCCATGTTTAGCCTGAAACTATGAGACATCTTGGGGTCCAGTGTCAATGTTGAGGACTCCCAGGGCAACTACCTCCCAACTGTACACCAATGTGCCACCCGCCACCTCTGCTTGGTCTGTCCTGCCAGTGAGACAGGACATACCCAGGAATGATATGGTGCTGTCTGGAATAGTGTATGTAAGGTATGATTCTGTGAGTATGACTAAGTCAGGCTGTTGCTTAATTGGCTGGGGGGGGGGGGCCTGCCATGCAGAGCTGGGGCCAATCTGCGGTGTGTGCGTGTTGGGGGGGGGGGGGGGGGGGGGGGGGGGGTGGTGCTCGGGGCCAACCTGCGGTGCTTGTAGGGGGGGATTTGCAGAGCGGGGAGTGTGACAGGTGCGGGACTCCGCTATCAGGCTGCTCACTCAAGATGGCGGCCCGATATCAGGAAACCCTTGTATTCCGCAAGGCCATGCATAAATTTTCATGCCGTGGATCACTGAATTGCATTATGCTTTATGACCGCAAGGAGTTCGTAAAACTAGTGCAATTCAGTTGTGGCGGGAGAATATCATTCTACCAAACGGCTAATCCAGCCCAGTATATCAGCAGCAATTTCACCCTATGCAAGCTGGCTGCTTTGAGAACTCAGCCCAGAGCAAGAAAAGCTGTATGAACCCCCAGTAAACTGTGTCTGCAAAAACGTCTGTTTGAAAAAACAGATATTTCACCTCAAGTCAGAAATAACCCCAAAAAAGTGCCTGGTGTGGTAATCATGACTGTATTTTGGTAATAGTTTTTAAAACTGATAGGATATTTGGGAAGGGTTAATTCTGAAGTAAATAAAATACAGAGCTTTGGAACTGGGTAAATTTAAATACACTGTGTATAATCATCAAGTAAATTAAGTCTATTTCTAGTCGACTTTATTGCGCGTTTTATTGATTAGTAAACATTTAGTTGTTTAAAATCATCACAAAAACATCTGGGAAATCTTTCTCTGGTCTTCACATCTTTCCTTACATCATACCAAATGCAAAATGCAGTTGAGAGCAGGTGTTTCAAGTTTCCCTTCTGGGATTTGGAATACCCTCACGTTTAACTGAATACCAGCTGTGTTCTCAACATTGCCAGCATGCACTATGTCATTATCTAAAGACTTGCAAATGGAATTGAACACTGCAAAAATCCCCACTTCTGACCTTATGATGGAGGGAAGGTCATTGCTGAAACATCTGAAGATGGCTGCACCCTATGACACTGTCCTGAAGAACCGCTGCATTAATATCCTGGGACTGAGATGATTAGCATCCATCTTCACAGCATCTTCATTTGTGCTAGATATGACTCCACTCGGTGGAGAGTTTTCCCCTCGATTCCCACCAACTTCAATTTTGTTAGGACTCCTTGATGTCATACTCAATAACAACTTCTCATGTGCTATACCACCTTGAAAGATTTTTGAAAAGGCTACCCCAGTTCCCTGTGCCTTGCATACCCCAGCATTTCCAGGCTATATTAAGTCCTCATTTAAAGTTCTAGTTGAGTTCCTGAAAACTACAACTTTAAGTGAAATTACTTTGTGAATCAGATTTTAACATTACACCCAAAGTAAAAGCTGTAATTACATTCTGTAGGACTTTTCATGTCCGAAGAACATCATTGAAATATTACACCCTGTAAATTTGAATATCCTAAATTCCTGTATTTGAAATAGCTTTAAAAACATAACTAATTTCAAGATATGCTAACTTTTTCTCCTCACAGAACAACTCTCTCCCGCAGCCCAACTCTCACGGATCGCTTCTCCTCCCAATTCTCCCGCTCACCCTTTCCCAACTTTCCCACTTGCCCCTGATGGAGTCCTGGGGAGCAGGATGGAGTCCTGGGGAGCGGGAGGGAGTCCCAGGGAGCGGGAGGGAGCCCCAGGGAGCAGGAGGGAGTCCTGGGGAGGGGAAGAGGCCTCTCCAAAGTGGCCCCAATTGGCTCCACATACTGACTCCACCACAAAATGATGCTGAAGCTAAAGTCCCAATACTATATGCGCATATCAGTCCTAATATACCTGCAACACGAACACAAAAAGTGCAATGTAAAACAAGGACTAAAGTGTAATACCATTTAGATCGTACTGCTTTTCCAAGTGTTTCTCCCAAAGTACATCACTTTACGTTTAACCTGCACATGTCCCCCATTTCACCAGACTGTCCATGACCCCCTGATGACCATCATGCTTATTACTAGGAAAGGAGCAGTCACCTTGTTGGGAGTTTTCTATAAGCCCCCCAATAACAGCAGAGATGTGGAGGAACAGATTGGGAAACAGATTTTGGAAAGGTGCAGAAGTCACAGGGTACTAGTCATGGGTGACTTCAAAACAACCATGTTCCCAAACATGGAGTGGAAACTCTTTAGATCAAATAGTTTGGATGGGGTGGTGTTTGTGCAGTGTGTCCAGGAAGCGTTTCTAACACAGTATGTAGATTGTCCGACCAGAGGGGAGGCCATATTGGATTTGGTACTTGGTAATGAACCAGGGCAGGTGATAGATTTGTTAGTGCGGGAGCATTTTGGAGGTAGTGACCACAATTCTGTGACTTTCACTTTAGTAATGGAGAGGGATAGGTGCGTGCAACAGGGCAAGGTTTACAATTGGAGGAAGGGTAAATACAATGCTGTCAGACAAGAATTGAAGTGCATAAGTTGGGAACATAGGCTGTCAGGAAAGGACACAAGTGAAATGTGGAACTTGTTCAAGGAACAGTTTCTGCGTGTCTTTGATATGTATGTCCCTGTCAGGCAGGGAAGAGATGGTCGAGTGAGGGCATTAAAAATCTTTGGGGGATAGGATCAAGGAAAACTCCAAGGCCTTTTATGTGAGAAATATGAGAATGACTAGAGCGAGGGTAGGTCCGATCAAGGACAGTAGCGGGAGATTGTGTATCGAGTCTGAAGAAATAGGAGGTTTTGAACAAGTACTTTTCTTCAGTATTTACAAACGAGAGGGGCCATATTGTTGGAGAGGACAGTGTGAAACAGACTGGTATGTTCGAGGAGATACTTGTTAGGAAGGAAGATGTGTTGGTCGTTTTGAAAAATTTGAGGATAGACAAGTCCCCTGGGCCTGACGGGATATATCCAAGGATTCTATGGGAAGCAAGAAATGAAATTGCAGAGCCGTTGGCAATGATCTTTTTGTCCTCACTGTCAACAGGGGTGGTACCAGGGGATTGGAGAGTGGCGAATGTCGTGCCCCTGTTCAAAAAAGGGAATAGGGATAACCCTGGGAATTGCAGGCCAGTTAGTCTTACTTCGGTGGTAGGCAAAGTAATGGAAAGGGTACTGAGGGATAGGATTTCTGAGCATCTGGAAAGACACTGTTTGATTAGGGATAGTCAACACGGATTTGTGAAGGGTAGGTCTTACCTTACAAGTCTTATTGACTTCTTTGAGGAGGTGACCAAGCATGTGGTTGAAGGTAAAGCAGTGGATGTAGTGTACATGGATTTTAGTAAGGCATTTGATAAGGTTCCCCATGGTAGGCTTATGCAGAAAGTAAGGAGGCATGGGATAGTGGGAAATTTGGCCAGTTGGATAACGAACTGGCTAACCGAAAGAAGTCAGAGAGTGGTGGTGGATGGCAAATATTCAGCCTGGAGCCCAGTTACCAGTGGCGTATCGCAGGGATCAGTTCTGGGTCCTCTGCTGTTTGTGATTTTCATTAACGACTTGGATGAGGGAGTTGAAGGGTGGGTCAGTAGATTTGCAGATGATACGAAGATTGGTGGAGTTGTGGATAGTGAGGAGGGCTGTTGTCGGCTGCAAAGAGACAAAAATAGGATGCAGACCTGGGCTGAGAAGTGGTAGATGGAGTTTAACCCTGACAAGTGTGAGGTTGTCCATTTAGGAAGGACAAATATGAATGAGGAATACAGGGTTAATGGTAGGGTTCTTGGCAATGTAGAGGAGCAGAGAGATCTTGGGGTTTATGTTCATAGATCTTTGAAAGTTGCCACTCAAGTGGATAGAACTGTGAAGAAGGTCTATGGTGTGCTAGCGTTCATTAGCAGAGGGATTGAATTTAAGAGCCGTGAGGTGATGATGCAGCTGTACATAACCTTGGTCAGGCCACATTTGGAGTACTGTGTGCAGTTCTGGTCACCTCATTTTAGGAAGGATGTGGAAGCTTTGGAAAAGGTGCAACGGAGATTTACCAGGATGTTGCCTTGAATGGAGAGTAGGTCTTACGAGGAAAGGTTGATGGTGCTAGGCCTTTTCTCATTAGAACGGAGAAGGATGAGTGGCAACTTGATAGAGGTTTATAAGATGATCGGGGAATAGATAGAGTAGACAGTCAGAGACTTTTTCCCCGTGTGGAACAAACCATTACAAGGGGACATAAATTTAAGGTAAATGGTGGAAGATATAGGGAGGATGTCAGAGGTAGGTTCTTTACCCAGAGAGTAGTGGGGGCATGGAATGCACTGCCTGTGGAAGTAGTTGAGTCGGAAACGTTAGGGACCTTCAAGCAGCTATTGGATAGGTACATGGATTAGGGTAGAATAATGGAGTGTAGATTAATTTCTTCTTAAGGGCAGCACAGTAGCATTGTGGATAGCACAATTGCTTTACAGCTCCAGGATCCCAGGTTCGATTTCGGCTTGGGTCACTGTCTGTGCGGAGTCTGCACGTCCTCCCCGTGTGTGCGTGGGTTTCTTCCGGGTACTCCGGTTTCCTCCCACAGTCCAAAGATGTGCAGGTTGGGTGGATTGGCCATGATAAATTGCCCTTAGTGTCCAAAATTCTATGATCTATGATTAACCGAGGACAAAAGTGCAGCACAACACCGTGGGCCGAAGGGCCTGTTCTGTGCTGTATTTCTCTATCTATCTCCTTAATTTATTGATTTGTCACATTTACCAAGGTACAGCGAAAAGTATTGTTCTGCGTATAGTCCAGACAGATCGTTTCACACATTGAAAAAAGATAGGACATGCATAAATACACAATGCTAAATACATAGGTACAGGCATCGGGTGAGCACATGGAGTGAAATACTGTCCAGTAGAGAAAACGTGTGAAGATATCAGTTCAGTCCGTAAGAAAGTCATTCAGGAGTCTGGTAACAGCGGGAAGAAGCTGTTTTTGAACCTGTCAGTGTGTTTTCTCAAACTTTTCTATCTGCTGCCCGATGGAACTAGTTGGGAGAGAGGAATAACCTAGGTGGGAGGGATCTATAACTATGCTTCCCGCTTTCCCAAGGCAGCAGGTGGAGCAGACAGACTCAATGGATAGGAGGCAGGTTCAAGTGATGGACTGATCGGTGTTCACGACTCTCTGCAATTTTGTACGGTCTTGGGCCGAGCAGTTGCCATAGCAGGCTGTGATAGAGTTGGATAGGATGCTTTCTATGGTGCATCTGTAAAAATTGGTGAGAGTCAATGAGGGCATGCTGAATTTCCTTCGATTCATGAGAAAGTAAAGGTCCTGTTGTACTTTGTTGCTCGTAGCGTCAACTTGGGTGGACCAGGACAGATTGTTGGTGATGTGCGCACCTAGGAATTTAAAGCTGTCAACCAACACGTGGTTAGCACTGTTGCTTCACAGCGCCAGGGTCCCAGGTTCGATACCCGGCTTGGGTCACATTCTGTGCGGAGTCTGCACGTTCTCCTCGTGCCTGCGTGGGTTTCCTTTGGGTGCTCCAGTTTCCTCCCACAGGTCCCGAAAGACATGCTGTTCGGTGAATTGGACATTCTGAATTCTCCCTCTGTGTACCCGAACAGGCGCCGGTATGTGGCGACTCGGGGCATTTCATAGTAACTTCATTGCAAGTTAAATGTAATTGCAAGTTAAAGCTAATAATACAATAGACATTATATTACCAATTCTCTTGGGAGCAGCATTAAAGTCAGAACTTTGCCTTCTATGCCTCAACATGCAGAATGTTGTAATATTCTTGTAATTACATTACAACATACACTTGTAATGTAAGCCTACTTGTGACAATAAAAATTATTATCTTCACCTTGGCCCCGTTGGTGCAGGCAGGAGTGTGTATGATACTTTGATTCCTGAAGTCAATAACCAGCTCTTTAGTTTTGCTGACATTGAGGGAGAGATTGTTGTTGTTACATCACGCCATCAGGTTCTCTATCTCCCTCCTGTACTCTGACTCATCGTTGTTCGAAATCCGACTCACTACGGTCGTGTCATCAGCAAACGTGTAGATGGAGTTGGAGCCAAGTTTTGCTATACAGCTGTGTGTGCATAGGGAGTATAGTAAGAGGCTAAATACACAGCCTTGCGGGGCCCCGGTATTGAGCACTATCGTGGAGGAGGTGTTGTTTTTTATCCTTATTGATCGTCTTCTATGGGTCAGGAAGTTGAGGATCAAGTTGCAGAGGGAGGAGCCAAGTCCTCGGTTTTGGACTATGTTGGCAAGTTTTGTATCGTCTGTAAGAATGCCAAGATTCTCAGTATGCTTCTCCAGCATGCCTGCAAGTCCTTGATTAGATCTAGCAAACTATCCATCTCCTCCAGTGTTCGAATAAAAATAATATGATGATAAGGCAAGTAATAAAACTGTACAAAACATTCTGCATGTTGAGGCATAGAAGGCAAAGTTCTGACTTTAATGCTGCTCCCAAGAGAATTGGTAATATAATGTCTATTGTATTATTAGCTTTAACTTGATCAAGCACTGGACTGTTCTTGAATTTAAGGATTGTGTTGGCTAGTCATTCAGCTTGTTAACTCTGTAACTGCTACGTGTTCTTTTAAATAAAGTAAGCCAATCTACTCACTACACCCTATATTAGTTCAGCCTCTTTTAGAATCTTTAACTTCAAATTTAACACTCGGAGAGAACATTGATAATTGGGTTTGCTGGCAGCTGAAACTGCCTCATCTACTTACGCTTTCTACAACATGTCCAGCTCAAATTACCATGTTGACAGCATAAACATCAGCACCAAATTACATCTTGGTTCCTCTCTGTATTTCTCTTCTCTTTCGTCGCCCTCTAGTACATCACCTTGTTTCATACTCTGCCCTGTCCTTTAAATCTTCAAGTCTCCCAAACATCACCTTGATTTGCTCACTGAGGTCCCACCATCCTTTCCCCTTTGGCATCTTCAACAATTTCAATCTTAGCTCTTCTTGTCTTCTCACTTCGCACCATCCTCTGTGATCCTTTAATCTCTCCTTGCAAATAAAAGCTCCAACCCACATTCAGAGCCACCCATTCAACCTTACCGCCTGCCATAATCTGGAACAGCTCAGGTCACCTCTGACCAATTCTTTGTAGCTCACATCACTAACACTCCTATCTGTGTCCATTCCTGATATAAAACTCTCCCTAAGTTATTTAAATACGAACAGTTTTAGCTGTTTTCAACCACTCCCTCACCACTTTAATGCTTGTGTTCCCAAATAAAGGTCGATTCACTCTCATCCTCCTTGATCCCCTGTATGGCACCCAGCTTTGTTCCCTCAAATTGAAGGATTTGAGCTTATCTAGTGCACAACTGCTTAACCACCATTGTCAAATCTGACTAAACAGCATCAAGCACGAGCATGTCCTACTTCCTTCTGTCAGAAGTATTCAATATTCCGGAATCAATCTGGGGAGCAAAGAAAGCCTTTGGTTTCCATTGTCTACTATCAACTGTCTCTTTAAACCACCTCCCCTGCCCTCTTCAACAAGCAAGAGGAGTTTATGGAGAAGGAGGCAATCCATTCAGTAAACCCTGTGCTTATGCCCTATTCTTTTACCCACCTAGTCACCCACAAGGATTAATGCTTGCTTAGCCCTAAACTTCCGATTTCTATAGCCTTTTTTTCCCACCACATCCTATCATGCCATCTCCAAGCTCATTTTGGCCCTATGACACACATCCTGCGACTTTGATCCCATTCCCATTAAACAACTGAAGACTCAGCTTCCCTTCCTGGCTTTTAAGATTACTGATATTGTAACGTATTGCTGCTTTTCAGACACTTCCTGCTCCCTTTTAAAAGTGCCGTCATCATCCCCTTCCATAAAATGTTTACCTTGACCCAAGGCAATGCAAACTCGATCTCTAATTATGTTTCCTCTTGAAAGTATTGGCATCTTCTAAATCTATGATTATTAGTCATGGAACATAAACTTTGGATCTCTCCAATTAGAAGTCAAACCCTGTCTCAGACCTGAAACAACCTTAATCAAAGTTACATGTAACATTGCCTGCAATTGTCATCACATGCATTGTCTCACCTAGTCTTCCTCAAACTCTCTCTTGTCTTTGACATAATGATCACACCATCTTCTACCAATATCTAGCTCAGTGGGATTGCCTTCACTTGGTACCATTCTTGCAAATACAATTGGAGCTGGAGCATCCCCATCAATCGCCACTCCGCGCAACTCCACATTGTTATCTTGAGTTCCTCAAGGATTTATTCTTTCACATCTGACATTTGACAACAATATTTGCTAATATGAGTCAGCTTAAATATATTTACTGACAACACCCAGTTCTTTAGCTCTAACTCTCGCTCTACCCTTATACTAGTCTCTTATCGAATCAAAGAAAGGTTACAGCACAGAACGAGGCCATTCGGCCCATCTTGTCCATGCCGGCCTGAGGACACCCAGGTGCCCTTTCTAATCCCACCAACCTGCACATGGTCCATAGCCTTATAGCCCTGTAGATTAGAACACTTATTCAGGATTTGGACTCAATTCCTTGTTATTGTAATGAGATAACTCAATTGATGCAAGACACATCACATTTTCTTGGCTTCAGGATAGCAAAAGAATCAACACCTCTCCATATCATTTCAATGTTTGACAGGAGGGAGAGTTCCATGGGCTGGAAATATGGTCGTGGATCCAGGATTCTGGCAACATCGGGAGAACTGGGCAATAAAGCCTTGCTCCCATCTTTCCCACTTCCATGACCATTCCTCTTGACTGATGCCCCTCCAGTCTGATTTCTCTGTCCTCGTGTGCCGTTTTTGGTACCAAATGCTCACCAGGTTTGTGTGAAGCTAGACATGGACAATAATGACACCTCCACCACTGTGACCAAGTGTGCCCATCACCTGACATTCCTCCACCTCAACATGACTGGGCCCAAGAGGTCGCTGAGAATTACTTTGATTAATACAAGCTACTCTACTGCTTGGGGCACTCTTTAAACCAGCTGCAGAAGATTACGAGACAATTTCAAGGAAGGAAATCAGTGGTGAAGTCCTAGCATTCAGAGTAAGAGTACAGGGGTTGGTTAGCACAGTGGGCTAAACAGCTGGCTTGTAATGCAGAACAAGGTCAGCAGCACGGTTCAATTCCTGTACCAGCCTCCCCAAACATGTGGCGACTTGGGGGGTTTTCACAGTAACCTCATTGAAGCCTACTTGTGACAATAAGCGATTATTATTATAAGTGTCTTGAGGAATTGGAAGGAACTTGGATTAGAAGGAATGTGGGAACATAGGGAAACAGATAAAGTGGAATTTCAGAGTACTGAGAATGGGTCTGGGAGGAAGTAAGAGCACAAGTAAGATGGTAATTGTGGGGAGACACAAACACAGCATATGCAAGTACCGAGGCCTGGGTGTGAAGCATCAGTGCAGCATTCATGAAAGTGTGATTTCACATTTTAACACTGTTGGGAGACTGATACCAGTATGTGATGTTTATATCTGGAAGCACAGCACAGGGAGATCTGGTAGGAACATTTCAGGATCTGAGGTAACAGGTACCTGGTAAGATGTCAGTGAGATATCAGGATGCTAGGCCAGCATTTATTGCCCATCCCTAACTGGCCTCGAGAAGGTAGTGGAGAGCTGCCTTCTTGAACCGCTGCTGTCACTGTGGCCTAGTTGCCCCAGTAGTGCTGTTAGGGAGGGATTTCCAGGATTTTGACACGGTGACAGCGATATATTTCCAAGACAGGATGGTGTGCGGCTTGGAGGGAAACTTCCAGATAGTGGTGTTCCCATGTGTCTGCTGTCTTTTTCCCTCTAGATGGCAGCAGCCATTGGTTTGGAAGGTGTTGCCTAAGGAACATCAGAGAGTTTCTGCAGTACATCTTATGGATGGTACACACTGCTGCTAATGTGCGTTGGTGGTGTGGGGAGTGAATGGTGTGCCTATTAAGTGGCTGCTTCGTCCTGGATGGTGTCAACCTTCTGGTAAGTCTCAGTTACTCACTGAGGATTCCTAGCATCTAACCTGTTCTTGTAGCCACAGTATTTTATATGGTTGCAGCAATGCAGCAACATTTTGCCAGAGGTGGGGAATTCAGATGCAGCAAAATATGAAAGAATAAAGATTGGTAACAGTGTGAACCAGAATCACAGGTGACATGTAGAGGATCAGAAGAAATAACAGGTGGCACCAGGAATGTAAATCAATGGCACTTGGGAGAGAAATAGCAAACGGCAGTAGGAGATATGGAGGGAGTAGCACAAATGCTCAGATTAGATATGGACAGCGAGTGTTAGGAGGAGGTGATACAGAGGTTATCTATGGTAGGAGAGTTGTGATGTGGTGAAATTTGAGATTGTAGGAAGCACCAAAGGAGGGAATATAAAGATGGATGAAACCTAATCCTTCCCCTCTTTCCTCCAGAAAAGTTAATAATCAACATTAAGGAATACTCTGCTTTCTGTAAACAGTGCAATTTAAATAATAAAATAACTTTTCATGGTAGGTTTAGCCTTGAGATTAAAATCTTACAGCATAATTTTTAATATTATGTTTGTTATTCTCACTTTAAGTGTTGTAATGAATTAGCCACATTTGCACTAAGCATTTCTGGATAACAGAGAAGTTGCAAGTTAATAAATAAAACTAAATCTGTGATACTACTGACTAATTTTACTTGTAATAAATCCAAATTGTAATTGAGAGCAAGTCAGAAGTTATAATGTTGATTTTTTTGCTATCTTGAAGCCAAGAAAACGTGATGTGTCTTGCATCAATTCAGTTATCTCATTACAATAACAAGGATTTGAGTTCAAATCCTGAACAATATTCATCACCATATATGTGCATATAAAGGTCACACTCCTGTTTGTAGGGAGCAACTGCTTATTTACGGGAGTGGCCTCTGTTGCTCTGCTCAAATCTGTTGAGGCCCAAGAACCATAACTATTTTGTAGCTAAGTAGAATATCTGACCAAAAGACTGAAGATATTTATTACTTCTACAAAACAAAGACTGGCTTAGAGACTGACAATTGTATTGACTACCATGAGGTTAATTTTGTTAGTACTACAGTTCAGATAATTAATGAAGCTTAGCTTCTTATGTGCACAAATAGAATTTATGGTCACCACAATTCACTAATTTCCTTCTTGTGAGACACAATGGATCCTACAAATCTCAACAGATTTCTGCATCTTCATAAACACTGGAAGTGTTTGATTTGGTTCAAAATGCTACATAAAGACCAATGTTAAAAAGTCATTAGGAGGTGGAATTTTGGCAAAAGGTTGTGGCTGCTAAGCAGCCAAGAACTCATGCAGCTTAAGGTTTCCCAGCACTAAGGCACAATGGCCAAATATGCAAAACTTGGCCCAATGTATCAAAAACAAGATAAATCTTTCTCTTATGTTTTAACATCCCTGATATAAAGAGAAAACATTTTGTAATCTAACTGGCAGTATGTTTTTAATAAGCTGAAAAAAATTGACTCAAACAATCCATGGGATTGGGTGGCACAGAGACGCAGTTAGCACTGCTGCCTCATGACGCTGAGGGCTCGGGTTCGATCCCGGCCCCGGGTCACTGTCCATGTGGAGTTTGCACATTCTCCCCATGTCTGCGTGGGTCTCACCCCTACAACCCAAAGATGTGCAGGGTAGGTGGATTGGCCACACTAAATTGCCCCTTAATTGGGGAAAAAAAGTGAAGTGGGTACTTTAAAAAGAAATCCATGGGATGAAAAATTGATTACATGTTCAGTCATCACAAAATTCTTCACATTCTGTCAAATATTCAGGTGTCCAGTTTCTTTGTAAAACCTTATTCTTAAGAACATTAATTTTACAAAGATATTAGTATTTGAGCAACATGGTTACATTCTTTCTGCCCCATCGTGTATATTTTAATAGAAATGAATAAACTTAGAAAAGACTAACAAAAACGGTCAACTCTGGATATCTTGTGAAGTGAGTTACACGCACAACTATTAGTTGTCAAGAAACTTCACCTGCAGCATCAGTACAACCGTCTTCACCACATTCCACTGAGACTTCCGTCCATCCACAATAACCGTAAAACCCCTGGCTTTACACTTATCACTGCAAGAAAAGAAAAATCACCTTGAACACAGAAGGTCAAACAGAAATACAATCACAAATATAGTTAGACTCCAGACCCAGAAATAAAACCATAGGTCTCAAATTAAAATGTTTTCAGGAGCTTCAATGTATCTTTTAACTAACTGGTAAGGCGAGCAACAATCACAAAAATCCTCTGCCAAGACCTATTCTGGGAATCGTCCAAAACGGTAAAACTGTCACAAGAAGAAAATATATAGACAAATAAAATGTCAATTCTAAGTATAAGGCCCAAGTTTTAAAATGCACAGAAGTATATAAGTCTTTCAACTCAAAAGTACAATTGGGAATTGGATCATAGTGCAATGACTAAATTTAGGGTGCTAAATTAGTCAAAACAAATCATTTTACCATCTCCTCCGAGTCACGTTCTTTGCATTTATCTTGAAATGAATTCAATTATTTCACAACAGGAAGGAATTTGTTAGGTTTTACCAAAGTCTTCAATGAGGCCACGGATGCATGTTTTAACAACACAAATAATTATCAAAAGAAAACTCAACTTTCTGGTAAATTTAACGAGGTATTTTCTCTTACCACTTTAGAATTCTATAGCATTCATCCACAGATAATAACAATATAATAATAATCGCTTATTGTCACAAGTAGGCTTCAATGAAGTTACTGTGAAAAGCCCCCAACTTGGATTTCTTCACAGCGCAGCTATGCAAAGAGATGGGGGAGAGGGGGACTGTTGACCTGCTCACCAAAGTTCATTTCAGGCTCACCAAAGCCCTTGCAAAATTGCTGTCTATCGAAATCAGAGGGGAAGCTCTCATTAGTTGGAGTCATGCCTAAAACAAAAGAAGATGGGTGAGATTGTTGGATGCCAATCATCACAGCCCAAGGACATTGCTGCAGAGGTTCCTCAGTGAGGTGTCCTAGGCACAACAATCTTCAGTTGCTTGACTAAAGATCTTCCCTCCATCCTAACATTAGAAGTGGAAACAATCACTTATGATTGCATGGTGTTGAGTTACATTCATAACTCCTTGATAGACCTTGGCAGCATTGAGAAGTGGCAAGTAACATGCATATCACACAACGGTCGGGTGATAACCATCGCCAATAAGAGATTCTAAGCTCCTCCCTTTGACATTTATAGGCATTACCATTGGTGAATCCTCCAATATCAACATCTTTGGGGTCACCATTCACCAGAAACCTAACTAGATCATCCATATCAATATTGTGGCTGCAAAAGTAAAGCAGAGACTGGCTATTTTGTGGTGAGAAACTCATATCCTGACTCCCCTATCTACACAATAGGAGAATGATGGAAGAAGGTGATAATATGGCAATTGGTCAAAAGCTCAGTCAAAGATCTAAGTATCAAGAGCATCTTAAAGAAGAAAAGAATGGTGCAGACGCAGAGAGATGTATGGCAGTGCTGTACAATATGAACTGAAGGCTAATCACAGGAGTTGCTGGGGAAAGATGGTTTTAGCCACATGCATTAATTTAAATTCAAAAACAAAGGGTTGGATTCTCCGCAGCCCGACACCGAAATTGTGGCAGGCGCCAGGCGGAGAATCTATTTTGGCGCACGAAATCGGCATCAGCGCCAGTTTCCCGATTCTGCAGGCCCCGAAAAGCGGCGTACTCAGAGAGCACGCTGCGCCGCCTATCACCTACCTACAGCCGTTGCTGGAGGCCCACACTGCCATTCTCCATCCTCGATCTGCCGAAGTTTCCGATGGTGTGGATCTAACATGATCCTGCCGGTCGGGATACTAGCGTGGCGGCTGTGGATTCAGTTCGCGGCCGCCCTGGTCGGGGGGGGGGGGGGGGGGGGGGGGGGGTGTATTTTTAATGTCCAGCTCTGCAGTCCGAGTCCGTCATGGAGCACAGCGCAGCCGCTGGAGGCTGCCGCCATGCGCATGAGCGGCCTCCGACCAGGATGTGCGGGGGCCGTATCTGCAGCAGAAGCGACTAGTTTTATGGCGGGTCTTTGCGAGCCCACTACAGGGATAGGAATATGTGGCCCTTTCACGCCAGGTTTTACAACGGCATGGGAACATAGGTCCAAAAACAGAGAATCCAGCCCAAAGTCTTGTATAATATACGTGTAAGTTTACTTTACATATATGTTTTGTGATGAAATCCGTAATTTAAAAGCTTGTCATTTTTGAGACAGACCCTATTTGAAAAGAGAATCCCAAAAATAAAGGAAATTGACAAGCACCCCCCCCCCCCCCCCCCCCCCCCAAATACCGGCTGACATTTACATTTGGAACTCAGGTTAATTAATGTTCATGATTGAAAATAGCTGTTCACGGTCTATTTAAGGTTTATTAGAGCCCATATAAGAATTTGTTCTACTGTCCAAATAGAGTTTAACTTTTTAAGAAACATTTTCTTGTTGAAGTTTTCTCATTGGATGATTTTTCTTTGTCACAAAGGAGTCGGCTGTGCCTTATCCTTCTCACTGCAGGGGTACTTATCGGACAAAAACCTGTGCCGCACGCTGACTTCTGACACGCTGTCCCTTGTCTCCAGCTCCAGTAGTCCAGAATCTTGTGTTTTGATTGGAGCCACAAAACATTACAACTCACTGTCCTGTCAAAATTGTGCAGGGAATAGCACACAACTATCCTCACTTCACTTAACGGGAAGCACTGGAGGAGCAAGCAATTGAATCGGCTTATCAGCACATCAATGCTGTTCTTAACTATCTGTTGGACACATGTACTTGGTTGTGTCTCATCTCAGTAATGGCACACAAAAAGGCAAAATCAGGAATGGTAACAAGGAACAAGCTCCACCACTGAAGATCCATTCTTACACTTGCCCACACTACCCAAAAGCATGCATGCGATAACAGGTTGTGCACGTTCAATGCATCATTGCAGGCCCCCACATGCTGTGCATTCACAAGTAAAATTTGCGGCCAGGCATCACAAACTATCTCAAATTTGTGGGAGTGGTAGCCCATTCTGGTGCAAGGAACCACAAATCTTAAATATATAAATATCTATACATATATGTATGCTGTTATCATAGTAAATGTCCCAAGCAGTAGGAGTTAATCTGTGACTGCTGCAGTCAGGTTTTTGAAATAAATCCTAGTTTGAAGACAACAAAGTTTTGGAGCCCAAAGTGCAATTAAAGCAACGTATAAAACTTGGACGAATGAAATGTTATTTGGATTAAGGGGATTCCCTGTGTCCCTTTGTCAAAGAGTCATCGGACTCGAAACGTTAGCTCTTTTCTCTCCCTACAGATGCTGCCAGACTTGCTGAGATTTTACAGCATTTTCTCTTCCCTTTCCAAAGTTATTCGTTTTCATGTGTTCCATTTTCCAACCTCTGCAGAGGTCTTATTTGTTGTGTGTGTTGGGATTTTAAGAGGGGTAAATCATTATAAATCCGCAATATAAATTGTATGTTAACCAGTTTTGCATCTTTTTTAAAATAGATTTGTTTCATAATAAATCAAATATTCAAGAGTTCACTGAAAGAAGCCTGGTTTAAGTCTCTATTATCCTGGGTCCAGCAGTAGTGAAGGTAAACAATTGGCCATCAGAGTTAAATATTCACTCATGGTGTGACCCAAGGAGTCGTGGGCTAGAGAGAGAAACTGCACTCCTCCCATCCTAGTCATAACATATAAAGAAACTGTGTACCGATGTCCGTCATAACATATAAAGAAACTGTGTACCGATGTCCGTCATAACATATAAAGAAACTGTGTACCGATGTTAAGACAATACGACATGGCTTCCGGTGGCGAGGATGTGCTCAGCGATTGCACATCAGGTGGCTCTGCTCCCAACTAGAACCAAAAGCGTCAAGTTTTGGAGAGTTCTGGCTCAAAACGTCATCCAAACTTTTCCCAAACGTATCCAGGACAAAGACCAACAGTGGTGAAGAGGATGCCTGCAAATGGTAGCTCGAAGAGCTGACGAGAAGGCAGGAGTGACGGAAAGGGGCACGAACATCAGAACGGATCGGCGGAGCCACGAGGCGGGTAGAAGCCCCGACTACTGACTACCCAAGAGCAGGGAAGAGCGGTGACCCAAGCGGCGGATCGAATGCGAACTGCGGCCTCTCCCTCCCCAATAGGGGACGGATGGAAAAGCTTTTTAAAAAAGGAACAAGCCTCCAAGAGGGAGGCGATAAAAATGGAATTCCAGGTAGTGGTGAAGAAGGTGGTGACAGAGGCGACAGCTTGCCTCCAGCACTCGATGGACGGCCTGGGGAAGGAGGTGGAGGCGCAGGAGAGAACAATTCTGGACCTTGAAAGGCTTTGCCAGATCAGAGCGACAGGATCGGGACTCTGAAGGCAGAGGTGACGAGGTTGGTGGCGGTATAGGGGAAATCGAGGACCAAGGGAATAAGTCTCGCCGACAAAATGTCCAAATTGTGGGTTTGCCGGAGGGCATCAAGGGCAGGGACCCGACAGACTATTTCGCCCAAATCCTGGGCAGTTCAGTCAGGAGGGACAGCTTCACCAACCCCCCAGAACTCGACAGGGCACACAGATCGCTCTGGCCGAAACCCAAAACAGCGGAGCAGCCAAGAGCGACCATTGCTAAGCTGCACCGGTACCAGGACCGGGAAAAGATCCTGAGGTGGGCCCAGCAGACGAAGTCGCGCTCCTGGGAAGGGCACAAAATCCGGATCCACCAAGACATTGGGACGGACCTTGCATAAAAAGAGCTGAATTTAATAGAGCAAAATCGGTGCTCTATAAAAGTGGGGTGAGGTTCTGCATGTTGTTCCCAGCCAGATTCTGGGTCACATACCAGGGGAAGGAACATTACTTTGGCATCCCGGTGGCGGCTAATGAGCTTGTAAGGGCGAATGACGTGGAGTGGGACCAAACTCGGCAGTGGTGAGGATGCGCCAAAAAAGACCACAGTGAGAAAGAAGAGCAGAGACCAGAGACTACTGTGCAGACTATGTGGTTGCGCGGGACTATACAGCCATGTTATCATTTAAGAGTTGGATTGCAGACGAAGGGATTGCAGACCCATGGAGGTTCCTACACCCGGGTGAAAAGGAATTCTTTCTTTTCACCAGTACACAAAGTATCGACTTCTTTGGGTGGCACAGTAACACAGTGGTTAGCAAAGCTGCTTCACAGCTTCACGGTCCCAGGGTCGATTCCCAGCTTGGGTCACTGTCTGTGAGGAGCTTGGATGTTCTCCCAGTGTCTGCGTGGAATTCCCCCAGATGCTCCGGTTTCTTCCCACAGTCCAAAGATGTGCAGGTTAGGTGGATTGGCCGTGTTAAAGTGCCCTTAGGTTAGGTCGGGTTGCTGGGATAGGGTGGAAGTGTGAGCATGAGTGGGGTGCTCTTTCCAAGGGCCGGTACAGACTCGATGGGCCGAATGGCCTCCTTCTGCACTGTAAATTCTATGATTCTATGCAATGGGGAAATCGGTGCTTCCAGGAATACTAGGAGCAGAATACTCCACGATCGTCATCTCCGACCATGCTCCGCACTATGTGAACGTGAGGGTGGAGACAGGCCATGCCCAGGCCCCACATGGATGCTGGACACCAATCTCCTGGCCAACAAGGCCTACAGCCAGAAAACATCACGGGCCATAGATGAATACGTCAGTAACAACCTTAACGGGGAAGTCTCACCTTCAATGTTCTGGGAGGCACTAAAAGCTGTGATCAGAGGGAAATTATAGCCTACAAGAATGTAGAGAGAGAAAAGAGAGGGCGGCCAGGCAAAAGCTGATCGAGTCCATCTTAGAGGTCGACAGAAAGTACTCCGAGGACCTATCCATAGAGCTGCTGGCGGAGAGGTAAAGCTACAAACGGACTTTAACCTGCTATCCACCAGGAAAGCAGTGCACCAACTCCGCCTGACACTGGGGACCTGCGACAAACACAGGGAAAAGCCTGGTCACTTACTGGCTCACCAGCTGAGAAAGCAGGCAGCCACGAGGGAGATAGCTCAGGTAAGGGGCAATAGAGGCAGACTGGTGACGGAACCAAAAGAGGTCAACCGAGCATTTGAGACCTTCTACCGAGTACCCGCCCGAAGCGCCCAACGGGGACGCGGGAAACAGTTCCTCGGCGGACTGGATATGCCAGTTGCGGGTGTGGACAGGTGGGAGGAACTGGAGCCACCTATAGATCTGAGAGAAATCATGGAGACATCAGCTCCAAGCAGGCGGGAGGCGCCAGGACCCGATAAAATATTTGCACCAGCCCTGGCCCCACATCTAAGGGATATGCTCACAGACCCGCTAGCAAGAGGCACCTGTCTCCAACACTAGCACAGATCCACAAAAGGTCCTGGCGCTCCCCCCCCACCTGGAACCTGACAAGTCTGGTGGAGGAAGTCAAAAAGGATCTGCAAAGCAGGGAGTATGCAGACGGTCAAAATGAACGTGCTGTCGCGGTTCCTCTTCCTGTTTCGATCCATACCGATCTCCATCCCCAGGCCTTCTTCCAAAACGTAGACAGTTTAATTATGGCGTTTGTGTGGGGGGTGAGAATCCAAGGGTCCCCAAACCAACACTGCAAAGGAAAAAAATAAAGGGTGGCATGGCACTACCAAATCTGCAGTACTACCACTGGAAAGCGACGGCAGAGAGTGAGGGTTGGGTGCACAAACCCAACTTGGAGTGGGTGTGGAAAGAGGAGACCTCCTACAGGGGGACAACCATCCGGCCCTAGACACGGCAGCACTGCCACCCCTTCGACAAAATACACATCCAGCCCAGTGGTATTGCCACACTGAAAACGTGGAAATAATTGAGGCAACACTTTGGACTGACCAAGATGTCTCCATGGCCCCCATCTGCGGAAACCAGCTAAACCCTGCTAGACACCACCTTTAAAAAATGGTAAGAAGTCTTACAACAACAGGTTAAAGTCCAACGGGTTTATTTCAAACACTAGCTTTCGGAGCCCTGCTCCTTCCTCAGTGCTCCGAAAGCTAGTGTTTGAAACAAACCTATTGGACTTTCACCTGGTGTTGTAAGACTTCTTACTGTGCTCACCCCAGTCCAACGCAGGCATCTTCACATCATGGCTACCATCGACACCTTTAATAAATGGAGACAGGACGGGGGATCGCTGACAGTTAGGGACTTCTACTTTGGAAACAGACTAGTGACATTGAACGAACTTACGGAGGAATGGGAACTTAAAATACATAACCTTTATTGTCACAAGTAGTCTCACATTAACACTGCAATGAAGTTACTGTGAAAATGCCTCTAATCGCCACATTCCGACGCCTGTTCGGGTACACAAGGGAGAATTCAGATTCTCAGCTGGTACGGGAATTAAACCCGCGCTGCTGGCCTTGTTCTGCATCACAAACCAGCTGTCTAGCCCACTAAGCTAAACCAGCCCCTCCTGACAGGACAAGAAATGAGGCACTTACAAATAAAACACTCCCTCTGCAAAGAAACAGTAGGATATCCCAGGGCCCCAGAGACCACACTATTAGATAATCTGATTAATATTGACAGTAAAGAAGGGGACTCTGTGGGAAAATATAAGGACAGCTACTGGACAGGGCCCGAATGTCATCAGTCGAGACCAGACAGAAATGGGGGGACGAACTGGGGACAGAAGTGGGTTGGGACTCTGGAGCGAAGTACTGAGCAGGGCCAACTCCACCTCCTCCTGTGCAAGGCTCAGCCTCACGCAGTTCAAAGTGGTGCACAGAGCACACCTGACCAGAACCCGAATGAGCAGGTTCTTCTTGGAGGTGGAGGACAAATGTGAGCGGTGCCAGAGAGACCCGGCCAACCACACCCACAAAGCTTTGACAAAGGGTCACCTGGACTCGAAACGTGAGCTCTTTTCTTTCCCTACAGATGCTGCCAGACCTGCTGAGATTTTCCCTTTGGTTTCAGATTCCAGCATCTGCAGTAATTTGCTTTTATCCAGTGTACAAAACAGACTCAGCTGACAACAAGGTAATCGTCAATAGTGGTAACAATTTCTACAAATATAAATCGCATTTTTTTAAAAATATAGCTAGAATGCATAAATAGAGGAATCACCTTGGAATGCTGAGCAAATAATCCAAAGTGACACTCAGCTCATCCATGTTTGTTTGGTCTGAGCATAATGGAATTGTCAGGATAAGGCCACTTCTTCTGTCCTTGCCCCCTAAAATGGAGACGATAATTTTTGTCAGCACATTATCATTGTGAAATCAATCTAAAATCTCATCACAACATTGGATATTAGACACTCAAACCATTGTTAAGTACAGTGTGATTTTCAATGACAAAGTCAGTGTTCTGTATTTAAATGCCACCCAGCACATTTTAACAAATGCAAAAGAAAGCTACCACCTCCCCCCAACCTCAAGTCCAAATATTGCGCTAAGCTTGCAACTAGTACTATTCCCATCTACCAACATTCATTCATTGTTTGTTTTTGAATTCTTCATCATTTCTTAGTGTCTGTCTTCCTTATTTATAAATACTTCCATTGTGATTGAACCCATATTGACTGTAGTAGCTCTGAATTTATCCAATTCTATTCAATGATCACAAATTCTTCCACAAGGACAAACTGAAATACAGTATTTTCAATAGGCAATAGCAGATTTGGTGTAACTTGTACAGCAACAAAAACGCTTATATTTATCTAACACCTTTACATGTTATTACAACCAGGTTAGCAACGTGAACTGACTTCTCGCTGTCCCACTGATAGTAAAAACTTGATCAATCAAACAGTAAAGCTAGCAAAAAAGAAAATCAGAGTGCCCAGATGCTTATTTGCAGCTGAAGGGTCCAATGTCCACAGTAGCTACTGGTTCTTGGGGCTTCTCACTGGAGACAGTGGTATTAATTAGGAATTCCTTTTTCAGAACTTAGTTTCCAGCAATGGGGTTTTCCAAATTACAAACAGCATAGCCTTGAAGAGAGAGAAATGGCGTAAGGCTGTTGCCCTATGGCAGTCTCTGACCATCCATAACCCCTGTATCTTTTCTTTACAGGCAAGAGCTGGATCACATGACTTCCTGAGAGCTTTATGGACACAGTGGCCGTGTTACCCAGCAGCGTAGGGTGGCTTCAACAGGAAATTCCACTGAAAAGTGGTGGGAAGACAGAATCCCACCGCAAGCGAATGACGCACCACCAGGAAACACACGGCTGGGGAACCGGAGAATCCAGCCAACTATCACCAGAAAAACAGCTTATGCCCTGCACAAGTACAATATAGTAGCCGGTAGCTGCTGCACATCAATGCCCTTTGCTTAGCAAAAGTGTTATTTTCAAAAAGGTTCAATACATATGTATGCCCAGCTGATGACATTATATATTAATGTTTCATATAACGCTGCTGCATCACAACGTAACAAAACCTATGTGCTTCACAGGAGCATTATAAATCAAAGTATGACACCGAGCTACATAAGGAGAAACTAAGCAGCAAACCAAAAGCTTGCGTAGGAGTATTTTAAAGGAGGAATGCGAGGGGGAGATGTGAAGAAATGTAGGGAGGTTATTTCAGAGCTAGGAGCCTAACAAAATGAAGACATCACCACCAATGGCAGAATGCACAAGAGGCCAGGTTAGTACAGAGACCAAAAAAAACTGCTTCCGTCGCCCAATTTTTAACTGGAGAAAATATCTTCTCATCCAGTACCGGAAGTTGATTAAGAAGTCAGATGGCTGGAGCAGGGGGAAATATTTAATACATGCAGGTTTGAGACTTTGCCAGAAAGGAGATACAGAGCTTCCAGCAGAGCCGACCTCCACATTGCTGGAGGAGGTGCTGATGACAGGGGGACTGCAGAAGGGGGTAGTATCGGCGGTTTACAAAGCTATTTTGGAAGAGGAGAAAGCACCGCTGAAAGGGATCAAGGCACAGTGGGAGGAAGAGTTGGGATAGATATGGAGGAGGGGTTCTGGTGTGAGGTGCTACGGATGGTGAACGCCGCCTCCACCTCGTGTGCGAGGTTGGTATTTATACAGCTGAAGGTGGTATACAGAGCACACCTTACAAGGGCGAGGATGAGCCAACTTTTTGAGGGGGTAGAAAATGTGTGTGAACGTGCAGGGGAGGGGCCCCACTAAACACGTCCATGTGTTTTGGTCTGTCCAAAGCTTGTGGATTGCTGGAAGGAGGTTTTTAGGGTAATCTCTAAAGTGGTGCACGTGAAACTGTACTCAGGCCCTCGGGAGGCCATATTCGGGACGTCGGACCAGCCGGAGTTGGAAATGGGTGTGGAGGCAGATGTTGTAGCCTTCACCTCATAGATGGCCCGAAGGTGGATCCTGTTAAGGTAGAGATAACCCTCTCCATCCTGCGCCCTCTCGTGGTGGGAGGACCTGCTGGAATTCTTGACCCTTGAGCCAGTCAAATTTGAACTGAGGGGAAGGATGGAGGGATTCTGCAACTCAAGGGCGTTATTCATTATGCACATCCACGAATTGGATTACATCAAACATTAGGGGTGGTGGGGAGGGGGACTGTCTGTCATAATGGTGTCTATGGGTGATTCCTGATTCCTTTTTGTCATTTGTTTATGTTAACATGCGGGTTAATGTTTAGGGGTTTGGTGGGAGGATGGGATCATTGTTATTGATATGGGGATTGACATTGTATTCGTTACTGATTATTGTTTATTGTTGGGTGTAAATTTGGGAAAAAATGTGAGAAAGGAGAATAAAAATATTTTGGGAAAAAAAAGTCTGATAATTCAGCAGCAGCGGAGGAGTCAAGAGAGATGGTGGCATAGCATAGCTGGCTGTCGCCCACATACATGTGAAAACTAACTGTGTGCCTCCGGATGATGGGGTGGATCAGGTGGCCATTGAGGGGCAGCAGGTAGATCAGAAATAGAAGCGGGCCATGGACAAATCAATGAGAGACACCAGAGGTAAAAGGGACAGAGAAGGAAGATCGGTTATTGCAAGTAATGTTTTGGCCATGATTAGGTAGATATGACTGGAACCAACTGATAGTTTCACCCAGCTGGGTGACAATTGAGGTGTTGGAGGAGGACAGTGTTGTCAACTATGTTAAAGGTGCATATAGGTAAAGAAGGGTGAAGATGGAAAGTTTGCCTTTGCCATCAACACATACGATGTCATTTTTGACTTTGATTCGAGCTGTTTTCAGAAGTGTGGCAGAGGAACCTGAATGAAGGACTTCAGACAGAGTTCTGGGAAATCTGAGAGCAATCATACGTTCAATAACTTGAGACGAATGGGAGGTTGGAGATGGGACAGTAGTTTATGGGATGGTGGTGTTACGGTATTTTTTGAGTATTGGAAGGTGTTGGTAGATTTAAAGGAAGGAAAACACCTGACGCAGAGATTTTTCATTCTTGGGTTTCCCCACCGACACTCAAGTCGGCAGAGAATCCATTCCCAGTAATGCAGGAAGTCCTGTCTCTGAGATTGTGTAGTCCTAGCAGCACTACTGGGGAAGTAGCTACTACTGGGACTACAAGCAGTCCTCAGACTGAAAATGCCGGAGCCCATAGGACAATGTTAAGTCTGGGATGTAGTGACGGGGAGGGGAGGGAGGGAAGGCCCAGGAGTGGAGGTCGTGATTTTCAGGATAGGCGGGGAAAAAACAGCCAGCAAACCTTTGAGGCACAGTGGCTGATCTCAAAAGGAGGCCAGTATTCGAGGCATCGCCACCACCTATGTCAACCCCACTGGCCCCAACCAGAGATCCAAGCAAAATCAAGGCCAAGAAGTGACACTTTATTGACCAATTAAGGATCTAATTTGAGGCAAGGGCAGGCTATCTGCAATTTTATGGTAGCCAGCAGAAAGGCCACCCAGGGCCACCTATGCCTGCAAACCCACCAGTTGAGGGTCAGCAAAATTCTGCACAGGAGGAGAGAACACACCACATATATGGGGGACAAGAGGGGATGTTGGGTGATCAGCATGCTAGTGCAAATAGGATCAAGGTGGGCCCCGAGAAAAAGATGAGTTCAAGACAGGGGATGAGGAGAGAAAGTTCAGGGATAGGGGAGGGGGACAGCATTAAAGGAGGTTTAGCCATGTGCAGAAATGGAAGGGAGGAACATGGCAGAGGCAGGTGATTAGATTTCTTAGTGACAAGGTTATCCATGTATTTATTGTTGGAGGTGAGTGTGGATTCCAGGACGATCCGGTCGAGAGCGGATGTGTTTTAAGTGGTCCAGTCAGATCATGAGGTGGGTGTCTAAACCAGCTGTCTGCTAAATAAAGTCTGAGACCTTTAGACATAAGTAAGCAGGATGAGGGCTGTGAACTGCAAAACCTGAACTTGCACCTAAGATTAACTAACGTTTTGAAGTTTGCAGCGTGACTTGATTAGTTTGAAGTCCAATTCCTGGGAGTGATGGATGTAAAGAGAATTCAAAATGAATGATCACTAAATTGCTGATTGCACTGAAACCACAAGAATCACTGTTATGAGAAATTGGGGAGGAAATCCAGTTGTGCAGCTAAAAAATGCTTTAATTTGATCTAGTCTTAATCCTGAGAATGCTCAGTTTGATGTATGTATAATTTCACACACAAAATAAATTTTAATGGTCAAGTGGTGCAAATCCACAGGAAGGAGGACAATATGAACAAAGAACAAAGAAATTAAAGCACAGGAACAGGCCCTTCAGCCCTCCCAGCCTGCGCCAATCCAGATCCTTTATCTAAACCTGTCGCCTATTTTCCAAGGATCTACTTCCCTCTGTTCCCCGCCCGTTCATATATCCGTCTAGATGCATCTTCAATGATGCTATCGTGCCCGCCTCTATCATCTCCACTGGCAAAGCGTTCCAGGCACCCACCACCCTCTGCGCAAAATATTTTCCACGCACATCTCCCTTAAACTTTCCCCCTCTCACCTTGAAATCGTGACAACTTGTAATTGACACCCCCACTCTTGGAAAAAGCTTGTTGCTATCCACGCTGTCCATACCTCTCATAATTTTGTAGACCTCAATCAGGTCCACCCTCGACCTCCGTCTTTCCAACGAAAACAATCCTAATCTACTCAACCTTTCTTCATAGCTAGCACCCTCCATACCAGGCAACATCCTGGTGAACCTCCTCTGCACACTCTCTAAAGCATCAACATCCTTCTGGTAATATGGCGACCAGAACTGCACGCAGTATTCCAAATGTGGCCTAACCAAAGTCCTATAGAACTGTAACATGACCTGCCGACTCTTATACTCAATACCCCGTCCGATGAAGGCAAGCTTGCTGTATGCTTTCTTAGCCACTCTATCGACCTGCGTTGCTACCTTCAGGATACAATGGACCTGAACTCCCAGATCTCTCTGTACGGCAATTTTCCCCAGGACTCTTCCATTGACCGTATAGTCCGCTCTTGAATTGGATCTTCCAAAATGCATCACCTCGCATTTGCCTGGATTGAACTCCATCTGCCATTTCTCTGCCCAACTCTCCAATCTATCTATATTTTGCTGTATTCTCTGACAGTCCCCCTCATTATCTGCAACTCCACCAATCTTAGTATCATCTGCAAACTTGCTAATCAGACCACCTATACCTTCGTCCAGATCATTTATGTATATCACAAACAACAGTGGTCCGAGCACGGATCCCTGTGGAACACCACTAGTCACCTTTCTCCATTTTGAGACACTCCCTTCCACCACTACTCTCTGTCTCCTGTTGCCCAGCCAGTTCTTTATCCATCTAGCTCGTACACCCTGAAACCCATGCGACTTCACTTTTTCCATCAACCTGCCATGGGAAACTTCTACTTCATGCTCGCTTTTGGGAGGCCTGTAGTAAAGTCCCAACAATGTTACTGCACCCTTCCTATTTCTTAGCTCTACCCATTTTGCCTCAGTGCTCGAATCCTCCATAGTACCCTCCTCAATCACAGCTGTAATATCATCTCTGGCCAGTAATGCAACTCCTCCACCCCTTTTACCTCCCTCTCTATCCCTCCTGAGCATCTATACCCTGGGATATTTAGTTGCCAATCTTGCCCTTCCCTCAACCAAGTCTCAGTAATAACAATAACATCATATTCCCAGGTACTAATCCAAGCCCTAAATTCATCTGCCTTACCTGCTACACTTCTCACATTAAAACAAATGCACTTCAGACAACCTGTCCCTTTGCGTTCATCATTTCTTCCCGGTCTACTCTTCCTCTCAGTCACAATGAGTTTATTATCTAGTACCTTACTGGCTTTAATTGCTGCCTCTTTACTGACCTCTAACTTCCTAATCTGGTTCCCATCCCCCTGTCACATTAGTTTAAAACCTCCCCAACAGTGTTAGCAAAAGAACCCTCTCGGACATTGGTTCCAGTCCTGCCCAGGTGTAGACCATACGATTTGTAATTGTCCCACCGCCCCCAGAACCGGTTCCAATGTCCCAAACATCTGAACCCCTCCCTCTTGCACCATCGCTCAAGCCAACTATTCATTCTGACTATTCTTGAATTTCTACTCTGACTGTCTCGTGGCACTGGTAGCAATCCTGAGATTACTACCTTTGAGATCCTACTTTTTAAACTTATCTCCTAACTCCCTAAATTTTGATTGTAGGACCTCATCCCGTTTTTTACCTATATCGTTGGTGCCTATATGCACCACGACAACTGGCTGTTCACCCTCTCCCTTCAGTATGTCCTTCAGCCGATCGGAGACATCCCTGACCCGTGCACCCGGAAGGCAACATACCATTCGGTAGTCTCTTTTTCGACCACAGAAACGCCTGTCTACTCCCCTTACGATTGAATCCCCTATGACTATAGCCCTGCCACTCTTTATCCCGCCCTTCTGTGCAGAAGTATACCTGTTTTGGAGGAAGATGACCACAGGGGACACCTGCACTGCCTTCCTGTTCTTTATCAGCCTTTTGGTCACCTATTCCCTGTCTCCCTCACCAATCATAATCCACGGTATGACCAACTCACTGAACATGCTATCCACGACCTCCTCAGCATCGCGGATGCTCCAAAGTGAGTCTATTTGCAGCTCCAGAGCCTCATGCGGTCTAACAGGAGCTGCAGCTGGACACACTTCCTGCACATGAAGGAGTCAGGGGCATCGGCCGCGTACCTGAACTCCCACATTGAGCACAAGGAGCATAACACGGGTATGGGATCTCCTGCTATTTTTACACTTTACCTTAACTGATTACAAATATAGTATCAAATAATGAATAAGTGAAAGGAATAAAGATTTCACTTACCAATCACAATACTTGCCAACACACGAAGAGTTAAATTTCTCCCAGCTACTGCTAATTGGAGCACTTTCCTTAATAGCCAATCAGGTCACTGCTTTACTGTGATGTCACTCTACAAATTTATCCCCAAAGACCCTGTGGCCACTGTTTAAGCAGCAAAGGAGCTCGTTTAAATTCTCACCGCTCGACTCTGTAGCTCCGCCCACTCCAACAGCTGAATTCCCGCCGAAAAGACTCGAATCCGCTATTTAAGCAGCTCGTTTAAATACTCACCGTTCAACTCTGTAGCTCCGCCCACACCATCAGCTGAATTCCCGCCGAAAAGACTAAAATCCGCGAAGCAGCTCGTTTAAATACTCACCGCTCGACTCTGTAGCTCCGCCCACTCCAACAGCTGAATTCCCGCCGAAAAGACTAAAATGCGCAAAGCAACTCGTTTAAATACTCACCGCTCGACTCTGTAGCTCCGCCCACTCAAACAGCTGAATTCCCGCCGGGAAAAAAAATGGTGTCTCTCCGATCTGTCTCTGTTGTCTTCCTATTGCTGACAGTTAAACCATCTCGCTTCTTTCCTTCCCCTTCTTTAATGTTTCATCCTCCTCCTTTCGGATGGAGGGTGGCAGAGAAAGAAAACACAGCCAGCTCCAGCCCTCTCTTTTACCCATTTCGCTTGGTGACATGATTCCTTTCAAAAGATATTGTCTGTCTACTTCGCTCTTTGCTTGTCTCTCAGAAATGCTAGCAATTAGAATATTTTCTTCCCATTAACAAAACAAAAGTGAGATAATTACAGGCTTTCTGTTGGTTTCAAAATTCAACCCAAAGAATTACCATGCCGACAGACTCTCACATTTGTACATTTTCTGAAGAATGGATTATAAAAACAGAAGCTAGAACAGGTAGATTTTTCTTGCATAAACATATTCTCTGCGTTAAAAATGCCCCCAAGGGACTTCCGTTGGCAGTGATGTGTTGAGCGGAGGCACATCAGGTGGCTCTTCTCCCAATCAGAACCAAGATAGCGAATGTTTGGCTCAAAAAGCCACCCATAACTCCTCCAAACCCAGAAGGTAGTAACAGCAAGGAAGTAGAAGGGAAGATGCCGACAAATGGTAGCTTTAAGGACCGGGAAAGACACAGAATTAAAGATACCTCTGCCTTTACAACAAAGTCCTCTTCACCCTCGGCACCTTCACCATCCAGATAAATTCTGAGATTAGCACATCCACCTTCCGGAAAAAGGCATTAGGGAGAAAAATCGGGAGGGACTGAAACACAAACGGAAACCTTGGCAGCACTTTCATCTTCATCTCCTGCACTCTTCCCACCAATGTCAAATGCAGCGTATCTCGCCTTTCAAGATCCCCTTGACCTCCTCCACCAATCCAATCAGGTTCCACCTATGCATTGTGGCCCATTCTCGCGTTACCTAGATCTCCATACCCTTGCCAACTTAATGGAAGAGCCCCCAGGTTCGTCCCTCAGCATTCACTGGGAACACCTCGCTTTTCCCTACATTTAATTTGTAGTCCGAAAAAGTCCCAAACCTTTCCAACAAACCCATAATTCTACCCATACTCTCCAGCGGGTCCGAAACAAACAGAAACAGACCGTCCGCGTCAAGCGATACCCGGTGCTCCCTTTCTCCCACCCCACCGTCCCATTCCCCCGCCCGGAGTGCCATCACAAAGGGCTCAATGACCAATGCGAATAACAATGGCGGCAGTGGGTGTCCCTGCCTCGTCCCCCTATACAACCCAAAATACTCAGAGTTGATCTCATTCGTTTGCACATTTGCCATGGGGGACGTATACAGCAATTGGACTCACACCACAAGCCTCGGTCCAAGTCCAAACCTCCACAAAATCGTGAACAGATTCCACTCTACCCGGTCAAATGTCTTTTCCAGCTCCATGGACATTCCCACCTCCAGCTCTCGCCCCCTGATGGAGTTATAATTACATTTGGCAATCTCTTAAGATTACTAGAGAGCTGCCCCCCTTCACAAAACCTGTTAAGTACTCAGAGTCCACCTCCGGCACACACCCCTCGAGGCTACACGCCAACACCTTTGCATCCGTATTCAGCAGTGAAATTCAACGAAATTGCACCTGCTCCAATGTAGCCAACAGCTCCCCCTTTTCCATCGCCTCACTAAACATGCCCAACAGGAAGCGGGGCCAGCTCCATCGCAAGCTGCTTATAAAATTCTGCTGGGAAGCCATCCGTTCCCAGCACCTTTCCCACCTGCATCCTGCCAATACCAGTACCTACCTCTTCTCCTCCTCCAACTACAAGAAATCCAGCCCATCCTGACACCGCCCCAAATCCGCCCCCTCCCCCACCGGCTCAGCCCGCAGAACCCCTCAGAAAGCCTTAAAAACCTAATTATCCTCTCCGGATCCAACACCACATCTCGCCTCTCCACCCTCTCCTGAAGAACTTTCCTCAGCATTGCCTGACGCCGCAGCTGGCGGGCCAACATAGGACTCGCCTTCTTCCCATACCCATACTGCACTTCCCTTGCCCACCACAGCTGAAACCCAGTCCTTCCTGTCATCAACCGATCAAACTGCCCTGCAACTTCTTTCTCTCTGCCAACAGCTGCTTCGTGGGGGCTACCAAGTATCTACTGTCCACCTCAATTATCCCATCCAATAACCACCGGGTGCTGCTCCCTCATCTTCCTTTCCTTATGGGACACGAACAAAATATTTTTCCCCTATTCCATGTCACAATTTTCACCAGAGGCTTGCAACCCCCCCCCCCCCCCCCCCCCCCCCCACCCCATGCCCCGCCTTGTGTCTGCCATCATCACCTTTAGGCTCTGCCCCCCCCATCCCACTCTATACCGGGCCTTCCCAAGATGGCCCCCACCCCGTCCATGACCAAACTCATCCTCCATAACTGCCACATCGCCTTCCGCCCCATAAATACCAACTTGCAAAAAGCATAAAACATTTGGTAACATAAAAACATGAAATATTTGTCCAAAAAGCCTAGAACAAAATGCAACCATTACAAAAAACAGAACCAAGGTGGTGGTGGTGGAAGAAAGAAGCAAACCCTCCCCTCCTCCACCTTATATAGTACCTCTGGAAACATTTCTTTGTTTTAAAAATAACCTGATATAATTTCGCTGGTGGACTCAATGCAAAACGCAGTATTCTATTCAAAAGAACTACAAAGAAAAGAAGAATTTTTAAAATCTGCATATTGTAAAACGTTTTTGCACAGCTTGCAGGATTATTTTGGCCTATTGAAAAAAAAAAACGATAAATCAAGATATATCTTACAGCCCGAAATGACAGCATGGCAGGGTGACCTCAACACTCAGCATCAGAGGAATGCATTTAGTAAATAATTGCTGCAGGTCCTCTTATAGCATAAACAACATCTTTCTTTCATAAAATATTTTCATTTGTTGCTAATCTACAGAGATTTCCAACTGAAAAAAGGTTGGCTCGGTGCTCATTGCATTTTTTCCAAGTCAGTGCAAAATAGTAATAAAAAGGCAGTATTCATTTTTTGTTGTTGAAAGGTTTAAAGTTCATCGTGTAAACTAATGTGTACACAGAATTTAATATTTTAACCCGCATAAACCTAGTTTGAGTTAAAATAAAATAAAAGCTGGAAAAGGTATTTTTTACTCGTTGCATCATTTGTTACTGTCCACTGTGGAAAGGAAATGGTGTTGAACCAATGAGAAAACAACATAACCTGACATTTAAACAGTTTAAATGTTAAAACTACAAATTTTGGAGATCAAATACAAGAGAAAAATGTTAGAAATAGACAGAAGGTTAGAAGGTCAGACAGTATTTACAAAATGAAAATAAAAGACAAGATGCAACATTTCAGGTACGATTTATAAAGCAGCATACCCAAAATGTCACCACTTGTCCTTTTTATCCCCATTATACTTTAGACGGTAAACTCCATTTTAACCCCACCCCTATACACGCTATTGTGCTTTGCTGATTTTCAGCTTCCTGCCTGCCCCCAACACCACCCCACCCTTGCCCCCAACACCACCCCACCCTTGCCCCCAACACCACCCCACCCTTGCCCCCAACACCACCCCACCCTTGCCCCCAACACCACCCCACCCTTGCCCCCAACACCACCCCACCCTTGCCCCCAACACCACCCCACCCTTGCCCCCAACACCACCCCACCCTTGCCCCCAACACCACCCCACCCTTGCCCCCAACACCACCCCACCCTTGCCCCCAACACCTACCCCACCCTTGCCCCCAACACCACCCCACCCTTCTCCCATGTGGCCACCTGTCCCTTGCTGTTCAGTTGCTCCCATTTCCACATTCTGGTCTTACCTAATGCCACAATTAATACTCTTCATCCATGAACGGGGCAATTAACATTTGTTATTACCACGACAAAATCATGATGGAGGGATTCGGCTTCCATCAGGGGAAGAGAGCGGTCGCGGA
Source organism: Scyliorhinus canicula (assembly GCF_902713615.1). Lineage (NCBI taxonomy): Eukaryota > Metazoa > Chordata > Chondrichthyes > Carcharhiniformes > Scyliorhinidae > Scyliorhinus > Scyliorhinus canicula. Next base: position 195,357,381 of record NC_052147.1, on the reverse strand, counting down.
TAGGAGAGCTCCTGACGGGGGAAACACAGTTGCATCCCGTTCCCCACGGAGAACTTGCACCTAAGCGCGCAAACGTGTCTGACTGGGCTAGACTAAACAGCGGAGCGCGAGTAGGACGCAGCGACCACCATCCCCCCCGCCCGCATAGGGGGAAAGAGTGGAGAAATATGCTAAAAAAGGAACTCAGCACCATAAAGGATGCGCTCAGGACAGAGCTTCATACAATGATGAAGGAGGTGCTGGCAGAGACAATGGGCAAAATTGCAGCAAATCATCGAAAGCCTGGGGAAGAAAGTGGAGGCGCAGGAGAAAGCCATTCTGGAGTTGGAAAGGGCCAGCCCGGACCAAAGCGACAGGGTGGCAGCTCTAGAAACAGAGGTGAAAGATTGCTAACGTCCCAGGGGAGCCGAAGAGGGAAAGTGGAGGACCAGGAAACTAGGTCCAGACGGCAGAACATTAAAATAGTGGGTTTGCCAGATGGGATAGAGGGCAGAGACCCAACAGGTTACAATCGCCCAAATGCTGGGCAAGCTAGCAGGAAGGGAGGGATTTCCAAACCCCCCAGAAATAGACAGGGCGCACAGCTCACTCCAACCCAAGCCCAAAGCCGGGGAGCAGCATTATAGCAAAGCTGCACCTGTTCCAAGCCTGGAGGGGAAAAGGCTGGCAGACCAAATAGCAGAGCGGGAGTAGAACGCAGCGACCAGCATCCTCCCGCACAGGGTGAAGTGTGGAGAAACATGCTAAAAAAGGAGCTAAGCACCATAAAGGAGGCGCTCAAGACAGAGACTTTAGGAGAAAGTCCTAAAGTGGGCCCGGCAGACGAGATCGAACACATGGGAAGTGAAGAACATAAGGGTGTATCAGGACATTGGGGCGGATCTGGCCAAAAGAAGGGCTGAGTTCAACAGGGCAAAATCGGCACTCAACAAAAGCAAGGTGCGATTTGGGATGTTATTCCTGGCCAGACTCTGGGAAGGGGAAAGAGCTGTATTTTAACACCGTAGGGAAGGCTGATGAGTTTGTTACATCGAACAAACTGGTGGAGGAACAGCCGCAACCGCAATGAAAGCCACAGGGATGTAAAAGAAAGGGAAAATCGGAACAAAGAGCAGAGGACAGACTGCAAACAAGTACAATAAGACCATGAACATGTGTATTATGTTTTGAACGGGACTGCGCTGCCTCATTTCCGGGCTTGTCTCATGTCTCAATGCGAGGGGGGGGGGGGGGGGGGGGGGGGGGGGAGAGAGAGCAAGGGAAATGAGGGTGAGAAAACGGACAGGAGGGCGAGGCGAAGGTTAAATAGGAGGAAGGTTAAACAGGGCCAGAGCTGGGCAAGTACTGGGAGGAGCGCCACCGTACTAGCGAGGAGGGCCAACACAGTATGGCAGGAACGAAGGAGGGACGTGGCGGGCCTCTCAGGGGAGAGGGAGCGCCTGGCACAAGAAGTGGGGGGAGGGAGGGGGAAAGAGAACACTGGGGGGGGGGGGGGAAGAGCGCAAAACAAAAGAGAAGCAAAGAGAAGAGCGAGATAGAGAAGCAGTACAGACACAGGCCTTGGCAGGCATGGAACAGGGCGAGGAACCAAGATGGCAACGCAAACAGTCACTTGGGAGGGCATCAGGGCAAAGGAAGACCCCGGAGGTCAGGGGCACACCCACGTGACGTACACACAGCCGCCGGCCATGTTGGGTAGCCCCTGGACAAAGGGAGACCTCGGAGCACTGAGGCCCGACTTTATGGTGAGAGTGGCGACCCTGGCCATTTTAGATGGCCCCCTAACAAAGGGAAACCCCGAAGTGCAGTGGCGCGTCCACCGGGTACGTATGGGTGATCCCGCAGGACCAGGGTGTCATAAACCCCTCACCAGAATTGTTACCTAGAATGTAAGGGGTCCCAACAACCCAATGAAAAGATCCAGAGTCTTCACCCACCTAAGAAGCCTAAAAGCAGACATAATCTACCTGCAAGAGACGCACCTGGGGGAGAAGGACTGACTGCTCGTAAGGAAGGGCTGGGTGGGACAAACATACCACTCATGCTACGGGACGAGGGCAAGGGGGTAGCAATATTAATTAACAAGAGGACGAGGTTTACGGAAACCAAGACATGTTTTGGGAGGCACTGAAGGCCGTGATTAGAGGAGAGATCATAGCCTCCAAGGCAAGCAGAGATAGGAAAGAGAATGGCCAGGCAAAAACTGGTGGACTCCACTCTGGAAGTCGACAGAAACTACTCCGAGGCCCCAACCATAGAGCTGCTGGCGGAGGAAAAAGCTGCAAATGGACTTTAAGCTGCTAACCACTAGGAAAGCAGTGTACCAACTCAGCCAGACACGGGGGACCTTCTATGAACACAGAGACAAGACTGGCCGCCTATTGGCTCACCAGTTGAGAAAGCAGGCAGGCACAAGGGAAATTGCGCAGGTTAAGGATAGCAGAAGCAGACTGGTAACAGAACGAAAGGAGGTCAATTGGGGATTTGAGACCTTCTACCAGGGACTACACACCTCCGAGCCCCGCAACGGGGACGCGGGGATGAAACAGTTCCGAGACGGACTGGAATTACCAGTTGTAGGGAAAGACAGACCGGGGTGGGGGAAGCTAGAAGCACCAACAGATGCGAGAAATCATGGCGAGCATCAGCTCCCTGCAGGCGAGGAAGGCACCGGGACCCGACAAGGATCTCCTGGTCGACAAGGCCTTCTGCCAAAAAATATCAAGGCCATAGGCGACTACGTTAGTAACAAGCAAAGCGGGAACAAAATTTTTGCACCGGTCCTGGCCCCACACCTAAGGGACATGTTCGCACACTCACTGGCAGGCGACACCCTGCCCCCCACGCTAGAGCAGGCCACAATTACACTGATACCCAAAAAAGACAAAGACCTGACGGAATGTGGATCATATAGACCCATTTCAATGCTGAACGTGGATGTGAAAATACTCAAAAAGGTCCTGGCCAAAAGGCTGGAGGGCTGCGTACCACACACACACACACACACACAAAGAGAACACCAGAGTTATCGTCTCTCTGGATGCAGAAAAAGCCTTCGACAGAGTCGAATGGAAGTATCTCCTCGAGACACTGAACGGTTTGGGCTCGGAGCGAGGTTCACCACCTGGGTGAGGCTCCTGTACAATGCTCCCAAAGCAAGTGTCCGAACTAAGACGACCAGCTCTGAATACTTCCAGGTACAGAGAGGAACAAGACAGGGCTGCCTCCTGTCCCCACTCTTGCTAGCGATCGAACCCCTGGTGATAGCCCTGCGGGACGTGAAAACCTGGAAGGGAATCCGGAGAAGAGACAGAGAGCACAGAGTCTCACTCTATGCAGGTGACTTGCTCCTCTATGTTTCAAAGCCACAGGAGGTACTGAAGGCAATAATGCAAATACTGAAAGAGTTTGGAACCTTCTCGAGCTATAAACATAACCTGGGAAAAAGCGAGGAATTCCTAGTGAACTCAAAAGGGGGAGGGTCAGAGCTGGAGGAAGTCCCATTTAAAATGGCCTAGAACAGATTCCGTTACCTGGGAATCCAGATAGCCAGAGACTGGACACGGATCCACAAGTGGAACCTGACCTGCCTGGTGGAGAAAGTAAAGACCTTCAACGGTGGGGCTCACTCCCACTCTTCCTGGAGGGGAGAGTGCAGACAATCAAGATGAGCGTACTGCCAAGTTTTCTCTCCTGTTTAGATCCATTCCGATCTTCATCCCCAAGGCCTTTTTCCAAAACGTAGACAGTCTAATCATGGCAGGGGGGGGGGGGCGGCGGCGGCGGCACTGCAAAGGAGGAAAATCAACAGGGGCTTGGCCTTACCAAACCTACAATACTACCACTGGGCAGCACCGGCAGAAAGAGTGAGGGGATAGGTACACAAACCCAACACAGATTGGGTACAAATGGAGGAAGCATCCTGTAAAGGAACGACCCTCCAGGCCCTGGCGACAGCATCACTCCCATCCCCCTCAACAAGACACACAACAAGCCCAGTGGTAGCGGCCACGCTGAGAATGTGGACCCAGTTGGGACAACACTTTGTGATAACTAAAATGTCCCTCACGGCCCCCATCTGCGGCAATCACAGATTCCCCTGAGCCATGCTAGATACCACCTTCAAAAGGTGGAGGCGGGACGGGGGCACACTGACAGTCTGGGACTTCTACGTAGGGCGACAGACTGGCGACACTGGAAACTAGCAAAAGGACAGGAATTGAGACACCTCCAAATACTCCGCAAAGAGACAGTAGAGTACCCCAGTTCCCCAGAAAACACACTACTAGAGGACCTGATAGGCACCAGCATCAAGAAGGGGGGTCTATGTGGGAACATATATGGACCGCTACTGGACAGAGCTCGAACGCCACTGGATGAGACCAGACAAAAATGGGAGGACGAACTGGGGACAGAGGTAGGGTGGGAACTCTGGAGCGAAGCACTGAGCCGGGCGAACTCCACCTCCTCTAAGCCTAATGCAGCTCAAAGTGGTGCACAGAGTGCACCTGACCAGAACCCGAATGAGCAGGTTCTTCCCGGAGGTGGAGGACAAATGTGAGCGGTGCCAGAGGGGCCTGGCCAACCACACCCACATGTTTTGGGCTTGTCCCAAACTTGCTGAGTTCTGGACAGCCTGGGTGAGATTCTCCGTCTGGTGCGGCGCTCCCCCAGGATTCTCTGTCTCGCCAGCCAGGCAATGGGGTTTCCCATTGTGGGCAGCCCCACGCCATCGGCAAATCCCCGGGCTGCCGGCGCAACTGAGAATCGCGACAGTGGAGAATCCAGCCCAATATCTTTCTTTCATAAAGTAAAGTCTAGTTTCACACCTCTTTCAATCAAATGCACATACGAGCAGACTCTACAGGTGGCCTCTGTGCACCTACAACATAGCCTGACCTTTGCAAGCACTGCACCCTGTCATCTTCTTTGAAGATTAAAGGGAAATCCCTAGTCTCCATTGTGCTCTGCCTGAGAAGGAGTAAGGGAAATGGCAATCACACTGCAAAAAGCAAAAGAAAATCATCTGCAATCAATGAAAGCTTTTAGCAGGAAGAATAGAAAAGCAGAAATCTATGGTACAGGGATTTGGGTGTCCTTGCGCTCTAATTACAAAACATTAGCAGACAGGTATAGGAAGGCGACTGGGAAGGCAAATGAATGTTATAATGTTGTCCCCGAGTGTCATGAGCTCCCAATTTTCATGATCCCAGACGAGACCACCAATTGATATGATCTCGCGAGAGACCAGTAACATTTTGTTTATTTACTTTTTCTCAGAATTTGAAAACACATGTATTTATAAAGAACTTAAGCCACAAGGTTCACAGTTTAAGTCAAAAGAATTTTCCAAAACAAAAATCAAGGAACATGAATATTACCAACTACATTCTATGATAAATTACATTAAAAGCACAATAAACACAGATATTTATACTTCAATCCAAACTTTCTAACTCAAAATTCCTTCCAAACACATTTGACCTAAACAGCCAATACTCAAGTTAGATACTTAACAAAAATTGGAAAACTAACCACTTGGCTTGAGTGCTGCTTTAAAAATTTGCCATGATGTGGAGATGCCACCATTGGACTGGGGTGAGCACAGTAAGAAGTCTTACAACAGCAGGTTAAAGTCCAACAGGTTTGTTTCAAACACTAGCTTTCGGAGCACTGCTCCTTCCTCAGGTGAATGAATGCATACAGGTTGAAAATTTGCATACAGGTTGAGATTTCTTGGGTTCCGCTCATTTCTGGCAAAGTATTCACTACAAAACCCTCCAATGACCTGCAATTAAGGATTGACGTAGCGCATGCCTTAAGCGAGCCTCTATTAAGAACATAGAACATACAGGCAGAAGGAGGCCATTCAGCCCATTGAGTCTGCAGTGACCCACTTAAGCCCTCACTTCCACCCTATCCCCGTAACCCAATAACCCCTCCTAACCTTTTTGGTCACGAAGGGCAATTTATCATGGACAATACACCTAACCTGCACATCTTTGGACTGTGGGAGGAAACGGAGCACCCGGAGGAAACCCACGCAGACACGGGAAGAACGTGCAGTGCAGGAAGAGGGGGTGTACAAGGTGATGAGAGGCATGGAGAGTGGATAGCCATGGATAGGGTGGAAATGGCTGTCACGAGGGGACATAGTTTTAAGGTGATTGGAGGAAGTTATAGGGGAGATGTCAGAGGTAGGTTCTTTACTCAGAGTGATTGGTGCACTGTCAGCAGAGGTGGTGGAGTCTGAGTCATCAGGGACATTTAAGCGACTCTTGGACAGGCACATGGACAGCAGTAAATTGAAGGGGTGTAGGTTAGATTGACCTTCAGTTAGGATAAATGGTTGGCACAACATCGTGGGCCGAAGGGCCTGTACTGTGCTGTACTATTCTATGTTCTATATCATAGAATTTACAGTGCAGAAGGAGGCCATTTGGCCCATCGAGTCTGCACCGGCTCTTGGAAAGAGCACCCTATCCAAGGTCAACACCTCCACCCTATCTCCATAACCCAGTAACCCCACCCAACACTAAGGGCAATTTTGGGCACTAAGGCTAATTTATCATGGCCAATCCACCTAACCTGCACATCTTTGGACTAATCTTTGGATATGAGACGAAGAGTCACGAGGCGCTCATTTCTTCCAAGAGAGAACTCATGAAGCTGGTTCGCAAGTTCATTCATAACAGCAAATACAACTCCATGGACTCTACATTATTCTTCCAATTTCCCTTTCCAGAAGAAAGTATAGCTGCCTCGTAGTTCTTTGAGCTGCCCCTCAGGGGGACAGGATTTTCTTTTTCTTCCAAAGGATCAAGGTCATTTGGAACTCTCTTTCCTGGAGAACGGTGGAAGCCAGGTCATATGAACATGTTCAAGGCTGAATTAGACAGATTATTGATTTGCAAGGAAGCCAGAGTTATGGGGAAGCAGGCAGGAAAGTGGACTGAAGGCCACAATCAGATCAGCAATGATCTTATTAAACGGCGGAACGATCGAGACACCCAAGGCCTACTCCTGCTCCTATTTCTTTTGCAAGGTTTTGCAAAGCGTTTATTTATCTGTATTTTGTTCTTAAAATTTGATAGCATGATATGACATGATCACAAAAGCATGACAGAAAATGAGATTTATGATGCCATGTCATTTCAGCCTCATTTAAATTCCACTCCAATTTTACAATGAGCACCAGGGTACAACAAAAATGGGTTGACGCTAGCCCTATTTTCACCCAAAAATCAGGCAGTAGCAGATTCAAATCTGGACGGCCAAATAAAGTGACAATAAGAAATTTTTAATTCTGAATCACGATAGGCACACGTAGATTGATTTAAAATATAGACCAATTTTCCTCCAATTTTCTGATCCAAGTTCAGAATTTGAACAGAAGTGACCATAACAAGGAACTGTTAAATATTAAAGACACCAGTACATACAAACATTTGAATTAGTAAGCCATTCGGCCCCTCAAGTTTGCTCGGATATGTGATAAGATCATGGTTGATCCGATTGTGCCCTCAAATCTACTTTCCTCTCTATCCACTATAACCTTTGGCTCCCTTGTTAATCAAGAATCTCCTTAAAACTATTCACAGATACTGCCTCCACTTCTCTCTGAGGAATAGAATTTCATTGACTACCAACCCTTGGGAGAGAAAAAAGTTTCGCTTCATCCCGGACTTATTTTTAAAATGTATCCCCTGGTTCTCGTCTCTTCCATAATTGGAAATATCCTCTCAGCATCTACCCTGCCAAGTACCCACCTCTAGTTTTTATATGTTTCAATAAGATCATCTCTCATTCTTCCAAACTCCAATGAATACAGGACCAACATGTCCATCTGTTCCTCATATAACACTTTCATCCCAGGAATCAGTCGAATGAACCTTCCCTGGACTGCTTTGAAAGCAATTATGCCCTTTCTTAGGTAGGGAGACCAAAACTGTACACAGTACTTCAGATGTGATCTCATTAGTAGCTAAACTTCCCTATTTTAATATTCAATTTCTCTTGCAATAAACAACTTTCCATAGGCCTTCCTAATCACTTGCCACACCTGCATATTGTACTAACCTTTTGTGATTCATGTACCATAACAATCAGACCTTGCTGTGCTGCAGAGCTTTGCAAACTCACTCAATTTAAATAATATATTGCTCTTCTACCCTTCCCACCAAAGAGGACAAGTTCATATTTTCCTACATTTTACTCATCAGTCAAAGTTTTGCCCATTTGGGCGTGATTTTCCAGAAATTTCTGCCCAGGTCAACGGACCTTTAAATGGCCGGTCAAGTTTTTCATCCCACCCACGACTATTTCCACCGTGGGCAAGACCAGAAAATGTACCCCCGTATGTTCACAACTTACTCTCCCACTTTTCTTAATGACATCAGCAAAGGTAGCACACATACATCTGGTCTCTGATGTGTTATCTGTGTTGGTCTAACATCGACTGCAACTGGATGCAGTAAAACAAGAAACAGGCTTCCGACACAGATGGTCCAACACTGTTTTATTGAACCTGTTGATTGCTGCACATAATCTGCTGTGGGTTGACACTCTATTAACCTAACTGATAACCTCTTACTGGCTTGACCAGACTAGCTCTCTATCAAATGGTGATGATGTTCATTGGCCTGTGCACTGCAACTATCTCCCTAGCCGTGTCCTGTGAGAGAGGGAGAGCCTTAATGCCCTGTGGGCTTTATAGTAGTGGTGTCCTGTCTGGTGATTGGTTGTTCTGTGTCGTGTGTGTTCATTGGTTATCCTGTGTGTCAATCACTGCCTATCTGTATCGCATGACATACATGAGTGGATATTATGACAGTCCCTTCATCCAAAACATTGATATAGATTGTAAATAGCTGAGGCCCCAGCACTGATCCCCGTGGCACGCCACTCGGTACAGCTTTGCCACCCAAAACTGACCCATTTACAACTGCTCTCGGCTTAACCATTCCCATATACCATGAGTTCTTATTTTGTGTAGCAACCTTTGATGTAGCAACTTATAAAATCTTTCAAAAATTAATATCTACAGTTTCCAATCTACTGTATCTACAGGTTCCCCTTTATCCACCTAACTTTCTCCTTCCTCAAAAAAAATCTAATACATATTTTACATAGAATTTACAGTGCAGGAGGCCATTCGGCCCATCGAGTCTGCACTGGCTCCTGGAAAGAGCACCCTACCAAAGGTTAACACCTCCATCCTATCCCATAACCCAGTAACCCCACCCAACACTAAGGGCAATTTTGGACACTAAGGGCAATTTATCATGACCAATCCACCTAACCTGCACATCTTTGGACTGTGGGAGGAAACCGGAGCACCCGGAGGAAACCCACGCACACACGGGGAGGATGTGCAGACTCCGCACAGACAGTGACCCAAGCCGGAATCGAACCTGGGATCCTGGAGCTGTGAAGCGATTGTGCTATCCACAATGCTACCGTGCTGCCTTGACCACATTAGTCAAACATGGTTTCCCTTTCACAAAACCATATTGACTCTGCCAATTTGTATTATGATTTTCGAAATGTGCGGGTATAAACACCTTAATAAGATTCTAGCACGTTCCCCATGAGAGATGTCAGGCTAATTATCCTGTGGTTTCCGGCTTCCGTCTCCATTCTTCCTGTAACGGAGGAGATATATTTTCTAATCTGATGGGACATTACCAGAATCTCAGGAATGATGGAAAATTACAACTAATACATCAATTCGTTCAGCAACCATTTCTTTAAAGACACAAGGGTGAAGTCCTTCAGGTCCTAGGGACGTGTCAGCCTTTAGTTCTAATAGTTTTCTCTATCATTTCTCCGTCCTGCCTTTCACCTATTGATTTGTAAGTATTCCTGGGATGTTATTTGTGTCTTCTGCAGTGAAGACAGACACAAAATAACTCTTCAATGCTTCTGCCATTTCCTTATTTCTAATTATTAATTCGCCAAACTCATTCTCTAAAGGTGCAACACTTATTTACTCTTTCCTATTTTAAAAGGACAATTCCACAATTTATTCTTAATTCCAGTCTACAATATATATATTATTAATATAATTCAAAATACAAAGTTGAAACAATATAGTGACATCCAGAAAGTATTAGAATATCAAATAAAATGAACAGCAGCATGGCAGCAGTGGTTAGCACTGCTTCCTCACAGTGCCAGGGGCCCCGGGTTCAATTCTGGATTGGGTGACTGACAGTGTGGAGTTTGCACGTTTTCCCAGTGTATGCGTGGGTTTCCTCCTGGTGCTCTGGTTTCCTCCCACAGTCCAAAGATGTGCAGGTTAGGTGGATTAGCCATGATCAATGTGCAGGGTTAAGGGGATCGAGCAGGGGATTGGGCCAAGGTAGAGTGGTCTTTCAGAGGGTCAGAGCAGACTCGATGGGCCAAATGGCCTCCTCCTGCACTGTAGGGATTCTATTGGTGAGCAAACCCACACTCAGAACATTAAGCAATCTTTCTTAAAATTCGACCCATTATGTGGAATACTCAAGCAACAAACACAATACTATACCTGAGAGAAAGGCTAGCCTTTTCTTCAGTATGGGTAACATACTTGTGGCCTCCATTGTTTCAGTGTGAGAATGGTCAGAAGTGTCTATGGTTCTGCAAGATAAACATTCACTATGTCAGCACCATCTGGAAAATGTAACCTACCAATTAGATCTTCAATATAATCCTTAAATTAGCCAACTATCTTTGACAGATTGGAATGCAACAAACATTAGCAAACATATCACTAAGCTGTGAAAAACAAGAACTCTTAACCTTAATAGAAAATTGAAATGGATTATGCAAGACAGATCTTGGAATTTAACCCTTTTTGTATACATCAGGTATGTGGAAGCTGAATATCACATGGCTCCTGTAGGCCACCTCTCTAGCTGTATATTACCTTTGTGCAAATTTGCACAGTCATGAGTTATGAGGTACCAGAATTTCCTCCTCAGCAGCTTGACAAGTAGCACAATTTTCCATAAAGTGCTACCACATTGTATCTACCTTTCTGACCACAGCTTTAACACACACCAAATCACATTAATAATGGTTCTGCCAATTTGAAGGCAAGTTGCAACCCTATTCAAAGAAACCAAACCTTGGATGTACCGCAATTTATTTGCCTCCATCAGTTGTAGTTCCAAGCCTTAGCTTTCCATCAACTACCACGGGAAAGCTATCCTCACAATAGTGCAACAATTTTTACAGAATAGTTTGTGGCATGACAGACAACTTGATATTCATGTCAAACATGGAACAGTAAGGCTTGGATGAGTATTTCAGTCCCATATAATACACCACTCTTGCTCATACCTAATGTGTTAACCCAAGTCCACAAATATCAGGTTTTGGAAACAAGGTTAGCCCATTGAGAGGGTAACTTCTCTTGCAGGCTACTGAATGCCAGCTCAATGTCAATCAAAATCTTCCCTTTCTCCAACTAGAGAAATTTTTTGAGCATAAATGTTCTCCTTAGCTAGCCCCCAGTTCTAATATATGTTGAAAAAACTGCTACATATCGAGAGATGCCAAACCACAAATTACATATCTAGAGATGCCAAACCATGAACAAAAGGTCGGAGACTATACTTCAAAATGTGGGAGTATAAACTAATAATAAGAATACTAGAAATTCACAGCAGGTTTGTCTGCATCCACAAAGAGAACGTTTTAGGTGTAATCATGAGAATAGTAGCAGTGTACTTATGATACTGGACTAGAAATGCAGAGGCTTGGACCAGAGACACGAGATCAAAGCTCACATGACAGCTGAAGAACTTCAGTTAATTCAACAAATCTGAAATGAAAAGCTAGAATCAGTACTGACAGCCATGACAACTACCCAGACTGTTGTAAAAATCTATCTGGTTCACTAGTGTCATTCAGGGAAAGACAGTCGCAGTCCTTATCCAATATGGGCTATTTGTCCGACCACTCCAAAACAATGTGGTTGACTCTTAACAGTCACCTGAACAGGCTAGCTAGCATTATTCACTTGTATCAAATAATTACAAAATCGTATGTAGTATTGTAAGGTACTTACATGGACTGCAGTATTTCAGCTCTATCTTTTCAAGGCAAATTAGGGATGGACAATAAATGCCTCATCGCATAAACAAATAAGTCTGACAATTATAAAGAAGAATTGCATAGTTTCATTGGTCAGATCCTTCTGACAATTTTTCACAGAATGTGTTTCAAAGAAGTTACTCCAAGAATTATGTTTTAAAACATACTCTATTCCTTCATGGCAAAATTTGGTCTTGAGATGAAAGCAGCTAAGATGCCAATGAGCTAGCATTAAAGCATTACGTTCCCTGATGGGCTGTAATTGAGAAGCAATTTGTTAGCTTGTCTTGGTGATTGATTAACACCTCAGAACTGATGTGTCGGGGTGTCTCTGATCCTGAGAGAATGGCAGGTGGCATGGTAACAGACAGAACTGAATCAGAGACAATATCTACAATGCACCGGGATTGATAACTAGCTGTTTTTTCTCAATGAAGATGCAATACACTTCAAGAATTTTCTATTCTTATTTACATGATGAATTGTTTGAAGACTTAACCTGTATTGAGATTCAATTGTTTCTTTGAAACTCATTCTAGGGATCTGGGTGTTGCTGGCAAGCCTGCAGACATTATTGCCCTAGCACAGCAATTCAGTGACCTGCTATCACACTTCAGGAAGGATAGCCATGTTGACAGGTGCCACATGCAGGTCTGACCTTATGTACAACTGATTTCCATCCCTAAAATACATTAATGAAAAAATTGGGTTTTTACTACTATCTGACAGCTTCATAGTCATTTTTACTGATAGCAGCTTTTACATTTCCAGACTTTTAGAACTGAATGCAAATTTGTAAACTGCTGTTGTGAGATTTGAACTCTCTGCCCCATTATTAGTCAAGTCTTATGTTTACTAGTTTAGAGAGATAACCACGACACTACTATATTCAGTGTTTTATCATTGAAGAAGAATAGTAAAGATCAGTGATCTTTGTCTCTTCTGCTAAGAAACCTGCTGATGTTAAATGTGAGGGTATCCCAAAACCCAGAAGGGTACTTAGAACACCGGTTCTTAATGGTGCAGATTTTCAATTTGGTGCACTGTGAGAAATGATATGCAAACCAGGGAGGAGCAGTCCTGTCATTTTGTGATCAATTAATAAACAGTATTTATTAACTTATAACAAAACATACGATAAGTAGACCATAATACACTACAACAGTACACTTAACTACACTCGTGCACGCGCACCCACACACACACTATCTCACGAAGTTACCTCTTTGCTCCCAACTACCGACAATTCCTGAACCCATGAGAGGCCCTTGTTGCAAAACAACATCCAACATCATATAACTCTATGAGCTAAATCTAGCAGATAGTTCCCATTTACAGGTTATTTGTCCACGTTTGGGAAAACCGTCTTCAGTTTCAGCGAAGGTATAATCCTCTCTGTTAGGGCTTTGGATATTAATCAACCACTTTCACAATAACTTGTTTCGGGAGACTGTTTTCTGCAGCTGAGTGTGGCTATGATGGTAACTGCTTCTATTGTGTCTCTTTCTCCAGTTACCTTGCTATGGATAGATTATTTTTCCCTTACCTACCCTGTAGACGCTCAATTTTGCAGCAAGTGCTAATTCCCTTATCTCTCCACTGTGGAGTTGTCTCTTCAACACCTCATTGTTTTCCCCTATTCACATAGGCAAACACTTGCTTTTCTCACTGGCATGCTAATTCGCATATCAAAACACCCCTTCAGGCAGCTGCATTTCTCAATCTCCTTTTTTATTGTATCCTAATTTAATTTTTAATCTTCATTCTCCTCAATTGTTAACACTTTTCAATATAATACCAATGAATGAAGTGCAAGCTAAAATTCATCATAACCAAGATACAGAAATGCATGGGCAACTGGGATAAATTCCCTTTCATCTTCATATCATTACATTCAAAACCTCCGCTTGAGCCGTGCAGAGCAATAATACTGTGCCACAGTTAGCTTGTTTCTCAAAATGTAAGTGGATGACTCCCAGAAAATGTATTAACACTGCAAGACATCAAAATATCATGAGCGAAGATGGCCCACTTTGTCTGAGTGTCTCACTGTTGCCTGAACAGAGAACAGAGACCAGGTCAAAGTCAAACAAACCAACACATTTGAGGTAAGACAAAGACTCCGCTGTGAATGCTACTGTTTCCAACTTCTTGAAATGATAGCCACATGGGACACTAAACCACTAGACGTGTCCAACTGGTAAGGTTCCTTATTCACGTTAATAATACTACCACAGGCTTTTAAGCTAGGAAAAAGTGCACACTTACATCAACTTAGATGTACAATTGAAAATAAGCAAACTACTTTCCGGAAATTTCAATATTCAATAAGTGCTGAAAAGAGAGATATGCCACCAAAGCTTTTGATCTTGCAGTCACCAGGACAGATAGCAAGAAATTACCGACAATGAAGTGGAACAACAATTTATACGGCATGAGAAGAGAATGTTGATTGGTTGGCAAGTGGACTCTGGTGGAGGCATTGCCATAGGGAAAGGCAGGATAACACAGTTAATTGTCCAACTTCATTCAAACTTTTTTTGGGCAGGTCAGCTCTGATTAGTCACGGCATTGCGCTGAGGAATGAACCAGGGAATGATTGTTCCTATATCTTCTTTTTAAATAGTTGTTTATTTTTGTAGACAGAAAGAATATGTGAACATATTGTGCCCGTTTCATCTAAACAAAATTCGTGGTGGCAATTTGCTGGTTCATTCCTTAGGTGAATGCCTTGACCAGAGTTAAGCTGCCTGGTTTAAATTTTTGAACAATACTTGACAGTTAATGGTCAGTCACCATTAACTGGTGCATTCCCCATCACAACGCCTCTGCCAGAGTCCACTTGCCAACCAATCAGCGTTCTCTTCTCATAGTATAAATCATTATTCCCCTGACATTGGTATTCTTGCAATTTTTCCGGAGGAGTACAAGACAAACATTTTTGACAAAATACATTTTTTCCAGCATACTCAAGCTTTTATTTAGTTGAAAAAGGTGTTATGTGGACATGTTCCTTTTGTCTGCAAAGGACAGGGCCTTGCTCCATGCTACATTCTCCATGGCAACACCTCCACCAGAGTCCATTTGCCAACCAATGAGCACTCTCTTTCTCGTGCAGTATAAATTGTTCCTCCACTTCATTGTTGCAAGCTGTCCTGATGAAAGCTAGACGAGAAACGTTGGTAGCATGTATCTTTCTTCAGTAATAATCAAGTTCTGTACTACCAAACAACAATTTAAAAATTGTTTGCGAACTAGATTGTTGACCCATTCTTGTAAAATATTTTGTACATAATATTCTTGAAATCTGTAGCATTTAAAGAAGTGTTACAACTTACTTGAAGGACTTCTGTGATCAAATACATGGCCCATTGATCTCTCAAAATTCATCACAACTCATGTCCTAAAAAAGAAAACAATAGTAAAGCTTTTTCACCAATGGCAAAATGGTTAGGGGAGGGGAGTGCAAACTGAGAAAGGGGTAAAGTTATAAATAAAGTTTGAAGCAAAGGTGAGGATTCTGAAATCAATGCATCAGAGGATGAGAAGCCCAAGGACATTGGCAAGCAGAGGGATCATAGGTGATTGGGATGGGTTATAAGACATAAGCAGTAAAATCTTTGGTGAGCTGGAAGTCATGTATGGCAGAACACAGGTGGACTTTAGAGAAATATTGGGAGAATTACAGTTTCAGTGAGGGTGGCAGGAGAAAAATTAAAACAGTAACAGAGCTAAGAATTCTTATTGAATTTGTAGCAATAGATCAGATGTGGCGTTCAACAATCACCTCCTGGCTAAACATGGCAGAGGATGTGCACCATTTTCACCTTAAGTAACACAATCAATTCAACATCAGTCTGCTAACAGGAACAAAGGGACAAAAGGAACAGAAGACATTCAGCTCTTCATTGGATCAGGAGTAGGCCATTCAGTCCATCATACAAGCTCCGCCATTCAATTGGGTTATGGAATTTTGTATGTTTCAATGAGATCATATCTCATTCTTCCAAATTCTAGAGAATACAGTCCCAATCTCCTTGATCTCTCCTCAGAAGACAATCCTACTGTCCCAGGGGTCAATCCGGTGAACCTCCATTGCACTCAGTCTATGCCAAGCATATTTCTCCTCAGATAAGAGGACCAAAGCCATACACAACACACCAGTTGAGATCTCACCAAGGCTTTGTACTACTGCAGCAAGACATTTTCAACCAAAGTGAATTCACATTATATTTCATCTGCCATGTCCTAGCCCACTCACTTCCAAGTCCTCTTCAAGCCTCCTTGCATCTTACAACTTATATTTCCACCCAGTTCAGTGCCATCAGCGAATTTAGAAATATTATAATTGGTCCCCACATCCAAATCATAAATATAGGTTGTGAACAGTTGAGGATCAGCACAGATCCTTGTGGTAGCACCTCCCACTGAGAAACAGCCTGACATTCTGAGAATAATCATTTATTTCTGCTCTGCTTTCTGTCTATTAACCAAGTCTCAACGCATACCAGCACACCCTCCCCAATCCTAGGCGCTCTAATTGTATTCCCTAACCCGAGTGGGACCTTATCAAAAGTCTTCTGAAAATTCAAATACACCACAACCCACTAATTCTCCTTTATTTTATTCAAGAAATATTTTCATTGAAGACGTTTTTCATATATACAAAAAGTGCAGAAGCCAAACTTCAGCAACAGGCAGTAAAACTAACAACCCCCCCCCCCCCCCCCCCCCACGTTTCCACCCCCCTCTCCCCCTCTTTCATTTTCCCCTTTTCCTCATAGCATCCCCAAACAGAACTAAACACCCATAACTCCCCTCTTCCCTGCGGACAGCTCAATTCACTTTAAAGAAGTTGATAAACGGCTTCCACCTCAGGGTGAACCCCATCTCCATTCCACCCAAGGCAAACTTGACTTTTGCCAGGTACTAACATTCCGCCAGGTTGTTCACCCATACAGACTAGTTCGGCACAATATCATGGGCAGCAGGGCCTGGAGAGACTCCATGGAGAGCCCCCGAAGTCATGTGTGTGGGTCAGCGATATGACAGGGTTTCTCAGCCTGGAAAAAAATCAAGTTCTCCTTGAGAGGATCAACTCAGGTGGTTCGCCCAGAGATGGCAACCGTTCATCGACTTCTTCGAAGAAAATTGAACGTCAGCAGTAAGGAGGGGGGGGGGGGGGGGGGTGTTAAAGAGGGGGAAAGAAAATAGGAGGCATGGCAGTGTTAGATTATGGGTACTTAGGGAATAGGGCGTGGGCAGTAGGGGACATTGTTTTTTAGGTTTTCTGCGTGCGTCGGCCCACGCAGTTGTTAAGAAATGTTAATGTTAAACTGTGAAAATTACAAATGCTTCAATAAAATATTTTCTGATTAAAAAAAACAATCTCCAGACTTTCAGGGAGGCTGCGGCCAAGACAACGGCCTCTCTCCCCACCTGAACTCCCTGATCTTCTGACACTAATATTACCACCTCCGGGCTCGGAACCACCCTACATCCAGAATCTCAGACATTGCCCTCAAAAACATCCCTGGGTGTAGCCCCTGGGTGCATTGAATTTATGTCAGCATTGAGTGAGGATGGTATCAGACATGCACAGCGGTGATTGATGTCCTCCTACCTTTGAAAATTTACTGTCCAGGGCCACACACAAAAGATACTGGAGGTATTCCACCTTAATGAATCATTCACCTTCAGGTCACCAGCAGGTATTACTTTCCTCATACCAGTCTAGGTTTTGCAATGTTCCAATTTTCACAAAGCAGCTCAACATCAGCTCCATACATTGAAAACATTCTGTCCAATTCAAACCACCAGCTGCATCATTTCCCATCATCGATACGTGGGAAACTTGTACACAGAGATTGACGCAGTCCCCTTACGCATGACGCGTGTGTATTGCCCATCGGAATTGCTTTTCAGAAGACTTCCCAATTATATAGAATAAAGCTCATTCAAAGCACCAAAAAGGAAACATGCTGTGAAAATGTCATTTTATTCCAATGCGTTGCAAGTGAAGCATGTTTAAAAAACCTGCCAATGACTTGCCTGCTTACGGTCAGGCAAACCAGTGATCGAATGAAAAATCAAATGGGTCTACTGTTGAATTTGATATTTTATCCCAAATTCCGGGGTAGTTGCAAGGAAAAGGAAGTGAAAGGTCGACCAGCGTGGGTCCCGAGGGTCGGCCGCGAAGGTCGGCCAGTTGGCAAATGTGGCTTTCAATCAAAGATTCCTTTGTTCTTACAGTAAAAATGCTAGCACCTAGGGATTGATGGGGTGCTAACTTGGGGCAGGCGTGGGGAAGAGAATGGATTTTGAACACAGCATTCATGTTACAGCTGGAGCTGGGTGGTCACTGAGAGAAACATTTGGAGCTTGTCGGGTAGCTTGATGCAATGACGTGAGCGCGGGAGTGCTGGCGGCCATGGCACACTGGTATCCTTCCATGGTGTTACCTCGGAGCTTCGCATTGTGTCACTAGCTTGTTAAATTCTGGTTCTTACAGAGGAGCGGCTTCTCCCTATGAAATGCAGAAATGTTACCGGCTCTGGGCTTCACAACCCACATTTTGAAAAACCCTGAACTATACAACTGCAGCAAGACTTCTTTATTCATGGTCTTCATTGTAAGGGGAATGTAGTACAGCATGCATCTGCCTTCCTAAATATTTGCTGTGCCTGAATGCTTGGTGTTCCTTGTATGATTAAACGCAAGGTTCTCTCACCATCAACATTCAGAGCTGAGTTTTCTAAACGTTTTTCCTGCGACCCATTTTTACCAATTGGCCGACCTTTGGGACCCACGCCAGCCAACATTCCCAACACACCATTTTCGCCTACCTTTAATGCAATAGGTAAGTCTGCATGGTTTCACGATCTCACTACAATCAGGTTCACAGGTGGAGAGGGAAATGCACAAATCAGGTGCGGAGTTCAGCCGATTCCTTTGCACTGTCTTCATCTTTGGGAGGATGAAAATCCAACCTCGCACATGTCGGTCACTTTGAAGGACAATAGCAACAAAATGCTTGTTTTACTCAGTACTTGATACTCCTCAGAAACGATACCGCTGAATGTTGACAGCCTCATGGACTTGTGGTGTTTCTGCAGGTGAAGTGCAGAAGTTCAGTCTCTACATTTGGAGTCAGTTGTTGGTTAATAATTGACTCTGGGGTCTCAAACTCAAAAAGAATTTTCATCCATCTCTTCTCTTTCAAAATCTGAAACTTCTCTGGAAAATAGCAACAAACACTGTTGCTCAGCACAGCCAAATGCAATGGAATAAGGCTTGCCACACTGTTTTCTTCGATGTGTCATAGCAGCGTGGAGAACATGTCACAGTTTGGCTTTGTACTCACACTTGCTAAACCTTTGGAAAGCATCTATTTGTTCACAGTCCCAAAAGCAATCATCATTCTTCCCTTGCAATTTGAGATTGTTAGTTTAGAATTGAAAAAGATGTTTGCAACGTAAGACATAGTTAGCATTCAAGTTTCATCACCAAACAAATCAGCCAAAGAGGACGATTTCTCAAGGAGAAAAGCGTGGGTTGCATACCTCAGTTCATAAACTCTGACAAGCACCAGACCCTTTGACAGCCAACATACCTGTGTTGAACAATAAATGGGTGTGCTCGGCCCCCATACTGGAACACAGAGCCTCAAAAAGCCTGGTATTGAGTGCGCCGAGTTTAATGAAATTCACATCTTTTACCATTTCTTTCAGTGCCACTTCAAGATCGGATGGAATTCCTTTCGATGCCAATGCCTCAGTGAATAACGATTCCAAACAATGTCCTGATCAGCTGCCTCCTTAATCCCTCTTATAACTCCGCTGTTTTTCCCAGTCATGTTGGCTGCCCCATCGCTTGTGATTCATCTGCAATGAACCCAGTCAAGCCTGCACTATCCGACCACCTAACTATTCAATGCTCCAAAAATCTCTGCGTCAGGCATGTTGGTTGGTAATGTCAGGCAGCACAGCAAATGCTCAACAAAAACTCTGTACCAAACATACCTAACGTAAACTAGCAAGGTTGCACAAGCTGAAACATCTGTACTTTCATCCAGTTGTGTGGAGAACTCCTGTGCTGACTTTAAACGAGAATTAAGCCAGGCTTCTAGACGCTCAGCAATATCACAAATTCAGCAAGCCACTCTGTTATCACTAAGTTGGATGCATTTCAGTTTTTCAGCTGACCTCTCATCCAGGACCGTACAAGCCATGTCTAATGCTGCAGGGCGAATTAATCGCACTATTAGTTTGGGGCTTGATCTCTTTACCTGCTTGGTAAGCTACCATCCAAGAAGTTAATTGTGTTTTGTGATGCAATGTTACATTTCTGCTAAGGACTCCAGCTGATGATTCAAGATCTTGCTGCATCCTTTGAAAAAAAAAATCAAGCTGTTTGACCTCGAACGCACCATGCTTAAGTCTTCAAATGCGTTTGACGTTTAGAGGTTTAAAACTTTCATTTGCCAGTACTTGTCTGCATAGCATCCCGATTTGCATTGGTAAAATTAACAAATCCATAACTCAAGAAATCATGTTTATACTGTTTTGTTCCCAATTTCAGTTTGTTCTAAGGTTGTTCACCCCAGAAGTCCTGGAGTTCTATATATAGCTCATACTACCACTGCTTTGTCCTGCCGTGGACACTCCTGAGCAGCTCTCTCCAACAGATTCAATTGTGAGATGCAGGCCTGTTTCTGTCTCTGGCCTCTCAACCTTATAACAAAACAATCCATCTTCAGTTCTTCGGAGTCCTGTTGCTTGCATGCTCGCAGCTAGAAAATGGAGGAATCGCTCCTCCATGATTTCAAGGGAAAAGCACATGATGTCAGAGTACATGATGGGTGAGTGACCTGCTCTCCGGCGGAAAGACTGCATCGTTCTCAACTTAAAAGCCGGTCGTGGCCAGCACTCTTAAAAGCTGGTCGCGGCTGTTGGGCGCTTCTCCCACAATCAGGAACGCCACGACCGATCATCCCGCGACCCTCAGTTTGGAAAGGCCGCAACCCTCAGTTTGAAAAAAACTCTGATTTCGTGCTTTCACGTCTTTTAAAAATAATTCTGCTTTCCAGTTCTTGACTAACAAAGTGATTAGCACCACAATTTCCCACATTGTATTCCATCAGCTATATCGGCCATCTTGTTGCCCACGACATATCTGTGTCCTATTTGAGCCCTCCTTACATTTTACATTCACATCTAGCTTTGTGTTATGATCCACAGAGAGGCCAATATCTTTTTTAAAAGATTTGAATTCCCAGAGACCGCCTCAAAGGATCATAAAGTTTCACATTTTAAAGACTTTTACAGTAACAAAACAAAATCAACATTAAGTAAACAATAATTAGAAGGCAACTACACTGAACTACAGAAAAGACCAGACCCAAACAGTTACTAGGATACTGGACAAGAGCCGCAATATTTTATTTAATTTGTAAGACTGTGGGGAAGGATACTTCGTTCCAGGAGTGATTCCTTGCACAAATAGAGATATGGTACATTAAAACAAACTTTATTAACAACACAGGATTAAAATAACTTTAATATCATACAATAATAGAACATAGAACATAGAACAGTACAGCACAGAACAGGCCCTTCGGCCCTCGATGTTGTGCCGAGCAATGATCACCCTACTTGAACCCACGTAACCCGTATACCCGTAACCCAACAATCCCCCCATTAACCTTACACTACGGGCAATTTAGCATTGCCAATCCACCTAACCCGCACATCTTTGGACTGTGGGAGGAAACCGGAGCACCCGGAGGAAACCCACGCACACACAGGGAGGACGTGCAGACTCCACACAGACAGTGACCCAGCCGGGAATCGAACCTGGGACCCTGGAGCTGTGAAGCATTGATGCTAACCACCATGCTACCGTGAGGCCCCTATGCTACCGTGAGGCCCCGTGACAATAATAATCTTTATTGTCACAAGTAGGCTTACATTAACACTGCAATGAAGTTATTGTGAAAAGCCCCTTGTCGCCACATTCCGGCGCCTGTTCGGATACACACAGGGAGAATTCAGAATGTCCAAATTGCATTACAGCACGTCTTTTGGGACTTTTGTGAGGAAACCGGAGCACCTGGAGGACACAGGGAGAATTTGCAGACTCCACACAGGCAGTGACCCAAGCCGGTAATGGAACCTGGGACCCTGCAGTTGTGAAGCTACAGTGCTATCCACTGTGCTACTGTGCTGCCCTAAATAGTTTACATTTAACAATGCTTAACAATAAAATAAAACACTAAACCCTAACTGCTATCTTTTATCGTCACTCAAACAAAACCCATCTCAGGTCAAAATCCACTTTTAAATAGTTAGCTTACCCAGGAATACTTGCTTTATTGAGATATCTTTGATAAACTGCTTTGAGAAGGAGGGATCCTTTAGCAACCAGCATACAGAACCTTTTCTGTTCAACTTCCCAGCATTTGGCAAAAAGCTGCTCGGCTGTTCACATCCCAATCTAAACTGCTTTTTTCCAGAAACTGAAACTCAACACCTGACTGCTTCAGCCTCTGGTTCCTCCCATTAACTACAGAATCTTACAAAGGCTTTGTTGCAGACGTCGAGCCGCGGGCACGTCACCCGACCTGTTGCATCCAGTGAGATCGAGATCACGCCTTCACTGGGCACGATCCAGAAGTGCGATCGAGATCACGCCTTCACTGGGCACGATCCAGAAGTGCGATCGAGATCACGCCTTCACTGGGCACGATCCAGATAATCATTTAAAACAAACCATTAAGATTATCTAAATATGCGCACCCTATTTGATGCCACATTCTCAGGGCTCCCAGGAGTTACTAGCCGCACTGACAAAGCCATACCCGGGCACCAATTAGAACTGATTTCCATAAGCAGAGACCAGGCAAGATGGCCACTCCTGGGAGCTCGGAGAACATTGGAGCCCCACAGAGTGGTCGGGGCGAGGGCAAGACAGTGCCCCAGCACCATGGCAGTATCAATCAGGTTGGTACTGCCCAGGTGTCAGGTTGGTCGTGCCAGGGCACAATGTTGGCACTGTCAAGAGACAGGGCCTGAGGGGGGGTGGGGCATGCTCATGAAAGTAAGGATGAAGGAGAGTTATGAAGGGGCGCCATGAATGTTGGAGGGGGGGTTTGTAGGGGGCGACGTGAAAATGGAGAGTTGAAATGGGGGGGGCCCCACAGCGACCCCATAGCGGGGTATGTGGGTATGTTCACTTAGGATGGAGGGCCGATGCCCAAAACGATGGATGGATGTGAGGCACGATCATCCTCATGCCTGGGTGGTGGGGGAGTGGGTACTCTTGATAACTTTCAGTGCTGGGAGAGGTTGCCCATCAGGGTCAAGGGTTGGAGGTATTGTCCATGTCTGAGGAGGGTCACATTACCCGCGGATGGGCGATGGCGGTCACAATGTCTGCAGGTGGGGTTGGAAGACCCATAACCTCACTTTGAGAACAGGTCACCCTTTCAAAATGGCACCCTGATCTCAGAGGAGCCGGTCTGGGTGGCGAATTTAGTTCCCCACTGCTGAAAGAAATTCTGTGTGTGAGATTGACCGTTGAGAAACTCCCCAAGCCCCAAGAATATGACCCAAGTGTGGATGAATACAGGTCTGGATCTCACCCAAAAAGTCATTGGCGCACACACACTGCCAAACCCACCCAATATTCTGGGTGAATTGCACCCAATGTCTCCAAACATCTATTCCCCAGGGAACCTTCTTCATATAAACAAAATTCCATTAGCCATACTTCAGGTAAACAATATACATAGCTGGAATGATGATTTTATTTATTGCAATGGTTTAACTGCACCTCTGTAGCCAAAAGGCCTGGTTGTCTTTTAAACCATGATTTTTCTAAAATTACCAGAGCAGTCATATATACATTAACCCAGGCTTTTAACCCTTGCTGCACTAAATACATATAATACAACATACATCTGAAATTCCGACATTCATCAAACCAGTAGCCAGAGGTTTGTTTCCTCAGTCTTCCGTGAAATCCCAAATCAATTTCCAGCAGCATGGCTCACTTCGGTGTTCCTTCCTCTGGCCATACAAAGATGACATTTCCAGTCCTTAGATTTCTACAGATTCACCTCCTTCGACCACATAACACCATCCCACCTGTCTGATAGCCAACAGAGAAACAGACTTTTCCCTCTGCTGACTGTAACAGCTTCAGTCCCTCTGGGACTCTCCCTCTCTCTGTACCCAGGATTTAATTTTTAAATAGTGTGTAGTCGATCACGACAAAACCAGCTGCTGTCATTTGTTTTCCGGTATTACACCTGGCATGTGGTTTTCAATAGACCTGGATCTTATCCTTTGATAACCAGGTAACATCAGTTTATCATTAGGCAAAATTAATAGGTCATATATAAAAACAGAAAATGCTGGAAAAGCTCAGCAGGTCTAACAGCATCTGTGGAGAGAAGCAGAATTAACATTTCATTTCTAACATGACTCTTCATCAACAGGTTGAGATTGGAAGAGATGGTGAATGCAATGAGGCAAGAGGAAATGGAAGTTAGGATTTGGGAATGGAACGAGGGTTTGGAGAGATAAGGTTCATTGTAAGCAATAGGTGAGCAAGGGAGAGTGCAAAAAAGGTAGGGGTGATTGTAGGGAAGGCAGTTATAGGATGGTGGATGCCTTGAGTTAAAAGTAGAGATTGGGGGGTCTGGGTGGAATGTTGGTGGAAAACGTATGAATGCCAACAGTGAATTATCGGGTTAGGGGCTGATACAATGGATTAGAAGGATGTCAGAGATTTTGTGGAAGTGATGCAAATGTAAGGACCTGAAAGCGGACAAAAAAAAGGGTTAAAGGAATCTAGGAACAGGTGGGGATAGTGATCTGCATATCTCGGTGTATGTAAAGGGTTAGTATACAGAAGTAACAGCTAGATAACCACTAGATGGCAGCACTAGAGATGGGTACAAAAAGGTAAACTCAGAGAGTTCCCACCTCTTCGTGTTTAGAGTGACTAGTGACCAGAGGTAGAGAGAGATAGCTTAGTGTGCAGGTGTCGTTAATCATAGTTAATATATATTTAGTCTTGTTAATTTAATCTATAATTTAGTTGTTGAAGAGAGAACAGACTCAGTTAGCTAACTTTACTTTCCAAATATTGATTGGAACCTTTATAGGTCGAACAGTTCGGTGGGGCAGTTTTTGTACAGTGTGTGCAAGAGGGTTTCCTGACACAATATGTGGATAGGCCGACAAGAGGTGGGACCACATTGGATTTGGTACTGGGTAATGAACTGGGCCAAGTGTTAAGATTTGTTTGTGGGAGAGCACTTTGGAGATAGTGACCACAATTCGGTGTCTTTCACTATTACAAAGGAGAGGGATAGGGCCATACGGCAGGGCAAGGTTTATAATTGGGGGAGGGGTAATTATGATGCGATTAGGCAAGAATTAGGAGCATAAGATGGGAACAGAAACTGTCAGGGAAAGGCACAAATGAAAAGGGGAGCTTGTTCAAGGAATAAATACTGTGTGTCCTTGATAGGTATGTCCCTGTCAGGCAGGGAGGAAATGGCCGTGTGAGGGAACCATGGTTCACAAAAGACGTTGAATGTCTTGTCAAGAGGAAAAAGGAAGCGTATGTAAGGATGAGAAAACAAGGTTCAGTTGGGTCACTTGAGGGTTACAAGGTAGCAAGGATTGAGCTTAACAAAAAAAGGGCTTAGGAGAGCTAGGAGGGGACATGAGAAGTCCTTGGTGGGTCGGATCAAGGAAAACCCCAAGGCTTTTTACTCTTGAGATGTGAGAAATAAAAGAATGACCAGGGTGAGGTTAGGGCCGGTCAAGGACAGTAGTGGGAACTTGCGCGTGGAGTCAGAAGAGATAGGAGGCGTTGAATGAATACTTTTCTTCAGTGTTCACCAAGGAGAGGGGCCAGGTTTTTGAGGATGAGAGTGTGATACAGGCGGGTAGGCTAGAGGAGGTAGATGTTCTGAGGAAGGATGTATCAGCAATTTTGAAAATCCTTAGGGTCGACAAATCCCCTGGGCCACATGGGATATATCCTAGGATTTTTTGGGAGGCAAGGGACGAGATTGCAGAGCCTTTGGCTTTGATCTTTGGGTCCTCAGTCATGGGGATAGTGCCAGAGACCTGGAGAGTGGCGAATGTTGTTCCTCTGTTCAAGAAAGGGAATAGGAATCACCCTGGTAATTATAGGCCAGTTAATCTTACTTCGGTGGTCGGCAAGTTAACGGAAAAGATCCTTCAGGATCTTTTCAAGACCATTTGGAAAGATGCAGGATAGTCAACACGGATTCGTGAAGGCTAAGTCTTGCCTCACAAATTTGATTGAATTCTTTGAGGAGGTAACTAAGTGTGTAGATGAAGGTAGAGCAGTTGATGTCGTATACATGGATTTAACTAAGGCGTTTGAGAAGGTTCCCCATGGTCGGCTCATGGAGAAAGTAAGGCGGTGTGGGATAGAGGGAAATTTGGCCAATTGGATAAGTAACTGGCTATCACATGGAAGACAAAGTGTGATGGTGGATGGCAAATTTTCAGACTGGAAACCAGTTACCAGCAGTGTACCACAGGGATCAGTGCTGGGTCCTCTGCTATTTGTGATTTTTATCAAATGACTTGGAGGAGGGGGCTGAAGGGTGGGTCAGTAAATTTGATGATGACACCAAGATTGGTGGAGTAGTGGATGAGGTGGAGGGCTGTTGTAGGCTGCAAAGAGACATTGATAGGATGCAGAGCTGGGCCCAAAAATGGCAGATGGAGTTTAACCCCGATAAGTGCGAGGTGATTCATTTTGGTAAGAAAAATTTGAATGCGGATTACAGAGTCAACGGCAGGATTCTGAGGAATGTGGAGTAACAGAGAGATCTTGGGGTTCATGTCCACAGATCGCTGAAGGTTGCCACTCAAGTGGATAGAGCTGTGAAGAAGGCTTATAGTGTGTTAGCGTTATTAACAGGGGGCTTGAGTTTAAAAGCCGCGAGGTTATGCTGCAACTGTACATGGCCCTGGTGAGACCACATTTGGAGTATTGTGTGCAGTTCTGGTCACCTCACTATAGGAAGGATGTGGAAGCAATGGAAAGGGTGCAAATGAGATTTACCAGGATGCTGCCTGGTTTGGAGGATAGGTCTTATGAGGAAAGGTTGAGGGAGCTAGGGCTTTTTTCTTTGGAGCGGAGGAGGATGAGAGGTGACTTAATAGAGGTTTATAAGATGACGAGGCAGATAGATAGAGTGGACGTTCAGAGACTATTTCCTCGGGCGGATGTAGCTGTTACAAGGGGGCATAACTACAAGGTTCAGGGTGGGAGATATAGGAGGGATGTCCGAGGTACGTTCTTTACTCAGAGAGTGGTTAGAGTGTGGAATGGACTGCCTGCTGTGATAGTGGAGTCGGACACTTGAGGAACTTTCAAGCGGTTATTGGATAGGCACATTGAGCACACGAGAATGACGGACTGGGATAGCTTGATCTTTGTTTCGGACGAAGCTCGGCACAACATCGAGGGCCGAAGGGCCTGTTCTGTGCTGTTCTATGTTAATACCAGAGAAGAGTTCTGATGAATTGGTAATGAAGAATTGTATTACACTTTGCTTCTCTCTCCACAGAATCTGCCAGCCTTGCTGAGTTCTTCCAGCATCTTCTGTTTTTATTTTAGATTTCCAGCATCTGCACTATGTTGCTTTTATATTAACAAGTCACATGCTCCCTTCTTCCCTTGAATTTCTTCCCTTGAATTAAAAGACAGTTTAAAACATAACCACCTTATAAAATGACATATTTGTGACATTTGTATTATCTGAAAACTTGTAAATCCATGTACACTATTTCTACTTGTTCCTCTTTTACTCTCTAAAACTTTTAATAAATTTCCTGAACGTGATTTCCCGGTCCTAAAAACATGTCAGCTCTGCTATTCATATCACAAAATTCTGAGTGTATTGTTAAGATTTCCCTAATAATAACTCCAACATTATCTTAATAACTGACGTCAGACCAAAAGGTCTGTAAGTCCCCATTTCTCTCTACCTCCTTTCTTGAATATTGGCGTTACATTTTCTGACTTCAGAAATTTAGCTTGAGTAATTCTAGAACCTCGAGAATGCAGGAAAATCAGAACAAGTTCATCAACTATCTGCAGACACCTCTTTTAGAACTCCGAGATGTAGGCAATCAGGTCCAGGTAATTTGTCAGTTTTTAGTCCCTTAAGTTTCTGTCATACTTCTTCTCTGCTGATATTAGTTTTTCATTCTTATTAGGCTTTTGATTACCCTCTATTTCTGGTATGCATTTTGTGTCTTCTATTGTGAAGACAGACAAAATATTTGTTTAATGTCTGCCATTTTCTCATACCCTGCAATAATTTCTCGTCTATATCTAAGGGACCATCATTTTTTTAAAAATATTTTATTCAAGGCATTTTCACATATCCAAAAAACAACAAAAAAATTCAGGAAACAACCAATAACCACACCCCACCAGCGAATGTCCATTTCATTCCAACCAGTGGCCTCGTCCAGCATACTAAGCTGCCAAGAAAGGGCAGAGGCAGTCAAACAGGCTAATGTGTGGGGCTGCTGTCATGGGACATGGGCATCATCCCTCACTTCCTCAGTCCCTCCAACTCAGGACTCATTAATGTCACAAGTCTGTTGTCAGAAGCTCCCCTCCAATGACACAAGAACCCCTAAGGGGACTTCCACGATGAAGATGGGAGCCACATGCACCTCAGCCAGAGTTGAGAGTGCAAACTGTCTCCATCTTATCCTCAGAAACAGGGAGAGCTCCCAGTTGGGGCTGGTTTAGCACAGTAGGCTAAACAGCTGGCTTGTAATGCAGAACAAGGCCAGCAGCGCGGGTTCAATTCCCGTACCGGCCTCCCCGAACCGGCGCCGGAATGGGGCGACAAGGGGCTTTTCACAATAACTTCATTGAAGCCTATGTGTGACAATAAGTGATTATTATTATTATTATGTAGCTAGTGTTATGAACAGGTGGATGTTTATTTAAACAGGGCGGATTTCTCCTCTCGCCATCTGTCCTTGAAGAGAAAGGTGTTTTGATTTTGATTTGCTTTCCCCCTTTATAAGTGGTGGTGCATTTTGCAACCCCTTCGAATTGCGCTGATCTAATTTTTAGTAATAACCCCAGAGCAAACTCAAGATAGGATGAATCCCAGAGCAAAGTCAGGGCAGCAGGGTAGCATGGTGGTTAGCATAAATGCTTCACAGCTCCAGGGTCCCAGGTTCGATTCCCGGCTGGGTCACTGTCTGTGTGGAGTCTGCACGTCCTCCCCCTGTGTGCGTGGGTTTCCTCCGGGTGCTCCGGTTTCCTCCCACAGTCCAAAGATGTGCGGGTTAGGTGGATTGGCCATGTTAAATTGCCCGTAGTGTCCTAATAAAAGTAAGGTTAAGGGGGGAGTTGTTGGGTTACGGGTATAGGGTGGATACGTGAGTTTGAGTAGGGTGATCATGGCTCGGCACAACATTGAGGGCCGAAGGGCCTGTTCTGTGCTGTACTGTTCTATGTTCTAAAGTCGAGGTATGATGAACTCAACGGATTAATTTATTTGCACATTGGAACACAGGAGAAGGGGAGCAACTTTGCCTCATTTGCACTCACACAGTAAAAGAGCGATGGACAAAAGAAACATACAGAGCAAAGGCTTAATGTTTACAAGTCCAGAATCAAAGTCCACTGAGGTATTCCTTCATGGAGGTCAGGGGGTTGAAAACTGATGCTGTACAATTCATTTTTCCAGTGGAGTTGACTTCACATGGGCAGATAGGCACACAGAGATGAATCAGTCTTGTAGGCAATGGTACAAAATCTTAGATTGAAACAGTGTAGATTGAACACCCAGGCCCAATCTGGGTAGAGCCCTTTCTCTGTGCTGTTGCTTGTAGATGGTAAATTGACAGAAGGAGTTTTCTGTGCAACAAGGCAATATAATTGGTTCCAACAGCTAGAGGGTCATGTCACTTGACTCCCACCTCTCCACGCTGGTTTTGACAAAGGTTGTGTATCCCTTTGTCTGGGTCTCTGAGATTGTGAAATGTAGGATGGGAAGATGGCATAGTGGTTAGCACTGCTGCTTCACAACATCAGGGACCTAGTTCGATTCTGACCTTAGGTGACTGTCTCTGTGGAGGAACAAGATTGCCGCTGCACTCTCTGAACTCCCCTTCAATGTTGGCAAGAGGTTGATGACCCTATCCCTACACCTCAACCGCAACCAATGTGCCACTGCTATCACTGCATACACGTTTAGATTCCAACCATGAAGTCGAGGAGAGATTCTACTGCCGATCTTGATGGTGTCTTTGCTTCCATCCCCAGGGATGACCAGGTCATCCTCCTAGGTGACTTTAATGACCTGACCTCGTATGCAAATACTCTTTTGCAGCAGGAAGGATAACAACATTAAATTCTAAATGTAGCCTCACCAGTTCGTTTTTTGCATCATAAAACTTGTCATTTATTTAATCATAACTTGATAATTTTGTAAGTGAGATTTGTTGACGAAGCAAGTTTTATTTAATTGCCTGAGGCATTGCCTTGGAGAAAGAAACAGGGAGCTATGGGATCTCCATGTTCTCTCAATAATAATACAATCTTAATTGTCACAAGTAACCTTACATTAACACTGCAATGAAGTTACTGTGAAAATCCCCGAGTCGCCACATACCGGCGCCTGTTCGGGAACACAGAGGGAGAATACAGAATGTCCAATTCACCTAACAGCACATCTTTCGGGACTTGTGGGTGGAAACTGGAGCACCCAGAGGAAACCCACGCAGACACAGGGAGAACATGCAAACTCCACACAGACCGTGACCCAAGCCGGCAATCGAACCTGGGACCCTGGCGCTGTGAAGCAACAGTGATAACCACTGTGCTCCCGTGCCACACATAAAGCTGCCCATCAAGGAGCAAGGCTTGAACGTATTGCTTTTGTTTATATAGAATGGGTCCCTATGAATGAGAATATGCTGCTTTTGAGCTTGACTGATTATCTGAGGTTCGTTGCTATTAACACACTTAGAAATGTTCATCAAGTGCTGCCTAATTGTGGAATTATATGTAACAGTAGGTGTTTTACACAGCAACATACATTGAAAATAGAAGGAGGCGGCCATTTGGCCCTTGGAGCCTGCTATGCCATTCATTATGATCATGGCTAATCATCAAGTTCAATACCCTGGGGCAGCACGATAGCGCAGTGGTTAGTGCTGCTGCCTCACGGCGCCGAGGTCCCAGGTTCGATCTCGGCTCTGGGTCTCTGTCCGTGTGGAGTTTGCACTTTCCCCCGTGCTTGCGTGGGTTTTGCTCCCACAACCCGGAAAATGTGCAAGAAAGGTGAATTGGCCCTCTAAATTGCCCCTTAATTGGAGAAAATTAATTGGGTACTCAAAATTTTAAATTAAAGTTCAATACCCTGATCCTGTCTTCTCGCTCCCGTCCCCCCCCCCCCCCCCCATCCACTATCACAATGCCTCAATAGAAACATTTTAATTTGATTTTGCAAGCCCCTTTAGTTGCTGCAGTTTGACTTGTCTCCTTTCTGAATCTCCTACACAAATATGTAAATAACAGTACTGTGGAATGGCTCCAGCACGGACCTTTTCCTGTCAAAACAGGTGCAAAACACAACGTTGCGTTGTTCATCAACACTATTCTTAATCTTTCTTGCAACAGCGATGCAACTGACTATGACAGCCTTTCCCGCCCCAGCCGTGATATTCATGGCAGTATGTTGATGATGCACAAGTTAGTGCTCACTCTGAAGAAGAGTTACAACAGATAGTTGACCTATATACCAAATCTGACAACAGCATAGCCTTGCCTTGAACACCAGGAAGCCCAAAGTCCTCTACCAACCCACAACAAATCCAATGCATTCAATTGAGATTCCTGGTGAAAATGTCACTCACTTTCCATACCTTGGAAATTATCTTAAAAAGCTGATATTGGAATTGATGGTGTACCTCTTCATCAACATATTATCTCAGTCTATAATGAATTACATACAGCAGTTTTGAGACCCAACGCGAAACTTAAAGGCTATGGGACAGCGATTCTCCAAAGCAAAACCTCAGTATACAAATATACTGTGGAGCAGCACGGTAGCATTGTGGGGACAGCACGG
This sequence comes from Scyliorhinus canicula, assembly GCF_902713615.1. NCBI lineage: Eukaryota > Metazoa > Chordata > Chondrichthyes > Carcharhiniformes > Scyliorhinidae > Scyliorhinus > Scyliorhinus canicula. Next base: position 195,325,127 of record NC_052147.1, on the reverse strand, counting down.
TAGCACTGTGGGGGGCAGCATGGTAGCATTGTGGTTAGCACAATTGCTTCACAGCTCCAGGGTCACAGGTTCGATTCCGGCTTGGGTCACTGTCTGTGCAGAGTCTGCATATCCTCCACGTGTGTGCGTGGGTTTCCTCCCACAATCAAAGATGTGCAGGTTAGGTGGATTAGCCATGATAAATTGCTCTTAGTGTCCAAAATTGCCCTTAGTGTTGGGTGGGGTTACTGGGTTATGGGGATAGGGTGGAGCTGTTGACCTTGGGTAGGGTGCTCTTTCCAAGAGCCGGTGCAGACTCGATGGGCCGAATTGAATCCGCACTGCTGGCCTTGTTCTGCAATACAAATCAGCTGTTTAGCCCACGGTGCTAAACCAGCCCCTCATGTGGCTAACTGGAAATTACAATGTGGCTAATTGCATTTTTAATTAGTAAGAATGAAAGTGAGACACGTCTTTGAGCATTCACAGTCCACATTTGAAGCAATCACTGTGATTAACTGAAGTACCACTCAACTCTGGAAGGGTTTCAAAACTGCACCAAGGTGTGTTGCGTCTGGCACATTCATTCAAACATTGGTCCAAGAGAAAGACTGCATTGCAAAGTTTTGCTGCTAATGCTAGCAGATGTTTGTTCAGTACACAAGTACAAGGTATATTTAAATGTATTGCATGCATAGCACTTTGTAAATTAATCAATGACTAAAACAGTAACACCACAGTCATGGCGAAGCGAGGCAGCAATTTAAATTGGAGAACACTACTTTAATTATTAATTTTTCCACACTCAATATTAATTTTGTTTGCCAATTATCCTATTCACAGGATCAACTGCATCAGCTGAAGAGCTATTCACTTAAAGACAAAAGTCCCAAACAGCAAGATCAATATTTATCAAAAAACTGGCCACGTTCCAATACAATCAAAGACAGTTATAGTTATCAACAGTTTTTTGATTTTGTATCTATCAGTGTGAATCTAAATTCAGTGAAGGCAGCATTTTATTGCAATAAAACTTGTCTGCTATCCCTGCCTCAATATTTGTGTAGTCTTGCTCTGCATCAGAGGATTGTTGCCATGGTGACAACTATTTGCTGGCAATGGTAAGCTGTAACCAATGACCTTGGGAATAAGGAATGTCACCAGAAAAACCCTCAAGTGGCTTTGTGCATTAACTGAAATAAATTCAAACCATTTTCAAAGGTGAACAACTAATATTTAGCCTCGCACAATAACAGATGAGAACTTAGAAAACTACGTTCATATCTTAAAATACAATAGATCCACATCTTATCCCTTATAGATAAAACAGAGATCTCTATCAAACATATTGACTCAATCCATCTCATAGACAAATATAGAATGAAATAACTTAAATTATCAAGTGCTCAACACTTCCAGAACTTTTGCAGCACTTCAAAAACAAACAGTCTTAGGTTATCTCATTACAGGTGCCAGACTACTTGGGACATGCCAACTCTTGTTTTTTGGAACAATAATATTATGGAGCTATAATGATTATTTTAAAAATAAACTCCTCGTAGGACTAGTCCCAAAAGCAAACTGTATGGTTTTCAAAGATAGTCAGGAAATCACTGAATTCAATCTACAGAATATTGGTTAAAATGTCTGAAATCCATGGTTAAATGCATATTTAAAATAAAGAAATGTTTGCCCTTAGAATGAGCAGAATGACGGAATTTGTAATGATCAATAAATATCCCAGGTTTTCAACATGTATTGCAAATACCTTTTTTTAAGAATATAAATCCCAGTATTATGAATTAAAGTTTTAAGTGTAGATAGTGGGGGCATCTGATTGAGAAACTAGCAAACATAACCCCACCAGGACCACTCAGCTCCTTACCTCATAACAGCCTTGGTCCAAACAACAGATACGATGAGAGTTACTACTCTTGTCATTATGGCTGCATTTGACTGAATATGGTATCAAAGAGCCCTACCAAAACTAGAGTCCATGGGAATCAGAGGGAAAACTCTCTACTGGTTGGGTTCATACCCCTACCACAAAGGAAGATGATTGTTGGAGGTCAATCAAATCAGCCCCAGGACATCATTGCAGGGTTTCCTCAGGCTAATGTCCTGGGCCGAAACATCTTCAGCTGCTTCATCATAAGGTCAGAAGTGGCGATGTTCGCCGATGATTGCACGATGTTCAGTGTCATTCACGATTCTTCAGATATGGAAGCAGTCCGTGTCCAGATCCAGTAATACCCGAACACCATAATTGGCAAATGACATTTGTGTCACACAATTGCCAAACAATTACCATCTGCAATGAGGGAGAATACAGCCATATCGCCATGGCATTACTATCGCTGAATCCCCCACAATCAACATCTGGGGGGGGTTACCAGCGACCAGAAACCGATTTCAGTCAGCCATAGAAATACTGTAGCTACAAGAGAAGCTCGGAGGCTGGGAACTCTATGATGAATAACTCACTGCCCGATTCCCCAAAGCTTGTCCACCATCTACAAGGCACAGGTCAGGAGCATGATGGAATACTCTGCACTTGCCTGGATGAGTGCACCTGCAACAACACTCAAGAAGCTCCACACCGATCATTCGCCTGGTACCCCATCCATAAACATTCACTCTCTCCCCCATCGACATAAAATGATAGCAGTGTTCCATCTACAGATGCACTGCAACAACTCATCAAGGCTCCTTCAACAATACCGTCTAAACCTGCAAACTCTACCACGGAGACATACAAGGGCAGCAGATGTATGGGAACACCACCAGCTGCCTCCAAGCCACATACCACCTTGAGTTGAAAATATATCACTGTTCGCTCTACTGGGTTAAAATCCTGGAACTCCCTTCCTAACAGCACAGGAACTGCAGCAGTTCAAGAAAGTGGCTCACCACCATTTCCTCAAGGACAATTCGGGATGGGCAATAATTACCAACCGAGACATTAAGGCCCACATCACATTAAAGAATTTTTTAAAACTCAAAAATCCCTACTTAAAAGGTAGTATCCGCGAAGGTTGGATTTAACAGTTAAAAAATGGAGGACTAATCATTTGGCTTGTGGTAGAGCCAGAGGGTCTCTATTTACTTCAATAAAATATTTATATTATGTGTGTGGTTTACAGAAGAAAAAAGCAGTGGGTATACAAGGGAGTTCCTTGATAGGAACAGAAATTCTGAGGAAACGGTCGTAAACTCTCTTAGCAATATAAATTATTCAAATGGATTGCAGAATCAAAGGATTGTGTTGAAGGTAAAATTATTCATTTACATTTCCATGTGACGACATCCAAAAGAATGCTAAATTGTCACAGAGATGTGTTGATGTTTTGTTTATGTTATCTGGGTGCTTGCTCAGAAAGTAGGCAGTTGCAGCTCTGCTTTGGTGTAGGCTGCATATCACTGGATTGGGAAAGCCAACAGGAGTTGACTGTTAGTCAGACCTGCACTATAAGCAATTAAAATATTAACTTTATTGTTTACCTCATGGAATACTGATGGAGCTCAAGCGCAGTTTGGATTTTGTGGTGGGAAAAGTCGTGGAAGATTTGCCTAGCTTACAGTTGGGGAAGAAATCCATTGACCTTCTCAGAGGTTTGTGGCAGAAAGCAGTAAGCAGAGTTAGCTTGGAAGGCTGAAAGTAGTTGTTGGGTATCTCTCAGCAACCAGAACAAAGAGTCGAGGCATCCACAATTGTGAGGTATTAAATAACAGTTGGAGGATTACTTTGCTAAAACCCTGAAGGAAGGTTTATCTCAGAGAATAGCTGGAATACTGAGGAGCATTAAGTGAATTCCAGGGAGCTGTGGCATACATTCGAGTTGGATCCAGGAAAAGTTAAAGAACCTTCAAGATTTCTGTAATGGATGGTTGGGGATGGGGAGGGGAGGGTACGGAGTGAAGTAAAAAGTAGAACTGAGTTCGTAGCATAAGTCATTAACACCTATTGTGTCAGTGCTTTCTTAGTTTAATTCTATTAAAATAATGGTTGTTTCTGTTTGTAAAACGTTAAACCATGGGACGCGGTTCTGTCAGTTAATTATAGGGTGTTTGGATTTCTCTTTAAACGTTAACAATCTCGAACAGGATTGTTACACCTTCCAGCTTTTGTTGAACGATGCTATCACTGCAAATGTAAAGGTATTTCATATTTGATGTATTAAAGATGGGGCTAGCTATTATGTGGGATCTTTGTCAAATTTAGTTTAAGCATATCAGTTTTGCTTATTTTCTACTAAGCCTCAGACTGTGTTACAACATGTACTGTAGAATTTTTGAATTAAAAGTTCCTAAATCTGTATACTGGAGAGAGAGACACACAAAGAGAGGGTGGAGGGAGAGAGAGCCACTGTTTTTAAATTCATCCTCCACTTGTGAAGTTGGTGGGAGAGGGACGTGATTTGAAAGTTGTTTAAGGTGAAGATTTATTCCTGGATGACCTTAGTGACCACAATTCGGTGTCTTTCACTATTGCAATGGAGAGGGATAGGGCTATATGGCAGGGCAAGGTTTATAATTGGGGGAGGGGTAATTATGATGCAATTAGGCAAGAATTAGGGAGCCTAAGATGGGAACAGAAACTGTCAGGGAAAGGCACAAATGAAAAGTGGAGCTTGTTCAAGGAACAAATACTGCGTGTCCTTGATAGGTACGTCCCCGTCAGGCAGGGAGGAAATGGCAGTGTGAGGGAACCATGGTTCACAAAAGCGGTTGAATGTCTTGTCAAGAGGAACAAGATAGCTTGATCTTGGTTTCGGACAATGCTCGGCACAGCATCGAGGGCCGAAGGGCCTGTTCTGTGCTGTACTGTTCTATGTTCTATGCCTGTTACTGCTGAGCTCAAAAAAGTGCTACATTTTTAATTTGGAGAACTGCAAAATTTCAGGAGACACAATTTACACCAGAGTGGGAAAGGACGGGAAAAACGATTTGCATTTATATACCATAGTTCATCTCAGGATGCCCCAAAGCATGTTACAGCCAATTAAATACTTTACAAAGGATAATCACTGTTGTACTGTGGGAAACACACCAGTTTGCATACACCAAACTTCCACAAACAGCAATGAAATAGATCACATGTCATAAGTGTTGGTCCACCGGTGACAGCTGAAAGGATCATTGTTTATATATCTCATCTGACAGCACTGCACTCCCTCTGAGTTGTACAGAAATGATTATGTGCTCAAGTCTCATAAGTGGGGCTCAAACCCACATCTTTTTGACTCAGAGGCAAGAGTTTTATCATTCAGCTACATCTGACCCAGACTTTTGGTGTTGACAGGAGGAATGCAGACCACAACACCATGAGTAGTCATGCTCTTCTTCATATAGAACCAGGGGTTCTTTATGTCCTCATGATAAAGCAGGCAAAGCCTCAATTAATACATTCACCAAAAGATCTCCCAAAAATACAACATTTTTCCTCTGAAGAATTTGATTAAATTCTCTGCTAAGTTGCATATTGGCTGATGAACATATAACTTTCTGACTCAAAGATATGCAGTCAACCAAATGAGTCAAGATGACAACCAAGTCTTTGTGACTTAAGCAACACTGCAGTACTCCAAGGCACCATCAGTAATTAACCAGCTAACTTGGATCATTGACTGAAACATAGATGGAACAAACCATGAGTGGGGAGGTTCGCAGGATTCTTCTACTCATTCAGTTCCAAATAAAACTGTAAGCTACTTTACCAACATGTAGCTGAATGAACAGTGAAAAACATTGTTCTCCATGTTGGTAACCAATCTTTTAGTGGGTTGAACTCCACCACCATCCCGTTGGGCATTTGGGAACCACATAGCCTTGGATTTTGACAAACCGTGCCTTGCTTCGACCAAAAAAAGCTTTTTCTACAGAGCCACATTCCCCATCGAGTAAAGAGACCAGCAATGCAGATTGCTTGGCTTAGTCTTTCAAACGCAGTGATGGCTCTACACATTTCAGAAATCCAGTTGACAACAAAAAGCGCTTAAACCTTTCATCAGGCCAGTGTTATGAAATGATCTACTTCGTACTGCAGCATTTATACTCAAAATCTTCAAAAAGGGAGCAGCAATTTGGTACTTCAAGAACAGCAGATACCGTTAATTTTTTTTTGTGATTCCCTCCCAAACCACAGGAAGTACTCATTCCGTCTTTTCAAAAAATGGCTGGAGTGCGAACAACACTGCACTCTGCAGACTGACTTTCAGCATCGGGGCAACGCTTGCTTACCAAGTCGAGTGGGAAACGCAGATTGCAACTGTGGTTTTTAAATGAAATATAAACAAAGCCTTTCACCACACACAAAAAAATCATCAGTGTCAGCGACTGGGAAAGAACCACGAGCTGGCAGTGGGCGCTGCCACTGAACAAAGCTCCGTCCACCCCACTTCAAGGCCTACCTTTCCCTCAAGCCTTCAGCCTAGCAACAGCCGCAATCGTGATTTATTTCACACAGCAAAGAAAAACACCACGCACAGGATTTCCAGCACCAGTCCATTCCGCACGATCGTTACTGGTTCTGCTTTGGGCGGCCAAGAGGAGAGAGAGTGCGGGGCCGCCCAGCTGCCCGGGGCAGACTCGCTCCTTTGTTGCCGGGGAGACTCGCTCTGCCTCCTCCCCCCCGCACAGCCCCACCCCAGCCACGCGGACAGGTGAACCAGCGCGAGCACCCCCCCCCCCCCCCCCGACCGACCGACCTGCTGCACCCGCTCACCTGAGGACAGGGGACTGTCCGCAACTCCCTGTCGCATATCCCGGCACTTCCCCTCCGACCTCCCGCTGCGGTTTTCTCTCTCTCTCTTTCCCTTCTCTCTTGAAGTGTAAGAGAAGCACACACAGGGCAGCAAGCAACCGGCTCACTGCAAGCAATCTCAATTAACGCTGCCTGCAGCTCTCAGCGGCGTTTTTAACATATTAACGTCTGATACAAAATTAATGTTTCACGCACAACAAATAACCTGCTTGCACAACAAAGCAGAAGTTTCCACCACCTCCAATGCAGCAACGTATGATTGAGATCAATGAACAGATGGAAATCCACCACATAAAATAAATCTCACAACCGAGGGAAAATAAATTTGAAATTCAGCAAAACCAAATCATATTTCATCAAAATGAATCCCTTTTTCTTTTCAACAAGGTTGCCAGACGCAGGTTGTCTGCTTCTTGAATATATTGCCTGATATACTTTCCAAAATATGAAGAGCTATCAAAGAGAATTTTTAAACTGCCTCACTTGATATACTTTCCAAAATATGAAGAGCTATCAAAGAGAATTTTTAAACTGCCTCACCAACCCAAGTTATTAACGAGCCATTGGTTATTTTTACTGTCTGAAACATGGTTAATATCTAAAGGCTTACAGAGCGTGAAATCAGATCTGTCTCAAAGTGCATCACTTGCCTTACTTTGGCAGAGATTAGATTTTATTCAAATTTGTCACTTTCATCAGCAATGTTGAAAATGTTTGATGGAACATTTCATAGACTTTGTCATGTACAGCTTTCTACCCTTTCCTCCTGAAGATACTGACTTTTGCTGAAACAACATTCTACAAATAGCAGTAAGTAGCCTCCACTATCTTGTCCACGTCGCAGTCATTTCGGCACAGACGAAAGTCATAGAGTCCATGCCACCTGTGACGATTGGGAGATGTTAGGAAAATTAGAATATAAATGTAATAAACAATTTAAGGGTTAAAAACCTGGGGTTAGAATGTATTTGTTTATAAAGGATTTTGTTTTACTTCTAGGAAACAGCAGGTGAAATTGACAAATTTTAATAAAATCTAATCTCTATAATTCTTTTTTTAATTTCAGAGTACCCAATTCATTTTTCCAATTATGGGGCAATTTTTGCATGGCCAATCCACCTACCCGGCATATCGTTTGGGTTGTGTGGGCGAAATCCACACAAACACGGGGAGAATGTGCAAACTCCACACGGACAGTGACCCAGTGCTGGGATTGAACCTGGGACCTCAGCTCTGTGAGGCTGCAGTGCTATCCACTGCACCACCCCGCCGCCCTATCTGATCTCTATAATGCATAGTGGATTGACTGGTGAGGTCCCTGGGGAATAAATGTGGTTTGCAGCCTGCAGAAAACATGGGGGGGATTCTCCAAAATGGCTGACACCAAAATTGGGAAAGGCAATTGGGTGGAGAATTGGTCTTGAGTCCAAATCGTGGCCAGCTGTGCGTCCACCGAAATGCCATGTTCCGGTTCTCGACAGTGGCGTCAAAGCGTTCTACTCCGCACGGACAGTACACAGCCCAGTCCATCACACAAACCTGCCTCCCATCCATTGACTCCATCGACACCTCCCGCTGCCTGGGGAAAGCGGGCAGCATAATCAAAGACCCCTCCCACCCAGCTTACTCACTCTTCCAACTTATTCCATCGGGCAGAAGATACAGCAGTCTGAGAACACGGACGAACAGACTCAAAAACAGCTCCTTTCCCACTGTTCCCAGACTCCTAAATGACCCTCTTATGGACTGACCTCATTAACACTACACCCCTGTATGCTCCATCCGAAGCCGGTGCTTACGTTGCTTACATTGTGTACCTTGTGTTGCACTATTATTTATTTTCTTTTATTTCCTTTTATTTTCATGTACTTAATGATCTGTTAAGCTGCTCGCTGAAAAATACTTTTCACTGTACCTCAGTACAGGTGACAATAAACAAATCCAAATCATTAGCGGACTGGCCCAGTATTCTCCAGGGCCTCCACGATGCTCAGCCTCCACCAACAGGAATTACTGATGGTGAGGTTCACTTGTGGTTTCAAAAATCGGGAAACAGGTTGCTGATGGAGAAAGAAGGTGTACAGAAAGTGTACCATATTGCCATGGTGTGCCGACAGTTGTGCCGCTGGCGGGGGGGGGGGGGGGGGGGGGGGGGGGGGGGGGCTTCTGCTAAGGCCGGAGAGAGTAGTGGGACTCAGCCAGGAGGTGGGCCGTGGGGTTGGGGTGGGCAGGCATGGAACACCATTGCCGCAGACTGCAAGACAACTATGTGACTGCACACCGCTGACTGCCCACTGTGAACTTACTGCCAGGGATCATATGGGTGCCTCCCCAGGCCACCCTCCTAAGTATCCTCTGGCCCCAGTCGATCCATCAATGGGATGGATGCATTCCAGCGCAACCAGTGCTAACATGTTGGCTGGGATGAGTGTGTGTTAGAAGTGGAGTTCTATTATGAGGCTACACCTTGTCAGCCTCTCAAGTGCGAATCCCAGCCCGAGCGAATCCAACACCATTTTTCATTGGAATCAGTCATGTTCTACGTGGCGTTGATGCTAGCCCATTAACAGTTCATGAATTGCTACGGGAGTAGTGCCAATTAAGCTGTCAATTCTATCCCGGAATCAGAACTTTGCCTCTGAAATGGAGAATCCCGTCCCATTTGTGTTTTTTGGGGGTGATGAGGCCATTGCTAGGTGGAGCCAAGGAATGCCATGAGAGATGTTTTAAGTAGCTGCGAAGAGAGTCAGAATTCCTGAAAAAAGGCTTTTGGAGGTGAAGTATGATCTAGCAACGTGTTTTAAGACCACAAATAAAGGAAGTCTTCTTTCCCAGTAGGATAGGGGAAAAAGAGGAATAATATTTTAAAAGCAGAGCATTCCTGTCTGAAGACATGGAAGAGGCTGAAACAACTGGGTTGAAGCAGCTATTTGAAGATATTCAGCAAGAATCTGAAGGGGTTCTAGCAAGAGCCAGGATCTGTTCTCTACTGCAAGTATTACTCTATGCCCTGCTAATTCTAGGCTGGATTAAGTGCTGTATGTTTCTTTTCTTATTGTTTAATGGGAAATTGGATAGTTGTGTTAAGGGGTAATTGTAAGCTAGTCTTTTTTCGGGTGTGAAGTTAAAAAGTTTAATATTGGATTATAATAAAGTTTTGTTTTAAAAGTAACCAAGCCCTATTTCTTTGTGCAATCACTCCTGGAGCAAATAATGGGCGACACGGTAGCATAGTGGTCAGTACTGCTGCTTCACAGCGGTAGGGTCCTGGGTTGATTTACGCTTAGGTCACTGTCTGTGTGGAGTCTGCATGTTCTCCCTGTGTCTGCGTGGGTGTCCTTCGGGTGCTCCGGTTTCCTCCCAAAAGTCCCGAGAAATGTGGTGTTAGGTGATTGGACATTCTGCATTCTCCCTCTGTGTACCCAAACAGGTGCCGCCCTGTGGTGACTGGGAGATTTTCACAGTAACTTCATTGTGGTGTTAATGTAAACCTACTTGTGACAATAATAAAGATGATTCGTATCTTTCTTCCCACACAGGCTTTCAAACTAACTAAAGTTTTGGGATTTCGGTCCAGTATCCTTTTTTTAATGTATTTTATTCCAAACATATTCAAAAGTACAAAAACACAAATCAGTAACACCCCACAGTTCATAGTTTGTGCAATTTTTCCTGCTTTTCCCCCTCCCTCCTCCGCGACAAACAATTCCTCAAACATCGTCATGGAAAGTCCCCACTGTGTCTCAAAGCCCTCAGCTGATTCCATCAACTCAAACTTGATCTTTTCCAGCTGAAGGAGGTCATGCAGGTCCCCCATCCAGGCCGCCACACTGGGGCAGTTGCCGACCTCCAATCCATCAATATCTTTCGCCGGGCAATTAGAGAGGTGAAGGCCATGACATTGGCCCTCCTCATCTCCATTAGCTTTAGCATTTCCGATACCACAAAGATTGCCACCATTGGGTCAGGCCTGGCCTCTACCCCCACAGTAGTATCCCGAATACTACCCCCCAGAATCTCTCCAACTCATCACAACCCAGAGCATGATTCACTGGTTCCCACCCACACTTCTCACACTCGTTTGCCACCCCCTGGAAGAACCCACTCATCCTCGCCCGAGTCATGTGCACCTTGTGCATTACCTTAAAATTGAATCAAGCTCACCCTCGCTCACGAGGAAGTTGAATTTACTCTACCTATGCCACGTCCTATCTCTCTCTCTCTCCCCCCCCCCCCCCCCCCCCCCCCCCCAGCTTCTCCTCCCATTTATTCTTGATTCTCACCCTTGCTCCCACAGCCAACCGTATATATCATCAATCCTGCCCTCCCCCTCCACATCCGGGAGCAGCAACCGCTCCAGCAGAGTATACTTGGGCAGCTGGAAAACTCTCTCCATTCCTTCTACGCTCATACCTGAATTCACTTCCCTTTGGCAGCTCCACCCGCTCCTGCAGCTCTTCCACACGTGCAAAATTCTCTTCCAAGTACAAATTCCTCGCCCTCACCAGCCCCTCCTCCCTCCACCTCCTGTACATGCCATCCGTTTCCTCTGGCTTAAACCTGTGGTTTCCACACAATGGTGTCAGCGCCGACATCCCCTCCATCCTAAAGTGTGTCCTCAACTGGTTCCACACCCTAATCGTGGACTGTACCACCGGGCTCACCGTGTACCTCCCCGGCGCCAGCGAAAGAGATGCCAGCACCATGGCACTCAGGCTGGATCCTCTGCAGAACTCCTCATCCATCATAACCCACTCTAACCTCTCTCCCTCCCACCACCATCTCACCTTCTCCACGTCCGCTGCCCAGTAGTAATGCAGTAGGTTTGTTAGCACTAATCCCCATTTCGGCCTCTGCCTCGGTCCAGTATCTTAGACACTGTTGGGGTCTGGTCTGGGATCATAATACACCTCTCTCTAAGACAATAATCAGTCCCAATCTTCCACTCTATCCCTGTAGTCTTGCAACCTTTTTTCCCTTCGGAGTTCCCAATTTCCCCTTTTTGTTTCCAATTTCCCCTTTTGAACATTGATTTTCTCCACTTCCACCACCCTTGTAGGTAGTAAACTCAGGATCACTACCTGGGTAAAAACGTTTCTCCTCACGTCCCTCCATATCTCTTGCACAAAATATTAAATCTGTGTACTTGAGCCCTTATACCAACAGCTAATGGGATCAACATGTGGGGCAGCAGGGTAGCATGGTGGTTAGCATAAATGCTTCACAGCTCCAGGGTCCCAGGTTCGATTCCCGGCTGGGTCACTGTCTGTGTGGAGTCTGCACATCCTCCTCCGGGTGCTCCAGTTTCCTCCCACATTCCAAAGATGTGCGGGTTAGGTGGATTGGCCATGCTAAATTGCCCGTAGTGTCCTAATAAAAGTAAGGTTAGGGGGGGTTGTTGGGTTACGGGTATAGGGTGGATACGTAGGTTTGAGTAGGGTGATCATGGCTCGGCACAACATTGAAGGCCGAAGGGCCTGTTCTGTGCTGTACTGTTCTATGTTCTAACATTTCTTTGTGTACCTGATCTAAACCTGTCATAATCTTATAAACCATGGGATGTAAGCCATCTGGACCACACAACTTATCAACTTAAGTATAGTTAGCCTTTCCAGTATTACTGCTTATTAATTTTCACCCAACCAGTACCTCTAACAACTCTATTTCTACCAATATTTTATAAGCACCCCCCTCTTTACTAAACACCAATACAAAGTATTCATTGAGTTTTTTAGCCTTGCTTTGTACTTCTAAGTACATATCACCTTATTTATCACTCGAAAAATGCACTCTAGCTCTGACTATTACTATTACTTACTATTACTTACTATTTACATGCCAGTAAACAATTTTTGGTACCTTTTTTGTTAGCTCTCATTCCATAAGACCATAAGACCATAAGACATAGGAGCGGAAGTAAGGCCATTCGGCCCATCGAGTCCACTCCACCATTCAATCATGGTTGATTTCAACTCCATTTACCTGCTCTCTCCCCATAGCCCTTAATTCCTCGAGAAATCAAGAATTTATCAATTTCTGTCTTAAAGACACTCCACGTCCCGGCCTCCACCGCCCTCTGTGGCAATGAATTCCACAGACCTACCACTCTCTGGCTGAAGAAATTTCTCCTCATCTCTGTTCTAAAGTGACTCCCTTTTATTCTAAGGCTGTGCCCCCGCGTCCTAGTCTCCCCTGCTAATGGAAACAACTTCCCTACGTCCATCCTATCAAAGCCATTCATTATCTTGTAAGTTTCTATTATATCTCCCCTCAACCTCCTAAACTCCAATGAATATAATCCCACGATCCTCAGACGTTCATTGTATGTTAGGCCTACCATTCCTGGGATCATCCATGTGAATCTCCGCTGGACCCGCTCCAGTGCCAGTATGTCCTTCCTGAGGTGTGGGGCCCAAAATTGCTCACAGTATTCTAAATGGGGCCTAACTAGTGCTTTATAAAGCCTCAGAAGTACATCCCTGCTTTTATATTCCAAGCCTCTTGAGATAAATGACAACATTACATTTGCTTTCTTAATTACGGACTCAACCTGCAAGTTTACCTTTAGAGAATCCTGGACTAGGACTCCCAAATCCCTTTGCACTTTAGCATTATGAATTTTGTCACCGTTTAGAAAATAGTCCATGCCTCTATTCTTTTTTCCAAAGTGCAAGACCTCGCACTTGCCCACGTTGAATTTCATCAGCCACTTCTTGGACCATTCTCCTAAACTGTCTAAATCTTTCTGCAGCCTCCCCACCTCCTCAATACTACCTGCCCCTCCACCTATCTTTGTATCATCGGCAAACTTGGCCAGAATGCCCCCAGTCCCGTCATCGAGATCGTTAATATATAAAGAGAACAGCTGTGGCCCCAACACTGAACCCTGCGGGACACCACTTGTCACCGGTTGCCATTCCAAAAATGAACCTTTTATCCCAACTTTCTGCCTTCTGTCTGACAGCCAATCGTCAATCCATGTTAGTACCTTGCCTCGAATACCATGGGCCCTTATTTTACTCAGCAGTCTCCCGTGAGGCACCTTGTCAAAGGCCTTTTGGAAGTCAAGATAGATAACATCCATTGGCTCTCCTTGGTCTAACCTATTTGTTATCTCTTCAAAGAACTCTAACAGGTTTGTCAGGCACGACCTCCCCCTTACTAAATCCATGCTGACTTGTCCTAATCCGACCCTGCACTTCCAAGAATTTAGAAATCTCATCCTTAACGATGGATTCTAGAATTTTGCCAACAACCGAGGTTAGGCTAATTGGCCTATAATTTTCCATCTTTTTTCTTGTTCCCTTCTTGAACAGGTGGGTTACAACAGCGATTTTCCAATCTTCTGGGACTTTCCCTGATTCCAGTGACTTTTGAAAGATCATAACTAACGCCTCCACTATTTCTTCAACTATCTCCTTTAGAACTCTAGGATGTAGCCCATCTGGGCCCGGAGATTTATCAATTTTCAGACCTTTTAGTTTCTCTAGTATTTTCTCCTTTGTGATGGCAACCATATTCAACTCTGCCCCCTGACTTTCCTGAATTGTTGGGATATTACTCATGTCTTCTACTGTGAAGACTGACGCAAAGTACTTATTAAGTTCCTCAGCTATTTCCTTGTCTCCCATCACTAGATTACCAGTGTCATTTTGGAGCGGCCCAATGTCTACTTTTGCCTCCCGTTTGTTTTTAATGTATTTAAAGAAACTTTTACTATCATTCCTAATATTACTGGCTAGCCTACCTTCATATTTGATCCTCTCCTTCCTTATTTCTCTCTTTGTTATCCTCTGTTTGTTTTTGTAGCCTTCCCAATCTTCTGACTTCCCACTACTCTTTGCCACATTATAGGCTCTCTTTTGCCTTGATGCATTCCCTGACTTCCTTTGTCAGCCATGGCTGCCTAATCCTCCCTCTGATAACCTTTCTTTTCTTTGGGATGAACCTCTGCACTGTGTCCTCAATTACTCCCAGAAACTCCTGCCATTGCTGTTCTACTGTCTTTCCCACTAGGCTCTGCTTCCAGTCGATTTTCGTCAGTTCCTCCCTCATGCGCCTGTAATTACCTTTATTTAACTGTAAAACCTTTACATCTTATTCTACCTTCCTTCTTTCAAATTGAAGACTGAATTCTACCATATTATGATCACTGCTTCCTAAGTGTTCCCTTACTTTAAGATCTTTTATCAATTCTGGCTCATTACATAACACTAAGTCCAGAATAGCCTGTTCCCTCGTGGGCTCCATCACAAGCTGTTCCAAAAAGCCATCCTGTAAACATTCAATGAATTCCCTTTCTTTGGGTCCACTGGCAACATTATTTACCCAGTCCACCTGCATATTGAAGTCCACCATGATCACTGTGACCTTGCCTTTCTGACATGCCCTTTCTATTTCGTGGTGCATTTTGTGCCCCTGGTCCTGACCACTGTCAGGAGGCCTGTACATAACTCCCATTATGGTTTTTTTGCCTTTGTGGTTCCTCAACTCTACCCACACAGACTCCACATCGTCTGACCCTATGTCGTTTAGTGCTATTGTTTTAATTTCATTTCTAATTAACAAGGCAACCCCGCCCCCTCTACCCACCTCTCTGTCTTTTTGATAGGTTGTAAATCCCTGGATGTTTAACTGCCAGTCCTGAACCCCCTGCAACCACGTCTCTGTGATGCCTACCACATCATACCTGCCAGTCACAATCTGGGCCACAAGCTCATCTACCTTGTTCCGTACACAGCGGGCATTTAAATATAGCACCTTTAATTCCCTATTGACTGTCCCTTTTTGTTTTCTTAGTGTGGTGGACCTTGGTTTACTGAGCCTTTCCATACACTGTGTCATATTTTGTGAGATGGGGACTATCGTAACCTCTCCTGAGCTCTGTCTTTTCGTGATTTTTTGTAATCCTAAGCAGCTACGCTTCCCACTGATTCCTTCACCTCTTGGTTCCCTGACTTTCCCTTCCCCCCAATCTCTAGTTTAAAGTCCTATTGACCACCCTATTTACTCTTTTCGCCAGAACACTGGTCCCAGCTCGGTTCAGGTGGAGACCATCCCAACGGTATAGGTCCCCCCTGTCCCAAAACTGATGCCAGTGTCCCATGAAAAGGAACCCCTCTTTCCCACACCACTCTTTGAGCCACGTGTTAACTTCCCTTATTCTTGCCTCCCTATGCCAATTTGCACGTGGCTCGGGCAGTAATCCGGAGATTATGACCCTTGAGGACCTGTTTTTAATTTGAATCCTAGCTCTTTATAATCTCTAAACAGGTCCTCTTTCCTAGACTTGCCTATGTTGTGGTACCGACATGGACCACAACAACTGGATCCTCCCCCTCCCTCTCCAATATCCTTTCAAGCCGGTCAGAGATGTCCCGCACCCTAGCACCGGGCAGGCAACATACCATGCGGGACCCTCTATCCTACTCACAAAGGATACTATCTATCCCTCTGATAATAGAATCCCCTACAACTACAACTTGCCTATTTACTTCCTCCCCTTGAATGGCCTGCTGAACCATGGTGCCTTGGTCAGCTGACTCATCCTTCCTGCAGCCCTGTTCGCCATCCACACAGGGAGCAAGTGCCTCGTACCTGTTGGACAGGGTCAAGGGCTGAGGCTTCTGAGTTCCTGACTGCTGGTTCCCTTTACCTGCCTGACTTGCAGTCACACCCTGCTGTCCCTGGCCACTGGCAGGATTTAAACTATTTACTCTGACAGGTGTGACTGCCTCCTGAAACAAAGTGTCCAGGTAAGCCTCCCCCTCCCGGATGTGCCTCAGTGTGTGAAGCTCAGACTCCAGCTCATCAACTCTGAGCCGGAGTTCTTCGAGCAGCCAACACTTACTGCAGATGTGGTCGCTGCAGCTCGCAATGGGATCTGCCAGCTCCCACATCAAGCAGCTTAAGCACATCACCTGACCAGCCATCTCTAATTAATTAATTTGTTTAATTTAAGTTTACGAGTTTTAAATTTGGGGCAGATTGGTTATCAACCAATCAGATCACAGCTTCCCTCTGACGTCACTTTTGAAAAAAAAGTGGAAAACAGGAAGTTACCGTTAGGTCTGTATACTCACCCAGAGACTGCTCCTCCTCCTCTGAACGGCTCCCGAAACTAGGCCTCGATCCCCGGGTTAAAGTGAGTTTTTATACTCACCCAGAGACTGCTCCGCCTCCTCTGAACGGCTCCCGAAACTAGGCCTCGATCCCCAGGTTAAAGTGAGTTTTTATACTCACCCAGAGACTGCTCCTCCTCCTCTGAACGGCTCCCGAAACTAGGCCTCGATCCCCAGGTTAAAGTGAGCTTTTATACTCACCCAGAGACTGCTCCTCCTCCTCTGAACGGCTCCCGAAACTAGGCCTCGATCCCCGGGTTAAAGTGAGTTTTTATACTCACCCAGAGACTGCTCCTCCTCCTCTGAACGGCTCCCGAAACTAGGCCTCGATCCCCGGGTTAAAGTGAGTTTTTATACTCACCCAGAGACTGCTCCTCCTCCTCTGAACGGCTCCCGAAACTAGGCCTCGATCCCCGGGTTAAAGTGAGTTTTTATACTCGCCCAGAGACTGCTCCTCCTCCTCTGAACGGCTCCCGAAACTAGGCCTCGATCCCCGGGTTAAAGTGAGTTTTTATACTCACCCAGAGACTGCTCCTCCTCTGAACGGCTCCCGAAACTAGGCCTCGATCCCCGGGTTAAAGTGAGTTTTTATACTCACCCAGAGACTGCTCCTCCTCCTCTGAACGGCTCCCGAAACTAGGCCTCGATCCCCGGGTTAAAGTGAGTTTTTATACTCACCCAGAGACTGCTCCTCCTCCTCTGAACGGCTCCCGAAACTAGGCCTCGATCCCCGGGTTAAAGTGAGTTTTTATACTCACCCAGAGACTGCTCCTCCTCCTCTGAACGGCTCCCGAAACTATCTCTTTGCCAGTCTTACTTCCCTCTTTGCTCCCTCTCTCAACTTATTGCATTTTTCCTGGTTCTCACATGAAGACTTCATTTGGCATGAATCATCCACCTTTTTTTTGTTCAATCATAATCTCTATCTCCTCACTATCCAAGGTGTCCTGGATTTGGAGTCCCTCGCTTTCCCTTCCTTTGAAATGTGGCGGTGGTGTATTACAGTTCATTCAAGGAATCAAAGTTGCTGTGTATACATGCGTGCCATAGTCTGGAGCTATTATGATGATAGGGGCTTCAACTTTCCATCACACAGCTGACCAGGAATGTCTTCCACTCTTACCACCTGTCATTGGCATGTGGTGGAATGATTTGCAGGTTGATCGTCAACCTGGCGGTTGTAGACGGAGGCAAAGATTCCACAAGAGGCCAGGCTAACAAGATACAACTCTCTTTACTCTCACATTAGATACAACAATTAATCCTCTCCACTCCCCGCAGTGTCACCTTCTCCGACTGCTCCCAGGTCGGTGTTTATATCCTGTTGGGAGTTCCTCCAGTTCAGTTCTTCAAACTCTTTTTCCGGGAACCCATTTTTACCAACCGGCCAACCTTCGGGGCCCAACCCGGCTGACCTTGTGCCCTATGCCGGCCGACCTGCACAACCCACCATTTTCTCTTACCTTGTTTGCTGCTGACAAAAATGGAGGAAATGGTTTTGGCCCTCGTACACGCTCCTCCAATGGAACCTATTGGATGAAGGTGAAGCCTTCCGGTGTCGGAAAGTATGGAGTCTCCATCTGTCCAAAGTTCTGCATTTTTGTCCTGTAAAATGTTATCAAATAAAACCCTCCTGAACTTGTAAAAAAAAAGTAAAATGAATAAAATAAATGAAAAAAATACAAATTTAATGAATAAAATAAATGAATTAAACCCCCCCCCCCCCCGAACTTGTAAAACAAAAAGCTTCAACCGTTTAAAAAAAAGCGGCCGCACTGCGCATGCGCGCCTGATCATAGGCACATGCGTGCTGATGATCGGGCACGCGTGCGCAGTGTGGCCGCATTTCTTTTACTTGTTCGCGGCCATTTTGAAGGCCGCTTGCAGCCGGCGTTATTAACAGCTGGCTGCTGCGACTGTTGCGCTCAGATTTGCACAATCGGGAGCGCTGCGACAGACGGCTCCACGAACCTCCCGACACCTGCCCGAGACCCACCTGCGGGTCGCGCCCCCGAGTCTGACAATGCCTGCTCCAGTTGACCCCCTATTTACCTGAGTAGTTCATACTCTGAGGTGTAGGAGGGGAATCAGATGTAATGCAAGTTTTGTCCCCGTAGGGACTGGTGACACCGCCCCCCCCCCCCCCCCCCCCCCCCCCTTCACGTCCAGAAAAATGTCCATGTCCTCAGGTGGTTTCCCTGACCGCTTGGGTTGTGGGCGGAGATCCAGGGGTGGTACAGCCAGCCCAAGAGGAGTGTAGAGCACCGGTGTCTGCCACTTCCCCAAGGATTGCCATAGCTGCACGGCTCAGACGGCAAGTCTGTTGGTACATTTGGTGCTGGCATATTGTCACCGGGCAGTCCAATATCCATATCAGAATCTGCGGCGCTGTCTACGACTTGAATGTTATATGTTTGCAGTATCCATTGTAACCAGAAGAATTCACTGTGCCTTCGGGGCCTCTCTGTGCCAGGTGTATACTGGTTAACGTTTTTGTACCTTTTTGTAGTTTTTGTACCCTTGGAGCAGTTTATGGTTGGTTATGATCATGTTTGTGCTGGTCCTGGGCGTAATTGAGAATGTAATGTATGGGGGCCATTTTGCTGTGTTTTCTTCTTTTTCATGCTTGTGAGTTTGGGACACTGAGGGTGGGGAGAGGAGGAGAGGTGGGGAGCAGGTGAGAGAGGGGGGATGGGTGAGTAGGAAAGGGTAGATGGAGCCCTTTCTTTGGACCTCCAGGTGGGAGTTTCCACGCCAGGGATTGGTTGGGATTGGCTGTATCATTTGTGGATCAACATGTCCTCCAGGTGAAGGCGAGGAGCTTATCCATGGCA
Source organism: Scyliorhinus canicula (assembly GCF_902713615.1). Lineage (NCBI taxonomy): Eukaryota > Metazoa > Chordata > Chondrichthyes > Carcharhiniformes > Scyliorhinidae > Scyliorhinus > Scyliorhinus canicula. The sequence continues at coordinate 195,305,430 of NC_052147.1, read as the reverse complement.
TTGCACAAGCTCCTTGATGCTTTTGGGGTTGGCATTGGGAGAATTAAGGGGCCGTGGTGAAAATCCAAGTGAATTTGCAGGTGCATCCATGTTGTTTTCGCGTTCGACCGGTCCCTTATGCTAATGACGAAAGGCTGAAGCCGAACTGCAGTGATTGGAGAGCCTCAGTGTAATTCGGCCGGTTTGTTTCACTGACTGGGTGGTGCCTGTGGTTCCCGTGATGAAATCAGGTCGGACTGCAGCAATTCTAAATTAACCGTCAGGATGGCTTCCCATTCAGACCAAACCCGCTGTCTCGAATTGAAGGTCTCTGTGCTACATTGGAAGGTTGTTCTACATTTACCAAGTTAGATGTGAGCAATGCTTATTTACAGTTTAATATGGACAAGGCCTTGAGAAAATATGTTACTATCAATATCTGAGGTATCAGTACTTCCGAGGTTCCACCTGCTTCAAGAAAACCACGATCAACCCAGTGCCAAAGAAGAACCAGACAGCGTCCCTCAATGAGTACCGTCCGTTGGCCTTGACATCTATCATTATGAAGGGCTTTGAGAGGTTGATCGTGAGACACATCGACTCCATACTTCCAGAATGCCTTGATCCACTGCAACTCTCATATCGCCACAACCCATCAATAGGAGACATTATCTCCCTACTCATCTCTGGAACATCTCGACAAGAAGGACTCCTACGTCAGGCTCCTATTCATTGACTACAGATCTGCCTTCAACACCATAATCCCAGCCAAGCTCAATAGCAGGGCCCTGCAAGGCTGCGTCCTTAGCCCCCTACTATACTCGCTACACACACACACACACAAACAATTGTGTGGCAAAATTTGGCTCCATCTCCATCTACAAGTTTGCTGATGACATGATCATAGTGGGTTGCACGGTAGCACAGTGGTTAGCACTGTTGCTCACAGCACAAGGGACCCGGGTTCAATTCCCGGCTTATATCGGGTGGCCCCTATTTGGCTGCATCACGGCCTGATATGGCAACTGCTCGGCCCAAGACCAGAAGTAACTACAGAGAGTCGTAAATACAGCCCAGTCCATCACGCAAACCTGCCTCCCATCCATTGACTCTGTTTACACCTCCCACTGCCTTGGGAAAGCGGACAGCATAATCAAAGACCCCACCCATTCGGGTTATTCTTTCTTGTATATCCTGCCCGATGGAAGAGTTTGGAAAAGTCTGAGAACACGCACTAACAGATTCAGAAACAGCTTCTTCCCTGCTGTTACCAGACTCCTGAGTTACCCTCTTATGGACTGAACTGATCTCTTCACACATCTTCTCTACTGAGTAGATTCAACTCCATATTCTTCACCTGTTGCCTGTGCCTAATAGAATTTCATAGAATTTACAGTGCAGAAGGAGGCCATTTGGCCCATCGGGTCTGCACCGACTCTTTGAAAGAGCACCCTACCCAAGTCCACACCCTATCCCCACAACCCAGTAACCCCACCCAACATTAAGGGCAATTTTGGACACTAAGGACAATTTATCATGGCCAATCCACCTAACCTGCACACCTTTGGACTGTGGGAGGAAACCGAAGCACCCGGAGGAAACCCACGCACACACGGGGAGAACGTGCAGACTCCGCAGTGACCCAAGCCGGGAATCGAACCTGGGACTCTGGAGCTGTGAAGCAAATGTGCTAACCACAATACTACCATGCTGCCTATGTATTTACATTATGTATTTATGTTTGTCCTTTTTTTTTAATGTATGGAATGATCTGTTTGGACTGAACGCAGAACAATACTTTTCACGGTACCTCGGTATATGTGACAATAAATAAAATCCAAACCCAAGTACTCATAAAGGGTTGTAGAGTACCCAGCTTCTATTCGGTGTGTCCTCGGGTTGTGTTATGTTTCAGTACGTAATGGAAGGCATGTTACAAGGTCTCCTACGCATTACCATCTATCTCAATGATGCATTAATCATGGGGAACATGGAGACTGAGCATCTGCGAAACCTTGAGGTGGTGCTGCGGAGGTTTATGAAATATGGCATCCGCCTGCATAAGGTGAAATGCATCTTCAATGCCAAGCAGGTGGTGTATCTAGGCTATCGGGTCCACCAGTATAGCCTGCACCCAGTCGCCGACAAGGTACAGGCGATCAAAATGACCCCGTGCCATGTGCCACTAGTCCAAGGACTGTTCAATTATTACGACCGTTTTACTCCAAACCTGGCGACGGTCCCTGCCCCCCTTCACTTTCTTCTACAGAAACGCCGGCTTTGGGTTTGGGGTAAAGAACAGGCGGCACTTTCCAGTTGATGAAATGAAAGTTGGTTTCATCGAGAGTGCTGACCCATTTGGATGCAACTAGGCCGCTGTATCGGACGTGCGATGCATCGCAATATGGCATCTGCACTGTCCTCTCCCATCGGATGGGTGATGACTGGAACCACCTGATAGCTTTTGCCTCCAGGATGTTGATGGCTGAGGAGTGTAACTATGCGCACGTAGAGAAAGAGGGTCTGGCAATTGTGTTTGAAGTCAAGCGTTTTTATTAGTATGTTTATGGCCGTCATTCTTTCAGAATTAATGAACAAAAGCCATTGCTTGGCCTGTTTCCCAAAGATAAGGCAGTTCCACCAATTGCATGCCCTCAAATCCAGATGTGGACTCTGCTTTTAGCTGTGTACCAGTATTCTTTTGAGCATTGCTTGGAAGCGCTGGTAGTGAAAGCTGACCCGTTGAGTCATCTTCCTCTGCTGGTAGTTTTGATGGATGTGCCCAAGGCCGACGAGATTCTCCTAAATTTCATGGACACTCTGCCCGTAATGGCTGCCTGTATCTGTGAGTGGACACTAACTGAGCTGGTGCTGGCTAATGTGCACTGTTTGGTATTGTACGGTGGACCACGACGACAACTTCCAGTAGAACTGAAGGTCTTTTCCACCAATATGCCAGAGCTGACCATCGAGGACAGTATCCTCTTGAGGGGCATGAGGGTGGTTGACCCTGCAAAAGGGGAAGCTTTGGTTCTGATGGACTTTCACGCATTCTATTCGGGTGTCCCTAATATGAAAATGCTGGCCAGGAGTTAGGTCTGGTGGCCGAGACTTGACGCGAACCTTGAAGTGGTGGCTTAGTACTGCCCCGTTTGACAGGAACACCAAAAGATTCCAGCATCTTGGTGGATGCGCACTCGAAGTGGCTGGAGGTCCACAAAGTGGCATCCATCACCTCCCAACCAACCATCGAGCGGTTGCGCACCGCTTTTTCGACCTATGGCATGCCGGATGTGCTCGTTACCGACAACTGGCCACTTTTAAAAGTGTGAAGTTTGTTGCATTCGCGAAAGCGAATGGCATTCACCATGTCCGCACCGCTCCTTATCATCAGGCATCAAATGGACTGGCAAAATGCGCTGTGCAGATGGTGAAACAGGGCCTGAAGACCATAGGCTCTGAAGAACAGTGGTTAGCACTGTTGCTTCACAGCCCCAGGTTTGATTCCCAGCTTGGGTCACTGTCTGTGCAGAGTCTGCATGTTCTCTCTGTGTCTGCGTGGGTTTCCTCTGGGTGCTCTGGTTTCCTCCCACAAGTCCCGAAAGACGTGCTGCAAAGTGAATTGGGCATTCTGAATTCTTCCTCTGTGTACCCGAACTGGTGCCAGAATGTGGCGACCAGGGGCTTTTCACAGTAACTTCACTGCAGTGCTAATGTAATCCTCACTGGCTCCTGGGGTTTGTCATTTGTCAAACCAGTCCCGTATCATACCAGGTTTGTGTTCGAGGTCAGCAAATCAAGCATCACCTGGAGCACCTCCGTGCCAGGAGGTTCACCACTTTGGAGGGACATCCACCCCGGTCACACCAGTTACTCTGATGCTGTGCCTCCGTCTACCTTGTCTTCCTTTCCTCGTATTATGGAGATACCTGTTGTCTTGTTGTCTGATTCTGATGTGGCACAAACCTCTGGTATCTTTTACTCGGACGTTGTAGTTCAGCTGCCTTCGGTTGGCTTTCCGCAAGCGTCGTTTTCCAGTTAGTTATACGCTGGTGGACCTGGTCCCCTGGCAGCAATGTGCTAAAGCCAAAGCATCTCACCATCTGCTGCCCACTGGGACTGCCCCGGTTTCTTCTCCTCCTTCCTCGTCATCAGTGTTTTTCACTTCTTCTACTCTTCGTCTTCATCGTCCTCATTGTTTCACTTGGGGGTCTTTGGACTTTGGGGAGGTTGTAATAACCTGCACGGGAGACACAGGGTGGGATTTATTGTTTTCCCTGTGTGGCTCAAGGAGTATGAGCTCCCCCGCTAACTATGTGGCTGCAATATAGAGAACAGGTGAGGTTTAAACGGGCCTCATGTAAATAGTTGTTCTTATCAATAAACATCTTAGAATCGTAGCATCATAGAATTTACAGTGCAGAAGGAGGCCATTTGGCCCATCAAGTCTGCACGGGTCCTTAGAAAGGGCACTCTACTTAAGACCATGCCTCCAGCTTACCCCCATAACCCAGTAACCCCACATAACTTTTTTGTACACTAAGGGGCAACTTAGCATAGCCAATCCACATAACCTGGACATCTTTGGACTGTGGGAAGAAACTGGAGCACCCGGAGGAAACCCATGCAGACATGGGGAGAAAGTGCAAACTTCACACAGCCAGTGACCCAAGACCGGAATTGAACCTGGGATTTTATTTACTTGTTGGGCTCCCGTTGCTTTTATTAAAGTGAGCATTTTTCAATATGTGAACCCAGGTGATGAAAGTCAGCAGGTTATTTTACCATGGAAGGCATCATATGCATACCCAAACTTGTCCTTATCCAATGTACAGTGATGAAGATTTGGCCTCCAGAGCCAGCCACACCTCTAACCTGTCTATTTCAGTACATTTATAATATTGGCATCGACCCGACCAAGTGCAAAATTGCCCAGGAATATCCTGTCCACTAAGATCAGGACAAATCCAGTCGGCCATCTACCGCCGACAGCTTAACCTCAATCATCAGCAAAGTATCCTATCAAATGACACTTACTCAATCTGATAACCGAATCTCTATTCTATAAAAGGTATCAAAACTCATGGCTTGGACCTAAATATAACCCATTAAGAGGTGATCAGACTCCCTCTTGGTGTATTCTGATGTCCTCACTGTGTCCTGGACCCAGCGCACAGCTTTTTATGATGGTTATTCCAACAGGTTATCGCTTCAGAATTTCCTTTGTCTCTCCTTTTTATCCAAATCTTGCTCATGCTTCCAGTCACGTACTCACAGGCCAGCACTAATCAATCAATGTCCCTGAGTCACAAATGCTCAAGAGTCATGACTCACTCAGGGGTCGTAATTCTCTCAGGATCTCGTCACACAGGTGGTCTGTGTTCAATCATTGTCTGTTCAAAGCACAGCCACAGCCACCGTCCAATCAGCTCCTGTGCTCACTGCCTGGCTGCACGACCTGTTCTTCACTGCAGACCCCCACAGCCTTGCTGCTCCCACAATCCTTAGCCTGATACAGAGTCAGCTCTTTTAACCATCAGGCTTTGCTGGTGCCTTCATTTTACTGGTGTTTTACGAATACTCATCAAGCTACAACTGTTACCTGAAAAGGAATAATGTGCAGAGTTACTGGGAGAGAATGGTGAAATGGCACGAAGTGAATTACTCATTCAGAGAGCTGGTGCAGGTGAGATTAGCTGAGTGGCCTCATTCTGCCTGTTAACAATTCTGTGATTCTGTTGGAGTACCTTCACCAAATGGCTGTTGAGAGTTCAAGAAAACAGCTCACTATCACTTTCTTAGAAGCAATTAGTGATGGGCAATGAACACTGGCCTGTCCTTCAATGCTCTTATGCAATGAATGACAAAATTAAAAACAACCCACTTTTTGTGAATTTATATTCATTGGGAGGAATTCTCCCAAAAGGTTTCTTTGCATAGTCACCGGCAGGAAATAAGGTGCGGTTCCCGTCGGGTTGTTGGGCACGATTCAGATCGCAATCTCCCCACTCTTGGAAATTGTTTTGGAGGGGAATTAGTTTTGTTCCGGCACTGAGAGGGTCAGGGCCTAAACACACCAGCAAGCCCGATTCCACAGAGATCGGGGTGTCTTTTGTTATATCTGTAAAATCTCAGATACTTCGACCAGCATTTAATCAAAAGTTTTACCCAGGTATCTTTATTGACAAGGCAAGTAAAGGACAGTACTAGTATGAATCAAATCGAGTTTAATCAATACAATATTTTAACCCTCATATTAACCCAATAGCAATCAGATTAAAATTTTTGATATTACCCGTGCTGATGAACTAGGTTGAGCCGCGGGTCCGATTTCCTACGTCCTCGGGGCCGTATCTCAAAGGTAGGTCTCACTGGCTGCTTCCTTTCTTCCTTCTCTGGTCAGTCTTCAGAATGGTCAAGGTCACCTCCATGCAGAGTCTTCATTGAGGTGTGTCTTGTGTGTCTACCTTTATTCTCCTCCCTTCGCACCTTTCCAGATATCTCTCTGGTTTTCGGTCAATGAGTCCTCAGGAGCATCCAATGGATGATGATGACCGTTTGATGGGCCAGCAGGGCCCGCCCCATGGTGTCCATCTCCGGTGCTGTTGCTCGCACGTAACCTGCTGCCATATAAGGTAACAAGGGGAATTATGGGCGCCCGAAAGTCTGGTTCCATCTAGGCAACCCAAAACAAATCGGTGCATATCAATAGAACTGATTATCTCAAGATGTGTGATTGACAAGGCAGGTCCAGACATATCCTGGCAGTTTGTCTGTTTGCATTGTATTTGACTTTGGTCAACTCCGAATTCCCATCAGCCTCCCTGAGGTTGACTGCAGTTTAAAGTGTCCAAACCCTAATTTAACATGTCCAATTTTATTGGGCCTAAGCCCCGGGCCAGTTACCATACTTTTTTAAAGAGCGCCCTGATCTCAAAGTGACAGGAAAGGCTCTCTGTTTCAATGTCCCCCACTGCCGCCACCCCCCCAACCCCCCAGTGAGCGATACCCAGTTATGGGGTCGCCAGGGTGCCCCACTCCCTTCATGCCCCACGCCTGTCAGGCCCTGCCGTGTTCAGGCCTCACCCATCACCCCATAATCTCACATTTTAATATAATGTGAATGTCAACTATTTTTTCATAATATCAACAGTACACATTGTGACATATTGACAGATCACATTCCCACGTTAAACAGCCTATAACAAAGAAATGAGAATCGGAAGTAGAATATGATGAAAATATTACAATATTACATTACATTTAGATACTATTTAAACTCAAAATAATTGAAAACTTTAACTACAAGAAACAAATGCGAGTAATAGCGGTCCATTGGAAATTTTCTAGAGCAAAAAAAGAAAAGAACAAGTAATAAAGTGCACAACGGAAACCACTATCTGCAAAGGAGCAACTAAAGACCTTCAGACCAAAAGACCAGAAGCATCATAAAGAATGAATTGGGGGAATTGTCTGGCCTCCTCGCGCCGTTTTCCTCACGGCAGGGAATTGGCTGTCTGCAACTAGCTGGATTCTCTGTTCCCACCACTGTCAATGGGATTTACCATTGATCCCACCCCACATCACCGGGAAATCCCAGGTGCTGGTGTGCCGTCTGCAGGACCAGAGGATCCGGCTGGCGTGAATAATCGGAGAATTGCGGCCAATGTCTTTAAGTCCTGTGGGTAATGCCATGACCTAATATCCCTAGATATTAATGATAATAATCAGAAGCGAGAAATACTGGATGGAATGTTCCGAAAAAATGACTAAGTGTAATTTTGGGCAGGAAAACCAATGCAAATCACAGCGGCTGTTCCGGCACGATTCCCATCACGATCTTCCCACACTCAAGTAATTTTTCTGGAGCCAGGGTTCAAACACGGCAAAAAAAGTGATGTGTGGAACCCGAAGATACCTACAACCCGGGCTTCACAGATATCAAGTACCCTTTAAAGAATGAGAGTGCAAGCCCCGCCCACAACATCACAGACATTTGGACTTCAATGCCCCACCACCATTCTCATGGGCAACAACCCCCTCTTCCCACCCTCCCTCACCCTCCACGGTTTGCTGGCAATAGGGGCCCTCCTAAAGGGTCTCCTTTCAGGCCCCGCCCCTTCTCACCGGGAAAGACCCCCCCCCCCCCCCCCATATTTAGCCAATATCAAGTTCCCCCCCAATCGGCAATACCAGCTCCCCAAAGGTATGCGGCATTCTACTATGGGGTTGTCAAATTCCCCCCCACCCCCCTATGGCCTTGTCCTCTTCATGACCTTGCATCCTTTCAGGTCCCGCCCCCGGACAGTGCCAACCATTGGCCAAGAGAATCTGGCTTGCAATTGACCGAGCAACATTAAAAGGTTTTGCCGTGGTATTGCACTCTGGAGTTGGGTGGCGATATTTGAATATAACCTTATTAGACATTTTAAGCACATACCATGCAACGTGATTATTTACTATCAAGTTACATTTGAACGTGAGTATTTTAGCAACACCTGCTCAGTAGTCATGTTTTATGCCTCCAATCCTTGATTGCAAATCTTCAGGCAGCAAGTTACTATGGAAACTAATAATACACTCTACCACAAAATGCCTGATGCACCATCAATTGGACACGAGACGAAGATGTGATCCAAACAAAAGGCTTTAATGCACAAGATGTGTGCCCAGCAGCAGACGTACAGGAGAATGGCCGACTGCTGGGGAACACGGGTTCTTATATCCCACCTTGTAGGCGGAGCTACCTACCTCTCAGCCAATCGGCTGAGAGGCACAGGACTTACTTGGGCCAATGGGCAGCGAGTCCTCTGCACCAATAGCAGCTCACTTCTGAGGTACCGTAATATCCCTATTCATACTACCACATTCACCCCTTGTTGAAAAGGAAGTCGGGGGTGGGTGGAAACGTGGGCATGAGGGGGGTGGTGTCCCGTGAGTACGTGAGACTGGTAGTATGACTAGAGATGTTTAGGACGTACCGTTGCATCGATGGCTGCCCACTGACCCGTAACTAATGTGCAAGAGGAAAAAAAAACAACAACTATGTACAGTGTGCATAATCGGGGGGGAGGGTGGGGGGGGGGGGGGATGGGTGAATAGGTAAAGAACAAAAAAACCACAAGAGTCGAACCGGAGGCAGATGTCCACCCGTAGGTCACATCGATTCAATCAGTCGAGTGGGCGCCCTCAATGTCCTGCTTGACCTGCATAGTGGTGCCGGTTAGGTCGGAGCGGTGGTCATCCGAGACTCCGGGAGCGATGATCTTGTTTCTGTGTCCGTACCCCTGGTCGGAGCTAGCGGGGGCCAGGCCGGGGGAGGGGGTCCCTGCCCGCTGAGCTGTGGGTGCGTTGTTGCTGGGGGCAGTGGGTGTCAGGGGGAGGGGGGGGGGGGCTGGTGCTGGGGGGTGTGGCCGACATCCGGCGGGTGGCAGGTCCCGGACGGAGACCGTGTCCTGTCAGCCGTCGGGATATTCCACATACGCGTATTGCGGATTCGCATGGAGTAGCTGGACCTTTTCGACCAACGGGATCGACCTGTGCACCCGCATGTGTTTCCGGAGCAGAATGGGCCTAGGGGTAGCCAGCCAGGTCGGGAGCGGAGTCCCTGAGGAAGACTTCCTTAGAAAAACAAGAAGACGTTCGTGAGGCGTTTGGTTAGTGGCAGTACAGAGAAGTGACCGGATTGAGTGGAGGGCGTCTGGGAGGACCTCTTGCCAGTGGGAGACTGGGAGATTTGTGGACCGTAGGGCCAGCAGGACGGTCTTCCAGACCGTACCGTTCTCCCTCTCGACCTGTCCGTTACCCCGGGGGTTGTAACTGGTCGTCCTGCTGGAGACGATGCCCCTGCTGAGCAGGAATTGATGCAGTTCGTCACTCATAAATGAGGACCCCCGATCGCTATGAACGTATACGGGGTAACCGAACAGGGAGAAGATGGTGTGTAGGGCTTTGATAATGGTGGTTGTGGTCATGTCGGGGCAGGGGATGGCGAAAGGGAAACGGGAGTACTCGTCAATCACGTTGAGGAAGTACGTGTTGCGGTTGTTGGAGGGGAGGAGACCTTTGAAGTCCATGCTGAGACGTTCAAAGGGGCGGGAAGCCTTAATCAGATGCGCTTGTTCAGGGCGGTAGAAGTGCGGCTTTCACTCCGCGCAGACGTGGCAGTCCCTGGCCACTGTCCTGACCTCCTCGATGGAGTAGGGCAAGTTGCGGGTCTTTATGAAATGGAAAAAGCAGGTGAACCCCAGGTGGCAGAGGTCCGCGTGGAGGGTTCAGAGGCGGTCCACTTGTACGTTGGACAGGGCATCGCGAGGCTCATTTAGCTTCCCAGGACGATACAAGATGTCGTAGTTGTACGTGGACAACTCAATCCACAAGATTTTATCGATCTTTATCTTGCCCTCTGTGCATTATCAAACATGAAAGCTACTGACCGTTGGTCTGTGAGGAGGGTAAACCTCCTGCCGGCCAGATAGTGCCTCCAATGTCGCACAGCTTCAACTATGGCCTGTGCTTCCTTCTCGACCGAGGAATGGCGGATTTCAGAAGCGTGGAGGGTACGGGAGAAGAAGGCCATGGGTCTGCCTGCTTGGTTGAGGGTGGCCTCCAGAGCAACATCAGACGCGTCGTTCTTGACCTGAAAGGGAAGGGACTCGTCGATAGCACGAATCGTGGCCTTTGCAATGTCTGCTTTGATGCGGCTAAAGGCCTGGCGGGCCTCCATCGACAGGGGAAAGGTGGTGGACTGGATGAGGGGACGGGCTTTGTCGGAGTAATTGTAGACCCACTGGGCGTAATATGAAAAGAAGCCCAAACAGCGCTTGAGGGCTTTGAGGGAGTGGGGGAGGGGGAGCTCCATCAGGGGGCGCATGCTTTCGAGGTCGGGGCCTATCACTCCGTTACGCACTATGTAGCCGAGGATGGCTAGACGGTCAGTGCTAAACACGCACTTATCCTTATTGTAGGTCAGGTTAAGGAGTTTTGCGGTACGGAGGAATTTGCGGAGGTTGGTGTCGTGGTCCTGCTGGTCGTGGCCGCAGATGGTGACATTGTCGCGATACGGGAAGGTTGCCCATAAACCGTGTTGGTCGACCATTCGGTTCATCTCCCTTTGGAAGACCGAGACCCCATTCGTGACACCGAAAGGAACCCTCAAAAAGTGGTAGAGTCGCCCATCCGCTTTGAACGCAGTGTACTTTCGGTTACTCGTGCGGATGGGGAGCTGGTGGTAGGCGGACTTAAGGTCCACCGTGGAAAAAACCTAGTACTGCACGATCCTGTTGGCCAGGTCGTTGATACGTGGGAGAGGATACACATCCAGCTGCGTAAATCTGTTGATGGTCTGATTGTAGTCTATGACCATCCGATTTTTCTCCCCGGTCTTAACCACCAGCACTTGTGCTCGCCAGGGACTGTTGCTAGCCGCTATGACCCCTTCCTTCAGAAGCCTTTGGACTTCGGACCTGATGAAGGTTTGGTCCTGGGCACTGTACCATCTGCTCCTGGTGGCGACGGGTTTGCAATCCGGGGTGAGGTTTGCAAACAAGGATGGGGGATCGACCTTGAAGGACGCGAGGCTGCAGACAGTAAGGGGGGGCATAGGGCCGCCGAATTTGAATGTTAAGCTCTGGAGGTTGCACTGGAAATCTAACCCCAGGAGTGCTGCCGCGCAGAGGTGGGGAAGGGCAAAGAGCTTATAGTTTTTAAACTTCCTCCCCTGGACCGTGTGGTGCGCTATGCAGCACCCTGTAATCTGGACCGAGTGCGAACCGGAGGCCAGAGCGATTCTTTGTTTTACCGGATAAACGGGAAGTGCGCAGAGTCTTACCGTGGCGGGGTGAACGAAACTTTCCGTGCTCCCGGAGTCCAACAGGCAGCTCGCCTCGTGACCGTTGAGGAAGATCTTCATGGTCGCCGTGAAAAGCATGCGGGGCCGTGACTGATCCAACGTTACTGAGGCGAGTCGTGGCAGGAACTCCGAGTCGTCATCCGACAGCAAGTGGGCACTTGCGGGGTCCTCGGCACCGATCCAAGATGGCGGCGCCCGTCGGCCGCATGTGGTGGGGGGGGGTGAACAAAATGGCGGCGCCCGGGGATCGCACGTGGAGTGGGGGACCCAAACCGGCGGCACCTGGGGATCGCACGTGGCAACGGGGGCCCAAAATGGCGGCACCCGGTGGTCACTCGTGGTGGTGGGGGGTGGGGGCAGAGAGGTCCGCGGGCCGCAGGAGCGCGTGAGGAGCACGGTGGGGGGGGGCACCCGCGGTCGCTGCTCAGGACTGCAGCTATTGTCTTTGACTGGCAAATGGATGCAAAAAGGCCCGTTTTGCCGCAGCTTTTACAGATTGCGGTGCGGGCCAGGCAGTGCTGGCGGGGGTGCTTGGCCTGGCTGCAAAAGTAGCAGCGGAGCCCCGTAGGTTTATCCGGGCGCCCTGCGGCGCAGGCCTGAGGGGGGTCTGAGTCTGCGGAGGTGAGGGGGGTCGCGTTTCATGCTGCCCAGGGGGCACAGCCCAGGGGGCATATGCGCCACAGCCATGCGCGGCTCCGCACATGCGCACCACGGCCGTCTCCACGGACAACATGGCGCAGCCCTACAGGGGCCTGGCATGGAGGAACATCCGGAATTAGCGCACCCGCCGATCGGTTGCCCCAGCCTGGCCACCATGGAGGCTCCCCCCGGAGTTGGCTCCCCTCGCCCCCCCCCACCATGACCGACCCCACAGCCAGAACGCCAAGGTCCCGCCGGGTAGAACCATACGCAAACGACGCCAGCGGGACTTGGCGGAACTCGGCGGGTGCTCAGCCTAGTTGAGCGTGCACAATCGCCGTGGAGGGCGCTTTCAACGGCCCCGACTGGTGCCGCGGCGACTGCGACGGCACGATTGGCGCCGATTCTCCGGTCGCCGGAGAATCAACGGCCTGGCGTCGGAGCGGTGTGGCGGGATTCCACAACTCCCCCCCCCCCCCCCCGATGTTTTTCCAACCTGGTGCAGGCTCGTAGAATCCCAGCCCTTGTCTAGCTCCAGAATCGCTGGGATTTCAAACCCCAGCGATTTGCACAGCTCAGAGAAAAACTGGGTGCATCCCTCTCCTTTGTTGAGTGACAGGCAGTAGAAAGGATGAAAGAGAAACACATAGCCATAGGCCTTAGTCCAGTGGCTGTCATTTGCCCTTGGTGAGTGAAGACTTCAAGGGATTATGCAGAGAGGATACAGGACACATGTTTTCTGAGCATTATTAATTAGATGACATGGGTGAAAAGGGTTAAAATTCAGAATGCTGATTCCAGTGAAATAAAATACAAATGAACAAGATTATATTTTTTGAAACTGCATTACCTGAAACTCAAAGACATCCATACATGCCATTGCCTGTTCAATTAAAATTGAATTAGCACATGATTTGGTGTCCTTGGGAAAGAAAAGGAGGAGGAACTTACTTACCTGAGCACATAGGAAGATGGATAACAAGATGATTAAAGTTAGCTTCAATCCATATCAATGGGACCATTGTATTGTGCAGACTTTAGCTCAGAAGTGTAATGCTCACACTACTGCCATGGACTGTTGCATTCTTGGGTTTGGTGACTAGCATTGCCGGAGGCTTCCAGAGTGGCACGTCATTATTGCACTCTGTTGGCACAAAAAGCCTGAGGCACATTCTTGGGATGACAAAATCTGTGCTGGACTCTGTAACTGTACACACATGGGGAAATCTCCCGTGGGGAGGCCTTGTGCAGCTCTATAAACAGAGGAATCTATAAAGGATTCAGAAATTTCAACAGTGTTTCTTACAGGTCTTCAAATTGTTATTTTTTGTTTTGGATAAATGACGGAAATATGGGACTGGGTTGTAGGGATAGTTTTATAAAGATTGTACAAACTTGATTATCTTTTTTTGTGTTTTGTAAAATTGAATAAATTTTCCAATCAATTTTCAATTTCAACCTCTCCAGTTCCCCTCAGCAGCCAATGTGGCAGCTTCATGTTTTTAAATAAGAATACTAAACAACCCCGGCATGATTTCTCGTTGGGCAGCCGGTTAATTTCTGGGATGCCGGAACATTCTCCATCAATCTCGCTAATGCGATGGAATGGAATGCTGATTGGGGTTAATGATATGCATGACATATTTGGACATGATCTGGAACTCACCATCGGGTTAGATAGTTCAGTGCGGATCACAATTTTGGCCTTTCCCACTAGTTGTCTGAAATGCTCAGATCTGTTACATCGTGCCCAATGTATTCAGAGCAAAAGGAAGACTGACAAGAATAGCAAGCAAATGGACCTGATGGAGATGTGGAACATAGAGTCCCACACCCCTCCCTGATGAGATCAACGCATTTTATGCCCGTTTTGAGCAAGAGGTCAGCGAGAGCGAGCCCTCCACCCCAGAAGCCGCGGATGAACTTGTATCTGAGATCACCACTGCAGGTGTTAGAGCAGCCTTCTCGAAAGTCAACCCACGGAAAGCCACTGGCCCGGATGGGGTACCCGGATAAGCACTCAGGTCTGAACAAAGAACAAAACAAAGATCAAAGAAAACTGCAGCACAGGAACAGGCCCTTCGGCCTTCCCAGCCTGCGCCGATCCAGATCCTTTATCTAAATCTGTCGCCTATTTTCCAAGGATCTACTTCCCTCTGTTCCCCGCCCGTTCATATATCTGTCTAGTTGCATCTTCAATGATGCTATCGTGCCCGCCTCTATCACCTCCGCTGGTAAAGCGTTCCAGGCACCAACCACCCTCTGCGTAAAACACTTTCCACGCACATCTCCCTTAAACTTTCCCCCTCTCACCTTAAAATCGTGACCCCTTGTAATTGACACACCCACTCTTGGAAAAAAACTTGTTGCTATCCACCCTGTCTATACCTCTCATAATTTACTAGACCTCAATCAGGTCCCCCTCAACCTCCGTCTTTCCAACGAAAACAATCCTAATCTATTCAACCTTTCTTCATAGCTAGCACCCTCCATACCAGGCAACATCCTGGTGAACCTCCTCAGCACCCTCTCAAAAGCATCCACATCCTTCTGGTAATGTGGCGACTAGAACTGCATGCAGTATTCCAAATGTGGCCTAACCAAAGTCTTACACAACTGTAACATGACCTGCCGACTCTTGTACTCAATACCCCGCCCGATGAAGGCAAGCATGCTGTATGCCTTCTTGATCACTCTATCGACCTGCGTTGCCACCTTCAAGGTTCAATGGACCTGAGCTCCCAGATCTCTCTGTACATCAGTTTTCCCCAGGACTCTTCCATTGACCGTATATTCCGCTCTTGAATTGGATCTTCCAAAATGCATCACCTCGCATTTGCCTGGATTGAACTCCATCTGCCATTTCTCTGCCCAACTCTCCAATCTATCTATATTTTGCTGTATTCTCTGACAGTCCCCCTCGCTATCTGCAACTCCACCAATCTTAGTATCATCTGCAAACTTGCTAATCAGACCACCTACACCTTCGTCCAGATAATTTATGTATGTCACAAACAACAGTGGTCCGAGCACGGATCCCTCTGGAACACCACGAGTCACCTTTCTCCATTTTGAGACACTCACTTCCACCTCTACTCTCTGTCTCCTGTTGCCCAGCCAGTTCTTTATCTATCTAGCTCGTACACCCTGTCCCCATGCAACTTCACTTTTCCACCAACTTGCCATGGGAAACTTTATCAAACGTCTTACTGAAGTCCATGTATATGACATCTACAGCCCTTCCCTCATCAATTAACCATGTTACTTCCTCAAAGAATTTTAAGTCGCCTAGATCTTATGTATGCTTCCTTTTTCATCTTAGCTAGTCTCACAATTCCACCTGTTATCCATGGTTCCCTAATCTTGCTATTTCTATCCCTCATTTTCACAGGGACATGTCTGTCCTGCACTCTAATCAACCTTTCCTTAAAAGACTCGCACATTTCAAATGTGGTTTTACGCTTAAACAGCTGCTCCCAGTCCACATTCCCGAGCTCCTGACGAATTTTGTTATACTTGGCCTTTCCCCAATTTAACACTCTTCCTTTAGAACCACTCTTGTCTTTGTCCATGAGTGTTCTAAAACTTACGGAATTGTGATTACTATTCCCAAAGTAATCACCGACTGAAACTTCAACCACCTGGCTGGGATCATTCCCCAATACCAGGTCCAGTATGGCCCTTTCCTGAGATGGACTATTTACATACTGCTCTAAAAAACTCTTCTGGATGCTCTTTACAAATTCTGCTCCATCTACGCCTCCAACACTACATGAGTCCCATTCAATGTTGGGGAAGTTAAAATCTCCTATCACGGCCACCCTATTGCTCCTACATTTTTCTATAATCTTTCTACATATTTGTACCTCTACTTCACGCTCGCTTTTGGGAGGCCTGTAGTAAAGTCCCAACAATGTTACTGCACCCTTCCTATTTCTTAGCTTTACCCATATAGCCTCAGTGCTCGAATCCTCCATAGTGCCCTTTCTTAATCACAGCTGTGATATAATCTCTGACGAGTAATGCATTTCCTCCACCCCTTTTACCTCCCTCTCTATCCCTCCTGAGCATCTATATCCTGGGATATTTAGTTGCCAATCTTGCCCTTCCCTCAACCAAGTCTCAGTAATACCAATAACATCATATTCCCAGGTACTAATCCAAGCCCGAAGTTCATCTGCCTTACCTGCTACACTTCTTGCATTAAAACAAATGCACCTCAGACCACCTGTCCCTTTGCATTCATCATCTCTTCCCGGTCTACTCTTCCCCTTAGTCACAAGGAGTTTATTATCTAGTACCTTACTGGCTTTAGTTGCTGCCTCTTTACTGACCTCTAACTTCATAATCTGGTTCCCATCCCCCTGCCACATTAGTTTAAAACCTCCCCAACAGTGTTAGCAAAAGCACTCCCTCGGACATTGGTTCCAGTCCTGCCCAGGTGTAGACCATCCTATTTGTAATGGTCCCACAACCCCCAGAACCGGTTCCAATGCCCCAAACATCTGAACCCCTCCCTTTTGCACCATCTCTCAAGCGACATATTCATTCTGACTATTCTTGAATTCCTACTCTGACTGTCTCGTGGCACTGGTAGCAATCCTGAGATTACTACCTTTGAGGTCCTACTTTTTAATTTATCTCCTAACTCCCTAAATTCTGATTGTAGGACCTCATCCCATTTCTTACCTATATCGTGGTGCCTATATGCACTACGACAACTGGCTGTTCACCCTCCCCCTTCAGTATGTCCTGCAGCTGATCTGAGACATCACCGACCTGTGAACCCGGGAGGCAACATACGATTCGGGAGTCGCATTTTCGACCACAGAAACGCCTGTCCACTCCCCTTACGATTGAATCCCCTCTGACTATACCCCTGCCAGTCTTTTTCCCACCCTTCTGTGCAGCAGAGCCAGCCACGGTGCCATGAACCTGGCTACTACTGTCTTCCCCTGGTGAGTCATCTCCCCCAACAGTATTCAAAACGGTATACCTGTTTTGGAGGGAGATGACCGCAGGGGACACCTGCACTGCCTTCCTGCTCTTTCTCTGCCTTTTGGTCACCCATTCTCTGTCTCCCTCACCAATCCTAATCCGCGGTGTGACCAACTCACTAAACATCCTCAGCATCGCGGATGCTCTAAAGTGAGTCTATTTGCAGCTCCAGAGCCTCATGCGGTCTAACAGGAGCTGCAGCTGGACACACTTCCTGCACATGAAGGAGTCAGGGGCATCGGCTGCGTACCTGAACTCCCACACTGAGCTCGAGGAGCATAACACGGGTCTGGGATCTCCTGCTATTGTTACACTTTACCGTAACTGATTACAAATATAATATCAAATAATGAATAAGTGAAAGAAATAAAGATTTTACTTACCAATCACAATACTTGCCAACACACAGAGTTAAATTTCTCCCAGCTACTGCTAATTGGAGCACTTTGCTTACCAGCCAATCAGGTCACTGCTTTGCTGTGATGTCACTCTTCAAATTTATCCCCAAAGACACTGTGGCCGCTGTTTAAGCAGCGAAGCAACTTGTTTAAATTCTCACCGCTTGACTCTGTAGCTCCGCCCACACCAACAGCTGAATTCCCGCCGAAAAGGTCTTGCGCGGATCAGCTGGCGGGGGTATTCGCAGACATCTTCAACCTCTTTACAACAATCTAAGGTCCCTATCTGCTTCAGGAAGACGACAATCATCCCTGTACCAAAAAAAAGTCAAGCAGCTTGCCTTAATGACTATCATCCAGTGGCTCTGACATCCATCATCATTTTTTTTTTCTTAAATTTTAGAGTACTCAATTATTTTTTCCAATTAAGGGGCAATTTAGCGTGGCCAATCCACCTACTCTGCACATTTTTTTGGGTTGTGGGGGCGAAACCCACGCAGACACGGGGAGAATGTGCAAACTCCACACGGACAGTGACCCAGAGCCGGAATCGAACCTGGGACCTCAGCGCCGTGAGGCATCTGTGCTAACCACTAGGCCACCGTGCTGCCCTGACATCCATCATCGAAAGGTTAGTCATGGCATGAATCAACTCCAGCCTCCCAGATATCCTTGATCCACTACAGTTTGCCTACCACTGCAACAGTTCCACAGCGGACGCCATCTCCATGGCCCTGCACTCTTATCCTGGAACACCTAGATAACAAAGACACCTATGTCAAACTCCTATTTATCGACTACAGCTCAGCCTTCAACACCATTATTCCTACGAAACTCATCTCCAAACTCTGTGGCCTTGGCCTCGGTTCCTCCCTCTGCGACTGGATCCTGAACTTTCTAACCCACAGGCCATAATCAGTAAAGATAGGCAACAACACCTCCTCCATGATCATCCTCAATGCCCATGCCCCACAAGGCTGTGTCCTCAGCCCCCTATTGTGTTCCTTATACCTATGACTGTGTGGCCAAGTTCCACTCCAACTCGATTTTCAAATTTGCTGATGACACCACCGTAGTGGGTCGGATTTCAAACAATGTTGAGACAGAGTATAGGAAGGAGGGGCGGAATTCTCCGATCCCCCCGCAGGGTTGACAAATCGCTCGGGGCCGGCGTAAATCCCGCCCCCGCCGTGGCCGGAATTCTCTGCCACCCGGGAATTGGCGGGAGCGGGTATTAGGCCCCGCCGATCGTCGTGCCCCCCACGGTGATTCTCCGGCCCGCAATGGGCCGAAGCCCCGCCGCTGTCAGGCCTCTCCTGCCGACGTGGTTTAAACCACCTCTGTGCCGGCGGGATTGCCGGCGCGAGCGGCCCCGGGGTCCTGGGGGGGCATGGGGCGATCGGACCCCGGGGGGTGCCCCCATGGTGGCCTGGCCCACGATCGGGGCCTACCGATCAGCGGGCGGGCCAGTGCCGTGGGGGCACTCTTTTTCTTCCGCCGCCGCCACGGCCTCCACTGGCGCATGCGCGGACTCACGCCGACCGGCGAAGGCCTTTCGGCTAGCCCCAACGCCGATCAGAGTAGCACCAAAGGCCGTTGGTGCCAGTTTTTCCGGCATTCGGCGGAGCGGGAGCCACTCTGGCGCGGGCCTAGCTCCTAAATGTGCGGAGAATTCTGCACCTTTGGGGAGGTCCGACGCCGGAGTGGTTGGTGCCACTCCGCTACGCCGGGTCCCCCAGCCCCGCCGGGTAGGGGAGAATTTCGCCCCAGATAGAGAATCTGGTGAACTGGTGCGATGACAATAATCTCCCCCTCAATGTCAACAAAACAAAGAAGATTATCATCGACTTCAGCAAACGTAGTGGAGAACATGCCCCTGTCTACAACAATGGGAATGAAGTAGAAAGGGTCGTGAGCTTCAAGTTTTTAGGTGTACAGATCACCAACAGTCTGTCTTGGTCCCCCCATGCCGGCACTATAGTTAAGAAAGCCCACCAACGACTCTACTTTCTCAGAAGACTAAGGAAATTTGGCATGTCAGCTATGACCCTCACCAACTTCTACAGTTGCACCAGAGAAAGCATTCTTTCTGGCTGTATCACAGCTTGGTATGGCGCCTGCTCTGCCCAAGACCGCAGGAAACTACAAAAGGTCGTGAATGTAGCCCAGTCCTTGACGCAAACCAGCCTCCCATCCATGGACTCTGTCTATAATTCCCGCTGCCTCAGAAAGGCAGCCAGCATAATTAAGGACCCCATGCACCCCGGACATACTCACTTCCACCTTCTTCCGTCAGGAAACAGATACCAAAGTTTGAGGTCACGTACCAACCGACTCAAGAACAGCTTCTTCCCTACTGCCATCAGACTTTTGAATGGACCTACCTCATATTAAGTTGATCTTTTCTCTACACCTTGC
This sequence comes from Scyliorhinus canicula, assembly GCF_902713615.1. NCBI lineage: Eukaryota > Metazoa > Chordata > Chondrichthyes > Carcharhiniformes > Scyliorhinidae > Scyliorhinus > Scyliorhinus canicula. The sequence continues at coordinate 195,285,147 of NC_052147.1, read as the reverse complement.
TATAACTGTAACATTATATTCTGCAGTCTCTCCTTCCTTCCCTATGTACGGTATGCATTGTACAGCATGCAAGAAACAATACTTTTCACTATACACTAATACTTTTTTTTTTGTTTTTTTAATAAATTTAGATTATCCAATTATTTTTTCCAATTAAGGGGCAATTTAGCATGGCCAATCCACCTACTCTGCACATTTTTGGGTTGTGAGGGCGAAACCCACGCAGACACGGGGAGAATGTGCAAACTCCACACGGACAGTGACCCAGAGCCGGGATCGAACTTGGGACCTCAGCGCCGTGAGGCAGCTGTGCTAACCACTAGGCCACCGCGCTGCCCCTCTGTACACTAATACATGTGACAATAATAAATCAAATTAAAACAAACACCCATATTGTCACATCCTCAATTGAGACAACACTGTTTGCTATGTAAAGTATTGTATTGGTGGAGGCTCCTTTTCCAAAAGGATGTTTTCTTCCAAAGCAGCGAAGACACATTAATCTCCTGATTTACGTGGTATTCCATGAAAGAAGGCATGCCAAGAAGCCAAGGACTGGATTCTCCAATTCTGAGACTAAGTGCTGACGCCGGTGCGGGAACGTTGGCCTTTTATGACTGAAAAGTCGATGCAAAACGGCCACCGATGCCCCATCTGGTGGGGGACTAGCAGGCACGCAGCGTGGAGCACCCAGCTCTAGCTGTTAATACGGCCAGAGAATTGCCGGCTCCGTGGCCGCACTTGTGCACAGTGGCGGCCTGCAGCGGCCGCGCCGTGGAACATGGCACCGGCTGCATGCAGACCCGGCCTGCCAAATAGTGCTCCCCTGTAGCCAGGCTCGCCACCCCTGGACTACCTCCCCACCAGTGCTCCCAGCCCATGCCAAAGGCACCCCTGCCCGTGGATTGGCTCTCCCCCGACTGTGGCGGTGCTGGACTCAGTCCACAGCCACCACGCCAAGCTCTCGACAAAACGTAGCATGAGAAACCCAAGCCGTGGGGAACCCAGCCCATCGGGGTCGGAGCATCGGGACGTTACCTGAGACCGTCCATGCGGCGTGCTCCTAGAATACGCCTTTTTGGAGGGGCTGAGCATCGCAAAAGCGGTACCGTCCCCTGATTTCGGCGCCAACGTGGATTCTCCACCCGATCGCTTAACACGATTTTGGCCTCGGAGACTGGGGAATCTGTCCCAAGTTTGCCCATTTGACCTTATATATGTTCAAAATTATGTGCTGTTTTAGTAAGGTAAATTGAAAATAACTAGTTTCACTGGTCAGTGAGTCAGTAACTATAGATTACTAATTTAACATCAGCACCGCAGGAATGAAGACAGTGGTCAGGGTGATAAATTTATACGAGTGTGTTGGAGTTATTAGGAGGATATCATACTGAAAGTATTAATGGGAGAAGAAACCATTAATGAAGGAAGTCGATTAAGATTTTAAAAGGAAAACTTTTAGAGTAGATTACTGTAAGCATCAAGGCTGCACGGTGACACAGTGGTTAGCACTGCTGCATCTCAGTTCCAAGGACCCGGGTTCAGTTCCGGCCATGGGTGACTGTGTGGAATTTCTACTTTCTCCCCGTGTCAGCGTGGGTTTCCTCGGGGTGCTGCGGTTTCCTCTCACTGTTCAAAGATGTGCAGGTCAGGTGGATTGGCCATGCTAAATTGCCCTTTAGTGTCCAAAAATGATTGTTAGTGTTACTGGATTACTGGGATAGGGTGGAGGCATGGGCTTAAGTAGGATGCTTTTTCCAAGAGCCGGTGCAGACTCGATGGGCCGAATGGACTCCTTCTGCACTGTAAATTCTATGATTCACCAAAAGTAAACATATGTTGAAATTACACAACAGTGTAGAATCGAAATCTCCTGCAACTGGATGTTATGAAATATGAAAAACCTCCAACGCCCATGGACACCAGCACTGCAAATACAATGGCAAACGTCAACATGAAAAACACACAGAAGTAATCTATATTTTAAATTCAAAAATTCCAACATCAACTGATGCAAAGGAAGGACGTTTGGACAGTGACATAAGAAAGCTCCCACCAGATACCCAACTGAGAAGCTGAGGGGGCCATTATTACAAATGGCCCTAGACAAAAGCTATCACAAAAACAGCATTTACAACTGTCAAGAAGGAGAGAAAATTTTGCATGACTATCAGTTTGGGAGCCCGAGATATCTCTCTTTAATGGAGCCCATTGTTTCAGTTATGGAAATAATATCAGTCCTGTATCAGTCTGTCTGAACCAAGGGATGTAACAGATGACAGAGATTAAAAAGGTGCTAAGCACTGATCATCTAGCAGGATGACTTTATGTTCACCATTCAGCAGGTGGTCTTCTTAAATATATGTATGATATTTTGATAAGGATAATCATAAAAAGGCCAAGGTCAAAGGGTCTGGCACTGCAGTCAAGGAGGAGGGTCTGGAAATGTCAACCAGGCTCGCGGGCCTACAATTGGAAGGACTAACCATGTGGGGAGCTGTAAGTTGTCAGTCAAATCCAAAGGGTATTGGGACTGAAATGTTTAAAGTAAATTAAGGCTAACAACCAAATCTGGGAGGCTGGGGGATTTGGGTTTGAATTGAAAAAGGTTTGGACAGAAATATAGGGTTTTGCCTGTGGTTTTTCAGTAGAGGCCTTTCATAAGTCATGTTGATATTTATGTGTTTAAGTGGAAGCCAAAGTTAAATCGTGGTGGAATTTAAATTGGACTAACCAATTAAGTGTTGTGTAGTGTCATGTACACTAGTTTTAGAATCTTTGCATTGGGCGTTAGAAGCATTTAAAATAAATATCAAGATTCTGGTTGAACCAAACTTTGTATTGTGTAGTTTTGTCCTTCACAAAATACTGAAGTCAGGAACTATCAGGAAGGAGAAATGGGAGTACAAACCTCTTACAACAGTGACACATTTGCTTTTTGAAATATTTTTATTCAGTTTTTAACATTTTTACAGAAAACAAAACAATACAAAACATTAAGAACAACAGAAACCTCCCTCCCCACTACACCAACCAATAACCCAATAACTCAAAGAAACCACCCTCTCCCCAATCCTACACCCCCCCAAAACATCCCCTCCCCTCAGCAGCTGACGGTAACCAACTCTTTAAAGTATAGAATAAACAGACCCAATCTCTTGTGGACCCCCTCCATCGCCCCCTTAAAGCAAACTGAACCTTCTACAAATATAGGAACTCTATCAAGTCCACAAGCCACACTGAGGCACAAGGTGGAAAAGCTGACCTCCACCCCAACAGGAGCCGCCTGTGAGCAATCAGCGAGATGAAGACTAAAACATCTGCCCCCGCTCCTGTCTGCATCTCCGGCACGTCCGACCCACCAAATATGGCTTCCAGGGAACTGGGCTCCAAATCCACATGCAGGATCGTTGACATGGTGTTGAAAAACGACCTCCAAACTTCGGGAAGAACCATAACATATGTACATGATTGGCCGGACCCTCCCACACCGTTCACATGTGTCCTCCAACCCCTCAAACAACCGGCTCATCCTCGTCAGGTGCACTCTGTGCACTACCTTTAACGGGATTAACCCCAGCCTCGCACGAGGTTGAATCATTCACCCTCCGCAACACCTCACACCACAACTCCTCCTCCAGCACCAGCCCCAGCTCCTCCTCCCACTTGGCCTTAACCCCCTCCAGTGATGCCATATCCTCCTCCAAAATCTTCTCATAAATCCCCTCCAATACCATCACTGAAAACACCCCCTCCAACATCGAGGAGGGCGAGGGTCACCGGAAGCTGGGAAACCAGTTTTTTTTTGCAAAACCCCGCACCTTCCAAAAATAAGTCCTTAATTTCCATCACCACTCAACAAATATGCCTTGACCCTACCCACCAGTTCAAGTTACGGAGCCGGGTCCAATCTCGAGCCATCTGCACCCCCAAGTACCAGAAGTGAGTAGTCGCCACACAAAACGGTAATTCCCCCATGTCAGTTCTCACCCCCGGAGAAGGCACCAAAAAGCACTCCCTCTTTTCCAAATTCAGTTTATATCCCAAAAACCCCCAAACCTCTTCCATTATATCCCCCACCATGGGACCCAGGTTAGAAATATAGAATGAAAGGTCTTCGGCATACAGGGACACCTTATGCTCCATCCCCTTCACCCCCCCCCCCCGCCCACTATCCCCTCTACTTATTCTAACACCTCAGTGCAATGGCCAATGCAAAGGCCTCGTTCCCCAATGCAGCCGAAAATATCCCGAGTTCTCATTTGTACAAACATTCCCCTTCAATTCCTGATATAACAATATGGCCCACACCACAAACCTAGGCCCAATCCCCGCTGGGTCACTGTCTGTGCGGAGTCTGCACGTTATCCCCGTGTCTGCGTGGGTTTCCTCCGGGTGCTCCGGTTTTCTCCCACAGTCCAAAGAAGTGAGGGTTAGGTGGATTGGCCATGATAAATTGCCCTTCGTGACCAAAAAAGAATAGGAGGGGTTCTTGGGTTAATGGGATAAGGTGGAAGTGAGGGCTTAAGTGGGTTGGTGCAGACACGATGGGCCGAATGGCCTCTTTCTCCACTGTATGTTCTATGTTCTTTGTTCTGTAGCCATCTGAGATGGCCACCTGCAAAGGACCATGGGAATTATGGCCAACCCAGGCTCAGACAGATGCAGAGCTTCTGTGTATTTCAAACGCACGTAGCTAGACCTGATCGAAACCCCTGCTCGTTTGCATTCTAATGGCCCATTTCCCCAGAACAATAGGACTGCATTCAAGAAACCGATACAGCCACAGATTGATCGGCGCCACTCCCTTTACTCAGACAGCTCAACTGCCAAGGTCAATGACCGCTAAGGACCTGCCCAGCTACCAAGGAACCGGCCCCTTTATTAGCTGAAATCGAAGGCAGTGATCGAAGCCTTGTCGAACTATTGGGTCCAAGATCAAGGACCATCCCAAAGAGCACGACATCCCAGAGGGATAAAAGGGGACACAGTCATGTGTTCTGCCTCTTTTGGACCCAGCCTGTGCCAGCCTCTTTTCAATCCGGCCTGTGCCCAACTGCAGCATAACGACCAGACAGCCAAGTTCAAGACCAACGATCGCTACCTGACGGATAAGCCCAGCAGAGACAGAGGCACTTCTTCAAACCAGCCACGTGAGATCAAGATAAAAGCCTTCTCCATTTGTACAGTGCCGGTCACCTGAAGTTAAGTAGAGGTTATTGTAGTTTATAGTTGCAGTTTAACTTGTAGTATATTGTGCTTGCATGTCGAAGTAACCCTTGTGTGTAAATAAACCATCTTTTAACTTGAACTGACTAACTGGTTGTGTGGTCATTTGACCGATATACGGGAAAGCCTTGTGTTTCAGTGAGCGAAACATAAACACCCACAGTATTGGTGACGCTGTTGCGACATAACATCATATCATAAAAAGAGCCTCAGTATCATATTGGCGACTCTAGAGTGCGCCATTATTGGTGACGCTTGTGGGATATGTTGCTAAATGTTGCTAAGTGTGCTTTAGACTTAATTTGCTCTGTTTAATCACCTTGCTCTAGGGTCGCCAGGTATCTTTATGATACCACCACGAGGTTCAAGTTCAAGAGCTGATCAATAACTCAATACACCAGTTAGTAAGGTTCAAATCAAAACACATTTATTATATACACAGTCAATCGCTACTCATGCATAAAATACTATTCACTAGGCTATCACTAACACTAACAGGCCAATACTTAAATTTGGAAAAGGGACCCACTAGGTCAGGGGAACAATTGGCCTCTCGTTCGATCCTGAGTCTGCAGGCTTCCAGCTGATATGGACTAATGGTTAGGAGCGCCTATCTCGTAGCGTGCGTTGACTGGACACTTACTTGTTGGTGCAGGTGCTAGGCAAGTCTCTCCGAGTTGAGAGTCGGGGTCAAGAGTTCTTTGAGAGCTGCCAAGAAGAACTAATTGAACTTGGGGACTCTACTTTATAGTCCCCAGGTGCTTCGCGCCCTTTTGGGCAGACCCCGTACCTGGTTCCAAGTGATTGGACTGAGTTCTGATCACTTGGATCGATTTCTCCAATACTGGAGCTGTTCCCTGATCACTGGCCGGTTCCTAAGTGTCCGTTGGCCTTCCTTTGTCTTGGCTCCCGCTGGCGCCGAGGAGTCTGGATTGGCCTCGATTATCTTAACTGTTTCAATTGTACCTGGGGATCGCTCATCAATATGTAGATGGTCGTCAGTTTCAGTTCTGTCTGGGTTCTGCAAGTTCCAATATACAGGAGATTTTGCACCTGCTTGTTTTTCTGTCCTTGGCTGAATTTCCCTGCATTCTTAGCGAATCTCCATTTTAAAGTCGGGAAGTGGCCAACCCAGGTGGCTACACTCCCTCCTTGTGATCCCTAACGCGAAGCGTGAAGGATCACATAACTACGTTGTCTTCATTCCCTGACCCAGCGAGCATCCTTCCTTGGCCTCTATACTGACCATAACTATGCAAGAAATTTGTAACTGACAATTCTAAGTGGCGCTATGACATAAAAGGAACATGCATTACAGAACAAGAACTGGAATCTCTAACTATCCTCAATAAACTACTCTCACTTAAATCATCCAACATTCTAACTTCCTAACAGTACAAAAATAATAGCAGCATTCACATTTTTCTGCGGCTTGGCAGTCAAGCACAGAGTTGTACAATCTTACAGTCGCAAACGAAACACATTTCTTTATTTACAAATGATGCACAAACAAAGCAAAAGTTCTTTATTACATCTCAAGGGGTTTGGGGGCCTGGTGGAAACCGAAAATAGGGGATCTCATCCTGTATACCGGGGTGCGAGAGCGGTAGGCTCTCCTTCACCATTTCCTCATGCGGATCGTCTGCACGATGCTGCAGAGTATCGTCAATGCTAAAAGGGATTCAACTACATATGAAAGGGAGTACCACGTTACAAACCTATCACACCATGATGGTGTGTTGTTACTTGTCACTCGGCTCTGGGTGCTATGGGGGAGTGAATAATTTACGGCCGGTGGAGTGGGGGTGAGGGGGTTCGCATTTGCACGCGACCACATATAAATCATAATAACGAAAAACATTGCGGATGTCTTCATTGTTGTCTTCTCTCTTCTCTTCTCTTCCTCTGTTCTCATCCTGTAGCTTCTGGAATTCTGTGGATCAAGCATAGTGTCTGTTACTGCCTTGTTTAATATCTTGTACATTAGCATGTCTGTCCTTTAGTGCCAATTTCCACACCATCTGTGACTCCCTCATTTCGGTTTTGTTAAAAAAACGAATTTCAGGACCAGACATACTCAAAAATACTGAACTAGTGCGGGCCGTCTCGCAGGCTGTGCAATTTATCATCCAAATGTTTGAGGATGTAAATAGCAGGAAGAGTGGCAACCGAAGGGTCATCTTACAGTGAAACAAACTTTTCGAACTAAAAGAGCCAAAATGAGGTGCGTATGGGCCACGACGGGTAAGAGTTGGATGGAATCCCCGGGTAGGGCGGGCTGTGCTCTACCCGAGCTTGGCTGACCAGAGGGGGGGTCCTCAGACAGGGCGGGTACCACTGCCGTTTCTCCACTGCCTGAGTAACTGACAAGAACGGGCAAGAATGTAGTCATCGTGGGGGTTGCTGTAAAGGTGCTACCATCAAAACAGAAGAGCAGTTATGAACTGGGGTCTGGCAAGCTCTCAGTGGTTTCTGATGATAAGTGTATCCTCAAATCAGAAGAGCAGTTACAAATAGGGATCTGGCAAGCTCTCAGCGGTTGCAGCTGATAAGCATGCCGGCAAGTTCCCGTAGGTATCTGTGGACAAATGGGGCGTGTGGCCGTAGGAGCTGATGAAACTGAAACAAAGAACACATACAAACACAAAACAAACAAACATGCAACGAATATCATGCAGGTTGCATCAGAAAGGACACCGTTTCTCTCTCAAGCGGTTCCTTTTTAAAACATCATCTGGACACCTCAGTTATCTGTTGCGAACAGGGTCGCAAAGGAATTCTCGTTTTGGGAGTCAGACTCAATGTCATCCTCTTCTCCCGGATGCCATACTCTCGTATGGATAAGGGTTGCTAAAGCTGCATGGTGTGACTTAGGGTCCATCTCGTCATTCCGGACGAGCCTGTACGAAGTGTCACGGTGCCAAAAAGTAGTGTCTAGTTCTGTGGGAACGGAGTCAGGGTCGTCATCGTAGGGCAGTGGTCTTTGGTGAGTGCTGTTATGATCAGGAAGGGATCACTCGAATCGTGTTCAAATCGTCTGGTGTGGGGCCTGTTGGATAGTAGGGAGGTGTGCTGTGGCTGAAGTCTGTGTCACAGTTGCTGTCTCTGCTGCTGCTGCTTGTGGGCGTTCCGGGATGGAGTCTGGAGTTGGGAGGGCAGAGTCGAGGTCGAGTCCGTGGGTGAGTCGGTCGTGCTGGGGGAGGCTAGGGATACATTGGATGTGGGCGGGGCGTGGTCTGCTGCGTCGAGCATGACGTGGTGTGCGTGGTTAGACTGCGAGCCATATGCCTTGAGCTGGTTTATATGAAACCACGCAGTCTTCCCGTTGGGGTAATTAATCTTATAAACTGAGGGGCTTACTTTGTCTGCAATCGAGTACGGACCCGAATACCTGGGTGACAGGAATGTGCTGGGGTTGTAAATAGAGAGCATGACCTGCTGTCCTACCTCAAACTCAGTCGCATGCACTGCCTTGTCGAAACAGGCTTTGCTCTGTTCCTTCCTGGTGCCTAGTTTTACTGTGGCTGCTAGCTGAGCCGTTTTTACATTCTCTACTAACTGTTTCACTGCAGTTTCGTGGGTGAGGGCCGTCACTTCAGGGCTGGTCAAGTGAAGTCCTAATAAAAATTCTGTGCCTTTCATGGGACGTCCGGTCATGAGAGTGTGCGGGGTGAATCCTGTGGAAGTTGAAACAGTATTACGCAAAAACATTAATGCAAAAGGGAGGACTAAATCTCAAGTGGTGTTGTTTTGTTGGACCATTTTCCTGAGAGTTGCTTTTAGGGTCCGATTCATTCGTTCCACGATACCACTTGACTGGGGGTGGTATGCGATGTGGAATTTTTGGGTGATGCCAAATATCATGAGGACGTTCTTCATGACACGTCCCGTAAAATGGGAACCGTGGTCGGATTCAATGCTGCGGGGGAGTCCCCATCTCGTAAAGCTGTGGTGGGTTAAAATCTTAGCCGTGGTCTTTGCTGTATTTGTCCTAGATGGGAATGCTTCTACCCATTTCGTAAACGTGTCTATGACAACTAACACATATTTGTAACCATTCCTGCAAGGGGGCAATGGTCCTATAAAATCAATCTGGAGGTTAGTCCAGAGGCCATTAACATAGAACATAGAACAGTACAGGACAGAACAGGCCCTTCGGCCCTCGATGTTGTGCCGAGCCATGATCACCTTACTCAAACCCACGTATCCACCCCATACCCGTAACCCAACAACTCCCCCCCCCTTAACCTTACTTTTTAGGACACTACGGGCAATTTAGCATAGCCAATCCACCTCACCCGCACATCTTTGGACTGTGGGAGGAAACCGGAGCACCCGGAGGAAACCCACGCACACACGGGGAGGACGTGCAGACTCCGCACAGACAGAGACCAAGCCGGGAATCGAACCTGGGACCCTGGAGCTGTGAAGCATTTATGCTAACCACCATGCTACCCTGCTGCCCCTCTCAGACCTCCTAAAGAAAGGAGCCCCTTGGGAATGGCTTCCACAGCATACGGATGCTGTGGATGCTTTGAAAAGAGTCCTCATCGCAGCCCCCACACTATAGGTTCCAGACCCGCTTTCCCCCTACGCTATGGCGTAGCTACCACAGATCGCACCCTATCGGCCGTGTTCCTCCAGGAACGGCACGAACAGTTAAGACTGGTGGCTTATGCCTCCAGAGTTTTAGATCCTGTGGCGCAGGGATTTTCGGCCTGTGAAATCACCTGCTCGCAGTTAACGGGCCACACCCGCCCCGGGCAGCACGGTAGCATAGTGGTTAGCATAAATGCTTCACAGCTCCAGGGTCCCAGGTTCGATTCCCGGCTTGGTCTCTGTCTGTGCGGAGTCTGCACGTCCTCCCCGTGTGTGCATGGGTTTCCTCCGGGTGCTCCGGTTTCCTCCCACAGTCCAAAGATGTGCGGGTGAGGTGGATTGGCTATGCTAAATTGCCCGTAGTGTCCTAAAAAGTAAGGTTAAGGGGGGGGGAGTTGTTGGGTTACGGGTATGGGGTGGATACGTGGGTTTGAGTAAGGTGATCATGGCTCGGCACAACATCGAGGGCCGAAGGGCCTGTTCTGTGCTGTACTGTTCTATGTTCTAGGGATGCTGCTTTGGTGGCAAAACCGTCTATGTGGGTTCGGCAGTAGCCAACCAGTCCTAAAAACGACCGGAGGGCTGAAACATTCTGGGGAAGGGGCAATTTGACAATCGAGTCAATCCATTTGTGCTCGATCTCGCGTTTACCGTGCGTGATAATCGTTCCCAAATATATCACTTTGTTTTCCAAAATTTGGGCCTTCTTGGGTTTCACTTTGCATCCAATTTGCTGTAGGAGTTCCAGGAGTTCGGACAGAAGCGCAATGTGCTCTGCCTTGGTGTCTGTCTGCAGTAATAGGTCGTCCACATACTGGACCAGACATTCGGGGCAAGAAAACTTTGATAAACCATTTGCCAGCTGTCGGTGGAAAATGGAGGGGGAATTGTGGAATCCTTGTGGGAGGCATGTCCTTGTATACTGCTGATCTTTAAAAGTGAAGGCAAATTTGTACTGGCACGCCTTTGCCAATGGAATGGACCAGAATCCATTACTGATGTCCAAAACCGTAAAATATTGTGAGTTGAGTCCCTGTTTGAGCATGGTCTCGGGACTTGTGGCTACCGTGGGGGCTGCTGCGGGGGTGATTTTGTTAAGTTCCCGGTAATCGATGGTCAGTCGCCATGATCCGTCGGGTTTTCTCACTGGCCAAATCGGGGCATTATTAGTAGAGGCTACTGATCTAAGTACGCCCTGCTCTAATAAACTGTCAATTATTTTTGAGATTTCTCCCTCTGCCTCTTGGGGAAATCCATATTGCTTTTGGGGACTAGGGTCAGGTCCTGTAATTTGAACCGAACCATCATCCTGCCCCAGTCATGTTTATGACTTGCAAAAAAAAAAAAAATGTTTATGACTTGCAAATGCTGTCCTGTTTTCCTGCAGAACTGCCCTAACCTGTTTGTCTGCGCTAATCGTGGTCGGGTCAACCAAAAATCGACAACTGCGCTAATCTTGTTAGCATACTCACCTACTGTGAGTGTTGCAGGGGCTCTTGCTGACTTTGCCATTTTCCAGACACATTGATTTACTGGGTCAAATGACAGGTTGTGCGAGTTCATAAAATCGATGCCCAAAATATGTTCTGCTGTGTGGGGCAGATCGATGAAAACTATGGGGTGTTTTGTTGTAATGATGCCAATTTGAATGGATACAGGGGCTGTGATGTGCCCCTGCTGTGAGTGGCCTGTGAAGCCGCTGAGGGTGATTGTGGCTGTAGTGGGCCACGTGTCCCTTTGGAACATGTTGGAGGAATTAATTGTGGTGCGGGACCCTCCTGTATCCCAGAGAAATTCAATGGGCTGTCCCCGTATTTTCGCTGCAACGACCGGTCGGCCGGACCTATCCCAAAGGGTGTCGCAGACCCAAGTTAGGGAGCCCGAACACCGTCAGTCTGTTCCGTTCATGTCTGTCTGGTCTGAACGGGTGCTAACACTGTGAATAGGCTTTGCCCTATTCCTATTTAGAGTGCCTGTCTGTTGGGCTCTCTGTGCTTTCTGTGGGGCATGGCACTCTCGTGCAAAGTGACCTAATTGTCCACAGTTGTAACACTCCTGTGGTTTCTGTGTGAGGCTGTTCCTGCCTTCATTCACCCATGCAGGGTTCTGGTGCGCTCTAACTGCTTGGATATCTGCCTTTGCCTGTGCTTCCTCGGGTTTTCTAAACGCGGGTTTATTGTGAACAGATTGCTCCCAAGTGCGGGACAACATTTAAAAAACCCATTTCTCGTTGTGTGCTTCTTCTGAGGGGTCATAGTTAGTACAAGCTCTTTGTCCTGCCTCTGTGGCATGGGAGATAAGGGTGCGGGTCCATTTGGCCGTGTCACCGGGGGTCAAATGGGCACAGTTTAAGTTTCCGAATACTGCTGTAAAATGGATCCACAGGCGTCCAGCAAACGCTGTGGGGTGTTCAGTTTTCTTCTGTCTGCACTTATTCAGGCCTTCTACTGGGTCACCTCTATTGTAACCGATCGCGTCTAGGATCGCCGTGTGCATCTCTGCAAGGGTGCCTCCTCTTACATTCTGTGGGTCGGGAAGGGCTGCTACAACAGAAGGGTCTAAACTTAAAACTGTGAGCTTCTCACGCTCATCCAGGCTGTACATGGTCGCCTGCTGTTTCACTTTAGCAAAGAATTGGTGGGGGTCTGAGGTGGGGAGGAACGGTGTGATCTTGTTGCACGCGTCCCGTAATTGGGTCACGGTTAAGGGGGTCGTGTACAGGAATTGCGCTTCTCCGTCTGATGTGGCTGTGCGGTGGGTGGTGACTGGATCCATGGGTGCCTGATCTATCTGTTCTATAGGGGGTTGTGGTGCTTTTCTCTTGCGCACATGTGCCCTGCACATATCTATGCACGGTTTTGTTTAGTTCTTGCCAATCAGGGCTGTCTTCTTCATCTAACTGGGATCCAAAGGTGCTTTGAAACCCATTTTGTACTGAAAGCAAAGACTGCAGTTCTGCAATCTGCTTCCGGCATTTCGAATGATCTCATGAGCTTTCTCTCTGCTCCGTGGTGGCAGCATGGAGTGCTCTTAACGCTGCTTTTAGATCGCTGCACTGCTTTTGCAATGCCTCTACCTGTTTCTCTGTCTCTTCTCTTGCCAGGACTGCACGTTGGGTGTCCTGATAGGCCTTATCGTATTGGGTTTGGAAGCTGCTCAGATGCGCCAGACAAGACTGGTGTGCCCTCTTGGCATCATCCACCTCTCTGTCCTTTGCTGCTAACTTCCTTCTCAACTCTATATTCTCTCTCTCGATCTCACTAACGTCAACCTTGCTCATTCGATTCCTCTCTTCTAACTCTTTGCGGAGCGTCCGAATCACCTCTTCTGTGCCTCGCAATTGTGCCAGACAGGACACGATTGCCATCGGCTTACGAGCTTTCCCTAAGCTCTTCTTATGTATTTCGCTCAGTTTCTCCCACCAAGTATGTCCTATACTCCCGGGACCTGTTTCCTCATTTAAACAAAAATCACTCTAAAGGGGCCATCCCTTCCCTTTGAGGTACCTTCTAATCTCAACTTCCCAAATGGGACACTGTCCTACTCTGCTGCTGGTCGCTGCGACCACAAATTCTTCAGGGTTCATGAGGCGTTCCATTGCCTTCATGGACATTCTTCCTATCTGTATGCTCTCTTTTAAAATCTGGAACAAGGCGTACTAAGTCGGTGCTGTAAACACGGGTATGGCTTTCGCTATTTTCCGTAATACAAACACCCGACAGTTTTTCGCAACAAAATCTATCAGTTGTACCTTATAACCCTGTTAGTTACGCATGCATAAACACACTTCCAAATTATGAAGATTGGTCAGAACTGCTTGAACACTTGTGGTTATTTCTGTTCCCAATTAGATTCTAATTTCAAATTTCTGGGTTCTCTCGGAGTGGTGGTGGGGGCACACTTCTAAGTCGAGTCCCACCAGAGTCGTCACTAAATGTTGCTAAGTATGCTTTACACTTAATTTGCTCTGTTTAATCACCTTGCTCTAGAGTCGCCAGGTATCATTATGATACCACCACGAGATTCAAGTTCAAGAGCTGATCAATAACTTAATACACCAGTTAGTAAGGTTCAAATCAAAACACATTTATTATATACACAGTCAATCGCTACTCATGCATAAAATACTATTCACTAGGCAATCACTAACACTAACAGGCCAATACTTAGCTTTGGAAAAGGGACCCACTAGGTCAGGGGAACAATTGGCCTCTCGTTCGATCCTGAGTCTGCAGGCTTCCAGCTGGTATGGACTAATGGTTAGGTGCGCCTATCTCGTAGCGTGCGTTGACTGGATACTTACTTGTTGGTGCAGGTACTAGGCAAGTCTCTCCGAGTTGAGAGTCGCGGTCAAGAGTTCTTTGAGAGCTGCCAAGAAGAACGAATTGAACTTGGGGGTCTCTACTTTATAGTCCCCAGGTGCTTTGCGCCCTTTTGGGCGGACCCCCTACCTGGTTCCAAGTGATTGGCCTGAGTTCTGATCACTTGGATCGATTTCTCCAATACTGGAGCTGTTCCCTAATCACTGGCCGGTTCCTAAGTGTCCGTTGGCCTTCCTTTGTCTTGGCTCCCGCTGGCGCCGAGGAGTCTGGCTTGGCCTCGATTATCTTAACTGTTTCAATTGTACCTGGGGATCGCTCATCAATATGTAGATGGTCGTCAGTTTCAGTTCTGTCTGGGTTCTGCAAGTTCTAATATACAGGAGATTTTGCACCTGCTTGTTTTTCTGTCCGTGGCTGAATTTCCCGGCATTCTTAGCGAATCTCCAATTTAAAGTTGGGAAGTGGCCAACACAGGAGGCTACAGATAGTATTCCATTAAATTGGCAACAGTTCTAATCCCAGACCACTCCAACACTGCAAACAAATAACTGCTCTAGTCGATCAAATGCCATTTCCACATTCAGCGCCACCACCACATACGACTCCCCTCCCCCTTCTGATGGAGAGAGCACCACGTTTAACAACTACTATGCATGCGAGGACAACTGTCTACCCTTTACCCAGTCTGATCCTCCCGAATGACCCGTGGCAGGTGCGCTTTCAGCCTAAGTGCCAACACCTTGACAAGAATCTTGGCATCCACATTTAGCAGCGATATTGGCCGATATGACCCACACTCCACCGGATCCTTATCCTTTTTTAACAACGGTGAAATAGGTGCCTGTCCCATATTCTCCGGGAGTGTCTCCTCAAACATCACCACCAACAGCAGCGCCAACCTACCCAAAAATGTATTCTGAAATTCCAGTGGGAACCTATCTTGCCCAGGTACTTTACCCGTTTGCATCTTCCTTATCGCTGTCCGAACCTCCTCAATCCCCATTGGCTCCTCCAACCCTGCCCTCTCCTCCCTGTCCGGGTCCATTACCAACCACCTCGCCCCATCCCAGACCTGAATAATCTCTCATGCGGCTGCCTGCTGGTGGGGCTGTCCTGCCAGCAAGCGACTTGTCTTCTCTCCGTCTTCGTATACTACCCCCTTTGCCCACCTCAACTGACTACCGATTTCCCTTTCGACAAAAAGTCAAATCGCGCCTGCAATTCCTTTCTACTGACCAAAATCTCTAGAATTGTATCTTCCGCATACCTCCCATCAACATCCAAGATTTCAGCTCCAAGGTGCTGCTGCTGCCACTCCTTTCTTGCATCCCTATCTACGTGCATCTAATGTAAGATGATCTTGCCCCTTACCACCGCCTTCAGTGCCTCCCAAACCACTAACGGTGAGACCTCCCCATTCTTATTGAACCTCACATAATGATCAATCACTCTTCCCATCCTCACACAAAATCTTGGATCCGCAAGCTGCACCACGTCCAATCTCCACTCTGGCCTCTGTGCAGGCCCCATATCAAAGACCACATCCACCAAATGTGGAACATGATTCGAAATGACAATCACCAAGTATTCCGCTTTCCGCACCCCTGGCAGCAATGACCTCCCCATAATACAGAAGTCTTTAAAAAAAATAGATTTAGAGTACCCAATTCATTTTTTCCAATTCAGCGGCAATTTAGCATGGTCAATCCACCTACCCTGCACATTTTGGGTTGTGGGGGCGAAACCCACGCAAACACGGGGAGAATGTGCAAACTCCACATGGAGAGTGACCCAGAGCTGGGATCGTATCTAAGTCCTCGGCGCTGTGAGGCATCAGTGCTAACCACTGCGCTACCATGCTGCCCTGTAGAATAGAGAAGTCAATCCTTGAGTACAGATTATGCACTGGTGAAAAAAAATGAATACTTTCTGCCCCACTGTGTAATGTTTTTGTCTGATGGCCTGATTTAAACTACAAGAATACTTGTAACTAAAGCTATAAATGATTTATTAATATTAACTGTGGGTAAACTATATGCAAAACAATAAATGAGTAACAGTATGATCATACACAAGCAACCTCTCTCCCCAACTCCCTTCAGCCAGTCTGAGGGGTCACCTGACTCCAACTTTCACTTATCGACTAATGAGACTCCGGTGGTCAGTCGGAGAATTACAACACAACCATGATATCAGCACATCTCCTTTTCTTTGAAGGAATAAATTAATACGTTATTATCAGTATATATTCATCTGATATCATTAGTTAACCTGTGAGTCTAACAGTATTAATTTTTTTTAAAAATTGGTGTAACAAAAAGTATATCCACATATACACAAGAACAGCAAGTGTAGAATGTACAAATAGTCCAAAGCTACAAACTGAGTTGATCAGGTTTTCTTCTGACTCTGGTTCATAGAATTATAGAATTTACAGTGCAGAAGGAGGCCATTCAGCCCATCGAGTCTGCACTGGCCCTTGGAAAGAGCACTCTACTTAAGCCCACACTTCCACCCTATCCCCATAACCTACCTAATCATTTTGGACACTAAGGGCAATTTTTCATGGCCAATCCACCTAACCTGCACATCTTTGGACTGTGGGAGGAAACCGGAGCACCCAGACGGAGGAAACCCACGCAGACACAGGGAGAACATACAGGCTCCACACAGACAGTGACCCAAGCCGGGAATCGAACCTGGGACTCTGGAGCTGTGAAGCAACAGTGCTAACAATTGTGCTACCATGCCACCCATCTTCTGAAGGTTTGGCCTTGCTGCTCAGAACTTGTAGATTCAATGATCTCCGTGACATTCTCATGCTCAGGAACTGCTAAACTCACTGATGCTGCAGCTAACATTGATTCTGACATGGATCCGTCATCCATCATGTTGTGAAAGTCTTCTCTGGTTTTCAAGAGTGTGCAACGATTTCTTCTTAAAACCAACCCTTTCTCTGCCTGTACATTGTAGGAACGAGGTGCTACTTCCTCAAGTACAATGGATTTTCCCGACCAATTGCCTGAATCCTCTACTCTCACAATGTCATCACTACTCAGAGTTGTTAAAAGTTCGAAACTCTATCATATAACTGCTTTTGTTTTGCTTTAATGTTTTGCATTTCCTGCAGTACTGTTGCATTCTCCTCCTTCTTTGCCAACTATGGAAGTGTGGTATGCAACTTTTATTCATGAGTAACTCTGCTGGGAATCTACCATGTGACAATGGTGATGCTCTATAACTCATTAGTGCGAGATATGGATCAGATTGGCTGTCCATTGCTTTCTTCAACAATTGCTTAATAATATGTACACCTTTTTCAGCTTTTTCATTGACTTGAGGATACAACGCACTTGGCGTGCGTGATTGAAATCATCCATGACTGCAAAATGTTGCCACTCTTTACAGCTAAAACAAGGACCGTTGTCACTCATGACGACTTGCGAAATTCCGAGTCTGGCAAAAATTGACTTGGTATGCAATATTACACTGCTTGCCATTTTGCTTGACAGTAAAGCCATTTTGGGATAGTTTGAAAAATAGTCTATGATCACTAAATAATCTTTCCCTCATAGATGAAAGAGATCCATAGCCACTTTCTGCCATTGTGCAGTAGGAAAATCAGATATTTGCATAGATTCTCTTGTTTGCTTGGAACGATGCATCTGGCATGTGTCACAACAACTAAATATCCTGGTTTATACCTGGCCAGTAAATAGAGACATGAGCTCTCCATTTACATTTTTGAATCCCTAGATGTCCTTTGTGTATCCTCTTTAGTACATCCTTGCGAAGAGATTGAGGGATGACTATAATGTTCAAACAAAGCACTACTCCTTTAATGATACTAAGTTCAGATCTTATATTATAGAACTCCATACATTGATGTCTGGGCCAGTGTAGTTGATTTTCCTCATCACTTCTTGAAGAATTTGATCCTTCCTGGTCTCTTCTTGGATCTCAAGTAGTTTCGCATCTGATACTGGTAGTAGTGTGGAAATAAGATTGACATGCAGGTCTACATCTTCAGCAATTTCACTACTAATACTTTGTATCGGCACTCTTGATAATGCATCTGCTAAGAACAAATATTTGCCTGGCATGTAGATGAGATGGAAGTCATAGCATTGTAACTTCATCAACCTCTGAATGTGCGGAGTCATCTGGTTCAGATTTGTTTTGTTGATGTTAACCAAAGGACGATGATCTCTCCCAACTGTTAAAGTTTGAAGCTCTTACACGTAGTCATGGAATTTCTCCAAGCCTACAACTAAACCAAGGCATTCTTTTTTCATTTAAGCGTACCTCTGCTCTGTTGTCATCATGGATCGTGACGCATATGCGACTGGTTTCCAATCGTCATGCTGGAGTTGCAGACCTAGACCATCTTTGGATTTTTCTGTTGACACTTTAATCTGCTTTGATGGGTTAAAAATGTGAGAACTAGCATGGTGGTTAGTGAAGTCTTGAGCTTCGTCCACTCTGTTATATTACAGAATTGTGATATAAATATTACTCATTTGTCTTGCCGAGTTGTATTGAATTCTGATGATAAACAGTTGAAGTCTTCCAGTTGATGACAAATTATTTATTGAGTAATAAAATAATATACTCGTGCGTTTTTTCACTTTAATACTTTGACTAGTAAAACAAATAACTAAGATTAGATTAAACTAACAATTAAGATAATACACTACTCTCTGAGCTGGTCACGTCTTCACTCTAGCTGCCCTGCACACACACTAACCTACAGAAAGAGTGAGAAACTCCTTATATAGGAGGTGGTGGAAGCAGGGACGATAGTGATATTTAAGAGGCATCTTGACAAATACATGAATAGGATGGGAATAGAGGGATACAGACCCCGGAAGTGTAGAAGATTTTAGTTTAGACAGGCAGCATGGTCGGCGCAGACTTGGAGGGCCGAAGGGCCTGTTCCTGCGCTGTACTTTTCTTTGTTCTTTGTTCTTCTTTAGTTCTTGTTAGTGTTGCCATCTAGTGTTCATCTGTCTATACTGACTTCGCATTAGCTAAACATGTATTAACACATGCAGAGATCACTACACACTCTTGCTCATATTGCTCAATCCAAGTGAAATCCGTTGTCTTGTGCAGGAGGTCACGTAGATGTGTTGTTTTTGCTGATAGGTTTGGAATGAATTTCCCTATAAAATTGATCAAAACCATCACGCTTAAGATGGCTTTCTTGTTGTGTGATTTTGACATGTTGAGAATTGCTTTGATTTTGTCCTTGTCGGGTTCAATGCCATGCGTTGAGAGCTTGTCACCTAGGAATATAATTTTAGTTACTCCAAATTGGCACTTTTACTTGTTGAGCTTCAGCCCATTTCTCCTGATGCTCATTATATCTTGAAGCAATCTCGTATTGTGCTCTTTTATGGTTGAGCCCCAAACAATGATATCATCTACGTACACACATAAACCTTCGATGCCTTCGTTTATGTGCTCCGTGATGTGGTGAAAAATTTCTGATCCTAAAATGATGCCAAACAGCATTCTCAGAAAGCAGTATAGTCCAAATGCCGTATTAAAAATGCAGTATTTTGCACTTTGTTCCCGTAGCTTTAGTTGCCAGAAACCTTGAGGTGCGTCAAGTTTTGTAAAGAATTGTGCACCAGCGACTTCCGGTGGTGGCTTTGGTGTGAGTGGTCGCACATTTGGTGGCTCCCACCCGTATCGGTGATTTTGGACCTTTTCCCCGGCTAACGGGTGGATTTGTTGAGGAAAAAAGATGCAGGTGTGGTGGAAGGAGAGGGTGTCCCACTTGTGGATGGATTCGTGGACCAGGAGCAGTTTTTTAAAAAAGGAGCAGTTGGAGTGAGGAGGGGTACCTGTGACACAGAGGAAGATTGCGGCGGGGTAGGAATCAGCCCCAACGTCGCAGTGGCCAATGGAGCAGCTGGTGGACCTCTTGAATGAGAAGTTCACCCATCAGAGGAAGGAGACTTTGGAGGACCTGGCGAGGACAGTAGACCCGATTAAGGCGGGTTTTGACTGTCTGGAAATGAGGCTGGAGGCTCAGAGCCAGGCGATGCAGAAGGTGGAGGAAACAGTGGGGGAGCAGGAGGAGCAGCTCACCTCGATGGTGGCTGAGATGGGGGTGATGAGCGATATTCAGAGGCGGCTACAGGAGAAGGTGGAGGATTTGGAGAATGGGTCCCGGAGGCAGAATCTGAGGGTCTGCCAGAGGTAAGCGAGGGAGCAGATCTGCGCTCATACGTGGCTCGGATTTTCGAGAAGTTGCTGGGAGAGGGGGCCTTTGAATGACCTTTGGTGGGGGACTGGGCACACAGGGCACTGATGAGGAAGCCGCAGGGTTATGAGCCGCCGAGGACGACGTTGAATCGGTTGCATCGGTTTCTGGATAAGGAGCGGATTCTGAGGTGGGCCAGGCAGACGAGGCGATGTACCTGGAAGGCAGTGAGTTTTGAGTGTACCAAGACATGTGTGTGGAGTTGGCCAAGAGGAGAGTGGGGTTCAACAAGGTGAAGCCTGCCCTCTTTAAGAAGGGGGTGAAATTTGGAATGCTGTACCCAGTTAGCCTCTGGGTGACCGACAATGGCCAGGAACTTTATTTTGGGATGCTGGAGATGCGATGAAGTTTGTGAGGGACAATGAACTAGCAGGAGAAGGAGGACATTGAACTTTGGAGGAGGTGTTCTTTTTCGCTCCATATCAGATAGTGTCCCATGAGCCTCTTCACTAAATTGCCAAGTTGAGGTGAGTGTCTCTGGGATGGTGGAGAGTTTTGGATACAGCTGTGATGGGAAGTCAGTGTCATCCCTGGACCCGAGCTCAGGGATATCTCGGGATGCAGCCCGATGTCTCCCTTCCATGTTGGTGTTGTGCTGGTCTTCATCGCTGGTCAACACCTGGGGTTCTGGCTATGGCTGGGGTCAGCAGTGGGGACACCAGACGGAGCCACCCCATCACCAGCAGCTACTCCAAGACACAAGACAAAATGCATGATTGCATCGTGACCCGGGATGGAGGGTAAACTCAATATGAAGTCGGGACTTTGTCTCCACAAGGACTGTGTGGTGGTCACTTCTACCGATACTGTCATGGACAGATGCATCTGCAGCAGACAGGTAGATGAGGTCCAGTATGTTTTTCGCTCTTGTTGGTTCACTCATCACCTGGTGCAGTCGCACCAGGGGCTGG
This sequence comes from Scyliorhinus canicula, assembly GCF_902713615.1. Classification (NCBI taxonomy): domain Eukaryota; kingdom Metazoa; phylum Chordata; class Chondrichthyes; order Carcharhiniformes; family Scyliorhinidae; genus Scyliorhinus; species Scyliorhinus canicula. The sequence goes on along the minus strand of NC_052147.1, from coordinate 195,263,812 downwards.
TTTAGCACACTGGGCTAAATCGCTGGCTTTTAAACCAGACCAAGGCAGGCCAGCAGCATGGTTCAATTCCCGTACCAGCGTCCCCGAACAGGCACCGGAATGTCGCGACTAGGGGCTTTTCACAGTAACTTCATTGAACCTACTCGTGACAATAAGCAATTTTCATTTTCAATTTTTCATTTCAGTCTGGTAGCTATGTCCTTCAGGACCTGGCCAGCTGGGTCTGTGGTGGGACTACCAAACCACTCTTGGTGATGAACATTGAGGTCCTCGACCCAGAGCATATTCTGCGCCCTTTGCCACCCTCAGTGCTTCCTCCAAGTGGTGTTCAACATGGAGGGGCACTAATTCATCAGCTGATGGTGGCCGTGACAATCTATAGGAGGTTTCCTTGCCCATGTTTAACCTGAAGGCATGAGACTTCCTGGTATCTAGAGTCGATGTTGAGGACTCTCAGTGCAGCTCCCTCCTGACAGTATATAACTGTGCTTCCTGCCACCTATCAGGAATGGTGAGAGTGGTGTCTGAGACATTGTCTGTAAGGTATGGTTGTGTGAGTATGACTATGTCAGGCTGTTGCTTAACTAGTCTGTGAGACAGCCTCCCAATTGTTAGTGAGGAGGATTTTGCAGGGTCGACAGGCTGGGTTTGTCGATGTCGTTTCCGGTGCCTGGTTCGATGCCGGATGGGCTGTCTGGTTTCATTAATTTTTGTGTTTTTGTAGCAGTTAAATACAACTGAGTAGCTTTCTAGGCCATTTCAGAGGGCATTTAATAGTCAACCACATTGCTGTGGATCTGCAGTCACATGTAGGCCAGACCAGGTAAAGATGTTCTCTAAAGAAATTAGTGAATCAGATGGATTTTTATGACAATCGACAATGGTTTCATGGCCATCATTAGACTTTTAATTCCAGATATTTTATTGGGTTTAAATTCCATTACCTTCCTTGTTGGGTTTCGAACCTGGGTGCCCAGATCATTATCCTAGGTCTCTGGTTTACTAGTCCACCAACAAAACCACTATGCTACCGCCTCACCTTCTTTGGGATCAGTGGAATTGAAGCCTGTGTCAGTGTCTTTGGAAACTCCCCCCTCTCCACCACCTCACCAAACATCCCCATCAGGTGAGGGGTCAACTCTGTGGCGAACACCTAATAAAACTCCGTCGGAAAGCCATCTGGCTCCAGGGTCTTCCCTGACTGCATTCCCCTGATTCTAACCAACACCTCCCTGAGCCTCAATGACTCCGCCAATGCCTGTCTTTTCTTTTCCTCCAACACTGGGAACTCCAACTCACCTAATAATGCCCCTCGTCTTTGGCCGGCTCAGCCTTATAAAACTTCTCGTAACCTTGTTTATCCTCCCCGGCTCCTACACTACCTCTCCATTCTCCGCCCATACCCTTAAAAATTCCCGAGACGTCGCCTGCCCCTGCAGCTGGTGGGCCAACACCGCCCACCGCCCAGAATAGTGCTACACTCCTGTATACTTCACCCGATGCCTGTATCTATGTATTTACCTTGTGTATTTTCTGTTTGCCCTATTATGTATTTTCTTTTCATGTACGGAATGATCTGTTTGAGCTGTACGCAGAACAATATTTTTCATTGTACCTCGGTACATGGGAGAATAAACCAATCCAATCCAACATGCAGCTTGCATTCTCTCTGTACTCATACTGCACCCCCCTCTATCTCTGCAACTGCCCCACTGCTTTGCCCATCGTCAATTTATCAAACTGCCCCTGTAGCCTCTTCTTCTCGGCCAACAACTCCTTAGTTGGGGCCCCCGAGTATCTCCTATCCACCTCAACTATCTCGTCCAGCAGGCATCTGTGCTCCTCCTCCTATCCCTGTGAGCCTTGAATGAGATAATCTCCCATCGAGCACCGCCTTCGATGCCTCCTAGAATGTGGCCACCGACAACTCCCCGTTCTGATTAAGCACCAGATAACTCCCAATCGCCAGACTCACCTTTCCACAAAATACATTATCCACCAAGATACCCGAATCTAACCTCCACCTTGGCCTCTGCACCTGCACCAAGCTAAGCCTCACCTCCAGCCAATGTGGAGTGTGGTCCGAAATCACAATTTCCGCATACCACTCCACCACCACTCCCACCAGCACCTCCTGACTCGCCACAAAGAAATAGATTCTGGAAAAAAAGATCCGCTGGATTGTGGCTCGTACAGATCAATCCTGCTGAATACATGAAAATATCAGCAAAGGTGTTTGTAGGGAGGATGGAGGGGTGTGTGCCAAGGGTAGTTCCTGAGGATCAAATGGGTTTGTGAAGGGTAGGCAGCTCTCCAATAACATCAGGAGGCTGTTAAATGTAGTTACGATTCCTTCAGGAGGCAGGCACCAGAGGTTATTATTTCTATTGTTCTATTAATTCAATGACAATAAATATCAATCAATCAATCAATATGGATGCAGAGAAGGCCTTTGATTGGCTGGAGTGAAGATACCTGTTTGAAATTCTGGGAGGGTTTGGGTTTGGGCTGAAGTTTGTGGTGTGAGTGTGTGTTTTGTATGTGTCCGCGGTGGCAAGTGTATGTATAAATGAGATTAGTTCACCAGGCTTTGGGTTACACAGGGAACGAGGCAGGTGTGCCCACTGTCACCACTGTTATTCGCGATTGAACCTTTGGCGATGACCCTTTGGGGGTCTACTGAGTGGCGAGGGATTGGGAAGGGGGGGACAGGGAGCACAGGGTGTCGTTGTATGTTTTTTTTTGTGTCATACTGGCTGGAGAGTTTTGGCAGGATTATGAGACTGTTGGAGGGGTTTGGGGCGTCCTCCAGGTTTAAGTTGAATGTTGGGAAGAGTGAATTGCTTCTGGTGAATGTGGTGGAGCAGAGACCAAATTAGGGGCATTGCCGTTTAAGGTAGCTGGAGAGAGGTTAATATATTTGGAGATTCGTGTGACTGTGAGAATGAGCCACGGTGCACAGATGGAATTTGACAGCGTTAGTGGAAGAGGGTCAGGTTGGAAGAAGAGTTCTGCAGGGGTTCCAGTCTAAGGTAACACCTCCGCTGCTGTTGGCTCTGGGTAAGTATACGGGGAACCCGGTGGTGCAATTGACAGTCAGGGTGTGGAACCAGTTGAGGAGACATTTTAAGTTGGAAAGAATGTCAGTGTTGACGCCAGTGTGTGGGAACCACAGGTTCAAGCTGGGGGACATGGATGGGATGTATGGGAAGTGGAGGGAAGCGGGGCTGGAGCAGGTTAGGGACTTGTTCTCAGAAGAGAAGTTTGTGGGACTGGACGAGGTGCAGGAGAGGTTTGAGCTCCCGAGAGGCAGTGAGTTTAGGTGCAGGTGCAGGACTTTGTGCGAAAGGACTAGAGGACATTTCCCAAACTCCTGGAGTACACACTGTTGGAACAACTGTTGCTTCCGGGATGATTTGGAGGAGAGCGGAATTGGAGATATGTACGGGTGATTGGGGGAGTCGGGTGGGGCAGAAATGGTGAGGTTCAAGAGTAAATGGGAAGTGGGAAATAGTTTGGGGGCTGTGGTTTGAGGTGATGCAGTGGGTGAACTTAACCTCCTCCTGTGCGAGGATGAGCTTGATTCATTTTAAGGTGGTGCACAGGGTACACATGACTTGGACGAGGATGAGGGGGTTCTTCCAGGGGGTTGACCGATAGATGTGAGAAATATGTGCGGGGGCCGGAAAATCATGTGCCTATGTTTTGGGAGTGTGAGAAGCTGGGGAGATACTCGGAGGCAGTGTTTGGGATACTATCTAAGATAGTAGGGGTGGAGGTCATGCCAGACCCTATGATGGCGGTTTTTGGGATATCTAAGTGCCGGTGCTTCTGGAGGATAAGGGGGCTGATGTTGTGGTCTTTCCCTCTCTAATTACACAGCGAAGGATCCTGTTAAATTGGACATCAGACAGCTGCCGGGGGTAGCAGCTTGGCTGGGAGACATATACAACTTTCTCCGGTCGGAGAAGATTTTGTTCAAGTTGGGGGGGGGGGGGGGGGGGGGGGGGGTCGGGGGGTCAGAGGAGGGCTTCGAGCTGCAGTGGGGGCTGTTCATGACACCATTTGAGGAGTTAGATAGAGAATAGAGATAGAGAAATACAGCACAGAACAGGCCCTTCGGCCCACGATGTTGTGCCGAACTATTGTCCTAGGTTAATCACAGAATTGTGGACACTAAGGGCAATTTATCATGGCCAATCCACCCAACCTGCACATCTTTGGACTGTGGGAGGAAACCGGAGTACCCGGAGGAAACCCACGCACACACGGGGAGGACGTGCAGACTCCGCACAGACAGTGACCCAAGTCGAAATCGAACTTGGGACCCTGGAGCTGTGAAGCAATTGTGCTATCTACAATGCTACCGTGCTGCCCTTAAGAAGAAATTAATCTACACTCCATTATTCTACCCTAATCCATGTACCTATCCAATAGCCGCTTGAAGGTCCCTAACATTTCCAACTCAACTACTTCCACAGGCAGTGCATTCCATGCCCCCACTACTCTCTGGGTAAAGAACCTACCTCTGACATCCCCCCTATATCTTCCACCATTTACCTTAAATTTATGTCTCCTTGTAATGGTTTTTTCCACTTGGGGAAAAAGTCTCTGACTGTCTACTCTATCTATTCCACTGATCATCTTATAATCCTCTATCAAGTCGCCCCTCATCCTTCTCTGTTCTAATGAGAAAAGGCCTAGCACCCTCAACCTTTCCTCGTAAGACCTACTCTCCATTCCAGGCAACATCCTGGTAAATCTCCTTTGCACCTTTTCCAAAGCTTCCACATACTTCCTAAAATGAGGTGACCAGAACTGCACACAGTACTCCAAATGTGGCCTGACCAAGGTTTTGTACAGCTGCATCATCACCTCACAGCTCTTAAATTCAATCCCTCTGCTAATGAACGCTAGCACACCATAGGCCTTCTTCACAGCTCTATCCACTTGAGTGGCAACTTTCAAAGATCTATGAACATAGACTCCAAGATCTCTCTGCTCCTCTACATTGCCAAGAACCCAACCGTTAACCCTGTATTCCGCATTCATATTTGTCCTTCCAAAATGGACAACCTCACACTTGTCAGGGTTAAACTCCATCTGCCACTTCTCAGCCCAGCTCTGCATCCTATCTATGTCTCTTTGAAGCCGACAACAGCCCTCCTCACTATCCACAACTCCACCAATCTTCGTATCATCTGCAAATTTACTGACCCACACTTCAACTCCCTCATCCGAGGGAGTTGAAAATCACAAACAGCAGAGGACCCAGAACTGATCCCTGCGGTACGCCACTGGTAACTGGGCTCCAGGCTGAATATTTGCCATCCACCACCACTCTCTGTCTTCTATCGGTTAGCCAGTTTCTTATCCAACTGGCCAAATTTCCCACTCTTGTTTGTAAATACTGAAGATAAATACTTGTTCAAGACCTCTCCTATCTCTTCAGACTCAATACACAATCTCACGCTACTGTCCTTGATCGGACCTACCCTCGCTCTAGTCATTCTCATATTTCTCACACATGTGTAAAAGGCCTTGGGGTTTTCCTTGATCCTACCTGCCAAAGATTTTTCATGCCCTCTCTTAGCTCTCCTAATCCCTTTCTTCAGTTCCCTCCTGGCTGTCTTGTATCCCTCCAGCGCCCTGTCTGAACCTTGTTTCCTCAGCCTTACATAAGTCTCCTTCTTCTTCTTAACAAGACATTCAACCTCTCTTGTCAACCATGGTTTCCTCACTCGACCATCTCTTCCCTGCCTGACAGGGACATACATATCAAAAACACGCAGTACCTGTTCCTTGAACAAGTTTCACATTTCACTTGTGTCCTTCCCTGACAGCCTATGTTCCCAACTTATGCACTTCAATTCTTGTCTGACAGCATTGTATTTACCCTTCCCCCAATTGTAAACCTTGCCCTGTTGCACGCACCTATCCCTCTCCATTACTAAAGTGAAAGTCACAGAATTGTGGTCACTACCTCCAAAATACTCCCCCACTAACAAATCTATCACCTGCCCTGGTTCATTACCAAGTACCAAATCCAATATGGCCTCCCCTCTGGTCGGACAATCTACATACTGTGTTAGAAAAGCTTCCTGGACACACTGCACAAACACTACCCCATCAAAACTATTTGATCAAAAGAGTTTCCACTCAATGTTTGGGAAGTTGAAGTCACCCATGACTACTACCCTGTGACTTCTGCACCTTTCCAAAATCTGTTTCCCAATCTGTTCCTCCACATCTCTGCTGCTATTGGGGGGCCTATAGAAAACTCCCAACAAGGTGACTGCTCTTTTCCTATTTCTGACTTCAACCCATATTATCTCAGTAGGCAGATCCCCCTCGAACTGCCTTTCTGCAGCTGTTATACTATCTCTAATTAACAATGCCACCCCCCCACCTCTTTTACAATCCTCCCTAATCTTGTTGAAACATCTATAACCAGGGACCTCCAACAACCATTTCTGCCCCTCTTCTATCCAAGTTTCCGTGATGGCCACCACATCGTAGTCCCAAGTACCGATCCATGCCTTAAGTTCACCCACCTTATTCCTGATGCTTCTTGCATTGAAGTATACACACTTCAACCCATCTCCTTGCCTGCAAGTACTCTCCTTTGTCAGTGTTACCTTCCCCACTGTATCACTACATGCTTTGGCGTCCTGAATATCGGCTTCCTTAGTTGCTGGACTACAAATCCGGTTCCCATTCCTCTGCCAAATTAGTTTAAACCCTCCCGAAGACTACTAGAAAACCTCCCCCCCAGGATATTGGTGCCCCTCTGGTTCAGATGCAACCCGTCCTGCTTGTACAGATCCCACCTTCCCCAGAATGCGCTCCAATTATCCAAATACCTGAAGCCCTCCCTCCTACACCATTCTTGCAGCCACGTGTTCAACTGCACTCTCTCCCTATTCCTAGCCTCGCTATCACGTGGCACCGGCAACAAACCAGAGATGACAACTCTGTCTGTCCTGGCATTTAACTTCCAGCCTAACTCCCTAAACTTGTTTATTACCTCCACACCCCTTGCCCTACCTACGTCGTTGGTACCAATGTGCACCATGACTTCTGGCTGCTCACCCTCCCCCTTCAGGATCCTGAAGACACGATCCGAGACATCCCTGGCCCTGGCACCCGGGAGGCAACATACCTTCCGTGAGTCTCGCTCGCGACCACAGAATCTCCTATCTATTGCCCTAACCATTGAATCTCCTATTACTATTGCTTTTCTGTGCTCCCCCCTTCCCTTCTGAGCCCCAGAGCCAGACTCAGTGCCAGAGACCTGGCCGCTAGGGCCTTCCCCCGGTAGGTCATCCCCCTCAACAGCATCCAAAACGGTATACTTGTTTTGAAGGGGAACGGCCACGAGGGATCCCTGCACTGTCTGCCTGTTAGTTTTCCTTTCCCTGACTGTAACCCAGCTACTCTTGTTCAGTACCTTGGGTGTGGCTACCTCCTCCCTGTAACTCTTCTCGATAACCCCCTCTGCCTCCCGGATGATCCGAAGTTCATCCAGCTCCAGCTCCAGTTTCCTAAAATGGTCTCTGAGGAGCTGGAGTTGGGTGCACTTCCCACAGGTATAGTCAGCGGGGACACCAGTGGTATCCCTCACCACCCACATCCTACAGGAGGAGCATGAAACTTCCCTAGCCTCCATCTCCTCTTACTTTACAGAATTAGCTGCCCCGTAGACCAACTGGACCTCCGCCCTCCGACTCTGCTTCCAGTCAGCTGTACTCTAAACTCCTGGTTCCCTTCACGCTCTTTGATAAATATAGGAAATGAAATGTAAGGAGCACCTTACTCCCTCTTCACCTAACTCCCTCAGTCACCAAACTCTCAATGTAGCACTCAAATGCAACCAGTTCATCACTCCCTCAGTCACCAAACTCTCAATGTAGCACTCAAATGCAACCAGTTCATCACTCCCTCAGTCACCAAACTCTCAATGTAGCACTCAAATGCAACCAGTTCAGCACTCCAGTGCAAACAAAAAAGTTGTTCGTCATGGGTGGGGGAGGAGGAGGAGAGGAGGGTATTCTGCTGCTGTTACATGGGTTTGGAAAATATACCTTTATAAAAAATACAAGGAACACAAAGTTAATATGCAATTAGGAGAGAAAATGTTCTGTTGAATTTTACTGCAAGGTGATTTGAGTACAAGATCATATGGGATTTTGGGCGTCACATATCGAGGCATTGAGTACAAAAGCAGGAAAGTTTTGCTGGGCTCTGGTCGCACTTTATTGAGAATGTGACAATGCTACAGAGCATATGTAGGAGATTTACCAGAACGGTGCCAGGTATGACAGCTTTTAGTTGCAACGTTAGGTTGGAGAATCTTGTAAGAAAGGAGTGTGAAGGAACAGTTATTTATAGTATATTGGATTGCGACAGGTTTAGATAAAGTGCACAAAGAAAATGTTATTTTTCGTGGATGTCACAAGGACTAGAGTCACAAACTTAATAGTTTTCAACAAGAATGTTTTCACATGGCGCGTGGTCATGACTTGGAAATGACTACCTACAAAGGTAGCAGAGATGATCACTGATTTCAAGAGAAGTTGGTTGGCCACTTGAGGAAAATAAACTTGCAGGCTACAGAGAATGGGACTGACCAGATTTCTCTACAGAGATCCAGCATGAAGTTGATGGATCAAATGGCAGCTTTCTGCGCTGTAATGACTCTGACTTTTACTGGTCCTATTTTTACTTGGCCTTCAATGTCTGTTCCCTGAAGGAGGCTTTAGTTTGCCAAAAAATTAATAAAATAACTTTAGCACTTCAAGAGTAGCTACGCAGTTCTTCAATGGCCGCTGGCAACCAGTGTTCTGTCTTCTGATCCTTCGCTCCCAATGTATCATAGGCTATGCCCAGGCACACCGCAAAAATATTCAAATTTAGGTTTCCTAATTTACTAGTCAAACACCAGTTGTGTGCTTAGATTACACATTATACACAACATAATAATCTTAGAGATACACATTCTCAAAATAGTGCCTAGGAACACCGGTATTAACTTTCAGCTGACCAAGTGTATGTATCAGCAAATAGCAATGACATTTCAAAGGGATGGAAGACACGCAGGTAGAGCTTAAATGAATGCAGTAGAGATTAAATTCCTGTCACTGTTAATTTCACCCTCTCCTCCACATAATTGGTTCCATTAGGACTGCAGTTTTTCTTCAGTTGATGAAAAGTTAATACAGTTTTTGCCCAAACTGTACCCATCCCGTCGACATTTTTCTAAAAATATCACAATAACATCTGTTAAATTTGCTCTTGTTGTTGGTAAGCCATACAAGATAAACATTGATGCTATCTTTTTACATAAGCACACCATGAAGAAGGTTGAGCCAGCTAACCTTTATAGAAATTGGCTGTGATGCCTGCCTCTATCAAGAGATTTGATGGTTATAATTTTAATGTACAATACAGCTGTCTGAGATTAAGCAAATTTTAAGTTTGCGAGTGAGAACTGTGTTCCTTAGGAGGAAAATTACATTGTAATCTATAACGTGGCGAACATCTATGACACAAACATGGAATAGTTTTTGTTTTATAACCCCCAATTAGGCTGAGCAATACAGTTGCAACAAAGAGGTTTGATTTCAAAATATCTTTGAACTGATCCAGCACACTGTTTAGAAAAGTCAAGCCAAGGTTCTCATCCTTGATTAATGAGCCAATTTTGTTTCATCTCCAGCTGCTGTGAACGGATTAGCCTTTTGTACACTATTCCAGTATTCCTGCAGGGGGCAACAGTGGTTGTGTTACAGTCTTCCTGAATGCCACCGCACTACATTTCAAAATCTTCAGTCTGTGGTATACTGAACTCAAAATAGAAACCTATATTTGAAACCCGTCAGAGAACAGCCTACCACTTTTAGAGGAAACCAACAATTATTTCGCCTGTGGAATTTGCAGACGCCAGTCTACAATAACAGTCTTAAGGTAAAATTAGAATACAAAGACACAGATATTTCAAAGTCAAAGATCCTCGGATTTACTAAGTGTCACCACAAGCTTAGTAGTTGGCTAAAATTATAAGACTCCTTTCTCCTTTTGGGTTACAAGGCAGACTTGAGGAATACAAGTAAAATAGAGGAAGATGTAACAAAGTTGTATGGGTGTGGTATGAATTGATTATAATCATTTCTCACTGAAATATAATAGGCTGTGTTAATGAGTGAGTAATGCTTCAAAGATTAAAATAGTTGTTGATGTGAATGATTATAACAGTAAATGTAAAGTAACGACTTCTAAGTGATATTTTTTTTCACTCCTGACTTGCATATGTTAGGTTCCATTGGCCAAGAGACATATGAGCTCATTTTTACCCCCTCTGCCACATGGAAATGGAACAATAATGGAGTTAAAATAGCAGTCGTTCACTTTCCACCCTTCCCCTGCTGGTTGCCATATTCCCTCCAGAGCCTTAATTGGCAGCCCCTGACAATTGGCACCCATTTTATATTTGTTCCAGTAGCCACATTAATGTATTCCAATTGGGATTCTATGGTGCTAGATAAACCCCAAATTCATTTTAAGTTCCATTAAAGTCTGAACACACTTTTAAAACAAGCAAGAAACAGTACTTAAAATATTTACCTTAAAGTAGGTCATTGGCATCTGTTTGCTATAGCATTGTTTGAATTCCCATAAGATTTGGAGATTGGCTTCTTTTTTTTAAATTTAGTGTGCCCAATTCATCTTTTCCAATTAGGGGGCAATTTAGCATGGTCAATCCACCTAGCCTGCACATCTTTGGGCTGTGGGGGTGAAACCCACCCAACATGGGGAGAATGTGCAAACTCCACACGGACTGTGACCCAGAGCCGGGATAGAACCTGGGACCTCTGCGCCTGGTTTAGCTCACCAGGCTAAATCGCTGGCTTTTAAAGCAGACCAAGCAGGCCAGCAGCACGGTTCGATTCCCGTACCAGCTTCCCCGGACAGGCGCCGGAATGTGGCAACTAGGGGCTTTTCACAGTAACTTCATTGAAGCCTACTCGTGACAATAAGCGATTTTCATTTCATTTCATTTTCGTGAGGCAACAGGCCTAACCCACTGCGTCACACTGCTGCCTGGAGATTGGTTTCTTGAGCATTTATTGTACATTACACTTTCAACAAGTACAGGGTGTGGTGATATGCATATGCATAGTAATGTATCAAGTTAGATATACAACCTCTGACCAGCAGGTGGCGACATGGATTCAGCATGTGACTCCAGAAAACGGGCAGTTGGTGGTAAGTGGTATCAGGGGACAGTCGCATTTGAAATAGCTCCAGAAGAATTCACTAATTATTACCGTCTGTATTGTAGTTTCTTTAGTCATCTTTCCACGTGTTCACTTTTGTCAATAAACTATCTTACGAGTAAAGAACTATATGTTCTGTGTACACCATTACAATGGCCGCAACACAGAACATAACATGGTACCAGAGGTTTGAACAACTGAAGATAACTACAGAGAGGACGGGATGAAACAGACCGAAGAAAGAAAAAAGAAAATTCTTCCAACTAGCATCAGTGTTTATCTTTTTTTTTTTAAATAATTTTTATTGAAAGAGTTTTTCCATACAGACATTTACCCCTACTAATTTTTAAATTATTTACAACACAATCCCTCTAGGCAAATATCCCTCCCTCGCCCGCCCTCTCGCGCGCACCAGTCCTCCCCCCCCCCCCCAAGCAACAACTTAACAAACAAGGCAGCCTACAGTTTCAGACATGAGCAGCGAGCAGACTTGCCCGCGTTACAGTCGTGCATGTCCCCCCACGACCATTGCTGCCCCCCCCTTCCCCTCCCCTCCCCCTCCCCTCCCCCCCCCCCCCCCCCGGGTTGCTGCTGCCACGACCCCGTACGCCTATCTCTGATCTAAAAAGTCAAGGAAAGGTTGCCACCGCCTGGAGAATCCCTGTACCGACCCTCTCAGGGCAAATTTGATCCTTTCTAGCTGAATATAGCTAGCCATATCGTTAATCCAAGTTTCAACGCTTGGAGGCCTCGCGTCCTTCCATTGAATTAATATCCTTCGTCGAGCCACTAGGGACGCAAAGGCCAGTATTCCGGCCTCCCTAGCCTCCTGTACCCCCGGTTCTACCCCGACCCCAAAGATCGCAAGCCCCCATCCTGGTTTGACCCTGGACCCCACCACCTTCGACACCGTCCTTGCCACCCCCTTCCAGAACCCTTCCAGCACCGGACATGCCCAGAACATATGCACATGGTTCGCTGGGCCTCCCAGACATCTGACACACCTGTCCTCACCCCCAAAGAACCGGCTCATCCTTGTCCCCGTCATGTGAGCTCTATGCAGCACCTTAAATTGAATGAGGCTCAGCCTCGCACACGAGGAGGAAGAATTGACCTTCTCCAGTGCATCCGCCCACGTCCCGTCTTCTATCTGCTCTCCCAGCTCCACTTCCCACTTGGCTTTCAGCTCCTCCCCTGATGCTTCCTCCGCCTCCTGCATTATCTTGTAGATGTCTGATATCTTCCCCCCTCCGACCCAGACCCCCGAGAGCACCCTATCACTCGCCCCCTTACTGGGGAGCAGGGGGAACCCCTCCACCTGCCGCCTAGCAAATGCCTTCACTTGTAAATATCTGAACATGTTTCCCGGGGGGAGCTCAAACCTCTCCTCCAGCCCTCCCAGGCTCGCAAACCTCCCCTCTATAAACAGGTCCTTCAGCTGCCGTATGCCCACCCTGTACCAGCTCTGAAATCCCCCGTCGATGTTCCCCGGGATGAATCTATGGTTCCCTCTTATTGGCGCCGCCAACAGACCTCCCATTTCCCCCCTGTGTCGCCTCCACTGCCCCCATATCTTGAGGGTGGCCGCCACCACCGGGCTCGTGGTGTACCTCGTGGGGGGGAGCGGCCAAGGTGCCGTTACTAGGGCCCCCAGGCTTGTGTTGCCACAGGACGCCCTCTCCATTCGTTTCCAAGCTGCCCCCTCCCCTTCCATCATCCACTTGCGCACCATTGACACATTTGCCGCCCAGTAATACCCCGAGAGATTGGGTAGTGCCAGCCCTCCACTGTCCCTACTCCGCTCCAAAAAGGCCCTTCTCACCCTTGGGGTGCCATGCGCCCACACGTAGCTCATGATGCTACTCGTCACCTTTTTGAAGAAGGCCCTAGGGAGGAAGATGGGCAAGCACTGAAATAAAAACAAGAACCTTGGGAGGACCGTCATTTTGATTGACTGCACCCTCCCCGCCAGCGACAACGGTACCATGTCCCACCTCTTAAATTCCTCCTCCATCTGTTCCACCAGCCTGGAAAAGTTCAACTTGTGGAGGGTCCCCCAGTTCCTTGCCACCTGCACCCCTAAGTACCTAAAGCTCTTTCCTGCTCGCTTGAAGGGGAGTCTCCCAATACCCTCTCCCTGATCCCCCGGGTGTATCACAAAAACCTCGCTTTTGCCCAAATTTAGTTTGTACCCCGAAAAGTCCCCAAACTCTGCTAATAGTTCCATTATCTCCGGCATTCCCCCTTCTGGGTCTGCCACGTACAGCAGTAGATCATCCGCATACAGCGATACTCGATGTTCCTCCCCTCCCCTAGTCAGTCCTCTCCACCCCCCTGAACCCCTCAGTGCCATCGCCAACGGTTCAATCGCCAGTGCGAAAAGTAGGGGGGATAGGGGACATCCCTGCCTGGTCCCTCGGTGGAGCCCGAAATACTCCGACCTCCTCCCGTTTGTCACTACACTCGCCGTCGGGGCCGAGTAGAGCAACTTCACCCACTTAATAAACCCTTCCCCGAACCCAAACCGTTCCAACGTCTCCCACAGGTACTCCCACTCCACCCTATCGAATGCCTTCTCCGCGTCCAGCGCTACCACTATCTCAGCCTCCCCCTCCACTGCCGGCATCATAATTACATTCAGCAATCTCCGCACATTCGTGTTGAGCTGCCGCCCCTTCACGAACCCTGTCTAGTCCTCATGGATTACCCCTGGCACACAATCCTCTATTCTAGCTGCCAGGATCTTTGCCAGCAACTTGGCATCCACGTTCAGAAGCGAGATAGGCCTGTAGGACCCGCACTGCACGGGGTCTTTATCCCGCTTCAATATCAGGGAGATCAGAGCCTGCGACATTGTCGGGGGCAGAACCCCCCCCTCTCGCGCCTCATTAAAGGCTCGTACCAGTACCGGTCCCACCAAGTCCACATTTTTATTGTAGAATTCCACCGGGAACCCATCTGGCCCCGGCGCCTTCCCCGCTTGCATCTGACCTATTCCCTTGACTAGCTCCTCTAGCCCTATTGGCGCCCCCAGCCCTTCTACCAGCCCCTCCTGGACCCTTGGGAACCTCAATTTGTTTAGGAAGTCCTCCATTCCCCCTCTCCTCGTCGGCGGCTCAGACCGATACAACTCCTTGTAAAAATCCCTGAAGACCCCATTCACTTCTTGCCCCTTCTGCACTACCTTCCCGCCCCTCTCCTTCACTCCCCCAATCTCCCTAGCCGCATCTCGTTTGCGAAGCTGGTGTGCCAGCATCCTGCTCGCCTTTTCCCCATACTCATAGACCGCGCCCTGTGCCCTTCTCCACTGCGTCTCTGCCTTCCTGGTGGTCAGCAGGTCGAACTTGACCTGCAGGCTGCGCCGTTCTCCCAGCAGCCCCTCCTCTGGTGCCTCCGCATATCTCCTATCCACTTCCAATAGCTCCCCCACCAGCCTCTCCCTCTCCTGCCTCTCCTTTCTTTCTCTGTGCGCCCTTATGGAGATCAGCTCTCCCCTGATCACTGCCTTCAGGGCCTCCCAGACCATCCCCACCTGCACCTCACCCGTGTCATTCAAGTCCAGATAGCTCTCAATGCTCTTCCGGACCCTTTTACACACCTCGTCGTCCGCTAACAGCCCCACATCCAGCCGCCACAGCGGGCGCTGGTCCCGCGCCTCCCCCATTTCCACATCCACCCAATGTGGTGCATGATCAGAGATCGCAATGGCCGAGTACTCAGCTTCCCGTACCCTCGGGATCAGCCCCCTGCTCAACACGAAGAAATCGATTCTGGAGTACACTCTATGGACGTGGGAGAAAAAGGAATACTCCCTCGCCCTCGGCCTACCAAACCTCCATGGGTCTACTCCTCCCATCTGCTCCATGTACCCCCTCAGCACTTCTGCCGCTGCCGGCCTCCTATTGGTCCTTGAGCTCGATCTGTCTAGCCTGGGGTCCAGCACTGTGTTAAAGTCCCCCCCCATGATCAAGCCCCCTACCTCCAGTCCCGGAATGAGGCCCAATAGGCGCCTCATAAAACCCGCGTCATCCCAGTTCGGGGCATATACGTAGACCATCACCACTTTCTCCCCCTGCAGCTTACCCTTCACCATCACATACCTACCCTCCTTATCCGCCACCACCTCCTCCGCCACGAACGACACCCTCTTTCCCACCAGAATCGCCACCCCCCGGTTCTTTGCGTCCAATCCAGAGTGGAACACCTGTCCCACCCACCCCCTTCTCAGGCGAACCTGGTCCACTACCTTCAAATGGGTCTCCTGTAACATTGCTACATCAGCCTTCAGTCCCTTCAGGTGTGAGAATACCCTTGATCTCTTGACCGGCCCATTCAGCCCCCTCACGTTCCAAGTGATCAGCCGGGTCGCGGGACGACCCGCCCCCTTCCCCTGCCGATTAGCCATGTCCTGTTCCCTGCTCGCCCCGGGTCGACCCTCCCCTTCTGACCCGCTCCCCATGGCGATGTCCCCCTCCCCCCACCTCTCCAGTCCTCCACTTCCCGTTTCTGGTCTTTTCAGCAGCAACCCGGTGTCCCTCCCTAACCCCCCTCCCCCCCCCCCCCCCCCCCCAGGCTAGGACCCCTCCTAGCCGCGATGTACCCTCCATCGTACTCCCGTAAGTCAGCTGGTTCACGCTGACCCGGCTGCTCCTGCCACACTCCGACTCCCCCCGGCTCGGGGGGGGGGCCTCCCCCCCCTTGCCACTCCTCCCTGGCCCCGCTCCAGCGCGGGAAAGGTCGCCATTGTTAGCCACGGCCCGCACTCCTCCCCTCCCCCCTCCTCTACCCCGCGCGCGGGAAAACAGAGGAAAGCCCGCGCTTTCGCCCTGCCACACCCCACCCCGCCATCTTCAGTTCCACCCCCGTCCCCGTCCATGCCTGTAAAGAACCCCCCCTAGGAGCCCATATCCCCGATCTGCTCTCCCCCCCCGTCCCGCCTCCCCAACTTAACATTATAAATAACAGATAGATAACAAATAACAATGTACTTAACAGTCGCCCTCTACCAAACAGCATAAATAACCATAAATAACCATGAATAACCACAATAACAATAACTAAGGGAAGTTGGCAAAGGGGGGAAAAAACATCAGAAGAAAAACCCACAGCTAGAGTTCAAAATCCAAACAAAGAATTCAGCTGAAAGTACCCAAGCGGCCACGGCCGCCAAGAATCCCCTGGGTCTAATTCGAGTCCAGTTTCTCTTCCTGTACAAAGGCCCACGCCTCCTCTGGGGACTCAAAATAGTGGTGTTGGTTCCTGTAGGTGACCCACAAGCGCGCTGGCTGCAGCATTCCGAACCTGATCCGTTTTGCATGTAGCACCGCCTTCGTCCGGTTGTACCGGGCCCGCCGCTTTGCCACCTCCGCACTCCAGTCCTGGTAGACCCTCACCGTCGAATTCTCCCACTTGCTGCTCCTTTCCCTCTTGGCCCACTCCAGCACTCTCTCACGGTCGCTGAGTCGCTGGAACCACACCAGCACCGCCCTCGGGGGCTCATTTGCTCTTGGCCTCCTAGCCATGACCCTGTAGGCCTCTTCCAGCTCCAGGGGCGAAGGGACGGCCCCTGCCCCCATCAGGGAGCTCAGCATTTCTGCTACGTATCCCGGGAGGTCTGACCCCTCCAGGCCTTCTGCCAGGCCCAAGATCCTCAGGTTCTTCCGCCTCATTCGAGTATCCAGCTCCTCAAAACGGCTCTGCCATTTCAGGTGGAGTGCCTCGTGCACCTCTACCTTTCCCACGAGGACCGTGGCCTCCTCCTCCCTCGCAGTCATCTCCTGCTGCAGCTCCCGAATCGACGCCTCTTGGGTCGCCTGGGCTCCCATCAGCCTTGTGGTCGTCGCATTCATTGACTCCAAGAGCTCCATTTTCAGCTCCGTAAAGAAGCGCAGGAGAGCGGCCTGCTGCTCCTCCGCCCATTTCCTCCATTCCTCGGGTGCGCCACCGGCCGCCATTTTGGTCTTCTTCCCCCGCTTTTTTTTGGGAGCTGCTGTTGCTTTCTTTACCACCCCACTCCGGGTACCGACCATAAAGTTGGTCTGGTTCTCTTCAGGGAGCCTTCCCCCACCGGGATTTGTCCTTACAGCGCCGTTGGGGCCCTCCAATCGGCCCGAAAACACCTTTGTAGCAGGAGCAGCCAAACGTGCGACTTAGCTGGTCATAGCCGCAACCGGAAGTCATCAGTGTTTATCTTGTATGGCATACCAACAACAATATCAGATTTAACAGATGTTGGCATTGTGGATAGCACAATCGCTTCACAGCTCCAGGGTACCAGGTTCGATTCCCGGCTTGGGTCACTGTCTGTGCGGAGTCTGCACATCCTCCCCGTGAGTGCATGGGTTTCCTCCGGGTGCTCCGGTTTCCGCCCACAGTCCAAAGATGTGCAGGTTAGTTGGATTGGCCATGATAAATAGCTCTTAGTGTCCAAAATTGCCCTTAGTGTTGGGTGGGGTTACTGGGTTATGGGGATAGGGTGAAGGTGTTCACCTTGGGTAGGATGCTCTTTCCAAGAGCCGGGGCAGACTCGATGGGCTGAATGGCCTCCTTCTGCACTGTAAATTCTATGATCTATGCTATTGTGATATTCTTAGAAAATGTAGACGGGATGGGTACAGTTTGGGCAAAAACTGTATTAACTTTTCATCAACTGAAGAAAAACTGCAGTCCTAATGGAACCAATAATGTGGAGGGAAAATTAACAGTGACAGGAATTTAATCTCTACTGCATTCATTTAAGCTCTACCTGCGTGTCTTCCATCCCTTTGAAATGTCATTGCTATTTGCTGATACATACATATGCGCAGCTGAAAGTTAATACCAGCGTTCCTAGGCACTATTTTGAGAACTTGTATCTCTAAGATTGTTATATTGTGTATAATGTGTAATCTAAGCACACAACTGGTGCTTGATAAGTAAATTGGGAAACCTAAATCTGAATATTTTTGTGGTGTGGCTGGGCATAGCTGGATGAGAAGTATGTATTATAGTTTCTTTAGTTATCTTTCCACCCATTCATTTTTGTCAATGAACTATCTTATTAGTAAAGAACTAGATGTTCTGTGTGCACCATTACAATGGGCACAACACAGAACAGAACACAGGGCAAGATGGATATCAACTTGGCACCTCAGCTTAGTTGCAAAGCCGAGCTATAGGAACAGCAATAGCAGCAACATAGAAACATAGAAAATAGAAGCTAAAAGAGGCCATTCGGCCCTTCGAGCTTGCCTGCCATTCATTATGATCATGGCTGACCATCAACTTCAATATCCTGATCCTGCCTTCCCCCCATATCCCTTGATCCCTTTAGCCCCAAGAGCTGTATCTAATTCCTTCTTGAAATTGCACACGTTTTCGCCTCAGCTAATTCTTGTGACAGTAAATTCCACAGATTCACCACTCTCTGGGTGAACAAATTTCTCCTCTCCTCAGTTGTAAAAGATTTACTCCTTATCATCAAACTATGACCCCAGTTCTGGACACCATCAGGAATATTCTTTCTGAATCGACCCTGTCTAATTCTGTTAGAATTTTGTGAGTTTCTATGAGATCCCCTCTCACTCTTCTAAGCTCCAATGAATATAATCCTAACCAATTTAGTTTCTCCTCATATGATAGTCCCGCCATCCCAGGAGTCAGCCTGGTAAACCTTGGCTGCACTCCCTCTGTAGCAAGAACATTCTTCCTCAGATAAGGACACCAAAACTGCACACAATTCCACAGGTGTGGCCTCACCAATGCCCTGTATCACTGCAGTAAAGCATCCCTATTCCGATACTCAAATCCTCTTGCCGTGGAGGCCAACATACCATTTGCCTTCTTTACTGCCTGCTGTACCTGCCCACTTACTTTCAGTGACTGATACACAAGGACACTTGGAGTCTGCACGTCCTCCCCGTGTGTGCGCGGGTTTCCTCCGGGTGCTCCGGTTTCCTCCCACAGTCCAAAGATGTGCGGATTAGGTGGATTGGCCATGCTAAATTGCCGTAGTGTAAGGTTAATGGGGGGATTGTTGGGTTACGGGTATACGGGTTACGTGGGTTTAAGTAGGGTGATCATTGCTCGGCACAACATCGAGGGCCGAAGGGCCTGTTCTGTGCTGTACTGTTCTATGTTCTATGTTCTATGACACTAAGGTCTCACTGAGTATCCACCTCTCCCAATTTACACCCATTGAACTAATAATATGCCTTCCGATTTTTTGCTAATTAAGGGGATAACCTCATATTTATCCACATTATACTGCATCTGCCATGCCCATGCCCACTCACTCAACCTGTCCAAATCCCACTGAAGCATCTCTGCATCCTCCTCACAGCTCACCCACCCACCCAATCTTGTATCATCTGCAAATTCGGAGATAATACATTATCTCGTCCAAATCATTAATATATAATGAGAACAGTTGGGGTCCTGGCACAGATCTATGTGGTATCCTACTAGTCACTGTCTGCCAATCAGGAAAAGACCCACTTACTCCAACTTCTTGCTTCCTGTATGCTAACCAGCTTTCTATCCATCTCAGGACAATACCTGTAATCCTATGTGCTTTAACTTTACATATTAATTTGCTATGTGAGACCGAGTCAAAGGCCTTCTGAAAGTCTAAATAAAGCACATCCACCAGTTCTCCCTGGTCAATTCAACTGGTTACATCTTCAAAAAATTTTTGTAGATTTGTCAAGCATGATTTTCCTTTCAAACATCCATGCTGACTTTGTCTGATTACACCACTGCTTTCCAAATGCTATGCTATGAAATCCTTGATAATGGATTCCAACACTTTCCCTACTACCGATGTTAGGCTCACTGGTCTATAGTTCCCTTTTTTCCTTTACCTCTCTTTTTGAATAGCAGGGTTACATTTGCTACTCTCCAATCTGTAGGAACCATTCCAGAGTCCAACGAATTTTGGAAAATGACCACCAATGGATCTATTATTTCTCGGGCTACTTCGTTCAGTACTTTGGGTTGAAGATTATCAGGCCCTGGAGATTTGTCCACCTTCAACCCCATTAATTTTCCCAAAATAATTTATCTACTAATACTAATTTCCTTCAGCTCTTCACTAAAACCTGTGTTTCCTGGAACTTCCGGTACATTATTCATGTCTTCCTTTGTGAAGAACAGCAGTTGGGTCCTCTCAGGAAACAACATGTGAAGTTGGCTGCTGAAATAAGGCCTTGCACACCTTAGAGGATCTACAGGCCAGAGTCACTTCCTTAAGGAACAGTGAATAAGGAAGCTATGTTTTTTTTCCAAACAGGCTATCACAGACCTGTGCCACCACTTGTATCAAGACCTATAGCCCACATGGACAGTAGGTCATATATTGCCCATGACAGTAAGTAATTAACATCAAAGTAAGTCTTTGATAGGTGAGTTTACTGATATCAGTGTACAGTCCAGAAATGTATATAACAGCTCACGATTACACTGATTACATCAGGTTACCAGTGGATGCCAGCAGTATGAAAAGGCTGTGGGCTTGGCTTCACTGGCTGGCAATGGATTAATAAACAAATAAGGATCTGGAAGAAACTAGAGGCCTTCTGGAATTCAGAAGATACTTCTTTACTGAAAGAATGGTGAGAATAGGGAGCTTGTTATCACGCAGAGTGATTCAATTGAATGGTATTGGTACATTTAAGGGGCAGCTGGACAAGTTTAAGAGGGAGATGGAAATAGATGGCTACAGTTGGAAATGTAGTTGAGGAAAAATGGGAGGAGGCTCGAATGGAGCATAAACACTAGCATGGACTAGTTGGGCCGAATGGCCTGTTTTGTGCCGTACATCCAATATAATCCTATTCCCACCAGTGCAAGAATATAGGATCATAGGACTTTGGAGCAGGAGTAGGACATTCAGCCTTTCCAACTGGAAGAACTTTCAATAAGATCACCTCTCATTTTTCTGAACTCCAATGGGTATGGGCCCAACCTGTTCAACCTTTCTTCATAACATAAGCTCTTCATTTGAACTGTTTCTCATGCAATTAAATCTTTTTTTCAAATAAGAAAACCAAAACTGCACATAGTATTCGAGATGTGGTCTTACTAAAGGCCTATACAGCTATAGTAAAACTTCTCTACTTTTATATTCCATTCCTCTTGCAGTAAATGCTAACATTCAATTTGTCTTACTCATCACTTACTGTACCTGCATACTAATATTTTGTGATTTGTGTGCCAGGACACCCAGATCCCTCTAAACCTCCGAGTTTCTGTAATTGCTCCGTTTAAATAATATGCTGTTTTCTATTCTTCCTGCCAAAGTCACAAGTTCACGTTTTCCCACATTATACTCCATCTGGTAAATGTTTGCCCATTCACTGAACCTATCTATATTCCTTTGTAGATTCTGTCTTGACAACTTACTTTCCTAACTATCCTGGTGTCATTAGCAAATTTAGCTACCATATAGCTAGTCCCTTCATCTGAAATATTCACATGAACTGTAAATAGTTGAGGCCCCAGCACTGTGGCACTGTAAAATACCCATTTATCCCTACCCTTTGTTTCTTTTTAAATAATCAATCCTTTATCCATGCTAATATGTTACTCCTGACACCATGTAATCTCATCTTGTGTAGTAAACTTGTATTTGCCACCTTATCAAATACCTTCTGGAAATTCAAATACACCACATCTACAGATTCATGTTTATTGGTCATTTCAAAATCAACACCTTACACGATGCTTCCTCAAAAAACTCTAAGAAATCAGTTAAACACAATTTTCCTTTCATAAACTCACCATTGCGAGACTCCACTATCTGCTTCAGGGCCCACCATCATAACACTCCACCATCTGTTGCAGGTCCCACTACCGTAAAACTTGACCATCTGCTCCAGGGCACACTTCCGTTAATCCTCACCATCTGCTCCAGGGTCCATCATCGTGAGGATCCACCATCTGCTCCAGGGTCCATCATCGTGAGGATCCACCATCTGCTCCAGGGTCCATCATCGTGAGTATCCACCATCTACTCCAGGATCCATCATCGTGAGGATCCACCATCTGCTCCAGGGTCCATCATTGTGAGGATCCACCATCTGCTCCAGGGTCCATCATCGTGAGTATCCACCATCTACTCCAGGGTCCATCATCGTGAGGATCCACCATCTGCTCCAGGGTCCATCATCGTGAGTATCCACCATCTACTCTAGGGTCCATCATCGTGAGTATCCACCGACTGCTGCAGGGTCCATCATCGTGAGTATCCACCATCTGCTCCAGGATCCATCATCATGAGGATCCACCATCTGCTCCAGGGTCCATCATCGTGAGTATCCACCGTCTGCTCCAGCATCCATCATCGAGAGGATCCAACATCTGCTCCGGGTTCCATCATTGTGAGGATCCACCATCTGCTCCGGGTTCCATCATTGTGAGGATCCACCATCTGCTCTAGGTTCCATCATCGTGAGGATCCACCATCTGCTCCAGGGTCCATCATCGTCAGGGTCCATCATCGTGAGGATCCACCATCTGCTCCAGGGTCCATCATCGTGAGGATCCACCATCTGCTCTAGGTTCCATCATTGTGAGGATCCACCATCTGCTCCAGGGTCCATCATCGTGAGGATCCACCATCTGCTCCGGGTTCCATCATTGTGAGGATCCACCATCTGCTCTAGGTTCCATCATTGTGAGGATCCACCATCTGCTCCAGGGTCCATCATCGTGAGGATCCACCATCTGCTCTAGGTTCCATCATTGTGAGGATCCACCATCTGGGCAGGGGTTCATCGTCGTAAAACTCCACCATCTGCTTCAGGGCTATCGTTGTAAGATTCCACCATCTTCTCCAGGGTTCACCATCGTGAGACTCCACCATCTGCTCCAAGGTCCATCATTGCGAAACTCCGCTATCTGCTCCAGGGCACACAAACATAACATTCCACCATCTGTTCCAAAGCCCACCATCATAAGACTCCATCATCTACTCCAGGGTCCATCATCGTGAGGATCCACCATCTGCTCCAGGCCTCCATTCAGGTAAATCCCAACATGTGCCCACAACATTGGTCTGGATGCATTCTGGACCTGCGTGAAATCCCGCTGATGGAGTGAGTGATTGGGTGGGAGGCACAATTCTGGCTCTATGTACATTTGAATCACAATAATGAGATGCAAAAATGGCTTCCCAGTGGTCTTTGGTGGGAATGGTGACCCACCATTATCCTGCCACAGTGGTATGATCCGCAAGTTCCCGCCATCAGAAAACCTATTCTTTAGCCACTGTCATACTGTCCACTGCTGTTATTGGCAGGAGGGGACGATTCTACACCCAGTTTTCCAATTCACTTGATCTAGATCTGCTTTCATACCCTTATAATTACCTTTATTCAGCTTTAAAACACTAGTCTTGAACTCACACTTCTCCGCCCGCATCAAGCTGGCCATGAAATTCAACTATGTTATGATCACTCTAGCCTATAGGCTCCTTTGTTATGCGGTTATTTAATAATCCTGCCAAATGACTCATTACCAGGTCCAGAATAACTTGCTCCCTGGTTAGTGCCAGAAAGAATTGCTGTAAGAAATTGCCCCAAATACACACTCTGAACTCATGTTCCAGGCTACCTTCGCCTACCTACACGTAGATTAAAGTCACCAAATCTCTCTATCGAGAGGGGGACAGAGAAGGGAGTTCCTGAGTTGCAGGGTATGGAAGTCAATAGTGTGGGCGCACCCTCTCCCGTCATGCGGTACCCCCTAAACGGGGAACCCCTGGAATCCCACCCTGGATGGGTCGATGGTCGAGGACCGAGCCGACCAGGCAGAACCCGCCCCCTGAACCAATCGACGGAGATCGTAGACAATGTGGGGCATGCGGTCAGAGAAGCCGTAGGGAGCGGAAGTCACAGGGCAGTCAGTCAGCCCGCCGCTCAACTGGAGGTAGGCGTCAGCCCAAATCCCACACCTTTCTCTTGGGAAGATCAAATCAGGAGTACAATATCTGCAGTTACCAGGATAATGAAGCAAAACTGGCCACATATACGGGAGAATCGCTGGCCATAGCAGGGACTACAATGACCCCAGGGCCGGGATTCTCCCCTACCCGGCGGGGTGGGGGGTCCTGGCGTGATGGAGTGGCGTGAACCACTCCAGCATCGGGCCACCCCAAAGGTGCGGAAGTCTCTGCACTTTAGGGGCCAAGCCCTAACATTGAAGGGCTAGGCTCGCGCCGGAGTGGTTGGTGCTCTGCCGGCTGGCCTTTGGCGCCACGCCAGCCGGGGCCGAAGGATCTTCGCTGGCCGGCGGACGTCCGCGCATGCGCCAGAGTTTCAGCGGCTGCTGACGTCATCCCCGCGCATGCGCAGGGGAGGGGGTCACTTCCGCCTCCGCCATGGTGAAGACTATGGCGAAGGCGGAAGGAAAAGAGTGCCCCCATGGCACTCCCCGGGGCCAGATCGCCTCGCCCCCACCCCCGCCCCCCCAGGACCCCAGCGGGGGGGGCGGAGAATCCCGTCCCAGTAGTCTGCGGGCAGCAGTCCACTGCGCTCGTCTGTGGGACCAGTGAACTACTACAGAAAATTGATCCCGGGCCTTAGAACCATACTAGCCCCCTTACACGTCCTGCAAAGGCAAAATGAGGAGTGGGCGTGGAGAGCGCCGCAGGAAGAGGTGTTGGATAAAGTGAAACAGCAGCTAACTTTATCCAGCCTATTGATGCATCACAATCCCGCCAAAACACTCCTAGTCATGTGTGATGCCTCGCCATATGGCATCGGTGCCGCTTTCTCACATCGGATGGACGACGGTAGGGAGCAGTCGTTTGCATTCGCCTCCAGAACACTGGCCGCGACTGAGCGCAATTATGCCCAAATCGAGAAAGGAGGTCTGGTGGTGGGTTTCACAGAATCACAGAATTTACAGTGCAGAAGGAGGCAATTCGGCTCATTGAGTCTGCACCGGCCCTTGGAAAAAGCACCGCACCTCCACCCTATCCCCAGACATCCACCCTATACCCAGAACCCCACCGTACCTTACTTGGACATTAAGGACAATTTAGCATAGCCAATCCACCTACCCCTGCACATCTTTAGACTGTGGGAGGAAACTGGAGCACCCGGAGAAAACCCACGCAGACACGGGGAGAATGTGCAGACTCCGCACAGACAGTGACCCAAGCCGGGATTCGAACCTGGGACCCTGGCGCTGTGAAGCCATTGTGCTAACCATTATGCTACTGTGCTGCCCGTCTTCGCTGTCAAGGAGTCCCAACATTATGTGTATGGGCATTGTTTCGCAGTGTTGACGGACCACAAACTGCTGTTGTGGCTCTTCAAGGAGGAAAAGGCCATTCCACCAACAGCGTTGGCCAGATTCCAGAGATTGGCCCACTGGGCTAAATCGCTGGCTTTTAAAGCAAACCAAGACAGAACCAGGTTCAATTCCCATACTAGCCTCCCTGAACAGGCGCCGGAATGTGGCGACTAGGGGCTTTTCACAGTAACTTCATTGAAGCCTACTCGTGACAATAAGCGATTTTCATTTTCATTTCATTTCATTACTGACAGCGTATGAGTATATGTTGGAACATCGGCCGGCCACAGAGATTGTGGCTGCATTGAGCAGACTCCCGCTGCCGATGAGAGCATCAAAGCTCCCCAGAGCCGATAAAGTCATAGCCACATTGCACTTTATGGGTGCGTTGCCAGTTACGGCGGCCCAAATATATGAGTGAACACAAACAAAGTTTATCCAAAGTTCGCCATATGGTACTATATGGGGGCCAGCATCAGGAGCTGTCTAGCAAGTTAAAGACTTTTACCACCAAAATACCAGTGTACCCGAACAGGCAGAGGACTATGGTGACTAGGGGATTTTCACAGTAACTTCATTGCAGTGTTAATGTAAGCCTACCTGCATGTTGGAGCATTTCCAAGGCCTGAGTATTCAGTGTGAAAGACAGCATCCTCTTGTGGGGGACTCATATTGTGGTTCCGTACAAGGGTCAGGACCCCATACTGAGGGACCCCATACTGAGGGACCTGCATAACGGATACCTGGGCGTATCCAAAATGAAAATGCTCGTCCGTCGCTATTTCTGGTGGCTGGGCCTGGACACAGAGATAGAGCGACTGGCCCAACAATGTAGTGTGTTTCAGGAACTGCAGAAGCACCCGCCCGCTGCATCTCTTCATCCCTGGTAGTGGCTGGGATGGTCTTGTGTATGGCTTTCCGCAGATTTTGCCGGCCCTTTCCAGGGCTCCATGTTTCTAATCATAATTGATGTGCATTCAAAATGGCTGGCGGTCCACAGGATGTCGGTCACGACATCGAAGGCGACGATTGAGAAACTGAGACTCTCGTTTATCATACACGGTATCTTGGAAGTGTTAGTCACCGACAATGGCACGCTCTTTACTCGCAGAGTTTGGGGGTTTTATGAAGACCAGCAGGGGGCGGGATTCTCCGAGCCTCCGCGCCGAAACCACGATCAGCGTGGGGGCGGAGAATGGGCATCAAATCCGAAATCTGATCCGACGTCGCTCCCACGATTCTCCCGTCCCAGAGAATCACCACGAATCGTGCGCGCGCAGTTTACGCGGTGCGGGTCAGGGCCATTGACAAGAGGCCCCTGGGGCGATTCTCCGACGTAAACTGGATGAGTTCTCGACGGCGTGCTTCTAACCACGTTTTGCCTGTCGGGAACGGTCAGTGGCTGCTGTGGAATCAGTCCACGGCTGCCATGGTGGAGGGGGGATCCTTCACCGGGGGCAGGGGGGCGGGGGGTTCACAGATGGCCAGGCTATCGATCGGGGGCCACCGAGCCACTTGCGTGCGCAATCCCGGGAAGGACATAGCCCCATTATTGGAGAATCCCAGCCAAGGGTGTGCAACTTCTGAAGGGCCTGTATCATCCATCTTCAAATGGGCTCGCCGAAAGAGCGGTGTAAACATTCAAGAGAGGATTGAAAAAACAGACCTCAGGCTCCCTCAACATACACATGACTGGATTCTTATTTTGTTACAGTACCACCCCACATGTCACGACTGGCGTAGCACCAGCAGAGCTTTTGATGGGCCGCAGACTTTGGACCCACCTCAGCCTTCTATTTCCAGATATTGGTGGGAAAATACACCATTGTCAAGAGCAACAAGGGCGTTGCCTAGACAGGTATACACAGACCTGACAGTTTGTAATAGGTGATGCAGTCTACATTCGGAACTTCGGTGATGGAGCCAAGTGGGTTCCAGGAAAACGGGGCCAATCTCGTACCAGGCTCGGATACAGGACTGAGAAATGAAAAGGCCATAAGACCATAAGGGCAACACGGTAGCATGGTGGTTAGCATAAATGCTTCACAGCTCCAGGGTCCCAGGTTCGATTCCCGGCTGGGTCACTGTCTGTGCGGAGTCTGCACGTCCTCCCCGTGTGTGCGTGGGTTTCCTCCGGGTGCTCCGGTTTCCTCCCACAGTCCAAAGATGTGCGGGTTAGGTGGATTGGCTATGCTAAATTGCCTGTAGTGTCCTAAAAAGTAAAGGTTTAGAGGGGGGGGTTGTTGGGTTACGGGTATAGGGTGGATACGTGGGTTTGAGTAGGGTGATCATTGTTCAGCACAACACTGAGGGCCGAAGGGCCTATTCTGTGCTGTACTGTTCTATAGAACATAGAACATAGAACAGTACAGCACAGAACAGGCCCTTCGGCCCTCGATGTTGTGCCGAGCAATGATCACCCTACTTAACCCACGTAACCCGTATACCCGTAACCCAACAATCCTCCCCATTAACCTTACACTACGGGCAATTTAGCATGGCCAATCCACCTAACCCGCACATCTTTGGACTGTGGGAGGAAACCGGAGCACCCGGAGAAAACCCACGCACACACGGGGAGGATGTGCAGACTCCACACAGACAGTGACCCAGCCGGGAATCGAACCTGGGACCCTGGAGCTGTGAAGCATTGATGCTAACCACCATGCTACCGTGAGGCCCCTAAGTTCTATGTTCTATAAGATATAGAAGCAGAATTAGCCACTCGTCCCATCAAGTTTTCTTCGCCATTCTATCATGGCCGATATTGTTCTCATCCCCATTCTCCTGCCTTCTCCCATAACCCCTGGTCCCCTTATTAATCAACAACCTATCTATCTTTGTCTTAAAGACACTTAGTGATTTGACTCCACAGCCTTCTGCGGCAAAGAGTACCAAAGATTCACCACCTTCTAGGTGAAGAAATTCCTCCTCATATCTGTTTTGAAGGATCCTCCCTTCAGCCTGAGGCTCTGCCCTTGGGTTCTAGTTTTTCCGACTGGTGGAAACATCCTCTCCACTTCCACTCTATCCAGGCCTCGCAGTATCCTGTAAATTTCAATAAGATCCACCTCATCCTTCTCAACTCCAGCGAGTACAAACCCAGATTCCTCAACCATTCCTCATATGACAAGCTCTTAATTTCAGGGATCATTCTTGTGAAACTTCTCTGGACCCTTTCCAGGCCAACACTTCCTTCTTTAGATATGGGGCCCAAAACTGCTCACAATACTCCAAACAGGGTCTGACCAGAGTCTTATACAGTCTCAGAAGTACATCCCTGCGCTTGTATTCTAGCCCTCTCAACCTGAATGCTAACATTGCATTTGCCTAACTGCTGACTGAATCTGCATGTTAACCTTAAGAGAATCGTGAACTGGGATTCCTAACTCCATTTGTGGTTATGAATTTGTTAGCCTTTTACCATTTAGAAAATAGTCTTTGCCTCCACTCTTCCTACTAAAGTGCTTAACCTCACACTTTTACAGTGGTTAGCACTGTTGCTTCACAGTGCCAGGGTCCAGGGTACAATTCCCGGCTTCAGTCACTGTCTGTGCGGAGTCTATATGTTCTCTCCATGTCTGCATGGGCTTTTGCTGGGTGCTCCGGTTTCCTCCCACAAGTCCCAAAAGATGTGCTTGTTAGGTGCCTTGGACATTCTGAATTCTCCCTCAGTGTACCCGAACAGGCACTGGAGTGTGGTGACTAGGGGCTTTTCACAGTAACTTCATTGCAGTGTTAATGTAAGCCTACCTGTGTGAAGGAGCGTTTCCAAGGCCTGAGTATTGAGTCAGCGTTTACGTGGGGTTCCTCCCGCATAGTTATGGCTCAGCTTAATACACAGCTTAGCAGACACACATCGACCTGGTTAAGATGGCTTTATTGTTCCAAGCTTGTTTTCATGTACATGAGAAAGATTTGGATAAATGCCAAGATGAACCTGGCTAACACGGATAAAAGCACACCAAATCTAAGATTTTCTAAAAATCAATAGCTCACCCCAATTGGACTTGATGCAATCCTTGGAGCTGACACTTTTATATTATCCAGTAAATTATACTTTAAGCAAAATGATGACTAGTGATCAGCCCATGATTTAACACCATCCAGTCATCTGTTGTTTACCAGGTTGTTTACCGGGCAGCAGGGTAGCATGGTGGTCAGCATAAATGCTTCACAGCTCCAGGGTCCCAGGTTCGATTCCCGGCTGGGTCACTGTCTGTGTGGAGTCTGCACGTCCTCCCCCTGTGTGCGTGGGTTTCCTCCGGGTGCTCCGGTTTCCTCCCACAGTCCAAAGATGTGCGGGTTAGGTGGATTGGTCATGCTAAATTGCCCGTAGTGTTCTAATAAAAGTAAGGTTAAGGGGGGGGTTGTTGGGTTACGGGTATAGGGTGGATACGTGGGTTTGAGTAGGGTGATCATGGCTCGGCACAACATTGAGGGCCGAAGGGCCTGTTCTGTGCTGTACTGTTCTATGTTCTATGTTCTATCTTGTGCCCATTCTAAAGTTGTTTATCTGACATTCCCATGGTACGTGTCACAGTCAGTTCCTGTCCACCTCATTGTTTATCCAGGAGCAGGATGCCAAAGCTGGTTTCCTCTTTACACCATGGATTGTTTGACACAGGATATTGGGGGCATCAATAAGAACTGTTTACTGAGTTGACTGTGTTATTTGCTGACCACACAATCCGGTTTGTCTCAAAAACATTGGCAAGTTAGCCAGCTTGAATCTCATCATGCATTGTGGCCACTGCTTGTAGCAAGAGTTAAATACAGGTTTAATAATGATTACTGGGCATACTTTCTATGATTAATCTCAATCCTTAATAAACTAACTTATGTAGAACTATTCTAGTGTTGTCCTAGTTATTCAGTTTTAAGAGGTATCATCTCTGGCCACCCCCTTCACTGTGACACTATTAATGATTATTATTATCTGCCACATCTTTGCCCACTCTTCAAGCCTGTCCAAGACCTTCTGCAGCCCCCCTGTTTCCTCAATGCTACTTGCTCCTCTGCATATCTGTGTATCATCTGCAAACTTAGCAACAGTGCCCTCAGTTCCTTCTTCCAGATTGTTAATGTATATTCTGAAAAGTTGTAGGCCCAATATCGGCCCGTAAGGCACACCAGTCGTCACCGGCTGCTATCCTGAAAAAGACGCCTCTATCTCCACTCTCTGTCTTCTGCCAGTCAGCCAATCCTCTAATCATGCCAGTATCTTCTTCTTATTATTATTATCTTGCCCTTACACCATGGGCTCTTAACCTATTTAACAGCTTCCTGTACTGCTCCTTGTCAAAGGCCTTCTTTAATCTAAATAGATCATGGCCACTGGTCCTTCATCTAACTTCCTTGCTACCTCCGCAAAGAACGCGAAAAGACATGGCACGGAATTCTCCCTTCTGGGGGACTAAGTCCCCACGCTGGCAGGAGAACCGGCGCCAACCAGCCCCCAAAAATGTGGAATTCTCTGCACTTTCGGGGGCTAGGTGGACACCGGAGGGGTTGGTGCTGCTCCAGCCACCGCCGAAGGGACTGCACATGAGTTTGCGCATGTGCCGAAGGGCCTGCATGATCTCGTGCATGACCGGAACTGCCTGCGTGGTTCCGCGCATGCGCAGACCGGCTGGCGTATTTGGCACATGTGCGAGGGGTTCTCTTCACCGTGCCGGCCATGGCGGGACCCTACAGGTGCCAGCACGGAAGGAAGAAGTACCCCCACGGAACAGGGCCGCATGCAGATCGATGGGCCCCGATTAAGGGCCAGGCCACCGTCCCCCCCCCCCCCCCCCCCCCCCCCGTGGACGGATCCCCCCGTGCCCTCCTGAGGACTGCCCCTGCTGACTTACCTGCCAGGTCCCACTGTGTGGCACCATGCATAACCCACGCCGGCGGGACTGGCCAAAAATGGATTGTCGCTCGGCCCATCGGGGCCCCAAGAATTGCTAGTGAGTCCGCTGCCAACGGCCCCCGACAGGCGTGGCGTAACTTCCGCCCCCACACAAAATACTGCACCTGAGTATATGGCAGCCAGCGCGGGGCAGCGGGGCGGGATTCGCACCGCCCCCCCGGGGATTCTCCGCCCATGAGCTCCCCTTGACAAAGCCATGGCTGATTCAGTCCTATTTTATCGCACACTTCCAAGTACCAGAATCAGCTTTAATAATGGACTCTAAAATCTTACCAATGACCAATTTTATAAGAACAAAAATATGTTCTTATTGGCTAAGTGAGTCAGAACCATCCAATGTCTCCAACGTTAATTTTAATAGTGATCTCAGGCAGAAATAAACAGAAAAGTTAAATATGGTGTTTGGAGAGCACATTGTAAGATGTTTCAATTCATATTAATGAGCATTGGAAATATTCACCATGATTTTCTGGACAGTGTTAAGGTCTGGACAGGAAATTTAGAGAGCTGAATGGTTCATAGGGCAACCTCCGGGGTTGTAATCTCAGGATTACTCCCTGTGCCACGTGAACTCTAGTGAAGCTAGAAATAGGAGGATAGTGCAGCTAAATATGTGGCTAAATCAGTGGTGTAGGCGAGAGTGTTTCATATTTTTAGACCATTGGGATCTCTTCTGGGCAGGTGGGACCTGTATAAGAAGGACGGGTTACATCTAAACTGGAGGGGCACCAATATCCTGGCTGGGAGGCTTGCTCAGTCCACTGGGGAGGATTTAAACTGGTATGGCAGGGAGGGTGGGAAAAAGAATGTCAGCTCGGAAGGTGTAATAACTGAAGGGGAAACAGAGAACAAAAACAAAAGAACATTACCCTCAGGCAGAGCAAAAAAGGTGACAAGTGTGAAAAGGGAGGTGGTCAATGCAGGATTGAGGGTGTTGTACCTAAATGCGTGCAGTAAACGGAACAAGGTAAATGAGCTTGCTGCACACATTGAAATTGGCCGGTACACTGTTGTGGGCATCACAGAGACATGGCTGAAAGGGGATCAAGGCTAGGATCTAAATATCCAAGGATAAATGTCCTATCGAAAGGACAGGCAGATGGGCAAAGGGGGCGGGGTTGCATTGTTACTAAGGAATGAAGTTAAATCGATAGCATGGAGCGATATAGGATCAGAAGGCATAAAATCTCTGTGGATAGAATTGAGGAATCGCAAAGGTAAAACACTCTGATGGGAATTATGTACATTCCCCAAGCAGTAGTCAGGAGGTGGGGCAGAAAATAAATCAGGAGATAGAAAAGGCATGTAAAAAAGGCAATATTACAATAATCATGGGGGACTTCAATATGCAGATGGACAAGGAAAATCAGGTTGGTAGTGGATCCCAAGAAAAGGAATTTGTGGAATGTCTAAGATGGTTTTTTGGAGCATCTTGTGACAGAGCCGACTAGGGAACAGGCAATACCAGATTTGGTGATGTGTAATGAGGCAGACTTGATCGGGGAACTTAAGGTGAAGGCACCCTTAGGGAGCAGTGACCCTGCAGAATTGCAGTTTGAAACAGAGAAGCTTGTGTCAATTGTAATACTTGAGTCGGTATTTACAATTAAATAAGGGTAACAACAAAGGTATGAGGGAGGAGCTGGCCAGAGTTGATTGGAAAAGGAGGCCAGCAGGGAAGACAGTGGAACAACAATGGCAGGAGTTTTTGGGGGTTATTCGGGAGGTACAACAGAAATTCATCCCAAGGAGGAGGAAACATGCTGAGGGGAGGACAAGGCATCCATGGCTGATGAGGGAAGTCAAGAACAGCATAAAAGCTAAAGAAAAAGCATACAAAGTGGCGAGGGTTATTTGTAAGCCAGAGCATTGGGAAGCCTTTAAAAGCGAACAGAGGACAACTAAAACAGCAATCAGGGAGGAGAAGATGAAGTACAGGTGCAATCTAGCTAGTAATATAAAGGAAGATAGGTTGCTGCATTAGATAAAGATGCATGGAGCTAAGGATAAAGTAGTAGAATGGATAGAGAATTGGTTAATTAATAGAAAGCAAAGAGTGGGGATTAATGGGTGTTTCTCTGGTTGGCAATCAGTAGCTAGTGGTGTCCCTCAGGGATCAGTGTTGGGCCCACAATTGTTCACAATTTACATAGATGATTTGGAGTTGGGGACCAAGTGCAATGTGTCCAAGTTTGTATAAAGTGTTAGTGAGGCCACACCTGGAGTGTTTTGGTCTCCTTACCTGAGGAAAGGATGTACCGGTGCTGGAGGGTGTGCAGAGGAGATTCACTCAGTTAATCCCAGAGCTGAGGGGGTTGGATTATGAGGAGAGATTGAGTAGACCAGGACTGTATGCATTGGAATTTAGAAGGATGCGGTGGGATCTTATAGAAACATATAAAATTATGAAGGAAATAGATAGGATAGATGCGGGCAGGTTGTTTACACTGGCGGGTGAAAGCAGAACTAGGGGGCATAGCCTCAAAATAAGGGGAAGCAGATTTAGGACTGAGTTTAGGAGGAACTTCTTCACCCAAAGGGTTGTGAATCTATGGAATTCCCTTCCCAGTGAAGCAGTTGAGACTCCTTCATTAAATGTTTTCAAGATAAAGATAGATAGTATTTTGAAGAGTAAAGGAATAAAGGGTTATGGTGTTCGGGCGGGAAAGTGGAGCTGAGTCCACAATAGATCAGCCATGATCCCATTGAATGGCAGAGCAGGCTCGAACGACCAGATAGCCTACTCCTGATCCTAGTTCTTATGTAAGAGTTTTTTTTCAATATATAAAAAGTAAGAGAGAGGCAAAAATAGACATTGGACCACTGGAAAATGTGGCTGGAGAAGTAATAATAGGAAACAAAGAAATAGCAGAGGAACTGAATAGTTACTTTGCATTAGTCCTCACGGTGGAAGACACCAGTGGGATGCCAGAGCTCCAGGAGAACTAGGGGGCAGAGGTGAGTGCAGTGACTATTACTAAAAAGAAGGTTCTGGGGAAACTGAAAGGTCTGAAGGTGAATAAATCACCTGGACCGGATGAACTACACCCCAGGGTTCAAAAAAAGATAGCTCAGGAGATTGTGGAGGCATTGGTGATGATCTTTCTGGAATCACTGGAGGCAGGAAGGGTCCCAGAGAACTGGAAAGTGGCTAATGTAACACCACTGTTTAAGAAGGGAGGGAAGCAGAAGGCGGGAAACTATAGGCCGGTTGGCCTGACTTCGGCCATTGGTAAGATTTTAGAGTCCATTATTAAAGATGAGATCGCAAAGTAATTGGAAGTGCATGATAAAATAGGGCTGAGTCAGCACGGCTTCGTCAAGTGGAGGTCGTGTCTGACAAATCTGTTAGAGTTCTTTGAGGAAATAACAAGGAAGTTAGATAAAGGAGAACCAGTGGACGTGATTTATTTAGATTTCCAGGAGGTCTTTGACAAGGTGCCGTATAGGAGACTGTTAAATAAGTTAAGAGCCGATGGTGTTAAGGGTAAGATCCTTGCGTGGATAGAGGATTGGCTGACTGGCAGAAGGCAGAGGGTGGGGATAAAGGGGTCTTTTTCAGGATGGGAGTCAGTGAATAGTGGTGCCTCAGGGGTCTGTGCTGGGACCACAACCTTTCACAATATACATTAATGATCTGGAAGAAGGAACTGAAGGCACTGTTGCTAAGTTTGCAGATGATACAAAGATCTGTGGAGGGACAGGTAGTATTGAGGAAACAGGTGGCTGCAGATGGATTTGGACAGGCTAGGAGAGTGGGCAATGAAGTGGCAGATGGAATACAATGTGGAAAAGTGTGAGGTCATGCACTTTGGAAGGAGAAATGGAGGCAGACTATTTTCTAAATGGGAAGATGCTTCGGAAATCAGAAGCACAAAGGGACTTGGGAGTCCTTGTTCACGATTCTCTGAACATTAACTTGCAGGTTCATCGGCAGTTAGCATTCATGCCGAGAAGGCTAGAATAGAAGACCAGGGATGTACACCTGAGGCTATATAAGGCTCTAGCCTATAGTTTTGGGCCCTGTATCTAAGGAAGTGTGTACTGGCCTCGGAAAGGGTCCAGAGGAGGTTCACAAGAATGATCCCTGGAATGGAGAGCTTGTCGTATGAGGAACGGTTGAGGACTCTGGGTCTGTACTCGTTGGAGTTTAGTAGGATGAGGGGGGATCTTATTGAAACTTACAGGATACTGCGTGGATAGAGTGGACGTGGAGAGGATGTTTCCACCTGAAGGAAAGACTAGAAGCAGAGGACACAATCTCAGACTAAAGGGATGACCCTTTAAAACAGAGATGAGGAGGAATTTTTTCAGCCAGAGGGTGGTGAATCTGTGGAAATCTTTGCTGCAGAAGGCTGTAGAGGCCAAATCACTGAGTGTCTTTAAAACAGAGGTAGATAGGTTTTTGATCAATAAAGGGATCAGGGGTAATGGGGAGAAGTGAGGAGAATGGGGATGAGAAAAATATCAGCCATGATTGAATGGTAAAGCAGACTCGATGCACTGAGTGGCCTAATTCTGCTACTATTTTTTTTTCTTTTAAAAAAAATAAATCTAGAATAACCAATTAATTTTTTCCACTTAAGGGGCAATTTAGTGTGGCCAATCCACCTACTCTGCACATCTTTGGGTTGTGGGGGCGAAACTCACGCAAACACGGGGAGAATGTGCAAAATCCGCATGGAAAGTGACCCAGAGCCGGGATCAAACCTGGGACCTCAGCGCCGTGAGGCAGGATTGCTAACCACTGTGCCACCGTGCTGCCCCCTGCTCCTATTTCTTATGGCCTTATAAACTTATATTGTTTATTTATTTTTATTTTTTATGTATTTTTAAAATAAATGTAGAACATCCAATTCATTTTTTCCAATTAAAGGGCAATTTAGCATGGCCAATCCACCTAGCCTACATATCTTTGGGTTGTGGGGGTGAAACCCACACAAACACGGGGAGAATCTGCAAACTCCATACGGAGAATGACCCAGAGCCGGGATTGAACCTGGGACCTCAGTGCCATGAGGCAGCAGTGCTAACCACCGCGCCATCGTGCTGTCCTATAAACTTACATTATAATAATAATCTTTGTTCATGTCACAAGTAGGCTGACATTAACACTGCAATGAAGGGGACAGCACGGTGGCGCAGTGGGTTAGCCATGTTGCCTCACGGCATCGAGGTCCCAGGTTCGATCCCGGCTCTGGGTCACTGTCCGTGTCGAGTTTGCACATTCTCCCCGTGTTTGCGTGGGTTTTGCCCCCACAACCCAAAGATGTGCATGCTAGGTGGATTGGCCACGCTAAATTGCCCCTTAATTGGGAAAAATGAATTGGGCATTCTAAAAATAAAAAAAAACACTGAAATGAAGTCACTGTTAAATCTCCCAGTCGCCACACTCTGGCACCTATTCGGGTACACAG
Organism: Scyliorhinus canicula; assembly: GCF_902713615.1. NCBI lineage: Eukaryota > Metazoa > Chordata > Chondrichthyes > Carcharhiniformes > Scyliorhinidae > Scyliorhinus > Scyliorhinus canicula. The sequence goes on along the minus strand of NC_052147.1, from coordinate 195,226,925 downwards.
AGGGATGGGAGCACGTAGATAGGAGCTGCAATTGAGAGAATTTGTGACAAGTGCCTTGCTATTTGAGGGGTGCAGCAGACATCTCTTCCTGATGTTCCCGAATTTCTCTTTGCAACTCCAGCAACTGAGATTGAGCAGAGTCCAGATGTTCGTCGTGCAGTGGATCAGACAAAGTGTTGTGCTCACCAGATTGTGACTCCGAGACAACTCTAGAACTAGATCTCAGCAAGGTGTGCATCTCTGCGCAGGTGAACACTGTAATGTGTCTCAATTAGTGCATCATCAGATTAATCTTCTGAGCTGCCTTCGGGTCTTGAGTCGAGGGCTTGACTCTTGTACAGCCTCTGATTTTTCCCAGGTATGACTGTGAAAGAAAGGAGAGATCATTACTGCATGACAGGGGACTACGGTGCAGGAGACATCACTCTTGTTGTCTGATGGATCTTGATTTGGTTAAGCGCCGCCAACCTGACAGTCAGTAGGAACAGTCTATGGGCAGCACAGTGGTTAGCACAGTTGCTTCACAGCTTCAGGGTCGCAGGTTTGATTCCGGCTTGGGTCACTGTCTGTGCGGAGTCTGCACATTCTTCCTGTGTCTGCGTGGGTTTCCTCTGGGTGCTCCGGTTTCTTCCCACAAGTCCCGAAATACGTGCTGTTAGTTAATTTGGACATTCTGAATTCTCCCTCTGTGTACCCGAACAGGTGCCGGAATGTGGCAATGAGGGGCTTTTCATAGTAACTTCATTGCAGTGTTAATGTAAGCCTACTTGTGACAATAAAGATTACTATTATTTTGAGTTATATCTTTTACACCGGCAGCAGTGGGATTTGAGACAATACCATGTAATGTTTGATCCTCAGGCTGAAGAACTGTGCATTAAGACAATGACTGTAACTGGAACTCAATCCTTCTGCATGCACTAATACAGGGGGACCAAGATGTCAAACTGAAAGGAAAATTAGTTAGGTGCTTTCAGTCTGTCAGTTATTTAATTTTCATGGGTTGATGTTGTTTAGTTCTTTATAAGTACTTGCTATTGCAACAAAGAATTCAAGAATTTGGGATGGGCCCCATTACTAAAATTAAAAACAATGTGGTTGTAAAATTTTCAATCTAAGCTTAAACAAAATCCATTGTATCTGAAATGGTAGACAGTGTTATTTTTATTTTGACATGTATTAAACACTGGACATCTTACAAGGCGTACTTGATGAAAGTTACTGAGGGTTGATTGATGTACCTCATAATTGTTGTAATGTCTTCTGAGTATTGAAAAATACAAACACCAACTTATTTTATTTTATGCACTGCATATCTCGTTAGCCTTTATTCTCAAGGCAATGGTATTGCAACACGTTCAGTTAAGCCTAAAATTATATTTTCTCTAAAATTATTTATTTTCTGTACATTATTGCATTGAAGTGCTACAATTAATGCAGCAGCATTACAGCTAAACATCACAATGGAAGAAGTCAGACTGCAAAATAAAAAGACCAAAATATTTCTTTAAAAAGTTCTGCTGGAGAATCATCATAAATTGTGCAATACACTGAGCTGATACTTCAAATGCATCTTTCACATTATTTAGCAGCAAAACTGGCAAAAATGCTACCAAAATGTCAAAACAAATTTAGCACAGAGCCAAAAGGAAAAACTCAAAATGTGAATTGAATCTCATGAGCCAGTACATCTGCATGTTATGAACTTACTGGGGTAAGGTGGCAAAACAATACGTGAAAGAAAAGGTTCACAGAATGTTCTGTAAATATCTGCAAGCACCTACACTGCAACTAAATATAAATTACCATTAGAGTTTTAAATTAGACCTGAAACAATTCTATCACTACACAAGTTACAACAGTATTGTACTCAGGTCTGTAACAGCATTTCACAATCCCTGACAGCACAACATTGTTTTAAACTACAGAATCAATTGTTTGTATGTTATTCACAATTTACCACATAATGTATTACATTATGTACCAGGAGATGTTCATTTACATCCAGAATATTTTTGGACATCTCTATTTATTAGGAAGACTCTTGATTTCAAGTCTGCAGCAAAAGGAATCAATTATTTGCTCTTGGTCTGTAGATGGATTCCATCAGCGGTCAGACTCAATTCAAATAAAAACAATTATATATTTTAAGGGCAAAAAACCCTATAAAAGTTCCCTTGTAAATCACAACCTGGTGTTCTTAAGTTAACTAAAAATCTTGTAATTCCAGCACTGAGATCACAACTGTCCATGGAAGATCCTGTGATCAGGTATCAGTCTATGTATATCACAGCAGGAAAACACAAGGAAGAGAAAAAAAAATGTTGTTTGTTTTCCTGTCTCTAATGGCCCCATGTTGTCCCATGAAAGGAAAGTATCAATAAGGTGCAAAGAGAATTGAGCCTGGGGATGTACGCATGGGTCCAGGTGCTGGCCTCAAAAGGGCAGGTGTTAATGCAGTTGTCTGGAACAGCGAGGTAGCTGGACGTGGATGGAGAGAAAGTGGCGAGGTCATCGCTGCAGCTGCAAAAGGATTTGATAAAAATCCAGTTGCCAACGGTTTTATTAAATCCTTTTGAAATGCTATCTTTGCCTGGTAACGAGAAAGACAGAAAATGCCTTATTTAAGTTTCACAGATCATCACAATTATAATCTTTTTACATTATATGCGTACTGTGAATGTGAGTTACTATTTCACATGACGCAGTCTATGGCATCATTATCATTCAACGTTTATACCATTTGTGTGTAACTCCTCTCTACTAACAGTATAGTAACTCAATCTCTGCCTAAAATAATACTGGTGATACTTGAAAATAAAACTATTGGCCTAATTAATTTACTAACTAAGGTAAAAATACCTTTTTAATAACTTGACTGAAAACTCTCTCTTTGGTTGTTGTGATGCCTATTGAAAATCATATCTTATCTATAAATTTAAACATGGGTTGCGTCCGTGCAACAGCCTTTACTTACTTAAAAATGGACACGGAAGAACTGTTAAGATGGCTGCCAAGGGTATCAGGTGGTTTTTGCAATTTCAACAAAGAATGTAAAGCTTATGGAATGTTCCAAATTGAAACAGAATGGTTGGGGTTTTCCCCTTGGATTAACATGCCTGGTCTGCACTCCTTTGGGGAATTCATTCCTGCCATTGTCCAAACCACGGAGTCAATGGAGTCCAAGGCTCTATGTCTCCAGGTTTGCAATGTAACAGAGTAAAGCTGACAGGACCAGTTATCCACAAGTCGTGTGAAAGATCACCATGTATCTTTCATTCTGTATCAAAGGGTGTTGACCATATGACTGAAACTGATTATCTGATACTGAACTTGTTTCATCCCAGAGTCCTGGGGCAGGAGTCTGTCTGCAGAATATCACAAACAAGACAACAACTATAGAGAAAGACTGTGCCAACTTTGATCTTTAGAAGGCTTCCAAAGTCTTTTAAAAACCTCCCTGCCAGATTCCAAAGTTTTGAGTTCACTTGTAAAGAAATTGAACCTTTGATACAACAGACATCAATGACCTACTGAACCAGTGTTCTCTTCAAGGAACCCCACTGTATCCAGATATGAAACTTCAGCTATCTGAACTTACCAGAATTATAATTCTAGAGTGGGAAAAAGCTTCCTTCTTCACAGGACTTATAAGACATGTGAACTGTTAACTATTCTTTTGGTTTAATATTTGTATAAGTCCACCACCTTCCTTAATTGTATCTTTCTTATTTGTGTGGTCTGTGACTGACGCAACATTTAGATTTTTGGGGTGAATTCATGAATAAGTAACCTCTTGATTAAACCCACAAAAGTTTGCTGCTGGTACTTTTTAAATTGATCATATTCCGATGGAAATTTTGAAACACACACACACCTTCAAAAATAAACCACACTGTTTATGGACAGAAGGGAAGGGAATTCGGGATTTCAGTATATTTCTCTTGTCCTATCCATAGCACTATGAACCATACAAAATTTCAATTTTCAATTCTAATTTGTAATTTATTGTAATTTCTAATTTATTCAAATTATTAGCTGTCGGCATTACAACTTTGCATTTTAAACAACTTTTCCAATGCAACAGTGCAGATTGAGATGGGCCCGCCGATCTTGGAAGCAGATCCTAGGTGGTCAGGGGACGAGAGGGTACCAAGGTGGGCAGGTTAGAAGGCCTGCCTTGAGTCTGTCGGACATTGTCCCAGTTGCTGTAGATCCTGTTAGGTCATCTAATTCTCCCTCCTCACACTCCCTCACCCGCTCACCAGGTCTCCTCATAGACCCATGACAATTCCATATTCACTTACCCTGTATTCCTGATGGGCAGACCTCAGGAACCATGTTGAGATTTTGAAAATAACGTCGAATAATATAACAAGCTCCCATTATTACACACTTTATAGTGAAGAATACAAGAAACCTATTCAAAGCTTTTAAATCCCAAGTGTTTCATCGCTTATAAAAACAAACAAGCTTTTACTCAGACCCCACATCGAAGACAGATCGTCCTTTAATAACCTCTTTAAACTATTAATTGAATGAGGAACTTGGAACTTTCTGCTGTGTTAAATATAGTTTTTGAATCTCAGCTAAGTATTCATAATGGCATAATAGTCCAACCCATCGGGAACTCGGTGTGGCGGCTGTGGACTCAGTCCGCGGCCGCCCTGGAAGGGGGGGGGGGGGGGGCGGGGGGGTCCTTCACCGGGTGTGGGGGGGCTCACAGGCTGTCAGGCTAGCGATCGGGGGCCACCGATCCATGGGCTCGCGCGATCTCGGGAGGGTCTATCTTTTTGGTGCCTGTCCGCCATGCCGTGCGGGGCGGCCGATGCAGGCTGCCTCCATGTGCATGCGCAGACCCCCGACCAGAAGTGCAGGGCCCTGTATCGGCAGCGGGAGCTGCGAGGACAACTCTGGGGCCCTGCTAGCCCCCTTCAGGTAGGAGAATTACTCTGGACTTTCTTCAGGAAATTCCAAAGTGATTCACCTGCGTTTTGACGCTGGAGTAGGAACATAGCCCCATTATTGGAGAATCCTGCCCAGGATCTTTTGGAATTCTGGTTCTGTTGAATTAAGGTTTGTCCCCTCTGTGAATCACATCTTGCTCCCTTCCCCTGTTGTAAAAATGTGATCTATTGGAAAGGGGGGTGGGGGCGGGGGGGCGGGGGGGGGGACATTGGTCTTGCCCATCAAATTAAAGCTCCTCAAAGTCCTCCTGACGCTGCAGAAATCTAGACCCTAGCTTCCATTTTGTTTGTAATAGTGAGGGAGAAGTGCATAATTCCAAAATTTAGAAGTTTACAGCTTTACTGATTATAGTTTCATTCACACTCTACCCAGATCACTAACAAAAGTTGAAGACCTTGTAACTTTAAGCACTGTATCAACATGGAAATAGGAATGTTATGGACTCACTGCCAAGATACTTGAGCTGCGTTGTAGTTTGTTATAAGGACTATATTTAGGTTTCAATGGTTTTCCTGCTACTCTGTCCTTGTGCCTCCTGCTGGAAATGTGCTGGAAGAGATAAAACATTAAAAATTCATTAAATTACAGGACACTGATCTCCATGATGGAAAATAAGTCTTTCCTTTTTTGGATATTATTTACTATTTACCTGTTTGAGTTGGATTTCTGAGTTGACATGAACATCACAGATTTCACAATGAAAAGTCTTGTTTTGCAATCCTGAACCCTTTGTACCATTTTGAGGTTTAGCTTTTGATCCTGGTCTGGGATAAGATTTAATAGGACCGGCTCCAATCCGAGCTTCAACCATTGTTTTGTGCTTGGAGCCTGTTTATAATATAACAAATTTAGAATTTCCATAGTTTGTTATATTCTACAAATTATCTGTTAATGTATACTACATGGTTTTATGTTGGTGCGAGGGGTGAGCGTGTGGGTGCAGGATGAACAGTTAGAAGGAAAGCATGGTGTGTGGTGTAGGTAGGGTGCATCTAGGTTCAAGGATTGATGGTTCCCACCTTATCATACAGTAGTGCAGTTATACTTTGAGGGCTATCAATTTTCCTGTATTTTATAGGAATTTACCATTTTTGTCTGTTTCTGTGCTCCCTGACTGTTATTATTCACTACCATTGCCAGAATCACCTATGCTGCCATTCATTTTCCAGAAAGGCTGAGCAATAAATGCAAATTACGGTAGGAATATCCCAGCTGCTATAATGGAATTGAAATGTTTTGAAGACGTATAACAATACTAGAGTGCCAACGCTGAATCCTGGCACTAGAAATTGACAATGGCAGCTGGGTAATGAGCCAATGAATGGAGCATAGAGGGTAAGCTGAGTTGAAGGGGAATAGGAAAGAGGAATATAGCAGTTTGGAGGGGAGAGAAGCATGAATGCCTGGAGGTGAGAAGAGAATGGGATGCAGACTTCAAATACATGCATTACAATTTAGAGAGTTTTGAACTGTATAACTACTTATCAAACCTTCATGTCAGGTCTGTGTATAATTATACCCAAGTACCATCTTAGCACAGCGTGCCTATTTTCATCAGACTGCATGGGTTGGATTTCACAGGACACCATGGTCCCTGTATTACCTCCCCAGCTAAAATGTAGGTGAGGAGACTACTCACGTTCCCCGTGGCTGCCCCACATTAATGTAACGCTAGTGGCAGTGTTAATTCCTTTAAAGTGAGATTTACACCCCTATCTCAGAGGAACACCTGCCTTAGAGAGCTGCCAGCCACTTGCACTGTAGTTCCAGCAGCACTAGAGGGAGCACTGGTAACTGCTGGGACCACAGGCAGTCCCACCACTCCAAGGATCCCAGTTAAATCCAGGGTTCTGGTGAGGTGGGTGGGGGGTCAGGCCCAAGAGGTCAGGGGTCGAGTTAAGGGGGGGAAGGAGCTGCCTCCAATGGGCCTTGGGGGTTCACAAAGAAGGTTACCCCTATCTTGCCTGACATCAGGTCCCAAAGTTAAAGCTGGTAGGTCCTCTGCATGGCATTGACCCCCCCCCCCCCCCCCCCCCACCCCACCGCTACAGGTGAACTAAAAGCAGTGATTCGATGAGGCCTTTGTGGCCATTAATTGGCTACTTGTGCCTCAGTAGGCCTCAGAGTAGGTGGCTGTGTAACGTCTCTCTGATGACCCTAAAGTTTCAGAAAGGTGGGGGTGGGAAGGCCACATGCTATTTTACATGCCCCCTGCCTTCAACTCCGCTGCCAGAGGTGCGTCTAATCCAGTCCTGTGTGTGGTGCTGTGAGTAAATGAATATTTAGGTGGGTATAGGTTGTTCTATGTGTGAACTGCAAGGAAATGCAACAGGGAGCAATCGATAATTGTGAAAACCTTTTTTATAAACAATTCTAAAATCTAATGATTTCTGAACTTGAATCATGTAAGATTCATAAACACTTTTGTGAAAGTAAATGTTTTTTGTGTGAAAAAAAGAAAAGGTAAAAATTATTTGCAGATCTCATCCTAGAGGTTAATTGCTAGTCAAAAAAAGTTGAAAATATGTCATTTCAGATTTTTTCAAACTGGCGACCCACATTAATAATCTCCCTGGCACATATTCTGACAGATTCAATTGTATTTATTCTTCAGAACTGAATCCTATTTTTTCTTTTACTTTTTCTGGCACTGTGCCTTAATTCACAAAGGTGACTGGGAAACAATATATTTTTCACCTATACAAATTGTCCAGGCCCACATAATTATTCTTTCCCCTTAAATTCTTAAAAAGGATCTCTCGAATAATTAAATTACGGAACAGGAAGGTTTAGCGGTTTTAGCTGTGAAATTAATTACCATGATAGTACCAACCTGTATTGTGTGCTTCCAGTTGTGACAATGAATTTACAGCTACTTTGCATAGTGAACAGTAGAGAAGTTTTTTTGCTTTTTCTTCCTCTGACTCAGTAGAAGTGGTTGCAGTGCCATCAACGCTTACTGCTGCCACTGATATCCCTGTTTTTGTTGCATGTGCGTTCAGATTCCCAGTTTCTCCTATAACTGAAGTGGTTTTAGGCAGTTCAGTGCCTACGCTGGTATGTATCAGTAAATTGTTAACAGTCACACTGTTGAACGCCAGCCTGACTACATCTGTGAGTAAAAGAAAAGTAATTTTGCCAATTTTGACTAATAATTGTAAAATTGTAATGGTACTGAACATTACATTTCTAGTTGCTAACAGATAACAACTGAACATATGACCTGACTATTTCCTGCAAGTAAGTACATTTTCCATACATGCATGTATTTCAAGGAGAATGTGACTATATAAAAAGTATATTCTCTTGGGAACAAAAAGATGGATTTGTCTATATTTGTGCTTTTAACATTTGTATCCTCAATTAATTTGAATTGCTGCATTGTTCATATGTTCCATCTCACAAACATTCCATCATCTTGAGAATCATGGGACAGGTGAAGAATTCAAGTTAAGCTATTCATTTTAAAATAATGATTTGTGGTAACCTTTTCTATCATGAAGTAATAGAAATGTCCAGTATATTTTCAAATTTAATATTAATATTGCTTTTGCCAATAAACAATGACCATTCTTTTAAAGAACTCTGCCTTTAAAAAATGCCAATTGATAACCATACTCATGTGTTTTGGCTCTGCTCCAACCTCACCAGCTTCTGAGTTTCCATTTTTTAGTAGAATGTCTGAGATAATCCATGGATTTAAACCCATGTCCACTGGTAGCCATATTTGGTGTTTTGGATTCACTGGTGTTTCACTCTGGGGTAGAGGCAGACGTTGTCAGTTTTGCCTCACTGACAGCACAAAGGCGAATATTACTTGGTCATAGGTCTCCCATTCTGCCCAGTACCTCTGGGTGACTTAATATCATTCCTACACTTAGAGATAATTAAATTCACCATTAGGGGGTTGCTGGAGAGGTTTTACCGGAGGTGGCAACCATTTATTTCTCTTTTTAAGGATCTAGACATTGCCAGCTGTTACATGGTTTAGTTACAGTGTTTCAGTTAATTGTGTGTTTTTGGTTTACATTTAGAACATAGAACATAGAACAGTACAGCACAGAACAGGCCCTTCGGCCCTCAATGTTGTGCCGAGCCATGATCACCCTACTCAAACCCACGTATCCACCCTATACCCGTAACCCAACAACCCCCCCCTTAACCTTACTTTTATTAGCACACTACGGGCAATTTAGCATGGCCAATCCACCTAACCCGCACATCTTTGGACTGTGGGAGGAAACCGGAGCATCCGGAGGAAACCCACGCACACAGGGGGAGGACGTGCAGACTCCACACAGACAGTGACCCAGCCGGGAATCGAACCTGGGACCTGGAGCTGTGAAACATTTATGCTAACCACCATGCTACCCTCCTGCCCCAAACAATTTGCTTGTAATTTCTTGCACTCTTGTGCTCTCCTTAGTTGTTTGTTATATTGTTGTGTAAAACTTCAATAAACATAATTTTTTTAAAAATCCAATTGAACTCCAAAATAAATGAAACATAACTAAGCACAGCTTCCTGGTACACTATTTCTGTTTTGCTGTCACATTACAGTGGTGAAAGTCTGAAACTCAATGAACCCATACAGGGACTTGTTGGTGCTTCCATCCATGCACGGTTATATGTGTTATGACTGTGTGAACGGGTCAAAGAGTAAAGGAGGGTAAAGTATTTTTATTTTCACGGCTCCTCTCCATGATCATCCTAGATCGAAACTAAGAAAACTTTGCATTTTGCAGAAAAAGGGAACTGCACACAAAGCGATAATTTGCGTAAATACAGAAGTGATTTGGGGTGAAATTCCTGTTGGATGGGACACAAAATATGCAACAGTAAACTGGCAGCCTCTTTAACACTCTGGCTGAATTTGTTACAAGTAAAGTGGAAAATGGGCAACTGATTAGTTGTCACCCTTTTTATGTTACTGTCCAAAACTAATTTTGCTCCAAATATAAACTTACAAATATGAATAAAACTAAGGGTTCACTTCAACTAATAAAGTCACACCTTGCACAGAGAGAGCTAAATATGAAACTGGAAAAGAGAGAGATTAAAGAACTTCACACCAATTTATTATATTCCATTATAACTCCACAGACCAGTGAATGATACAAGATGGGTCAGTATTATAAATTTTAAAAGTTCAAGAACTGACACATACGGGACATTGGCAGTTGATGGCTGTCCTCTTCCTTGAATTGGGAAAATATTCGGCAGCCTGCTGTCCAATCTTGGAGACCCACTCAACACAAGGTACCTGAATATAGTAACTCACCCACCGGTCATGAGGGGTACTACCCCAACCAGCATAACTTTAAAAATTCAGGACATTCCTCACAGTCCTCAAACCTAAATAACTTTCACAATCTAAGGCCAAACTAACTGTTTTGGCCCCTTTAATCTGAATCCTTACCAATGCAAACTGCTTGATGTTGCAGTGCATTCCTCCCCAAGGCAATATATGGAGTCCCTCTGCACCGTATAGCTTTAAAGTCTACTCTCAGGGATCAAACATATCTGAACACGCATTTACTTTTACAGTAGCTTAATAAAATGTCAACGAATGCATTATCATACCTTCATACATATATTCATGAGTAGCACTCCTTTTTCTCACCAACTTGTTAACCCTCGATGACATCATGTGAAAAGACAGACCAGCTTCTACATACATGCTGATTAGACTCAACTCTTCACAACCTCCTCTCTTTTATCCTTTTTCTAAGTTATCAGACCCCTTGTCTGACATCTAGTGCTGGATGAGGAGACATTTCCTTCAATAAAATATTGTGAAGACTAAAAATTGTCTTCCTTTTCTGCTATGAGATTCATCCCCTAGTTCCTGACTCTCGTACCTCTGGTAACTTTATCTCTGGCAACTGTCTGAGAGTGAACCTGCCTGTTTGCAACCTCGGTGTTATATCTGACCACGATATAGGCTTCTGACCAGATTGCTACACCAGTATTCAGACTATTTCCACTCTATATTTTGAATCTGTTCATGCCCAGCTGAGCTGCTGCAGAAACCCTCATCTATGTCTTTGTTGCAACCAGACTTGATTATTGCAAGACGCCCCTTGGCTGGCCTGCCACATTCTACACTCTGTAAAATTGAGGTCCAAAACTCTGATGCATCTAAGTCCAAATGCACATCAACTTCCTTTCACCCAGCAGCCTTGTGCTCGTGAACCCATGTTGGCTCGAGTCAAGCAAACCTAACTTTTAAAACTCTCATCCTTGTTTCACTCCACATGATATCAAGAAATGGCTGAAGGTACTAAATACTGCAAAGGCTATCGGCCCTAATAACATTCCAGCAATTGTACTGAAGACTTGTGCTCCAGAACTTGTCACGGCCCTCTCCATGCTGTTTCAGTATAACACTGGCATCTACCTGGCAATATGGAAAATTGCCCAGGTACGTCCTGTTCATAAAAAGCAGTACAATTCCAACCTGGCCAAATCCAACCCCATCAGTCTACTTTTGATCATCAACAAAATGATGGAAGAGATTGTTGTCAGTGCTATTAAGCGGCATTTACACAGCAATAACCTGCTCACTGATATTCAGTTTGGGTTTCACCAGGGATGCTCAGTTCCTGACTTCATTCCATCCTTGTTCCAAACATGCACAACAGAGCTGAACTCCAAAAGGTGAGGTGAGAGTTACAGTCCTTGACATCAAATCAGCATTTGACTGAGTGGTATCAAGGAGCCTCGTAAAACTGAAGTCAATGGGAGTCAAGGGAAAACTCTCCAGCAATTGGAGTCATACCTATTATAAAGGAAGATGGTTGCAGTTGTCAGAGGTCAATCATCTCAGTGTTGGAAGATTGCTGCAGGAGTTCCTCAGGGTAGTGTCCTAGCCTGAACCATCTTCAACTGCTTCATCAACCTTTCCTCAATCATAAGGTCTGAAATGGGAATGTTCACTGAGATTGTACAATATTCATCAACTCCTCATATACTGAAGCAGCCCTCCATTTGTAGCAAGACCTGGACAATATTCGGGTTTGGGCTGATAAGTGAAAAGTAATATTGGGGGCAGGCAATGACCATTTCTTTTTTTAAATTTCTTTTTTTAAAACATTTTATTAGGGTATTTATAATAACAATAATAACAACATGAACATAGTATATAAGACATTTCCATCCCTAACACGTTCCTCACACCACCAACACAGCCTGAACTCCACCACCCCCTAGATTTTTGCCTCTGCTGACATTTAATTTTCCCCGAAAAAGTCAACAAATGGCTGCCTCCTCCGGAAGAACCCTAACATTGATTCTCTAAGGGCGAACTGTATTTTCTCAAGACTGAGAAACCCAGCCATGTCGCTAACCCAGGTCTCTGACTTCAGGGGCTTCGAGTCCCTCCACATTAACAGTATCTGTTTCCGGGCTACCAGGGAGGCAAAGGCCAAAACGTCAGCCTTTCTCACCCCTTGGACTCCCGGTTCTTCCGACACTCCAAAGATCGCCGTCTCTGGACTCGGGAACCACCCTTGTTTTAAGTACCATGGACATGACATCAGCGAAATGTTGTCAAAACCCTCAAAACACAGGGCTGTTTAGCACAGGGCTAAATCGCTGGCTTTGAAAGCAGACCAAGCAGGCCAGCAGCACGGTTCGATTCCCGTAGCAGCCTCACCGAACAGGGGCCGGAATGTGGCGACTAGGGGCTTATCACAGTAACTTCATTTGAAGCCTACTCATGACAATAAGCGATTTTCATTTCATGTCATTTCATGTGGACATGATTTGCAGGCCATCCCGCGCACCTCGCACACCTGTCCTTTATCCCAAAAAACGTGCTCATCTGGGCCACCGTCATGTGACTCTAGGTCCGGGATCTTACCTAACACCCGCCTCATAAACTCCACATCGTCCCAATTTGGTGCATATATTTTTAAAGTACCACCCGCATCTCTTCAAGCTTCCCACTCACCATGATGTACCTGCCTCCCGCGTTTGACATAATTCTCCCTGTCTCGAAATCCATCCGTTTCTTGATCAAGATCGCGACATCCTTGGTCTTAAAGTCCAGCCCTCAATGAAATACTTGGCTGACCCACCTCTTCCTCAGTCTGGTCTGGTCTATAACCTTTAGGTGTGTTTCTTGCAACATTGCCACGACTGCCTTCAGTCCCCTCAGATGCGCCAACACGCGAGCCCTCTTAACCGGCCCATTTATCCCTCTGACGTTCCAAGTGATCAGGCTAGTAGGGGGCTTTCTGTCCTCTCCACCTGCCGATCAGCCATCACCCTTCTTAGCCCGGCCTCCAGATCGCGTCCCTCACCTCCTTGGGCATCCTCCGTCCTTGACCTCCCTTTTGTCCCCTAGCAACAGTTTCTCCCATGTCAGCAGAGCAGCTCCCCCAACCCCACCCCCCTATTAGCAGCACCACAATCCCAAACCCCCATACCAAGCTTATCATCTTCTCACCCCCCACTGTGCTTCCGTCAACTACCTCACCTAGCTAGCCTGGTAGCTCCCGCCCATGGCGCCAGACACTCTATCTCCCTTTTGTTCTCCCTCCTCCTCCCCGCTCGACATACATATTCAGAGCATCACAGTCCCCAGTAAACAAACAGTAGAAAAAATCCTTCCACCCATCACCCACCAGAACAGAGTTGAATTACATTGCTGAGTAACTGCTCAACCATCTTACAAAACGAAAACCAAAGCAAAAGGAAGGGGCAAGAAAAACCCCAGAATAATCCCTTGTTGCAGAGAGCACTGCATATCCAGAACCTCACATAAATAACTTGAAGCCAAATCGACCCCACAATGTCCTCCCCAAAGGTTCAGTGTCCTTGGATCCCTGCCAGCTTTTTGTCCTTGATAAAGTTCATCATTTCGTCCGGCGATTCAAAGTAAAGTTCCTGGCCCTCAAAAGTGACCCACAAACGCGCTGGATATAACATCCTGAGCTTCACCCTCTTCTTGAAGAGGGCCAATTTTGCCATATTAAATCCGGCTCGCCTTTTGGCCAGTTCCGCACTCAGGTCCTAGTAGATGCGCAACTCACTGTTCCCCACTTGCAGCTCCGTATCTGCTTGGCCCACCGCAAAATCTGTTCCTTGTTTAGTTAAGATTCATGATGAAGTAATGAAAAGGGTTCTTGAGGGTTTTGCAGTTGGTGCTGTGCATATGGACTTTCAAAAAATGTTTGAAAAAGCATCATGTAATAAACTTGTTAGAAAAATTAAAGCCCATGAGATTAAAGGAATAGTAGCACAACAGGTACAAAACCTGGAAAACAGAGATGGCTGTTTAATCAGAGAGGACAGAACCACTGGTCTTTTTGACTGATAATATAAAACGCTGGTTAGGGCTCAGTTAAAGCATTGTGCTTAATTTGAGCAGCTCAATTTGGGAAAGATGTCATGTTTCAGTGAAGGTGTGGAAGAGATCTACATGCATATTTGTTTCAGATATGGCTCAGACAGTTAGTAGCATGCTCGCCTCTGGAACACAATCGTCCCATGTTCAAATCCCACTCCTGGGCTTAAGCATCAAATTCAAGGGAACACTGCACTTCTGGAGGTGCTGTGTTTCAGATGAGATGCTAAACCATGGCCCAATCTGCTATCTTGGGTGGATGCAATTGATCTAACACCACCACTTCAAAGAAGAGTAGGAGGTATTGTTGACATCCTTGCCAATATTTATTCTTCAACCAAAATCAAAAAAAACAGTTAATCTAGTCAAACTATCAGATTGCTGTTTGTGGGGGTTAGCTGAGTGCATAGTGACTGCCACATTTCCTACTTTACAACAGTGACTACACTTCAAAAGGTACTTAATTGTCTGTAATTCTGATGAGACAGGTGGAGCAGACCTTTCGTCAAAAATAGGAATGTATCACAGTCAGTCAGAAAGCAACGTGATTGTCCCCAGAGAAACAAGCAGGTTTTTCTACAAGTTCTTCCCACACATTGCCATTTTTTTAAGAGGGGCATGCTTTGTACTATCATTGTGAGGGGCGGGGCCTAAACACATTGGCAAACCCTGCTTCACAGAAATTGGGGCACACTTTTAAAAATGAAATGAAAGACCCCCCCCCCCCCTCCCCCTCTGGGCCCCGCGCTCCTTCAGGACACTGCCCTGACAGTGCCAGGCTGGCAATGCCATGGATAGTGCCAGCCTGCCATGTCCGTGACTTCCTGGGGCTACAATGGCCTCTGAGCCTGCGCACCTCACCCCCCCCCCCCCCCCCCCCCCACCCCCACCCCCCCCCCCCCGGCATGGCGTCACGTCTGATCTCTGTGGAGACCAGTAGTGATTCCGCCGGCGTGAAGTTTCAGCATTAATCATATTTTGAGTATTAAAATTTACATAAATGAACAGTAATTATGTTTTCTTCCTCTTTGGGTGTGAATCTGATTATGTGTGTTGGGTGGGCCCAAGATCAAATCCAGACTGTTTGGCCCCTGATGCAAATCCCACTCGAGGCCTCTTCCAGAGTTTTCCCAACATAGTGGGTGCAACGCAGCCCTATAATTGCCCCCGTGGTGATGGTGAATAGTGCTATACAAATTCAAGCCTTTCTTTCTTACCATGGATGAGGGACTTCATTTATGTGGAGAGATTGGAGAAGTTGGTGTTGTTCTCCTTAGAGCAGAGAAGAGAGAAGAGATGACATTTGATAAATGTGTTCAAAATCATGAATGGTTTTAATAAAGGAAATAGGAGAAAGAACAGCAGCTAGATGACACAGAATTAAGGTAATTGGCAAAAGAACCAAAGGTGGCATGAGGAAACATTTCCTTACTCAAGCCCTGCCTGAAAGGGCGGTGGAAGCAGATTCTATACAGTAGCAGTAATAAAAAGAGAATAGGGTAAATAATTGAAGGGAAAAAAAGGGGAAAGTGCAGTGAGTGGGATTAACTGGATAGCTTTACCAAAGAGTCAGCATTGACACAATGAGCCAAATGGTCTCATTATGTGCTGTGCCATTTTACTTTAGGATCATTTTCAGGAGTTTTTGCTTCCTGATGTTAAAATTGATTCTGGATCTGAGAAAATTATTTTGCAGGAGGGACCTGAGGCAACCAAAAATAAAATTCATTAATATGAATCCCAAACAAGGTTATTTTCTGGAATTTTACAGCAGAATTCAATTGATTCTTAAAGACATAAGTTCACTAGAATTTAAGAATATTACATGGCACCTTAGAAATTGTATGTTGGACATATCGCACAGAACCAGGCCAGTTGGCCAAACCTGTCCATACCAGTATTTACGGCCTGCCTAAGCCTCCTTCCATCTTTCTTCATTTACATCTACCATTATAACCCTTATTCCTTATTCATGATATGCTGATACAGCTTTTCTTTAAATGCTTCAACCATAGCCTTTGGTAGCTATTCCACATTTTTCGGTAAAGCTGTTTCTTCTGAATTCCTTATTGGGGTTCTTGGTGACTACCTTACATGGATAGCCTCTGTTTATGCTCTCCCCCACAAGTGAAAACAATCTCTCAGAGTCCTGTTTTGGGCACGTAGAGGGGGTGTTTCTCATCCCGCTATCTAATGGGACTCTGTCGTTTTCTTTTGGTCTTGATTGGGAACTACCCGCTAAGGCTACACTTTGAGTTTGTCAGTGCAGGAAGATGACTCGCAGATCGGGATGCTAATTTTAAATGCTCTCCTGATCCTTCAACCCTCTCTGCTCCTCCACCGCGGCATCCGAACCCCCGCACTGCGCCAACATACCTCTTTGGGGGTCCTGGAGGACCCCCTCACCCCACCTCTTAAGGACAGGTCACCCCCCCCCGCCGAGCCTAATCCTTCGCATGGGCAACCTGGCAACTGGGCACTTTGGCACTGCTAGCCTGACACCCTGGCAGTGCCCTTGCCAGCCTGTAACTGCCATACAGGTACCCTGGCAGTACCAGGTTGGCAGTGCCAAGGTACCAGGCTGGCAGTACCAAGGTAACTGGGTCCTGACGGGAGTGCTAGGGTGCCACCCTGTCGAGAGCATGACCACCCGGAGATCTCCAATGACGTGTGAGACAACCCAGGTGTCATTATGCCTGGTCCACATTGTGTGGACAAATCCTGGCAAGGTCTCCTAGGTGAGGGCAAGTGAGGGCACGATCCAAATCGTGGCATCTCACAAGATCTCATTACATCTCTCGAGTAATTCTGAGCGTTGCAAATTTCACAAGAGACTTAACGTCCTCGTCACGTCACCGGATCAGGTGCGGCGAGGTCATGAGATCGCACCCAGCATCTCTGCTCTTACCAAAACCTTTCATAAATTTAAAAACCTCTATTAGTTCACCCATTAGCTTTCTTTTTTCAAGAGAAACGAGACCCAGCCTGTCAATAATTTCCTGATATGTATTCACATGTAATTTTGACATCATCCTTGGAAATTTTCTCTGTACCCTTTACCGTGTCTCTATCATTTAAAAAATTAATACGGTAACCAGAACTGCAATTTGGCCTAACCAACGTTCAATACAGGTTTAGCATAACCTCTCTACTTTTCAGTTCTATCCTTTGAGAAATAAAACCTGCTTGAGATACAGTTTGTAAATAGTATCACAAAAATTATGTCAATCTACTTCCTTCATATTTTTAGAACAATATCAGATCAATTTATATGTTGATAGTCCAGTTAGAGCCATTGATTGTTCATCTCCATTCTGAACTATTCTTTCCACTATTACCATTTCTTTCCTTATTCTCTCACACATGGTCTCAATGCCATCTGATTACTTTAGTTTTATCCTTGCCATCTATGCCATCTTTTTGTCGTTGGAATTATATTGTGTGAATATTTTTGAAAATATTTTTATTCGGTTTAAACATTAACAATGCAAAAACAACAAGAACAACAGAACCACCCCCCCAATTCCCAATAACGCTACCCCCCTCCCCTTAGTAGCTGACTGTAACCAACTCTTTAAAATGTAGAATAAACATACCTCACCTCTTGTGGACCCCCTCAATCGCCCCCTTCAAAGCAAACATAACTTTCTGCAAATACAGAAACTCAATCAGGCCCCCAAGCCATCCAGAGACACAGGGCGGAGAAGATGGCCCCTACTCCACAGGACCCGCCTGTGAGTATTCAACAAGGCAATGGCTAAAACATCTGCAGCTCTGGCAGGTCCGACATCCCAAATGTGTCCTGGGGGACTGGGCTCCAAGTCTATGTGCAGGATTACTGACACAATGCTTAAAAACGATACCCAAAATTTCTCCAACTTCTGGCAGGACCAGATATTGTGTGAATATTAATATCACAATACTTAACTTAGGTGTTAGAGTACAGTTCGTCCACCATGGTGTTTGTCCCCTTTAAGGGGCGATCTGCTGAGAGGGTTACGTTGCCCGGGTAACCAATCAGGGACCAGGGTGGGGATTCAGCAGAGCAAGTGGTCACTGCCCGCACACATGCCACCCTAGCGCCCCCCCACCCTCCAATGGCGGCCCACCCCTGTGGAGGGTCCCCCACCCCCGACCCAGGGCCCGCCCATCCCTCGCCAAGCACTGGGGTGGCATGGCCAGCGCCCTGGGCTTTTTGCCTATGAGCAAAGATGGCTACTCACCTCCTCTGCTCCCTACAGAAGCCCTTCCACTAAATTCATGGTTTTAAAAAGGAGTACTAATTGGCGCCAGCGTAAGCACCTGCTGGGAAGACTGATGAATGATGAGAGGCCGCTGGATATGGTGTTGCTCCCGTTAGTTGAGTGAAAATGGGGCTTAAGTGGTGATAATTGTTTTCTTGCCAAGCTATGATGAGATCCCGATTTCGCCTATGGGCCCGTTGCATTGCAAACTGTTTGGCGCTTGATGCGGTTCCCATTTTCTGCCTCTCCCACTATTTACCGGCCTCGTTTTCCTGGAGCGAGAACGCGGCGAAGCCGGAGAATCGCGCCCTTAGTTATTTAGCCTGATGTGTCGGAGGTGTATATCATTTATATGGTGCATGCAGCAAAGCTGATGGCCTAATTCTGCAAACTCTACTGGCTAGAAGGACAAGAGAAGCAGATGCACACGAATATCACTACCTTCAGGTGCCCTTTCAAAACATGCATCATCCGGATGTGCAACTTTATTTCCACTCCTTCATTGTCACTGGTTTAAAATCCTGAAACCCCTTCCTGAACAGCACTTTGGGAATACCTACATCACGTGTATTGTAGTAGCTGAAGACCTTCGCAATAGCAATTAGGATGGATAATAAATGGTGGTCTTTCAAATAATGCCCAAATACCAAGAACAAAGAAATAAAACAGCCCCATTCAAATAATTATCAAGAAGCTGTGATAGAGAATAAAGAATTGGATAAAAGGAACTTGATAAGGATTCAGCAGCCCTGAGGGCTTTTGATATGCGGATTAGCCTAGTAACAGGGTGAACAGATATATAAAGTGAAGTGGATATCAGGGGGTAGAAGTTCAAAGGGAGAAATATGAATGAATGTCACACTTACATGCTAAAAGGGGAATCTCATGTAAGAAATTCCAGAAAGAGGAATGGCGTGGTGACACAGTGGTTAGCACTGCTACCTCACAGCGTCAGAGACCTGAGATCAATTCTGGCCTCAGGTGACTGTTTGTGCGGAGTCTGCATGTTCTTCCCGGGTCTGCGAGACTTTTCTCCGGGTACTCCGGTTTCCTCCCACAGTCCAAAAATATTCAGGTTAGGTAGGTTGGCCATGATAAATTGCCCCTTAGTGTCCAAGGATGTGCAGATTAGGTTACAGGAGTATGGATTCTCTAATTCTAAGACAGTTTGTTCAGATAAGATGAGATCAAATAGTAAACAGTATATTAGTGCCAGGGTTTGTCCTGTAGTAGGGAGAAGGGGTGACGGGTAAAAAACTTCACAGCCACACCCAGTTGGAAGCTGAGTTCTTACCCAATACAAGCTTTTGCCTGGAGACTACTGTTCAAATCCTAGGGTGCAATTTTCCCAAAATTGGGCTGTCTTCATAGCTGCCTTTACTTGTCTGATTTAAAGACACTCTGGCAATTTCAGAGTGCTGGTGAGGATCACAGGCACAGATAGTGGGGGGTTGGGGGATAGCTAAACATGCTGGCAAATCTGAGGTTTTAAGATCAGGGCACTTTTTCTCAAATTTAAATTAGAGGATAAGGCGTGGGCGGACATTGCGGAATCAAGATAGGTAAGTATATGTCAATTTATTAAAATGTATGGAAGTCAGAAAGGTGGTGGTGGTGGGCAAGGTCACACTGCGACCTTGCTGGTGCAAATCCCATTTTCGGTTGCTTACAAGGTTTAACAGCCATTCCTGAATTTGGGCCCGTGATCAATGATGACACTAAATTGCAGCCTCGGTGTTTGCTACTCTAAAGCAGAAGAAAATTTCCTAAAGAAAGATACAGGTCATATGCAGTAATTATTGTTGGATTTAGCTCATAGTGTTAAAATCTATGGGATGTTATTTGGGGAGGTATGTTATCAGAGTTTAGCAAAGTAGAAAGATTTGGAATGGGGTTAATTTAAGTATACTGTGTATGTAGCCAATATTGTAGTAAATTCTTTTTTTAAATGTACCCAATTATTTTTTTCAAATTAATGGGTAATTTAGCATGGCCAATCCACTACCCTGCACATCTTTGGGTTGTAGGGGTGAAACCCACGCAATACAGGGAGAATGTGAAAACTCCACATGGACAGTGACCCGGGGCCAGGATCGAACCTCGGAGCCATGATGCAGCAGTGCTAACCACTGTACCGCCATGCCACCCCGTTATTGCAGTGAATACATTTTTGTTTATTATCATTGCCATTCTTGTTGCGTGTTCTAGAGTTTAATAAATATTTTTTTATTTGAATGATGACAACACTGGAACTTTCCTCACTGATTTTCATCTCCTTCCTCACATTACATCAAAGTGCAGAACAAACTGGGTTTCCAAGTTTCCTTTCGGGGATTTGTAATACCTTCAGATTCAACATCAGCGGAGTTCGTAACATAGTGACAAATACGTTTTATCTGAATATGTAAAATGCCCGAACACTAATATTCACAAAGCATAATATAGATCCCATTGATTCTGCCGAGAATGGTCCATCTAATGTTCCCTGAGTGTCCCCTGAGATGGAAGGTTTCATTTTCATAGAGCCCTCCAGCTGCTTATTTATTTGACCACCTGACAATTTGCAACACCTGGGCAGGGTTTTTAGCCATGTTAGGGACTGGGAACAGTGGCAGATGGGTGCTAAAACAACACTACCAGCGGGTGTGCCAGTTCCCCTGCTCCATTCTGCTCCTGGGTCATTTTCCCATTTTACAAATTGGAGGCCTATTGAGACCTATTGTTGGAGTCAACCTGGATTTCCAGTCGGCCTCCAGACCTCCACATGTTGAGAGGGACAGTTTCGCTGTCCTTGCCAACCTGTGGCACAACCTTTAGTGATTGATTGAGGGGAGCACTCCAAGAAACTCCCCTGATTTCAGCTATGGTTGCAACTAGAACCCCCCCTGATTTCAGCTATGGTTGCAGACCACCATGTAGAGGGATTCATCCCTACTGCAAAGGCCATTTAAAAAATATATAACTTTGAAGTGCCCAATTCTTTTTTTTCCAATTAAGGGGCAATTTACCATGGCCAATTTGCACATTTTTGGGTAGTAGGGGTGAGACCCACGCAGACACGGGAGAATGTGCAAACTCCACACGGACAGTGACCCGGGTCCTCAGCATCGTGAGGCAGCAATGCTAACCACTGCACCAACGTGCCGCCCCCAGCAAAGGCCATTTTTATTTGAAATTTGAAAAGGTTTTAGAGGGGCTACCACCGTTTTGAAGCACCCTCTCTCCCACCTACCTGCCATGGTATCCTGCAGCTGCTTTCAAACTGGAGGCCCTGCTGTTGGCTTTCCAACTTTGAGAGCCTACCTGTTCACCTGAATCAGATGGCAAGTGTGCCCTTTGACTGTTCATGAGCAATTCGGGGAAAGTCACAGATGAGTAACTGTTCTCCACAAGGTGTAGGCTTCTGACCACTATCTGATGGCAAGGGCCTGAAGCCATTGGAAATTCTTGCCCTTGAAATCAGACTCATGATCGAGATCAATATATCATAAATAAATCTGCCAGTACAGCCATTTAACATTCTATTTGGATGTTATCTTCAAAGCACTTATAAAAAAATTCAAATCCAAATATATGTGACATTACTTATGATATCTGGAAATGCCAGGAGGAATACACTTGCCTGATGCACTCCATCAGATAATTTTTACAAATTTCTGTTGAGCCATTATTATTCTTTTACTCTATGTTTTTGTTTAGTTTTATTGCTCCTTAAAGGGTAAATTGTTTTTTCTATTTTTCATGGTTGTATGTAATTTGCAGGCATTGTATGACCTTTTTGATACGAGCTGAGGAGTTGTGACAAGGGTTCCGATTGAAGATCACAGACCTGGGACATTAACTCTTTACTCTTTCCATAGATGCTGCCAGGTATGCTGAGTATTTCCAGCATCCTCTCTTTGTATTTCAGAGGTCCAGCATCTTCAGCTAGCTGCTTTTGACAAGTGAAGTGTGGACACTCTGCCGCGGGATTAGCGAATCCCACCCTGTATGTTTATCCTTCCACTGCCAATACTCAGCTATTGTACTACTTGGCATTCTACAAGTATTTGTATCCAGATTTGTTGCTCACAAAGGCAATATCCTGAAATATTTAACATTTAAACCTGATCACCTCCATATTACTACTGTATATAGAATTAGAATTAACTGGCCTATGGGGCGAAATTCTCCGCAACGGCCGACGCCGGCGTGAAACCCGGAGTGTTTCACGCAGGCGTCGGAGGCCGCTCCTCGCTCCTATTCTCCCCCCCCCCCCCCCCCCCCCGGGGGGGAGGGGGGGGGGACTAGGAGCAGAGTTGGGAGAAACTCAGCCGCCAGACCTTGACGGTTGCGTCAAGGCGGCGCACCAAGAATGACGCGGCCGGCGGCGCCTAAGTGACATCAGCCACGCATGCGCAGGTTGGCCGGCGCCAACCCGCACATGCGTGGTTGCCGTCTTCCCCTCCGCTGCCCCGCAAGATGTGGCGGCTTGATCTTGCGGGGCGGCGGAGGGGAAAGAGTGTGTCTCTTAGAGACGCCGGCCCAACGATCGGTGGGCACCGATTGTGGGCCAGTCCCCTCCCGAGCACGCGGATAGCTCTTCTACACGCCCCCCCACAGGCCCCACACTTACCTGTCACACGCTGTTCACGCCGGCAGAGACCAGGTGTGGTTGCCGCCGGAGTGAACAGGTTGGGATCGTCAGGCCGCTCGGCCCATCCGGGCCGGAGAATCGCCAGTTGCCGTGAAAAACGGCGACCGGTGATTCTCCGAGCGGCGTATCGCAAAACGCGACACGCTATTTTGGGGGGGGGGTGGGAGGGGGTGGGAGAATCGCGGTGGGTGCCAGAGCGGCCCTCCCGCGATTCTCCCACCCGGCCTGGGAGCAGAGAATCGTGCCCATGATCTTTGAAATATCAGATATGATCTGGCATTTGTATAATTTACTAATCAATACTGAGAGAAGCACTGTTGTGTTATATGAATTAAATATTTCGAGCCATTGGAGAATTTGGAAGAAATTAGATTTCCGGACTACACAACAGTTTCCATGATAAATAAATAAATCACTGCTTTGATCTACAGGATACTACAGGAACAATGCATTTTAAGAATAATAAGCGAGGTCTAATCATTGTTTATATATACACATTGTAATATAAGCCATTTTTAAAAAATCTATGGCTGTTATTAATAACCTTACCTGATAGTAATGAAGAAATTCACATCTGAGGTGTCATTTAATGAATCAACCCACAAGCAGCCTTCTGGAACATGATTTCATCTTGTCTCCTACATATTACACCATTGACTTTGTATGAAAGATATCTACACAGAGTTAACGAGCAAGCGAATGAGTTCATGAAATACCATGGTCTAAATTTTTGGATGGGCTACCAGGATATTAGGGAATGAACCTTCGTTCCACAATTATCGTAATTCCTAGGGATACTCATGAGAATAACGTGCCAGCGTCGGGGCGCGATTTGCGTCGATCGCGGGGATTCTCCGGCACATATTATTAGCTATTACTAATCCATAATAGCTTTTGGGCACTTAGCAGGCCCGCTAGCCAGGGGTACAAATCCTGTCATGGCTACTAAATATCGTGAGAGGCCAAAACGGGATTTGTGCAGGTGAGATTTCAGAATGTGATCTTCCCGGGCCCTCCCCAATGACGTTATCAGGGTCACAATCAGCAAGGGCACAAGCATGATTAACATGAATTTGAATTCATTGGCATCTACTTAGCGAGCTTAATGTCGTATCTTCAGCCTTCATTGAATCTTCCCAGTTAACTAGCATCATTCATGCTGGGGCGACTTACTACTGCTTTTAAAACGAGGCGCCATGACCTTCAAGAAGGAGGAAGGAAGTGAGCACAACTGTCTCCACTGAGCACCAGGAAGTCCAAGGAGGCAGAGGCTGCCGGTGCTGATAGTGCTGCGCTTATTGTATTGGGTCAGGTGGTATGCCTCACCTGCGATGTGCTCGAAGATGTCGTTGACGAACGAGTTAATGATGCCCATGGCCTTGGAGGAGATGCTGGTGTTGGGGTGAACCTGCTTCATCACTTTGTAGATGTAGATGGAGTAACTCTCCTTCCTGGATCGCCTCCTCTTCTTGCTGCCCTTGGCTGGCATTTTATTCAGAGCTTTCTTCCCACCCTTGTTGGAAATTGCCGGCTTCTTTATATCAACCATCCTCAGGTTCAATTTCACAACCGTATCACATTCCTGAGACTCATGCCCACGATGCTAATTGGCTATCAAGAATTAACCCATAGCAATGTTATCTCCTCACAGTCTCAATCAAGGAATGGGTACAAACATAGTTCAACCAAGGAATGGGATGAGGGCTCAATATTTGGTGGCACGAGATGATGAGGTTCTCGGCAGGGACACCAATGCCTGCCAAGTACAAGTAAATTACTGCCTCATCTGGAAGGACTGTTTGGGGCCTTGGGCAGTGAAGAGGGAGGAGGTAAATGGGAAGGTGTTTCACCTCCTGTATTGCTTGAGAAGGTACCATGGGAAGGGGTTGAAGTGTCGGGGGTAATCAGGGAGTGGATTAGGGCGTTGCGGATGGAATGGTCTTTTGGAATGCTGACAGGAGAGGAGAGGAGAAAGGAAGGGAAAATGTTTGGTGGTGGCATAATACTGGATTTGGCGAAAATGGCAGATGACAATCCTTTGAACACGGAGCCTGGTGGTGTGGAAAATAAGGACAAGGGTACCCTATGATTGTTGTGGGAAAGAGGTGAGGGCAGAAGTGCAGAAAAAGGATTTTTCACAGTTGAAAGCCCTGTCAACCACGCTGAGGGGGAATCTTTGATTGAGGAAAAAGGAAGATACGTTGGAAGTGCTATTGTGGAAGGTAGTATCATCAGAATAGAACAGAGATGGAGGAACTGGGAGAATTAAATGGAGAATGAAATGAAAAGGAGGTGTAGTCGAGATAGCTGTGGGATCCGGCGGGGAAATAGAAATTAACAGACAGTCTACTTTGAGGAAAAAAATAGTATAATAGGAAAATAAGAATACTGGTCTGAACTGGTCTTGCATACTTTAAAATGGAACACCAGTAAAAACGGGAAAATACGAACATTGGTCCAAACTGTTTTTTCCTTCTGGCAGAAATGGGGACAGGGAAGATAAGAAAGGGGAGGCAAGTGTCAGGTGACGTGAGACTTCCAGTGATGGGGTTGTGCTGAGTAGTCACACATCAGATGGCTCTCCTCTGTAAGACAGATAAATAGTCACTTCTGACCGAATTTAGTGCGCAATATTGGACTAAAACATTCCCTCACCCTAAATGATAAGATACAGAGTAAAAATGCCAGAAAGCAGCAGCTCATGAGGCATAGGGACACCAAGACCTGCGGCAAGGGACAAGAGCAGCAAATAAGTGGGTCAGCAGAGCCTCGAGGTAAAAGGACCCCGGCCACGCCCCAGAGAGGGAGACCGGTGACCCAGAAAGCGAGCTCCCACGCCCACTCCCCCCACCCCCCGCCAGGCAATGGATGGAAGACATTCCGCACCAGGAAATTGAAGGGGATGAGAGATGACATGAAGGCTGAAATAAAGGCAGCAATCAAGGTTGTGGTGGCGGAGGCGCTGGCCACCATGCAGATGGAACGAGATTGAAGGCCCAGGAGACCAGAGAACACAATAAAGGAGCTGGAAAAAGCATTGATTTCACTGAGCGGCTGAATCGTTGCCCTGGAGACCAAAATCAAGAGGATGGTGGCGACCCAGGGGAGCCTGAAAGGAAAGGTGGAGGACCAAGAAAATCAGTCAAGGCAGCAGATAATCAGAATAGAGGACCTGCCAGAGGGAAACGAGGTTAGGGATTTGACTGACTATGTGGCCCAAATGCTGGGCAACCTAGTGGGGAGGGACAGCTTCCCCAAACTGCTGGAGATCGCCAGCGCTCACAGGTCACTCCAGCTGAAGCCAAAGGCGGGGGAGCAGTCGAGAGTGGTCATTGCCAAGCTGTACAGATACCAGGACCGGGAAAGGATCCTTTGCTGGGGCCGACAGACAAAGGCATGCAACTGGGAGGGACATAAAATCAGAGTCTACCAGGACATTGGGGCGGACCTGGCAAAGTGCAGGGCAGAATTTAATCAGGCAAAATCGGTCCTATACAAAAACAAAATTAAATTTGGGATTCTGCCTTCAGCCAGGCTCTGGGTAACATATAAGGGCAAATAACATTACTGCCTCCCAAAGGCAGACAAATTCATCTGTTCGAACGGTTTTGACATACAGCAAGGGAGACAATGATAAGGGAGGCAGAGAGGAGGCAGAGGAAACCAGTGATCAATTTTGGGCGGGACTGCATTGCCTTGCTAGGAACAGGGGAACCAGTTCGCAGAAAGTAGGCGGCGAGTGCAGCAGAGCATGGGAGAGGTGAGGAGGAGATAGAGAGGCAAGCAGCAGAGCGGGCATAGGAGGGGGTCAGACTGCCCCCAGGAGGGGCGCCACCACACTAGCGGGAAGGCTAGCACCAGGAGGTATAAGTGAAAGGGGGGCCCACAGCGTATCCTGCACTGGTGAAAGAGCGTCTGACAGGGGAGGGACACAGCACCAGGGGAGGGGGAAAGCAGAGGGATAAACAGAAGGTGGAGGGAATATGGGGGGGGGGGGGGGGGAACGAGAGCGGGGGGAGGGAAACAAAACCTTAGGGGGAGCAAAATAGCAAGGGAGGGGGAAGGGCTCTAGACTGGCCTCAGCAGGTTACTTTTGGAAAGTGGAACAAGGTGCCACCGCAAGCAGCCACTATGGACGGTCCCTGAACAAAGTGAAACCCTAGAGTGCAGAGCCCTGGCCTCATGGTGAGAACAGTGACCGTGGCCATTTTGTACGGCCCCCTAACAAAGGGAAACCCAAAGGTTGATCTCGCAGGAGGTGGGAGGTGGCTTAAACCCCCCATCAGAATAGTCATCTGGAGAGTCAGGTCACTGTTTCGGGCAGCACGGTAGCATGGTGGTTAGCACAATTGCTTCACAGCTCCAGGGTCCCAGGTTCGATTCCCAGCTTGGGTCACTATCTGTGTGGAGTCTGCACGTTCTCCCCGTGTGTGCGTGGGTTTCCTCCGGGTGCTCTGGTTTCCTCCCACAGTCCAAAGATGTGCGGGTTAGGTGGATTGGACTTGCTAAATTGCACTTAGTGTCCAAAATTGCCTTTCGTGTTGGGTGGGGTTCCTGGATTATGGGGATAGGGTGGAGGTGTGGGCTTGGGTGCTATTTCAAAAAAAGAGCCGGTGCAGACTCGATGGGCCAAATAGCCTCTTTCTGCACTGTAAATTCTATGAAATCTATTAACTGTCCAGTGAAAAGGTCCAGAGTCTTTGCACAACTGAAAAGTATGAAAGCCGACACAGTCTTCCTCGAAGAGACGCACCTGAGGGAGAAAGTGGGTAAGGAAGGGCTGGGTGGTACAGACCTATCATTCCTGCTACGGAACAAGGGCCAGGGAGCATACCATATTGATAAGTAGGAAGATGGTGTTCACTGTGACGAGGACGGTTACTGCCCAAGGGGGATGGTATGTCATGGTCAATGGTGTCCTAGACAGGGCACCAGTGGTCCTGGTGAACATGTACACTGCCAACAGGGACGACTTGGAATCTGTAAAGAAGACTATGACAAAAATCCCCGAAATATATATGCACCACCTGATCATGTGGGGGGACATCAACTGTGTACAGGACCCACCGACGGACAGATCAAACCCCAGAAGGGGGAAAACGGCAGGTACAGCAAGAGAACTGGGAACATTCATGGAACAGATGGGGGTAGTGGATCTATGGCAGTTCATGCACTCAGGTGAAGAGGAATTTTCATTTTTCTCGCAAGGTCTAAACTCTCATTGACTTCTTTGTAGTGGGGACTTCGGTGCTTCCAGAGGTAGTAAGAGTGGAATACTCCGCGATTGTAATCTCCAATCATGCTCCACATTACATGGGTGTGAGGTTGGAGATGGGGACTCGGGGATGAAATGTTTCCTTGACGGACTGGACATGCTTGTCGCTGGGGAAGATAGACAGAAGGGGCTGGAAGCACCAGTAGGATTGGGAGAGGCCATGGAGAGCATCAACTCCATGCAGACGGGTTCTGGCGGAATTCTACAAAAGATCTGTGATGGCACTGGTCCTGCACCTGCGGGAGATGTTTGCAGACTCGTTAGCAAGGGGTGCCCTGCATCCAACGCTAACACAAGCCACCATATCACTGATATCCAAAAAGGATAAAGACCGGATGGTATACAGACCCATTTCGCTGCTCAATGTGGACGCAAATATACTCGCACAAATCCTGGCTAAGCAGCTGGAAAACTCCATACCAGAGTCGTCGCAGAGGACCAGATAGGCTTTGTTAAGGGTAGACAGCTAATAGGGAATATCAGGCTGAACGTGATAATGAAGACATCTGGGAAGAGAATGCCAGATGTGATTATTTCCCTGGACACGGAGAAGGCTTTCAACAGAGTTGAATTACCTCATTAAGGTACTAGTGTGGCTTGGGCTGGGGACAGGGTTCGCCTCATGGGTGAAATTGCTGTACAACACTACCAAGGTGAGTGTATGGACCAACACCACCAGCTCTGAATACTTCCAGTTGCATGAGGCACAAGGTAGGGATGCCCACTGTCCCCGCTCTAATCTGCCCTGGCAATCAAACCACTGGCGATCGCCCTTAGAGCAGCGAGAAGTTGGAAGGGAATCTGAAGAGGAGGCAGAGAGCGCAGTCTTGCTCTATGTGGATGACCTGCTCCTCTACATTTCAGACCCGTAAAACAATCATGGAAGGGATCATGAAGTTCCAGAGAGTTTGGAGTCTTCTCGGGCTACAAACTCAACCTGAGCAAGAATAAAATATTCCCTATGAACCCGAGAGGGGGAGGGTCATTCAAACCAGCCCCCCAAAAATTCCGCTACCTGAGGATCCAGATAGCCCATGACTGGACACAGATCCACAAGTGGAATCTGACCAGTCTGGCGGAGGATGTTAAAAAGGACCGACAGAGATGGGATACACTCCCAATCTCCCTGGAGGGGAGGGCACAGATGATCAAGATGAACGCATTGCCCATGTTCCTCTTCCTGTTGAGGTCCATGCCAATCTACTTCCCCAAGACCTTTTTCAATACGATAGATAAGATGATTATGGAATTTGTATGTGGTGTGGAAGAATCCAAGGATCCCCATAAAAGTTCTACAAAGAAGAACATTGGGGTTCACGCCCTCCCAAACCTACAGTACAACCTTTGGACAGCCACAGTGGACCGAGTGAGGGGATGGGTGAAGGAACCAGACACAAAATGGGTTAAGATGGAGGAAACCTCGTGTACAGAGATGACCCTCCGGGCCCTCACCACAGCTATGCTCCCATCCCTGCCAACAAAACACTCAACACGCCCAGTGGTCATCCTCAGATTCTGGAAGAAGATGAGGCAGCACTTCGGCTTGACCAAAATGTCCATCGTGGCTCCCAACTGCGGCAACCATAGGTTTGCACCAGCCATGCATGATGTCCGCTTTAAGAGGTGGAGACAGGATGGGGGACACTGACTGTTAGGGACTTTTACACAGAAGACAGACTAGCGTCCCAAGAGGAACTGATGGAGTGACTGTAGCCACCTAGTGGAAACAAACTCTAACTACAGCTTAAGAATTCCTCCACAATGAGACAACAGACTACCCACAGACCCAGAGACACACAATGCTAGATGTACCACTGGACGCATGAAATCAGGGGAGTGAATCTGGGGATACCTGTATGGATGACTATTAGAAAGGACACACTCCCCACTAGACGAAACACAGGAAAACTGGGAGGAAGAACTAGGGACGGATATAGGGTGGGAACTCTGGAACAAAGCACTGAACAGGGCTAACTCCACCTCTTCATGCGCCTTATGCAGAGGAAAGTGTTGCAGAGTTCACCTGACAAGAACCAGAGTGAGCAGGTTCTTCCCGGAGGTGGAGGCCAAATGTGAACGGTGACAGGGAGGCCCGGCCAACCATGACAACATGGCATGCTGCAGAATTGTCGGGTTTTGGACTGCTTCCTTCGAGGCAATGTCCAAGGTGTGGGGGTGAGAATGGAGCCATGCCCAAGAGTGGCAATGTTCGGGGTATTGGACCAACCAGAACTATACATGTAGAAGAGGGACGACACCCTTGTCATTGCTTCCCTCATTGCCCGCCAGAAAATCCTGTTCGGCTGGTGATCAGCAGCACCACCCACAGCTGCAGACTGGCTGGCAGACCAGTTGGAATTTTTCCACCTGCAGAAGATCAAGTTCACTATCTGAGGGTCAGAGGAGGGCTTCCACAAAGCACAGAGGCCATTCACCAACTTGCTCCAGGACCTGTTTGAGGCCAACAACCAATAGAACGAGGAGAGGGCAGCATACACACGGGAGCCTTTGAAACTCCAGGGAACAGACAGGGAAGGAAGAGGAGGGGGTGAGGGCAGAGGGAGGAGGCCGGAGAGGCAGGCTGGAAAACATCTGAAACATATATCAGGGGGCCCAGAGCAAGGCCACGAGAAACGGTGTCCTTAATGAACGCCACAAGTGATATGGCCACAAGGGAGTGGGGGGGGGGGGGAGGAGAGAGAGCCAAACGACAAAGGGGAGGGAAGGGGAAAACAATGCATACATGTAAATAGAAGGTAACCACCCACTGTATAACAAGTGATCTAAAAAAGGATCCTGAAACAACAAAAAGGGTGGACCAAGGGGTGGTGGAAGGTGGGTCAATACCGAGGGAAATGGCTTCTATATTGCACATGCCCTTATTGAATGTACAGTGTATAAAATGTATAACTTCAATAAAAACATTTTTAAAGTGTCATATGATATGAAGGTGAAAAGAAAGGCAGAATTGGAAACAAAACTGAGAAGATGTGCTTGTTAGGTGAATTTGACATTCCGAATTCTCCCTCAGTGTACCCGAACAGGCGCCGGAGTGTGACGACTAGGGGATTTTCACAGTAACTTCATTGCAGTGTTAATGTAAGCCTACTTGTGACAATAAAGGTTGTAAAAAAAAATAAAGAAAGAACTCAACCTTATACAGATTGAGCATCCCTTATTCAAAATGTTTGAGGCTGGAAGTGGTCTCGGATTCTGGAATTTTCTGAAGCTTGGAATACCTACAAAATTATATAATGCGGTAGCTTACCCAACGATTGTGGAGTGTTGGGACCTACGCATTACCCAGGAACTTTCCCATAGCCTGTGGACTTTTCCATTCACAGCATCACATTGGCACTCAAAACAAAGTGATTTCAGAGCATTTCGAATATCGGCAATCGAATGAGGGGTGGTTAACCTGTATAAGAAAAAGCTTCCGAGATTTCAACAATGATAAACATTTGCGGAGAAGTGACCCGGGTTTTGGAACTCAGAAGAATAACAAACCCTCCAGCGCAGGCCTGGTCAGTTCTTGCTATCGGGTAGTATGTTGAATTCAAGTTATGAGCCTTGAAACTTTTGTAACTGTTCAAATAAGCACATAACTAAAGCGTTACTGAGATAAATAAAGTTGTATCAAATAAAGTGACTATAATCCAAATTATGACTGATTTGACTGTTTCGTCAGTTGAAGCTGGACTAGCATCAAAATTGGGAGAGGTGACCCAGAGCTTAGCCACGCAATAGATTGGCATAGACACACTCACAGAATCAAATCTTAGAACCAATGCACACTGGGCTAAATCGCTGGCTTTTAAAGCAGACCAAGGCAGGCCAGCAGCACAGTTCAATTCCTGCACCAGCCTCCCCGAACATGTGCTGAAATGTGGTGACTAGGGGCTTTTCACAGTAACTTCATTGAAGCCTACTCGTGACAATAAGCGATTTTCAGTTCATTCATTTCATTTCAATGTCCCAAACTCCCCCATCACCAATCCACAGGTGGCAACACATTGGTATACAGTCGGGATGGAATGGCCCTGTGAGTTCTCAATATTGACTCCAGACCACATGAAGTTGTATCATGGGATGCAACATGGGAAAGGAAATCTCCTGTTGATCAGCATCTACTGCCCTCCCACAGCTAGTGAATGAGTTCTCCTCTAATTTGAAAAATACTTGGAATACGTATTGTGGCCTTAACAAATTCATGGTACCAAACATATCAAACGTAAACTAGCAAGGTTGCACAATCTGAAACGTCTGTACTTTCATCCAGTTGTATTGACAACTCCTGTGCTGACTTTAAACGAGAAATAAGCTGGGCTTCTAAATTCTCAGCAATATTACAAATTTGAAGGTTAGTTATCACTAACTGGGATCAATTTCATTTTTTAAGCTGACCTCTCATCTAGGACCGTGCAAAATATATCTATTGCTGCAGAGAGAGGTAGGGCGGAATTCTCCGCAACGGCCGACGCCGTCGTGAAACCCGTTTCATGACGGCGTCGGAGGCCGCTCCTCCCCTATTCTCCCCCACCGGGGGGGGCTGGGAGCGCGTTTCGTCAAACTCGGCGCACCGAGAATGACGCGGCCGGCGGCGCCTAATGACGTCAGCCGCGCATGTGCAGTTTGGCCAGCTCCAACCTGCTCATGCGCGGTTGCCGTCTTCCCCTCCGCTTCCCCGGAAGACATGGCGGCTTGACCTTGCGGGGCGGCAGAGGGGAAAGAGTGCGTCGCTTGGAGACGCCGGCCCGACGATCGGTGGGCACCAATCGCGGGCCAGTCCCCTCCTGAGCACGGCCGTGGTGCTCAATCCCCTCTCCGCCCCATCCCCTTTCCGCCCCCCACAGTCCCCAAACACACCTTTCGCGTGCTGTTCATGCCAGCAGCGACCAGGTGTGGTTGCCGCCGGCGTGAACAGGTCGGGAACGGCAGGCCGCTCGGCCCATTCGGGCTGGAGAGTTACGGGTCGCCGTGACCCGTGATTCTCTGAGCGCTGTGTCGCAAAACGCGATGCCATTTTGGGGGTGGGTGGGAGAGTCGCCAGGGCGGCCCTCCCGCGATTCTCCCACCCGGCCTGGGGAGCGGAGAATCGCGCCCTTAATCTCTCTGCTACAGTGTGGGGCATTTTCTCTATAGCTACACAGTAAGGTGCCATGTAAAAGGCTAATTGTGCTTTGTACATTTCTGCTAAGGATTTCAGCTGACGATTTAAATTCTCGCTGTATCCTTTGAAAACAATCAGGAGGTTTGTCCTCGAACCTGCCATGCTTAGTCTTCAAATGCCTTTGGAGTTTTGAGGGTTTTAAACTTCCATTTGCCATTACTTCCCTGAATATAACACACATGGGCTTGCATCCTGATTTGCATTAGCACACTTAATAAAGCTATACCTCAGGAAATCATCTTTCTACTGCTTTGTTCCTGATTTCAGCTTCTTCTTAATAGGTTGGTCACCAGAGGCCCGGAACTCACACCAGCACCGCTTTTTCCTGCTGTGAACTCTCCTGATCAGCTCTCTCCGGCAGATTTAGTTTTGAGGTCCAGGCCTGTTTATGTCTCTGGCCCTCTCTTATTACAAAACAATCCATTTTCAATTCTTCAGTCCTGTTGCTTGCTTGTTGGCGGCTACAAAATTGAGGAACCTCTCCTTTAATTTCGCGCGCAAAGAACGGACGTACATGGCGCGTATGGGGCACGTAACCTGCTCTCTGCTGCCGCTTCTGCAGGAAGACTCCATTGTTTAAAAAAAAACCTGGTCCTGGGACAGCACGCTGATATCAGGAGGAGGAGGAGGTCTGCCCTACTGGGCTCTGGGCCTGCATGGGACAGCTGGCATTCATGAAAGCTGGTTATGGCCATTGGGCTCTTCTCTCGTGATCGGGTACGCTGCGACTGATCGCTCCACGACCCGCCGACGGGTTGCGATACTGAGTTTAAAAATCCCTGGTATAAAGAAATGGCTGAGGCACTGTATTGTGACCTGACAACATCTCAGCTGTAGTGCTGATTACTTGTGCTCCAGAACTAGCCACAACCCAAGCCAAATAGTTCCAGCATAGCTACAGAAATTGCCTAAGTTTGACATATCCACAAAGAGCAGGGCAAATTCAATCCTGCCAATCACCACCTCACAAGCCTCTTTGCAATCATTAGCAAAGTGATGGGTGGGATTTTCGACAACGCCATCAAGCAACACTTACGCAGATTAATGCTCATTTTGGGTTCAACTCAGCTCCTGTCCTCATTACTGCCTTGGTCTGAACAGGCACTAAAGTGCTGAACACCAGAGAGGAGATCAGTGGGAAAAGGTCAATGAGGAGATCAGTTCAACAAGTTTAGCTTGCAGCATATGAATTAACGTCAAAAAGAAATTTAGTTACCTCAACAAAGTTTCAAAGATCATGGACGGGATTCTCCGACCCCCCGCCGGGTTGGAGAATCGCCGGGGGCCGGCGTGAATCCCGCCCCCGCCGTCTCCCAAAGTCTCTGGCACCAGAGATTCGGCGGGAGGCGGGAATCGCGCTGCGCCTGTTGGCGCCCCCCCCCCCCCGCCCCCCCTGTAGCCACCTGGGGTGGCCACTGCCCAACACAAAATGGAAGATTGCAAGGAATGCAGGGAAAATGGACATGTTGTAAAGCAAGCAGTTTGCAAAGCGCTTGTATATTGGGACGGCTGCAGAAACCAGTTTTGACTGCTGCAGGAACCAGACAGCACTATGAAAAGAAACCAGTTAACATACTAATGAGGCGATACCGGGCGAGTCCCAGATACAATGGAAACAAGTTAAACACAAATCGATACATTGAATGGAAGGCCAGACCTTTCGGCGCCAGAGAATCCCAAAACAATAAGTCCCAAGAACTGCCCCAGTGACTGGGGAACTGCCCCACGATTGGGGGGTTCAAACATATCGATTGGGAAGAGACCCAATCGATTCCAAGCAGGTAAGGGAGTCCGCCCAAAGGGGCGTGGATCCCCTGGGACCTATAAAAGGCAGGTCCCACACATGGTTCAGTCTTCTGATCCAGCCCTCCACTCTCTTTGACCAACACTCCTCCGTGGACCAGCTTTTGCCAAGAAGATCTTGAACAAGAGAGAGGAGAGGGTTCGGACAGCAGCCGCCAACAAGTAAGTGCCTCACAATGATCGCTACCAGGGATAGGCACTCCTGACCCCTTTTAACTGATACCAACCTGAAGTCTGCAGACCAGAGCAGAGCAAGAGGCCTTGTTCCCTGACCCAGCAGGTCCTTCGAGATAAGTATTAGTTTATTTAGCGGTAGGAATAAGTTTAATCCTTTTAGCGTGTGCATGGGTAGTTATTATAATTGTATTATAATAAACTCAGTTGTTTGGACTTACTAATTGGTGTATGGTTTTATTGCTTTGAACTTCACCTTGAAGCTTGTGGCGGTGTCTTAACGACACCTGGCGACTCCAGAGCTAAGTAACGAAACAGAGCCAAATTGAGTGTTAAGCACACTCACCCAGAACGACCAACATTTAGTGGCGACTCTAGTGGGATTCGATTAGAAGTGCTCCCCCCCCCACTCCGAGAGAACCCAGAAATTTGAATTGGAAATCCAATTGGGAAAAGGAAAAACCACAAGTGTTCAAGGAGTTCAAATCAATAGTCATAATTCGGAAGTGTGTTTTTGCATGCGTAACTAACAGGGTTTTAAGGTTAAGCCGAGAGATTTTTGTTGCGTCAAACTGTCGGGAGTTTTATAATCGGAACATAGCGAAAGCAGTACCCGTATTTTAAAAGCATTACCTTATCATCCCTTGTTCCAAATTAAAGAGAGAAAGAGAAAATGGCCATGCAGGCAATGGAACGCCTCATGAACCCAGAGCAGTTCGTGGTCGCAGCGACCAACACTAGCAGAGTAGGCCAGTGTCCCGTATGGGAGCTGGAACTCAGGAAATATTTCAAAGGGAAAGGATGGCCCCTTTGGAGTGGGTTTTGTGTGAATGAGGAGACAGGTCCCGGGAGAATAGGACATACTTGGTGGGAGAACCTTTCTCAAATTCACAAGAAGAATTTAAGTAAAGCACGCAAGCCGATGGCAATTGTGTCCTGCTTGGCACAATTGCGAAGCACAGAGGAGGTCGTTCGGACGCTCCGAGCAGAATTAGAGGAAAGGAATAGGATGAGCAAAGTGGATGTCAGGGACATCGAAAAGGAAAACCTAGAGTTAAGAAGGAAGCTGGCAGAGAAGGATAGAGAGGTGGATGATGCCAAGAGGGCACATCAGTCTTGTCTAGCCCATCTGAGCAGTTCCCAAGCCCAGTATGAGAAAGCCTATCAGGATGTGCAGCGAGCAGTCCTGATAAGGGAAAATTCAGAGAAGCAGGTAGAGGCACTGCAAAGGCAATGCTCTGACCTAAAGGCAGCTTTAAGAGCACTCCATGCTGCCATCACTGAGCAAAGGCAAAGCACAGTGGATCACGCGAAGTGTAGGAAGCAGATTGCACAGCTGCAATCTCTGCTTTCTGTGCAGAATGGGTTCCAAGAAACATTTGGTACCCAGTTAGATGAGGAAAATGCCCCAGATTGGCAAGAATTGAGCGAGACAGCGCAGCGCTATGTTCAGGGAACATGTGCGCCAGCAGCGCAACAGAAAAGGAAAGCGCCCCAACCCCCCACAGATCAGATAGCACCCGCACCTATGAACCAGTCACCACCCAAAGAAAGGCAACCACAGAAGGCGCACCCGACATCACCTACACCACCCCCTTAACTGTAACACAACTCAGGGACGCGTGTGAGAAAATCACCCCGTTCCTCCCCACCGCAGACCCCCACCAATTTTTCGTGAAAGTGAGGCAACAGGCTACCATGTACGGCCTGGATGAGCGAGAGCAAGTGAAGCTCACAGTTTTGAGTTTAGACTCATCGGTAGTAGCAGCCCTCCCCGACCCACAGAATGCTGGAGGAGGCACATTAGAGGAAATGCATACAGCTATTTTAGACGTGATAGGGTACAATAGAGGAGACCCAGTCGAAGGCCTAAATAAGTGTAGGCAGAAGAGGACAGAGCATCCCACAGCATTCGCAGGAAGGCTGTGGATTCATTTCACTGCCGTTTTTGGCGATTTAGACCGAGCGCATTTAACCCGCGATAATATGGTTAAATGGACCCGCACCATAATCTCCCACGCCACAGATGCAGGACAGAATGTCTGCAGCAGTTATGACCCCTCAGAAGAGGCAAATCGCAAAACCTGCGAGACGACTCGCAGTGGCACAGTTGTTAGGTGTATGTCTGGTCCTAAATTTGCTTTTGAAAAAAAAATGAGGAGAGTCACAGGGTGTGACTTGGCCATTTATTTAAGGGACAATTGGAATGAGAGGACAGATATACTAACATTACAGGTATTAAACAAATTATTGACAGATACTGTGCTTGATCCCATAGCTTTCGAACGTTCGAAGGAAGGATCAGAGCAAGATCAGCAATACAAAAGGACAGAAGGAAGAGAAGGAAGAAGACCACGATGAAGAACTACATGCTTTTAGTTACTGTTTTTGTATTTTTGCGCGCGGACGCAAACCATTTTTCCCCTATGACCCCCGCCGTTAATGTTTCCCACACACCGACTTCTCAAAGCCCAGTAATGAACAGCAAGGACCAGACCTGGTGCACAAAATTCATGAACTGGTACTCACTTTCGTACGTCATTGAATCACTTTTGGTGATTGCAGTTCTCTGCATCATAGTGCAGACGCTCCGGTTAAGAAAATGGAGAAGGAGAGCCTCCCGCTCTTGCGCCTCAACCATTTACAGAGTACAATCCCCTATTTCTGGATTCCACCAATCCCCCCAACCCCTTGATGTGTAATAAAGGATTTAATTAGATTTGATACGATCTGTAAATAAAGATTATTGCAGATGTTTTGTGTGAATGAGGAGACAGGTCCCGGGAGTATAGGACATACTTGGAATATAGATTTGTGTTTAACTTGAAGCTAGTGGCGGTGTCTTAACGACCCCCGACGACTCCAGAGCTAAGTAACGAAACAGAGCCAAATTGAGTGTTAAGCACACTCACCCAGAACGACCAACACCCCCCCCCCCCGGCGATTCTCCGGCCCGCGATGGGCTGAAGTCCTGCCGCTGTCATGCCGGTCCCGCTGGCGGGAATCAAACTACCGACCTTACCGGCGGGCTCTGGGGTCCTGGGAGGGGGGGGGGGTGCGGGGAGATCTGGCCCCGGGGAGTGCTGCCACGGTGGCCTGGCCCGCGATCGGGGCCCACCGATCGGCGGGCAGGTCTGTGCCGTGGGGGCACTCTTTTCCTTCCGCGTTCGCCATGGTCTTCACGATGGCGGACGCGGAAGGGACCCCTCCCCTGCGCATGCGCGGGGATGACGTCAGCAGCTGCTGACGCTCCAGCGCATGTGCGGATTTCTGCAGGCTGGCAAAGTCCCTTCGGCCTCGGCTGGGGTGGTGCCAAAGGCCGTTCCTGCCGGTCGGCGGGGCGCCAACCACTCCAGCGCGGGCCTAGCCCCTCAAGGTTAGGGCTTGGCCCCTAAAGGTGCGGAACATTTGGGGCGGCCCGACGCCGGAGTGGTTCACGCCACTCCATCTCACCGTGACCCCCCGCCCAGCCGGGTAGGGGAGAATCCTGGCCCGGAATCTGACCTCTGACTTTAACCCGACTCTCCTCACACCTGCAGGCATTATATGAATAATTTTTCCCACTTGCATCCTTTAATTTTTTAGGAATCACTGCACCACCTCCTTCTCCTCCTACTCTCACCACTATGTCATTCCCCACTTCACATTGTGCACCCAACATCTAAATTATTGGGTTAAGCACATTCTCAAATCAGCCCAACAGACTGTTACAAACATATTTTCTACTTTCTTACAAGGGCCAGAGGCATAAAATAAGATTCTTTCAAAAGACAATTAGCCACTGTGATGGAAGCTGGGAGGGATGGTCTGTTTCTGCAGAAGGATCAGGAATTGGGCCAAATGGCACCTCACATCCATATAAAATTGTGTGATAATAACCTCTGTCGCCATCAAGAGCTTAGAATCATTATCATCCTTACTATGTGGACAGAATCAATGCAGAACTGCCCTATTTCCTATTTAGGCAAATTATTTGGTCAAGAAATTGGGCATCTGCAATGTAGAAAATAATAAACTATCAGCAATAACAAAATAAAACAGACAATCAAGCTAAAACTGCACTTAATTTATTGGGTTAGTGACATGCTTATGTTACATATTATTTAAAGATATCAGAACATACAAAAGCAATGGAATTTTCAAGCATTAATTATCAAATTGGCAAGGGTAACCTCGAGGGAGATTTCATACAGAGCTTGGGGGATTGTTTCTTAGAGCAATATGTTATGGAACCAACCAGGGAGCAGGCTATTTTAGATTTAATATTATGGAATGAAGAATGGTTGATAAATAGTCTTGTCGTTGAGGATCCTCTTGGAAGGAGTGATCACAGCATGCTAGAATTTCAAATCCAGATTGAGCGAGAGATGACAGAGAACCATACTAGAGTTTTAGAATTGGGCAGAGGCCTGATGAAAGAGTTGGCCCAAGTAGACTGGGCACAAATAATTGAGGGTAGGACAGTTGAGGAACAATGGCGGATGTTCAGGGAGTTATTAAACATCTCTCAATTAAAGTATATTCTGAGAGGAAGAGGAATTGCAAAAGGGAGAAAAATGTTCCATGGCTAAACAAGGAAGCCAAGGAGGACATAAAGATAAAAACTAGGGCATACTGTACTGCAAAAGCTAGTGGTAAGCTGGAGGATTGGGAGAACTTTAGCATCAGCAAAACGCTACTCAAAATAGAATCAAAAATGCCAAGGTGAATTATGAAAGGAAACTAGCAGAAAACATAAACACCGCTTCTATAAGTACATGAAGAGGAAGAGAACTGCTAAAGTAAATGTTGACCCTTTAGAGGACAATACTGGTGAGGTAATAATGGGAACACAGAGATGGTGGAGGCACAGAACCAATATTTTGCATCTGTCTTCATGATAGAGGATAATATTTTTTTTCCAAGAACTGCAGTTAATGCAGAGGAACTTTTCACTAGGGAAAAGGTACTGAATAAACTAATGGGACTAAAGGCAGATAAATCTCTGGCCTGCACCCTAGGCTATTAAGGGAGGTGGCAGCAGAGATAGTGGATGCATTGATTAGTGCATTGATTATGATATTTCAAAATTCCCTGGATTCTTGAAAAGTCGCAGTGGATTGGAAGCTAGTGTAACTTGCTATTCAAAAAGGGAGCGGGGTAAAAAGTAGGAAACTACAGATCGGTTAGCTTGACCTCTATGGTGGGGAAATTGCTGAATCAATCATTAAGGAGGAGATGACTGAACATTTGGAAAGACAAAGCTCAATCCACCATTATCAGCCTGGTTTTATGAAGGGTAAGTCATGCTTGACAAACTTGCTTGAATTCTTTGAAGACGTAACCAGCAAGGTGGATAATGGGGAACCTGTAGATGTGGTATATCTAGACTTGAAGAAGGCGTTTGATAAGTTGCCACATAAAAGATTGAAAATGAAATGAAAAATGAAATGAAAATCGCTTATTGTCACGAGTAGGCTTCAATGAAGTTACTGTGAAAAGCCCCTAGTCGCCATATTCCGGCGCCTGTCCGGGGAGGCTGGTATGGGATTGATCCAGAAGGTGAGATTGCAGGGGGTTGGGAGTAGAATACTAGATTGGATTGAGGATTGGCTGACTGACAGAAAGCCGAGGGGCGGGTTAAATGGGTCCTTCTCTGGCTGGTGAGCTGTAGCTAGTGGCATGCCTCAGGGTTCATTCCTCGGACCTCAACTGCTTACAATCTATATAAATGATCTGCAAGCAGGGACAAAATGTAAATAGCAATATTGGTGGATGATACTAAAATAGGTGGGAAAGCAGGCAGTGAAGAGGAGGTACAGATTTTACAGATGGATATAGATAGGCTAGGAGGTTTGGCCAAAATCTGGCAGATGGAGTTTAATGTGGATAAGTGTGAGATTTTCCATTTTGGCTAAAAAAATAGTCAGGCAAATTATTATCTGAATGGAAAGCAGATTCAAATTGCATCTGGGCAGAGTGATCTGGTTGTCTTTGTTCATGAATCGTGGAACGTCTGCATACAGGTACAAAATGTAATAAGAAAGGCAAATGGAATGTTTGCTAATTTCAAAAGCATTGGACTATAAAAGTAGAGAAGTGTTGTTGCAATTGTATAGGGTGTTGTTGAGACCACATCTGGAATATTGTGCCCAGTTTGGTTTCTTTATTCGAGGAAGGATGTGGTGGCATTGGAAACAGTTCAGAGGAGGTTCATCAGATTGATTCCGGGAATGAAGTGTTGAGGTATAGAACATAGAACATAGAACAGTACAGCACAGAACAGGCCCTTCGGCCCTCGATGTTGTGCCGAGCAATGATTACCCTACTCAAACCCACGTATCTACCCGTAACCCAACAACCCCCCCCCCTTAACCTTACTTTTTAGGACACTACGGGCAATTTAGCATGGCCAATCCACCTAACCAGCACATCTTTGGACTGTGGGAGGAAACCGGAGCACCCGGAGGAAACCCACGCACACACGGGGAGGACGTGCAGACTCCACACAGACAGTGACCCAGCCGGGAATCGAACCTGGGACCCTGGAGCTGTGAAGCATTTATGCTAACCACCATGCTACCGTGTTGCCCAAAATATGAGGAGTGATTAGCAGTTTGGGATTATACTCACTGGAGTTTAGAAGGATGACGGGATCTGATTGAGGTATATAGCATTCTAAAAGGGATTGATATTATTTTTCAATGAATTATGTTGGAACAGCGAGTCTTTATTCAAATATAAGGGGATAGAACTCTACAAGTTTATGTTGCCACAGAGACTTTGTAAAATTATCCTGAATTTATTTAAAGAACCACACTATTACCATAAAGGCTGATGACCATTCCTGACACCTTTTGTAAGCATTAGGCTTCATCTCTGATTCTCTAATAAGCTGATATATCCAGCAATTGTAACTGGGAAAAGAAGCCGAAAGTAAAGCTATCTTGATAGAGCTATATTGGAATGTAGCCGCAAGCATAGTTTGCTGTACCAATAGAACAAAAATAGTATACTAAATAAAGCCAAACTAGTTGATTCAATGGAACAAATTACAGTTGCAAATGATGTCATATTTATCATGTCATTTGTTCCATCATTATTAAATAATTAGTCAGCCATTCATTGTGATCAAGCAAACAGCATTAATAAAACATGTGGCAATAAAAGCAGAAAAATGCAGTATCATGCAAACATACAACACAAATAAAAAAAGAACACGAATGAGAAGAACAAAAGTTTATTTTAACCTGTATTTTCAGAGTTGTTGGGAGTGATTGCAGTGGTTGTGGTGGAGGAGGTGATGGCCTTTGTGCTGTCCTTGGAAGGAGCAGTTTTCTGCTTATTTTTCGTGGCCTCCAGTACTTTGAGCTTCTTGGCATGTTTACTGCCTTTGTAGTGCGCCTCGGCTTGGCTCTACAAAGGAGAACAAATGAACCGTGCAATCAGGCTCATTTATCATACTTTCACTAA
This sequence comes from Scyliorhinus canicula, assembly GCF_902713615.1. Classification (NCBI taxonomy): domain Eukaryota; kingdom Metazoa; phylum Chordata; class Chondrichthyes; order Carcharhiniformes; family Scyliorhinidae; genus Scyliorhinus; species Scyliorhinus canicula. Next base: position 195,183,851 of record NC_052147.1, on the reverse strand, counting down.
ATTTACGGGTGACAATACAGAAAGAACTTTCAATAATAGGTACCAGAAAATGCCCTATGTCAGAAAATTGCTTCTGATATTTTTAATAATTAAAATGGTAAAGGTGCCTCTATTGAAAGATATGTATTAACTCGTCTAGTTAATAACGTCATTCTACTCAAACAAAAGAAACTTACAGAAAGCATGCCATTAACACAATGATAAAGAGTGACTGTGTAGATCGCAGAGCTACCAGTAAAAATATACTTTGTATGAGAAACATTTGGCTGGTACATACAAAGATGTATCTTAAACACGTGGTTGTATCGTTCCAATTAACCAACTTGGATACAGCTCACTGTGTTGGCAGTGGTGAAGCAAGCCATGAAAACAGTTGACACAGATTGCACAAACAAGGGAACACAAAACATAGTCTCTTTGGTTGTGAATAGATATCTTCTCTGAGAAAAGATGTCTGCAGCATAGAACATAGAACAGAGAACAATACAGCACAGTACAGGCCCTTCAGCCCACAAAGTTGTGCCGACCATTTATCCTAATCTAAGATCAGCTAACCTACTCCCCTTCAATTTACTGCTGTCCATGTGCCTGTCTAAGGGTCACTTATATGTCCCTAATGACTCTGACTCCACCATCTCTGCTGGCAGTGCATTCCTCACACCGACCACTCTCTGTGTAAATAACCTACCTCTGACATCTCCCCTATACCGTCCTCCAATCACCTGAAAATTATGTCCCCCCTCGTGACAGCCATTTCCACCTGGGGAAAAGATTCTGGCTATCCACTCTATCCATGCCTCTCATCACCTTGTATACCTCTAACAAGTCACCTCTCTGCCTTCCTCGCTACAGTGAGAAAAGCCCTAGCTCCCTCAATATTTCTTCATAAATCGTGCCCTCCAGTCCAGGCAGCATCCTGGTAAATCTCCTCTGTACCCTCTCCAAAGCATCCACATCTTTCCTATAATGAGGCGACCAGAACTGGACACAATATTCCAACTGTGGTCTAACTAGGGTTTTAGAAAGCTTCAGCGAAACCTCGCGGCTCTTAAACTCAATCCCCCTGTTAATGAAAGCCAACACACCATACGCCTTCTTAACAACCCTATCAACCTGGCAGGCAACTTTGAGGGATCTATGTACGTTGACCCCAAGATCCCTCTGTTCCTCCACACTTCTAAGTATCCTGCCTTTAACCCTGTATTCAGCATTCAAATTCAACCTTCCAAAATGAATCACTTCACATTTATCAAGGTTGGACTCCATCTGCCACTTTTCAGCCCAGCTCTGCAGCCTGTCAACGTCCTGTTGTAACCTGCAGCAACCCTCAATACTAACTACAACTCCCCCAACCTTCGTGTCATCGGCAAACTTACTAACCCACCTTCCACTTCCTCATCCAAGTCATTTATAAAAACCACAAAGAGCAGAGGTCCCAGAACAGATCCTTGCGGGACACCACTGGTCAGTGACCTCCAGGCAGAATACTTTCCATCCACTACCACTCGCTGTCTTCTTTTGACCAGCCAATTCTGTATCCAGACAGCCAAATTTCCCTGAATCCCATGCCCCTTAACCTTCTGAATGAGCCTACAATGGGGAACCTTATCAAATGCCTTACTGAAATCCAAATACACCACATCCACTGCCCGACCTTCATCAATGTGTCGTGTCACATCCTCAAATAATTCAATGAGGCTTGTGAGGCATGACCTGACTCTCACAAAGCCATGCTGACTATCTTTAATCAAACTATGTTTCTCTAAATAATCATAAATCCTATCTCTCAGAATCCTTTCCAATATTTTACACACCACAGACGTAAGACTGGTGGGTCTGTAATTCCCAGGGATTTACCTATTCCCTTTCTTGAACAGGAGAACAGCATTCTCCTCCCTCCAATCATCCGATACTACTCCACTGGAGAGTGAGGACGCAAAGATCAACACCAATGCCGCAGCAATCTCCTCCCTCGCTTCCCATCAGGCTCAGGGGACTTATCTAACATTGTGCTTTTCAAAATTTCCAGCACATCCTCCTTCGTAATATCAACCTGTTTGAGTCTATTAACCTGGTTCACACTGTTCGCATGAGCACCAAGCTCCCTCTCTCTGGTGAATACTGAAGCAAAGTATTCATTTAGGGCTTCTCCCATCTCCTCTGACTCGAGGCGCAAGTTCCCTCCACTATCCTGATTGGCCCTACTCTCACTCTGATCATCTTCTTATTTCGCACACAGGTGTAGAACGCATTGGGGTTTTCCTACCCGCCAGGGCTTTTTCATGCCCCCTTCTAGCTCTCCTCAGTCCATTTTTGAGTTCCTTCCTGGCTACCTTGTAACCCTCCAGAGCCAAGTCAGATCCTTGCTTCCTCAACCTTACAGAAGTTTCCTTTTTCCTCTTGACTAGAAGCTCCACCTCTCTTGTCATCCAAGGCTCCTTCACCTTCCCGTTCCTTCCTCGTCTCAGTGGGACAAAACTATCCAGAACTCGCAGCAAGTGCTCCTTAAACAACCGCCACGTTACTGTTGTGCATTTCCCCAAGAACAATTGTTCCCACTTTATGCTCCTCAGCTCCTGTCTAATGGCAATATAATCTCCCCTCCCCAATTAAATACCTTTCCATACTGTCTGTTCCTATCCCTCTCCATGACTATGGTAAAGACCAAGGAGTTGTGGTCACTGTCACCGAAATGCTCTCCCACCGAGACATCTGACACCTGGCCTGGTCCGTTGCCGAGCACCAAGTCCAATATGGCCTCTCCCCTAGTTGGCCTATCTACATATTGAGCCAGGAATCCTTCCTGTACACATCTGACAAAATCTGCACCATCCAAACCATTTGCACGAAGGAGGTTCCAGTCAATATTAGGGAAGTTGAAGTCACCCATGACAACAACTCTGTTACTTCTGCACTTTTCCAAGATGTGCCACCCTATCTGTTCCTCTATTTCCCTCCTGCTATTGGGGGGTCTGTAGAAAACTCCCAATAAAGTGATTGCTCCTTTCTTGTTTCTGACTTCCACCCATACTGACTCAGTAGACAAACCCTCCTCAACTACCTCCTTTTCTGCAGCTGTGGTGCACTCCCTAATTAACAGTGCCTCTCCCCCTCCTCTTTTACATCCCTCCCTATTCTTCTGAAAACATCTAAACCCTGGAACATCTAACAACCATTCCTGCCCCTGTGAAAAATTAAGATTACAAATGATTTGTTTAACATTACTTCCAGATGATAAAAAACAGTTAACTGCACATATGCAGCCGCAATGTCAGTTGCAATAACAAACATGTACAGCATTGATCTGGTTGATCAGTGTATTGCTTTAATTTATATAAAAAACATAGTTGTTGACAATTACATATAAAATGACAAGAAAATGCTAATCTGTTGTCCAATAGGCATTCATTGACCCAGATTATACATAATTGTAGAACAAACGATATATTGATAAATAAAACATAGCAAACTTCATTGCACCCATGGGAAAGGCTTACTTAGTCATTTATCTACCAGTAAGTCTTTCTGCTGATATTTGCAACAAACTTTTATCCTGCAATATCAGTGTAAACCTACTACAGTCAATGGCTCACTTCAATCACTCCCCATCTACACAAATGAGACCTGTTGAAACACAAATAATTTAAAGAAAGAACTTTAAAATGGTAGAAAGTTGGCTATAAATCATTTAGTTCACAATGAAAGGGCATCTGTGTATATTGCTAAGTAGTATGTTTACCCTATTCTGGCACAAAAAAGATGAAACTAGTTATTCACTGAACCCCCCACCCCACTCACCCCACCCCCACCCAGTAATCCACACACTCTTGATAAATTTTCTGCTTCTCCACAGAGCCTCTACATTATACACCATTCCCGACCTGAATGGGCACATGTCCCACTGTTAGGTTTTCTTCATGACAATCTTTAACTGAAGTACACAAAAGCAGTATGGGTTGACTTGCTCCCTTGCCCTGCTAAGTGCATGGCTTCCATGTGTTTTTGTCCGCAACTCAGCTCTGATTAATAGCTGCATTGAGAATCGCTAGAAAAGTTCAGTGCAAGGGGTCCTCTGCTCTTTTCCATTTCATCCAAGGAACCAACCCTGTTACCTCCAAAGTATAGCAGTTCACTATTTCTGAAATGATCTCAGCACCATATGGTTGTTATTGGTTCTGAGCCAGGAGAAAACATATTGCACAGAAATTAAAGTTTCTTTTATATTTTAAGTTAGGTTTCATCATTCTGTACATGTCCAACTATCACAGTTTAAAGAGGTTTGGGGGAAAATAGTGATACAGCAAAGAAGCAGCACCTGCTTTTTTGTTTGCAAACAATTATTTATTGGAAAAATGTGATTTAACTTGGTGAACTTATTAAGCTGTGATTTCATGTCTTTGCTGTCCCACATTATTCACAACTTGAGACCTATTGCCAAAATGTCGTTCTGTGAAAACAGCTTTTGAAATATAATTACTGCATGAAAACATCAGTGGCTTTTATCGATTGCAAGTGGCAAGCACATAAAATGCATGTAAATTGTCATTACCAACACCAAATAATAATAAATTGCATTTATATAGCACCTTTTAACACTGGAATGTATTCCAAGGTGTCATAAAAGAAATAAGACTGTATTTGTGGGAATCATCCATCGTGAGCAGTGACAAATACAAAATGCATATTTTGCTGACACAACGACAATCGAATTATACTAAATGTGCTGATTCAATTTCCAATTCACCTAAGTAGTTCAAATCTATGTAACAACTGTTGCATGTAAACCCATTTTCAATGCAATAAGCCACAATATAAATAAAATAAGAGTTTATTCAGGAAACTTTAATTACATGTGGACAATTATGAGGATCTTATGGAAATGTACCCACTGGAAATAGTTAAAGACAGATGGTTTCAAAATAATTTGTACTAACTTGTGGGTATTTCTAAATGCTTATTCCATCATATACAATCTTACAACTTCAGTACAAACTATTGAATATGAAACAACTGACTGAATTTGGCAATACATTTTTATTTAAGTATTGCAAAGGATGGTTAACTTTGTTTGATAATTCTGCACACAACAAATACTCTTGAGGAAAGAATGCCACAGGCAGAAACTGTCTTGTGAGGAAAGGTTGAGCAGGTTGGGTCTATATTCATTGGGGTTGAGAGGAATGAGGAGTAATCTTCTGAAACATGTAAGATTTCAAGAGGCTTGACATGGTAGAAGCCGAGGGGACATTTCCTCTCGCGGGGGAATCTAGAACTAAGGGACACTGTTTCAAAATAAGTGGTCGCCCATCCAAGATGGAAATCAGCAGCAATTTATTTTCCCAGAGAGGCGTTTGGAATTCTCTTCCACAGAGACCAGTGGAGGCTGAGTTAGATTTTTAATCGACAAGGGAATCAAGGGTTATGGGGGACTGAGAGGAAAGTGATGTTAAGCCACAAACAGATCAGCTACAATCTTATCAAATGGCAGCGCAGTTTTCATGGGCCAAATGGCCTATCCCTGCCTTTATTTCTTATGATCTTATAGGAAATACCAGGAGATAATGTGGAAGTTAGAGGGTGCCCTCCCGTTTACCTTCTCCCTGTGGCTAATAGCTCCTCCCAGGGTTGCAAAGCAGATTCTGCCCACTAAGGGGCGAAATGGACATGATATTCATTGTTCAAATGCAGGGAACAGCACTGATCCATGTAAATGGCAGCGTCGTCCTCTATTGCCCCCAAAGGTTTCTCATCATCCACTACCTGCTCCACAATGACATGCAAGCAGTGATCCTGACCAATGCATCCACCACAGATCCAATTTACTTTTGGACTGGAGTCAAGCAAGGCTGCAATATCGCACCAATCCTCTTCTCGATCTTTCTTGCTCCATCTCACCATCAGCAAGCTCCCCGCTGGAGTGGAGCTAAACTGCAGCACAAATGGAACCTGTTCAACCACTGCCACCTGTCAACCAAGTCCAAGGTCAGTCCATCCACTGTCATTGAATTACAGTATGCAGACGATGCTTGCATCTGTTTACACCAAGAGGCTGAGCTCCAAGACATCGTCAACACCTTCACTGAGGCATACAAGAACCTTACAATAAACATCCAGAAGACAAAGGTCCCCTACCAACCTGCCTTGTCACACAACACTAACCCCCCCAGGTTAGCAAAATCCACGACAAGGCCTTGGACAACGTGGACCACTTTCCTCACCTTGGGAGTCTCCTGTCAACAAGAGCAGACATCGACGACCAGGTTTAATAGCACCTTCAGTGTACCAGCACTGCTTTCAGTTACCTGAGGAAGAGAGTGTTTGAAGACCAGGATCTCAGACCCAGCGCCAAGCTCATGGACTGCAGAACAGTAGTGATACCCACTCTCCTATATGGATCCGAGACCTGAACGATGTGCATCAGGCACCTTGATATCCTGGAGAAGCACCACCAGTACTGGCTTTGTAAGATCCTGCAAATGCATTGTCACGGTAGGCGCACCGATGTCAGTGTTCTCGCTCAGGCCAATCTCCCCAGCATCAGGACATTGACTGTGCTCAATCAGCTCCGCTGGCCAGCCATATCATTTGCATGTCTTCCACAAGACTCCCAAAACAAGCACTCTACTCAGAGCTTTGAGATGACAAGCAAGCCCCAGGAGGGCAGGAGAAACACATCATGGACACCCTCAAAGTCTCCTTGAAAAAGTGCAATCGCTGAGAGTAAGCTAAAGCCAAGCATTGGCAGTGAAAGGAGCCACCCATGTATCCCACCCACATTTTCCTCCAAAGACCTTCTGCATCACCTATGACAAGGGCTGTAGGTTGTGTATTGGACTCGGCAGTCACCTGAGAACTCATTTTTAGTGTGGAAGGAAGTAAAGCTTAACTCTGAGGGACTGCCAAAGAAGAAGACAACATTTAGAATGTTGAAGAAGGCTGATAAAAAAAAACACCAGAAGAGTTATTCTCTTCCTAAATTCTTTCAAATTGTAGCACAGGACTGGAGGGCAACAAATGTTCAAAATAAGGAAAACAGATAAACCAGTACACCAGGCAGCCTCACATTGGCAGCATTAAACTTTTCAAAATTACAATTTATAGCATGAGAGAACAATTTGGTATGGGTTACTCAGTGACAGATAATATAGATTTGCAAATGGGAGGCCACTTGATTTAGACAAAAGTTTTGTGGAACAAATTATGTGATCGGATAAAAGGAATCCATTGGTATGAAGCCAGAAGCAAAAAGTGCTCGAATAGTTAAGACTGGAAATTACAAAGAGGATGGAGGGGCAATAAAGTGGTCAAAGCAAACAGTTTTGGTCGATCAAATGTTAAGTTTAAGCTCAGCTCAAGGTAGAACAAGGTTCTTGATGCACTATCAATTACGACGAGATGAGAGTAGAGTGTAATCGAGGCTTTATTAAGCAGAGATGTGTAGCCTCCTGCAGCTGCTGCCAAAATGGCTGCAGCTCGGTGAGCACACACATTTATACTCTGCCTACTGGGCGGAGCCAGCAGGCAGGGATCTACCCCCGTACTTGTAACTATTTACATGCCTTACCGTAATATATCTCGTATGTGATATATACAAAAGTGCTGACTACTACATTCACTCCCTGTTAAAAAAGAGTCCAGCGGGGGTGGTGGAAAAACTATTTACATGCATTTTTAGGTTAACATTTTGGGGAAGGTTCACAAATTCAGCCGATCGGGTGCCTTGATCCTCCATTGTGAGCGCCGCAGTCCCGGTGGCGATGTAGGCGTCGGCTCGGTCGGCGGTAACTCCGGGAGCGTGTAGACCTCACCTTCATGCCCGAGTGGGACCAAGAGGAGGACGGATCGTCCTGGAGCGGGGGCTGTGGTGAGGTCGGCTGGTTGGTGGCGGTTTCAGGCGATGAGCGGCCCAATGAGGTGCCCGACGAGCAGGGGTTCTGAGGCGTGGAAGATGGCGCCGCGCACGGGGCGCATGTGGCCTGATTGGGGGAAGATGGCGGCGCCCACGGGCCGCACATATCCTGAGGCAAGCAAGATGGCGGCGCCCACGGGCCGCACGTGTTGTGAAGCGAGGAAGATGGCAGCATCCACGGGCCGCACGTGTGTTCCGGGGGCAAAAATGGCACCGCCCACAGGTCGCAGGTGGGGGGTGCAGGAACAATGGGCCTGGTTACAGCGGTGATCGACCGGGCCTGGCACACCGCAGCGAAATGTCCTTTCTTCCTGCAGGCCTTGCAGAGTGCGCTCCACGCCGGGCAGTGCTGCCGGGGGTGCTTTGTCTGTCCACAGAAGTAGCACTTGGGTCCCCCGGTGTTGCCTGGCTGCCGCGCGGCACAGGCTTGGGGTTGGCTGGGGGAAATCACTGGTGGGGTGAACAATGGGGCAGTCGCTGGTGGTGTCCACGATGGGGTGTTCGCTGGTGAGGTCCACGATGTCCAGGACGGGGGCGCCGTGTGGTCGGAGGCGTACGCTTGTACATTACGGGAGGCGACCGCTAGTGTGGTCGCAGGTTTCTTGGTTGCCGCGAGATCGAGGGTAGCCCCTTCTAAGAGGCGCTGGCGGATGTACGCCGACCCTATGCCCGTAACGAAAGCGTCCCTGATTAGGAGCTCGGAATGTTCAATGGTCGAAACGGCCTGGCAATCACAGTTCCTCGCCAGGGCGTGCAGGGCACGGCAGAAATCTTCCAAAGACTCACCGGGGAGTTGATGCCGCGTGGACAGGAGGTGCCTGGCGTAGAGCTCGTTGGTCTGCTGGGTGTAGTTCTGTTTCAGAAGCGCCATGGGCTCAGCGTGGGGGGGTGCATCCCGGATGAGGCAGCTCAGCCGTGTGTACAGGATCTGGAGTTTCTGTGCCTCTGTGGGTGGTTCTGTCGCAGATCCGATATAGGCTTCAAAGCAAGCTAGCCAATGGGCGAAGGCCGACGTGGCATTGTCTGCTTGAGGGTGCAGCTGCAGGCGATCTGGCTTGATGCGGAGGTCCATTGTTGTAAAATCTCTGCCTAATAAATTGATGCACTATCAATTACAACGAGATGAGAGTAGAGTTCAATCGAGGCTTTATTAAGCAGAGATGTGTAGCCTCCTGCAGCTGCTGCTGAAATGGCTGCAGCTCGGTGAGCACACACATTTATACTCCACCTACTGGGCGGGGCCAGTAGGCAGGGATCTACCCCCGTACCTGTAGTACAGGAGCCTTACCGTATTATATCTCGTATGTGATATATACAACAGTGGTGACTACCACATTCACTCCCTGTTAAAAAAGAGTCAAGTGGGGTCGGTGGAAAAACTACTTACGTACATTTTAAGGTTAACATTTTGGGGAAGGTTCACAAATTCAGCCGATCGGTTCAATTTGACAGATAGGCTGGCAAGGAGAATTGTGTTAGTGCGACAGGACTGCATTTTGTGCCAGAATCCAAAGACTACAGTTTCAGTGTTTCCATGGTTGAGCTTAAGCTTTAACTGAGTTGAGGAAACTGAGTTATTGTAATTGACTCATTCCTTTGTTTTACCCTCTTGAGCTTCAATGTAGTTCAGTAGTACTGCTAATGTAATAGCATTCCTTTTTATCTAAATGCATTTCACAGAATGATTATGATGCAGGAGGCCATTCAGTCCACTGTGTTGCCACCATGCTGCATAATACTTGAACTAAAAAATGCAGTTGAACATATTTCGTCAAGTTTCCCATCCATATTTGCATTCAGTGATCTCACCAAACCATATCAGATATAACTCGGAGTTCCTTTACTTTCCTGATCAATGTAGTCCAGCATGACATTTTTAACTTTGTAATCAAATCAAGAATTCAGAATTAAAGATAGTTTGTTTGGAATTGAACTTTCGTCTGCAGGAAATGTGGCTATCACTGCCAAAAATTATTCCACTGAAAATTATTAGAAAGCTTGTTATTGTTCATTTCATGGCAGCTTTAAACTTCTGTTTCCCCAAAGAAATCAAGAAATTGTTTTGGGAACGAACTTGAACAATTAAAGAAAGTTAAAGATATTTTTAATATGTCAATAACTGAGTTATATTTCTGTAGAATAGTTCTATAATTTCCTGACTAAAACCTAACTAACTGGTTGACGATTTTATACTAATGTTGTGGTTGTTGTGGTCTGTGATCTAACCATTATAATGATGTATACAGAACATATAAGAACATAAGAACATAAGAACTAGGAGCAGGAGTAGGCCATCTGGCCCCTCGAGCCTGCTCCGCCATTCAATGAGATCATGGCTGATCTTTTGTGGACTCAGCTCCACTTTCCGGCCCGAACACCATAACCCTTAATCCCTTTATTCTTCAAAAAACTATCTATCTTTACCTTAAAAACATGTAATGAAGGAGCCTCAACTGCTTCACTGGGCAAGGAATTCCATAGATTCACAACCCTTTGGGTGAAGAAGTTCCTCCTAAACTCAGTTCTAAATCTACTTCCCCTTATTTTGAGGCTATGCCCCCTAGTTCTGCTGTCACCCGCCAGTGGAAACAACCTGCCCGCATCTATCCTATCTATTCCCTTCATAAATTTAAATGTTTCTATAAGATCCCCCCTCATCCTTCTAAATTCCAACGAGTACAGTCCCAGTCTACTCAACCTCTCCTCATAATCCAACCCCTTCAGCTCTGGGATTAACCTAGTGAATCTCCTCTGCACACCCTCCAGCGCCAGTACGTCCTTTCTCAAGTAAGGAGACCAAAACTGAACACAATACTCCAGGTGTGGCCGCACTAACACCTTATACAATTGAAACATAACCTCCCTAGTCTTAAACTCCATCCCTCTAGCAATGAAGGACAAAATTCCATTTGCCTTCTTAATCACCTGTTGCACTTGTAAACCAACCTTCTGTGACTCATGCACTAGCACACCCAAGTCTCTCTGAACAGCGGCATGCTTTAATATTTTATCGTTTAAATAATAATCCCGTTTGCTGTTATTCCTACCAAAATGGATAACCTCACATTTGTCAACATTGTATTCCATCTGCCAGACCCGAGCCCATTCACTTAACCTATCCAAATCCCTCTGCAGACTTCCAGTATCCTCTGCACTTTTCGCTTTACCACTCATCTTAGTGTCATCTGCAAACTTGGACACATTGCCCTTGGTCCCCAACTCCAAATCATCAATGTAAATTGTGAACAATTGTGGGCCCAACACGGATCCCTGAGGGACACCACTAGCTACTGATTGCCAACCAGAGAAACACCCATTTATCCCAACTCTTTGCTTTCTATTAATTAACCAATCCTCTATCCATGCTACTACTTTACCCTTAATGCCATGCATCTTTATCTTATGCAGCAACCTTTTGTGTGGCACCTTGTCAAAGGCTTTCTGGAAATCCAGATATACCACATCCATCGGCTCCCCGTTATCTACTGCACTGGTAATGTCCTCAAAAAATTCCACTAAATTAGTTAGGCACGACCTGTTGTTTATAGTTGTTTAATTAGAAAGATGGTTTATCAACAAGCACATGATAAAGGTAATTAATTAAATATATTACAGACAATGGTGACTAAATGAATTCAGTGAATTCTCATGGAACATTGAACAGTGCAGCACAGAACAGGCCCTTCGGCCCTCAATGTTGTGCCGAGCATTGTCCGAAACTAAGATCAAGCTATCCCACTCCCTGTCATTCTGGTGTGCTCCATGTGCCTATCCAATAACCGCTTGAAAGTTCCTAAAGTGTCTGACTCCACTATCACAGCAGGCAGTCCATTCCACACCCTAACCACTCTCTGAGTAAAGAACCTACCTCGGACATCCCTCCTTTATCTCCTACCCTGAGCGTTATAGTTATGCCCCCTTGTAACAGCTACATCCACCCGAGGAAATAGTCTCTGAACGTCCACTCTATCTATCCCCCTCATCATCTTATAAACCTCTATTAAGTCGTCTCTCATCCTCCTCCGCTCCAAAGAGAAAAGCCCTAGCTCCCTCAACCTTTTCTCATAAGATCTATCCTGCAAACCAGGCAGCATCCTGGTAAATCTCCTTTGCACCCTTTCCAATGCTTCCACATCCTTCCTATAGTGAGGTGACCAGAACTGCACACAATACTCCAGATGTGGTCTCAACAGAGTCATGTACAGTTGCAGCATAACCCCGCGGCTCTTAAACTCAAGCCCCTTGTTAATAAACGCTAACACACTACAGGCCTTCTTCACGGCTCTATCCACTTGACTGGCAAACTTCAGAGATCTGTGGACATGAACCCCAAGATCTCTCTGATCCTCCACATTCCTCAGAACCCTGCCGTTTACCCTGTAATCTGCATTCAATTTTTTTGTACCAAAATGAATCACCTCGCACTTATCAGCATTTATTACCATTTTTCGGCCCAGCTCTGCATCCTATCAATGTCTCTCTGCAGCCGACAACAGCCCTCCACCTCATCCACTACTCCACCAATTTTGATGTCATCAGAAAATTTACTGACCCACCCTTCAGCCCCCTCCTCCAAGTCATTGATAAAAATCACAAATAGCAGAGGACGCAGCACTGATCCCTGTGGTACACCGCTGGTAACTGGTCTCCAGTCTGAAAATTTTCCATCCACCACCCCCGTCTGTCTTCTATGTGATAGCCAGTTACTTATCCAATTGGCCAAATTTCCCTCTATCCCACACCTCCTTACTTTCTTCATGAGCCGACCATGGGGAACCTTATCAAACGCCTTACTAAAATCCATGTATACGACATCAACTGCTCTACCTTCATCTACACACTTAGTTACCTCCTCAAAGAATTCAATCAAATTTGTGAGGCAAGACTTACCCTTCACAAATCCGTGTTGACTATCCCGGATTAAGCTGTATCTTTCCAAATGGTCATAAATCCTATCCTTCAGGACCTTTTCCATTAACTTACCGACCACCGAAGTAAGACTAACTGGCCTATAATTACCAGGTCATTCCTATTCCCTTTCTTGAACAGAGGAACAGCATTCACCACTCTCCAGTCCTCTGGCACTATCCCCGTGGACAGTGAGGACCCAAAGATCAAAGCCAAAGGCTCTGCAATCTCATCCCTTGCCTCCCAAAGAATCCTTGGATATATCCCATCTGGCCCAGGGGACTTGTCGGCCCAAAGGTTTTTCAAAATTGCTAATACATCCTTCCTCAGAACATATTCCTCCTCCAGCTTACCCGCCTGTATCACACTCTCATCCTCAAAAACATGGCCCCTCTCCTTGGTGAACACTGAAGAAAAGTATTCATTCAATGCCTCTTTTATTTCCCCTGACTCCATGCACAAGTTCCCACTACTGTCCTTGGCCGGCCCTAACCTCACCCTGGTCATTCTTTTATTTCTCACATAAGAGTAAAAAGCCTTGGGGTTTTCCTTGATCCGACCCGCCAAGGACTTCTCATGCCCCCTCCAAGCTCTCCTAAGCCATTTTCTTTAGCTCATTCCTACCTTGTAACCCTCAAGCGACCCAACTGAACCTTGTTTTCTCACCCTTACTAACGCTTCCTTTTTCCCTTTGACAAGATATTCAACCTCTTTTGTGAATCATGGTTCCCTCACACGGCCATTTCCTCCCTGCCTGACAGGGACATACCTATCAAGGACACGCAGTATTTGTACCTTGAACAAGCTCCCCTTTTCATTTGTGCCTTTCCCTGACAGTTTCTGTCCCCATCTTATGCTCCCTAATTCTTGCCTAATCACATCATAATTACCCCTCCCCCAGTTATAAACCTTGCCCTGCCGTATGGCCCTATCCCTCTCCATTGCAATAGTGAACGACACCAAATTGTGGTCACTATCTCCAAAGTGCTCTCCCACAAACAGATCTATCACGTGGCCCGGTTCATTACCCAGTACCAAATCCAATGTGGCCCCCCCTCTTGTCGGCCTATCCACATATTGTGTTAGGAAACCCTCCTGCACACACTGTACAAAAACTGCCCCATCCGAACTTTTTGACCTATAGAGGTTCCAATCAATATTTGACAACTACCCTGAGACCTCCACACCTATCCATAATCTGTTTTGCAATTTCTTCCTCCACATCTCTATTACTATTTTGGGGCCTATAGAAAACTCCTAACAACGTGACCGCTCCTTTCCTATTTCTAACTTCGGCCCATATTACCTCAGTAGGCAGATCCCCTTCGACCTGCCTTTCTGCAGCCGTTAAACTATCCTTGATTAACAATGCTACTCCTCCACCTCTTTTACCACCTTCCCTACTCTTACTGAAACATCTATACCCCGGAACTTCCAACAACCATTCCTGTTCCTGTTCTAACCATGTCTATGTAATGCCCACAACATCGTAGTCCCAAGCACCAATCCACGCTCCACGTTCACCTACCTTATTCCGGATGCTCCTTGAAGTAGACACACTTCAATCCACCTTTCTGTCTGCCGGTACACTCCTGCGACCTTGATACCCTCCTCAGTACCTCACTACTCTCAACACTGGCTTCTGGACTACAGCTCGTTTTCCCACCCCCCGACAAATTAGTTTAAACCCCCCCGAAGAGCCGTAGCAAATTTCCCTCCCAGGATATTGGTGCCCCTCTGGTTCAGGTGCAAACTGTCCCGTCTGTACAGGTCCCACCTTCCCCAGAATCAGCGCCAATTATGCACCTAACTGAAACCCTCCCTCCTACACCATCCCTGCAGCCACGTGTTTATCTGCACTCTCTCCCTGTTCCTCACCTCGCTCGCACGTGGCACTGGCAACAAACCAGAGATGACAACATGGTTTGTCCTGGCTCTCAGCTTCCACCCTAGCTCCCTAAATTCCTGTTTTAAATCCCCATCCCTTCTCTTACCTATGTCGTTGGTACCAATGTGTACCACGACTTGTGACTGTTCTCCCTCCCCCCTCAGGATTATGAAAACACGGTCCGAGACGTCACGGAACCTGGCACACGGGAGGCAACATATCATCCGTGAGTCTCTTTCGTTGCCACTCTAACTATCGATTCCCTAATAACTATTGCTCTCCTGCTCTCCCTCCTTCCCTTCTGAGCCACAGGGACGGACTCAGTGCTGGAGATCCATTCACCGTGGCTTACCCCTGGTAGGCCGTCCCCTCAACAGTATCCAAAGTGGTATACTTGTTACTGAGGGGAACGACCATAGAGGATCCCTCCACTGACTGCTTCCTCCCAGCCCCTCTCACCGTCACTCATCTATCTTGATTCTTCAGAGTAACTACATCCCTGAAGCTACTATCTATGACCACCTCTGCCTCCCAAATGATCCGAAGTTCATCCAGCTCCAGTTCCCTAATGCGGTTTTTGAGGAGCTGGATATGGGTGCACTTCCCACAGGTGAAATCAGCAGTGACACTGATGGCGTCCCTCACCTCAAACATTCTGCAGGAGGAACATTGCATTGCCTTCCCTGCCATCCCCTCTAGATAAAACAAGTAAAAGAAAGAAAGAGCTTACCTCTTATTCACTCTACCCCTTAGGTTAGAGGTGGTGGAAGGGTGGGGGGACACTACAAGTGTATTGTCTAGGGTTTAGCAACCGCCCAACTTAAATACAGGTAAAAATAAAACACCTAACCAGCAACCACTGCGCCCCGCAGCTACTGCAGCTCTCCTGCAACTACTCTAAGTGCGACTGTCTTCTTGTACAACATACTACCAACTGGCGAGTGTCCCGAGTTACATGATAGATCTCTAATGCCACCTGCTGGTCGGAGGTCGTACTGATAACTATATGCACTGATAGACAATGATATACATTGATGTGTACATGCATATCACCACAGTGGTGTCAGGGGCAGTTGTCTCTGGTTGCCATATGCACCTGCAGTGACTTTAAACAGCCTTCATATTGTTTTTTTAAAAAAACATTCAGAGTGCCCAATTCATTTCTTTTTCCAATTAAGGGAGAATTTAATGTGGCCATTCCACCTGCCTTGCACATCTTTTTGGGCTGTGGGGGTGAGACCCACGCAGAGACAGGGAGAATGTACAAACTCCATACGGACAGTGACCCGGGGCCGGGATTGAAACTGGGTCCTCGGTGCCGTGAGACAGCATTGGTAAGCACTGTGTCACCTTGCTGCCCCTGCCTTCATATCATAAGGCAAGGTCAGTTCTTTCACATATTGTGTTGTTCTTGGTGCATGATATGTTGGGTGTTCCTTGGGATGGGCTATTTGGTGTCAGCAGCTCTGAGAGGGTTGCTGGTTCCCATTACAACGCTCCTTAACATTTCCTTTCTGCTTTTGGCTCTTGCAAATGGTAGGTATAGGTTGGCATGGTGGAGAAAGAAGCTCCCAACACCTGAATTCTGCTTGGGGTCATGAGGAAATTGTCACCCTCAATGGCTTCTTTCCCTTCCTATCATCTCACACGTTTCCACCGACTTGATTGTCCACCGCCTCTTTGCCATCCTACCATCTTATTAGTCTCATTAACTTTACTCACACCAATTATTATCCTCATCTTCCACTTGAGAATAGGACAGGGACCGGTTACTCTGTGATGAATGGTTTACTCCTTGATCTCTGAAAGAACCTTCACCTCCTACAAGACTTTCCAGAACAATAATGGAATACTTATTACTCTCCAAGCTGAGTATAACTGCAACAACACAAAACAAGCTCAATATTTCGAGGGCAAAGCAGTTTGCTGCCACTAGACTCAATGGGCAGGATTCTCCGCCAGCCTATGCTGGAATCGGGAGAAACAATTGGACGCAGAATTCGGCGTCAGTCGAAAATCGAGGTTGGCGCCGGGCACCCGACAGAATGCCATATTCCGGTGCTTCGACAGCGGTATGAATGAATGCTTTCAATGCCACATGTACAGTAAACGCCATTGGCATATCATTAATGGGCCGTCCCAGTATTCTGCAGGGCTCCCATGATGATCTGCCTCTGCCAGGATGAATTACTGAAGGGAGGTTCACTTGTGGTTTTAAAAACCACCCAAGGGTAACGCCCACGGTACTCCTGCCAGCAGGGATGTGTCCTGGGGCCAGAGGCCCCAGCACTGCCAGCCACCGACAGGGCCAGGGGTGTGGTGGACAAAGTGCCAGGGGAAAGGTTGGGGGTGGGGGTGGAGATGGGGGAGGAGGGAGACATGTGAGAGCAGGGGATGCAGTGCATGCTGGGGCCACTATGCAGCCCATTTGATCTAGCTGGGCACAGAGGTGCGCACTATGCTAACAGATCTGTCTTTCATCCTCTGCAGACAATGGATTTCGGAATCAAACCAGGAATGGTTGCTATCATCCTAGCAGTCGCAGCCCTGGAGGGTGCACTGAGGCTGTATAGCAGGAGCTGCTTGGGGAGCACCCTGAAGCAGCAGAGCCTGTCTCAGAGGAACAGGTGTAAGTCAATGGGGATGGCGAGCCGGCTACCCAACAGGGTGAGGAGGAGATGGGAAGGAGGTGCCACATCAGGCCTCGTGTGTACCAGCAGCGCCTGTCATTGGACGACCTGCTGAACTGGGCATGGTGTCGAAGACTCTGGCTAAGCAGGAGGACCATCCAGATATCAGCCGGATCATGGTGTACCTGGAACCGTGGGTATGGGGGAAGATACCCACTCTTGGTGGCCATCAAGGTGACAGTAGCTGTGAATCTCTTCATCGAATGGGAACCTGATTGAGATCTTGCAGACTTGATGCACAGGTGCATCCACGTCATCATAGAGGCCCTGTATGCCCGATCGGCAAAATAGATCAACTTCAATGTCGACTGAGCCCACTAGGAAGCCCGGGCAGCGGGATCCACCGCCATTGCCGTGATGCCCTAGGTCTAAGGGGTGATTGACGGCATGCGTATCCCCCTGCAAGCAGAAGGGGACGGTCGTCATGAACCAAAAGGGATTTCACTCCATGAACATATAGCTGGTGTGTGACACGAGATGCAGGTCTGCGCCCGATACCCAGGCAGTGTGCATGGTGCCTTCATCCTGGCACACTCGACAGTTCCTGACATCTTCAAAGCATTCCCCTGGTGAGGGGTTTGCTCCTGGGTGACAGGGGTTATCAACTGCAGTTGTGGCTGATGACATCTATCCGGAGTCCACATACCGCCACAGAGACCCACTGCCAAGGCACCCCCTCCAGTACCAGGCCCATGATTGCCCAGTGCATTGGCGTCCTGAATATGCAGTTCAGGTGCCAGGACCAGGGCACTCCAGTATAGTGCTTGGAGTGTTGCCCACATTGTGGTGGCCTGCTGCGCTCCACAACTTCGCGCAACAGAGGGGTGACATGCTGGAGGAGGATGATGAACATCAGGCCTCATCTGATGAAGAGGATTAAGAGAGGGTCAGGATGTGGCCCGAGAAGGCACAGGAGGCCACACAACATGTGCTCCAGGACCAGTATGCACGGGACGCTCTAATCGCCTCCAGTATCACTGACTAGGGAACTAGAGCACTACAAGTATCCTGTCCCACACCCACACCCCCCCATCCCTGGCACTTGCTCCCCCTTTATGATTCCTACCTGCCTCACTATGAGGTGCGGGCCCTGGGTTTGCAGGTTTGGTCAATGGGATGGAGGTTATGGAGCATGATGATGACCTGCTCTGCGATTAGCTAAGGTGCTTTTCATCGTTTGACAATATCTGACTCCTACTTCAGTAGCACAATCCACCGTCCACCTGGGTGATCCCTGCATGCGAGCTGGCCATTCCATCATATGGTCCCACCGAGTCCTTGGGATGGCGGAGGTAGGGACGGGGTGCATAGGGACGGTTGGTGTTGGGGTGGAGGGGGTGAGGGTGGGGCCGTGTACTGGGTGGTGAGTGGTGGATGACCTGGGGGCCCTGATCCGTGACACACTCTGACAGCCGCCCATTCCCCTCCCCCACCCACTGCGCCTCTTCTGCAGCCAGCCCAGCCCATCCCTCACACTCTTCTGACAGAGCACCAAGGCAGGTTGAAATGTTTGTGAACAGGTGTTTATTGTGAACAGGTGAACATGTGTATACATTCTTGTGCCCTAGCCCCTAACACTATCCTGTGCGCTGCACCGGCGCTAACTTAACTGGTGTCTAACTTTCTGGCCTTTTGGGCCCAAACACTACGACTAGGTGGATCCCCAGGTGGTACATCAGGGGTGGAGGTAGCCTGCTGCGATTCCCATCCTAAACTAATAATTCTTTTATTAGTGTCACAAGTAGGCTTACATTAACACTGCAATGAGGTTTCTGTGAAAATCCTCGAGTCGCCACATTCCAGCGACTGTTCGGGTACACTGAGGGAGAATTCAGAATGTACAATTCACCGAAGAAGCGCATCTTTCGGGACTTGTCGGAGGAAACTGGAGCACCCGGAGGAAACACACGCAGACACGGGGAGAACGTGCACACATCGCACAGACAGTGACCCAAGCAGGGGATTGAACCCAGGTCCCTGGCTCTGTGAAGCAACAGTGCTAACCACTGTGCTACCGTGTTGCCCGTGGGATGACCCCGGGCTACTCCTTGGGATTGGGGTGCGGTTGAAGCGAGTGCTGAGGGCTCTCCTGCCACCTGCTGCTCCCAGTCTTGGGGGCCCGCTCTCGTCTCAAGTAGGGTCTTAATGCTCATTGCCATGGAGCGCAGGAACTGGGCCACCTCCCTCTGGGACTGTACCACATCTCTCTGTAATTGGCTCGGATCAGCCAGTGCCCAGACAATGCAGTCGACGCTCGCAACCATGACCAATTGTGACTGGGCCAAGCTCTGGATTGCCACTGCAATGTCCAGGTGGCGCTGGTAAATAGCTGCCTGCAACAGAGCAGCCCTCTCCTATGCCTCAGTCATCACCCACACAGGGTGCACCAGGTCTTTGACATCTTGACCCATGGGCGATATCTTCACCCCCAAGGCCTCCACTGCGGACACCATCCATACGCATGGTGCAACCCTATTCAGCCCGCTGGCTATCGTATGCACCAGGGACGGGGGGACGGGGGGGGGGATGGGGGAATGACGGGGTGGTGGGGTGGTCCAAGACGCTGCAGCGTTACTGCACATCCCCTGCAGGGTCAAAGGACTCCTCCAACTGCACCTGCAGACACCGATGGTTGACCCCCTCATGTAGTGCCCGGCTCTGTGCCTGCATCTCCCCCATCAAAGGGACTGCCTTATCCAGAAACCCGAGACCCGGGGCGGCAGCTAGTCCCTGGGGTCCAACAATGCAACCTCTCTGGAGTTCCTACCTCCACATGATGTACCGGAACATGTGTGTGGTGTGCACCAGATGGTGGCCCAGGAGCCTCTTCACTAAAATGTCCAACCGAGGTGAGTGTCTCTCACAGAAAATGCACAATGTTTGGCAGTCGGATGAGAGCAGCACAGGGGATGGGCAGTATGGCTACTGGCATGCGGCGTAGGGTGGGATGCGAGCAGACTGTGGCAGGTGGGGTTCGGGCGCTCTCCGGGTGGTGGGGGGGAGGGGGTTATGGGTGTGAGATGGGGATAGTGCCAGGGATACAGTGCTAGCTACTCACCCTGGCTGCCCTGAGGAGGTTGTGCAACCTTTTTTAGCACTGCTGTCGGGTCCTGGTGGTGGGACTCACGATGCACTTGGCCTCTGCCATCTGCGCCCAGGCCCGGTGTATGGCAGCGAGTGGCAGCTTCCATCTCACTCCGAAGAATAAGATGTCCCGCCTCTCCTCCATGGCGTCCAGCAGGATCTTGAGCTCCTTGGGCGGGATTCTCCGACCCCCCCCCGCCGGGTCGGAGAATTGCCGGGAGGCGGCGTGAATCCCTCCCCCGTCGGCTGGCGCATTCTCCGGCGCCGGGGTTTTGGCGGGGGCGGGAATCACGCTGCGCCGGTCGGTGGCCGCTTGCAGTGGCCCCCCTGCCGATTCTCCGGCCCATAATGGGCCGAGTGGCCGCCCGCTTTCGGCAGATCCCGCCGGCGTAAATCACAAGTCCTTACCGGCGATCCTTACCTGGCGCCAAGCCCTTCCGCGCTGGCTTGCGTGGCGCCAAACACTCCGCCGTCGACTTAGCCCCTGAAGGTGCGGAGGATTCCGCACCTTCGGGGCGGCCCGACGCTGGAGTGGTTCACGCCACTCCTTGGCGCCGTAGTGGCCCACCCTGCCAGTTCGCGGAGAATCCCGCTTCGTATCTGCTCTTTGGGCTGCCATTTTGTTGGCTGGAATGAATCGGTGTGGGGAGGGGAGTGCTCACATGCAGCTTGTCAGCCTCCCAAGTGCCAATCTTGATCCCAGTGAATCGGACACCGATTTTCATTGGGATTGCTCTCGTTCCACGTGTCGCCGCGCTAGCCCATTAACCGATCTTTAATTGCACGGGACTGGCGGCGATTCCGTGGTCGTAGGACACCACCCATTCAGTCATGGCATCAGCCATGTAGGATGGGGATAATGCCAGGGATACAGTGCTAGCTACTCACCCTGGCGCAGTCACTGGCTGATGTGACATAAACCCAGAAGGTGGTGGCACAGTCACAGTGTGATGTGGCACAGTCCCAGACCAGGATGGCCCACTCCTTGTGCTCCCTGGCCACGTGCGTGCAGACCCTAGTTGAGATCACAGTGGGCATCCAGAAATGGCAGCATCAGGTGACGGGGGAGCCTTGGGGTTAGGTCCGCTCACACCCCATCCCATGGAGTAGCCCAGGAGCCATCGGGCACCTCGAGGGAAGAGGAGGTGAGGGGGCCCGTGGCAGCGACTCCTGCAGGGGAGGTGCCGGAACACCGCAGCACCTCAGACTGCCCCCCCCTGTTACCACTCCTACAACCTGTCCTGATGCTCTGTATGATGGGTGTGAGGGATGGGCTGCCCAGAGGAGGGGGAGGGGAATGGACGGATGTTGCGGGTTGTCCGGGATCCCCACACCCCTGCACCCCCCATCATAACTGAGCACAAACTGCGAAAAACTGAAGAAAGGTATTGCAACAATTCACCTGATTGGATGCAGCAGTACCACTCAAGGAAATTGACTACACCACACATGTTCAGAGTGCACTGCCTGCATTTGGTTGACGATATCAGAGCTTTGGGTCAAACAATCAAATCTTACTTACTTACAAATCGCTTATGGGAAAGGAGCAGCCTTTCAAATACATTTTTAACCTACTGCAGGAAGTGAAAATATAATCCAAGTTGACACTTCAGTGGGGTTCGGAGGATGCCTTGCTTGTTAGAGGTGTCACCTTTTGATTGAGACATTATATTGAGGACCTGTCTGCCTGTTCATTCACATCAATTCCTGTGCATGGAACTTTGCTTTGCATAAAATGACTGCTGTGTTTATCATATATCAGTTTGAAAGACAGAAAAAGCATATTAAATCATTATTTCAATATTAGTCATTTGAAAATTTAGTTTGAAACTTCATTTTGGTCATTAAATGAGAAAAATGGCACATTAATTTTTCCACAAAATATTTTGAGTGATTTGTGAGGAAAAGATAGCACCATCTGGTGGTGAAGTAGGAAGTCATAAGTAACAAGTCACAAAATTATAATTTAAAATCCTGTTTCAGCATAGCTTTCAGGCAGTGTAGGGTATCATTACAGGTATATGTGAGCATTTTAACATAGGAATCTGCACCGAAAAAAATGCAATCACATTTTCAACTCAGTGAGATACTCATTTATATATATATACACCCAAGTTTATGTGCATATGTATGAGTCACTTTTATTACATGTCAACACCATAAGATAAATTGTGCTTTGCAGCTGATATATGATAAACACAGCAGTCATTTTATGCAAAGCAAAGTTCCATACACAGGAATTGATGTGAATGAACAGGCAGACAGGTCCTCAATATAATGTCTCAATCAAAAGGTGACACCTCTAACAAGCAAGGCATCCTCCGAACCCCACTGAAGTGTCAACTTGGATTATATTTTCACTTCCTGCAGTAGGATTCTTTTCTTTTATTCATTCGTCCCTAATTACCCTTGAACTGAGTGGCTTACTAGGCAATATTTTCAGACAACATTGTTGCAGGTCTGAAGTTATATGTAGGTCAGACCAGGTAAGGATGGCAGATTTCCTTCACTAAAGTGAACCAGATGGGTTTTTGCGATAATTGACATTAGGCTTTATTGAATTCATATTTCACCATTGCCACAATGGGATTAGAACCCAGGTCCTCCAGAGCATTACCCTCAATCTCTGGATTACCAGTGACAATATCACTACGCCACCAAATCTCCCTTATTCAAACACAAGAATGCAACCACTGGCCCAAGCATTTAGGATTTTGTTTTACTCTGTTAGGTGGCCTGAACATTACAGGGGTAGTTTTTAATTATCAAGGAAAGCATTGTTTGAAACAATGCAGGAGCAATGTGGTTGTTAACCCTTGGCTCTTTTCTGACATTATTACTCAAGGTACTTTATCTTGTGTACAAGCTTTCTTCCATCTCATAAATGTCTTAATTGACTCTGATGTCGAGGTAAGATTTGATAACATGCCCTTGGATAATGAACAGAAAACCTAGATTAAGATTCCTTTAGCTTTTGGTTCACCCAAAAGGATTCTCCTAATTTTCTTAGAAGCAACAGAAAAGCAAAATACTGCATCAGGACTTGTAGATTTTAACTATCAAATGAATGTAATGAATAGGAGATGAACGCATAAATAATGTCTGCAATAGATATTAAATTATGCCAGTTCTTCACAACAAATAAAGCTCTGTACGAAGAATTATATAATTAGCTTTATGTATGCATAGGATGAATGCCATCTAATCTTCTGACAAAGGGGAGAGGGCAGTTTAAAGATCAAGGAACAAGAGACCAGCATGAGAAGACATAATTCAGCCCCTATTAAAAGATTCAATGTTTTTGGCTAAACATACGACAATTGGATAAGCAGTAGTAGATTCAGGTGCTGCTCAGGAATTTGTCTGCAGTGTCAGCTGAAAAGCTGAGAATTGTGAAACTGAAGAACTAAAGTACCACTGCCTGAGGAGATTATGATTATAGTGTGTCAAGCTTATGTAGGCAGTTACTATTACAAATATAAAGACAGGATTTAGGTGTCAGCTCTGGTTCCGTAAGTAGCACTCTTGCCATTCAAGCCCCACTGCAGAGTTTTGAACATATAGGGCGTGATTTAACGCACAAAACAGAGTACCATTTTGGGCACGTATAGCCCAAACAATGTTCTCTTCCTCAGTGTCCTCAGGTATGTTGTCCTCATCCGAGGACACGCGCCACTCCTCGAGGTATCCCACTATCTAACAGGAACATTGTCAGTTGCAAATTTTGGTGGTCTCAGTAAATGAATCGTTATTGTTGCTCACCATTCTAATTCCTCAGGATCTTTAACCCACCTCCCAGTGGCATGGCTATTCTCCCCAACTGAACACAACTGCTCTGACTGGGCCTCCATGCCCATCAGCTGGTTAGGCCCTCTCAATGCAAATGTTTCACTCGCAATGATAGGACTCAGGCATGATTCTGTGAACCCTAGTCCCTCGCCCTTAATTTCTCCTCTTGAACAAAGGGACAAAGGAATGTCGGGTAGAACCTCCCTCAGACATGAGCAGGGGTACCAGCGTGCTGGCAAAGACAGACAGGAGTCAGACATGAGCAATATCTCTGAGGAGCATCACATATCATTCCTCACTACGAGTTGTCATCACACACTGTATTGACCGGGCAGCAGGCAATTGAGCACTCTCCAGCCCCAGCATCCTGATGATCAATATCTCGGTTTCTGAGAGGTCACAACATCCTGGAGAGGGGTCATGCTTTAGTCCATTGAGCTAGTCTTCACCCATGAAGCAGGAGGCGATGAAGACATCTCTAGCCCTCCTGCCTATCCGCACCCAAGCCCCTGCCAACCCTCCATACTCAAAGAGCTGTCAGTGCACTCTTCCTCAGTGTCCTCTTCCTCAATGTTCTCTTCCTCAGTGTCCTCAGGTATGTTGTCCTCATCCGAGGACACGCGCCACTCCTCGAGGTCATCCTCAGAAGCTCCTCACCCCTCTGCAGAGCCAAGTTATGGGGGGCACAGCAAACCACAACAATGCGGGAGATCCTTGAAGGACACTATTGAAGGGCCCTACTGGGCGTGTTAAAGCAGCAGATAATAATAATAATAGCTTATTGTCACAAATAGGCTTCAATGAAGTTACTGTGAAAAGCTCCTAGTCGCCACATTCCGGCGCCTGTTTGAGGAGGCTGGTACGGGAATTGAACCCGCGCTGCTGGCATTGTTCTGCATTAAAAGCCAGCTGTTTAGCCCACTGTGCTAAACCAGTCCCTTACAGATCTGCATCTTTGACAGGCCAACGCTTTGTTCGATGACCGATCAGGTTGTACTGTGTGCCTCACTGTACATCTGCAGTGGTCTGTGGCCTCTGCATTGAATCGCACCCTGCACGGGAGCAGAGAATAGCCGTTCATGCCGGATGTCCGACACGACGGCGCTTCCGCGATTCTCCGCGCACCTGTCAGTCACGCACGCGCGGTCGATGCGGTGCTGGTCGGGGGCCATTGGAACAGACCGCCGAAGCACTTCTCCGCGGTCGACCGGCCAAATTCCCGCCGCCGTGGTTTAAATATGGTACCACCCAGCGGGAGCTCAGACCCGCAGCCGCGGTGGCGGTCCTGGTGTGGGGCGGGGGAGTATCTGACTCCGGGGGGGGGGGGGGGGGCCTCAGCGGTGGCCAGGCCTGCGATCGGGGGCCACCGGTCGGCGGACCATCGCGATCTGGGATACCTTCCTCCATGCGGGCCCGCTGTGTGGCTCCGCCATGTCGGCGTTGCCCGCGCTGAGGTGAGGACATGCGCGGACCTGCTTTTGGCCGCCGTGCGCATGCACGGCCTGGCTAGCAGGGCCCTGCCGGCAGTCAGAGCTGTGGGACACATGCTGGGGCTCTGCTAGCCCCCTGGAAAATGGAGAATCACCCCGGACTTTCGAGGAAAAAGTCCGGAGTGATTCCCGTCCGTTTTCCGGCGGGCATGGGGACTTAGTCCCCAGAAGGGAGAATTCCACCCACGAGCTTTCATTGAGTGTATTTGTTTGGTTTCACTCATGTGCTGCAGGATTAAAAGTTTGGAACACAGACTGCAGTGGAGGACTGAGTGATGTGGCACTCTGGATATACCTACGCATTACAAATTAGTTCCTAACTCACTTTGGAGTGATATAACAATGTAACATTCTTCTTTCGTTAAAAATACGCGCCTGTATAGAATTGATGCAATCAGTAACATTTTTAATATCATGTATAATCTAAACAAGATTAACAATTGCATTTATACCTAAACTCAACACTTTGAGAGCCTTTTGTAATTTGTCTTCTTTTCTCAAAGAAACATTATTTATAGAATAGCTCAGTGTTAAAAATGTTGTGACTGCTTCGGAGCTAAAAACAGCCCACTGCAGTTGGCCTTTGGCCTGACAATACTTCTACTCAAGCACTATATTAAGATTCTGCAGCTTATGTTTCTCTTCCAATCACTTTATGCACCTGTCTCCTACCGGTTTTCAGCTTTCTGCTATGTCCACTCTGCTTAGCTTCTTGCATTTCATATTTCTTGTTGTAAATGCTCCAACATTTTTTGCAGTTTGTCATTAGTCTCCAATGAATCATTCTCCCACTGTGAAATGGAGCTGGATTTTCATCTTCCAGGCAGCTGGCGGAAATCGGGAAATTTCCCAGCTTGGCCCATCTGCCTCAGAAGAAAGTGACAGTGAAGGTGCAAGTCGGACCATTGCCCCGGAAAGAGTTTGGTCACAGCCACAAGGGCTGCTGGATACAAGGACTGTCTAAAATGCCCAGCTTGGTGCACTGGGACATTCTCTTAGCTGTAGCCCTTGCCTGCCACATACTCCCTATGCCCCATTCATGCCAAGCCATGCCCCTCCACCCACCTCAATGGCCCCTCATACCCTCCATGACAGGCTGTGGCACATCCATTCCGATTCACCTTCTATCACAAGACAATAGGCTATATTTTTTTAAAATTCCAAAAAAAGTCATTTGTTCCTAACTTGACCAAACTACTTTCACCACAGCCCAACAAAAGTGTCAATCATCCTGACCTGTTAAAATATTAACAGTGGAAACTATGCAGTTGAAACCTCTTTAGCTTGTGTAAACAAATATTGTGTAATTGACAGAATAGATCTAAGATACAAAGATGTCAATAAAGCAATGTTTTGCCTAGAGTACAGCTGAGCTGTTTCAACAGTCTCATGGATGTCTGGGCTCTCATCTAAGAATGTATAAGGAGACTTATGGGTGGGCGGGGTAGTGAGTGGGGCATAGTTTAGCATGGAGGGTATGAGAAGCCATGGGTTTGATAGGAGGGCATAGTTTGGCATGAGGAGGGTGGACATTGTCCACCCTACATAAAAGTGCAGACAGGTGGGGGCTTGGCAAGAGTGTGGCAGCAAGGTCACCCAAGGTATAAATAAACCTCCTTACCTGCAAGCCCATAGAAATATTTGGAAGCAATTTGGATGGTGATACAGTAAGTCACCTGTGTTTTTTCATGTTTTTTCCAAAGTAGGAAAGGCAAGGTTAATTTTAGTTGCACTACAACTATGCCCAATGCATACTACTGGCATATGAACTATAATAATGGATGTATTGTGGCTTCCCGACTGCAATCGCTTCTTTGCTG
Source organism: Scyliorhinus canicula (assembly GCF_902713615.1). Lineage (NCBI taxonomy): Eukaryota > Metazoa > Chordata > Chondrichthyes > Carcharhiniformes > Scyliorhinidae > Scyliorhinus > Scyliorhinus canicula. Next base: position 195,156,273 of record NC_052147.1, on the reverse strand, counting down.
CAAAGCTTCAGGAAGCCACTAGAGACAGGTCTGCAGGCATTAATGTTAGGTTCCATTCAGGGAAGCTCTTTAATCTCTCCAGACTGTGTGCCTCTACCAAAGTCACAAAGGCAGTAATCATATAACTTCTGTATGCAGCTGACTGTGCCCTAGCTGCCTACAACAAAGGCTTTAAAAGGACATAGGCATAGCGGTGGAATAGGTATTCATGTGGTGGATGAAATTTATTGCCAAGAAGGGTGAACTGATAAATTTTGGTGGGAAAGAACAAGAGAAGGCAACAAAAAATAAGGGATACAATTCTAAATAGGGCACAGGTGCAGAGAGACATGTGGGCATATGTATACACATTATTGATAGCAGCAGGGCAGTTTGAGAAAGCAGTTAATAAGGCATCTGGGATCCTGGACTTCATGATTAGAGCATAGGGCACAAATGTACTCCCACTTCGCACCGGACTCAGTGATGCAACAAAGCCGGTAAATCTCGGAAGATTTACGACACTCCAGATGCTCGCGAGATCTAATGACATCTCACAAGACGTCGCAGTTTGGACCTTACCTTCACTGGGCGGGATCCAGAGTTGCATATTTAAGTGAGCAGTTAAGTTCACTTGAATATGTGTGCGTCAAAGTATCCCGAGGTGTGGATTGAACGGCCACGCCTGGGAGACCTCGTTGTGGTGCTGCTTAGCACTGATTTCCGCAAACATGGACCTGCCGTAATGGCACTGGGTGATATCTCCCAGGCAGTCGGAGGCCTCCAGGTGGTCAGACTCTGGGCAGGGTGGTACCCTGTCACCCCCGATGCCACCCAGGCACCTTGACACTAGTAGGTGCTCGGCTGGCAGAGACACTGCCAGGGTGCCAGATTGGCAGTGACAAGTTAAATGGGTGCCAGTTTACCGATGCCGGGGATTGGGCTCGGGGTGCCCTGCCCTTATATGGTGGAGTGAAGGGGGCCTGGAGAACCCTCTAATTGGTAAGTTGGAGCATTGTGGGGTCTGGTGGCCGCGGTTAGGGGGGGTGGGGGTCAGGGATCAGGAAATATTTTAAAATGGTGCTCCGATCTCTTCCTGCACTGACAAGCTAGTGCACAAAATAAAGCCAAGTGCAGCTCGGTTGGGCGTTCCTCGCCTAGGGCCAAAAAAGAACAGAGTCCTGTTTAATAGCACAGACATTCTCAGTGGTGCAGGCGCTGTAAACACCCCGCTAAATGCACCCTATTTGGGACTCTTTCTTTCTTGTTAAATCGCACCCAAAGACTACAAAGCAAGGAAGTTATGACTTGTTCAGTCTCTGCTGGAATATTGGTTGGGATTTAAATTCCTGCTTAAAATCAACAAACTTTTGGCTGCTCTCCAAGTTTTCTGATCCACACGTGCCAAATCTAGCAGAGGCTGGACTGAAAAATCCAGGCCATTGTGTCTAATTCTGGGCACTGCACTTTAGGAAGATTCTAAATGCACTAAGGAGGGCGCAGAAAATAAATGACAAGAGTGGTTCCAGGATGAGAGACATCTGTCACGAGATTGGCAAAGCTGGAGCTCTTCTTAGAGAGTTGAGCGGATATTTGATCGAGGTATTCTAAATTATGATGGATCTGCACCCAGTAGATGGGGGAAAACAGAGGCATTGGTGGACGTGCTGAGAACCAGGAGACACAGATATAAGGTGATTAAAAGAACCAGAGGCAAAATGGGAAAAACGTTTTAATGTATTGATGGTTAGGATCGAAAGTGCATTGCCGGTCTCAAAGAACAAAGAAAAGCACAGCATAGGAACAGGCCCTCCGGCCATCCAAGCCTGTGTTGACCATGCTGCCCGTCTAAACTAAAATCTTCTACACTTCCGGGGTCCGTATCACTCTATTCAGGGGCAGCACGGTAGCATTGTGGATAGCACAATCGCTTCACAGCTCCAGGGTCCCAGGTTCGATTCCAGCTTGGGTCACTGTCTGTGCGGAGTCTGCACATCCTCCCCGTGTGTGCGTGGGTTTCCTCCGGGTGCTCCGGTTTCCTCCCACAGTCCAAAGATGTGCAGGTTAGGTGGATTGGCCATGATAAATTGCCCTTAGTGTCCAAAATTTCCCTTGGTGTTGGGTGGGGTTACTGGGTTATGGGGATAGGGAGGAGTTGTTGACCTTGGGTAGGGTGCTCTTTCCAAGAGCCAGTGCAGACTCGATGGGCTGAATGGCCTCCTTCTGCACTGTAAATTCTATGATTCTATTCCTATCCTATTCATGTATTTGTCAAGATGCCCCGGAAACATCACTAGCATCCCTGCTTCAACCACCTCCTCCAGCAGCGGGTTCCAGGCACCCACTACCCTCTGTAAAAAACTTGCCTCGTACATCTCCTCTAAACCTTGCCCCTCGCGCCTTAAACCTATGCCCCCTAGTAATTGACCCCTCTATCCTGGGAAAAAGTCTCTGACTATCCACTCTGTCTATGCCCCTCATAATTTTGTAGACCTCTATCAGGTCGCCCCTCAACCTCCATCGTTCCAGTGAGAACAAACCAAGGTTATTCAACCGCTCCTCATAGCTAAACAGAAGAGTCAAATAATAGCCGGACATAGTCAAACTCACAGAATCATACCTTACAGATAATGTTCCAGACACCACTATCTCCATTCCCGGTATGTCCTGTTTCACCAGAAAGACAAACCTAGCAGAGGTGGCAGCACAATGGTATACAATCAGGAGGGAGTTGCCCTGAGAGTCCTCAACATCGACTCTGGACTCCATGAAGCCTCATGGCTTCAGGTTAAACATAGACAAGAAAATCTGACTCATAATTTGAGGCTACTCTCACGTTCTTTTGGGTCATGATTTATATGTACTTCAACTCCATTCACCTCCCTCTTCACCTTCCATGATTCTCTATCCCTAACCTTACATAAATCTGTTGATGTCAATCTTGAAATTACAATTCACCCAGTATCCACAGCCTTTTTGAGGAGAGACTTCCACATTTCCATTCATCTGGACCTTCCAAGGAGTGGCAATCATCACTGGATTGTGGCTGCACTCGAATTTTGTCCCACCTCAATGTTGCTCCGCATTTCTTGCCGTGTCTTCAGGGCCTGGCTTTGCGAGAAATGTGGAGCATAAGGCCCCTCTAAGAACTCTGTCACAGCGCTAGAGAGTTGTGGAGAAGTTTGAATATGCCACCTTTTTTACGGCACCATCTGCTGTCGAGCAAGTTTAAATGTTGAGTGAATGTTAGTGAATGGGTGAATGTTTGTTAATGGGTGAGTAGCTTAATGAGTGAATGGGTTGGTTAGGTGAGGCAGGTGGGGAGGATGGGTGAGGTGGCAGCTGGCTGAGGTGACAGATGAATAGGGTGTTAGGGTTAATGGGTAATTGGGTAGTCGGGGGGTGTAGTTAAGTCAGGCTGGAGGAGGGATGGTCAGGTGTCAATGGTAGTCAGGATGTCGGAGGGGTCGTCAGAGGGTTGAAGGGGGAGTCGGGGTGATCAGTGAGAGTGAGTGGTCAGTTGATTAAACACCCAGGAGTTAGACCACGTTTTTTTCTGTCTAACGTTCTCTGGGTAACTATTCAAGTAAGTACATTGTAAAGATTGAATTAATTGTTTCAGCAATGGTCGGTTGACTACCAATCACATCAATGTTAAGGTATTATAACTAAATGCATTATACATTGTAAGTAAATTTCATCAGGTGCCTAGACAATAAACCAAACTACAATATATTTAATTATCCATCTGTTATTTAGCTATTGTAGTGCTTGATATATTATGAGAATTTTTGGAAGTTGTTTTGCCCATATAGTCTATTAATACATTTTTCCTCAGGTGTTTGCTTCTTTATTCTCTCCGGAATATTGCAATTTAAGGGTTATAAGGTTTTGCGTTGAACAGCGGGTGGCTGAATTATCATGTTGAATTGAAAAAAATCATCAACCAAATCAAAATGTTGTATCACATCCACAAAGAATCTTTGTTCTCCCTGCAACCAGAATGTACGCTGCATTTCTTGTCGAGTCTTCAGGGCCTGGCTTTGCGAGAACTGTGGAGCACAATGGCGGAGCAGGCACGAAGGGCCGAATGGCCTCCTCTGCTTCTATTTTCTATTTATGTTTCTATGTATTCAATGTATCCGAAAACATTCAGGATTATGACACTTTATTGCCTTATGTCCCTTCTCAAATCCCATCTCACCCTCATTCTAATATCTGGGAAGCAGTGGAAGCAGATGGTGTGACCTCAGCCATACTTTCCATCTCACCCTGCTTCCCTCACCACCACCTTTCCCTTCTGCATTTCTACTTTCAGATTCAAGAACTGCCACCTGGCCTGCCTGGACAGCCCTGTGAGGATGAGTGACAGCTGTTACAGACCTCTGGGGAAGAAGCACCATCACTTAGCCTGACACTCACAGCCACCAGCTCACAAATGAGCACTGCACGTAACTTAGAGAGTAGTGTAAAGTTGAGCTCTGCACATGGTGTTTCACAGGGAGGGAAGGACAATTTCTGTTTCCTTGCAGAAGAGCGAGATCGCAGACTAGTTCCTTTGCAAGCGACTCAGGTGAAGACTTTAGTGGCATGGCACATACATGCTATTTTGATTTTAAGCTGGTTGGTGAAGTATGAAACCAGACACAAATACTTTTCTTGATGTGCTTATTTACAGAATGCAGCATAACCTATGTCTGCTTCCTACCTCCCCACCCAGTACCATAGCAGTCTCAAGTGCTCTCAGTATTTCATTAAACAATGCCCTTCTCTTGAGTACCATAACAATATAATTAACATACCATTAACACACAGTGCTGAGGACCATGAATACCAAGATGTTTAGTGCTGTGCCTGTCAACTTGAGGAGGCCAGTTCCAACTTGTGACGGGAATTTGCACAGAATTTGGAGCCCATTCTTATCAAGATAAAAGTGGTCACCAATCCATGGCAGCATTTGTAGACCCACCCACAATGTAATGCCAGATTCTCCATTTCCACTGCAGCATAAGTGGAAGCCCTCAATGTCTCAATTCTGTACTGAAAGCTAAGACTAAAGTCATGAGGTCCATGCTAGCACTCCAACGGTTCAGCAATCTCTCTATCAGGATGAGATCATTTGTGCTCTCACCCAATTGCCACTCCACCAGTGCCCTTGCTGTTTCTTCAGCTAAGACTGCTGACACTCAATCTGAGGTTGTGGGCCCTCAAGGCCCAGAGCTGCCCACGATAGTCTGTGAACTTTATGACAACTGGCAGCATCACCCTTGCCCTGGTGTGAGACTGCAGCTCCTCTTGCAAGATGTGACATAATTCTTGTTGCGTTTCTAGCTTCTTTAAGTAAAACTACCAATCACACACAGGATTGGTAAGCTATAAGTAGATTCTATTCATTTGAAGACTAGAACTAATATATACACTCATTTCAAGGTACCTCAACAAACAGGGCCATCTAGGAATTCAACACACTCAATAACTATCACCAACAGCAACTCAAATATAACACTAAATACAGTGAGTAAATGTACATATGCAGGTAGGTGGTTGGAAACTATTTACTCCAAAGATGGATCTCTATTCATCATTTCAGAGTTTTAGAGTTTGTATAATGTGTAGGTGGCTCGCTCATTCTCTTGGATCTCATGATGGTACTTCCTTCCTGAGATCTAAACTCATCACTTTGGTGCTCTTTTCTCTTCTGATTATGTCTCGTTAAGAGATACAAACATATGTTGATGGTCCTCCTCCCGTGAGAATTGAACATCCTTCCTTAACGGCTGCCTATGTGATGTGATATTGCTCTATTAGTGAAGATGGGTTTGAGTGGCACTACGAAATTGAAGAATCCAAAGCTTCTCTGCAAATCCTCTTTATCCACTCGATACATATTTGAGTTGGTCTGGGTCGGTACAGATCTTGGAACTCAAACAAATAGAGCCCAAACCATTTGTCTGGCTTACATTCAGCTGGGGTCCAAGCATGCCCTTATTGTGCCATCTAATTTCAGTACGCACTAACCTTATTCAGCACAAAACCCATCATTAAGCATTCCTTCATTATACCCTCTTCGTTGAGAGCCCAGACATCCATTAGTCTGTTTTAACAGCTGCGACCAAGGGAATAGATTTCCACATATGCTATTGTTACTATAGGGTTCACTGGTTCTGTACCACTGAGTGAACGGGTGTGGAAGTATAGAAATGCCACAGCTTGGCATGGAGTGTATGATGGACTATGGTGGTGGGTAGAGAGGCATAGCTTGGCATGAATAAGACCTTTTCAACTTACATTTCAAAAGGTGATTGAACTGAGAACAGCTTTGCGGTGGGTTCAGGAGGCTGCATTTCCCACATGGCTTGCTTGATCTTTGCACCAAAACTGGTAGCCACACACAATGCTTGCATGTGTTATTGTCCAGCCACGATGGCTTCATATTTTGTGCTGCCTTTGAGCAGTGTGTCAATATTGTGACCTCCAAAAGCTATTTTTGGAAGGATTTAATCCGCGCTGAAACCATGACAAGCTCAGCTTCTGAGAATCGCAGTTTTAACCCTTGTCATGGCACCGGCTGACAAACTGATCAAGGAATTCTTGTGGATTATGGCTGTGGGCCATCAGCTCCAATCGATCTATTCTGAAGTTCACCTTTATACAAAGCTGATCCTCCAGCAAATTCCGCAGCTGAACACTGGTGCTGTTTTCTTGTTTCATATGCTTTATATGTTTTATATGTTTCATATGCTTTATTTATGCTTACAGGGGCTGTTTAGCACAGGGCTAAACCGCTGGCTTTGAAAGCAGACCAAGGCAGGCCAGCAGCACGGTTCAATTCCTGTAACAGCCTCCCCGAACAGGCGCTGGAATGTGGCGACTAGGGGCTTTTCACAGTAACTTCATTTGAAGCCTACTTGTGACAATAAGCGATTTTCATTTTCATTTTTTATGCTCTGAGTGCAGGATTGGCACCCAAGGATACTTCATTAGCTCTGCAGCTTTTCTGCCCAACTCAAAACTGTATGCATACCCCAACCCTGAACTGACTCATTGCTCACCATCAATCTGGCGATCCCACAAACCAGATACTCACTGTTCTGCAAAGTACAGTCTATAGAGGAACACCTCCTCCCATGGTGGTTTCAATGCCTATTCAGGGCACAATTTAATGAAAAAAAGAATCATGTTGTTGGTGGGTTTAGCGAGGTGTTTCCCTGCACTTGTAGTGCCATGAATGACTCCGTTATCGAATGGGATTCTATTCTTTTTTTCAGGCCTTGGCACAGTGCACTTACCTTCCTTTCCTCCACTGAGGAGCTTTGCATGGCAATGCAGGAAGCAATCAGGGCACCATTTTCAAATGGCGCACCAATCTCACAATCCCCCAACGCAATCCCTGGATTTCCTCCCAATGCCCCAACTCACCTGTTGGGGGGATTCTCGAGTCCTCACACCCCACCTCATAAGGGCAGGGCAACCCTGGGCCCGGGCTCAATCCCCAGAATGGACAAAATGCTACCTTGGTACTGCTAACCTGGCACTCTGATAGTGCCCTTGCCAGTGCCACCCGGACACCCTAGCAGCGCCAGCATGTCAGCCAGGTGGTACTGCCAGGATTCCAGGCTGGCAGTGCCAAGTTGCCCAGGTGGCATCAGCTTTGCCAGGATGCCACCCAGCCCAGCGGCCAACCAGTCAGGGACCTCCAATCACTTGAGACCCCACCCACAAGTGCCGTTCCGTTTGGACTCTATCTGTGGAGACCAGTGCGAAACAGTGTCCAGCTAGGCCTCCTCGATGGGAATATTCGATCCCGGTCACTGGTTAGAATCGACGAGTGCATATTCAATTGTGATATGTAAATTTAGGTCCTGCCCACATCCAGATCACGTGAGGCATGGCAAGCCAGATGAATCTCATGAGAGGAATATCTTGAGATATACTGGCCACATTGCATCCCGAATAATGCGCAACGTGGTTTTTAGACCACGCCCACAGTCTCTGTCTTGTTGCGGAAGCCTATATTCCACCAAATCTGCGGCTCCTTCTGTGGTCTTATATATCACATTACTGCCAGATTATTATGTTTCTAGTTTCTTTATGCAAACTCAACCATCACACACAGGATAGGCAAAGTGTAATTTGTTCTTAGGATTTGAAGACTAGAAGTGTATACACGTTATAGGGGAGCTGAAAAAAATTGTCCAGTCTCAGGATTCTACACATACATGAACCATCACAAACACCAATACAGCCTTCTGGTCACATGTCGTTTTGCATGCTTTATATATTCTTTTAAAGTGATATCACAACAGTCCAGCGACCATCTCTTGCTTAAATTCAAGTTACCTCAGGCATTGCGCTCTTAGGGAGCGTATCAAAAGATGGAGGTATCAAAAGCGCTCTCTGAAAATCAATGATGGATAAGCCTTATGTGAACACATCTCCTATTCCTCCCTTTTCACAGAGCTTCCTTTCTCCACAGTTTCTGTTTCATTTCTCAGTCATGCTGTAGAAGCAACAAGGCACTGCAACTTCAATCCTCATATCACTTGTAGGCCTCTTGCATAAAAGTGATTAAATCCTGTGGCCTCCTTGAGATAATGCACCTATTCATCAAAAGACCCCCAAAAGCAAGCCTCTGAACATCCAAAACCTTTGCCACAGCAGAAATAAGCCGTAAGCACCTCATTGGCAAGTTGGCCCTTTAAATAGCAGTACTGGGGATCCCTCATAAAGCTGCACAGATCGGGCAGCACAGTGGCGCAGTGGGTTAGCCCTGCTGCCTCACGGTGCCAAGGTCCCAGCTTCAATCCCGGTTCTGGGTCACTGTCCGTGTGGAGTTAGCACATTCTCCCCGTGTTTGCGTGGGTTTCGCCCCCACAACCCAAAAGATGTGCAGGCTAGGTGGATTGGACACAATAAATTGCCCCGTAATTGGAAATAAATAAATAAATAAATAAATAAAGCTGCACAGAGGAGTGAGTAATTAGCACAATGGTTTCTGGGACTTGTGACATACAAGTTTCATAAACATACATCAGACAGCTGAACAACTGTTTGATGTCACAATCTAACCACTCCTGATACTTCTGGAACACACCCGTGTCCTTCCTAGCCACGGGCTGTTATGCAAGTGCCCAGAAACACAGCATGCACCGTTTACAGGGCTGATGTAGTGCCACTTGCGCCAGTGCTATGGAGATACATTTTGTTACTGGAATCTGTAATAGGCCAATATTGAAAGGGTTAATCAGGGTAGCAACAGATATCTGTGTCTGACTTGATCGAAAATGAATCCATTAGTTTAGTATTTGTATGCTACATTTTGTACAAGTGCAAATTCTAACCTTCATTTGTCAAACATTACAATTTAATCCTCTTCTTATTTTACAGTAACTAATCAGTGCCATCACAGTTTTGTAGTTGTGTGTAAATAAATGTTTAAATAGTTGTTTTTTTGAATGAATGAATGAATAAGCAAATGGTTAGAGATGATAAAAAATACTGAAGTAGAAAAAAGAATAGGGTATGTCTTTGCATTGAAATTGCACTACAGGGTGGAATATAGGCAGTTAAAAGTTGAGTGCTTTGTAAGAATGGATCATAACTAAAATCTTAGGGTTAACAGTTCCACAGGGTTCAAGAATAACCAACTGCAGGAAGAATGTGCTGATTTGTCAGGGTAACTGGTACTTGTCAATACAAATTATATGGATAGCAAAGTGCTAATTCAGCAAAAGGGAGCCAGAGGGAAGTTGCGTCTGGAGCAGGATGCAGAATATTAAGAGAGTGAAAAGCTATACACAGAGGGTCTGTGCCAAGACTGGGAGTTTTGCTGAATCTGTCACAGAGGAATGATGCTGACTGGCTGCATTCCCAGATAATCACTGTGTCCTGACTGATTACAGTTGTCTCATTGCAAAATGTAGTGCAATGTCCCATAACTGTTATGGTCATTGTTCCATGGAATACATGAAGTCAGTCATAAATAAAGGTTAAATTGATTTTTTAAGTAGGCATATGTAATCCTATTAGACTCAGCAGGCCAAGTCCAAAGTAAATTTAAAAACATGGCGCATGATCCTCTAATTTCAAATCAATTGATCTTGCAAACAGCATAGCTCCGGTCTTCCATTTTGCAACGCAGTAATGAGAGAATTGCTTCCATTTTGCACATAACTAGTTGTGGTAGTATGACTAGGGGTATTACGGTACCTTGGAAGTGAGCTGCTATTGGTGCATAGGACTCGCTGCCCATTGGCCCGGGTAAGTCATGTGCCTCTCAGCCGATTGGCTGAGGAAGTCATGTGCCTCTCAGCCGATTGGCTGAGAGGTAGGGAGCTCCGCCTACAAGGCGGGATATAAGAACCCGTGCTTCCCGGGAGTCGGCCTTTCTTCTGTACGTCTGCTGCCGGGCACACATCTTGTGCATTAAAGCCTATCGTTTGGATCTCATCTACGTTTCGTGTCCATTGATTGTGCATCAATTTAATGCACAAGTTTTAAAGGATGGAGCTTCGTATCAAGCCGGAGTGCCTTCGACTCAGCCCGCACGCAGTAAATGCAACAGCAGCATTTAAACACTGGCTGACGTGTTTCAATAGTTACTTCAGCACAGCCAAAAACCGCCCGACGAGGGAACAAAAACTGCACATCCTCCACTTGTGCGTTTGCATCGCCGTGTATACGCTCATAGAGGACATGACAGACTATGATGCAGCCATGGACTTGCTTAAAGGACATTTCATCCGGCCGGTGAACCAGGTCTACGCTCGGAACTTACTGGCCACGAGACAGCAATTCCCTGGTGAGTCTTTAGACGAATTCTACCGGGCCCTCCTTGTTCTTGGGAGAAACTGCACCTGCCCACAAGTTTCTGCGGCTGAGCACACCGAACTTTTAATCAGAGACGCTTTCGTTGTGGGTATGCAATCTTCCCAGATCCGCCAGAGACTCTTAGAAAAAGAAACTTTAAGCCTCGCCGCGGCACGGGCCCTCGCCTCCTCTCTAGATGTCGCTAATCGCAATGCCCGCGTGTACGCTCCCGACCGCGCGGCGGCCCCCTGGGCAGCATGGAACGCGACCCCCCCCTCACCTCCGCAGACTCGGACCCCCCCTCAGGCCTGCGCCGCAGAGCGCCCCGATAAACCCACGGGGCCCCGCTGCTACTTTTGCGGCCAGGCCAAGCACCCCCGCCAGCGCTGCCCGGCCCGCACCGCAACCTGTAAAGGCTGCGGAAAGAAGGGCCATTTTGCGGCCGTTTCCAGCCCAAGGCCGTCGCTGCAGTCCCGAGCAGCGACCGCGGGTCCCCCCCCGCGCTCCTCAGGGGCCCCGTGTGGCCAGCGGACCTCACTGCCCCCACCCCCCACCGCCACGAGTGATCCCCGGGCGCCGCCATTTTGGGCCCCCGACTCCACGTGCGACCCCCGGGTGCCGCCATTTTGTTCACCCCCACCACGTGCGGCCGACGGGCGCCGCAATCGTGGATCGGCACCGAGGACCCCACAAGTGACCACTCACTGCCGGATGACGACTCTGTGTTCCTGCCACGACTTGCCTCAGTAACATTGGATCATTCACGGTCCCGCACGCTGCCCACGGCGACCACAAAGATTCTTCTCAATGGCCACGAGATGAGCTGCCTGCTGGACTCCGGGAGCACAGAGAGTTTTGTCCACCCCACCACGGTAAGACGCTGCGCACTTCCCGTTTACCCGGTGAAACAAAGAATCGCTCTGGCCTCTGGTTCGCACTCGGTCCAGATCACAAGGTACTGCATAGCGGACCTCACGGTCCAGGGGAGGGAGTTTAAAAACTATAAGCTCTTTGTCCTTCCCCACCTCTGCGCGACAGCACTCCTGGGGTTAGATTTCCACTGCAACCTCCAGAGTTTAACGTTCAAATTCGGCGGCCCTATGCCCCCCCCCTTACTGTCTGCAGCCTTGCGTCCCTCAAGGTCGATCCCCCTTCCTTGTTTGCAAACCTCACCCTGGATTGCAAACCCGTCGCCACCAGGAGCAGATGGTACAGTACCCAGGATCGGACCTTCATCAGGTCCGAAGTCCAAAGGCTTCTGAAGGAAGGGGTTATTGAGGCTAGCAACAGCCCCTGGCGAGCACAAGTGCTGGTGGTTAAGAGCGGGGAGAAAAATCGGATGGTCATAGACTACAGTCAGATCATCAACAGATTTACGCAGCTGGACGCGTATCCTCTTCCACGTATTTCCGAACTGGTCAACAGGATTGCACAGTACAAGGTCTTTTCCACGGTGGACCTCAAGTCCGCCTACCACCAGCTCCCCATCCGCGCGAGTGACCGAAAGTACACTGCGTTCGAAGCGGATGGGTGTGTCTACCACTTTTTAAGGGTTCCTTTCGGTGTCACAGATGGGGTCTCGGTCTTCCAAAGGGAGATGGACCGAATGGTCGACCAACACGGTTTATGGGCAACCTTCCCGTATCTCGATAATGTCACCATCTGCGGCCACGACCAGCAGGACCACAACACCAACCTCCGCAAATTCCTCCGTACCGCAAAACTCCTTAACCTGACCAACAATAAGGATAAATGCATGGTTAGCACCGACCGTCTAGCCATCCTCGGCTACGTAGTGCGTAACGGAGTGATAGGCCCCGACCCCGAACGCATGCGCCCCCTGATGCAGCTCCCCCTCCCCCACTCCCTCAAAGCCCTCAAGCGCTGTTTGGGCTACTTTTCATATTACGCCCAGTGGGTCCCCAATTACGCTGACAAAGCCCGTCCCCTCATCCAGTCCACCACATTCCCCCTGTCGATGGAGGCCCGCCAGGCCTTTAGCCGCATCAAAGCAGACATTGCAAAGGCCACGATGCGCGCTATTGACGAGTCCCTCCCCTTTCAAGTCGAGAGCCTGAACCAAGCGGGCAGACCTGTGGCCTTCTTCTCCCGTACCCTCTACGGTTCTGAAATCCGCCATTCCTCAGTCGAAAAGGAAGCACAGGCCATAGTCGAAGCTGTGCGACATTGGAGGCATTATCTGGCCGGCAGGAGGTTTACCCTCCTCACAGACCAATGGTCAGTGGCTTTCATGTTTGATAATGCACAGAGGGGCAAGATAAAGAATGATAAGATCTTGCGGTGGAGGATCGAGTTGTCCACGTACAACTACGACATCTAGTATCGTCCTGGGAAGCTAAACAAGCCTCTCGATGCCCTGTCCCGCGGCACCTGTGCCAACGCACAAGTGGACCGCCTCCGAACCCTCCACACGGGGGGTCTCCCTTTTTCCATTTCATAAAGACCCGCAACCTGCCCTACTCCATCGAGGAGATCAGGACAGTGACCAGGAAATGCCACATCTGCACGGAGTGCAAGCCGCACTTCTACCGCCCTGAACAAGCGCATCTGATTAAGGCTTCCCGCACCTTTGAATGTCTCAGCATGGACTTCAAAGGTCCCCTCCCCTCCAACAACCGCAACACGTACTTCCTCAACGTGATTGACGAGTACTCCCGTTTCCCTTTCGCCATCTCCTGCCCCGACATGATCACGACCACGATTATCAAAGCCCTACACACCATCTTCTCCCTGTTCGGTTACCCCGCATACATTCATAGCGATAGGGGGTCCTCATTTATGAGTGACGAGCTGCGTCATTTCCTGCTCAGCAAGGGCATCGCTTCCAGCAGGATGACCAGTTACAACCCCCGGGGTAATGGACAGGTCGAGAGGGAGAACGGTACGGTCTGGAAGACCGTCCTGCTGGCCCTACGGTCCAGAAATCTCCCAGTCTCCCACTGGCAAGAGGTCCTCCCAGACGCCCTCCACTCAATCCGGTCACTTCTCTGTACCGCCACTAACCAAATACCTCATGAATGTCTTCTTTGTTTTTCCCAGGAATTTTTCAGGGACCCCGCTCCCGACCTGGCTGGCTACCCCCGGGCCCATTCTGCTCCGGAAGCACGTGCGGGTGCACAAGTCGGACCCGTTGGTCGAAAGAGTCCAGCTACTCCACGCGAACCCGCAGTACGCGTATGTGGAGTATCCCGACGGCCGACAGGACACGGTCTCCCTTCGGGACCTGATACACGCCGGATCCCGACCACCACCCCCAAGCACCAACACCCCCCCCCCCTCCCCCCAACCCCAACTGGCCCCAGCACCCCCCACCCCCCACCCCCCGACCCCACTGACGCCCCCACGGCCCAGCAGACAGGAATCCCCTCCCCCGGCCTGGCCCCCACTAGATCGGACCCGGGGTACGGACACAGGAACAGGATCATCGCTCCCGGAGTCACGGACGATCACCGCTCCGACGTCGCCGGCACCACTGCGCAGGTCAAGCAGGACATCGAAGGCGCCCATTCGACTGATTGAATCGATGTGACCTACTGGTGGACTTCTGCCTGCGGATGGACTCTTGGGTTTTTTTTGTGTTCCTTGCCTGTTCCCCATTTTGTCCCCCCCCCCCCCCCCAATTTTATACACTGTACATAGTTGCTGTTTTCTTTTTGCACATAAGTTGCGGGTCAATGGGCAGCCATCGATGCAACGGTACAACCTAACCATCTCTAGTCATACTACCAGTCTCATGTACTCACGGGACGCGCCTCCTCCCTCATGTCCGCTTCCCCCCCCCCCCGCTTCTTTTTCAACAAGGGGTGAATGTGGTAGTATGACTAGGGGTATTATGGTACCTTGGAAGTGAGCTGCTATTGGTGCAGAGAACTCACTGCCCATTGGCCCAGGTAAGTCATGTGTCTCTCAGCCGATTGGCTGAGGAAGTCATGTGCCTCTCAGCCAATCAGCTCTGCCTACAAGGCGTGCTATAAGAACCCATGCTTCCCGGCAGTCGGCCTTTCTTCTGTACATCTGCTGCCGGGCACACATCTTGTGCATTAAAGCCTATCGTTTGGATCTCATCTACATTTCGCGTCCATTGATTGTGCATCACTAGTCAAACAAAAATATTACGAATAAAGACTAAGATGTCCATAATTGTGACCTTAAGTATCTCAAATTAACACCAAATAGTTTCAATAAGGTTATTTAACCTTATAAATAAGTACTTGCAGCTCGACTTTGATTGATAATTCTGCTTTTGGACTATACTAAACATTTTGCGAGAAACAAGAAATAAGGTGTTCCTTATATAATTTACATTTCAGTGATTTTTTTCTATGTATAAAATTTACTTTCCAATGTTTACAATTATCTTATGAACTCATCCATGCTAGTTATTGTAGTGAATCTGGCATTACAATATCAGGTATGAAGCAATAACTAAAAGATCAATTTCCTCCAAGAGCCATCTGTCCCACCCCCACATTATTGTTCAATAAATATTACTTTAATACTTGAATTGCTTATCATTAGAATATACAAATAAACTTTGTTCAATATTATGAAATTAAACTTAAATATGATTTATTTACCTCTCACTTCAGTCAAGCATTATCACACACTGTACAATAATTTGTCTCCCTTCTCTTCATCCTAATGATATTTGGTAGCCGACAGGCATTTTGGTACATTATAATTTGACAATTTGTTCTTATGTTCTTATGTTCTTATGACAGCCACATGAGAGTTGATTCCCCTCTCTGCCTATAATAACAGATGTCCAATACCAAACTTGAAAACAAGATCTAGATTTGCCTCACATTACAAATAAGAACTCAGCATCATTTGCCTACGTTTATGTTTTGTTGCCCAACAACTATGTGCTGTACTGTAAAGTTCTATTAATAGTCAAATTCATAGTTATGTTGTTCGACAAGATCATATTTCCTTTCCGTGCTTTTGCACTGAAAGCGCTAAAGTTGAGCCTGCCGTAGTTGGGTTTAGCAGTAAGATCGCCAAAACAGTAACCTGCAACAGGATGTAAAATAACCTAAAACAAGTTCAACTTATTGGGAGTTGATGGAACCATCAATTCACTAGACACGTGCTTTAAGATATGAACAGTGGTTTTAATCTACTTACTACAGAGCCAGCCTGTTATCCGTTGAACTCTCGATGAACTGGCAGGCTGGCTCTGGACAAGGGTATTTATACAGCAGTCCAGGGGGAGGAGTTGTGGGCGGAGCCAAGGGTGGAGCCCTGTACAAACTCCTGAGCATTCCCAGAGCTACTCCCCCTAGTGGTTGGATAACGCTACTGCGCTTACAATGGTATTGGTAAATACAGTGTGAATTACGAAGTTACATTCACCACAGGAGTGGAATTGTTTATTACTATGATAGTATCATTTTGGGGTTGCAGTGCAAAATGAGAAGTAGTGAATCAGTGGCCTATTTTACATCCCACCTAATTTTCTTTCCACTGTCAGCTGGAATATAAAACAGCTGTCAATTCATTATCAGCCACTTTGTGCCACTGCCCAAGATGAATCTCACTTCTATTTAGTCAACAAGTCAGATATGAATTAAAAATTTGTTTAAAATTGCTTTGATTAATTTGAATTCCTGAAAATATGACAATCTATATTGGATAATAGCACATCAAATCCAAGCTTCAACGTTTTAATCTATGAAGAACGTAGCTTTTACAAACAACAATAGGATCCAAATGTGTGAAATTTGATTATGTTTGCAATTTCTGGACACTGAAATACAACAACTATAACTCAATTCAGTGTAGGACAGTGAAGTAAAACTGCTTAACATTAAGATAAGGCAAACATTACTCAAGTGAGCAGTAGTGGGCAATCAGTGGGCATCAGGTTCGGTGGCAGAGTTCAGTTTTGTTGAAATTTAAGTATCTTGAATCCCTGGAGATCACTGTTGTTTTTTTTCTCCCCCAAAATAATTAAATATAACACTGAAAGATTTTACAGATATGAAATTCATCTGGAAAGATAGGCACATAAAAAAAACTAACTTATGTTTAATACATTTGTATAGAGCTCCTTCAGGGAGCTGGACATTGAAGACTAAAAAAAAAGGAGAAAAAGATCAGTGCTTGGAATGTGTTGCTATCATCAGTTTCCTCGAGCACTTGATGTGCAAATGATTGAGCTCAAAGTTTAGCTCTGAAGACTGACTCTATGGAAGAAATCGTCACGGCAAAGATCTCTTATTTCAGTCCTGCTGTTCATATCAAAGTAGGGCATTTACATACCAATTTGCAAAAACAACTCTGTCCTAGAAATCTTTTTTTAAGAACACACATGAGTGATAAAATCAAATGATGCATTGAAAGCAAGTTTAATGGAAATACAAAGAAGATTAAGAAAAAGATATTCCTGGGCTAAGTTTGATTCAAGGATTTTACAGTCATGCAACATCAACAAGATTAAGTCACAGAATCCTGCTGAACACATGTAAAACATTGGGGGTGATTCTCCAATATGGAGCCCAAGCGTTCGCGCTCCAGCCTCCTTTCGTGGCGCCAAATGGGCGCCGTGCCACCTGCGCATGCGCGGGGGACTTCTTTGGCGTGCCGGCCCGACCAACATAGCGTTGGTGTTCAGGGGCTGGCCGCGTCATAAAGTAGGTCCACGGTGGGGGGGGGGGAAGAGGCCGGCCCGCCGATTGGTGGGCCCCGATCGCCAGACCCCATCGGAGGCCCCCCCCCGGGTGAAGAAGCCCCCCTCACCCCCCCCTCCCTCCTCCCCCCTCCCCTCCCCACCCCCACAGGCCGCCCCCGACCGTTCCCGCAGAGTTCCCGGTGACAGTGACTAGAGGTGAACGGCGCTGGCGGGACTCTGTCGTATCGGCACGGTCGTGGCCCGCGGCGGGCGCGCGCCAAACACGTCGGCGCAAATGGTGCCGATTCTCTGCACCTCGGAGAATCACACAGGGTGTTGTGGCGTGGTTGCGCTGATTCTCCGGCCCGGCACGGGCTCGGAGAATTGCCCCCATTACCTTAGATTAGGGGAGACAGGAATTTGATGTCAACATA
This sequence comes from Scyliorhinus canicula, assembly GCF_902713615.1. Classification (NCBI taxonomy): domain Eukaryota; kingdom Metazoa; phylum Chordata; class Chondrichthyes; order Carcharhiniformes; family Scyliorhinidae; genus Scyliorhinus; species Scyliorhinus canicula. The sequence goes on along the minus strand of NC_052147.1, from coordinate 195,138,417 downwards.
ACTACACTGGAACTTCAGAAGAAAGCTTCAAATGTGTTTTAAAAGCTTAGTGTGGGAGAGAACTGCCACATCCACCAGATGTCTTTTCTGCCACAATTAAACTAAAATGCCCACCACTTTGTCAACTTTCTCTGACAAAGGGAGAACTAGCAGCAGTCAAGATTTCAGTGACATAAGTAGCTTTACAAAGCTATTTCCTTATTTATCAAATCAATCATTTGTAGAATCCCTCATTTCACTCAGTGGCTTCCTTGTTCGCATTCCTTTATTTGCCTGCTGTCATGTCCATTTGGTCTAGATTCATGATCTATCTGAAGTGAATGCCCCTTCTTCCTTTCTATGCCTACTGGTACATGAGTCAACCCATTTCTTCGACTGCTTTTACATCCTAGAGGTATTCTCTCGGCTGTTTCTACAACAATTTTTTACAATGTAGCCTGAACATTATTCTGACATAGGGGTCCAGTTAGATGTGATAGGAGGTTGTTATTTCTCTCTTGCTGGATCTGAGGACCTGATTGAGTGACAACCCAGTATTGAGAGGCAGAGGCTCCAATGCCCTGCTGCATGGCTATCTTGAGTGTGGCTTGAACCCATAATTTGACTCGGAGATGGAACTGCTACAACATAACCAAGGTTCATTCCCATTGTACATGTGCAATGATAAAATTGCATATCTTTTGTAGCAATTGTAGATGTCACCACTTGTGTAACATTTTCAAAAACATTCAAGCAATTTACTTATGCCGACCTCGATGACGCTGTTCTCACCGGTTGGGAGAATGGCGGGAAGGCGTCGGACCAGTGTCGCGTGAAAAATTGGTGCGATCGGCGATTCTCCCAAACAGTAGCTAGCATGGGAGAATCCCGTCCCCGATCTGTGGCATCCTACACTGTTCAAAAGAAGCTCAACACAAAACTGAACTGTGGTGAATCATAATAGCATAATTCACACTGTTATCACACATGTTGTACCATGCCTCTGTAAGCTCGGCACACGAGCAGTTGCGCGGCTCTGCCCCTAGGGGGAGGTGTACTGGGAATGTACGGAAGTGTGTACTGGGCTCCACCCTTGGCTCCGCCCATAACTCCTCCCCCCCCACTGGTTGAATAAAGCTTAGCAGTCGGAGCCTGCCTGCCAGTTCACCTAGAGTTCATCTCGTCACAGGCAGGCTCTGTTGTAAGACGATTAAAACCACTGTTCACTTCTAACCACGTGTTGCGTGAATTGATGGTCTCATCAATTTAATCATCTTAAGAAACAGTAAGGAACGACTATGGAAGCAGCCCTCAAGCCTGATCGACTGGAACTCGACCCACAGGATGCAGAGGCGAAATACATCTTTTCACATTGGCTCCGATGTTTTAAGGCCTATCTGGCTGAAGCAAGCACCCCAGAAATGACGGAGGAGCAGAAACTCTGCCTACTGCACGCAAGGGTGAGCCATCGTATATCTACTCAGTTAAATTGTCCCGGCTCATACACAGAGGCCCTGGCCCTACTCGACAAAATGTACGTGAGGCCCGTCAATGAGGTTTTTACTACTCGCCGCCAGCGCCCCACAGAATCGCGAGAAGAATTTCTAAGAGACTTAAAAGCCTTATCCCGGGACTGTAATTACCAGGCAGTAAATGCTGCTGAACATAGAGAACTTGCTGCCTGCGATGTCTTTGTTGCAGGCCTTAGATCGAATTACGTGTGCCAGCGACTGCTGGAGAAAGGGGCTCAAAATTTAGAAGAAACTGTTGAACTCACTACAACTATGAAGGTCTCGTTTCGTAGCCTCACCTCGTTTCCTGCAGACTCCGCGACCCCGTCATGGCCCCCCGACCAGCGACTGCCCCAGGCCTGTGCCGCGCGGCCGCCCAGCCACCATGCTGCTCCAGCCTGCCACTTTTGTGGCCAGTCCCAGCACCCGCGGCAGTACTGCCCGGCCCGCAACCCGACCTGCAGCAGCTACGGGTGAAAAGGTCACTACGCCAGAGTGTGTCTGGCAAGGAAGGCCCCAGCCCCTAACCCTCCCGTGGCACAAAGCAACCGCTCTCCGCACTCGCAGGCCTGCAGGCCCCGGAACGCTGCGGCCTATACCCCGACTCCGCCCCCACCCGCCACGTGCGATCCATGGGGGCTGCCAACTTGGCGGCCCCCCACCACGTGGCCGACTACGTGCGACTCATAGGGGCCGCCATATTGGATGCCAGCTTCCTCGCCGCCCGCCACGTGCGATCCACGGGGGCGGCCATCTTGGGCTCTATCCTCTCCAAACTCAGAAAATTTGATTGAAGACTGCGACCTCAGGGGCTACTCATTGCGGGGCCATCCCAGCGCAGCCGAACGAGCCGCCGACGACCCGCAACTCAACGCAGTCACACTGGACTAATCGCGCCCAAAACAACGGGTACAGTACACCGTGCCTTTTTGACTCCAGGAGCACCGAGAGCTTCGTACACCCAGATCTGGTAAGATGCTGTTCGCTCCCTGTTTTTCCTGCACAGCAAACTATCTCCCTCGCTTCGGGTTCCCACTCTGTGCACATCCAAGGACGCACCGTCACGACTCTAACGATCCAAGGCGCTAGTTACTCTAATTTTCAACTATACGTCCTGCCCGAACTCTGCGCCCCACTCTTACTGGGACTCGATTTTCAATGCAATCTCAAGAGTCTCACCCTCAGCTTCGGCGGACCTCTACCCCCACTCACTATCTGCAGCCTAGCCACGCTGCGAATCCCCCCCCCCCCCCCCCCCCCCCCACTCTGTTTGCCAATCTCACTCCGGACTGTAAACCCGTAGCCACTCACAGCAGGCGGTACAGCCTACAGGACAGGGTGTTCATTCGAACCGAGGTCCAGAGGCTCCTACGTGAGGGGATCATAGAGGCCAGTAACAGTCCCTGGAGAGCTCAGGTGGTGGTTGTCAAGACCGGGGAAAGATTCCGCATGGTCATAGACTATAGTCAGACTATTAATCGGTTTACACTCCTCGACGCGTACAACCTCCCCAGGATTGCAGACATGGTGAATCAGATATCCCAGTATCGGATTTTCTCCACGGTGGATCTGAAGTCTGCATACCACCAGCTCCCAATCCGCCCGGAGGACCGCCACTTCACGGCGTTCAAGGTCGATGGCCGCCTCTTCCACTTCTTCCGGGTTCCCTTTGGCGTCACAAATGGGGTCTCGGTGTTCCAACGAGCAATGGACCGAATGGTGGACCAGTACAGGCTGCGGGCCACGTTTCCGTACTTGGATAACATCACCATCTGCGGCTATGACCAGCAGGACCATGATGCCAACCTCAATCGATTTCTCCAGACGGCCCAGAAGCTTAATCTCACGTACAACAAGGAGAAATGTGTTTTCCGCACAACCAGACTAGCCATCCTCGGCTACGTCGTGGAAAACGGAGTCCTGGGCCCCGATCCGGACCGTATGCGCCCCTTTTAGAACTCCCTCTCCCTCATTGTCCCAGGGCCCTCAAACAGTGCCTGGGTTTCTTTTCATATTATGCCCAGTGGGTCCCTCAATATGCAGACAAAGCCCACCCACTCTTTAAGGCCACACTTTTCAGCTGAGGCCCATCAGGCCTTCAACTGCATCAAGGAGGACATCGCCAAGGCTGCCATGCGGGCGGTGGATGAATCTGTCCCTTTCCAGGTTGAGAGTGATGCCTCAGAGGTAGCTCTTGCAGCCACATTAAATCAGGCAGGGAGACCAGTCGCATTCTTCTCCCGAACCCTCTCTGCTTCGGAACTCCGACACTCAGCAGTCGAAAAGGAAGCACAAGCCATTGTGGAGGCTATTCGTCACTGGAGGCACTACCTCGCAGGTAGAAGGTTCACCCTCATCACCGACCAAAGATCGGTTGCCTTCATGTTTGACAAATTCTGAGGTGGAGGATCGAGCTCTCCACCTACAAATACGATATTATGTAATGACCGGGGAAGCTCAACGGGCCCCCAGATGCCCTGTCCCGCGGCACGTGCGCCAGCACTCAGAGCGACCACTTAAAAGCCATCCACAATTACCTCTGCCACCCGGCTCGCCCACTACATTAAAGCCCGTAATCTGCCTTTCTCCACCGAGGAGGTAAAAGCCGTCACCAGGGATTGCCCGATCTGCGCGGAGTGTAAACCACACTTCTATAGACCAGACAAGGCCCACCTGATCAAGGCTTCTCGGCCCTTCGCTATCAATTTCAAAGGGCCACACCCCTTGACTAACCGGAATGTGTACTTCCTAAATGTCATAGACGAGTTCTCCCGATTCCCTTTTGCTATCCCGTGCCCCGACATGACCACCCACATAGTCATCAGGGCCCTGCATAGTATCTTCACCCTGCTTGGTTTCCCCAGCTATGTACACAGCGACCAGGGTTCATCCTTCATGAGCGACGAGCTGCGTCAGTACCTGCTCGGCAAGGGCATCGCCTCGAGCAGGACTACCAGCTATAACCCCAGGGGGAACGGGCAGGTGGAGAGGGAGAATGCGACGGTCTGGAAGACCGTCCTACTGACCCTCCGGTCCAGGAATCTTCTGATCTCCCATTGGCAAGAAGTCCTCCCAGACGCGCTCCACGCTATTAGGTCCCTCTTGTGCACCGCCACCAATCAGACCCCTCACGAACGGCTCTTTATCTTTTCCAGGGGCACTACCACGGGGGTTTCGCTCCCGGCATGGTTGAAGACACTGGGCCCAGTGCTCCTCAGGAAGCACGTCAGGGCACACAAAACTGACCCGCTTGTGGAAAAAGTGCTCCTACTACACTCAAACCCCCAATACGCCTTCATAGAGTTCCCTGACGGCTGTCAGGACACCGTATCCCCCCGGGACCTAGCGCCAGCAGGATCGAATCCCACCACTACCACCGCCGAGGTACCCCTCACACTACATCCCACCCAACTCGCAGCACACCACGCCCCCACGCCTACCAGTTCGCTACATATGTTCCGCGCGCCCGCACCCGCAAGCTCCCAGCGCCCCCACTCCCCAGTCGAACCAGACGGGTACGAAGCTCGGACAGAATCACCCCCGGAGTCCGCCATCGTACCCCAACCGACCGTGATCATCCAGCCACCAGAAGAGACTGCAACCCCGGTTCTCCGCCGATCACAACGGACAACCCGACCACCGGACAGGCTCAATCTGTAAACCATCACCCCCGCCAGACTTGATTTTTTTACAGGGGGTGAATGTGGTGAATCATAATAGCATAATTCACACTGTTATCACACATGTTGTACCATGCCTCTGTAAGCTCGGCACACAAGCAGTTGCGCGGCTCTGCCCCTAGTGGGAGGTGTACTGGGAATGTACGGAAGTTTGTACTGGGCTCCACCCGTGGTTCCGCCCATGACTCCACCCCCCCCCACTGGTTGTATAAAGCTTGGCAGTCGGAGCCTGCCTGCCAGTTGATCTAGAGTTCATCTTGTCACAGGCAGGCTCTGTTGTAAGACGATTAAAACCACTGTTTACTTCTAACCACGTGTCGCGTGAATTGATGGTCTCATCATGAACAACTGCATCTTATCATTTTACTAGCTACTTTATAAATCTTACTACCAACTTCATCAACCTCAGGCGTTAACCGGAGCTTCCTGTGGCAAAATGGCCAACGGCCTTAATCTTGGGCCCGACACCGAATTGGATACTTTAAATTCAGAACTGGATACTTTTAATTAAATCACAGTCAGAACCAAAGTCAGGCCTGATGGGAACCCAAACAGCCAAGTCAAATACGCTGGTCAGAGACAGGCAATCCAGGGCGTGTCTGGACTTGCCCTGAAAACAGGAGATTGGACTTAATCAGTCCTATTCAGGTAGATTGATTGTTGTGGATTGCTCAGATGCAGACAGGCTTTCTGGCACCATGATTTCCCACCATTACCTTATATGAGATAAGGTTACATGCAGACAATACACCTGAAGATGGACCCCTGTGGAGTGGGGGGTGGGAAGAGATCCTGGTCTCCTGCAGAGTTACAATTAGTAACTCCATTGGGTGTATCTGCACCTGCCCAGTGACTTCATTGGCTGAGGACCAATGAGACGTCTGGAAGGACACGAAGGGGGGCGGGTGGGGGGGGGGGGGGGGCGATAAGAAGAGATGCCCAGAGACTCTCCCCAGCGAAGACTCAACATGGAGACAACGGAATAGACTAGATGGCAGACCCGAGAACAGACAGAAGAGGTGTCTAGATTAACCTCGCAGAAGAGGGCCCTTGATGTGCCATTAATGAACACAAGACAAGTAGTAAACGTAACTGAGGCTTTAATAAGCTAAACGGAAAGCCTCCTGGCCTCTGATCCCGAACTGGGGCAGGAGCGGAGATCAGCCACCTTAACCCGAGGGGAGACGTAGCCATCAGGCAGTGGTTTACCACAATACATGTAGTATAGTAACAGTTTACCACAATACATATAATATACTAACAGTGGTTTACCACATTCACCCTCTGTTAAAAAAAAGAGTCCAGCGGGGATGAAGTGGACTTAAAGGTCAAGTCTGTCGGGGGCCTTGACCTTCGGCCGTGATCGCCTCAGCCCCGGCTGTGGCGTGGGCACTGGCGTCGAGACCTGCGTGTCCGGGAGTGTGTTGTCCTCTTCTTCACCCAGTAGTTGTGTCGATGGAGGGGGGGGGGGGGCACTGTAAGGGCGGGGCTGGTGGTGATGGTCACCGGTGGGCCTGCGGGTGCCAAATTTTGAAGTAGCTGGGTAGTGGTGGAGGAATACGGTGTAGGATCGGGGGTGGTGGTGGTAGTCACTGGGGAACCTGCATCCCAGGGTGCCAAATCCCGGAGGGAGACTGTGTCCTGCCGCCCGTCATGATGTGTCACGTAGGCATATTGTGGATTGGCATGGAGGAGCAGGACCTTCTCGACGAGGGGATCAGATTTATGACTCCTCGCATGCTTCTGGAGGAGGATGGGCCCTGAGTCTGTCAGTCAGGACTGGAGTGAGGCCCAGGAGGTGGACATCCTAGGGAAGGCAAACATACGTTCGTGAGGAGTCTCATTGATGACACTGCACAGGAGCGACCGGCTGGAGTGGAGCGCACCGGGAAGGACCTCCTGCCAGTGGGAGACTGGGAGACTTCGAGACCATAGGGCCAGAAGGAAGGCTTTCCAGGCTGTCGCGTTCTCCCTCTCCACCTGTCGTTGCCCCGGGGGTTGGAGCCTGTCGTCCTGCTTGAGGCGATACCCTTGCTGAGCAGGAACTGACGCAATTCGTCGCTCATGAAGCAGGAACCCCAATCGCTATGGATGTAGGTGGGGAACCCGAACAAGGTAAAGAGACTGTGCAGGGCCTTGGTGATGGAGGCAGAGGTCATGTCAGGGCATGGGATGGCAAAGGGGAATCTTGAATACTGGTCAACAACGTTAAGGAAGTACACGTTACGGTCGGTGGAGGGGAGGGGCCCTTTGAAGTCGATGTTGAGGCGCTCAAAGGGGCGAGAGGCCTTTACCAGGTGCACTCTGTCCGGCCGATAGAAGGGCGGTTTGCACTCTGCGCAGACCTGGCAGTCCCTGGTCACAGTCCTGACCTCCTTGATGGAGTAAGGTAGGTTGCGAGCCTTGATATAATTTTAAAAATGGGTGACCCACGGGTGACAGAGGTCATTGTGGAGGGCCCGAAGTCGGTCTACTTGTGCGTTGGCATCTGGGGGCTCATTGAGCTTCCCCATTATGGTACAAGATCTCGTAGTTGTAGGTGGAGAGTTTGATCCTCCACCTCAGAATCTTGTCGTTCTTGACTTTGCCCCGCTGTGTGTTATTAAACATGAAGGCAACTGACCGTTGGTCAGTGAGGAGAGTGAATCTTCTTCCGGCCAGGTAATGCCTCCAATGTCGCACAGCTTCTATAATGGTTCGGGCTTCCTTTTCAACGGAGGAGTGTTGAATTTCGGAGGCATGGAGGGTACGGGAGAAAAAAGCCATGGGCCTGCCCGCCTGGTTGAGGGCAGCGGCCAGGGCAAAGTCTGACGCATCGCTCTCCACCTGGAACGGAATGGACTCGTCCACAGCGTGCATCGCGGCATTGACAATATCTGCCTTGATGCGGTTGAAGGCCAGGTGAGCTCAGCCGTCAGGGGAAAGATGGTGGATTTAATAAGTGGATGGGCCTTGTCCGCATAATTGAGGACCCACAGGGCGTAGTAAGAGAAGAACCCCAGGCATCTCTTCAGGGCCTTGGGGCAGTGGGGAGGGGAAGTTCCAGGAGGGGATGCATGCGGTCGGGGTCGGGCCCTAGGACTCCGTTTTCCACAATGTAGCCAAGGATGGCTAGGCGGGTTGTGCGGAAAACGCATTTCTCCTTATTGTAAGTCAGGTTCAGGAGTTTAGCGGTGTGGAGGAAATGCCAGAGGTTTTCGTCATGGTCCTGCTGGTCATGGCCGCAGATGGTGACATTATCGAGGTATGGGAACGTGGCCTGCAGCCCGTACTGGTCAACCATTCGGTCCATTTCTCGCTGGAAGACCAAGCCCTCATTAGTGACGCCAAAGGGAACCCTGAGGAAGTGATAGAGGTGGCCATCTGCCTCAAGGGCAGTGCATTGGCAGTCCTCCGGGTGGATAGGGAGCTGTGGGTATACGGACTTCAAGTCAACGGTGGAGAAGATTTGATACTGCGCAATCTGATTGACCATGTCAGATATGCGGGGGAGGGGGAAAGCATCGAGCTGCGTGTACCGGTTGATGGTCTGACTGCAGTCGATGACCATCCGGTGCTTCTCTCCAGTCTTGCCAACCACCACTTGGGCTCTCCAGGGGCTAGTACTAACCTCAATGATCCCTTCTCGTAGGAGTTGCTGGACCTCCGACCTGATAAAGGACCTGTCCCGGGCACTGTATCGTCTGCTCCTAGTAGCGATGGGCTTACAGTCCGGGGTGAGGTTAGCAATGAGTGAGGGTGGGGCGATCTTAAGGGTCGCGAGGCTACAGACGGTGAGGGTTGGCAGTGGTCCACCGAACTTTAAGGTAAGGCTTTGGAGGTGGCACTGGAAGTCGAGCCCCAGTAATAGGGCAGCGCAGAGATGGGGGAGGACGTAGAGCTTAAAGTTAGTGCACTCTACGCCTTGTACCGAAAGGGTCACGACACAGTTTTCCTGGATTTCTACGGAATGTGATCCGGAAGCCAGGGAGATTTTCTGTGTCGCGGGTAAAATTGGGAGGGAGCAGCGCCTTACCGTATCTGGGTGTATGAAGCTGTCTGTGCTTCCGGAGTTGAAGAGACAGGCCGTCTCGTGCCCGTTGATCTGGACGGTCATCGTCGATTTTGTGAGGTGATGAGGTCGAGACTGGTCAAATGTGATGGAGGCGAGCTTCGGGAGGTGATGGGGAAGCCGGTCGGAGGTAGCGGTGGCCAGTGTATGACCGGGTCAGCAGGGGTCCCGGGAGGCTGCGGAGTGGTCCCAAGATGGTGACCTCCATTGGTCCCACGTGGCGGGTGGCATCGAAGGTGGCGTCAAAGATGGCAGCCTTCATGAGTCGCGCGTGGCGGGCGAAGGCGAAGATGGCAACCCCCACGAGTCACACATGGCGGGTGGCAGCGAAGATGGCTGCGCCTATGGGTCGCACATGGCAGGTGGCGCGTCAACTGGGAGTGGCCCCAACAGGCAACAGGCAGTGCTGCTGGGCCTAGGAACTTTAGGGTCAGGTCGGGCCTGGCTGACCTATGGCAAAGTGGCCCTTCCTCCCACATCCATTGCAAATCACGTTCTGTGCAGGGCAGCGTTGTCTGGGATGCTTACCCTGGCCGCAAAAGTTACACCGGGTTTCCGGATTTGGTGGGCTGCTGCACGGCATAGACTTGCGCCACGCTCGAGTCAGATGATGGCGGTGCCCACGAGGTCCACGAGGGTGCTGCGTGATCGGAGGTGTCGGCCTCCATGTTCTGGAAATCCATTTCCAGCAAGTTTGAGCACTGCACTGTCTCTGGGAGGCTGAGTGTACCCCCTTCTAGCAAGTGCTACCGGATATAATTCGATTTAGTGCCTGCGTCATAGGCATCCCTGATCAACAGCTCCGTGTGTTGGATAGCCGATACTGCCTGGTAAGCACAGTTCCGGTCGAGTACCCACAAGGCACGCAGGAATTTGGCTTGTGATATTCTGGGGCGTTATCGCCTCGTGGCAAGAAGATGCCGAGCATACACCTTGTTTACTGACTTTATGTATTGCCCCTTCAGCAGCATTATCGCCTCCGTATTCGAGGAGGCATCTCTGATAAGAAGGAAAACTTGCGGGCTCACCCGTGCGTTGAGTATTTGCTGCTTTTGGAGGTTGGCGACGTCTTTGGTGGAGGATCTGAGGTAAGCTTCGAAGCAGCTTAGCCAGTGCTTGAATGTTGCAGTGGCGTCGGCTGCCTGTAAGTCCAGCTCCAGGCAATCAGGCTTGAGTGATGAGTTCATCTTAAAAGTTTAGCTTATTAAATTGATGTGCCATCAATGAACACAAGAAAAGTAGTGAACGTAACTCAGGCTTAATGAGCTAAGCGGAAAGCCTCCGGGCATCTTATCCTGAACTGGGGCAGGGGCGGAGATCAGCCACCTTTATACCGAGCCCGAAGGGAGACGAAGCGATCAGCTAGTGGTTTGCCACAATACATGTAGCACAGTAACAGTTTACCGCAATACATATAATATACTGATAGTGGTTTACCACAGCCCTGAGACGACTGAGGCTCAGAGAATTGGACCCACAGCTCGATCCAGTTTATCAGCAACGGGTAGTATTAGAATCTTGGGCAGATTATATTTGGAATAATTTGTGAGAATAACTGGTTGTGCCCCCCCCCCCCCCCCCCCCCCAGCGATTTTCTGCCTCGCGATGGGCCGAGCGGCCACCCGTTTCCGGCTGGTCCCGCCAGTGTAAATCAAACCAGGTCCGTACCGGTGGGACCTGGCTCTACCGGCGGCCTGCAGAATCCTTGGGGGGGGGGGGGGGGGGGTGTGCAAGAGGATCTGGCCCCGGGGGGTGCCCCCACGTTGGCTAGGCCCACAATCGGGGCCCACCGATCCACGGGCAGGCCTGTGCCATGGGGGCACTCTTTCCCTCCGCGCCGGCTGTTGTCAACCTCCACCATGGCCGGTGCAGAGAAGAACCCCCCACGCACATGCACTGGTATGGCGCCAGCACACGCTGGTGCTCCCGCGTATGCGCCAGCTCCTGTTGGCTGGCGGGGATCCTTCGGCACCGGTTGGCGCGGCGCCAAGCCCTCCCGTGCCGACTGCCGCAGCGCCAACCCTGCCGGCCTAGCCCCTGAAGGTGCGGAGGATTCCGCACCTTCCGGGCAGCCCGACGCTGGAGTGATTTACTTGGCGCCGGTACAGCCCGCCCCGCTGGGTCGGGGAGAAACCCGCCCCAGGTATTTGCAATGTAGATTCGGTGAACCAGTGTACTTCCAATGGAATTTTTATTTCCAATTTCCATCACTTGCCATACTTTGGGCGGGATACTCTGTCCTGCTACATGCGTTTTCTGGTGCTGAGCACCCCCACTGGCATAGGGATTCTCCATTCGAGCAACCGACCAATGGGGTTTTCCATTGTGGTCACCCTCACGCTGTCGGGAAATCCGTGGCTGTGAGTGCACTGTCGGTGAAACAGAGGATCCTGCCGATGGAGAATCCAGGCTTTTATATTTTGCAGCTAACAAACTCATTGATGTAGTTCAAATAAGCCCATCAAGTTCTGTGAGCATGGTGTTTGCACCAGCCTTGTGCGTAGAATATGAATCACATGACACTGTGCACAAGACAACTTTCAAATGTGGAGGAGCTTATCATGCATCCTTCAAAATAACAACAACTTGTCCAGCAAGTTGCATCATGCTTTATATCACAACATCTTAATGATGAGGCAGAGTGGTGGTAGAGTAGGGATGATAAGGAAGCAAATCCTGCTACCTCATTCTGTTCCATGTGTTCAAAGATCTGTTGGAGACTCAGCCTGTTAAGTCACTTGAAGATCCATGCAGAACATGCGACCCTGAAAAGACATCATCCTCAAATCGAGGGATAGCCGATGATGTCAACATGAAGAATAGGATTTATATGTATGTCTGGAGGTCCACAGGGCATTGAAAGTGGCAACGCAGTGGAGAAGGTAGTGAAGAAGGCATTCGGAATGCTTGCCTTCATTGGCCGGAGCTTCGAGTATAAAAATTGGCAAGTCATGTTGCAGCTTTATAGAACCTTAGTTGGGCCACACTTGGAATATCGTGTTCAATTCTGGTCGCCACACTACCAGAAGGATGTGGAGGCTTTGGAGAGGGTACAGAAGAGTACCAGGATGTTGCCATGTATGGAGGGCATTAGCTATGAGGAGAGGTTGGATAAACTCGGTTTGTTCTCACTGGAACGATGGAGGTTGAGGGGCGACCTGATAGAAGTTTTCAAAATTATGAGGGACATGGACAGAGTTGGAAGAGTCAATTACTGGGGGGGAATAGGTTTAAGGTGCGAGAGGCAAAGTTTAGAGATATGCAAGGGAAGTTTTTACACAGGGTAGTGGGCGCCTGGAACTCGCTGCTGGAGGAGGTGGTGGAAACAGGTATGATAGTGAAGTTTAAGGGAAGCATAGAAGGTTTTAGGTTAGACGGGCAGCATGGTCGGCACAGACTTGGAGGGCCAAAGGGCATTATCTTGTGCTGTACATTTCTTTGACCTCCGTCTTTTCTGTACCTTTAGCCAAAGGAACTGCAAGTGACATATAAGGAAGAGAGTTCAACATGGGTTGATGCTAACCAGGTGAGGTGTGGTGTGGAAGTCAAAAGTGAAGGTACTGTTATTTTCAATAGGAAAAACTAAATCTGACTTAATGTTGTGTATAGCAGTAACATCAGATTATTGCTGATGTGACTGTCCGAAGCTCTCCTACTTCCCTTTGGATGCACAGATGCAAGATTTGGGGAGAATATTCCATCCAACTATTCTATGCAAAGAACTGCACCTGCTCAAGCTGCTGTGCATGCACCATATGTGGCCTGTTTATGTAGGTGCTATTTTTGAACATTATGTCAACAAATCTCTCAGCAGCAAAGACCTATAGCTCTACATATTGCTATATCAATGCAAGGGAGAACAGGAGGGCATTATTTAATTGGATCACTTTCACACTCTTGCAAGTAAAATCTCACAGTCAGGCAGTCTCATCAATAGAAAGGCATTTACCCAAAGTACAAAATAGAATATTTATTGACTCTCTATCCTGTGACATCTGTGGGTTTCCCCAAAGAAAAATAAAGCTGAACTTCAAATCCTGCCACAACAATAACTAAGGCATTTCTGGTTCAGGGAAAAAATGGAGGATCTTGTCCAACAGAGTGAGTAATTAAAAGGAAAACAAACAAGAGGAAGGGAAAAAGGCGATTGAACCCTCTAGAATTCATGCAACAGCTTGTGAAGCCACTCTAGAAATGTTTCAGCCAAACCCAAACCTGGAAGGCGATGCGGCACGGTAGCACAGTGGTTAGCACTGCTGCCTCACAGCGCCAGGGACCCAGCTTCAATTCCAGCCTTGGGTGATATTGAGGAGTTTGCACTTTCTTTCCATGTCTGCATGGGTTTCCTCCGGGTGCTCCGATTTCCTCCCACAGTGTCCAAAGATGTACAGGTTGGGTAGGTTGGTCATGCTAAATTGCCCCTTTGTGTCCAAACGTTAAATGGGGTTACTGGGTTCCAGGTATAAGGTGGGAGCCTGACCCTAGATAGGGCAAAGGATTGATGCAAAACTCAATGGGACAAATGGCCTCCTTCTGCACTGTAGGTATTCTATGATTTGAGTGGGATTTGAGTTTGTTGCCATTCATAGAGCAAAGCAAGTCCATATCAGTAGGGCTGATTGTAACTTCCATCTAATACACAGACTTTATCCATGTCTATGTTAAATAGGGTTGCAGGGTGTCTGGATTCCTCATATTTTAGCCTTCTGATGTTTGACCTACTTCAGCAATTTTGAATACAGTCCCATTGATCTTCATTGGTGCAATTTGATGACGAGCACAGAAAGGCCCCATATGCCATTATCCTAATGCAGCAAAAAGCTTAACTAAGGATGCACAGACCTCAGCTGTGACATTCTGTCTTCATGTGCTCACATTATATTCAATCATTGTCATCAGCATCAGTCCATCGAAACAAAGATGACATCTGCCAGGCATCAGGTGATTCAGCAGGCCAATTCTGGAGTCAAAAAACCTTTTGGCAGACAGGAAAGGTTTCCCCCGAGAAAGTGGGGTTCTCAGGCCAGGGTTCTGAAGTCTTGGTGCGGGATTCTCCCAGCCTGGGGCCGGACTGGAGAATCCCCGCAATCGGGCCAGGCCGCCCCAACATCGGCATGCGATTCTCTGCAGAAAGGCCCCATATGCCATTATCCTAATGCAGCAAAAAGCTTAACTCAGAGCAGAGAATCGGTGCCGGCGCGTTTGGCACGGCGCCGGTCGCGGCCCGTATACGCGGCCCGTCCGCCAATTCTCCGGCCTGGATGGGCCGAGCAGCCGCTCCAAAGAGGCAGAGTCCCGTCGGCGCCATCCACATCTGGTCGCAGGTGGCAGGAACTCTGTGCGCACGGTCGGGGGGCGGCCCATAGTACTCCGCTATGCCACACAGAATTAGAACATAGACAAATAGAACATAGAACAGTACAGCACAGTACAGACCCTTCAGCTCACAATGTTGTGCCGACCATTTATCCTAATCTAAGATCAACCTAACCTATACCCCTACACCCCTTCAATTTACTGCTGTCCATGTGCCTGTGTAAGAGTCACTGAAATGTCCTTAATGAATCTGACTCCACCACCTCTGCTGGCAGTGCATTCCACACATCCACCACCCTCTGTGTAAAGAACCTACCTCTGACATTTCCCCAATACCTTCCTCCAATTACCTAAAAATTATGTCTCCTTGTGACAGCCATTTCCACCCTGGGGAAAAGTCTCTGGCTATCCACTCTATCCATGCCTCTTATCACCTTGTACACTTCTATCAAGTCACCTCTCTGCCTTCTTCGCTCCAGTGAGAAAAGCCTTAGCTCCCTCAATCAGTCTTCATAAGACAGTCCAGGCAGCATCCTGGTAAATCTCCTCTGTAACCTCTCCAAAGCATCCACATCCTTCCTATAATGAGGCGACCAGAACTGGACACAATATTCCAAGTGTGGTCTAACTTGAGTTTTATATAGCTGCAGCAAAACCTCGTGGCTGTTAAACTGGATCCCCCTGTTAATGAAAGCCAACACACCATACACCTTCTTAACAACCCTATCAACCTGGGTGGCAACTTTGAGGGACCTATGTACGTGGACCCCAATATCCCTCTGTTCCTCCACACTTCCGAGAATCTTGCCTTTAACCCTGTATTCAGCATTAAAATTTGACCTTTCAAAATGAATCACTTCATATTTATCAAGGTTGAACTCCATCTGCCACTTTTTAGCCCAGCTCGGCATCCTGTCAATGTCCTTTTGTAACCTGCAACAACTCTCAACACTATCTACAACTCCACCAACCTTTGTGTCATTGGCAAACTTACTAACCCACCCTTCCACTTCCTCATCCAAGTCATTTATAAAAACCACAAAGAGCAGAGGTCCCAGAACAGATCCTTGCGGTCACTGGTCACCAACCTCCAGGCGGAATACTTTCCATCCACTACCACTTGCTGTCTTCTTTCGGCCAGCCAATTCTGTATCCAGACAGCCAAATTTCCCTGTATCCCATGGCTCCTAACTTTCTGAATGAGCCTACCATGGGGAACCTTATCAAATGCCTTACTGAAATCCATATACACCACATCCACTGCCCGACCTTCATCAATGTGTCTCATCACATCCTCAATGAGGCTTGTGACGCATGACCTGCCCTTTACAAATCCATGTTGACTACCTTTAATCAAACTATGTTTTTCTAAATAATCATAAATCCAATCTCTCAGAATCCTTTCCAATATTTTGCTCACCACAGACGTAATTCCCAGGGATTTCTCTATTCCCTTTCTTCAATAGGGGAACAACATTCGCCTTCCTCCAATCATCTGGTACTACTCCAGTGGAGAGTGAGGACGCAAAGATCATCGCCAATGGTGCAGCAACTCCTCCCTCACCTCCCGTAGTAACCTTGGGTGTATCCCGTCAGCCCCAGGGGACTTATCTATCCTCATGCTTTTCAAAATTTTCAGCACAGCTTCCTTCTTAATATCAACCTGTTTGAGTATTAACCTGGTTCACACTGTTCTCCTGAACAACAAGGTTCCTCTCTCGAGTGACTACTGAAGCAAAGTATTCATTTAGGGCCTCCCCCATCTCTTCAGACTCTCGGCACAAGTTCCCTCCACTATCCCTGATCAGCCCTACTCTCACTCTGGTCATCCTCTTATTTCTCACATAAGTGTAGAACGCCTTTGGGCTTTCCCCTCATCCTTCCCCCCAGGGCTTTTTCATGCCCCCTTCTAGCTCTCCTCAGTCCATTTTTGAGTTCCTTCCTGGCTACCTTGTAACCCTCTACGTCAGATCCTTGCTTCCTCAACCTTGCGTGTGCTTCCTTCTTCCCCTTGACTAGAAGCCCATTTCTCTTGGAATCCAAGGCTCCTTCACCTTACCATTCCTTCCTCGTCTCAGCCCTATTCAGCACTCACAGCAAATGCTCCTTAAACAATCCCCACATTACTGTTGTGCATTTCCCCAAGAACAATTGTTCCCACTTTATGCTCCTCAGCTCCTGTCTAATAGCAGTATAATTTCCCCTCCCTCAATTAAATACCTTCCCATACTGTGTGTTCCTATCCCTCTCCATGACTATGGTAAAGGTGAAGGAGTTGTAGTCACTATCATCGAATTGCTCTCCCACCAAGACATCCGACACTTGGTCTGCTTCGTTGCCGAGCACCAAGTCCAATATGGCCTCCCCACTAGTCGGCCTATACATATTGAGTCGGGAATCCTTCCTGTACACACCTGACAAAATCTGCTCCATCCAAACCATTTGCACTAAGCAGGTTCCAGTCAATATTAGGGAAGTTGAAGTCACCCATGACAACTCTGTCGCCCAATCTGTTCCTCTATCGCTCTGCTGCTATTGGGGGGTCTATAGAAAACTCCCAAGAAAGTGACTGCTCCTTTCTTGTTTCTGACTTCACCCATACTGATTCAGTAGACAAACCCGCTGCAAATATTTCCTTTTCTGCAGCTGTGGTGCACTCCCTAATTAACAGTGGCACTCCCCCTCCTCGTTTACCTCCCTCCCTATTCTTCTAAATACATCAAAACCCCGGAACATCTAACAACCATTCCTGCCCCATGTGAAATCCATGTCTCCGTAATGGCCACAACATCGTTGTTCCAAGTGCTGATCCATGCGCTAAGTTCATCTCCCTTATTCCTGACACTCCTTGCATTGAAACAGACACACTTTAACCCATTCCACTGAGTACAACTTTGCCCTATCAACTGTCTATCCTTTCTCACAGACTTGCTGCATACTATTTCTGCCTGTTCAAAAGCTACCCTTTCCTCTGATCCATAGCTCTGGTTCCCATCCCCCTGCAAAACTAGTTTAAACCCTCCCGAAGAGCTCCAGCAAACCTCCCACCCAGGATATTGGTTCCCCTCCAGTTTAGGTGCAATCCATCATTCATGTACAGGTCCCATCTTCCCCAGAAGATATCCCAATGATCCACATATCTGAAGTACTTCTCTCCTGTACCAGCCCTGCAGCCACGTGTTCAGCTGCACTCGCTCTCTGTTCCTTGCCTCACGCATTTGGCACCGGTAGCAATCTTGAGATCACTACTCTGCTTGTCCTGCTCTTCAGCTTTCAACCTAACTCCCTAAAATCACTTTTTAGATCCTCAGCCCTAAAAAGTTCATCCAGAAGTTCATCCAGCTCCAGTTCCCTAACACGGTCTCTGAGGAGCTGGAGTTGGGTGCACTTCCTGCAGGTATAGTCAGCGGGGACACCGGTGGTATCTGTCACCACCCACATCCTACAAGAGGAGCATGCAACTGCCCTGGCCTCCATCTCCTCTTACCTTACAGAATGTAGCTGCCCTATGGACCAACTGAAACTCCGCCCTCCGACTCTGCTCCCAGTCAGCTGCACTCTCTGTAAACTCCCGACTCCCTTCTCGCTCTTTGAGGAAATGTAGGAAATGAAATGAAAGAAGCACCTTACTCCCTCTTCACCTAACTCCGTCAGTCACCAAACTCTCACTATAGCACTCATCTGCACCCAAATTCAGCACTCAGTGCAAACTTATAATTGTTTGTTATAATTGCTACAGATTTTCCATAGTATCACTGGTACATTTTACTTTCCATCATTTTGTTCCATTATTGCTTGCCATTTTATGTGAATCTTGTGTCAGAAACTTGCTTAACTGAGGACCAGTTAGCAGATATTGCATTTAAAGTGTGCTTAATGACATAATAAACATGGGCTTTTGAAAATCCACAAGTGCCACTCCACCAGTGTAACACTGGTGGAGCAGAAGCTATGCCTGTTGGCCAGCATAAAGTAATGGACACCTGTACAATTTGCAGTATAAGTGGGAGTATCTTGCAGAGTTTAGGTAGAACACCTGGCAGTACTGGTTGAAAATTCTCAAATTGGTCCTTATATCAAAATATTTGTTTATCATAAAAGAAAAAAACTGTGGATGCTGGAAATCTGATATAAAAACAGAAAATGCTGGAGATACTCAGCAAGTCAGGTAGCGTCTGGGGAGAGAAACACAGTTAACATTTCAGGTTGAGATGACCTTTCACCAGAGCTGTTCTGACCTACTTCCTGGCTGGCTGAGTACTTCCAGCATTTGTTGGTTTCTTTACGGCAGCCAATCACTGATCATATGTACCACTTTGAGTTCAGCCATTTATTATCTTTTTGGCCCTGCGACCACCACAAAGTGGTTCTGAAAAATGATGTACAGATGCTTCTCAGTGACACGGTGGCACGGTGATTAGCACTGCTGCCTCACAGTTCCAGGGTCCCAGGTTCAATTCCGGCCTTGGTGACTGCCTGTGTGCATTTTTCACTTTCTCCCCATGTCTGCGTGGGTTTCCTCTGGGTGTTCCGGTTTCCTCCCACTGTCCAAAGGTGGGCAGATTAGGTGGATTGGCCATGCTAAATTGCCCCTTCATGTCTAAAAGGTTAGGTGGTGTTATTGGGTTACAGGGATAGAGTGGAGGCATGTGCTTGAGTCAGGTTGTCTTTCCAAGGGCCGGTGCAGACTCGATGGGCTGAATGGTCTTCTTCTGCACTGTAAATTCTATGATTCTATTTGGTGCAATGGCACTGGAACTGATATTAATTCTAGTAAAAGGCACATCCAGTCTCATCTCTTTAAGTACCATAAGGACTGAGGTACTATTAGCTTGCATCCCCAACTGTAATAAAACCACTGGCATGTGGCAAACGGGGCAGAGATGCCATCCTGCCCAACATCCAAATCTGCATATTCACTCACATCACATTAGTACAAACTTCCAGGTATCTCTTTTAAGTAAACCCATTTTTTTAATGATCAAAAAGCAATTTGTATGAATGTTCTAAAAGACTTTGTTTTCTTCCTGAACCATTTTTAGTCCATCAGCAACTATTGTCTCTCGACTGTACAAATGCAGAATAAATAGCAATTTACAGAAACCCGATGCAATTGCCATCATTTTACACCCGCATTCGCCCCGAGTCCAAATGGTAACGTGGACACAAAATATCACGAGAATCTCGCCAGCACCATGTTAACGAGGTTTACAATTTTTTCTAAAAACAGGAGCTAGGCGAAGGGAACCTGCCGGGGGTACACTACTAAGTAAAGCCCCCCCGGGGGAAAGGGACATACCTAGGCAGTACCTTGGGATTTCCCCCGGCATCATTCTCTGGCCCTTCCCTTTGGCACTGCTCCCTGGCACTGGCCACTGGTACTGCTGCTGTGCCAAGGGGAGGCCCCTCTGGGAAGCTCACGTTAATGGTTAACCCTTGTGTCTGTGGGAGAAGGGCCCCTGTGCATGGGGGGTGGGAGGGGGATGTTCCCTGTGTCCGTGAAGGTCTCTGTGTGCATGTGGGGGATTCCTGTATCGGGGGTTCAACGTGACGGCACAGGCCACACCGCATTTATTTCTGCACAGAGTGCTGGATTAACTGGAGAGAAACGTCCAGCTGTGCAGCTTGCGAGCTGCACACTAGTGTTCTCGTCTCAGCCAGCACTCAGTGCAGAGAGAGAAAAATTCCACCCAGTATCCTAAAGCATTGTAAAGCTGATCTTACAAAGAAAAAAAAATTAAAACCACACTGGGATGGTTAAGGACAATAGTCGATGACAGCTACTTAGTACTCCATGTTTCCCCAAAACAAAACATTCTGTAAAGAAATGCACTAAATTTTTATCCAAATATGTACTCACGTCACCAACCCATGGGACCAGCTGAACAAGATATTGTACAAAATATGACCTAATTATCTTTTCTTTCACCATCCCTAGTAATGACATGCTTAGATCTGAAACAGAAGAGGATCTAACGATTGCACTGCATGACAGCCTTTGCTATAATGATACATTCCCTTGTGCCTTCCTAGCAGTACCCATTAAGTCAGAAATGAATTCTGCTGCTTAGATTCAATACACTAGACAGCAATGGTCTACATTTATTTATAGTCATCCCACTGGCATGCTGAGGACATATAGCATACCTTTTTTAAATGAATACTTTGTACCTTTATATTTCGTATTGTCGTTTTAAACAATTGACGATAAGTTAACAATTCTGGCATCATCACTGCTGCTTTCCTAAATAAAGTACAAATTATTTCATGACCATTTAGAAATACTAAAGGTAATCCAGATTTACTGTTGAGAATGCACCAGCATTGTACATGCAGCTAATTTCTCAGGGTGGCCAGAACATTCATGACAATATTAGTTTACTATTTGCTTAATAATAGCACTCTGAGAATACCAGTTTAGAAGCTGACATTTCAACATTTTCAATTGCACAAAAATATTGCTGCAGTATCCGATTACAAAGGGATGTAATTTAAGCCCAATGCATTATTAACACTCATCTTGAAGAGCTCCAATACCTGGGTAAGTTACACAAGGTACTGTAATCAATACCAAGGGAATCAATCAGTGTGACAGCAGCCCTCCGACTAGTATATGCTGCACTTAGCACCTTTCTACGCAACTGCTCCAAAAGTGTAAAATGTACCATGTATGCTAACCATCAGGGAGTACTTGAGAAATTAACACAACATGCATTATGTGTCAGATAATTTCTAGAAATGAGCTCTGCATAAACATATCAATAGAACTGTGGCTGAAGCATTTAAAAAGAACAGAAATAATTATTTAACGCTAAATGCAGACTGTACTGACCTCTGAATTAAATCGTAGCTGGCAGACATTGCATGAAATAATTTGCTTCTTTTTTGGAGGAACCGAAACTCCAAAAGTGTGGTTAATGACTGCTTTCTGCACAGGATCCATCTGGAAAAGAAATGTTTAAAACATTTATAAGCCTTGAGGATAAATGCTGGCAGAGAAAGCCATCAGAGTTGTACTTGTAATAAGTCCAAATACTACTGTACATGGCAAGTTAGCTCCTCAAATTCAGCAATCATATGAAAGGCAACATATATTCCGGTTTTGTATTTCAGATATCCTTACATAACACAGGGAGTTAAAGAAGGCAGAGATACATTTACTGGATTTGGCAGCTCACCTGTTATAGGATAAAAGGAGATGTTAAATGCATTCAAAGTAGAATTAAATATTGATCTATTTGACTGTGCAAATAAGTACTATGACAGATCAAACATTATCTATAATAGTTGCTCATGTGTGTAGCCTGAAATGTCAAATCTTTGTTCACAGTAGCAACTTTGGTTATACTGTATTATAAAGCTGTTCATGCAGTGTCTTTGGGGCAAGGTTATTCAAGAAAAATCTGTGCAGAGAAGCGTGGAAAATCCACTGTTGCCACCACCGATGATCAACACTGTCACATGAGAATGCTTGTTTTTCTCCTTTACACTCAGAAATTAATTATTGAACACATTCAGCAAGCTGCATAAAGAAAAGTAGAATCGAATTGACAAATAGGAGTAGTTTAAGTACCTGTAGTGGTCCAAGAGAATAATGAAAAACAAAGGTGTGCTGCCGAGCTAAAAAGCGAACACATACTGATTCTCTAGTGCAAATTGGGTAATAATCTAAGGCATTAAATTTAAGCTTTTACACAACAGAGTGGAGGCCATGCTCACAAGTCTCAATTACAACAATGAAGAGCTGTACAAGGACAATTCATACAAACACAACAGTGTATCGGGTCTCTTGAGACTGAGTGAGAAACAATTGCCATGGAGCAGGCGATGTTTCTTTATAAACGATCAAGGAATGGATAAAGTCAGACTAAAATTATATTACAAGAAGGTGCAACATTAATATTTAATTAACTTCAACTCTGTCAAAAGCTGAAATCTAATACTGCTCACAGGAGAAAAAGAAAGAGTATACACAAGGTCAACACTGAGAACTAAGAGAAAACAAATATAATTGTTAATGCAGATTGAACAGGTCAAATTAAACTATTTTTCAATGAAGAAATTTTTTGGATGAATGGATCAATTGGCTAATCCTTTAGTCAGTGCTAAATACATAAGCAGAATGCTAGCTGCAAGCAAACAGTAATAAAGTACAAGCTGTCCATTAGAAGATTTGGACTGGTCATAAATATATGAAACCTGAAAGGTATTGTGCTCACCTGATTTGGATAGGGCTAACCCTGCTGTAATATGTAGGGACATTCCCCATTTGGTTAGCAAGGAAAGGTATCTGGATTAAGCCTATAGAAGTGAACTCACCCAGGGCTCAGACGAAAAGGCTGATATGACAGAAGGGATGTGACCAATTAAAAGTAAATGGCCACACATAAGAACATACATTTTTTCAGTCATTTTGAATGCTGTAGAAATTTGGAAATACATTTCCAATCTGCCCAAAGGCTGTATAGGGCAAATAAAATCATGTCGATGGCAAAATAAACATGGAAACATGCACTGTGGGTGCTCCTGCAACACAGAGACTGCAACGGTTCAAGATGATGGCTCACCTTCACCTTCTCAAGTGGAATTAGGGATGGACAATAAATGCTGGTCTAGCTAGCGACACGCACATCCCATGAACAAATGAATAAAAGTGTGTGTGGGCACTGCAGCATCCAAACCCCATGCTTGAAGTCTGGTGAAATGAATGTGCTGCTGTTAAATCTCAAAGCATATCACAGCTACTGAATTACTTATTGAAATACAGTCACTCTTGTAAAAAACTGTGGTAGTCAATTTGGACACTGCATTGAGATAAATGAACAGTTAATCTGACCCTGTTGGTCGAAGGATGTACGTTGACCAAGGCACAATAATTTATTCTCTCCTTTGAAAGAGTGACCTGCGATCTTTTGTGTCCAACTGAACATTCAAATGGGACTTCTCATTTAAAATGCAGCATTTCCAACAATGCAGCACAACCTCAAGTGTGCACTGAAGTATTGGCCCAGGTTATATCCTCATATTTATAATGGGCCCATAAGCTCTTGGCTCACTGGAAAATAGATTTCTTTCAAATCATTTCAAGTCATTCTGACCACATGATGCATGGTCACTTACTATCACGTGAGAAAGGCTGAAGGAGCCTGCAGACCTCCCACAAGCTAAGGGCGAGTATTGGTCTTGCTCTTATTTCTTATTCCTTTTTTACTCACTCGTGCAAACAGACATATACATGGCCACAATACCATAATGCACTAAAAGCTCAGTTTGAAGGTGTGACATGGCGTCACATTCTAACATTTGGAATAGACTTTGTGGTGAATTATATACCTAGTAATTCACACTGTGTTGTATTACATGTATTGTGTCCTCGTGGGCTCTGTATACGAACCGTTGCGCAGCTCTGCCCATAGGAGGAGATGAGGAGTTTGTACTGGGCTTCACCCTTGGCTCCGCCCATGGCTCCTCCCACTAACCGGAAGTATAAAGCACTGCAGTCGTAAGCCTACTCTCAATTCATCTCATCGCAGGCAGGCTCAGTTGTAAGACTATTAAAACCACTGTTCACTTCCAATCACGTGTCTTGTGAATTGATGGTCACATCAATTTAATAGTCTTAGAAAAGTTGAAGACAACTACTATGGAATCAGCCCTCAAACCTGACCGACTGGAACTCGACCTGCAGGATGCAGAGGCGAAAGAAATCTTTCTACACTGGCTCAGATGTTTCAAGGCCTACCTGGCTGAATCAAGCACTTCAGAAACTACGGAGGAGCAGAAACTCAGCCTACTGCACGCAAGGGTGAGCCATCGTATCTCTACACAACTTAACTGTACTACCTCGTATACGGAGGCCCTGGCCATGCTCGACCGAATGTACGTGTGGCCCATCAATGAGGTGTACGCGCGCCACATTTTTACGACCCGCCGCCAGCATCCCATGGAGTCGTTGGAAGACTTTCTGCGTGATTTAAAAGCCCTAGCTCGGGACTGCAATTATTAGGCTGTAACAGCCGCCCAACATATGGAACTCGCTGTCCGTGATGTATACGTGGCAGGGCTCAGGTCCAACTATGTGCGCTAACGGTTGCTTGAGAAACGGGCCCAGAACTTGGAGGACACTGTAGAGTTAGCTACAACCATGGAGGTCTCATTCCGCAGCCTCACCTCGTTCCCCGCGGACCAAGCGACCCAATCATGGGCCCCCGACCAGCGACTGCCCCAGGCCTGTGCCGCGCGGCCACCCACCCACTATGCAGCACCAGCGTGCCATTTTTGTGGGCAGCCCCAACACCCACGGCAGCACTGCCCGGCCCGCAACGCGACCTGCAGCAGCTGCGGTCGCAGAGGACACTATGCCCGGGTATGCCTGGCGAAGAAAACTCCTACTCCAAACTGTCCCGCAGCTCAGAGCACTCGCTTCTCAAACTCACAGGCCCGCAGGCCCCGTAAAGCTGCAGCCTGTATGCTGACTCCGCCCCCACCCGACATGTGCGACTCATGGGGGCCGCCATCTTGGCAACCCTCCTCCAAGTGGCCGGCCATGAGCGACTCATGGGGGCCGCCATCTTGGATGCCATCTTCCTCGCCGCCTGCCAGGTGCGATCCACGGGGGCTGCCATCTTGGGCTCCGTACTCTCCAACATCTGAAACTCATCTAGAAGTCTACGACCTCAGCAGACAGTCATCACGGGGCCACTCCAGCACAGCTGATCGAGCCTCCGACAACCCGCAACTCACTGCGGTCACGTTGGACCAGTCGCGTCCGAAACACCTCTGGAACTCTACGATGACCGTTAAAATCAACGGGTACAGGACACCGTGCCTCTTCGACTCTGGGAGCACCGAGAGCTTCGTACACCCAGAACTGGTAAGACGCTGTTCGCTCCCTATCTTCCCTGCACGGCAGACTATCTCCCTCGCCTCGGGCTCACACTCTGTTCACATCCAAGGGCACACCGTCGCGACCCTGATGATTCAGGGCGCCAGCTACTCGAACTTCCAGCTATACCTACTCCCCGAACTCTGCGCCCCACTCTTACTGGGACTCAACTTCCAGTGTAACCTCAAAAGCCTCACACTCAGCTTCGGCGGAAACCCTACCTCCACTCACCATCTGCAGTCTAGCGACGCTAAAAATCGACCCCCCTCCACTCTTTGCTAACCTCACTCCGGACTGCAAACCCGTAGCCACTTGCAGCAGGCGATACAGCCTGCAGGACAGGGTGTTTATCAGAACCGAGGTCCAGAGGCTCCTACGTGAGGGGGTCATAGAGGCTAGTAACAGCCCCTGGAGAGCTCAGATGGTGGTCGTCAAGACCGGGGGAAAATTCTGAATGGTAGTGGACTATAGCCAATCCGTTAACCGGTTCACGCTCCTCGATGCGTACCCCCTCCCCAGGATTGCAGACATGGTGAATCAGATCGGCCAGTACCGCATCTTCTCCACGGTGGATCTGAAGTCTGCATACCACCAGCTCCCAATCCGCCCGGAGGACCGCCACTACACGGCATTCAAGGCAGATGGCCGCCTCTTCCATTTCCTCCGGGTTCCCTTTGGCGTCATGAATGGGGTCTCAGTGTTCCAATGAGCAATGGACCGAATGGTGGACCAGTACGGGCTACGGGCCACGTTTCCATACTTGGATAAAATCACCATCTGCGGCCATCGATTTCTCGAAACTGCCCAGAAACTTAACCTCACGAATAACACGGAGAAATGCGTTTTCCGCACGACCAGGCTAGCCATCTTCGGCTATGTCGAGGAAAACGGAGTCCTGTCCCCCGACCGTATGCGCCCCCTCTTACAACTCCCTCTCCCTCATTGTCCCAGGGCCCTCAAGAGGTGCCTGGGATTCTTCTCGTACTATGCCCAGTGGGTCCCTCAGAATGCGGACAACGCCCGCCCACTATTTAAGGCCACACTCTTCCCACTGTCAGCTGAGGCTCGCCAGGCCTTCAACTGCATCAAGGAGGACATTGCCAAAGCTGTCATGTGGGCGGTGGATGAATCCGTCCCATTCCAGGTTGAGAGCGATGCCTCAGAGGTCGCTCTTGCAGCCACATTAAATCAGGCAGGGAGACCAGTCGCCGTTTTCTCCCGAACCCTCTCCGCTTCAGAACTTGGTCGAAAAAGAAGCACAAGCCATCGTGGAAGCTATACGACACTGGAGGCACTACCTCGCAGTTAGGAGGTTCACCCTTATCACCGACCAAAGACCAGTTGCCTTCATGTTTGACAACTCACAAAGGGGCAATATTAAAAATGATAAAATCCTGCAGTGGAGGATCGAAGTCTCCACCTACAGTTATGATATTAAGAATCGACCGGGAAAGCTCAACGACCCCCCAGATGCCCTGTCCCGCGGCACATGCGCCAGCGCGCAAGAGGACCGCCTGAAAGCTATCCACAATGATCTCTGCCACCCGGGGGTCTCCCGGCTCGTCCACTACGTCAAAGCCCAAAATCTGCCTTTCTCCACCGAGGAGGTAAAAACCATCACCAGGGATTGCCCGATCTGCGCGGAGTGCAAACCGCACTTCTATAGACCACACAAGGCCCACCTGGTAAAGGCATCCCGGCCCTTTGAACGCCTGAGCATCGAATTCAAAGGGCCACTCCCCTCGGCCAATCGAAATGTGTACTTTCTGAACGTCATCGACGAGTTCTCCCGCTTCCCGTTTGCCATCCCGTGCCCCAATATGACCTCCCACACTGTCATCAGAGCTCTGCACAGTATCTTCACCCTGTTCGGGTTCCCCAGCTACGTACACAGCGACAGGGGTTCGTCCTTTATGAGCGACGAGCTGTGTCAGTACCTGCTCGACAAGGGCATCGCCTCGATCGGGACTACTAGCTACAACCCCAGGGGGAACGGGCAGGTGGAGAGGGAGAACGCGACGGTCTGGAAGACCGTCCTACTGACCCTCCGGTCCAGGAATCTCTCAACCTCCCATTGGCAGGAGGTCCTCCCCGATGCCCTCCATGCTATTAGATCCCTCATATGCACCGCCACCAACCAGACCCCTCACGAGCGGCTATTTGGTTTTCCTAGGGGCACTACCACGGGGGTTTCGCTTTCAGCTTGGTTGAAGACACCGGGACCGGTTCTCCTCTGGAAGCACGTCCGGGCACACAAAACTGATCCACTCGTAGAAAGAATTCTCCTACTCCACTCGAACCCCCAATACGCTTTCATCGAATACCCTGACGGCCTTCAGGACATTGTTTCCCTCCAGGACCTGGCGCCTGCAGGATCCAACTCCACCACCACTACCGCCGTGGTACCCCTCACACTACACCTCACCCAACCCTCCACACCCTGCACCCTCGCACCTATAGGTTCACTACCCATGCTCCGTGCCCCCACGCCTATAGGTTTCCTGCGCTCCCCGTCACCCGTCGCACCAGTCGGGTACGAAGCTCGGACCGAATCACCCCCAGAGTCCACCATCGTACCCTCGCCGACCGCCCCCACCCAGCCACCTGAAGAGCCTGCAACCCCGGTGCTCCGCCGATCCCAAAGGACGACTCGGCCGCCGGACCGGCTCAATTTGTAGACCCATCACCCCCGTCGGACTTGCTTTTTTTTACAGGGGGTGAATGTGGTGAATTATAATCCTAGTAATTCACACTGTGCTGTATTATATGTATTGTGTCCTTGTGGGCTCTGTATACGAGCCGTTGCGCGGCTCTGCCCACAGGGGGAGATGAGGGGTTTGTACTGGGATCCACCCTTGGCTCCACCCATGGTTCCGCCCATGGCTCCTCCCACTAACCGGAAGTATAAAGCACTGCAGTCGTAAGCCTGCTCTCAGTTCACCTCGTCGCAGGCAGGCTCAGTTGTAAGACTATTAAAACCACTGTTCACTTCCAATCACGTGTCTTGGGAATTGATGGTCACATCAGACCTGAAAGATTAGTTTGTCATAACCAATAGTGGTGCCGAACAGACATACACCTTGCAACTCTCTTCATTGTTTGAATGCATTGGCACAATTTTGCACATTACAGAAATATTGCAGCGAACTGGATATGACAGTACCACATTGCACAAGTGAAGAAAGTAGGGCAAGAGACATAATTGATGCCCAAAGGGCTACATATTTGTCAGGATCCTTTCTACTTTGGGATATGTAGCATGTGGTGAATCATACATCGGGGATTCACAGAGAGGAGGCTAAGCCAGAGTGAGCTATAGACCAAGTATGTGATGGGAATTTGGTTCAAGTGGTAGGTTTTTCTCAAAATTAAATTTAGGTTAATAGTCAGGCTCTAACTTCGAACTTCAAACCTTTAAGTTAGGTAAATAGCTAAGTTAAACATGGAAATGCCTGATAGTGGCAGCTATCTGTCAATCAACTGAAAGTATTTCTCTTCAGTAGGTGGTAATTACTGCAGGAAGAAGCTGAGCTAGCTAGTGACTCATCAGAGGCTCACTACAAGCAGACAGTTTTTCAAATAGCATGGAATAAGAGGACGCACAGAGAGAAGACTATGCTGGAGTGAGAGGTGGACCGAGTGAATAGTTGAGAATTTGATTCATGTGGGAATGTAGGTGCAGAGAGGCAACAAGTGCTGCTTTTTCCAACTTTTGATATTCAATATTTGTAGAAACACAAATTACTTCCCAGAAATAGAAGTTAACTGAGAGACAGCGGCAAGAATTTGAAAAGCTAGGAGTGAGTCTTTGGGTTCAAGTATTCCAAAGAATATCAAAATGTGATGTAACAGGAAAGAAGGTAAGAGGTTGTTTGGTTGGTAAGCATTTTCTCTTTTATCCTTCTCAAAATAGGGAATTTAAGTCAGTGTAAGTATAATATCAATAGAAATAATAAGAATACATGCACAAGCAGGGCTATGGCATTAATTCAAATTTAATTAAGAAAATAATTAAATTAGTTAATGATAACACAATTATGATGGCAGGGCATGTGATGTGTTGCAGCTGCCATATATGAGATCTGGTGGACAACAGTATGATTCATGGCAATTATGTATGTGGCTCAAGGAACTCTAGCTCATTGTTACTAAGCTGGAGGCCAAGCTTCGAACATTGTAATGCATCAGGAGGGGGTTAGTCACTTGGACACTTTGTTCTAGAGAGCAGCCACAACACTGAGGCTAGGGTCATCTCATTTGGTCTATGTTCAAGGCAGATATTGATATCAAGAAGTCAAGGAGCCACAGTCTTTGTAAGTGTCTTCCCAGAAAGTGCTTTAAGGTGACTGCCAAGTTTTTGGAATGATGTGGAGTCACTTCACCTGTCTTGCTCACCTCCAACTGTACTTCCTGTCATAATATCCACTCATGTATATAATGAGATGCAGACAGGCAGTGATTGACACATAGGATGACCAGTAAGCATACAACACAGTACAGCCAAACACCAGACAGGACACGACCATTATAAAGCCAGAGGGCACTAGGTGTCCCGCTCCCTCGGGACTCAGCTACTGAGACAGTCAGAGCCCACGAGCTACCAAGTGCAAACACCATGCGGTAGCTAGTAAGTCTGGTCAGGCTACTACAAGGTCACCAGTCAGATCAGTATAGTGTCGACCCACAGCTGAATATGTATAGCAGTTCTATAGTTGAATAAAACAGTATTGGATCTTCTCCAGTGTTAGACGTCTGTTTCTAACTTCCCTGCATCGAGTGCAGTCCACATCGAACCAACCTGCCTAACACATCATGGTACCAGAGTTACACTGATCTTGACGGACCTACCTCGAGTGAATCAGCATTGACCAGCAAGCAGCTATCCAGCGAAATGGAAAACATCCAGCCGCCTCCGCAACTCCGCATCTCCGGCAACCTCAGCGCCAACTGGAAAATCTTCAAGCAAAAATTCTTCTTGTACATCGAGGCCTCCGACCTCGAAGCAGCATCGGATGCCAGGAAGATCGCGCTATTTCTCTCCACTGCGGGGGATCACGCTATCCATATCTCCAACTCTCTTACGTTCGCCGACGGCGAAGACAAAACAAAATTCAAAACAGTCCTGATGAAGTTCGACAGCCAATGCGACATTGAGGTGAATGAGAGCTTTGAACGGTACATCTTCCAGCAGAGGTTTCAGGGTAAGGATGAACCTTTTCACTCCTTCTTGATCCATCTCCGCATCCTAGCGCAGTCATGTAACTATGACTCAACGGCTGATTCCATGATCTGAGATCAGATCGTTTTCGGGGTCCACTCCGACTCCCTGCGCCAGCAGCTCCTTATAATCAAACAGTTGACCCTCTCTGTCGCTATTGAGATGTACGTTGTCCATGAGCATGCCAAGAATCGTTACTCCCACATCAGGGCGGCAGAAATGGCAAAGCTGGCCTCCCACGAGCGGAAAGGGTGCAGGTCACTGCACAGGTGCAGGGCCTGAGCATCGAGAGTGGCCGTTTTACGCGCTTTTCCCGGATCCCTGCACATGCGCGCCACAACCAAGTGGACAACGAGACCGACAACCCGACTGTGCAGGTGCGTACTTCAACTGACCGCACTGCGCATGCACGATGGCGCACAGAACGCGCTGACGTCAGCGTCATGACGTGTCCGAATTGTGGCTCCGCTCACTTAAAGCGGCAATGTCCAGCAAAAGGATGCCGATGTCTCCAGTGTGGCAAGCTTGGCCACTACGCAGCCCTTTGCAGATCTGCTCCACCGCCCAGCAGCCAGCGATTCCAGCTGCGGCTCAGAAGTGTCCGCTCAATACAGCAAGGCATGCCAGATCGATCCCGACAGCCCAACGGACCCTGATGCTGACTGCCTCGTCTCCATATCAGGTGGGCATCATAACCACACATGAGCTGGCCTCCACCACACCTGCGCAATGCCTCTCGATCCTCAGTGTGGATCCAGACGACGAGTGGTGTGCTGTCCTCACAGTTAACAAGGCTCGCATCCGATTTAAACTGGACACCGGTGCGTCTGCAAACCTCATCTCATAATCCGACCTCGACACCACCCAGGCCCGACCAAGCATTCTTCCACCGGCCTGCCAGCTCCTTGACTACAATGGCAATGCCATAGCTGCCAGTGGCTCGTGTCAACTAGGGGTATCCAACAAGGCGATCAAGGCAACATTACGGTTTGAAATCATCAGGCCTGACAGGGCGGCCCTGCTCCATGCTCGCGCCTGCAAGCTCCTGAACCTGGTTCAGTGAGTCCACACCATGTCATCGTCACCAGCAACGGCCTCGGCCGATGGAAATTTGCAAGCCAACATAGACGACATTATCACGCAGTACCACAACGTATTCGATGGAATGGGCACGCTCCCATACTGATATAAAACCCTGCTCATGCTGAACGCCACCCCTGTAGTTCATGCACCACGGCGGGTGCCGGTGCCCCTCAAGGATCGTCTGAAAAAGCAACTACAGGACCTCCAAGACCAGGGCATCGTCTCGAAGGTCACAGAGCCAACAGACTGGGTCAGCTCCATGGTCTGCGTAAAGAAGCCATCAGGGGAGCTCCGCATTTGCATTGATCCTAAGGATCTAAACCGCAACATCATGCGGGAGCATTACCCGATCCCGAAACGTGAAGAGTTGACCAGTGAGATGGCTCATGCCAAATTCTTCACTAAGCTGGACGCCTCCCAGGGCTTTTGGCAGATACAGCTGGACGCATCCAGTCGCAAGCTGTGCACGTTCAACACCCCGTTTGGTCGCTACTGCTACAACCCCATGCCTATCGGCATCATATCTGCCTCCGAAGTGTTTCACCGCATCATGGAGCAGATGATGGAGGGCATTGAGGGTGTGCGGGTACACGTGGATGACATGATTATCTGGTGCACAACGCCCCAGGAACACATTGCTCGCCTCAAGCAGGTCTTCCAGCAAATTCATGAACATGGTCTCCAGCTCAACAGGGCCAAGTGCTCATTTGGACAATCGGATATGAAGTTTCTCGGTGACCACATCGCGCAGCAGGGTGTGCGGTCAGACGCCGACAAGGTCTTGGCGATCAACGCCATGAAGACCCTGGAGGACAAGAAGGCGGTCCTCCTCTTCCTCGGAATGGTCAACTTCCTCGGGAAATTCATTCCCAATATGGCATCCCACACCAAGGCCCTCTGCCATCTCATCAAGAAGTCAACGGAATTCCAGTGGCTGCCCACACATGAAGCGGAATGGCGTGAGCTGAAGGCAAAGCTCACCACAGCCCCAGTTCTAACGTTCTTCGACCCAACCAAGGAAACCAAGATATCAACTGATGCAAGCCAGGACGGCATTGGGGCGGTGCTCCTCCAGCAAGTTGACTCCTTGCCCTGGGCTCCAGTGGCATATGCCTGCATGATGCCCACTGAGCAACGATATGCCCAGATCGAAAAGGAGTGTCTGGGTCTCCTGACAGGAATAGTCAAGTTTCATGACTACGTTTACGGCCTGCCGAAATTCATGTTGGAAACGGACCACAGGCCTCTAGTCCACATAATCCAGAAGGATTTAAATGACATGACACCTCGGTTACAGCAAATTCTTCTTCGACTCCGCCGCTATGACTTCGAACTTGTCAACACGCCAGGCAAAGAGCTGGCATCATTGCAGATGCCCTATCCCGGTCCATCACCACACCGTGTGAACAAGGTGACTTCATCTGCCACATAGAAGCGCAAGTACAATTGTGTGCCACCAACCTCCCAGCCTCTGATGAACAGGTGGTCCAAATTCGTGAGGAAACAGGCAAGGATCCTCTACTGCAGCGTGTGATGCAGCACCTTACCCATGGCTGGCAGAAGGGACAATGTCCCCAATTCTTTAATGTGAAGGACGAGCTGACGGTTGTGGAGGGAATCCTTCTGAAACTCCACAGGATCGTTATTCCTCAGAGCATGCAGGCTATGGTGCTGGGTCAACTCCATGAGGGTCACCTTGGAGTCGAGAAATGCCAACGCAGAGCTCAGGAGGCAGTTTATTGGCCGGACATTAACCAGGACATTGCCAACACGGTCCTCAACTTCCCACCTGTCAGAAGTTTCAGCCAGCTCAACCCAAGGAAACACTGCAACAGCACGAGGCCATGACCTCTCCGCGGTCCAAAGTAGGTGTAGATCTTTTCCACGCCAAGGGGCGTGACTACGTGCTCCTGGTCGACTACTTCTCCAGTTACCCAGAAGTGGTGAAACTGTCCGCCCTCACGTCAAAGGCGGTCATCAAAGCCTGCAAAGAAACGTTCGCCAGGCACGGGATACCACTCACGGTAATGAGCAACAACGGTCCATGCTTTTACAGCCAGGAATGGTCTGATTTTACACAGTCCTACAACTTCCATCACGTTATCTCCAGTCCCCACTACACGCAATCAAACGGGAAGGCCGAGAAAGGGGTCCATATTGTCAAGCGGTTGCTGTGCAAAGCTGCAGACTCAGGCTCCGACTTCAACCTGGCAATGCTGGCATACAGGGCAACCCCACTGTCCACTGGGTTGTCTCCAGCACAGATGCTCATGAATCGCACTCTGAGGACCACAGTTCCAGCCATCCATGTTCCAGACCTTGACCACCTCACAGTTTTACAAAAAATGCAGCAGTCCCGGGCCCAACAGAAGGCCACATATGATGCTCAAGCCACCAATCTACCCGAGCTGGCTCCAGCCGATCATGTTCACGTCCAGCTGCCTGAGTGCGGCTGGTTAGCCACAGCTGTTGTTGTTAAACAAGTTGCCCCAAGGTCTTTCCTTGTCCACATGGCTGATGGCTCCCTGCCACGGCGCAACAGACGGGCATTGCGAAGAGTTCCACGCCCACCACCTGACTGCAGTGCTCCGCCGGCCATCATACTTCCTCCGGACGTACCCTGCCACAAGGCCACCGATCTGCCAGCGATCCTGCCGGCCCACGCGACCACCGCGATGGCAGCGATCCCACCTATCCACGTGTAGGTGGCACCTGATCCACCTCTGCGGCGATTGACAAGAATTCGTCACCCACCACAAAGACTGAATCTGTAGACTGAGCTTTTGTAAATTTTGTGACTGAATTCATTGATTTAACCTTTGTAAATATTGCTTCGTTTGCCATGTATCTGCACTATCGACACCTTCCCATGATATACATTTGTTCAAGCACCGTCATCCCAGTGCATGCGCAGGGGGGGTTCATCTCCGCGTCGGCTATCGCGGAGGACCACAGCGGCCGACGCGGAACAATAGAGTGCCCCCACAGCACAGGCCTGCCCGCGGATTGGTGGCCCCCCCCTGGGGCCAGATCCCCCCGCACCCCCCAGAGGACCCCGGAGGCCGTTTGCGCATCAAGGTCCCGCCGGCAAATACCTGGTGTAAAATACGTCGGCGGGACTGGCCCACTCGGCCCATCGCGGGCCGGAGAATCGCAGGGGGGGCCGCTGCTAGCGGCCGCCGACCGGCACGGCATGATTCCTGCCCCTGCCAAATCCCTAGTGCCGGAGAATTCGGCAGCCGGTTGGGGCGGGATTCACGCCGCCCCCCCGGTGATTCTCTGACTTGGCGGGGGTCGGAGAATCCCGCCCTCAACTGTGATTCTCTCCACAGATGCTGCTTGACCTGCTGAGTATTTCCAGCATTTTGTGTTTTAATTTATTTAGTAACCATCACTAATTTTACACTTGGCTGTTTTTTTCCCCGCAGAGCTCCCATGAAAGTTTATACTCTAAGACCTTGTTTACATGTTCCTCTCTTAAGGTCTTCCTGTCTTATGAAATAAAGCTTCAATTGCCATTTGTTTAAAAATGTTGAAGAAATCCAGCTTTTATTTTTAAATAGAAAAAATCCTTTTCATGCTGCGAAGAACAAAATTAAAAATTGCAGAAAAGCACTCGATGAGTAAAAAAAATGATGCTGTAAAACTTGAAAGAGTTTCATCGCTTTGAATTTTTACCAACTCCAGATGAGTAAGTAAAGTATTATTTGCATTTCAAATGGCATCATACCCATGTTAAATGAACAACTTAAGTATTGAAATAAAGCTCTCCCACGTTTTATGAAAGAACATTTTCGTCAGTTCTAAAAGTGCGCATGTTATCTGAATCAGATGAGAATCCCAAAGGGATTTCTGCCTGATCATCTCACCCCATTGACATATTTCATGTATGTGGCCATGAACCATGAAAATACACCTCATATATATTTAATAATTTCTAAAATGTATTAAAATTTGCTGTACTGATCACTATTTTTTAACAGACTTAAATTAACTTTGTTTTCTCTTTTATTGGCATATCATCTTGCTCGTCACAGAGTATTGATTAGCTTTGTGCGATGCTCACCACAATATTGACTCTTCCTGTATTATACAGTAATGCCTGGTAACTAATTGAGTGCTGTGGCAATTCACTTCACCTTGAAGACAAGGTCAGTTCTGTCAGATTATATTCAGCTAACCCTGTCTGGAAAGCTGTAAAAACATGGTAAGCAACTACCAGATAGGGCAATTTCTAGTGGTGTGATAAGTAAGTAGAAAGAGGCATTTTCCTCAGTATTTGTGTTTACAGAAGCAGCAATTTTATTTTGGCCAGGCAAATAACAGGTTTCCCAGCAATATTATGCCATTCCACCAACTGCTTATAATACTTTACATTTTAGTTGGTAATGAACAGATTTGGATGCACCAATCCTTGCCCAGCAATGTTTTGTCAATTTGGAAATCACCCTGTGACTATCATCAGTGTAAATAAATGGCTGAATGTCCAGTTATTTGGTAACTGGCAGCTGGATTATGATTCTTAAATATCTTGATTACAGCTGCCCTGGCCTATCATCTGCAGGCTGGGCCCTCAAATATATCCCTGGATACACTTTTTGAAATCTTAGCAACTGAGTTGGGGCCAACATTTAGTTGTCCTGGTCAGCAATTTAAGATGGAGAACATTTGAATTGGGTCAGCAATTTCTCCAACATTATTCTACCAGTACTGGCACTGGGTATTTTGCCTCTCTGGGTACTAACTGGGCATTACATAGCCGCAGGAAGGGGGAAAGGAGAGGGAGGGAGATGGCATTTTGTCATGAGTTTCCAGATGCCATGAGTGTGGAGACAAGCCTGCTGGACCAGCTGGTCTGTTCTTGCCCATCAGTTTTATACGTGTCAAAATATAGGGCTGTGTTTTCAAACAAATCATTGAGAATGGGGTGAGAGTATTTATTTAAAACTGTGTCAATAAAATGATACAATTCAAACGCAATTGGGCAAAAATGCAATCACTAACAATGAATAGCTTAAATGTTTGCGATACGGTGACACAGTGGTTAGCACTGCTGCCGGTTTGATCCCGGTCCCAGGTCACTGTCCGTGTGGAGTTTGCACATTCTCTCCATGTTTGTGTGGGTCTCACCCCCACAACCCAAAGATGTGCAGGGTAGGTGAACTGACCACACTAAATTGCCCCGAGAATTGGAAAAGAAAACATTGGGTTCTTTAAATTTATATTCAAAATAATAGTGTTTCGAGATAATTGCGGGAGGTTTTTGGGAGCTACACAAATGACATTGGCATTTCAATTTCTAAAATGAATTAGAAGCATATCTATCACATTCTTTTCAATCTTATGTGAAAATGTCAAATTTCTATTCAATATTTATTGATTATAGATTCCCGACATTGCAGAAAGCGGCCATTTGGCTTAGAGTCTGCACCAACCAAACCTCTGCATAAAAAATATTGGCAACCAATATTTTTAGACCCAGTCCGCCACTGTCTACCACCATTATGGTGATTTATGACAAGCACTCATGCATTTATTTTTTAAATAACTGGTTGCACCAGGGGCGGGTAAGTAAAATAAAAACAAAAACAGGATTATCATCCTCACCGCAGGAGGTTCAGGTAAATGAATAATAAATCAACTTTGTTTCATGCCAAACATTCAAAGGCATTACCGTCACTGAATCCCCCACAGTCAAAATTCTGGGGAAGCCATGATGCGGAGAGGCCGGTGTTAGACTGGGTGGACACAGTAAGAAGGATTCACCTAATGAAGGAGCTGCGCTCCGAAAGCTAGTGATTCCAAACAAACCTATTGGACTTTAACCTGGTGTTATAAGACTTCTTACAATCGCAGGATTACCATTGACCAGAAACTGAACTGGACTAGCCATACAATACTGTGGCTACAAGAGCAGATCAGAGGCTAGAAATCCAGCAGCGAGTAACTCACCATCTGACTCCCCAAAGCCTGTCCACAATCGACAATGCATAAGTCAAGAGTGCTGTAGAGTAGGCTTCACTTTCCTGAATGAGCACAGCTCCAACAACACTCAAGAAGCTCAACACCATCCAGGACAATGCAGCCTGTTTTATTAGCACCCCTTTCACATACATTCACTCCCTCCATCACCAACAGTGTGTACTATTGTCATATCAGGTACAATTCAACCATCGCTTTGTGCCCAGCGCGAATCTGTGCGCAGCGGTGAAACAGCAGGAAAGGCTGAAGTCAAGATCCCTGCCTGGCGTGAATCAGTTTGTCATCTTACCGGCCCGCTCACTATGGCGTGCATATCATTGACCCCAATTTACATTTCATTAGCGAGATTGAAGTTGAATATAAAGGCCTCCTGGGAATTAACTGGCTCTCCAGCGAGAAATCCCGCGGGCGTCTTTCAGTACTCCTTTTTAAAAACGTCAAGCTGGTGCAATGGCTGCTGAGGCGATCTGAGGAGGTGACCAGCCATTTCCATTTCGGCAAAGCAGCTCCAGGCACTGGGCTGTTGCCACAGTGCTTTGGGGGCCTGTTTATTGCACCAAATATTTCCAGGACAGTACCTAGTTCTGAACTCCCCCCGTCAGCAACATTCTTTCTGAATCTACCATGTCTAATCCTGTTTGAATTTTATAAGTTTCTCTGAGATCCACTCTCACTCTTCTAAACGCCAATGAATATAATCCTAACCAATTTAGTCTCTCCTCATATCCCAGGAATCAGCCTGGTAAACCTTTGCTGCACTTCTTCCATAGCAAGAACATCCTTCCGCAGATAAAGTCACAAAACTGCACACAATATTCCAGGCGTAGCCTCACCAACGCTCTATACAATTACAGTAAAACATTCCTATTCCTGTACTCAAATCCTCTCACTATGAAGGCCAACCTTGCTTGACATCTTTACTGTCAGCTGTACCCGCGTTTCAGCGACTGATGCACGAGGACACCAAGGTCTTGCCGAGTATCCACCTCTCTCAATTTACACCTATTCAAATAATAGTCTGCTGCCTTATTTTTGCTGCTGAGTAGCATAAGACAAGCTAGCACATGACTGGAAAAATGCAATGGGAGGCAGGGCTTCAGATTCCTGGGGCAGTGGATCAATTCTGGGGCAGGAAGCACCCCAGAAGAGCTGAGACCAATGTCTTTTCAGAAAGAGTACTGGGGGGTGGATTTAAATTAATTAACCAGGAAGATAGGCACCAGGATGAAACAATGGAGAGGAGCGTCAAAATGCCCGGGAGGGATCAGACAAAGCAATCTAAGAAGGTTTTGGAGGTATGTGTTTGTAAATGCTTGGAGTGTAATAACTAAAGTTGGCGAGTTGGTGCTGCATAAACAAGTTGCCACATGAGTCGATGATAATAACAGAGAATTGGCTCAACGAAAGCAATGGAAACGTAATTTTCCTGGCTACAAGGAAAAGGCAGAATTGATCAGTATTGGCAAATTAGTGCAGTTTGTAACTGAATGTTTACCTGGGAGTTTGGTGAGGAGAAGAATTTGGTGAGGAGGGGAAGGAGGTTTTCCTTTTGCTTTTCCTAACTTCTTCATCCAATACTAATAGGTTCTCACTCTACTGCAGGGAAAAAAGTTAGTTGTTGAGTATTTGGGAAGTGGCCAAATTCTATTCTATTTCTAAGGTTTAAAATAGTGCAGGAACTGGTGGTAAATTTAATAAAATAAATAATTGAATAATACAATTAAGTAATTGATTAAAACACATTAAGGATTGGAGTGTCACGGCGCAGCATTTGGGAACTCCTGAATGCCAGTGTGATCAAAGGAAAATACATCTGCAGTAAGTGTTTGAGCTAAGGAGTTTCAGATCAAAGTCATTGAGCTGGAGGCACTGCAGCACATTAGGGAGGGGGGATGGTGTAGTTGGGGATTGACACTGTTCTCTGTCGCAAAGAGCAAGAGTTCAGATGGCTGTGTTCGGGACATCTGCTCAGAGCTGGAGAGGAATTTGCAGTGAGAGGAACTTGCAGTGAGAGGGGGAGGTTCCAGTCATTGTGGCCTTGTAGGTACCAAGAACGTACATAGGAGTAGGAAAGAGGTTCTGTATTGAGAGTATGAGGAGCAAGGTACTAAACAAAAAAGGCAGAACCTCCAAGGTTATAATCACTGGATTATTACCTTAGCCATGTTCATGTTGGCATAGGGTACATAAGATTAGAAAGATGAATGAATGGTTCAGAGAATAGTGTAGGGAAAGTGGATTCTGGTTCGTGGGCACTGGCAGCAGTACTGGGGAAATTGGGGCTGTATCATTGGGACGGTCCATACCTGAACTGTGCTGGAACTGGTGTTCCAGCGAGCTGCATAGCTAGGAAAGTAGAGAGGGTTTTAAAATAAATAGTGGGGGCAAGTGGGTCATCTCCAGGAAGGTGTGCAAAATCATAGAGAAGAGAAAAGGCAAGAGAGAAAGTCCTTAATATGAAAAATGATAAAGACACCGTGACAGGAAGGGACAGAATACAAATCTAAGATTAAATCAGCAGATAATGCTGGAGTGACAAAAATAATAAAGGACAAAACTAAAAGCTCTGCACATGAATGCACATTGCATTTGGAACAAATCAGATAAACTAAGAGCGTTAATGGAAATAAACAAGTACGATCTGATGCCATTATAGGAGGACTTCCCTTAGTTAAGGATCATATTAGTAGTAATGGGGGATTTGTTCCTGGATGGGCAATTTGCAAGTTTAGGGAAGTTAAGACCATAAGACCATAAGACATAGGAGTGGAAGTAAGGCCATTCGGCCCATCGAGTCCACTCCGCCATTCAATCATGGCTGATGGGCATTTCAACTCCACCTACCAGCATTCTCCCCGTAGCCCTTAATTCCTCGCGACATCAAGAATTTATCTATCTCTGCCTTGAAGCCATTTAGCGTCCCGGCCTCCACTACACTCCGCGGCAATGAATTCCACAGGCCCACCACTCTCTGGCTGAAGAAATGTCTCCGCATTTCTGTTCTGAATTTACCCCCTCTAATTCTAAGGCTGTGCCCACGGGTCCTCGTCTCCTCGCCTAACGGAAACAGTTTCTTTGCGTCCACCCTTTCTAAGCCATGTATTATCTTGTAAGTTTCTATTAGATCTCCCCTTAACCTTCTAAACTCCAATGAATACAATCCCAGGATCCTCAGCCGTTCATCATATGTTAGACCCGCCATTCCAGGGATCATCCGTGTGAATCTCCGCTGGACACGCTCCAGTGCCAGTATGTCCTTCCTGAGATGTGGGGCCCAAAACTGGACACAGTACTCCAAATGGGGCCTAACCAGAGCCTTATAAAGGCTCAGT
This sequence comes from Scyliorhinus canicula, assembly GCF_902713615.1. Classification (NCBI taxonomy): domain Eukaryota; kingdom Metazoa; phylum Chordata; class Chondrichthyes; order Carcharhiniformes; family Scyliorhinidae; genus Scyliorhinus; species Scyliorhinus canicula. The sequence goes on along the minus strand of NC_052147.1, from coordinate 195,097,380 downwards.
AGCACATCGCTGCTTTTATATTCCAACCCTCTTGAGATAAATGACAACATTGCATTCGCTTTCTTAATCACAGATTCAACCTGCATGTTTACCTTTAGGGAATCCTCGACTAGCACTCCCAGATCCCTTTGTACTTTGGCATTATGAATTTTCTCACCGTTTAGAAAGTAGTCTATGCTTGGATTCTTTTTTCCAAAGTGCAAGACCTCACATTTTCTCACGTTGAATTGCATCAGCCATTTCCTGCACCACTCTCCCAAACTGTCTAGATCCTTCTGCAGCCTCCCCACTTCCTCAGCACTACCTGCCTGACCTCCTAACTTCGTATCATCGGCAAACTTCGCTAGAATGCCCCCAGTCCCTTCATCCAGATCATTAATATATATGGTGAACAGCTGTGGCCCCAACACTGAACCCTGTGGGACACCGCTGGTCACCGGCTGCCATTCCGAAAAAGAACCTTTTATCCCAACTCTCTGCCTTCTGGCAGACAGCCAATCCTCAACCCATGCCAGTAGCTCACCTCGAACACCATGGGCCCTCACCTTACTCAGCAGCCTCCTGTGTGGCACCTTATCAAAGGCCTTTTGGAAATCCAGATAGACCACATCCACTGGGTTTCCCTGGTCTAACCTACTTGTCACCTCCTCAAAGAATTCTAACAGGTTCGTCAGGCACGACCTCCCCTTACTAAATCCATGTTGACTTGTTCTAATCCGACCCTGCTCTTCCAAGAATTTAGAAATCTCATCCTTAACGATCGATTCTAGAATTTTACCAACAACAATTGGCCTATAATTTTCCATCTTTTGTCTTGATCCTTTCTTGAACAAGGGGATTACAACAGCGATCTTCCAATCGTCCAGGACTTTCCCTGATTCCAGTGATTTTTGAAAGATCTCAACCAACGCTTCCGCTATTTCTTCAGCCACCTCTCTCAGAACTCTAGGGTGTAGCCCATCGGGGCCAGGAGATTTGTCAATTTTAAGACCTTTTAGCTTTTTTAGCACCATCTCTTTTGTAATGGCAACCATACTCAACTCAGCCCCCTGACCCTCTATAATTTTTGGGATATTACTCATGTCTTCCACTGTGAAGACAGACGCAAAGTACTTATTAAGTTCTCCAGCCATTTCCTCGTCTCCCATCACTAGCCTTCCGGAATCAGTTTGAATTGGCAAAATGTCTACTTTGGCCTGTCGTTTGTTTCTTATGTATTGAAAGAAACTTTTACTATCATTTCTTATATTACTGGCTAGCCTGCCTTCATATTTGATCCTCTCCTTCCTTATTTGTCTCTTTGTTAACCTCTGTTTGTTTTTGTAGCCTTCCCAATCTTCTGATTTCCCAGTGCTTTTGGCCACTTTATAGGATCTCTCTTTTCCTTTGATACATTTCCTGACCTCCTTTGTCAGCCATGGCTGTCTAATCCCTCCCCGGATAATCTTTCTTTTCTTGGGGATGAACCTCTGTACAGTGTCCTCAATTATGCATACAAACTCCTGCCATTTTTGCTCTGCTGTCTTCCCCACTAGGGTCTGCTTCCAGTCGATTTTCACCAGTTCCTCTCTCATGCCCTCGTAATTACCTTTATTTAACTGTAACACCATTACATCCGATTTTGCCTTCTCTCTTTCAAACTGCAGACTGAACTCAACCATATTATGATCGCTGCTTCCTAAGTGTTCCCTTACTTTAAGATCTTTTATAAAGTCTGGTTCATTACATAGCACTAGGTCCAGAATAGCCTGCTCCCTTGTGGGCTCCATGACAAGCAGTTCCAAAAAGCCATCTTGTAAGCATTCCATGAATTCCTTTTCTTTGGATCCACCGGCTACGTTATTTACCCAATCCACCTGCATATTGAAGTCCCCCATGATCACCGTGACCTTGCCTTTCTGACATGCCTTTTCTATTTCCCGGTACATGTTGCGCCCCTGGTCCTGACCACTGTTAGGAGGTCTGTACATAACTCCCATTATGGTTTTTTTGCCTTTGTGGTTCCTCAATTCTACCCACACAGACTCCACATCATCCGACCCTATGTCGTTTAGTGCCATAGATTTAATTTTGTTCTTAACTAACAAGGCAACCCCACCCCCTCGGCCCACCTCCCTGTCTTTTCGATAAGTTGTATATCCTTGGATGTTTAACTGCCAGTCCTGAACCCCCTGCAACCACGTCTCTGTGATGCCTACCACATCATAATCATTCACGATGATCTGTGCCATTAGTTCGTCTACTTTGTTACAAATGCTACGAGCATTCAGGTAAAGTACCTTAATGCTAACTTTCTTATCATTACAGATATTGGAAGTCTTAAGATGTCCAAAGTTATCCTTTCTTTTTAGTGGAGTTAGTCTAGAAATACGGGCAGTTGGAGGCGTTCAGGTACTTGCAAGTCTGGAAGGTTTATTCGAGTTTTTTAGTTGTGCCGCCCGCGTCATTGGTGGAGAGGAGACTGTTGCTGGACAGGTTGGAAGAGGGTAAAACTTCAGGTATCCATGGGAGGATGCTGGTGGAGGATAGGGCATCATTGGAGGAGATTAAGGTGAAATGGGAGGAGGAGCTAGGGGGTGAAGTGGAGGAGGGGGTGTGGTGTGAGGGCCTGCAGAGGGTGAATGCCTTATGTGCAAGGCCTGGGCTCATTCAACTGAAAATGGTGCTTCAGGCACACTTAATGAGGATAAGGATGAGTCAGGTGTTTGAGGGGGGTCTAAGATAAATTAAAGCAGTGTGGGAGGGGCCTAGTGAATCACAAGCATACATTCCAATGAGAACAAAAAATTCCAAGGGGAGGACCCACATTCCTTATTTAATTAAAAACGTTAAAGACAGTATCTTAATTATTGTGCAAAGATGGGTGGCAGATCAGAAGATTGTATAAAATACAAAAAATCCAAAGAATTAAAAATTAAAATATTGACAAGTAAGGAAAAATTAGTGTGTAGGGTAAAAAGCTAAAAATATGAAAATAGATAGTAAAAGTTTCCATAGATATTTAAAAAGGAAAAAAGTTAATGAGTGAGCATTGATCCTATATAAAGTAAGGAGATGGCAGATGAATTGGACAGATATTTTGTATCAGTCTTCACTGTAGAGGATATAAGTAAGATCACAGAAGTCACCGCAAATCAAGAAATGAAAGGCAGTGAAGAGTGCAGGAAAATTACAATCATCAAGTAAGTGGTACTGAGTAAATACGTTGGTTGCAAGCTGACAAGTCCCTGGGTCCTGATGGACTTTATCCCTGGGTCTTAAAAGAAGTGGCTATGAAGATAGTTGATGTGTTGCTTTTAATTTTCTGAAATTCCCTAGATTTAGGAAAGGTTCCATTAGGTTGGAAAATGGCAAATATTACAGGTGCGATTTACAGGCTGCGTCCCGCCAGAATTGGTTTGGGATATGGCTGGTAGATTCCGGGAGAGGTCTCTCCTGGGATTCCCAATGGTCGTTACGCCTTGCGAGATCTAACACGATCTTGCGAGAGTTTGAGATCTGGATCCCCCCCACAATGGGCGGGACCCTGAGTCGCAGTTAGTGAGTTTAAAGACTCACTTAACTCTGCCTTTGCCAGATTCTACCAGCTCTCGGAATCTACCGTCCTCGCCAAGGAGACCTCAGGCGCCGATTAGTACTGGGCCCACAAACAGGGACCAGGCATTTGAGGGAATTTCCCAGGTCATCGGAGGCCCCCAGGTGTCTGGCATCTGGGCGGGGATGCATCCTTGGCACTGCTGATGCTACCTGAGCACCTTGGCACTGGCAGCCTGGAACCCTGGCAGTGCCACCTGGGTGTCAGCCTGGAACTGCCAGGGTTCCCAGGTGGCATTGCCAGGCTGGCAGGCTTGAAAGGCCAAAGTGCCCAGGTGACATTTTGCCTGCGCCAGGGATCGGATTCGGGAGTGCTTGCCCATGTGAGGTGCGATGCGGAGGGTTTGAGGACCCCCAGCAGATGAGTTGGGGCGTGCGTTGGTGGGACACATTGGGGCGTCGAGAGATTGGTGTGGCATTTAAAAATGGTGCCCTGATCTTGTCCTGCACTGAGGAGCCTCGCTCCCCAGAGCTCCTCAGTGCAGAATATGTGGTTGAGTGCGGCCTCGGCAGGGCGTTCCCTGTTGAGGCTCGGAAAAAAACAGAGTGCCGTTAGATACCAGGGTTGTTCCCATCGCTTCAAGTGCTGGGAACGACCCTGCTAATCCTGCCCAGAACGGATTCTGTCTTTTTTTTGGTTTGATCGCATCTAACTCTTCATTCAAAAAGTGAGGCAGACAGAAAGCAGGAATCTACAGGTCAATTAACTTGAAATCTGTGAAAAGAAAAATGTTAGAAGCTATTATTAAAGAAGTTATGGCAGGGCATTTGGAAAAAATTATTTGACAAAGAGTCATCTGGACTTGAAACATTAGCTCTTTTCTCTCCCTACAGATACTGCCAGGCCTGCTGACAGTTTCCAGCATTTCCTCTTTGAAAAAAATAAGGTAATCAAGCAGTGTCAACGTGGTCATGTTCAACCAATTTATTTAAATTCTTTGAAGAAGTAACATATGCTGTGGATAAAGGGGAACTGATGGATGCACTGCATTTAGATTTCCAGAAAACATTTGATAAGGTGCCTAATCAAAGGTTATTGCGGAAAATAAAAGCTCATAGTGTGAGGTAACATATTGGTATGGATAGAAGATCGATAAGCTTTTACGAGAGGTGTGCCACAGGGACCAGTTATAATTTCATATAAAGGGATTGAAGGGCTGGATGCCAAATTTGCTACTGACACAAAAATATGTAGAAAAGTAACTTATGCAGAGGACATGAAGAGGCAACAAAATGATATAGATAGGTTAAGTGGGTGGGCAATCATCTAGCAAATGGAGTATAACATGGGAAAATGTGAAACTGTCCATTTGGCAGGAAAAATTAAAAAGAAGTATGTTATCTAAATGGTGTGAGATTGCAGAGCACTGAGATCCAAAGGGATCTCGGTGTCCTAGTGCATGAATTGTAAAACATTACTATCAGGTAAAACAAGTAATTAGGAAAGCTAATAGAATGTCGGCATTTATTGTGAGGGGAATTGAATACAGAAGTATGGAGGTTACGCTTCAATTATACAGGGCATTGGTGAGACCACATCTGCAGTACCATGTACAATATTAGTCTCCTTATTTAAGGAAGGCTGTAAATGCAATAGATGCAGTTCCGCCTGCTCCTGGTGGTGACAGGTTTACAGTTAGCCGTGAGGTTCGTGAAGAGCGGGGTAGGAACGACCTTTAGAGTTGCGAGGCTACATACGGTGAGAGGGGGTAGGGGCACGCCGAACTTCAGCGTCAGGCTCCTGAGGTTGCACTGGAAGTCCAGCCCCAACAGGAAAGGAGCGCAGAGGACAGGGAGGACATAGTTTAAAATTGGTGTACTCGGCACCCTGTATTGCGAGGTTCGCGACACAGTACCCCCGGATCTGCATTGAATGCGATCCGGAAGCGAGGGAGATTGTTTGGAATGCGGGAGAAATTTGGAGAGAACAGCACCTTACCGTGTCTGGGTGTACGAAGATCTCCATGCTCTCGGAGTCAAACAGACAGGGCGTTTCGTGCCCATTGACCCGGACGGTCATCATCGAGTTCCTGAGGTGCTTGGGGCGTGACTGGTCGAGAGTGACCGTGCTGATTTGTGGGTAGCCAGCGTGGTCGGAGGTGGTGGGGTGGTCCCAAGATGGCTGCCCCTGTCGGTCGCATGTGTCGGGCAGCGATGAAGATGGCGACCAAGATGACGGCCCCCGTGAGTTGCATGTGTTGGGTAGAGTCAAAGATGGCTGCCCCCACGGACAACAAGAGGCAGATGATGCGTCCGGAGGGGGCGGAGCCGGCAGGCATACAGCCACACTGCGAGGTCTGCGGGCCTGTGAGTCTGAAGGTCGGGCCTGTTATTTAGAGGTTTTGGATCCGGCTAGGCAAGCTTTGGCAAAGTGTCCTTTCTTGCCGCAGTTGCTAAAGGACGCGTTCCGAGCCGGGCAACACTGCCTGGGGAGCTGGTGCTGGTCGCAGAAATGGCACGGCAGCCACCCAGGTTGGGCGGGCAACCGTGCGGCACAGGCCTGGGGCACCCTCTGGTTGGGTGTCCACGAGGGAATCACGTGGTCGGAGGGGAAAGCAGCATTGAGGCTCTGGAACGCTACTTCTAGGGAGATGGATAAATCGTCCGCACACAGCGACAGCCGGTGCTCCTTCTCCCCCCCCCCCCCCCCCAACAATCCCCCTCCAGTTCCTCGATTCCGTCAGTGCCATGGCCAGAGCTTCGATCGCCAACGCGAACAGCAGGGGAAACCCCTGCCTCGTCCCCCGGTACAATTGAAAGTCCTCCGACCTCCTCCCATTCGTCACCACGCTCGCCACTGGAGCATTATACAACAGCCTCACCCACCTAATAAATCCCTCACCAAACCCAAACCTCCTCAATACCTCCCACAGGTAGCTCCACTCCACCCTTTCAAAAGCTTTCTCCGCATCCATCGATGCCACTATCTCTGCCTCCCCGTCCACCGCCGGCATCATTATGATGTTGAGAAGTCGCCGCACATTGACATTCAGCTGCTTCCCCTTTACAAAACCCGTTTGGGCCTCGTGAATGACCTGCGGGACCACATCCTCCACCCTCCTGGCCAGTATCTTGGCCAGCAACTTCGCGTCCACATTGAGGAGCGAGATCGGCCTGTAAGACCCACACTGGAGGGGGTCCTTATCCCGCTTCAAAATCAATTAAATTAATGCTCTGGACATTGTCGGGGGCAAGGCCCTCCCTCCCTTGCCTCATTGAGGGTCCTCACTAACAGCAGGCCCAACAGGTCATGAAATTTTTTAAAATAAAAATATTTTTTTGAATGTGTGCTGATGAGCTATACTGGGAGAGAGAGGATGATAGGCAATGGAAGGAAAGTAGATAGCACCATAGTGCGTAAGCAATGGCAGTGAAGAACTTGAAAGATAGCATATAATTGGGAGGGGTTGGTGATCACTGTCCTGAGGATTGAAGGCCATATTTTCCAATAACATGGCTGAAGCTCCTAGCTGCTTACTACTTTGTCATCCATAATATGCACCTGAAAGAAAAGAAGCAGAGAAGAAAATGAAGAGGAGCACAGAGACAGAAACAAAAGGAATTAGGGAGGCAGAATAGAAGAGAACAACAGGAGAAAAGCAGAAAAGGAGACAAAGAAGCTGAAACATGAAGACAACGGAGATAAGTACGACAGAGATCACATTCTGTACTTTATCATGTGCAGTGCCATGGGTGAACTATTAGTAAATTACTGAAAGGTGTAAATGCTGAAAAGTGAGTGCACTACTGCAATAAAAAGGAGAAATATCACCCATTTAGGCAAGGACACAGCTTTATGTTTTCCCTCTGAAGGTTTAAATGTGAAAATTATGTCATTATTCAGTGCAAGCAACGGACGGCATTTTCCGTTTCTGAGACTAAGTGTTGACGCCAACGCAAAATCCATGGACATTTAAGACAGAAATATCAGCGCCGCACTTGGACCAATTCTGCTACCGTTAGCACCGGTGTCCTGTGGAATACAATCGATTCCGGTGAAAAATGGTGTGGTATTCACCGGATCCGTGATTGGCACTCGGGAGGCTGACAAGCTGCATCCATAATACAATCCCCACACACACCATGCCATCCAACAAGGTTGGCACTGGAGCATGCCCATACAACTGGTGAGTTGGTTGGGGCCAGAGGGCACCCGGGGGGGTGCCTCAGGGAGCCACCTATACGACCCGTGGCACTAAATTCAAAGTGGACTGTTAGCGGTGTGCGCAGCTGCATGGCTGCTTTGCCGGCTGTGGCAATGGTGTTCCCTGCTCATCCACCCCGATCCCACAGCCCACCTCCTGGCCACCCCCACTACTCTTCCCAGCCCTGGCAGAGGCCCCCCCGTAAGCAAACTATAGAGTTGTCGGACATCTTGCATACTCTTTCCCTCAGCAGCCGCCACGCCGGCTTCACGATTTTTAAAAACACAAGTGAACCACACCGTTGGGAAATCAGCCAATTGGAGGTTGAAAATCGTGGAGGCCCCAGAGAATACTGGGTTGGGCCCGCTAATGATATGCAAACGGGTCTACTGCATGTGCATTCCGGAACGCATTGACACCGCTGTCAAGGTGCTGGAGCATCGCGATTTGATATCAAATCGGCGTCTGCCGCGATTTTGGTGTCGGCTAACGGAGAATCCCACCCAACATCTTTATGATAATAAATGCCATTGGCAAATATTTGCAGATATAGTTGAAATGTTAGGACAACAACATTAAATAGTAACAATTTCCCTCTTTTCACTTCAGGACCAAAATTAAATCAATTAAACACTATGCTGTAGTTTTTATGGTATAACTCCTCAATTAAACTCTATCCTTAGAATCATTCCAAATTAATTGGACCTAAATTATCATCTTTAACTGGGATTGAATCTTTCACCTGAATTTCCTGAAGTTCATAATTTCAAACAGGAAACTTAGAAGTAAAAGCATAAGTGATATTCTAAATGCTTTGGTATGAAACATGCAAAAGACAAACAACCACAGTTACAAAATATTCTTCCAACATAACTTTCCCCTGAATGTACCAGAAAATGACACACCTATTGGCATGGATTTTGCTGACAGAGGCAAAGTGACCACTGCCGGTCTTGAAGAAGGTTTCCTACAAAGATCTAGTGGTCTCTCTGACAGGAATTTCACCTTTTCTAAAATGAATTTGATCATGGCAACTAACTTTAAAGAACCTCAGAACAGTAATATCATCAAGCAGGCAAAGCAAGCAATCTCATTAATGAATTCTTACAGGTGGAAAACTAGGAAGTACAGAGAGCAAAAGAAAAATTGGGAAAGGTACATTGGATTATTGTTGGTGAAATATCAGAAAGAAACTTTGAAGATAAATATTCACCTGTGAAGTTAGCATTTTGTAAATATTAAATTAGCTTTTCAGGGTCAAGGATTTAAAAAAATAATCCTTATTGTCACATGTAGGCTTACATTAACACTGCAATTAAGTTACTGTGAAAAACCCCTATTCGCTCGGCGCCTGTTCGGGTACTCAGAGGGAGAATTCAGAATGTACAATTCACCTACCATCACGTCTGTCAGGACTTGTGGGAGGAAACCAGAGCACCCGGAGGAAACCACGCAGACACAGGGAAAATGTGCAGACTCCAAGCCGGGAATCTAACCTGGGACCCCGGTGCTGCAAAGCAACAGTGCTACCCACTGTGGTACTGTGCCGCCCACTAAAACATAGTTACACCTCATTGAAGGAGGCGTAATGTTTTCTGAGGCTTTTACAGAAAAATTAGAATGTAAAAAGTGGATTCCACATGAATTGAAAAGATTTCAATCTGGGGGAACTAGAACAGTGTGTGGAGGATCAGAGAACCCGTGACAATAGCCTCTGAATTTCTGCATGTGTACATGCCATACTTTGCTGTCAATTTCACAGTTGTAATGACAGCAAGCTTTGACACTTTGACAGTCATTACAAGTGCAAAATCTAGGCCTTTATTGTTACAAAGTGAAGTGTGAATATTTCTGTCATTCTCGGCTTGGCGAGAACACCTTTGCTAAAATGAGTTGTGAATGAACTTGAGCTATGTAGAAGATTGATAAAAATCTTCTGAAGACTCACATCTTTTGTTGCATAACTTGTTTTAATAAAGTCCTGTATTATTTTGGCTCACATGTTCTGACAACAAAAGGATTTTGCCATGAGATTAGGAAGTTATTATGCAGATGACGTTTCTTATGAGTTATAAACTTTCTTAGTCATCCGTTGAGAAATGGGTCAGATGTGCCAGAATTCTTTGGTTTAGTGCTACAGCTCTTAAATATAAATCCACTGACTGCACTCTATTTAATTACTTACAGTTTGGTAAGTCATCAAGGATAATAAAGACAGACCTCTGGTCTCCCAATGGAGAGGAAATCCCTTACTTTAAAGCTAAACCCTCTCAGACACAACTTTTGGCAGTCATGGTAAAGTTAATTTGAAACTGTGAAAGGTGTGATTTGTAAACCCTCTCACTGGTACCACTCATTTCCTGAAGCTGACACAGGCACGACTAATTGCAGCCTACACCTGCAGATGACAGACATCAATAATATGGTATCTTAGTCATAAGGAGAGTTTGACATCAAAGAAAGTGTGTATTGGCAGAATGATTTACTGAAAGGTTATTATATTTTTGATTTGTGTAAAAATCCAGGGTGGGAGGGGAAATTATTGGATGCAGCACAGAGTAAACAGGGTATTGAGGAAAGAAAATAAAGGGAGGCTTAAGGTGATACCTTTGGCGATGAGTTGTGGATCAAGGTGCAAGAGAGAAACAAGACAGATAATGGAGAATGTTTGACATGGGTAGAGAAAAAAGAAAGAGGGGTATGGGAAGGATAGACAAAGAAAAAACGAGAATGCAGATTGAACAATTGTATGAAAGGGACAGAGAGAAAAAATGGGCGAAATAATATTGAAAGGAAGTAATATACAGGATAAATGAGAGGTGTAGCAGAAACTTAAATTCTCCAATGCTCTCCTCGCCAGTCTTGAATAAACATCGTTTTAACAAGAAAACCACGAGATGTAACCAATCCTCAAAAAGTTTAAACAAAAATGTACTGAGGTAACTTTAAAAATACATTTTATCCCTCGTGCAAATGTATACTTCTCAAGGTTCAGATGCCATGTCTCCACATGCCAATAAGAAGCTGTTCAATAAATCAATATTGTCTTTCAATTGGTTGCTGATTCGGCATTGGATGCCGGGATCTTAATGTTTAAAAATGCCTACCATTTTGTCAGAGTTTTCCTGATTTTACTTAATCTTGCTCCTGCCTCACCAGTGCTGTAAAAGGTACAACAAAAAAATGACTGTTGAATTTTTCTGCTATCTCTTTCAGGGAATGTCTGACCATGGCTTTATGACTTTATTTATTTTTTAAAAAATAATTTTTATTCAAAATTTTCATAAAATATCAACAACATAAAGTAATTTATTTTTACAAAGAACAGAAAAAAAGAAAAAAACAGTACCCCCCCCCCCCCCCCCCCCCCCCCCGGCATACACAAAGGAAGAGGTAAATTAACACCCGCCATTCGCACAGAACACGCGCCCGCCCCTTCGACAAACCCCCCCCCCCCCCCCGTGTATACGTAGAGAAAGAAATAAATCAACGTCCACCATTAGCATAGAACAATTATGCCATTATGCCCGTCCCTCCGGTCCAAAACAATGAAACAATCCCCCTCCCCACCCCCGGGCTGCTGCTGCTAGTCTTTTCCTATCATTCTGCCAGGAAATCCAGAAATGGCTGCCACCTCCTGAAAAACCCCTGCACTGATCCCCTTAGGGCAAATTTCACCGTCTCTAATTTAAGAAACCCTGCCATATCGTTGACGCAGGCCTCCACGCTTGGGGGCCTCGCATTCTTCCACTGAAGAAGAATCCTCCGCCGGGCTACTAGGGACGCAAAGGCCAGAACACCGGCCTCTTTCGCCGCCTGCACTCCCGGCTCCACTGCAACCCCAAAAATTGCGAGCCCTCAGCCCGGATTGACCCTGGATCCTACCACCCTCAACACCGTCCTTGCTACGCCCTTCCAAAATTCCCCCAGCGCTGGGCATGCCCAGAACATATGGGCATGATTTGCTGGGCTCCCTGAGCACCTGATACACCTGTCCTCAGTCCCGAAGAACCGACTCATCCTTGTCCCAGTCATGTGAGCCCTATGCAGCACCTTAAACTGTATGAGGCCAAGCCTCGCATAAGAAGAGGAAGAATTCACCCTCCCCAGGGCGTCCGCCCACGTCCCCTCCTCTATCTCCTCACCCAGCTCCTCCTTCCATTTACCCTTCAGCTCCTTCACCGAGGCCTCCTCCATCTCCTGCATCACCTGGTACGCTGCCGAGATCCTCCCCTCACCAATCCACACCCCCGAGAGCACCCTGTCCTGGATCCCACGCGGCGGCAGCAGAGGAAACCTTGCCACTTGCCGCCTGACAAACGCATGTACCTGAAGGCGCTCCCCGGGGGAGCCCGAACATCCCCTCCAGCGCTCCCAGGCTTGCAAAATTCCCATCTACAAACAGGTCCCTCAACCTCCTGATACCTGCCCTGTGCCAACTCAGGAACCCGCCATCAATTCTCCCCGGACAAACCGGTGGTTACCCCTTATCTGGGTCCCTATCGAGGCCCCCACCTCCCCGCTGTGCCGTCTCCATTGCCCCCAAATTTTGAGGGTAGCTGCCACCACCGGGCTCGTGGTATACCTCGTTGGAGGGAGCTGCCGCGGCGCCATTACCAGCGCCTCTAGGCTTGTGCCCACACAGGACGCCATCTCCATCCTCTTCCATCCTGCCCCCTCCCCCTCCATCACCCATTTACGCACCATCGCTGCATTGGCAGCCCAATAGTACCCACAGAGGTTGGGCAGCGCCAGCCCCCCCCCTGTCCCAGCCCCGCTCCAAGACACCCTTCTCACCCTCGGGGTCACGTGTGCCCACACAAACCCCGTAATGCTCTTGTTAACCCGCCTGAAAAAGGCCTTCGGGATAAGGATGGGGAGGCACTGGAACAGGAACAGAATCCTTTGGAGCACCGTCATTTTGACTGACTGTACCCTACCCGCCAGAGACAGCGGCAACATGTCCCACCTCTTAAACTCCTCCTCCATTTGCCCCACCAACCTCGTGAGATTAATCTTATGCAAGGCCCCCCAGCTCCTGGCCACCTGCACCCCCAAGTACCTGAAGCTCCTCTCCGCCCTTTTCAGTGGAAGCCTGCCAATTCCCCCCTCCTGATCCCCTGGGTGTACCACAAACAGCTCGCTCTTCCCCAAGTTGAGCTTGTATCCTGAGAAATCCCCAAATTCCTGGAGAATCCCCATCACCTCCGGCATTCCCCCCACCGGGTCCGCCACATACAACAATAGGTCATCCGCATAGAGCGACATTCGGTGTTCCTCCCCACCCCGGACCAGCCCCCTCCAACTCCCCGACTCCCTCAGCGCCATAGCCAGGGGTTCAATTGCCAGCGCAAAGAGCAGAGGGGACAAGGGACACCCCTGCCTCGTCCCTTGGAATAGCCGAAAAACTCCGACCTCCTCCTATTCGTGGCCACGCTAGCCATCGGGGCCTCATACAACAGCCCACCCAACTAACAAACCCCTCCCCAAACCCGAACCTTTCCAACACCTCCCACAAATACCCCCACTCAACCCTATCAAAGGCCTTCTCCACGTTCAGCGCCACCACAATCTCCGCCTCCCCTTCTACCGCCGGCATCATTATAACGTTCAAGAGCCTCCGTATGTTAGTGTTCAGCTGCCTCCCCTTCACAAACCCCGTTTGATCTTCGTGGATAACCTGCGGCACACAGTCCTCTATCCTCGTGGCTAAGATCTTTGCCAACAGCTTGGCATCCACATTCAAGAGTGAGATCAGCCTGTATGACCCACACTGCTGGGGATCCTTGTCCCGCTTAAGAATCAGGGAGATCAGCGCCCGAGACATCATCGGGGGCAAAGCCCCCCCTTCCCTTGCCTCGTTAAAGGTCCTAACCAACAGGGGACCCAACAGGACTGCATACTTGTAAAATTCAGCCGGGAACCCATCCGGCCCTGGCGCCTTCCCCGACTGCATGCTCCCTATCCCTTTGACCAGCTCCTCCAGCTCAACTGGCGCCCCCAGTCCCTCCACCTGTCCCTCCTCCACCCTCGGGAATCTCAGCCTGTCCAAAAAGCGCCCCATTCCCCCCTCCTCCGCCGGGGGTTCGGACCTATACAGTTTCTCATAAAAGTCCCTGAAGACCCCATTAATGTCTACCCCCCTTCGCACCACATTTCCTCCCCGATCCTTAACTCCACCAATCTCCCTAGCCGCATCCCGCTTACGGAGCTGGTGTGCCAGCATCCTGCTCGCCTTCTCCCCATATTCATACACCGCACCCTGTGCCTTCCTCCACTGAGCTTCCGCCTTTCTGGTGGTCAACAAGTCAAACTCAGCCTGGCGGCTGCACCGCTCCCTCAGCAATCCCTCCTCCGGGGCCTCCGCGTATCTCCTGTCCACCCTCACCATCTTCCCTACCAATCTCTCCCTCTCTCTCTGCTCCCTTGTCTCCCTGTGGGCTCGAATGGAGATCAACTCCCCCCTAACCACCGCCTTCAGCGTCTCCCAGACCGTCCCCACTCGGACCTCCCCATTGTCATTGGCCTCCAGGTACTTCTCGATACATCCTCGAACCCGTCCCCCCACCTCTTCATCCGCCAGCTGCCCCACCTCCAAGCGCCTCTCTCTCCTCCCCCAGCTCGAGGTCCACCCAGTGCGGGGTGTGGTCGGAAATGGCTATCGCCGAATACTCAGCATCCTCCACCATCGCAATCAGCGCCCTATTCATAATGAAGAAGTCGATCCGGGAATAGGCACATGGGGGAAGTATGAAAATTCCCTGGCCCTCGGCCTCGCAAACCTCCATGCATCCACCCCTCCCATCTGGTCCATAAACCCCCTCAACACCTTAGGCCTCCGACCCGTCCTGGAACTGGATCGATCCAGTGGCGGATCCAGCACCGTGTTGAAATCCCCCCCCATTATCAGACCCCTCGCCTCCAAATCTGGAACAAAATGCGCCGCATGAAACCCGCATCGTCCCAATTCGGGGAGTATACATTAACCAGCACCACCCGCTCCCCTTGCAGCTTGCCACTCACCATCACATACCTCCCGCCACTATCTGCCACCACATTCAACGCCTCAAACGACACCCTCTTCCCCACCAGGATCGCCACCCCCTTATTTTTTGCATCCAGCCCCGAATGAAACACTTGGCTCACCCACCCCTTCCTCAATCTAACCTGATCCGCCACCTTCAGGTGCGTCTCCGCCTTCAGCCCCTTCAAGTGCGCAAACACTCAGGCCCGTTTGACCGGCCCATTCAGTCCCCTCACATTCCAGGTTATCAGCCGGATCAGGGGACCGCCTGCCCCCTCCCCTGTCGACTAGCCATCACCCTTCCGCAATCCGCCAGGTGCCCGTGCCCCCCGCTCAGCCCGTTCCCCACAGTGACAGACCCCCATCCTGACCCCCTCTACATGCTCCAGCTCTGCCTTGTCCATTCCAGCAGCAACCCGGTACCCCCCTCTCTTCCCCCACCCCCCAAACCCCCCCACAAGCTAGGGCCCCCCCTAGCGGCTTTATGAATTTATAATAGCACAACTGAGATTCAAAAATGCAACGTGGAAAACATGATTACAAACCTATGTTACACCAATATATAGTATTGCACATTGTGGTTAACATGAACATAGGAACAGGAGTAGGCCATTCAGCCCCTCAAGCCTGTCCTGACATTTAATGAGATCATGGCTGACCTGTGGCTTAACTCCTCTGGCCCACATCCCTTAATATCTTTGCTGAACAAAATCTATCTATCTCGGATTTAAATTCCACAACTGTTCTAGCTTCAGTTGCTGTTTGTGGGAGAAAGTTCTAATTCTACAATCTTTTGAGTGAAGAAATGCTTCCTGCCAACTCTCCTGAATAGTCTGGCCCTAATTTTTAGACAATGGGCGCAATTTTCCGGAAAAGTCTCTAAGTGTGGTAGCGAGCGGGAATTGCCTTGAGCTTCCTGGCACTCAGCGCAGTGAGGCCGGCAGCACAACTCAACGTTAATTGGTCCACTTAACGACTCACCACAAGATAGCTAGTGCTTGTCAGATAGCTGCTGGATCCCAGGACCCAGCTGGGTTCCAGCCTGATGCTGAGCCTGTGGAAAAGGGTTACCCAGAGCTGATAGAGATGATAGAGAGCGACGAGAACGTTCAGAGGGAGATGTCAGCATCGCTCTAGAGATTCTTAGCCGTTTGGAGGAGTCCCAGAGGTATGGGCGCAGGAGATGATGCCGGCAAGGAGTGGTGACCGCAGTGGGGAGCTTGATGCACGACGTGGCACCATGAGTAAAGATGTCCAAGGCATCGGGCAGTCAGTGACGGCCATAGCTGAGGGCCTCGGCAAAATGACCACTTCGCTGGAGGTTGTCACCCAGTACCAGGCCGACCTCGATGATGTTCTGCGGAACATGTCCTGCACTCAGATGGGCATGGCCGAGGTGCTGGGGAGCTTGCCCCACTCGCAGGTGGGCATTGCTGAGGTACTGCAGGGCATGTTCCAGTCACTGAGAAGCATCGCCAAGGGCGCTGGCGCGATGGTGCACCCGTCAGGGCTGGCAGTGCCAGAGGATGCAGGCGCAGCGAGGGCTCAAACCAGTTACTGCTCCATCCCAAGGTCAACGGCAGGGCCCTAAGGATTGGGAGGAGGGGACGCTGAGTGCCAACCTGGACCCGTCCTATGGAGTGGCCTCCAGCTCTCCCGAGTTCCACTCCTCTGTTGAAGCTGCATCTTGCAGTCAGCAAGGGGGATAGGTGGCACGGCATGGCTATGCATGTGCTGCCGACAAGTGAGATGGGGCCCTCCGGCCCCAGAGTTCCCTGAGTATGCCCAGCAGGGGCTGGTTTAGCTCACTGGGCTAAATCGCTGGCTTTTGAAGCAGACCAAGCAGGCCAGCAGCACGGTTCGATTCCCTTACCAGCCTCCCCGGACAGGCGCCAGAATGTGGTGACTAGGGGCTTTTCACAGTAACTTCATTGAAGCCTACTCGTAACAATAAGCGATTTTCATTTCATTTCATTCCATTTTTTCAAAGGCCATGGGATCAGGTAGGCAGCTGGCAGTCAGATGCGCATCTTGGGGAAATACCTAGACGTAGTGGTAGAGGTCGGAGAGCCATGCACCTTGAGGATCACTGAGGGCACTGGGAGAGGGGGTTGTAGTTAAGAGGTGGGGAGGGGGTGTTGGGGTGTGGGGGGGGGGGGGTGGACTCACTGTGAGTGGGATTTTGTACAGCACATTAAACTCCTTTTTGCACTCTGATGCCTCTGTCTCTTAGTTCCGCAATGTGGACCGATCTCCAGACCCTTTGCCCATCCTCCAGGTAATGCCCCCTCTCCGTGGCGCACACACACCCTTCAGCTGTAGATATGTCCCCAGAGCAGTTCCCATCCCCTAGGTGTTTGGATGTCGGATGTTGCATGTCTGGTGTTGTCTCCCGCACTGTTGAAGAACAGTGTCTAGGCATCAAGGTGATTGGGATGCTAAGCAATAACTTACACATGCTACACGGCCCGCCCACCCACGGGAATCCATTTGGCATTTGTCAAGTGCTCACTTAACCACGATTGCCAATTCCCTATCAGCAATAGCCTTCAGCCGCGCAGCCAGAGGCCTCAGCAGTCGGTGAGGGGTCTGGGTGATCGGCGGGGCAGAAGGGCAGGGACAAGGATTGCCCCCGGAACGGTTACACACGATTCAGGGGTGGGCATGGTGGTGCCGCGAGCGATTGCCGCACAGGTTGCCCCCCCCCCCCCCCCCCCCCCCCCCCAGCACCTACCTCCTATCCCCCTATGGCGGCCCATCCCAGCCGAGTTCCCCCCCCCCCCCCCCGAGCACTGGGATGGCAAGTCCAGCACCCCCGGGCTCTTTGCCTGTGATGAAACATGGCTACTTTCGTCCTCAGCTCCCCGCAGAAACCCTTCCACCAGGCTAACATTTTTCAAAGGAGTACTAATCGACGCCAGCATGAGCACTTTCTGGGGAGGCCGCTAAATGACGGGAGGATATGGGGCCACTCTTTCTGATTGCACGGAAATGGGGCTTAAGTGGTGATAAATGTCTCACCATGCTTCAGTGAGATCCCATTTTGCCTATGGGAGTGGGCTGGTTGCTTCGCAAATTGTTTGGCGCCCAGCGCGGATCTCATTTTTGGCCTCTCCCGCGATTCACTGGCGTTGTTATGCTTGAGCGAGAGCGCAATGAGGCCAGAGAATCGCACCCTATGTGTGTGTGCTTTCTAATTTTCATTGTTGCTGTTTTGTTCTTTTTTCAGCCGTTGTCTCTCTTTTGCAGAAATGAATATTTACACAATTCCTTCAAATGTCATTAATTATACCCGCCAAGATCCTATAAAGGGTTGGGGCTTTAGCAACAGTATAAGCAGTGAGTAAGAATGCTTAACATATGCACAACATGGTGATAATTAAAGCAGCATGAAATGAAATGAAAATGAAATGAAAATCGCTTATTATCACGAGTAGGCTTCAAATGAAGTTACTGTGAAAAGCCCCTCATCGCCACATTCCGGCACCGGTTCTGGAAGGCTGGTAGGGGAATTGAACCGTGCTGCTAGCCTGCCTTGGTCTGCTTTAAAAGCCAGCTCTTTAGCTCTGTGCTAAACCAGCCCCTAGACAAACAACAGACAACTTTAGTTTTAATTTTGCCTCCCTGAAAACGTGAATCAAAATTACAATTTCAGCTCACCAACATTCTCCAGGGTACTGTGATAAACTACTTCCCGATCAATGGCTTCCTTGCATCAAGAAACACTATGTTGTCCCCCAAGAAACACTGGAATAAACAAGAAAATGGGTGGCTAGAATTCTGTTCAAGTATGCACATGATGATTACAAGAAGAAGGATGAGGCTTCTGTTAAAGTTGAAACACTGGGATCCTTGCAATGTGACTAATTTCCCGGTGGTGTGGGGTGACTACAATGGGAATCCCATTGGCAGGTAACAGGAGCGGAGAATTCCGCTGCTGACAAGGGTGTGCCGCCCAGGAAAATGCGGCTGGCGGACCGGTGAATCACGCTCCAGGACTTTAAGGAACAACTCTCCACTTGCCTGTGCTACAATCTCTGTGCTACAATAAATTTAAAGAAGTTAAAACTTAGAGTTAAGAGCTGAGAGGATGATACAAGATTTCAAATTTAAGAATTTTAACTGTAACAAAAGACTCAAAGCAATATTGGCAAAACACTATTTTTGTACGAAACCTATACCTTAAACCACAAAACAGAACATTCCCTTTTTTCTTTAAGCACAACCGAAAACTCACTTCACAGATATACGTTAGAAATTCCTTTAAGAAGACATTCAATTCTTCCAGAAAAACGTCCAAGGTGATTTCTAGCTCCTAAGGATTTACTTCTGTTCTTTTTCTTTCTCTCACTGGAAACTTCTAATCTCAGAGCAGTCTTTCACAGTGAAGTTTGTTCCCCAGAGATCCCCCTCATGAGCTCCTCATGAGCTTTTCCCTGCATTCCTGCATGGTGAACCACCGTGCCTTGCTGCCTATAGAAACTTATAAAATAGGAGCAGGAGGAAGCCATGCGGCACTTCGAGCCTGCTCCAAAATTCATTTTGATTATGGATGATCATCCAATTCATTAGCCTGATCCCCCCCCCCCCCCCCAGATCCTTTTATCCCCTTCGCCCCAAGTGCTATATCTAATTGTTTCTTGCAAACACAGTGCTTTAGCCTCAAATGCTTTCTGTGGTAGCAGATTCCACAGGCCGACCACTCCCTAGGTGAAGACATTTCTACTTATCTCAGTCCTAAATGGTCTACCCCGCTCAGGCTGTGACCCCTGGTTCTGGACACTCCCACCAACAGAAACATCATTCCTGCAACTACCCTGCCTAGTCCTGTTAGAATTTGTAGGTTTCAATGAGATTATTCCCCCCTCATTCTTCTGAACTCCAGCAAATAAAAATCTAACCAATCAATCTCTCCTCATACGTCAGTCTTTCAATCCCGGGAATCAGTCTGGTAAATCTTCTCTGCATTCCCTCTATAACAAGCACCTAGCTATTTGCAGCAAGACATCTCTGCTCCTGTACTCGAATCCTCTCGCTATGAAGGCTATGGCTGACCTCTCCTTCTTAGATCTTGGAAGGTTAAACTTGTCTGTGTGTTTACAGGGATGTATTAGACCCTTCCCGTCAAAACATCCAGGTCGATGGCAATGTGAACCACTTGTGTCTTGTATCCAGGCAGATATGTTGATCAGCTATCATTGAGGCCCCAACTCTCTATTACCTTGGACAGTTTAAAAAAAAATTAATGTTATGTGGCCATCCTGGCTAGAACAGTATTTCACTGCCCATCCCTAATTGCCCTTGAAAAGATGGTGGTGAGTCACGTTCTTGACCTATTGCAATCAATGTGGTGTTGGTACACCCATAGTGCAGTTAGGAAGGATGTTCCAGGATATTGACCCAGCGACAGTGAAGGAATGGTGACATTTTTCCAGATCAGGATGGTATGTGGCTTGGAGGGGAACTTGCAGCTGGTGATGTTCCCATATTTCTGCTGTCCTTGTCCTTCTAGGTGGTAACATAGAATCATAGAAGTTACAGTGCAGAAGGAGGCCATTTGGCATGTCGAGTCTGCACCAGCTCTTGGAAACAGCAACTTATTTAACCCACACATCCACCCTAACCCCGCAACCCAGTAACTCCACCTAACCTTTTGGACATTGAGGGACAATTTAGCATGTCCAAACTACCGAATCTGCACATCTTTGTACTGTGGGAGCAAACCAGAGCACCTGGAGGAAACCTACGCAGACATGGGGAGAATGTGCAACTCCACACAGATAGTCACCTGAGGCCGGAATTGGACCCGGGATCCTGAAGCTGTGAGACAGCAGGGCTAACCACTGTGCCACTGTGCCGCTCCAGTAGTAGACTTGAGAATAAGCCACATCATCCCCTCTGTTTTACATTCTGTTCTAAGGCATAACAGTCTTGCAAACCTCATAATTGTAATAGCCTGAATGAGTGCAGTTCCAATTCAAGAAGCCCAACACTGTACAAGACAGAACAGCCTGCTTGATTGGCATCACTTCCACCACCATAAACATTCACTTTCTCCACCACTGACGCATGGTGGTAGCATGGTGTATCATCAATAAGGATGCATTGCAGCAAGTTGCTGAGGCTGTTTCAACAGCTCCTCTATCATCTAGATGGTTAGCAGACCCTTGGGTGCTCCCCTACCTGTAAGTTTCCCTCCAAGGCACCATCATAACTTGGAGCAATATCGTTGTTCTTCTTCAATGGGTCAAAAACCTTAGACCTGCCCCTTATCAATAATGTGGATGCACCTGCATCATATGAATTGTAGTAGTTCAAGGCAGGGTTCACCGCAGCCTTCTCAAGGGCAATTAGACATTGGAAACAAATACTGGCCTTTGGATTCACATTCCAAAACTCTGGACGTGTGTCTACAAAAAAGATAGCTCAACGTAGCAAATAATCATATGGCAGGAACAATTTGAAAATAAATATACCTAGAGGTGTTCACAAAAGTAGCTGAGTGTTTGTTTCACTATTTAGAAGCATATGTGCTCGGTTTTAAAATTTACAAATTATAAGTAGTGTGAATGTTATCTGCGGTGTGAGTTCCGTCTATAAATCTTAACAAAGGCCTCAGTCTATTATGGTGACCACGAAAAACATGGGAGATCATCAATAGATCTCTCTGTGGGCTTCATGAAGTACGAACTTCCTTATTGAGTGGGCAGGAGCTCGCTCAATGGGAAACGAGCTGCCACAGTTTACAATCCACTGCTTCACCTCGGGCAAGTATGTGGTCGGTCCCCGGTCTTGGACTTGAGCACTAAGCAGCAGCAGTGGCCTTTTCCATTCTATAAATAAAAGGGTATGGTGTTGGAAGACTGGCCTTGGTGACATTATTACAAGTCTCTCCCTACCTGAATGCTAAAATAAGTTTATATATCCTTGCCGACCATTTGAAACATCTGTCACCTCATATAGGATGTAAGAAGCTTCATTCATGTTGTTTTCCAACACTCCTCCGAGGCAGCAGGTCATGTGATCTCATAAGGGAATAATTTACTGCACCAGTTCATGTGTTCAGTTTTTCCTGATACTACACCTAGATTTAAAGTGCCGCAAAAGAAAAGAAAATTAACAGCAATGACTTCCAGTTATTGTGTGCCTAATTAAATAATAGTCTCCGAACACACATGTATGCTTTCAAGGAGACAAAGTGTTCACAAATCAAACTTGAAATCCACTTCAAAGTGATTGCGCAAAGGGTAAAGTGATTTTTGTGTCAACATGAGAGCAAGTCTCCAAAAATGTATTGTGCCATATGGAGGAAGATGGCATTAGTACTGAGTGTCAACTCTCACACATGCTGAGCTATTTTTTGCTTATATTCTCCTTAACTGCAAATCCATTAGATTAGTGGGGAGGGGGTATGGAGCACAGGATGAAGTAGGGGAGGAGGATGATGATAATAATGACGGCATCTCCACATCATAATAATGATGGGGAGCAGAAACAGAAGACAGAGAACTTTCATCTCATGGATATGTAAATGATGATAATGTTGGAGGAGATGAAAGTGGACAAGAAATTAAGGTCAAACCCACGCATGGGATTGTGGACCAACCTCAAGCCTGTATTCATTACTACAACTCTCAATGTCACAGTTTTTGTCACGTTCTTTTTCACATTTGTGCATCAACTGAGATGCTTTCACCCAGGGGAACAGAATTGTGTTCTTAAAAATGTGGCATTCATGATTCAAAGAGCATGATGGTGGCTGAGGAGTGAAGTGGTGAAAATGTTCCACCTTCCGTGGAGAGAACTGCCAGTGGTTCCAGAGTTGTGGGATGCAAAACACATGGGTATGTGCCTGACAGGAGGTATGTTCAAGGAACATCAAACCTACAGGTCTGAGGTTCCAAGGATGGCATGTGTGACTCGAGAATAACCCTCATTTGTGGTGGTAGTTTGTAAGAAGCTTTGATACAGTCAATAGAACACAAAGTAGTTGTAGGAGAATTTGTGTCACCCCAAGAAGTGACTGGGGAATAACTGGTGCCTCCTCTCCAAATTTCTGGATCAGATAGTTTCCAAAAGACTCGCCATCCTGCTGATCATTACTGGAAAATATGGCTCAGTTGGTAATACTCCCGCGTCAGTCAAGATGTCGTGGACTGATTCCGTTCTAGAGACTTGGACACATAACTTAGGCTGGCACTCCAATGCAGTTTTGAGGGAGTGCTGCACTGTTGGAGGTGTTGTCTTCCATAGGAGGTATTTTGTGCTCTTGGATGGACATAAAAGGCCCATGGTACAATTTTGAAGAAAGGTGGGGGTGCTCCAGTATGTCCTGGGCATTACTTATTCCTTAATCCCTAAAAAAGATGATCTGGCATTTATCGAATTACTATCTGTGGGACCTTACTTACTGTGCACAAGTTGTGGCAGCTTATTACTACAATTCATACATTACAACAGTGACTGCATTTCAAAAGCACTTTGATGACTATAATGTACATTTTGATGTTCTGAAGTTATAAAAGGCTATATAAATCTAAGTTGTTCTTCCTTTTTTATTCAGATACGCTGCCTCATAGAATGGAAATAACTGGAATAGATGGATTTGTGACTGTAGTTTCTCAAGGCAGCTGTACTTGCCAGGCGCCTGCTGTCCCCATCAGAGGGTAAATCCTGTAGTATGTAGGAGGTGATATTGTACAAGCACAAACTTCAGAGATCCAGCCAGCAGCATCTTTCTTGGCTCCCTGCCAGGAACAAGCTAACACCATAGGAGGGCACCTAATTCCCACTTTCCCGTTTGTTGCACAGAAGCAGCTGTCTATTGGGCTTCACTGGACCTAGGAGTAGCACCAGAATGGGTGTACGAAAGTACATCTAGCTATAAATGCCACTACTGTCCCAGAAGACCATAGGCAGCTCTCCTCTTCGAGAGAGAGCTAACTAGTGGTGATTTAACCTGAGGGTCACCACACTTCCCAGTCTTTTTCTGGCTCTGGAGGCCAGGATTCCTGTTCACACTCCCAGGGCTTACAGCCACCGCGACCTCATCCCGGCTGAGCGCTGAGCGCCGGGAAGCTCACGGGAGTTCCCGCTCGTTATGACACTTAGAACTTTTTCTGGAGAATCAGGCCCAGTATATTCAAAACTTTCTTATTTCTAATTTTTTGAATGGATTTTTTGCTGAACCAAAATGGATGGCTGCTACAAGTCATAAGAACAAAGGGCTGGTACTTTATTCTGGGAGCTAGCGGCAGGAGTTACAAGAAGAAATGGATTCTTCAATGAGCCTATTAAATCTCACAACTTATTTTATAGCCTCCTAGTAATCAATAAAGCAGAGGATGTTAAGTAATGGGTTAAGAGACATTGCAATTAGTTGTCTCATTTATGTTAAGTGTTCAATGGTTGTCTCATTTATGTTAAGTGTTCAATGATTGACACTGATATGTAATGGGGCTTCAGGTGGACTCTGGAGCTTGTGATGATCTGTAGAGTTCTGTGCAGAGTGAGTTTGAACCATTAAAGGTGTGTTGGTGAAAAAGAAGCTGAACTCTTGCCTCTTCATACCACAGCATCTAGTACATGTTACAGAGGAGGTACAGACGAACTGGCTTCCCCAACTGGAACTATCAAAAGAGAGCGATTGAAACTCCTTATAGTGCAAGAATGACCACATGTCTCTCTCTCCAAGGAGGAACAATGGAATTCTGGCCAGAAGCACAGAAAATGATTGCGAAGCTGCAATTAACCATTAATGTGACAGGTCACGTGAGCCAAGCCTCTGTTCTTTTTGGACAGTTATAACATTACATCTTTAGCTTCATAAGCAGATTGCTGTTTTAGCATTAACTGGACAGGACTCTATCAGCTTAGCTGAGCAAACAGTTGGTTACCACCTCTCAACTCCATGAAGCGTGCTTGGATTTTAAAGTCGCCGATCAATGCCTGCCAAGCAGTCTAATCACAGAAACCCTAGCATCCTGCAGCATCATTCATTTCAACAAGTTTTGCATTGTTACCTCGAACCAGAAATCCATCGGAACTGAATGCTGCCACAAAGGAAACACCCTCTGGACTTCCACTTCTCGGATTCTGGAAATCATGTGAACTAATATTCATTTCTGTGATTCTTGTACTGTATGTGTGTGCATGCTTTTTAAAATGTGAAATAAATTAACCTTCTGAGATAATCATAACATGAGTTTGCTGCGGATTATGAGTAAAATGGACCACGCAAACCGGATGATTGCGAAATGACAGCATCACATACTTTAAAAATAATTCAAAATAGCTCAAGGGCAGGTGGTGAGAAGAAATTTGATTTGATTTATTGTCACATGTGCCGAAGTACAGTGAAAATGATTTTTTCTGTGGCCGAGGAAACATATACAGTACGTACATAGTAGACCGAAGAATAATCAACAGAGAACATTGACAAATGGTACATTGACAAACTGTGATTGGTTATAGTGCGGAACAAGGGGCCAAACAAAGCAAATACTTGGGCAAGAGCAGCACAGGGTGTCATGAATAGTGTTCCTACAGGGAACAGATCAGTCCGAGGGGGAGTCGTTGAGGAGTCTTGGAGCTGAGGGGAAGAAACTGTTCCTATGCCTGGATGTGCGGTTCTTCAGACTTCTGTACCTTCTGCCTGATGGAAGGATCTGGAAGAAGGCAATGCCTGGGTGGGAGGGGTCTCTGATAATGCTGACTGCGATCCCAAGGCAGCGGGAGATGTATACAGAATCAATGTGAGGGTGGCAAGCTTGTGTGATGTGTTGAACTGAGTTCACCACATTTTCCTGCGATCTTGGACCTAGCATTTGCCATACCAAGCTGTGATGCAGCCGGATAGGATGCTTTCTATCACACATTTGTATAAGTTTGTGAGAGTCGATGCAGACATGCCAAATTTCTTCAGCTTCCGTAGGAAGTAGAGACGTTGTTGGGCTTTTTTGACTGCTGCATCAACGTGAGTGGACCAGGACAGACTGTTGGTGATGGTGGCCACCAGGAACTTAAAGCTAGCGACCATCTCCACTTGGGAGCCATTGATGCAGACGGGAGTGTGTATCATGCTACGCTTCCTGAAGTTGATGATCAGTTCCTTGGTCTTTCCGACATTTAGAGAGAGGTTATTTTCGTTACACCATACAACCAAGTGATTTATTTCCCTCCTGTAGTCTAATTCATTGTTGTTTGAGATACAGCCCACCATAGTCGTATCATCCGTAAACTTATAGATTGAGTTGGAGTTAAATCTTGCCATACAGTCATGTGTGTATAGGGAGTGCAGTAGAGGACTGAGCACACATCCCTGCGGGGCTCCGATGTTGAGGATGATTGTGGATGAGGTGCTGTTGCTGATCCTGACAGATTGTGGTCTGTTGGTGAGGAGTCGAGGATCCAGCTGCACATGGAGGGGTCAAGTCCAATATTAGTCTTGTCAGGATAATGGTGTTGAAGACGGAGCTGTAGTCGATGAACAGCAGTCTTACATAGGTGTCCTTGTTGTCGAGGTGTTTGAGTGTTGATTGTAGAGCCAGGGAGATAGCATCTGCTGTGGACCAGTTGCGGTGATAGGCAAACTGCAGAGGATTGAAACCATCTGGGGGGCTGGCAGCTCAAAGCATTTCATGATAACATACGTCAGGGCCACCAGTCGGTAGTCAGTGATGTAGGCTACCTTGTTCTTCTTTGGTACTGGTATTATGGTGGTCTTCTTGAAGGAGGTGGGGACCTAAGAGCGGAGGAGTGAGGTGGTGAAGATATCTGCGAATACACTCGCCAGCTGATCTGCACAGGCTTTCAGCGCTCGCCCAGGGACTCCACGGGGCCCGTCGCTTTCCGCTGATTCACTTTCAAGAAGGCAGCTCTTACCTCTGAGGCTGTAATAGTGGGTATGGGTGTGCCAGGGCTGTTGGGGCGGGTGGCACTGATACATTGGCTGACTGCTCAAAGCGGACATAGGAGTTGTTCAGATCATCGGGTAGGGATGCTCCAGTCCCAGATATTCCGCCTGGCCGGCCTCACTTTATAGCCTGTGATTTTGTGTAGTCGTGTGGGTTAGTGTCGTCGGCCTGGCACTCTTGTTTAATGCGGTATTGTCCTTTTGCATCCCTGATGGCTTTCCGTACGTCGTACCTGGATTTCTTATATAGGTCAAGGTCAGCAGACTTGAACGCCTCCACCCGGGACTTCAGCAGGAAGTTGAGCCAGAGTTTCCGATTGGGGAATGCCCATATTGTCTTCTTTGGTACACAATCCTCGACACACTTACTGATGAAGTCTGTGACGGTGGTTGTGTACTCGTCCAGGTTAACTGCCACCACCTTGAATATGGACCAGTCCACAGTCTCCAAGCAGAGGATGTCCTCAGATTCCTCAGACCAGCACTGCACGGTTTTCATGACTGGCTCAGCACGCCTGAGTTGCTGTTTGTAATCCAGAAGTAGGAATATCGACTTGTGGTGGGATTTGTCAAAGTGTGGTCGGGGAATGGAGCGGTAGGCACCTTTGATGCTTGTGTAGCAGTGGTCCAGGGTGTTTGCACCTCTGGTGGAGCAGGAGATATGTTGATGGGAGTTTGGGTCGGACCTTCCTGAGGTTGGCCTGGTTGAAGTCTCCAGCCACGATTGTCAGGGCTTCAAGGTGATTTGTTTCTTGGTTGTTGATGGTGGAACGTAGTTCGTCAAATGTTTTCTTCACTTCCGCCTGGGGTGGGATGTAGGCTGCTGTGATAAGTACAGAGGTGAATTCACCTGGGAGGTAGAAGGGGCGACACTTCACCGTTGGGTATTCTAGGTCTGGAGAGCAATGGCACGCGAGGACAACCACATCTGAGCATCAGGATGTGTTGATCAGGAGGCAAACACCCCCACCCTTCGACTTGACTGAGGCCTTCGTGCGGTCCATTCGATGGATTGAAAAAGCTTTGGGTACAGTTCAGTACAGTTTGTCTATCTAGCTCCTGTCTGTAACAGTAATTCTCAGTGATACCATGAGACCACGGGTTAGACACCTTTCTCCACAAGCCATCTGCAATTTGCTTCAGCTCATGTATTCTGCACTGCTGGAGATTCCTTCTCTCACACCTTGGCAACAACATTTATATCACACCTTAATGTAGTAAAGCACCCCAAGGTGCTACAAATTAAAAATCTCTTTATATACCATGAAACAATTATTTCACATGATATTAAATCACCACATCCCCTCCAACTCCTGGAGCATGCAACCAATCCTTATGAATGAACAACTCCTGTACTTAACACTAATGACCTCATTCTAGGTCCAAAGAGTCTTAGTTTACCGCATCGAAAAAAATGCACACCAGCCTTTATTTAGACTCGTCTTTCCTCTGTTAAAAATAAACAAACAACCTGCTGCATCGCCTGTCATTTACAAGAAAAGGGAAACTGATGACTGCACATGCTGAGCTATAAAATCCACTTGCTAAATTACATCCCATCAGTGCAATGACTAAAACAGATTCAGAACAAGGCACAGGAAAGGAAAAATACACCAAACGTGGGATCCAGAGATAAAAAACCCAGTGCCTGATGGCTGGGGCATTTCTCTCTCCTCAGCCCCTTTAGTGGAAGCTGCTGATTTCTGAGGCTAAGAAATAGAATATTATGATTTTGCACTTGGTTGCAGAGACATAATGAAGATGCTGGCACAGGAAGCCTGCTGAACCGCATGAGTTGAGAAAAAATATTTGTTTAACCAAGAATGATTTCTGGGCTTAAAGAACCTCGGCTATTCAGGATGGTTCAAGGTGCTTGGGCTGTTTAATTTCGACTTGGAGATGGCCTGATTGAAGTTTGTAAAATAATTGAAGGGCTGTATAGGGTCTTTATTCGTAGATTGTTCCAGTCCAATCATTGAGGAAGACCACTGACATGAGTCAGGGGTAGGGATAGATTTAGACATCAGGCAATTCTTCTTTTCCCTGAGATCAGTACGCCCCTGGAGCTGATATGGTGGGTGTTGATGCACCATATTCCTTTAAGTGGGAGCTGGATTGCTTCTCAATTGGGAAAATGATTGTATTACGCAGAGGTTATGTGTCTCTGTAGATAACACTTGATCCATGTGGTCTCCTGGACTGGTTTTGATCATCTGAGGGAAGTCAAACTTTTGTCGAGTTTCTTTTTTCCTTACTGGCACTGGGTATTTTGCCTCTCCCAGGTTATTACATAGCCGCAGGAAGGGGAAAAGGAGATGGAGGGAGATGGCGTTTTGTCATGAGTTTCCAGGTGCCATGAGTGTGGAGACAAGCCTGCTGGACCAGCTGGTCTGTTCTTGCCCACCAGTTTTATACGTGTCAAAATATAGGGCTGTGTTTTCAAACAAATCATTGAGAACGGGGTGAGAGTATTTATTTAAAACTGTGTCAATAAAATGATACAATTCAAACGCAATTGGGCAAAAATGCAATCTCTAACATTGAATAGCTTAAATGTTTGCGATAAGGGGCGGCACGGTGACACAGTGGTTAGCACTGCTGCCGGTTTGATCCTGGTCCCAGGTCACTGTCCGTGTGGAGTTTGCACATTCTCTCCATGTTTGCGTGGCCTCACCCCCACAACCCAAAGATGTGCAGGGTAGGTGAACTGACCACACTAAATTGCCCCGAGAATTGGAAAAGAAAAAATTGGGTTCTTTAAATTTATATTCAAAATAATAGTGTTTTGAGATTATTGTGGGAGGTTTTTGGGAACTACACA
Source organism: Scyliorhinus canicula (assembly GCF_902713615.1). NCBI lineage: Eukaryota > Metazoa > Chordata > Chondrichthyes > Carcharhiniformes > Scyliorhinidae > Scyliorhinus > Scyliorhinus canicula. Next base: position 195,067,882 of record NC_052147.1, on the reverse strand, counting down.
AATGACATTGGCATTTCAATTTCTAAAATGAATTAGAAGCATATCTATTACATTCTTTTCAATCTTATGTGAAAATGTCAAATTTCTATTCAATATTTATAGAATATAGAATCCCGACATTGCGAAAGCGGCCATTTGGCTTAGAGTCTGCACCAACCAAACCTCTGCAAAAAACATGAATCAATCTGTTTTTCGCTCACTTGAAATCTCTGAGCTAACTTAACATGTATAGTATTTGCATACGGTAAAGTACATTGTAGCAATTAAGGGCAGGAGACTATGTGTTGCCACTGGGACTGAATTGCGTGTGATTCGCGTTTCCATTGCGAACGCTATTCTGAAAGCAAGTTAGGACAAGCAAATGGGCCAACACTCTGCCGGTGCGCATTTAGAGCAACTCCTGGCCCAGCGGACATTCTAACCGCTTGGGCTGGTGTTAGAACTAAAGAGCCTGGCAGCTGGAGCTGTTTTTAAGTGCTCCTCTTACCACACACTCAGTACAGCCACAAATATAGCTCACAGAAGACCTGCCGATAAAGCCGTGAGTCCGAGGTGGATCCGCAGCTCCATGTCGGGGAGGAGAGACACATGGGGTGGGCTGCAGATTCACGCTTGCCCTCCTGAACACTGTCGGGACTTGAAGGCAGAGGCAGTCATTGCTGAGACCTTACCAGGCGGAGTCAGCTGGTAATCTGGAGGGGTGTGGATCACTGGTGAGGCCTCTGCCCTAAGAGGGGCAGCTAACCAGAGAGGGCTCCAAAGGCCATGGTGTCGGTGTCCTCTGGTTGGGGTGAGCGTTGCTAATTCACTGCTTTCTCTGCAGTGGGGCAGCGCTTCTGAGGGGTTTACATTGCCACCTGTTGGTTGGTGGTCGTGTGCATTATTATATACATGATTGCTTATGCATATCATCACATCCCCATTCCTTTGGAAATGCAATTATTTACATTCATGACTTAATTTTTACAAAACAATATATGCATAATAAATTTAAAACATTTCATCACCAATTCAGTCTCTCAGGTTTACGTCATAGCCTTGTCAACCGTCTGAGTGGCGGCTGACCTTGTGACCTTGATTCATCTTTCAAAACATCAGTTTCTTCTCTGGTCTTCAAGTAACTGACTCTTTACACTGTGTGCAAGCTTTTACCATTGCTTCAATGTCGCGGCTGATGCCAGGCCAATAGACTGTGCCCACAGCTCTTCTCTTGCACTTCCCTCTTTTTTGAAAGATCAGGGGCTGGATTCTCCGCTGTCGGGATTCTCCATTGTGCTGGCAGTGCACTCACGCCTGGGGATTTTCCGACGGTGTTGGGCTGCCCACAATGGGAAATCAAATTCGCCGGCTGGTGAGACGGAGAATCCAGCTACCAGCGGGGTCGTGCGTCACCAGAAATCTGGGGCGGGATTCTCCCCTACCTGGCGGGGCGGGGGGTCCCGGCGTAGTGGAGTGGGGGGCTAGGCACGCGCCGGAGCGGTTGGCACCACGCCGACTGGCGCCAAAACCGGCACCAGCGGCCTTTGACGCCTGCTGCCCGGCGCCGGGGCTGGCTGAAAGGCCTTCGCCAGCTCGCGCATGAGCCGGTGGTGACGTCAGCGGAAGCTGCCGCTGACGTCACCACCGGCGCATGCGCGCTGGGGGATTCTCTTCCGCCTCCACCATGGTGTAGGCCGTAGCGGCGGCAGAAGAGAAAGAGTGCCCCCACGGCACTACCCGCCTGCCGATCGGTGTGCCCCGATCGCGGGCCTGGCCACCGTGGGGGCACCCCCCCGGGGTCCGATCGCCCCGCGCCCTGCGCCAACGCCAGGACCCTGGGGGCCCGCTCGCGCCGCCGATCCCGCCGCCACCAGAGGTGGTTCAAACCTCGGTGGCGGGAGAGGCCTCTCAGAGGCGGGACTTCGGCCCATCGCGGGCCGGAGAATCGCCGCAAGGGGCTCGCCGCTCGACGTGTCTTGAGCTTTTGCTGGATTGAAAGGTTTGGTTGATCCATGGCGCTTGCGTTCATGAGCTGTACTGTGTGTCCATGAACTGGTGAGGCGTCTAATGTCAGCAGATGCCTGGATGCCTTTGAAGTTTAAGGCAAGTTTGTGACTTCAGAAATGATCTGCAAAGCCTCATATTCCTGTAACTTGGATAAGTCAATGCCTTCCAAAATGGGGATTATTTCTTCAATTTCCAGCTGGTTGTTCTCAGCTGATTTGTTTTCACTTAATTTGTCTCCTGGCATCATAATTTAATTTCCATTGTAGTCTCTTAACATTTGCGGTTTAAATCTCTGTTCTTTTAAATCTGACAAACTGGGGAGGTTGGCTCTCACTCCGGTGTTGAGTTTGAAGTTGATTAAAGTGTCATTAATTATGAATGGAACTGTCCATTTGTCTTCAGGAGTTTCTGCATTAACTTTACTATTGCTACAATTGTCATTGCGCCATTGTCACTTTGCATACAATGACTGCATTTGTCCTCGCTAGAGATCATGTCGACGAAGAACATGTCTTTGAGGCATGTTTCATCAACTGTGTTGATGGCTTTTGTTTGTTCCTCTTTTTGACGAGAAAATCATTGCCGAGCAAAATGATTTGTTCTCCCACGTTTGGAGAATACCTTTCCAAATGCTGGACAGTGTCATGGTAAATGGTGGTTGCCACATCGCTGGCAGAAAATGGAGGATCGGGTTGGCTGCTCAAAATGGCCACCTGCACTGGGACCACATTTTGTATTTGACTGCATCATTACACTAATGGCGTCGGCTGCCTCTTTTACCTTTGAGCCAAAATGTTGTCTATTCAATGTGCCAATGTGTTTTGCTGCAAGCTCGCTAACGTGACATATTTTGATAGCATCATCAAGCTGAAGCTCATTTCTCTTAGAAGCCTCTCGCGTACCTTGTCGTTAGAAATTGAAATACTCTTAAGGGGTCCATTGCAGGAGTTTGCTCGGAGGTGGCAGCCATTGATCGACTTATTTAAGGAAAGTTAGTCTGTCAGGAAAGACAATGGGGCCGGGATTCTTTAATACGGCGGGTAAGTGTTGACGCCGGCGTAAACACTGGAGTGTTTTGACGCTGCCATCAACGGGCCATCTGGCCCAGTGATTCCGTGGCCCACAGCGGACCAGCACGGCGCTGGAGTGCTCTGCGCATGGCTGTGGGTCCGTGTCTGCGCGTGCCGGCCACCGGCAACATGGCGGAGCCACACAGCAGGCCAGCGCGGAAGAAGGTAGGCCCCCTGGATCGCGTGCGCCTGCCGATCGGTGGCCCCTGATCGCGGGCCTGGCTGTCGTGGAGGCTCCTCCCAAAGTCTGATCCCCCCCCCCCCCCCCGCCCCCCCAAACGAGAACGACCACCACAGCTGCGGGTCCGAGCTCTCACCGAGCGGAACCATGTTAGAACCACGCCGGCGGGAACTCGGCCAGTCGACCGCAGAGAATCGCCACAGGGGCCTCTTTCAACAGTCCCCGACTGGCCCAACTTCAATCATGCGTGCACATGGCTGGCGGCAGTTGCCAGTTGCCGAAGAATCGCGTCCTGGCATCGCGTTCCGTCTTGGCACCAACTCCGATTCTCCGAGCTGGCACGGGCTTGGAGAATCCCGGCCGGGGTGTTTATATGGACCATGTTGGTTGGGGTCTATGTTTGGGCAGGGAGGGGGGGTTGGCTATGTGATTATTGTTTTTTTTGTCTTTGTTGGATTTTTCCATTTAAAAGTGCTAAAATTATAAATACCTTAATAAATTATTTTTTTAAAAAAAAATCCCGAATACTATCTGATCATTGACAACTGAAAGGTACGTAAAATTACACGACTGCACCTTCAACCTCAAGTCGGTTGCGTTTGAAGGTCTCATTTTTTTCAGGAGCGCAATACCGATCAAATTGTTTTAGAACTTTGTTGAAGTTTGTGCTATCCACCTCGCTCTCAAAGACAAACGTGTGAAAAATTTAAATCACTTGGGGACCTGCTACAGTGAGCAGCAATGTGATATGCCTCTCATCAGGCTGTGCCTGCAGACCAAGGGCTGCAACATAGAGTTTGAACTGCTGTTTGAACACTCACCAATTCTCATTTACGTTACCGGTGACCCGAAGCTGTTGAGGTGCCTTCAGACCTTCCATCCTGGGCTTCGAAGTCTTACAGTGCATTGAGTACTAGTTGCCAGCAACTTTCGAGATTAGTAGAAAAAAATAGGTTTCTTATTGTACCTTCTTCTTATTCGGAGTTATCTTTAAATTTGAATTGTTCGGATATTCGCAGAATCTTCTTGCTCTAAGTCGATCTTCACTCTTGGTACTATGTCATGCTCTTCTGCTAGGCCAGTGTGAATGATGTACAGAAGAACATCTAGTTCTTGACTGGTTAAAATAATTGATTATAAAACAAATGCATGGTAAAGATAACTAGAAGAAATATATTACAAACTACTAATGCTAACTAAGTAGAGGTACAAATATGTAGACAGATTATAGAAAAATGTAGGAGCAATAGGGTGGTCATGATGGGAGATTTTAACTTCCCCAACATTGAATGGGACTCTTGTAGTGTTGGAGGCGTAGATGGAGCAGAGTTTGTAAGGAGCATCCAGGAGAGTTTTTTAGAGCAGTATGTAAATAGTCCAACTCGGGAAGGGGCCATACTGGACCTGATGTTGGGGAATGATATTGGCCAGGTGGTTGAAGTTTCAGTCGGTGATTACTTTGGAAATAGCGATCACAATTCCGTAAGTTTTAGAATACTCATGGACAAAGACGAGAGTGGTCCTAAAGGAAGAGTGCTGAATTGGGGAAATGCCAAGTATACCAAATTTGGCAGGAGCTAGGGAATGTGGATTGGAAGCAGCTGTTTAAGGGTAAATCCACATTTGAAATGTGGGAGTCTTTTAAGGAAAGGTTGATTAGAGTGCAGGACAGACATGTCCCTGTGAAAATGAAGGATAGAAATGGCAAGATTAGGGAAGCATGGACGACGGGTGGAATTGTGAGACTAGCTAAGATGAAAAAGGAAGCATACATAAAATCTAGGTGACTTAAAACTGATGAAGTTTTGGAGGAATATCGGGAAATTAGGACAAATCTCAAACGCGCAATAAAGAGGGCTAAAAGGGGGCATGAAATATATTTGGCTAACAGGGTTAAGGAAAATCCCAAAGCCTTTTATTTGTATATAAGGTATATAAGCCTTTTATTTGTATATATATCTAGGTAACTAGAGAAAGGATTGGCCTACTCAAAGACAAAAGAGGGAATTTATGCGTGGAGTCAGAGGAAATGGGTGAGATTCTTAATGAGTACTTTGCATCGGTATTCACCAAGGAGAGGGACATGACAGATGTTGAGGCTGTGGATGGATGTTTAAATACTCTAGGTCAAGTCGGCATAAGGAAGGGGGAGGTTTTGGGTATTCTTAAAGTCATTAAGGTGGACAAGTCCCCAGGTCCGGATGGGATCTATCCCAGGTTACTGAGGGAAGCGAGGGACGAAAAAGTTGGGGCCGTAACAGATATCTTTGCAGCATCCTTGAGCACAGGTGAGGTCCCGGAGGGATGGACAATTGCTAATGTTGTCCCTTTGTTTAAGAAGGGTAGCAGGAATAATCCAGGGAATTATAGGCCTGTGGATCTTGACGTCAGTGGTAGGCAAACTGTTGGAGAAGATACTGAGGGATAGGATCTATTCACATTTGGAAGAAAATAGACTTATCAGTGATAGGCAGCATGGTTTTGTGCAGGGAAGGTCATGTCTTACAAACCTAATAGAATTCTTTGAGGAAGTGACAAAGTTAATTGATGAGGGAAGGGTTGTTGATGTCATATACATGGACTTCAATAAGGCGTTTGATAAAGTTTCCCATGGCAGGTTGATGGAAAAGTGAAGTCGTATGGGGTTCAGGGTGTACTAGCTAGATGGATAAAGAACTGGCTGGGCAACAGGAGACAGAGAGTAGAGGTGGAAGGGAGTGTCTCAAATGGAGAAAGGTGACTAGAGGTGTTCCACAAGGATCCGTGCACAGACCACTGTTGTTTGTGATATATATAAATGATCTGGAGGAAGGTATAGGTGGTCTGATTAGCAAGTTTGCAGATGATACTAAGATTGGTGGAGTTGCAGATAGCGAGGAGGACTGTCAGAGAATACAGCAAAATATAGATAGATTGGAGAGTTGGGCAGAGAAATGGCAGATGGAGTTCAATCCAGGCAAATGCGAGGTGATGCATTTTGGAAGATCTAATTCAAGAGCGGACTATACGGTCAATGGAAGAGTCCTGGTGAAAATTGATGTACAGAGAGATCAGGGAGTTCAGGTCGATTGTACCCTGAAGGTGACAACGCAGGTCAATAGAGTGGTCAAGAAGGCATACAGCATGCTTGCCTTCATTGGACGGGGTATTGAGTACAAGAGTCGGCAGGTCATGTTACAGTTGTATAGGACTTTGGTTAGGCCACATTTGGAATACTGCATGCAGTTCTGGTCATCACATTACCAGAAGGATGTGGATGCTTTAGAGAGGGTTCAGAGGAGGATCACCAGGATGTTGCCTGGTATGGAGGGTGCTAGCTATGAAGAAAGGTTGAGTAGATTAGGATTGTTTTCGTTGGAAAGACAGAGGTCGAGGGGTATGAGAGGTATGGACAGGGTGGATAGCAACAAGTTTTTTCCAAGAGCGGGTGTGTCAATTACAAGGTGTCACGATTTCAAGGTGAGAGGGGGAAAGTTTACGGGAGATATGCGTGGGAAGCTTTTTACGCAGAGGGTGGTGGGTGCCTGGAATGCTTTGCCAGTGGAGGTGGTAGAGGCGGGCTCGATAGCCTCATTTAAGATACATCTAGACAGATATATGAACGGGCGGGAACAGAGGGAAGCAGACCTTGGAAAATAGGCGACAGGTTTAGATAATGGATCTGGATCGGCGTAGGCTGGGAGAGCCGAAGGGCCTGTTCCTGTGCTGTAATTTTCTTTGTTCTTTGTTCTTGTACTGCAAAATACGTCTCTCCACCAACACGACTTACTCCCAACTCCCCAAGGCACAGAGTCACATGGTAGGTTTACACTGCTAACTGCTGATTCCGGAGGTCGTGTACATTATTATATGCATGATTGCTTATGCATATGATCACTGTGTCCTTCTTCAAACCAGCTCCACAAGCATTCGGGGAAAGCTTCTGCAAAATTAATTACAATGGACTAGATACTATACGCAGGTGGCTGAAAGGTGTCTCCCCGACCAGGTCGATTTCTCAACACATCAACATTCCAGAGGAGGATAAAGAAAATACAACGAAGAAGTTCTGATCTTCTCCTTGAAGTATGGCAGCATTGACAGTAATGAACGGGAGGAATGTGCTACTAACACACACGGCTTTGAAGAAAACTGCTTAATTTTGTTATACACAAAATTAACAGCTGACTGTAAACTCTGTAATTTTGTTACCCAGGCTTAGAGCAGTTATTTACTATCACTGCCTAATTATAATTAAGGATGCAAAGTATTAAAGGATTTTCACAGATCTACGATATATCTGATGATGGAGCTGCACTCGTCTAGGCAAGTGGACAGTATTCCATTACACTCCTAACTTGTGCCTTGTAGATGGTGAAAAGATTTTTATGCGGGGATGAGGGGGAGGGGGGGGGGGGGGGGGGGGGGGGAGAGTCAGGAGGTGAGCTACTCGCCATAGGATTCTTAGCTTTTTACCTGCTCTCGTAGCCACATGGCTAGTCCAGTACAGTTTCTGATCAATGGTAAACCCCACGATGTTGATTGTGGGCGATTCAGCGATGGTAATGCCATTGAATGTTAAGGTGTGGTGGTTGGAAAATGGAAAAAATGGAAAATCGCTTATTGTCACGAGTAGGCTTCAATGAAGTTACTGTGAAAAGCCCCTAGTCGCCACATTCCGGCGCCTGTCCGGGGAGGCTGGTACGGGAATCAAACCGTGCTACTGGCCTGCTTGGTCTGCTTTAAAAGCCAGCGATTTAGCCGAGTGAGCTAAACCAGCCCCTCTGTTGGATCCTCTCTTGCAGGAAATGGTCATTGCCTGACACCAGGTTGCCACCTCATTTTTCAGTATGCCTGATGTTGCTCCTGGTATGCTCTCCTGAATCTTCATTGAGCCAGTGTTGATCCTCTGTCTTGGTGGTAATGGTAGTTTCGGGGATATGCTGGGCCATGAGGTTACAGATTGAGGTTGAATACAATTCTGCTGCTGATAACAGCCCACAGTGGCTCATGATGCCCAGTAGTGAGTTGCTAGATCTGTTCGAAGTCTATCCCATTTAGCACGTTGGTGGTGCCACACAATACAATGGAGGGTATCCTCTATGTGAAGACGGGACTTTGTCTCCACAAGGACTGTGCGGTGCTCACTTTTACCGATACTGGCATGGACAGATGCATCTGCAGCATGGCAGATTGGTGAGGATGAGGTCAAGTATGCTTTTCCCTCTTGTTGGTTCCCTTACCACCTGCTGCAGTCACAGCCCAGCAACCATGTCCTTTAGGACCCAGCCAGTTTGGTCAGTGGGGGTACCACAGAGCCACTCTTGGTGATGGACATTGAAGTTCCCTCATCCAGAGTATATTCTAAGTCCTTGCCACCCTCAGTACTTCCTTCAAGTGGCGTTCAACATGGAGAAGTATTGATTCATCAGATGATGGTGGACAGTATGAGGTAATCAGCAGGAGGTTTCCTAGCCCATGTTTCACCTGCAGCCATGAGACCTCATGGGGTCCAGAGTTAATGTTGGGGACTCTCAGGACAACTCCCTCCCAACTGTATACCACTGTGTCGCCACCTCTGCTGAGTTTGTCTTGCCGGTGAGACAGGATATAACCAGGAATGGTGATAGTGCTGTCTGAAATATTATCTGTAAGGTATGATTCGGTGAGTATGATTTTGTCAGGTTGTTGCTTGACTGGTCTGTGATGGAGCCCCCCCAACTTTGACACAAGCCCCCAAGTATTAGTAAGAGGATTTTGCAGAGTCAACGTGGCTGAGTTTGCCATTGTTCTTTCTGGTGCCTGGATCGATGCTGGGTGGTCCATCCAGTTTCATTCTTTTTTCATGTTTTTTTTTCGTATTCGTGTCTTTGTAGTAGTTGAATACAACTGAGTGACTTGTTCGGCCAGTTCAGAGGGCATTTATGAGTCAACCACATTGCTGTGGGACTGGAGTCAGATGTAGGCCAGGCCAGGTAAGGATGGCAGATTTCCTTCACTGAAGGACATTAGTGAACCAGATGGGTTTTTTCAAAAATCAACAATGGTTTCACGATTATCATTAGACTTTTAATTCCAGATGTTTTATTGAGTTTAAATTTCACCACCTGCCATGGTGGGATTTGAACCCGGGCCCCAGGATCATTACCTTGGGTTTCTGGATTACTAATCCTGCGACAATATCACTACCCCAATGCCTCGCCATCCATTGCTAGCCCTAGTCCTTACAACAAAATATGACATGAAGCCACATGTGGATATATTTATTCCTGGCAACAGCATAGCTCGGAGTAATTTAGAGGCAGACTCTGGTCCAGGTAGGGACAGCTGGAATGTTGTAGAAGTAAGAGGAATTCAGGCTTGATAACTTGCATCTTAAAGCATATGCCTCCAGTTACCTCATCAACGGCAGTCACAGCAGGAGTCATAGGAACATAGGAATTATGAGCAAAAGTGGGCAATTCAGCCCTTCAAGACTGCTCCACTATTCAATCAGATCATGGCTGATCTCTTCCTGGTCTCAAATCCACCTCCCCACCTGTTGTCCATATCCCTTTAACCTTTTTTAAATTGAAAATATATCTATCTCTTTTTTGAAAACATTTAATGATTCAGATTCCACCGCATTATGGGCCAGCAAGTTCCACAAATTCACCACCCTCTACGAGAAGTAGTTCCTCCTTATCACAGTTCCATACCTACCACCTCTTAACCTATATCCGTGACCTCTCATTCTAGATTTCCACACAAGAGGGAACATTTGGTCTACATTTATTTTATTCGCATTTAGTATTTTGTGCACCTCGATCAGATCCCCTCTCATCCTTCTCAACTCCAACGAGTATGAGTCCAAACTATTTGATCTCTCCTGATATGCAGACCCTTTCTTCCCCAGAATGAATCTGGTGAACCTCCTCTGAGCTGCCTCCAATGCCACCACACCGTTCCTCAAATTAGGAGACCAAAACTGGACACAATACTCCAGATGAGGTCTCACCAACACCCTATACAATTGCAACAATATATCTCTACTTTTATACTCCAGTCCTTTTGCAATAAACGTTAACAATCTATTTGCCTTTTTAATTACATGCTGTACCTGCATATTGGGACTGCATGCTCCTGGCAAAATCTTATTTACACCAGAAAATTGCAAATTGGTTGATGATGAGCCTTATTAGCTATTAGCTTCTTTCCGCTGCTGGACAGGGCTGAAGCCACCTCTGGGAAAAGTGAGAGGTGGCTGGAACACATTGGGGAACCGGTAAAACCTCTCCGTGATTTTCTCAGTCCACCTGCTTCCAAATGGCCAAGTTGCTGGGAATTTTCACACACACCCTCCCCAAAATTAAACTTTTAACTATATACAGAAAGATGGTATTAGAAGACAGAGATAAAGAGACAGTTTACATTTTTTTTAAACTGCCAATGATGCATATTTCCTGGAACAAAGCTCAACCCAACATACATGACCTGCATGTGACTGAATATTATCATAGCGACACAGAAGGGTCTTTTTCATTAACAAAGGCTTCCATTTAGGAATACTTCGGCACCTGCACTTTTTCAGAAATCCATGGGTCAAATCCTGAGTGGACTATCTGGTGTGCAATGTGTAAAATGGTAAAATGGACAGCGGTCTGAAACTTAGGTCCAATTAAAATTGGATGCCTTTAATTAAGAATTGGACATTTTAAATTAAACAATAACCAGCTCACAGGCAGGCTTGATGGGATTTCAATCAGCCAGGGTTTTTAAAAATTAATTTACAGGATGTGGCCTTCACTGGTTAGGCCAGCATTTATTGCCTGTCCCTAATTGCCCTTCAGAAGGTGCTGGTGAGTTGCCTTCTTGAAACGCTGCTGTCCTTGAGTTGCAGCTACATCCACTGTGCTATTTGGGAAGGAGTTCCAGGATGTTGCCCCAGCGACAGTGATGGAACGGCAATATATTTCTAAGTCAGGGTGGTGAGTGACTTGGAGGGGAACCTCCAGGTGGTGGGGTCGGGACAAATCTGGGTCTGCCCTGACAACAAGACATCAGGAGATAATCAGTCCCATTCAAATGGATCAATTGTTGTGGATTGTCCAGATGAAGATAGACTTTAAGGCACCCAATTTTCCTGCCGTTACTATATATGGAGTAAGGTTACATGCAAACAATATACCTGGAGATGGTCCCCTGCAGGTGGGTTCCTGGTGTCCTGCAGAGTTGCAAATGGCAACTCCATTGGGTGTTGCGACCCCCACTCTGAGACCTCATTGGCTGAGGTCCAAAGAACTTTCTGGAGAGGTGTGAAGAAGGGGAAAAGATCAACTTCCCAGAACCCTCCGCAATGAAGACTCAGCTCAGAAGTAACAGAGAAGATTCAACGACAAAACCAGAGGATGGAAGAAATCAGTGTGTGACACCCACCTTTGCGGACGGTGCTCTGAGATGTCCAAGACTCAAGGATTGGACCAACAGCTTGATTGAGTCCATCAGCATAAGTAGTCTTAAGAATCTTATACTTATTGTAGTTGGGATAAATTAAAGGAGTCACTAAAGGAGTCATTTGTTTTATTTTTCCTTTGTCATCTCACAAATAAGGACACCTGGGTAAAACAATTGAAGTGTCTGAGGTTTTACAGGCAACAAATGTTAGCTAGATCAGTGTTCTTCAAACTTCTTTTCCGGGGACCCATTTTTACCAACCGGCCAACCTTCGAGACCCAAGCCGGCCGAACTGCGTGGGTAGCGAAGGTTTGCTGCTGACAAAAATGGAGGAAATAGTTTTGGGTCCCTTTGGCCCTCGTACACGCTCCTCCAACGGAACCTGTTGGATGAAGGTGAAGCCTTCCGGTGTCGGAAAGTATGGAGTCTCCATCTGTCCAAAGTTCTGCATTTTTTCCTCTAAAATTTTATCAAATAAAACCCCTCCGAACTTGTAAAAAAAATAAAATTAAATGAATAAAATAAATGAAAAAAATAAAAATTAAATGAATAAAATTCCCCTGAACTTGTAAAACAAAAAGCTGCGACCATTTTTTAAAAAAAGTGGCCGCACTGCGCATTCGGCCCGATCATCAGCGTGCATGCGCACAGTTTTGCCAATGAGCGTCGATGATCTGGCCCGCATACGCAGTGCGGTCGCATTTGTTTTATGTTCGCGGCCATTTTGAAGGTCGCTTGCAGCCGGCGTTATTAACAGCCAGCTGCTGCGGCTGTTGCGCGCAGGTTTGCGTGATCGGGAGTGCCGCGGCAGACGGCTCCGCCACCCTCCCGACACCCGCCCGCGACCTCCGAGTTTGACAATGCCTGAGCTAGATGATATTCTTGTTACACACTCGAATGATGAAGAACATGGAAAGAATTTGGAAAATATTCTTGTACATTTGCAAAATTACAATCTTAGAATGAAGAAAGTGTGAATTTTTAAAGTCTTCTATCTGGATCATATCTTTGATAGAGATGGTTTACATAAAGAACCAAAGAAGGTGGCTGAGATCCTAGAAGCTCCACGTCCACACACATGTGACGTAGTTGTATTTAGGTCGTTTTAGGGTTGCTCGATTATTACGGCAAATTAATTCCTTGAAATGAGGCTGAAACCATTACACTCTTTGCTTTGTGTCAAACCACACTTGGCACTGAACTGATGAATGTGAAAATGCTGACCAAAATGTCAAAGACGTTTTAAAGAAGTTGCAGTTATTTGTACATTACAATCCAAAGCTGAGGTTATAAACTGCCTGTGATACATCACCCTATGGGGTTAGTGCAGTTGTCTTGCATATAATGCTCTCAGGAGAAGAATGAGCAATAGCATTTGCCTCTGAAACATTAACTAGCAATAGTCAAGCTATGCTCAGCTATAAAAAGAAACTTGGAGCATCATTTTCAGCGTACAAAAGTTCCACCGTTACCTTTATTGTCGTCATTTTACACTTTTGACTGACTATTGGCCTTTGACTGACCTTTGGGCTGTATAAGGATATTCCTTCTCCAACAGCAGTCAATTACAAAAATGGTCTTTGATCTTGTCCGCACACAATTATCACATCCAGTATCGTCAGCCAGTGCAGCATGCAAATGTAGATGCTTTAACTAGACTGCCGCTGCAAGTCAAACAAAATCAGGAAGTGGAACAAGAATCTGATTACAATTTCATAAATATCTCAAGTACAAAGATGTGCAAGAACTAATCCAATGATGGAGAAGGTAATTGATATGATCCAAAAAGGCACACCATCAATGTGCACCGAAAGAATCCAGTCCTCAAGCCCTGCATTACGAGCCGATTTGAGTTGATAGTTCAGAGTGGAGTTCTACTGTGGAGTATTCGAGTGATAATTCTGCCGTATCTATGAAACAGAATGCTTGAACAGCTACATGAAGGAGATCTTGGTATGATTAGGATGGAGGAGATGGCACGCAGCACCTTCCGGTGGCCAGGATTAGATGCCCAAATTGAGGAGAAGGTGGGGCTATGCCATTCCTGCACTGCATTAAGGAATATTAATTTAAAATGCAGCCCCGATTTCTCGCTACACTGTTCTGGTGAGCGGAGCTCCCCACTGTACAAAACGGGGCTATGTGCGACCTCAGACGCGCATTTCTCGCTGAAGCCACCTATACAACAAGTCGCAATGTAAACGCGGGAAACGTGGTTAAACATGCTCGCTATTGGACTTTGTTCATTCTAGCCAAGACAGATTTGATATGTTACACAGTCCAAACAGACGATGCAAGAGTTTGGCATCAGCACGCTTCCCAATTATTAGCTACATGAAGTGAATGCAAAGAAGTCTTCATCAGAAATAGTCACATTGAAGTGTATGGACAGTGATACAGTGATGTGCCAGAACTGAGAGCTACTCCTGCAGAAATTGCTGAATCTGTAACTACAAAATCATCAGTACCAACAGAAACAGATACTGAGTTAGCTTCTCAAGAAGTGCTGCCAACAAATAAACAGGAAGACACTTCCATGATCTCAAAGAGCTAAATTCTTGAAAGTCGGATATTACCTAAACAAAACAGATACCCTCCAAAGAATCTGTCTTACTGATGCATGTATTATAAATAACTTGATGTTGTAATGTAATGAATATTGTGGTGGATCTGTTGTTGAAGTGCTTAAAAGAAAAGTCGCTGGCACTAAAGGAGTAAAAGGGGAGGGGTGTTGTATATTCAAATAACATTATTGGCTGGTGAAATGTCATGTGATACGCGTTGACGTCAGCAGAGTGTTTTGTGGGCTTTTGGGGAGTTCACCATGCTCTTTTAGAAATACATTCATTGAAATTTTAACAAATTACATGCAAAGTTTACAAAGATCAAACAATAACATAATAACAATAATAATCTCCCCCAACCCTCCCTCCCCCCACAACAATATAAAGTTCACCATCTTACGCTGTAGAAGCAACATCTCCGAATAAACCCTGCACTATATTTAACAGATTGAAAGCATGGCACCTCTACTTCTATTTCTCGCTGTGGTAACAACAACTATAATCACAATAAAGCACATAGTATCCTGACCTTCATTAATATGGGCATGGAGTACACGAGCAAGGAGGTTAGGCTAAACTTATAGAATACATTAGTTAGACCTCAGCTAGAGTATTGTGTGAAGGTCTGGACACCACACTATAGAAAGGACGTGAACACATGGGAAAGAGTGCAGAAGAGGTTTACAAGAATGACTCCTGGGAAGAGATATTTTACCTTTGAGGACAGATTAGAGAGGTTGGTACTGTTCTCCTTAGAAAGAAGTTGGCTAAGAGGAGATTTTATTAAGTTGTTCAAAATTGTGAGGGGGCTTGACAGAGTAAATGGGCCAAAGAAGCAAATCTGATATGAGAAAAAACTTTTTCACACAACGAGTGGTCTGGAATACACTGCTGGGAAGTGTGGTGGAGGCAAAGTTCAATCAGGTCCTTCAAAAGGGCATGAGATGATCATTTGATTAGAAACAATGTGCAAGACTATGAGGAAAAGGCAGGAGAATGGCACTAACACCTAATGCTCATTTGGAGAATGTTGCACACTCAGTGAATGGCCTGCTCTGTGGCATAACAATTCTGCGACTTCATTCAACAAGTATAAAATTTCATTATAAATCCTGACTGTTCCAAATCTTAAGGTTCATCCTCTTCCAGAATTATACTAAAATTACTGTGATAATTTTCACAGTATTGGTTGGTTGGACTTCCACCCAAGCCTAAAGGTTGGGCTTTTCAATCTCATTCCAGGACTTCAGCACATAATCTTGCTTGACACTCCAATGCAGTGATGAGGGAATGCTGCATTGTTGAACTTCCCATCTTTTGTGTATACCATTAAAAGGTAATTATTTTCTTTCTTGGTGTAAAGCTCCACCCGCCAGTGGCACACACTGGGAAATCAAGTCATGTATCCCATGGATTTCTGTCCAGGTCCATGCACATCGCGGCCCCCTGCAGACATGGACATCAACCCCAACCCTTAACCCCAGAGGGGCAACCTCCCCTATCACTAAATGTCCACCTCACCCCCCCCCCCCCCCCCCCCCCCCCCCCCCCCCCCGCCCCCCAACCACGCAGGCATGAGAGTGACCCGGTCACGTCTCCCCCCCCCCCACTCCATCCCCCCCCCCCCCCCCCATGCATTCTTGCCAGCATCAGACCCTCGCCAAGTGACACCCTGCTACAGGGTCAGCAAGGGCTCT
Source organism: Scyliorhinus canicula (assembly GCF_902713615.1). NCBI lineage: Eukaryota > Metazoa > Chordata > Chondrichthyes > Carcharhiniformes > Scyliorhinidae > Scyliorhinus > Scyliorhinus canicula. Next base: position 195,051,972 of record NC_052147.1, on the reverse strand, counting down.
TCTCCCCACACCCTCCCCACATTTTCTGGTCAACATTCTTCCCTCGACTAAGGTAATAAATACAGCTTAACCATGAAGTCATTTCAACTGATTGTGGAATCTCTCTCTGCTGTTACCATAAGACGTTAGAGCAGAAGTAGGCCATTGGGCCTATTCAGTCTGCTTTGCCATTCAATGAGATCACGACTCATCTGATGTAATAGTCCTCAACTCCCCATAATCCTTAATTCCTTTACTGCTTGAGTTTAATTGATATCCCTCCAACATTACATAAACTTTCCTGATGCAATTTGTAATTCTGAATAACAGCAGTCTTTGCGTACACATAATATTGGTAAGATAAGGCGAGTCCTGGAATTCAACTAAGCTATCTGAAAGAGAAGTTGAATACAGGAGGTGGAACCTACAACAAAGATTGATTTGAGACCCACTCAGCAGAGATGACGTCTGTCATTGAAGCAAAAAGCAAAGTCAACCTGATGTTCAACATAAACCCAACAGCTAGAACACTGCATCACGTGAAAGTATCCAAGACAGTTGTGTAAAAATCAGGGAGATCCTGTGCAAATAAACATTTGACTAGCCTCTGTCAATAATTCTATAAGATTCTATAAGAGGTTGTCCAGTTATTCATACACAATTAAGTGACTAGCAATTTTCTCTAAGAAAAGGGAGAAAAGACTACTGAGAGTGAGCATGTACCTTCTTGCTTCAAAGGAGGTTATCTGTATGTTTCTTTATTGCAATGCTGTATGGCACATGGCAGCTTAAACAAAGCGAATACCATCATACAAAATGAGGGTAGGGTAAGGAACAAAAGGAGAAGTTATTGAATCCATTTTCTCAGGATAGTAGGTGTTCCCTGAAGGTGACAAAGTTATTTTCTAAATTACGGGTTTCCTGAATTTTCAGGGCACAACTGATTCTATAAGAGGTTCTCCAGTTATTCATACACAATAAAGTGACTAGTAATTACATGAACATGTAATAATTGAAGTTACACCATTAAATGTATTTTGTAGCTTCATATTGTGTGCTCATGATTCACATATGTTTACTAACTACTTTGACATAAATGTCTACCACCTAAAAGATTACAAAAAGAGTTAGGTAAGTTTCATAGTATTTGAATTCCAGTTTCAAGTGCAATACTGAAAATGAGAAAGCTATTTTTGATTTAGTCTTGTGGTTCAAGTTGGCCATATAAAATTTGTGCTGACTTGTCAGTTTATCAAAGTTCAATGAATTCCAACTGCAAAATGTGCATTTCTAGCTGGTAACAGAATGGTGTTATTTTGTGATCGTTATAACATGAATCAGGAAATCGCCAGTTCCACATACGTCTAGCAAACTTTGATTACAGTCTGATATTAGTAAAACTCTATGGTCTGTGGATAGGTAAAGGGTTCATTCTCTAGTTTCTCAGTCACACGACAATTAAAACATGGTGAAAAGAGCCAGCTCGGAGGCAATAGACAGAACAGTATTGAGGGCTGTGTGTGTAGTTTTGCTTGTAGTAAAATGTGGGAACATATGGGTAAGATGGAGATTGGAAAGTACAGTGATTATTTTTGTTTCTTTAAATTTTGTGCAACCTGTTTCTTCTGTGGCATACTTGAGTGATTTAGTTGGCAAAATACTTCTGAATCCTCACTTTGTATTTTCCAATGCTCAAATTCTGCTTCTTCACTGAGAAACTCTCAACTTGAATCCAACTCCCTCTTTTCCATTTACTTCTTTGCCATGCTTTCCTCAATGTTGCTTTCCCCATCACCTCCCAAACCTCAACCAGCCTCTGTTGTGCTATTAATTTTCAAAGGGGTTCACTCAATTAATGAAGATTAATAGGAGGAGTAGGCCATTTGCTCTCGAAGCCTTTTCCGCTATGCAATAAGATCATGGTTGATATTCTACTTCAACTCCACTTTTCCACCTGGATTTCTGCATTTCTTTTGATTCCCTTAATATCCCAAAATCTATCAATTTTTGGCTTGTATTTACTCCATGTTTGGGCATCCACTTCCTTTGGAGGAGAGAATTCCAAATATTCACAGCTCTCTTAAGTGAAGAAAATTCTCATCTCACTCCTAAATGGCCAAACCCTTATTCTGGGTCTGTCATTGGCTCCAGACTCCCTGACAGGGGGAAATATCCTCCTTGCATCGTGAAGTTTATGTTTCAATGAGACCACCTCTCATTCTTCTAAATCCAGGGAATATTGACCTCAAGTCTACTCAATCTCTCCTCATAGGACAATGGATACATCCCTAAATTAGCCAAGTGATCCTACACTGGTCTCTATTTGAGGCAAGTAAATCCAAAACTGTGCACAGTACTCCAGGTTGGGGTTCCCAAAGCGGTACAGTAAGGTTTTCTGACTCTTGTACACCAATCGGGGTCTAAAAAAGGCTAACATACCACCTTCTTGCTCCTACCTGTAAGCTAACTTTGTGCTTTATGTATAAGAACACCAGGTCCCTCTGAATAGCAACATTTCCCAGTTTTTCCCCATTTATAAATATCCTGCCTTTCTATTCTCCCTACCAAAATGGATATCACCCACATCTTTGGGTTGTGGGGGTTAGACCCACGCAGAGACGCGGAGAATGTGCAAACACCACACGGACAGTGAGCCGGGGCTGGGATCGAACCTGGGTCCTTGTTGCCTCCTCGCCAGCACCACCGCATAGTCCTGATATATGCGTATACCAGCTCCAGCCCGCTGCACCACCCGCTTCTGCTTTGCCCAGCAGAGGACCTTCTCCTTCACGCTGTACCTACGAAAACACAAAGTTACTACTCTTGGCGGCTCATTCCCCTTTGGTTCAGGCCTCCACAACCGGTGAGCCTGATCCAGTTCATATCGGGAGGGGAGCCCCAGCCTCCACTTTCCTTGCCGTCCCCGTGGTAACCTTCCCACTCCCAAAAAGACTTTCAGCTGCTTTTTTCACAGCCGCTTTTTTACTTGTTTTTGACATTTCATTTCACTGTGCTTTCTCCCTGCTTTTGCCACCTCTGTAGCCCCTGGGACTGGGCGTTAATCCCCGAAAATGCCATTCCCGAACAGCAGCCCTCCAATGTGCGTCATTTGTTTATGTTTTTTTTCTTTTTAAATTTAGAGTACCCAATTATTTTTTCCAATTAAGGGGCAATTTAATGTTGCCAATCCACCTATCCTGCACATCCTTGGGTTGTGGGGGTGAAACCCACGCAGACACAGGGAGAATGTGCAAACTCCACACGGACAGTGACCCAGGGCCGGGATGCGAACCCAAGTCTTCAGTGCCGTAGGCAGCAATGCTAACCACTGTGCCACCGTGCTGTTCTCATTTGTTTATGTTAACATGCGGGCTAATGTCTAGGGTTGGGTGGGAGGATGGGACCATTGCTATTGATATGGGGATTGACATTACATTCGTTACTGATTATTGTTTATTGTTAGGTGTACATTTGGGAGAAAACGTGAAAAAGGAGAATAAAAAAATTACAAAAAACAAATTCTCCATCACTAGCAGCGAGGGACAGACTTGCAAGCAAGAAACCCATCCTTTATATTTTAACTTCTTTTGGACCGCTTTTTCAATCCTTATGGAAATGTAGTTTTCTTCAGAATTATGTTTTATATCTACCACCATATATTTTGATCTGGTTCACTAATCCATCTTTGACAACTCTCCCCTCATACCTGCACAATTTGACTTGTTCAGGTTTAAGACTCAGGACTGGACTAAACAAAACTGTTTTTAAATTCATTGCAAAATTCTTTTGTATTCGCTTCACTCTTGCCCAGAGGCTACTTTGCTACGAGGTTATTAATTAACCCTGTCTCATTGGGCACATGGTAGCACAGTGGTTAGCTCTGCTGCCTCACAGTGCCAGAGACCCAGGTTCAATTCCAGCCTTGGGTCACTATCTGTGTGACGTTTGCGCGTTCTCCCCATGTCTGCATTGGTTTCCTCCGGGTGCTCCATTTTCTCCCACAAAGATGTGCAGGTTAGATGGATTGGCCATGCTAATTTTTCCTTCAGTGTCCAAAAGGTTTGGTGGGGTTATTGCGCTATGGGTATACGGTAGGGGTGTGGTCCGAGGTAGGGTGCTCTTTCAGAGGTTTGGTGCAGATTTGATGGGCCGAATGGCCTCATTCTTCACTGTGGTGATTCTATGATTCAGTGCCCAATAATAAATTTCAATTAGCATGTTCCCTTTTGTTTCTTTAGCATACTGACCTAGAAAGCTACCGTAAACAATTTCTACGTGCATTGCTGCAAATTTGGTTTGTTTAAACTATATGATGATTAACGTCCTCCACAACTACTGGATTTCCACCCACCAGGTATGCGGCACATACTTGTGCGACTTGATCAACATCATCTACCTCATACGCTGCAGGAAAGATGTCCTGAGGCGTGGTACATTGGCGAGACCATGCTGATGCGGCAACAATGGATGAACGGATATTGCGCAACAATCACCAGGCAGGTATGCTCTCTTACAGTTGGGGAACACTTTAGCAGTCAAGGGCATTCAACCTCTGATCTTCAGGTAAGCGTTCTCCAAGGCGGCCTTCAGGATGCACGACAATACAGAATCGTTGAGCAGAGACTGACATACAAGTTCTCCACGCATAAGTAAGGCCTCAACCGGGACCTTGGATTTATGTCTCAGTACTTAAACCCCCCACCATCTGGCCTGGGTTTGAGAAATCCTAGCAACTGTCCTGGCTTGAGACAATTCACATCTCTTTAACCTGTGATTATCCCTCTCTCCAGTCGCACCATCTGGACCTGTAAAGACTTAATTGCCTGCAAAGACTCACATTCAAAATATCATCTTGCATCATTGATTGTGTGCATATATGTGTTTGTGTAACCCACTTCTTCACTCATCTGATGAAGAAGCCACGCTCCGAAAGCTAGTGATTCCAAACAACCCTGTTGGACTTTAACCTGTTGTTCTAAGTGTTTTAAAGGCAGGGAGAAGTTTTTAAAAAGAGTTTTTCTTTGCTCGTTCTTTTATAAAGGTATTGCGGTTGTCATTGTTTCTGTTGAAGTCATTTTTAATTTTTTTTATGGTTAAAGGTGATTATTTATAAGTGATCATAGGTTTGGTTATTTGTTTTAAACATGTGAAACTATTTAAATCTGCACTATATTATCACATTATTTTACGTGTGGCAGTGTTTGTATGTTTTAATTTAGATTATCGTCATAAGACTTTGAAAGCGCCCCATTTCTTTTTGCCGTCACTGTTTTTGTAACATCTGATACTTTTTCGACTTGTGTTTATAGAATCATAGAATTGCTGCAGTGCAGAAGAAAGCCATTTAGCATATCGTGTCTGCACCAAAGCTCCGAATGAGAATCCTACCCCGGCCAACGGCCCGGCCTTATCCCCGTAACCCCACCTAACCATTGGACACTAAGGGGCAATTTAGAAAAGCCAATCCACCTCACCTGCACATCGTTGGACTGTGGGGAGGCAACTGAAGCACCCGGTGGAAACAGCGATGGCATGGTGGCAGAGTAGTTCGCACTGCTGCCACACAGTGCCGGGGCCAGTGTTCAATTCCAGCCTTGGATGACAATGTGGAGTTTGTATGTTCTGCCGTGGGTTTCCTCTGGGTGCTCTGTTTCTCCCACAGTCCAGAGGTGTGCAGGTTAGGTGGATTGGCCATGTTAAATTGCCTCTTAGTGTCCAAGGATGTACAGGTTAGGTTCTGGGGATAGGGTGGGTGAGTGGGCCTAGGTCGGGTGCTCTTTCAAAGGGTCAGTGCTGACTTGATTGGCCGAATGGCCTCCTTCTGCACTATAGGAATTCTATAGTTATATTCTATAGTTCCAGGAAACCTATGCAGATACGCGGAGAATATGCAAACACTCAAAGCCTGAATTGGTGTTTTAAGGCAGCAGTGTTAACTAGCATGCCACCATGTTACCCATGTTATTATGTTTATGCCTTGTTTACGTCAATTATCTTATTCATTTATAATTATCACATAATTAAATGTTGTGTTTTGATGTTTCAGCAAGACATTTGTAGAAGCTTGTAAAGTTTAATGTAAAATATTTATCAACAAAAATAATTTTATAAATGCCAAACTTCGAAACTAGTTAAAGTTAAAAGTTAAGTTAAATGTTATCAGCTGATCAATGGCATTTCATGTCATTACCTTAACTGTTACAAATTTCTTGCAATAAATAAATTGTCTCACTTGAACAGAATGGTCAATAAAATATATTTTTCCACATAAACACAACGGTTCTGTCTATTTGAAAAGGAGACGGGAGGGGGGAAGTGAAGAGGGGGAAGTGAATAGGGGGGAGGGGAAAGGGGGGTGGAAAGGGGATGAGGAGGGAGAGAGGGATCAGACATATCACTTGTTAATTTTACAAGCTCAAAGTCCGAAGGTAGCAGTTACGAAGCGCAGAGTCCTGGCACACATCTCCTCTGACATCATTTCTGGATGACCTTTGCCTGGATACTCTTAAGAGTGGGCAATTGATTCACTTCTTCCACAGGCGGAGATGTAGCCTGACTCTTCTCTCAAGATCTGCGCCTATATCGAAGCCTCAAAAGTAGTTCAAGGATTTTAAGAAGTCAAGGTATTACTGTGATGTTCCAACGGAGGTGAAGCATGACTACAGATTTTGAATCTGCACTCGATTCTGCAATACCTGTCAGAGTTCACATTAGCTTACAAGAGGCTTGCTAAACTTTGTTAAAGCATTTGAAGTAAGCATTTGAGGCTTGCAAGGATGAACATTACATCAGGGAGACGCTTAAACAACACAGTTTAAAATACATTGTAATGTACTCTAGCTCTGAATCAGCTGAGAGGACAGGCACGTTAATGTTAGTGTCCTTGAAGGAGTCAATGGGTCCAGTATTGAGGCCATGATCATTTGAAATCAACTCTGCTGAGCCACCCATATGCTTAAGATGTCACAGCCCCGAATGCCAAAGCAAATCATCCTCACCCAGCTCAAGGAAGGATTCTGAACAGGAGGACAAAGGAAGCTCTTCAAAGACACCTTGAAGGCTTACCTCAAGAAATGGAACATAGACATCAATGGTCGGAAGACCTTTGCTCAGAAGAAATGTACTTGGAGGAACTTCCTGAAGTGACACAATTCTTCGAAAACATCCACGACAAGTGGAGGCTTGCAAAAGAAGCCCGAGAAAGGAATATCCTTGACTTAGCATCCAAGAATCGATCCCATTTTTTAGAAACTCCTGCCAATGACTGATTGCAGATGTGGCTCTTGGATCGGGGTCATCAGCTATGTAAGGACCCGTGACTAGTAACATGGAATATCTTCAGCGTACAATCATTCTCGTCAGCGAGTGATCACCGCATTCAATCCATTATACTTCCTTTAATGGAATAACATCCTCATGACAAATCAAAGCTAACAAAAATCATTCTTTCACTTTCCGTGACTCAAAACTCACTTTATACAGTAAAGTACCTTTTTAATGGAATGAACAGCCTCATGACAAACCAAAATTTTAGAAATCTATAGCTTCCTTTCACTTTATTTGCATTTAAACATATTTATAAACGGTAAACACTAATAATATAAACATTAACCTACTGATGTCTCCTACCTATATTCGATGATTCTGGACCGAGCAATAAAAGCGCAAATAAAAGGTATAAAAACTTACCGAACATTGGGTCAAGTTGACCAAGGCATACCGGTGCCAAAGGAGAACCAGGCAACGTGCCTCAATGACTATCGTCCGGTGGCATTGACACCGATCGTAATGAAGCGCTTTGGAAGGTTGGTCATGAGGCACATCAACTCCATACTCCAATAATTCCTAGATCCGCTGCAACCGGTCTACAGCAGACGCCATCTCCCTGGCCCTACATTCATCCCTGGAGCATCTCAACAACAAGAACTCCTACATCAGACTCCTATTTATGGACTAGAGCTCCGCCTTCAACACCATAATCCCAGCCAAGCTCATATCAAAGCTCGAAAGCCTAGAACCTGGCTCCTCACTCAGCAACTGGATCCTTGACTTCCTGACCCATAGACCCCAATCAGTAAGAAGAAACAACAACTCCTCCACAATAGACCTCAAGACTGGGACCCGCAAGGCTGCATACTTAGCCCCCTAACATACTCCCTATACACACATAATTGCGTGGCAAAATTTGGCTCCAACTCCATCTACAAGTTTGCTGACTACATGACCATAGTGGGTTGGATCTCAAACAACGATGAGCCAGAATACAGGAGGGAGATAGAGAACCTAGTGGAGTGGTGTAACGACAACAATCTCTCCCTCAATGCCAGAAAAACTAAAGAGCTGGTCATTGACAGCAGGAAGCAAAGTACTGTACACATCCCTGTCTGCATCAACTGGGCTGAGGTGGAGATGGTTAACAGCTTCAAATTCCAAGGTGTATACCTCACCAACAATCTGTCCTGGTCCACCCACATCGATGCTACGACCAAGAAAGTACAACCGGGCCTATACTTCCTCAGGAAACTAAGGAAATTCAGCATGTCCACATTGACTCTCACCAATTTTTACAGATGCACCACAGAAAGCATCCTATCTGGCTGCATCAAAGCCTGGTATAGCAACTGCTCAGTCCAGTCCGGAAGAAACTAGAGAGTCGTGAACACAACCCAGCCCATCACGCAAACCCACTTCCCGTCCATTGACTCTGTCTATACCTCCCGCTGACTGGGGAAAGCGGGCAGCATAATCAAAGACCCCTCCCACCCGGCTTACTCACTCTTCCAACTTCTTCCATCGGGCAGGAGATACAAATGTCTGAGAGCACTCATTAACAGATTCAAAAAGAGCTTCTTCCCCACTGTTACTAGACTCCTTAATGGTCCTCTTATGGAGTGATGGACTTATGGACTGATCTGATCTCAACACACACCTTCTCGACTTGAGTAGTACTACATTTTATATGCTTCACCCGATGTCTGTGACTATGCACTTACATTATGTATTTTATGTTTGCCCTGTTATGTATTTTCTTTTCATGTACGGAATGATCTGTTTGAGCTGCATGCAGAACAATACTTTTCACTGTACCTCGGTATGTGTGACAATAAACCAAACCCACCAAACCAACCGACCAAGTGAGCGCTGTCCCTTTAATTTGCATTCAGCTGCATTCACAGTATGAGCGCAGCTCTTCACTCAATCTGTCAAAAAAAAGCGGGCCGAGAGTTTGAACACCGCGCGCTTCCAGCGCGTATGTCCATATGTCCACATGCATGTGCAATGGACCAGCGACATAAGTCGGGGATCTGAAAGGAAGTTACTGGCCATTGTGGTAGTCACCACTGTTGTACTGTGTATACTGCATAACAGGGTATTATGGTAAGGCCCCTTCATTACAGGTACGGGGGTAGATCCCTGCCTGCTGGCTCCGCACAGTAGACGGAGTATAAATGGGTGGGCTCTCCGAGCTGCAGCCATTTCGGCAGCAGCTGCGGGAGGCTCCACATCTCTGCTTAATAAAGCCTCGATTACTCTCTACTCTCGCCTCGTTGTAATTGATAGAGCATCAATTTATTACGCAGAGATTTTAAAACAATGAATCTCCGCATCAAGCCTGATCGCCTGCAGCTGCACCCTCAAGCAGACAATGCCAAGTCGGCCTTCGCCCACTGGCTAGGTTGCTTCGAGCCATACATAGGATCTGCGACTGAACCACCCTCAGAGGCACAGAAACTCCAGATCCTTTACACACGGCTGAGCTCGGACATCTTCCCCCTCATCCGGGATGCGCCGACATACGCTGAGACCATGGCGCAACTGAAGGAGAACTACACTCAGCAGACCAACAAAATCTACGCCAGGCGGCATCAACTCCCCGGTGAGTCTGTGTAAGTTTTCTGGCGTGCCCTGCAACTCCTAGTGAGAGACTTCGATTGCCAGGCCGTTTCAGCCGCTGAACATTCGGACCTGCTACTAAGAGACGCGTTCATTACAGGCATAGAGTCAGCCTACATCCGCCAGCGACTCTAAGAAGGGGCTACCCTCGACCTCGCGGCGACCAACAAATTAGCGCTCTCGCTCACGGTCGCCTCGCGCAATATTCAAGCATGTGACCCCGACCGCACGGCCCACCCCTCCTGGACATCGTGGACCCTGCCAGCGAACACCCTACCGTGCGCCCCACCAGCGACCTCCCCCAGCCAACACCAGGCCTGCGCCGCGCGGCAGCCAAACAACCCGGGGGACCCAAGTGCTACTTCTGCAGACCCGACAACTCTGCCCAGCACGGAGCGCGTTCTGTAAGGCCCGCGGTAAGAAAGGACATTTTGCTGCTGGGTGCCAGATCCGCTCGGTCACCGGGCATCCCCCATGTGTGACCGGCAGGCGCCGCCATCTTCCTCGCCTCAGACCACGTGCAGCCCGTGGACACCACCATCTTGCTCCCCTCACAAAACGTGCGGCCCATGGGCGCCGCCATTTTCCTCGCCTCAGGACCCCTGCTCTTCGGACACCTCATTGGGCTGCTCATCGCCTGCAACCGCCGCCGACCAGCCGCGTCTGACATCCATCACGATCGACCAGTCACGACCGCACAACCTCGCGACCGCGTCAACGACAGTGAAGATCGACGGGGACTAGGTTTCCTGCCTTCTGAACTCTGGGAGCACTGAGAACTTCATCCACCCCAATACAGAAAGGTGCTGCTCCCTCACGGTCCACCCCACCAACCAGAGAATCTCCCTGGCCTCCAGATCCCACTCCGTGGCGATCCGGGTACTGCACCGCCACCCTCACCATCCAGGGCGTAGAGTTCAGTGGCTTCCGGCTCTACATCCTCCCCAATCTCTGTGCTGCCTTGCTACTCGGCCTGGACTTCCAGTGCAACCTCCAGAGCTTAACCCTGAAATTTGGCGGGCCCCTACCACCCCTTACTGTATGCACGACCCGGAAGGTCAACCCACCTTAGCTGTTTGCGAACCTCACCCCAGATTGCAAACTCGTCGCCACCAGGAGCAGATGGTACAGTTTCCAGGACAGGACCTTCATCAGGTCTGAGGTCCAGCGGCTGCTGCAGGAAGGTATTATCGAGGCCAGCAACAGCCCCTGGAGAGCCCAAGTGGTAGTGGTGAAAACTGGGGAGAAAAACAGGATGGTCGTTGACTACAGTGCCACCATCAGTCGGTACACGCAGCTCGAGGCTTACCCCCTCCCTCACATATCTGATATGGTCAATCAGATTGCACAGTACCGGGTCTTCTCAACAGTGGACCTAAAATCTGCCTACCACCAGCTTACCATTCGCAAGGCAGACCGCCAGTACACCGTGTTTGAAGCGGACGGCCGCCTTTACCATTTCCTTAGGGTTCCCTGCGGCGTCACTAACGGGGTCTTGGTCTTCCAACAGGAGATGGACCGAATGGTTGACCGGTACAGACTGCGGGCCACCTTCCCGTACCTGGATAACGTCACCATCTGCGGCCACAACCAGCAGGACCACAACGCTAACCTTTCCAAATTAGTCCACACCGCCAAACTCCTCAACCTAACCTACAACAAGGAGAAGTGCGTTTTCAGCACGGACCGATTAGCCGTCCACGGCTATGTGGTGGTCCAGAACGGAGTTCTAGGGCCGGACCCCGATCACATGTGCCCCCTCACGGAACTCCCCCTCTCCCACTTCCCCAAGGCCCTCAAAACGATAGCCTTGGATTCTTCTCGTACTACGCCCAGTGGGTCCCTAACTATGCGGACAAGGCCCGCCCACTCATTCACTCCACCGTTTTCCCACTAATGGCCAAGGCTCAACAGGCCTTCAACCGTATCAAGGCCGACATCGCCAAGGCCATGATGCACGCAGTTGACGAGACGCTGCACTTCCAAGTCGAGAGCGATGCACAGACGTCGCTCTGGCCACCACCCTCAACCAGGCAGGCAGGCCTGTGGCATTCTTTTCCCACACCCTCCATGCCTCCAAAATTCGGCACTCCTCTGTTGAAAAGGAGGCCCAAGCTATCGTTGAAGCTGTGCTGCATTGGAGGCATTATCTGGCCAGCAGGAGATTCACACTCCTCACTGACCAACGGTTGGTTGCCTTCATGTTTAACAATACACAGCGGGGTAAGATCAATGATAAAATCTTGAGGTGGAGGATCGAGCTCTCCACCTACAATTATGAGATTTTGTATCGCCCTGGTAAGCTCAACGAGCCCCCCCGATGCCCTATCCCGAGGTACATGTGCCAGCGCACAAGTGGACCGACTCCGCACCCTGCACGATGATCTCTGTCACCCAGGGGTCACCTGCTTTTATCACTTCATAAAGGCCTGCAATCTGCCCAACTCCATCGAGGAAGTCAGGGCTATCACCAGAGACTGCCAGGTCTGCGCGGAGTGTAAACCGCACTTCTGCCGGCCAGACAGTGCGCGCCTGGTAAAGGCCTCCCGCCCCTTTGAACGCCTCAGCGTGGACGTCCCTCCACTGACCGCAACACGTACTTTCTCAATGTGGTCAACGAGTACTCGAGATTCCCCTTCGCCATCCCATGCCCTGACATGACGCCTGCCACCGCCATCAAAGCCCTCAACACCATCTTCGTTCTGTGCGGTTTCCCCGCCTACGTTCACAGCGACCGGGGATCCACATTTATGAGTGTTGAGCTGCGCCAGTACCTGCTCAACAGGGGCATTGCCTTGAGCAGGACGACCAGCTACAACCCCCGGGGAAACGGGCACGGTCCTGAAATCTCCAAGCCTCCCACTGGCAGGATATCCTCCCCGACGTCCTTCACTCCATTCGTTCGCTCCTGTCTTCTGCGACTAACGAAAATCCCCATGAATGTCTCTTTGCCTTCTCTAGGAAGTCCACCTCCGGGGTTTCGCTCCCAACATGGCTGGCAGCTCCAGGACCGGTTCTCCTCTGTAAGCACGTGCGGCTACACAAGGCGGGCCCGTTGGTTGAGAGGGTACAGCTACTCCACGTGAACCCGCAGTACGCCTACGTGGCGTACCCTGACAGCCGTCAAGACACAGTCTCCCTCCGGGAACTGGCACCAGCTGGGTCCCCACACACCCCCCCCCCCCACCCCCGCCCCGGCGCCACCCTCCCTCCCTCCGGTACACCCCACCACAGCCCCCGCTCCAGGACGATCTGCCCTCCCCTTGGTCCCACCCGGGGATGAAGATGAGGTCGACCCGCTCCCGGAGTCACCGACGACCGAACCGACGCCTGAATCACCACCACAACTGCGGCGCTCGCATCGACGGATCAAGGCACCCAACCGACTAAATTTGTCACCTCTTTCTAAATGTTAAACAACCTGTATGTAAATAGTTTCCACCACCCCTGCTGGACTCTTGTGTATACTGCATACAAGGGTCTTACGGTAAGGCCCCTGTACTACAGGTACGGGGTAGATCCCTGCCTGCTGGCTTTGCCCAGTAGGCAGAGTATAAACGTGTGGGCTCTCCGAGCTGCAGCCATTTTGGCAGCAGCTGCGGGAGGCTCCACATCCCTGCGTAATAAAGCCTCGATTACTCTCTCCTCTCGTCTTGTCGTAATTGATAGTGCATCAGCCATTAAAGCTTTTGCAAAGTGAAAAAGCTGATGCAGGAGCTGAAGTTTCTGATGCCTTGAGTCAGGTTATCAGAGTAACAAAGGGAACTTGATGCACAGATCAGTAATAACTGCAACAAACGTTTGGAGAGTCTTTGGAAATGGGATACTGGTATTTAAATACATTCCTATTTCAAAAACAAGAACATGAAAGAAAATTAGACTATTTACAATATGTTCTTTGTGCTATAAAAAGTCAACAAACAAAAATATCTCCAGACTTATTCAATTTGCATACATACAGGATCAGGAAAACAAAGGGGGGAATTCTCCCTCTTATGGACTGATCTGGGGCTGAATTCTCCCTCTTTGGGACTACGTCCTCATGCCATCGTGAAAACTGTGGTCTTATACGCCAGGAAAACTGGCGTCAAAAGGCCACAAATTTCCCGTTTTGCTGGGAGCAAGCAGTGAGTGGTCGTAAAGCTCAGCTCCAACTGCCGATACGGCCCCCAGAACTTCTGGGTTAGAGGCCGCGCATGCGCACGGCAGCGGCCTGCAGCGGCTGCTCCATGGCGGACTCAGCCCGCGGACCTAGACCAGCAAAGTAATGCCCTGCATCGGCCACTCGCGCACCCCGGACGGCCCGCCCACATTGCCCCCAGCCCCGAATGAAGTCCCACATTGTCAGCCGAGGGTCCCTCTCCCGACTGTGGCGGACCCTGGACTAAGTCCGCAGCCGGCACGCGAGCATCCCATACACTGTCAGCACATGTAAGCCACACCATCGGGAATTCGGCTGGTCGGCTACGGAGCATCGCGGGGCGGGCCTCAGGCAGTGGATACTCGGCGCTACGCTGATTTTCGGGGAAGCAGATCATTTAAAAAACGGCGCCGCTCCCGATTTCAGCACTGAAACGGATTCTCCGCCCGTCGCCGAACGGGATTCTCCCCTAACCAGCGGGGCGGGCCGTACTGGCGCCGTTGAGTGACGCGAACTACTCCGGCATCGGGCCGCCTGGAAGGTGCGGAATCCTCCGTGTCTTGGCGCCATCCCACCAGATGAGCAGGGGGGTTCTTCTCCGCGCCGCCCATGGTGGACTGTTACACTGGTCGGCTCGGAGGGAAAGAGTGACCCCACGGCACAGGCCTGCCTACAGATAAGTGGGCCCCGATCGCGGGCCAGACCACCATGCCCCCCCTTCCCCCAGGGCCAGATCCCCCCGTGTCCCACCACTCCCCCGAGGACTCCGCGGGCTGCCCGCAGAGCCAGGTCCCTCCGGTACGGACCTGGTTTAATCTATGCCAGCGTGATCCGCCGAAAACGGGCGGCCACTCGGCCCATCGCGGGCCGGAGAATCGCCGGGGGGGGGGGCACTGTAAACAGCCCCCGAGCGGCGCGATTCCCGCCCCCGCTGAAACACTGGTGGTGGAGAATCCGGCAGCCGGCGTCGGGGCAGCCGGATTCTCCGCAGAACAGTACCTCGGTATACGTGGCAATAAACAAATCCAAATTCAAATCCAAGTGTGGTGGCACGAAGTTCCCGTGGGGCCTTTTCACTGGTCAGAATAGTCGGACTCTGCGTCAGATCCTGGGCTTGGAAGCTCATTAATTATACACAGGCGAGTTTCCCTCCAACTCTCCTGGCGGGGTGGCAGCTGATTTATCCACCCGCCCTCAGCTGGCGGGTTTGAAGGTCCCGGCACCATATTTAAACAGAAATCCAGCACACTGATATCACTCTCTCCAGCCTATCTGTCTTCACCAAACAGGGGGAGAGATTCACCGCAATCGGCGAACTGGCCCGACGCCGGCGCCAAGAACGGCGCGAAACACTTCGGCATCGGTCCAAACGGAAGTTGCTGAATTCTTTGGACTTCCTGGGGCTAGGTCGGCACCGGAGGGGTTGGCACTGTGCCAGCCGGCGCCGAAGGGACTGTGCGAGTTAGCGCATGCGCAGAATTGCCAGCGTGGTTTAGCGCATGTGCAGACCGGCCGGCGTATTCTGCCGCATGTGCAGGTGGGTGTCTTCTCCGCGCCGGCCATGGCAGAGCCCTACAGGGGCTGGCGCGGAGCAGACACGGAAGGAAGGTGTGCCCCCATGGCACAGGCCCACCCGCAGATCGGTGGGCCCCAATCGCGGGCCAGGCCACCGTGGCCCCCCCCCCCCGGGGCCGGATCCCCCTGCGCACCCCCGAGGACTGCACCAGCTGGCCTACCAGCAAAGTCCCGCCGTGTGGGATCATGTTCAATCCACGCTGGCGGGACTGCCCAGAAAAAGGCCCCCGACTGGCGTGGCATGATCGCCCCCACCCGAAAACTGGTGCCGGAGAATATGGCAGCCGGCGTCGGAGCTGCGGGGCGGGATTCAGATTCGCGCCTCCCCCCGGGGATTCTCCGTCCCGGCAGGGGGATCGGAGAATCCCGCCCAGGATTTCAGCAACCCAAAGGGAAAAGGATAGCAGCCTCAAGAAGACATGTGTTCCTCAATTCAACCACCCTCTATCCTGGGCTCATCCCTGTGAGGCGCCCATGTCCTACTTGGACCTCTATCCATCACACCCGGAGTCTTTGTGTGTCCCCTTCCAGTAAACAACGTGGTATCCCTTTGTGAGATTTTCCTGCAGTCGTTTTGGGGTACAGCTTCCCTTTCCTCGATCTTTCTTCTGCTTTCTGCTTTCCATTGTTTATCTTCTTCGTCCACCTCAATGCCCCTCTGCCTGCCCCTCCACCCCCGGCACACGCCCATCCCGACATGAGTCCCCTAGTGCAGCGCTGTCCCAATAGGTACTACTGTGTGGAACTGGGGGGAAGGAGACTCCTGTACTCCCCAACCCCAGGTGCAGTACCGAATCGAGATGGTGACAGAGGAGAGTCCATGGGCGGGATTCTGCGGGAATCGTCGGGGCGGGCAGCTCCGGCGCCGAGGAGTGGCGTGAACCACTCCAGCGTCGGGCCGCCCCAAAGGTGTGGAATCCTCCACACCTTCAGGGGCTAGGCCAGTGGGGAAGGGGCTTGGCGCCGGCTGGCGCAAGTTGGCGCATGCGCAGGTGGGGATCCTCTCCACATCGGTCATGGCAGAGGACCACAGCGGCTGACGCGGAAGAATAGAGTGCCCCCACGGCACAGGCCCGCCCGCGGATCGTGGGCCAGGCCTTCATGGGGGCACCTCCCAGGGCCAGATCCCCCCGCGCTCGGCCCATCATGGGCTGGAGAATCAGCGGGGGAGGGGGGGGGCACTGCTAGCGGCCGCCGACCGGCGCGGTGCGATTCCAGCCCCCGCCAAATCCCCAGCGCCGAAGAATTCGGCAGCTGGCATGTGCGGGATTCACGCCGGAGAATTCCGCCCCATGGGTCCAAAAGCATGGTGCTGTCCATTTGGACCGGCTCAGCATGGAGATGGATGGAAAGAATGGTCTGCTCTGGCAGTGTAGTGCACAGTGCATCAGGAGTAGCGTAGCAATATGGCAGAAAGTTGTTGCATTTACCCCAAAGTCTCTTCTGAACTGAGGACTGCCATGTGCACACCACACTAGAGCAATCATGTTTTACACCAAAGTAATTTTGTGCTTGTGTGTCGCAAGATTGGAAGGTCTGACAGGACAATAGCAGGAAGCTGTTTTAATGAGCATTCATGAGATGCAAATCAATGCCAATGGTGTTCACACCACCAGCCAGCAGGAAGGCTGACCCGGCATTAACCAGCCATTGGGAGAATTGCAACATAATTTTACACCGGCAGCTTCACGGCTTTGTAACTCCCCCTCGATTCTCCATTCCCACCTGTTGCCAAACTTGCGGGATTGGATTGGATTGGTTTATTGTCATGTGTACCGAGGTACAGTGAAAAGTACTTTTCTAAGAACAGCTCAACAGATCATTAAGTGCATGAAAATAAAATAAATAAAAAATAAAATATATAATGGGGCAACACAAGGTAGACAATGTAACTACATAAACACCGGCATAGGGTGAAGGATACAGGAGTGTAGTATTAATTAGGTCAGTCCATAAGAAGCTGTTTTTGAGTCTGTTTGTGTGTGTTTTCAGACTTTTGTATCTCCTGCCCGATGGAAGAAGTTGGAAGAGTGAGTAAGCCGGGTGGGAGGGGTCTTTGATTATGCTGCCTGCTTTCCCAAGGTAGCGGGAAGTGTAGATGGAGTCAATGGATGTGATGCAGGTTTGTGTGATGGACTGGGCTGTGTTAACAACTCTCTGAAGTTTCTTGCGGTCTTGGGCCGAGTAGTTTCCATACCAGGCTGTGATGTAGCCAGATAGGATGTTTTCTATGGTGCATCTGTAAAAGTTGGTAAGAGTTAATGTGGACATGCTGAATTTCCTTAGTTTCCTGAGAAAGTACAGGTGCTGTTGTGCTTTCTTGATGGTCGTGTCGACTTGCGTGGACCAGGACAGATTTTTGGTGATGTGTACCCCTATGAATTTGAAGCTGCTAACCATTTTCACCTCAGCCCCGTTGATGCAGACAGGGGTGTGTACAGTACTTTGCTTCCTGAAGTCAATGACCAGCTCTTTAGTTTTGCTGGCATTGAGGGAGAGACTGTTGACGCTGCACCACTCCACTAGGTTCTCTATCTACCTCCTGTATTCTGACTCGTCGTTATTCGAGATCCGGCCCACTATGGTCGTATCGTCAGCAAACCTGTGGATGAAGTTGGAACCTAATTTTGCCACGCAGTCGTGTGTGTACAGGGAGTATAGTAGGGGGCTAAGTATGCAGCCTTGCGGGGCCCCGGTATTGAGGACTATTGTGGAGGAGGTGTAGTTGTTTATTCTTACTGATTGTTATCTGTGGGTCAGAAAGTCGAGGATCCAGATGCAGAGTGAGGAGCCAAGTCCTAGGTTTTGGAGCTTTGATATGAGCTTGGCTGGGATTATAGTGTTGAAGGCGGAGCTGTAGTCAATAAATAGGAGTCTGATGCAGGAGCCCTTGTTGTTGAGGCTATAGGGATAATTGCAGGGCCAGGGATATGGCGTCTTCTGTAGAGCGGTTGCGGCGGATCATCGAATCATAGAATTTACTGTGCAGAAGGAGGCCATTGAGCCCATTGGAAAGAGCACCCTACTTAAGCCCACACCTCCACCCTATCCCCGTAACCCAGTAACCCCACCTAACCTTTTTGGACACTAAGGACAATTTAGCATGGCCAATCCACCTAACCTGTACATCTTTGGACTGTGTGAGGAAAGCAGAGTACCTGGAGGAAACCACGCAGACACAGGGAGAATGTGCAGACTCCACACAGACTGTGACCCAAACCGGGAATCGAAAAGGGGACCCTGGAGCTGTGAAGCCACTGTGCTACCGTGCCATGGGATTTGAGAACTACGTCCAAAGTTTTTGAAGGGCACAGGAATGCAATATATGGTTGCAGAATCATATTATACTATAAATAAATTCATTAAAATCACTAGTGTGTTGCGTTCTTTCAGGTGTTGATATTATTGTCATAACTATGGTTATCGAGATCATGTTCAATGTCCTATTTTCAAACTATATCGGAAGTAAAATTAGTGGCATTGCTGCCATTACAACTGGACTCACTAAAACCAGGTTCTTCTCATTCCGCAGCTGCACAGCTGGTGGCAGAATTCGGCTCTATACTGCTGATGGTGTCATGGAAGTCTGGAGTGATGAAAATGTCAGGGATATCACTATCAGCAACTTCTCACATGGTCCATGCACAATAACTCTGCTCCAAAGGCCAGCAGTGAGATGTCAGCAACCTTCGGCTGCCTCCTCGGATCTTCACAGCTTCTTTCAAGCCCACTTTGCTTTTCCCTTTGCATCTCTTTCTTTAGCTCAAAGCATTTTTTACTCTGCAGCATGTTTGTTTGGGTACTACGTCTGGCATGCCATGCATGCGCTGGAAGCATAGATATGTCATTCAGTGTTAAATGCTGATTTGGCTCCTGCTGTGCTATTTTAAACCTTGAAGGCCCTATTAACGCCTTCTTTTAAACAGCTGAACATGTGCTGAAAAGGTGGTGCAATCAGGAGAAAATGTTGCCGGAACTTTTACAAGGAGCGAAGGGGACTTTGAAGGGCTGTGAGCAGAAAGCCTGCTGACAAAATTGAGAGCTGTAATTGCAGTCCTTCAGGGGTCACAGCATGACAAGGACAGAGCACAGGCAGTGGAAGCTGTGCCCAAGCAGAGGAGTAGGAAGGCTCTCAACTGAAGATTGTTTCATCAAGGATCTTCAGAAAGCAGTTCTCCTATCTCCTCCTCAGGCAGGACAGTGACTAAGGTGACAAGTTTCGTCTAGGAGATGGTCACTGAACTGTGCTCCCTCCTTCATTCAGACCTGCAGCCACACAGCAGGGAAAGGTGGAGATGCAGGTTTCCACGAAGATCACCATCACTGTCACCCACGGTGGAAGCAGACATTATTGCCAAAATATCATGGTTTCTCAAGCATCACAGTATCAGAGGTGATAGAGGCCCTGTATGTCTTGAGAGGGAAGTTCATAGTCTTCTCTCGAACTAGGGAGAGGCAGAAGGCATGGGCGCATGGATTTGCTAGACTTGCAGAATCTCAAAGGTGCAGGCAGCCATCAACTGCTGCTGGTGGATATGCAGATACCATCCATTAACAAGGGCTTATGCAGCAACCCAAAGGCTACCATACCCTACCTGTGCAGTCAGTCTGAGACCATGCACAGAGCATATTGGTGAATGCCTACTAATCTTGCAGCAGTCACAAGCTTTAATCCTGTGCCAGTACACATTGTCACCATATTTTTTTTTTAAATATTTTTTTTAAATAAATTTAGAATACCCAATTATTTTTCCAATTAAGGGGCAATTTAGCGTGGCCAATCCACCTAACCTGCACATCTTTGGGTTGTGGGGGTGAAACCCACGCAAACACGGGGAGAATGTGCAAACTCCACACGGACAGTGACCCAGGGCCGGGATTCGAACCCAGGTCCTCAGTGCCGTAGGCAGCAATGCTAACCACTGTGTCACCGTGTTGCTCTTGTCACCATATTTGAGCATCACAACACAACAACGGTTAGTAGCATGGTGGCAAGAGTTATCCCCTCTAGACATGGCTCATGACTCCCTCTTGTACAATAAGAGTCTTGCTGCTATCAGGAACATCATGGAGTCGACAATCAGAGTTTTGAAGCAACGATTCCACTGGCTGGATCGCTTGGAAGAAGCACTCCAATAATTGACTGCATCATCTTGGCATGGGTGGCAGCCATCTAGGCTGGTTAATTGAGAGGCAGCAGAAAGGGAATTGACAGAACCACTGCCAATCTCTTGCGACAGCACCTCACCACTCTAATAATCTGCTGGGGAACAGATTGTTGGACTACCGTGAGTCGCTTTGAGCAGTGATATTCATGATGGCAACAGTCTTCAGCCTTATTGCACCAATCTGTACTTGTTTGGCAGCACTCATGAATGTCATGACATAATTCTCAGATTCCACTACAGCACCCAAACACTGACTGTCTTTTGCCGGGGCTGCAATGGAAGCTGAGACATTGACTACCAGATGCTACATTACAGCTGGATCCATAGATGCTCTCATGAAGTTGGCCTTTATTTCCATGTTGGAAAGGACGGTCTCTAAGTTCTGCATGAAGCATATGCCAAGTTGCAGCAGTACTACTCTATACTCCTTGACAGTAACACCGGACTCTGTGGCGTGCCAGGCACTGCATTAAGTATCTCTGAGTACATGTCTATCAGTGTTCTTCTGTATGTTGCGCCATCAAAACCCTGACCCGAGTCTCCTAAAGCTAAACTCATTTGCGACCATGACCTCTGGTATGCTGGAACACATGCTATCCTTCCCCCCTGACATTGCTGAGGCCTATTTGTGTGCAGTGACGCAGATTGCACCTATAAACCGCCCTCTTACATTTTCAATATATGAGCTGTGCTTCTTCATCAGACATCTAGTCTTGTGCACAGCCTTCATGAGTAGGCTGCAATGGTTGGTCAGGCAGCTCCTGGATATCAGCAGAAATAAAAGCAGAAATGTAGAAGGGAGGGTTGGAGCAGGTAAAGTGGGTGGGATAGATTACATGATGTATAAACTGTAGATGTACAATCTACAGTTTATACATCATGGCAGATGGCAGAATGAGTGTGACGTGAGATTTATGAAGATGCATAAAGCAAGAACATGCAATGTTCTTGGATGTTCTTGGCACACTAGATTCAACACAATAGCATAGTGGTTAGCACAGTTGCTTCACAGCTCCAGGGTCCCAGGTTCGATTCCCAGCTGGGCCACTGTCTGTGCAGAGTCTGCACGTTCTCCCCGTCTCTGCATGGGTTTCCTCTGGGTGCTCCAGTTTCCTCCCACAACCCAAAGGTGTGCAGGTTAGGTGGACTGACCATGCTAAATTTCCCTTCGTATCCAAAAAATGTTGTGGGTCACTGGGTTACGGGCATAAGGTAGATACGTGAGCTTCAGTAAGGTGCTCTCTTTAAGGGTCAGTAGCGACTCGATGGGCTGAATGGTCTTCTTCTGCACTGTAAATTCTATGAATCATCTCATTTAAATGGTTCAGGAGGCACAGGCACACCTGGCCTCCACTAGTTCTCTTCTGCTGTACAGTGGAGCTTGTCTAAAAAGTGAGAAGGAAAATTGTTAGTTCGTGAGCTGCGAGGTGCTTGGATGTGTCTGGCATAGCTGAAAGAAATGTGAAAGGTGAGAGATGTGGGTGCAAGGCTTGTAACATTGGTAAGTGTGAGGTGAGGTGGAGCATCTGAATGTTAGACATGACTCTGATTGCTTCAGATTGTTGATGGGTGAATTATGGGGTTGAGGGAATTGAACAGCATGAGAGGTTGGTGCTGCAATGTGTAGAAGTAATTTAAAAGATGTATTCACTGATTTAGAATGTGTGTAAAGTAATTGAACTTCTTGTGACACTGCATCGGGACTTTTGGAGCCAGACTCCTTGTATGGACTTCCATGGCCACCTGCACCAATTCCCTTCAGTGTTTGTGCCTGGAGGCCTCCTCACTCCCTGCAGAAACCTGACCGCTCTCCTGCCTTTGCGCCTTCTGAAATAAGACCTCTAGTATAACATCAGAGAACCTGACACTTCATTGATAGCTTCTCTCAAAGCCTTTCACAACAGTTCTTCCATGTTCCTGCATATCTGTTTTAAGAAGTGCAGGCCAGCACTAAGTTGCAATAGTTGCACACATATCTGGAACCCTACTCAATGTGCAGCCAGTCTGCAGCACATCTGACATTGGGCTGCCACCAAAATCATTGAGGTGGTCGGGCAACACAATGTTTCCATAATTCCTGCCTCGCTCCAATCATGGCCATGGGGCAATTGCATATCATGCACCCCGTGCTAGCTAACGGGCTTAATCAATTTTTTTAGTTTCATCACTCTCAAGAGACAGATTGGTATTGACGGGAAAGACCTTTATTTTTGCCTTAAGGGTGTTTTGCTACTTCTGAACTTACCATAGATGCTGTTATTCATTTGCACTTAGTGGTGGAAACTATATTCAGTCCTGTGCCACTTCTGCTATTTACAATATGATTTATTGGGAGGCAAAAGTGGAAAAACAACCATATGTTGTCACAGCAGTTACTGAGAATATTTGCCTGGTTTTCTCCTGATTCGCCAACAACTAGTCCTTATCACAGAATAGAAATCGCACCACTCCCCCACACTGCCCCAGTTCCATGCAAGTCAACCTTCTCGTTTTCCAATACTACCAGTTTTCATACCTAAACTTGTTTCTCCTGACCACCACATACCATATGGTTTAACAACACTAACTTCTTACCAGTTCCCTACAAGGCTGACTGCAGTGATATCTGGGTTGCTGTTACCGTCCCCGTAATGGAACAATGCAATTCATTCATAGAGGACAGATACTTTGAGCGTACATGAAGATGCTAACCACGTCTTCAAGGCACAAAATATAAATTACAAACTTACTGTAAACTTGTAAAAATCCGACATTTTGAAAATCTTGCTGACTACCCAAAATGAAAAACAAAAATGGGTAGGATTCTCCGTTTTGGAGACTAAGGATGCAATTCTCCAGAAAGATTTAAAAGTGTTGTAGCGGGCAAAAACTTCCGCAAGCTTCCCGGCGCTCAGCCCAGCGAAGCCGGAACGCTGTACAACATTAATTGGTCTACTTAATGAAGCCCCATGGGCTTCTTACCGCAAATGAAAGCTCGCCAGCTGATTCACTGGCATGATGCTTGGCAGCCCCCCCAAACAAGGTCGAGCAGCACTTACAAAGCACTTGCTCAGCCAATCCCAGACAGCACGCAACAATGGTGCCTAGGAAACCGGCACCACATTTTGGGGATGCAGATCTGGGAAGGCTCCTAGACGCAGTGGAGTCCTGTTCTCTGAGGGTCCCGGAGGGTCAGCCATAGGGCTGCCAGTGTTGCCTTGGACGAGGTGGTGGCTGTTGTGAGCACCGGGAGTATAACCAGGAGGACTAGCATCCAATGCCGGAAAAAGGTCAACGCTCTACACTGGACAGCATGAGTGAGTAGACACTAACGCCCCCTCCCCCACAACCTGTCCTCCCCCCCCACTCCGAGACTATTCTGCCTCCACCTGAGCATTCACATCTAAACGCTCCATGCGGCCCCCAATGCTCTCTTCAATTCCCTTCCCTTGAAGCCCCCCCAAACCCGTCCTTCACACACATCCTCTCCTTCAACCCTGCCAACCCTTCAGAACATAGAACATACAGTGCAGAAGGAGGCCATTCAGCCCATCGAGTCTGCACCGACCAACTTAAGCCCTCACTTCCACCCTATCCCCATAACCCAATAACCCCATCTAACCTTTTTGAACACTAAGGGCAATTTAGCATGGCCAATCCACCTAACCACATCTTTGGACTGTGGGAGGAAACGGAGCACCTGGAGGAAACCCACGCAGGCACGGGGAGAACATGTAGACTCCGCACAGACAGTGACCCAACAGGGAATGGAACCTTGGACCCTGGCGCTGTGACCTCAAACCCCTCCCACCACTGTGAACCACACATGTGGCTAACAATGCCTTCTCTGTGTCTTCTCAGGAAAAGCTCTCCCAAAAGTGTCGGGAGAAGGCCCAGCTTTGCAGTGGTGCGCCAGACATAAGAATCCTCACCACCTTCGAGGAGCGTGCCCTGGGGGTGAATGGGGTGGCCGAGGACAGAGCGGTTACCAATGCGGAGGCTGGTGGCGCCGCAGAGGAGAGCAACCACCGGGCCCAACTAAAAGACCTGTCAAACATGAATTCTTATTGCCTTACTGACTGACCCACCCCTCCCACTGACCACATTGTCCATTCTGCTGCAGGTCCTCCAGACGACGGCGACGGCCCACCCTGGATGGTCCCCCTTCAGGTTCCCAGGAGATCACCTTGGAGGAGAGCTCTGAGGACACCACATTGGAGGCATCACAACTACCATCCCCACATTCCACCAGCACAGTGGGAACTGTAGGTGGCCAGGCTTCTGGGGCAGTGGAGGCAGGAACCACCAGGCAAGACAGCAGTCGGAGGTCTGCTGGATCCTAGGATCCAGCTGGGTCCCAGTCAGATGCTGAGCCTGTGGAAGAGGTCATCCCCTGTGTTCCCTGCTTCAGTTCAGTGAACTTTGCTGATCCCCTGCTTCCTCTGCAGTGGGCCAGTGCTTCTGAGGATTGACAACACCTGGTGGGCTTCTGATTGAACTTGGAATGGAACAGCTGAGTACGAGGGTGGCCAGAGGGGCTGCCTGGGTGGGCTCACAGATGATCAGAGGGTCCCTGTGCTTTCAAAAGGAACAGGCAACACTCAACAAAGGCCAGGGACCTGTAAGAACACCAAACAGTTGCATTTTAAAGACAGACTGCAGCAATGGCGTTCTCAGCCAGGTCACCCCGATCACAAGGGAGACACCCCGAGTACATGGGCTTGGCATCAAGTGATTCCCTGCTACTCCCCCCCCCCCCTCCCCCAGCCTGGGCACGCCCCAATTATCAAGGGTTTTTCAGTTTTGTTAGCCTCCCACTCTCCCGCAGCAGGCAAAGCATTCAAGCCCCATTTGTAAATACTTGCACTAATTCCCACCTACGTGACCTTTGCCTGAGAGGGGCGGAGCACTGTGGGAGGGTGGTGCTTACTGTGTCCAAACCGCAAAGTAGATTGAAATGCATACAAATGCCAGTTTTGCATTGCCCCGCGAGTGCGGGGCACAAACCTCGTTTTCGCAGCCAGAAAGGGACCGGAGCATGGCGCCGGATCAGCGGTAGGCGCAAACCTCGATTTTTGCATGACGCCCAATTCTCCACCTGATTCAGATTTCCGGCATCGCGAATCGGAGTGTCCAGCCCAAAACATTTTCCTTCTCCTACTGTGCTTCCATTTGGTCCTCCCCTTCAATACTGTTGCTGCACTTACGACTTAAATGGGTACATTCTGTCAAGAATCTGATGGCATGCAATGTAGCACCTACTGCACGCCTTGTCTTTTCAAATAAATGCCTACAAGAAATCTCAGTTCTGCAGTCCAGCACCAATGCAAACCACTGCACTTACACTGGTTAATGTCACAGAGAAGAACGTATTGCAACCTAGCTTAATGCACCAGATTATCTCTACATAGTAGGACATCAAAAAACTTAGAAAAGCATCAGCAATGCAAAATATAAGCCTTTTTATTTGAATGGACAGAAGATTCCACTCATGCAATCAGCTGGCTATAAAAGTCAAATGTGTATCTGACTAGATTTATCACATGTGACAATCTCAGTCAAGGCTGGTAGCTTTAAAAATAAATTAGTAGTCCGTATTATTGACTGAAAAGATCACACAACAAGATTTAAAGAGGTAAACTTTTACTGATGAAAGGAAAAGAACAAGCACTATTAACAAACCTAAAGAACTTGATCGGGATTGTCTGATCTTGAGGCTAAGTGCTGACTCCATCGTAAAAGCTGTCACGTTTCTCGACGGTATCAACATGGCCTCAGGAGCAGCGATTCTGACCCCCACAGGGAGCCAGTACGGCACTGGAGCGACCCACGCCGCTCCAGCTGCCAATCCCAGCGTCAGATGGGCGGCACGGGTCTGCGCATGTGCAGTGGGGCCGGCGCCAATGCACGTATGCATAGTGCGACTGTCGTGCATGTGCGGTGGCTCCCTTCTCCGCGCTAGTCCCGACGCAACATGACGTAGGGCTACAGGGGCCGGCGCGGAACAAAAGAGGCCCCAGCTCGTGATGCCGGCCCGCCGATCGGTAGGCCCCGATCGCGGGCCAGGCCACAGCGGAAGCCCCCTCCAGGATCAGTCACCCCCTCCCCCCCCACTAGGCCGCCCCCGGATCCATTAACGCCGAGGTCCCGCCGGGTAAGACCAGGTGTGAACGGCGCCAGAGGGACTCGGGTTTTTTCGTATGGCCGCTCGGCCTATCCTCGGCCGAGAATCGCCAGGGGGGGTGGGGTGGGGCCAGAGAGCGGTCCCCAACCGGCGCCGTGCTGACCATGCCTGCGCCAATCGTGTTGATTCTCCGCTCTCCGGAGAATTGGCAGACTGGCGTCGGAGCAGCGTCGTTCATTCGCGCCCGTCCCGCCGATTCTCCGCCGCGGCCTAGGCTGAGAGAATCCCGCCCCTCGTATATTTGAGACCAATATTCCGAAAGAAATATTCCCTATTCTACTTCTTGTTTCAAGTGAGAACTCCTTTTTCAGTTACTTGAGGTTATACAATTCTCCTGAAATCAAAACGTGGGGCGGGATTCTCCCCTACCTGGCGTGACGGGGGGTCCCGGCGCAGGGGAGTCGTGCCAACCACTCCGGGGTCGGGCCTCCCCAAAGGTGGGGAATTCTCTGCACCTTTGGGGGCTAGCCCCGCGCCGGAGCAGTTGGCAACAGAAGACTGGCGCAAAAAACCGGCACCCCCGGCAGCGGGGCTGGCCGAAAGGCTTTCGCCGGTCGCCGCATGCGCCGGCGGTGACGTCAGCGGCCAGCTGCCGCTGACGTCACCACCGGCGCATGCGCGATGTGGGTTTCTCTTCCGCTTCCGCCATTGCGGAGGCCGTGGCGGCCGCGGAAGAGAAAGAGTCCATCCAGGGAACTGGCCCGGAGTCTGAGCGGGGGGGCCCCGATCGCGGGCCTGTCCACCGTGGGGGCACCCCCGGGCTCCGATCGCCCCCCGCCCCCCCCCCAGGACCCCGGGTGCCCGCTCGCGCCGCCGATCCCGCCGCCACCAGAGGTGGTTCAAACCTCGGCAGCGGGAGAGGCCTCCCAGCGGCGAGACTTCGGCCCATCGCGGGCCGGAAAATCGCCGCAGGAGCCTCGCCGATCGGAGTGGCGGAGAATCTCTGCCACGGCGGGGGCCGAATTTTCGGCGGCCCCAGGCGATTCTCCGACCCTGCTGGGGGTCGGAGAATTTTGCCCAAGGTATGTCATAGCTCCCAGGAATTCACTACAATTGTCCTTGGTTTTCCAATTATCTTGAGGTGAGGAGTTTCTGAGGGATTCTTCCACTAGCATCTGGCTATGCAAATCCTCCAGCGTTATTTCATCACCTCACAAATTTGGATTCCCTAGCCTTTACATGAACTTCACTTGCATCTTTGTATAGTCATTCCAAATCAGAAATACCCCTGGTTCCTGATGATCCCAACGCTCCTGAGCTCCTGATGACCCTCTACTCCTTGTCTTTTCTATTGGCAGATTGTCTCTCTGTACGAGACACAACTGACCAATACAGCTAGCATATATCGAAACGCACACACGCACACACACACACACACAAAATTCCCAACCCCCATAGCTGATACTCATGGCAACATGACACACATGTTCCCATAGAAATGCAAATTAATTATCTTTAACTTTAAACCTGTCCTGTCCTGTGATCGGAAAAGTAGGTGGATACTTTAAAATCTTTCTTTGGTCTGGAGAAGTTACAAAATAATTTAAATTTCTGGTTTACACCTGGACTTCAAACCTTCTCCCAAGATGCCGAGAGAAAGCTCATCGCCTCAATAGATATTCAGGGAGACTAGTATACTCCCAGGTCTGAATACCTCTCACACCATCTGGAGTTGCATATCAAAGGAGAAGTCTTATTACAGTGACGTAATAAGACTTCTCCTTTGATATGCAACTCCAGATCCATCTGATAAGCTGTCCAGACCAAACTTTCCTTCATCTATCCCACATTTAAAATCACAGTCCCCTGGACCAGAATAATATCTTATAATCCAAACGTTATAATGCTAAAACATCTTGACCTTAAAATCATACATTTGTAACACACTGGGCAGAATTCTCTGTCCTGTCAGCCCCATTTTTTGACATGGGCTTATCAGATGGATCTGGAGTTGCATATCAAAGGAGATGTCTTATTACATCACTGTGATGGTGTGAGAGGTATTCAGACCTGGGAGTATACTGGTCTCCCTGAATATCTATTGAGGAGATGAGCTTTCTCTCGCCATCTTGGGAGAGGTTTGAAGTCCAGGTGTAAACCAGAAATTTAAATTATTTTGTAACATCAGGATTCTCCGTTCCCGCAGTAGGCCAATAGGGTTTCTCACTGTGGCCACCCCTACACCATCGGGAAATCCGCGGGCATGAGTGTGCTGCCGGAGAAGCGAAGGATCCTGCCGATGTCGAATCCCGCAGACTGTATTTACAAAGTCTACTGTATGTATGAAGTTCTAATTTGACTTCTGCAAAATGCAGCTTCCAATATAGCTTTTTAAAATTCATCAGTAGGAAAGTCTAATTTTGGGCAGTATTAGTGGAATATGTGTACATTTTTATTTGAAATTCTTTTATTCCAGGTGGTCTTGTGTATGAGTCTGGAAGAAAGAAAAACTTCACGCAGTCTACTGAAAGATTTGCATCTTTTTTCCTGGCAGTCAAATGATGGATATTTGTGCTCCCTGGTATTGCTGATTAACTACTCAATTCAGTGGTGGAATTTTGTATCTAATTTTCTGCAGTTTAGAGGTGATGGCACATCCAATCGCGGTCAGTATCATGACAAATAACTCCACACTATATATCAGTCAAAAGAGGTCATGTCCTCCTCTTTGCCACTGAAGCTAAAATTCAAGAATACCTGAAATTTAATTGTATTAATGATTTTAATGAATGGCATTATGACAAAATTCTCCAGATTTTTAGCCAGAAAGCAATATATTGATACAGAATAATTCAGAGGATTGAAAAATTCTTAGTTTTTACGATTTTAACTTAATCTTTTAGAACTAGAAAATTATAAATCAGGTAAGAGATTCTCAAACACAACCTTGGCTGAAAAACAGTGTATTTGACAACAGCTTAATTTACAGCACACCAGAAATCCCCTGTTACATTCTCTTTTCACGCTAGATTAATTTGCTAAAAGAATTAATGTCGTTAACCACTTGGCGATATTTCAAACACCCACAGTCTGCTCCTGTTGATAACATAATTCTTTATTGATTACAAAGACATTTATAATGCTATACCAGAAATCTTACTACCTCATACATAATCTGTACTGCCTCAGGAGCCAGGAATATAGCTTTACCGTTCATATGCATATGTTTTGTTTTCGTTCTTTTCAAATTAATTTGATGTACAAGCTGGAATTAATTCAGAATTTTTGAATAAACCAAATACAATTTTCACTGTGTACGAACCACTGCACATGCTGTAAATACTCCAAAGATATTTACAATGAAACTGAATCTGTGATAGCCCAGTGTGCATTCTGCAGATAAGATTTCTCATAAACCAAAACGTAAGTCTGCTATTACATCGTAATGTTTTTCTACCTCCATAACAGGAACAGTAACAATTGAGGAATCCTTAAAATAAATCGAGAATCAAAAAGGCAGCAACTGAAACCAACTACAACTACAAAGACGATATGTCACTGCATTGTTATTTATTAGATTTTTCCAGTAATCACTTCATCATATTCATTTCCACAAGCTCAGAAATTCTCAAAATTTGTAATCCAATGTCCAGTTTTCGAATGCAAAATCATAACAATTGAAATAATATTTAAAATATTGTCTAATATATTTTCTAAAAGGTAGAAGCATGCTAACATAATGGAAATAACAATTTTTAATTGATATTCATCACAATATTCACAGCTTTTGGTTACATAAACCTGTCAAAATAATTTTCATTTAGTTTAGTTCAAAATCAATATTCCCTTCTCTTACTCTGCTGCTCTTTTAGCTCCTCCGAAAGCAGACCAACAGCATTTTAACAGCATGAACAGTTCACAGTTGTTCGTAGCTTGATGCTGCACAGCTTCAGCTATTTTGTTACGTGGTGGGTTAACAGAATCCAGGAAGACTATTTGCACAGATGAATACGGAATGTCAACCAGACAAAGTCCCTGACGTAATAAAATCAGCTAACAGTTTGGAAGCCTTGATTAATATTTGAGCTTAAGACTTGGGAGTCCTTTCATTCTGTGAGAAAGGCTCCATCTACTGGGTACCAATATTCGAATCAATCTGGGAGACACAGAAAAAAAATATATTTCAGTTGCTACTCACTGTGTTAAAATTCGGGAAGAGTCCAACAGCTGAGCCAGTATCCATTGGAAAGGGCATAAATGATTTAATGTCAAGCGCCGGCTGCATCATCAGGGTAGGTGCCCGCACAAATGCAGGAAGTGTGCTAGCATGGCATGTACTTCCTGTCAATGAGAAAAAGAAAATGGATGAATTAATAAAATAAAACATTTGCAGTCATCTGGAATATTTTCTGACTGATACAGCGGTTACATAGAATAAACAATTACAATGAACATGTCAACAGAGAAATGAAACCCACACAATTAATTTCCAGCTGGAGCAAAGCATTTCCCCACAGCCATTCAAGTTGAAACTCAGAGGAGACATATGGTACGTGAGTCATCCTGGCAGGTAGAATGAGTGTGTGTCTCCCTTGTCTGAACAATTCTGATGGAGCTGAGGAAGCTGGGGACAGGCACCTATTAAAACCAGATGCTCATTGAAAGCAAGCTAACCTATTGGAGCAGAGAACTGGAGGGCTAAGGATATTATACAAATCTTAGACACTACAGGCCATCTAATCGGTGAGTTTATTATTTCTTCACAATATTGAATGTTAAAACAAAATGTGGTTTAAATATGTTCTGAGTTACAACTGCAGCATTATGTAAACAACAAAAGCAACTAATTTATTTTACAGCCTCTGAAATTTACCCACTGGAAATTAAACACAGCAGATTTATGAGAGCCAATTAAATGCAAATTTCACTCTGCACAAAGGGGTCAAGTCTTCTGCAGTCATGCAGGCGCTGAATTGTGCTAATGCTGACTTCTGAGGCTGAATTTTTGTTTCGGGTTGGGACAAGTGAATTTCCAGGACCTAACCCCATGTCGCATTGCTGCCTGGCGACCAATGCCATTTTTGATGAGCAGGCCAATTAAAGGCCAGTCCTCACCGACCAATTCAAGATTGCAGGGAGGCTCTTGAGGCTGGAGGGCCAATTGGAGACCCTTCAGCAATGATATAGCTGCAGCCCCGCCATTTGAGGTGGGGGTTGCCAATCTAGGAGGGTGAATGAGAAAACGCCTCAAGTTGGAGATAATCTCTGAAAGGATCTTAAAAGTTTTGAACTTTAAAAATGCCCTCAGCAGTCAGGCCTTCAAAGTGGAGGGGCCAACTATTTCACAGAAGGAGCTGTTGATCAATGGCTATGGCAAGTGTTTGGGATGGGCAAGAGGGCCTTCCCTCGGTGGATGGAGAATTGGCACCACCCATGGTCTGCTGGCAGAAGGCCGACTCTATCGTTTGTCTATGTTTCACCTTAATAAACCCGTTCATTGTCAAAATGGGGTAGCTGCTGCTGCAGATGAGTTGTAGCTAGCCACTACCCCACACCATCATCCAAACACCCGCACCAATTCTTCTGAAATTAAAATGGCCCAGAGGCAGAACCATGGCACATAAACAGGCTACCATTCAAAAGATGCAATTCATAATTTGCAATGCAGACAGTGCCTTAAGAAGTTTAAAAAGTCCCACAAGTAAAATTCTCCAATAAAGGCTGCGGATGGGGGCTAAGACAAATATAACATTATAGAAGGATTGAATATTCCCAATCAAATTTTGGGAAGACTTAAACCATAATTTACAGTTTCTGCCCCAAAGACCATCTCCCCTCTTACTGGCAAGAGTCTGAGATTAAGCCAGTCTCTTCACAGCCTTGTTGTATCATTTGCCTCAGAGAGGAGCTTTCAAATTCATATGCATGCAATTACTAACACCGTCTATTTTCCATCTCTGTAATATCACTCGACTTCATGCCTGTCTCAGCTCATTTGTTGCTGAAACCCTCATTCATGCCTTTGTTACCTCCAAACTCAATTATTTCAACACAATCCTGGCTAGCTTTCACATTCTCCTCTCTGTAAACGTGAAGCCATCCAAAAGTTAAGCTGCCCGGGTCTTAACTTGCACCAAAACCCATTCCCCTATCGTTCATCTGCTTACTGACTTACACTGGCTGCCAGTCAAGCAATGTTTTCACTTTAAAATTCTCATCCTTGTCTTTAAATCCCCTTCATCTCTCTAACCTTCTTCAGCCACACAACATTCTGCGATATCTGCATTCCTCTCCTTCTGGCCTCTTTGGATTCCCAATTATAATTCCTCCACTACTGGTGTTGTTGCAATAGTATGGGGTGTTGGTGAGACCATGGCGGATTATTCAGAAACCGGCAGGGTGGGCAACTCTGGCGCGAATCCTCCGCACCTTCAGGGGCTAGGCCTGCGCCGGAGTAGTTTGCACCGTGCCAGCTGGTGCGGAAGGGGCTTGGCGCCATGCCAACCGGCACCGAAGGGCCTCCGCCGGCTGGCGCGAGTTGGCACAAGCGCGGGAGCGCCAGCGTGTGCTGGCATCATCCCAGCACATGCGCAGGGGTGTTCATCTCCGCACCCGGCCCCTAGGCTCCAATCGCGGGCCAGGCCACCATTGGGACACTCCCTGGGGCCAGATCCCCCCTCGCTCCCGAGGACCCCGGACGTCGCCGCGGAGCCTGGTCCCACTGGTAAGTACCTGTCGTAATATACGCCGGCGGGATCCGCCACAAAACGGGCAGCCACTCGGCACATTGCGGGCTGGAGAATCACCAGGGGGGCCGCGGCCAACGGCCCCCGACCGGCGCGGCACGATTCCCGCCCTCGCCAAATCTCCTGCGCCAAATACCCGGCGTTTTCCCGAACCGGCGGGGCGTCAGAGAATCCCGTCCCACATCTGGAGTATTGTGCAAAGTTAAGGGCCAGGAATCTCCAACCCCCCCCCCCCCCCCCCCCGGCCAGGTCAGAGAATTCTCGGGGGGGTGGCGTGAATCCTGCCCCGCTGCCCCAACGCCGGCTGCCGTATTCTCCGGCGCCGTTTTTCGGGCAGCGGCGGGATTTCCGCCACACGGGTCGGGGGCCATTGACGGCGGCAGCCCCTGCCGATTCTCCAGGCCGCGATGGGCTGAGCAGCCATCCATTTTTGGCCAGTCCCGCCGGCGTGAATTACTCACCTCACGCATGGCGGGACCTGACAGGTGAGTATGCGGGGGTGGTCCTGGGGCGAGGGCGCGGGGGATCCAACACTGCAGGAGGAGCCTCCAAGGTGGCCTGGTCCGCAATCGGGTCCCACCGTTCTGTGGGCGGGCTTTCTCCGTGGGGGCACTTCTTTCTTCCGCTCCAGGCCCCTGTAGGGCTCCACCATATTGCCCGGGGGCGGGCGCAGAGTAAAGAGCCCTCCACGCATGCGTGAAAATACACCGGCCAGTCTGCGCATGTGTGGAATCACGCCGGCCGTTCCGTTCATGTGTGAGATCACGCCGGCCATTCCGCGCATGCGGGAACTCGCGCCGGCCCTTCGCCTTCGGCTGGAGCGGCAGCAACTCCTCTGGCGTCCACCTAGCCCCCGAAAATGTGGAGAATTCCACACTTTCGGGGGCTGTTGACGCCGGAGTGGTTGGCGCCAGTATTTCCGCCAGCGTGGGGACTTAGTCCCCAGAAAGGAGAATCCGTCCTTGGTCTCCTTATTTGAGGAAGGATGTGGTGGCATTGGAGGCAGTTCAGAGAAGCTTCATCAGATTGATTCCGGGGATGAAAGGGTTGATGTATGAAGAGAGAGTGAACAGTTTGGGCTTATACTTGCTGGAGTTTCGAAGGATGAGAGGTGAGCTGATCGAGGTATATAAGATACTAAAGGGATTGAAAAAGTAAACATAGACTAATGTTCCCCCTTGTGGGGCAATCTAGAATGAGAGATCATGGACAAAGGTTGCGAGGCGGTAGATTTAGAACTGAGATGTCAAGGAACAACTTTTTGCAGAGTGTGGTGAATTTGTGGAACAGTGCAATGGAATCGGATCATTAAATGGTTTCAGGAAGGAGATAGATATATTTCTGTTCAAAAAAACTGGTGAAAGGGATATGGGGAACAGCTGGGGCGGAGGTTTTGAGACCAGGAAGAGATTGGCCATGATTTGATTGAATGGCAGAGCAGGCTCGAAGGACTGAATTGCCTGCTTCTGCTCCTAATTCCTATGTTCCTATGCCTTCAGTTACTTCATGCACAAACTCTGAAATTCCCTCCTACACTTCTCTGACTTGCTTTCCTCTAAGACACTCCTCATAACATAATCTTTGACCAGGTATTTGGTGACCAAATATCTCCTTGGCCGGAACTTTCCAGCCGTTCTCACTGGTTAGACATTTATGGTGCTGCCAATGGCAAACAGCAGCTGTGAGTTGCCTTGCAGCACAGGAATCCCCGTTGACAGAAGATCTCGTCACCATCCAATAGTGGGCCGCCCACTGTGAAAATCGCCGTGGGGGCGTGGAACATCCCACCCAATATGTGGCTCAGTGTCATACTTTATAAAAGTAAATTACTGCGGATGCTGGAATCTGAAACGAAAGTATGACAGTATCACACTTTGTCCTGTAACACTCCTGAAAGCGCTTTGGGCATTTTATTACCCAATCATTAAATGTAAAAGCCCTAATTGGGCTTGGTGGCCAATTAGTGGCGATGAGTGCCACGAGGAATTGGGAGCTGCCTGCGGAGCATGAGCAGCAAAAGCAGACAATAGCCATGATGGGGCTTATCACTGCTTTGCAGAAGTGAGGGTGTTGCATCTCAGAGATGGACTGTTCACAATAACACTATGAACTTTCTCTCTCTTGACCTCTTCCAGAATGGTACAGTGCAAATGATATGTGTATTCTATATTTGCCTATGTAACATGCTTAACACTGCATGTATATAAGCACAACCAAGAGGGGCAACAGCCTCACTGTGGACAAAAGTGGACAAAAGTGACCAAAAGGCCAACTAAAAGACATTGTGCCATGATCAGAGCAATTTTCCCTCTTTCCCAATATTTTCCATCATTAAAAAATCCATCAATTTCTCCCTACATTGAGCCCCAACAGATATGCAGTAATGTGCATCGGGCCGTTTGGGTTTGGCGATTTGCAAATGAAAAATCACCTTCTTTCTCTCCCTTTCCCGTTAACAAGCTCCTCAATGAGGTGTCCCTATCTAAGGAAAGATACACTTGCCATAGAGGGAGTGTAGCAAAGGTTCACTAATTTATTTCCTAGGGTGGAGGGATTGCCGCTGAGGAATGATTAAATAGGCTGGGCCTTCATTCCCTGGAGTTTATAAGAATGAGAGGCAAACTCATTCAAATGTAGAAAGTTCTTCCAGGGCTCGACAGGGTAGATGCAGGAAGAATGTTTCCCCCGGTTGGGGGTGTCTAGAATCAGGGGTCACAGTCTCAGAAGATTGGGTAGTCTATTTAGGACAGAGGTGAGGAGGAATTTCTTCACTCGGAGGGTGGTGAATCTTTGGAATTCTCTGCCCCAGAGGGCTGAGGAGGCTCAGTCGGTGAGTATGAGATCAATAGATTTCTAAATAATAAAAATATGAAGGGATTTGGGGACAGTGCAGGTTAAATGGTGTTAAAGTAGCAGATCAGCTATTTTCTAGTTGAATGATGCAGTGGGCTCAAAGGGTTGAATAGCTCCTGTTTCTTATGTTCTTACATGCTGTTAATTTGAGGCAAGTGGATTCCTGACTCCCCACCACCACCCCTCCCTCGTCACAATGGAAAATTCCGGTTTGTTCCTGAGGCATCAGGACACTGATATGCCAGGAAGAGGGTTATTTCCAAGACTCACTTGAGAGACCTCCTGTTCCAGTTCTCAGGGACAACTGAAAATCTCAGCCTGTGTTTCAATAGCTTCCAGAAACAGTTTCTCACTCATAATAACTCCTTTGCTCACAACAAATGGGCCATTCATTCCAAAATCATATAGTTTCTAACTTTGTGTAACATAAGTTGCGACTGTATTTAAATTAAAATAGTGTGATCTTGTTTAACCATTAAATTTAAAGGAACAATGTGATCATTTTAACAATGGGCTGAATTTTAAATTAAGGGTGGGCTTCCAGCCTACACCCCAGCATAAATGTTGGGGGAAGCCACCATCCGTTTAGCTGGCTCACCCTGCTTTAATTTTATGGGTAATGAACCTATAGTTAGCATGAGTCAGGACTTCCATCCTTATCCAGGAGGACGTTTCACCTTCTAGAGCTGCTGGCCGGTGGCACCAAGAAGGAGCAGTGGCCACTGTTGGTGCTGCAGTTGGGCAGGAGGTGGCGTGCCGTGGTGGGCCCATGTACTCTGATTAAGTCTGAGACACCTCTGAGGTCAGGGTTACATGCCCAGTTGAGGGGGTGTGTGGTGGGTGGGGGGATGGATGTTTTTGTTTTCTTCATTCATGTGAAGTGGGTGTCACTGGCTGGGCCAGCATTTATTGCCCATCCCGAAATGGCCTTTGAACTTTCTAGGCTACTTCAAAGGGCATATTAAGAGCCAACGACAATGCTGTGAGTATGTAGTCACATAAAGGCCAGGCCAGGGAAGGACAGCAGATTTCCTTCACTAAATCACATAATGAACCAGATGGGCTTTTCCGACAATCGACATTGGTTTCAAAGACATCATTAGACTTCTAATTCCAGATTTCTATTGAATTCACTTTCACCCTCTGCCATTGTGGGATTCAGAGCATTATCCTGGGTTTCTGGATTACTAGTCCAGTGACAATATCAATTAGGCCACAGCAGGTGATGCACCGGTTGCCTCCTCCACCACCCATTAAATTGTAGCATGGCTGTGAGGTGGGTGGCATGACACCCTACCTTATGGATCCACCTGCCTGCGTTTCCACCCGCTGGTGGCCCATAAAATTCAGCCCAACAAATATGTTTAATTAGATAATACAATTAAGATTTTAAGAATGAAGAGTTTAAGAGCCAATAGTAGATTCTGTTTGCTGGTCAAATACATTACATCTTTTGCTGAGTAAGCCTGACAAATTGAACATACAGAAATGTTTGCAGAAGATTGAAAGCAATTAAAATTGCAGCCCAAAACTGGGTAAATTTCGAACAATGATTCCCTTACTATGCTGATAGGATTTGCCATGAATAACTGGAATTGTGTTCAATCAATTTTCACAATGGCAGCACGTGGTGAAGTGGTTAGCACTGCTGCCTCACAGCACTGAGGACCCGGGTTCAATCCCAGCCCCGGGTCACTGTTTATGTGGAGTTGGAACATTTTCCCAGTGTCAGCTTGGGTCTCACCCCCACAATCCAAAAAGATGTGCAGGGTAGGTGGATTGGCCACGCTAAATTGCCCTTAATTTAAAAAAAAACAATTTTCCCAATAAATTCCTCGTTTCAATGAAGAATTTTGAAAAGGAATTCATTTTAAATAGTTGTAATTATTTGTGTTAAAAAATCAAACTATGCAGTAATTTGGGTTGAGCATAAATAACACAAACATTTAGATCAATGAAATGTCAGGCATGTTAGTCAGTCAACAGAATACATTTCCATTTGCAATGAAGCATTCTGACAGAGGTTAAGGAAGAAAAAGATCACGGCACTCAAGTCGCTAAAAGTTTTTGATGAGTGGACCACTGTTCGCGGCCAATGGAGAATAAACATAGCTGAAGGTATGTATTAATAGATGTATTCTGTAAAAATCAGAAGATATCATATTTACACTATGCAGACCAAGGTGTACTGTGCCCAGTTTTGTGTTATTAATTCATGGGATATGGCCGTCGTTGGCTAGGCCAGCATTTATTGCCCATCCCTAATTGCCCTTGAGAAGGTGGTGATGAGCTACCTCCTTGAACCACTACAGTCCACGTGCTTCAGGTAGACCAACAGTGCTGTTAGGGAGGGAATTCCAGGAATTTGGTCCAGCGACAGTGAAGGGACTGGTCAGGCTGGTACTTCCAGGTGGTTGTGTTCCTATCTCCTGTAAGATGGCAGTGGTCTTGGGTTTGGAAGGTGTTGTCTCAGAAGTCTTGGTTAGTTTCTGCAGTGCAAATGTTAGATGGCACACACTGCTGCTACTGAACATCGGTGGTGAAGGAAGTGAATGTTTGTGGATTGGGTGTTAATCAAGCGGGCTCCTTTGTCCTAGATGGTGTCGATCTTCTTGAGTGTTGATGGGGCTGCACTCATCCAGGCAACGGGGAAGAGTGTTCCATCACACTTCTGACTTGTGTCTTGTAGATGGTGGACCGACTTTGGGGTATCAGGAGGCGAGCTCCTCACCACAGCATTTCTAGCCTCTGACCTGCTTTTGTAGCCACAGTATTAATATGGCTGGTCCAGTTCAATATCTAGTCAATGGTAACCACCCAGGATGTTAATAGAGGAGGATTCGACATTGATAATGCCATTGAATGTCAAGTGGCGATGGTTAGATTCTCTTTTTTAAAATATTTGGGGCAGCAGGGTAGCATGGTGGTTAGCATAAATGCTTCACAGCTCCAGGGTCCCAGGTTCGATTCCCGGCTGGGTCACTGTCTGTGTGGAGTCTGCATGTCCTCCCCCTGTGTGCGTGGGTTTCCTCCGGGTGCTCCGGTTTCCTCCCACAGTCCAAAGATGTGTGGGTTAGGTGGATTGGCCATGCTAAATTGCCCGTAGTGTCCTAATAAAAGTAAGGTTAAGGGGGGGGGGTTGTTGGGTTACGGGTATAGGGTGGATACGTGGGTTTGAGTAGGGTGATCATGGCTCGGCACAACATTGAGGGCCGAACGGCCTGTTCTGTGCTGTACTGTTCTATTATTAGTTTTTGCATTTATTTGTAACAACATTGTAAGGAACGAAAAGTGGGCAGCACGGTAGCACCAGGGTCCCAGGTTCAATTCCCGGCTGGGTCACTGTCTGTGCGGAGTCTGTACATCCTCCCTGTGTGTGCGTGGGTTTCCTCCGGGAGCTCCGGTTTCCTCCCACAGTCCAAAGATATGCGGGTTAGGTGGATTGGCCATGTTAAATTGCCCTCAGTGTCCAAAAAGGCTAAGTGGGGGTTTCAGGGTTGCGGGGATAGGGTAGATACGTGGGTTGCTCTTTGTAAGGACCTGTGCAGACTCGATGGGCCGAATGGCCTCCTCCTGCACTGTCAATTCTATGAAAAAGAAAAAAGGGAAAAAATAAACAGATATGAATACATAGGAGACATATCTACAGGTACGAGGCATATTAATGCCAGTAATGCTAGTAATCGGTTACCACAACCGTACTGTTTACTATCTACATGTTGCCCATGGTATTAAAACATACCAAGGGCATGCTTGAGGCCAAGCGTACCTTGTTTATGTGGCTGTACCTGTGGGTTTTTCATTTCCTTTTGGTTCCTCTGCCCTATTTCCCCTGTACTCTGGGTGGTGTGCTCCCTCCTCCATTTCCTATGATCCCACTCCTTCTTCTTTTGTCCCTTTCAGTCGCCTCCCTCTGGCTGTCCTGACACCTCGAAGACCGCCACCCTCACTCCCACACCCAGGATATGACTTCAAAAAAGGCAGTCCAGTACCTAACAAGTTTGGGGCAGGCCCAGAACATGTGGGTGTGGTTGATTCGGCCTCTCTGACACTGTTTACATTTGTCCTCCAGCCTGGAAAGAACCCGCTCATGAGTGTTCTGATCAAGTGCGCCCTGTGCACTACCTTTAGTTGCGTTAGGCTCAGCCCTGCCCATGAGGAGGTGGAGTTTGCCTTCTGCAGTACTTCGATCCAAAGTTTTCTCCCTATCTTCATGCCTAGTTCTTCCTCCCACCTTTCCTGTGTTTCATCCCATCAGGCTCTTACCTCCTCTAGCATTTGTCCGTACATGCCGGCGCAGTTACTGTCCCCTAATTAGTCCGAGGTTAGCAGTCTTTCCAGTAGGGTGTGTCTGGGTAGTTGGGAGAACTTTGCAGTCTCCTTGCCGAGGAAGTTTCTCAGTTGCAGATATTGGAGTTTGTTCTCTTTTGCCAGTTGGAGCTTTTCTGTTCCCCCAGAGTTGATACTGTACCGTCTACGTACAGGCCCCTATTGTCAGTACCTCTTCTGTCTTTTCTCCACTTTTAAAGGAGGCGTCTATTGTTGAATTTTATGGTGTTTGCAGATGGGGAGCGTGGAGGACATTGCACCATATTTCTTATGTTCTTATAAAGGCCCCATTGATCTTGTCTGGTGCTGTGACTAGTTTACCGTTCCTGTCCTTCACCTGTGCTATTTTCCTCATGGCTGCCTACCTTCTCAGCTGGTGTGCCAGTAGGCGGATGGTCTTGTCTCCAGGTTCGTAAAAGGTCCCCCGTGTCTGGCGGAGTTGGTCCACCGCTTTCCCGGTGGATAGCAGGTTACATTCCATTTGTAGGTTTTTCCTCTCTGCCAGCACTTCCACAGTCAAGGCCGTGGAGTACTGCCAATTCACTTCCAATATAGAGACTGTAGAATCCGATGGGCCAGAAATCATCTTCCTTTATGCTAGATATTTATCTTCCTTTATGCTAGATATGATTCCATCCAGCGGAGAGATTTTCCTCAATTCCCATTGACTCCAATTTTGTTTGGGCTTCTTGATGCTACACTCATTCAAATTCCGCCTTGATGTCTTCACACTAAGACACCCACCCCAACACCCCACAGGGTTTTCTCCCAACCCTCACAGCCACAACCGCCACCCTCCCCGCCCACGAGATTCTTGCCCCCTGCCACGGGATTTTCCCTCCCACCCCAACACACAGGTCAACTCGCGACTTTAACCACCAACCTCCCCACCATATGGCCCGGTCCGACCCAAACCCCACCTTTCTGTCCCCTTCCACGCCCACCTCCACCAAATCGCACCCACTCACCTTATACCCTTCCTTATACACTTACCTTCTCCCTGGCCTGGCAAAGACCTTTAAATTGGCTGGGCGTTTAATATACCTGGTTTACGGCAACTAGTCTAAACCAGTGACAGCCTCCTTACATCCAACTGAGCTACACTTGATGGTCGGTCCCATGGACACACTGTATTGCCTGGATCTCACCCAGCCTGAGTTGGAAGGTCAGGCAATGTAGGATCAAAAGGAACTTTGCTGAGAAAGTATAAGCTGAGTGGCAATCTGACTGTGATAGCTACTCTGCAGAAGCTCAGGAACAGTGAAATAGCTGCAACCTAATGTAAGATTATTCCAATTTAATAGAATGGCAATGACAAGGGACATGGGTTTAAACAATGCAAGGGCAGGAATATATTGGTTATTTGATGGTTCTTCTTTCCCCCAAAGGATTGTGAATCTCTGGAATACATTACTGGCTCATTTGGTGGGTGTGAATTCACTGTATCCCTTCAAAGGGGAGTTGAAGTAATTCCTGACAGGCGCGGAGATCACACCATGCAGTAGGTTAAGTGGCTTTAAAGATAAAAAAATTGGACCATGTGATTTCCTAATCTGGTTTTGACTACCTGGAGGCATTGGAGAGGAATTTTATTGAATATTTTTCTCTTATTTCACCCTGGGTTATTTTGGGATTTTTTGCCTCTCCCAGGAGATTACATAGCTGTGTGGATGGGTGTCAAGGGAGAGAAAGAATGTTTACTCATGCTGGTTTTCCTTTACATCGTTTTCAAATATTCGTAAAGCAGAGATTCAAGGTTGAAACAAATTGAATTATCAGATCATTGGAATTAAGTGGGTTTGCAAGAAGAAATGTAAACCCAAAACCTCAGGCAGATGACTGTCCCCCAATTGCTATTAATTCTGAATTACCGAAATGGGACTTCCCCAGAATCAAATATCACTTTCATTAGACTTAATTTTCCCCTCCTACTGAATTGGAATCTTACTAAATTTCCATTATACTAATGGTCGAGAAGCACATATTTAATTGAAAAGGTTTAAAACTCTTGCATTGGGCATGTAAATCATGTCCAAAATTTTGTCTTCTAAGTATTGTATGGAAATATGTTGAAAATTTCATATGCACATACTTGAGTCATTGTGGTAACGTTGTGCACCATTCTACAGATTAGTGTGAAACCAGTTCATGGAAATAATTACGACCTTTAATGAACCAAGGAAAATGATCACTAGGAAATATTATCAAAATAATGCCTTCCAGCAAGATCATGTCCTTTCATTCAGTTACCACATTACTTAAATAAACTGCATATAATTGATATTTTTTCATAACAGTACACAAAAACAACAAAATTGTAGTGTTTAAATAATGATCACTGTAAATATAAGAAAAATGAATTCAGCCAATTCATCATATCAATTGTCAATTCATCATATCAAACATGTTGTGTCTCTTGAATTCCACTGGCAGCATTTCAGATATCAAATATCTGTTTCACGTGGGGAGTTTAAATCTCAAATCTAATCATGAATATGTCTCTGCATTTCAATATCTTCAAGTATTAACCTGGCAAGTACTTTAAATTCTGGTTACTGAGAGTTATTATTCAGCTTCATACATGAAACTGCTGAAGATAAGAGCCATCACTTTCATATTCATTTCAACACACAGCACATTATTCTCATGAAAATACATTTAGTTTGCAAAAACTTATTAAGAACTTGAGGGATGCATTTCTGAGTTCCTTTATTTCTGTTCAAAAAAGCCATTTATTGCAAGGAGTATGAACCTGGTATACTATTTCTTCGACATCTCTTCAAAAGCTTTTGAGACAGGACTGCAGACTTTATGGATATAAAGAAAATCCCAGTAAAATTTACGTTACTGACCCAGATCCAGTTTTTGCAGCAGTGGAGTCAACAAAGAATTACCTTTGTAATTATTTTGTATTTATAGGTGGCACATTACAAATCCTGTAAAAAATATTGCAGGCTGCCTTTGCTCCTGTTATTTTTAATGCCACCTTTCCGTGCCTTACAGCCTCAGCTAC
Organism: Scyliorhinus canicula; assembly: GCF_902713615.1. Classification (NCBI taxonomy): domain Eukaryota; kingdom Metazoa; phylum Chordata; class Chondrichthyes; order Carcharhiniformes; family Scyliorhinidae; genus Scyliorhinus; species Scyliorhinus canicula. The sequence continues at coordinate 195,008,171 of NC_052147.1, read as the reverse complement.
AGTCTGATGGAGATTTACTGGACCATTTTTCAAAGCAAGTTCAATACAGTAATCAGGACTTTTGCTCCACCGCTAGCCTCGATGACCCCATATTGAGCATATAAAGGTATGCTCACGGGCACGTTGAATTATAAGTGTATCTGACATAGCAAGGGTTAATGTGGGGCTGTGTTATCAATAAACAGTTAATGTTAAACCACACAAGATTTGGAGCCACTTCGTGAGATCTATTGAACAGACAACATGGTGGCAGCTAACGGAAAAACACAGGGTGCGATTCTCCACACCCGCGAAAAATCGCGAAATTGTCGTAAAAAACGGGCGTGTTTTACAACAGTCGGGAAGGGTCCATTTCCCGACGTATTCACTTCCGGGAAATGGGCTAGGAACGTGGCCGCGTCAATCACGTGCACGATGACGACGGAACGCGGCGATTACGCCCACGTGACGCCGCCCGACGCCGTAAAAAGGCGCGGGTGAGCACAAAATCTGTAGGCCATGATGTCGGAGCCCACGAGAGCTGCACCTCATTTTGTGGAGGCCGATGTCGAGATGCTGCTCGATGCTGTCGAGCAGAGGAGGGGCATCATCCGCCCGCGGAGAGGGCATCGCCAACCTGCCAGCGTGGTACGCCGGGCCTGGCGTGAGGTGGCTGCTGCCGTCAGTGCTGTGGGGCAGACCCCTCGCTCAGCAGAGCAGTGCCGAAAAAGCTTCACGACCTCACCAGGGCTGCCAGGGTAAGTGCCAAGAAGGTGCCGCCTGGTCACAACCATCCCTCCCCCCCTTTACTTAATCACCCACCTCCCCCCCTGGCATGGGGGGGTGGAGGGGGATTGGGGCAGAGTTATTTGAGGGTGGCTCACAAAGTTGTCACAGACCCAGCGCTCTGGCCCCGTCTTATGCAATCGTCTTATAACAACTTGACCCCTAAACTGTGCCAGTATCTGAACGGACTGCTGATACCTGCCGTATTGTAATGATCTACCTATGTACCCTCCCCCAACAGGCCAGGTCCGCTCACAACACCCGTGAGCGGCACCAGACTGGAGGGGGTTCGCCCAACCTGCACCCCCTCACCACCTTTGAGCAGAGGGCACTGGACCTTGTTGGGGGGTCTGCCACCCGGGATGTCGCGCTATGCGAGGTTAGCGGAGCTGCAACAAGTGAGACAACCCTCCTTGCCAAACACCCACCCCTCCCCCATCCTCTGTCCCTTCGCACACCCTGCCCACTGGGATACCTCCCCCATCCTCTGTCCCTTCACACACCCTGCCCACTGGGATACCTCCCCCATCCTCTGTCCCTTCACACACCCTGCCCACTGGGATACCTCCCCCATCCTCTGTCCCTTCACACACCCTGCCCACTGGGATACCTCCCCCATCCTCTGTCCCTTCACACACCCTGCCCACTGGGATACCTCCCCCATCCTCTGTCCCTTCACACACCCTGCCCACTGGGATACCTCCCCCATCCTCTGTCCCTTCACACGCTGCCCACTGGGATACCTCCCCCTTCCTCTGTCCCTTCACACGCTGCCCACTGGGACCGTCCAGCGGCCTGCTGAGCAAATCTAAATAACCCGTCTCATTCTCTTCCCTAGGACGTGATGCCGAACGACCAGGGCCGTCTGGCTGCAGACGGACACAAGCATCTGCCCCCACCTCACCCGGGGCCGCACGACAGAGGGTGCCCGATCAGCGGGGAGTCCCATCCTCCCCAACCCAATCTGCAGATCAGGACGCCCAGAGGGTGGCGAGACCACAAGCCACGGAAATGGCCAGGGATAACCCTCCGGACTCTGAGCGGCCCGACACCATTGCGACAACATCGGGCTTACGGCACTGCTATCTCCCACAACATCCATCATCCCAGAGACACTCACCCCGGCGGGCCTATTTAGTGATGAGTCTCCTGGGTCACAGTCTGGTTCGCACATCACAGCTGAGCAGGTACAGCAGGTGGAGGTCGGAGCAACCGAGGGCCCGGACTCGCGGAGGCCAGACCAGGCCCAGCATGCAGCTGGCTCCCAGACGTTTTCGGAGTTCCTGGAGTTTCTCAACCCACCCGCACAGCCGATGCCTCAAGAAACCCAGGGACACAATGACGGGATGAGGGCTACCTTCCAGACTCTGCAGACGCTGTTAGAGGAGTCGAACTGCGTCCACGAGCAGGGAGTGGTGCCGCTCATGGCAGAGACCCAGTCCGACACCGCACGGATGGCATCTGCAGTGGAGGCAATGGGCCAGGTTATGCAAGGCGTTGGGGTTAATGTGCACGCGTCATCCTCAGCCCTGGACAGGGTTGTCCTCTCACAGGCAGCAATGTGCCAGAGGCAAAACGACATTGCCGGCGCCCTGCAGGCCTTGGCCCAGTCTCACCAGGTCATTGCCCAGTCGCAGCAGTCAGTCGCCGAGAGCATCAACCGCCTGACACATGTGCTGGATGGCGTCGTGCACACACAGGTTGAGGTCGCACAGTCCCTGGCGGGAATGTCTAACTCCCTGGACTCCGTGTCTGCAAACCTTCGGATCCTGGTGGATACCGTTGCAGGCCTCCAGGACTGGCAGCGCCAGGTGTCGGTGGTGCGACGGGGCATCTCCCCGCTCACACCTCTGTCCCAAAGTGAGGCCCGGGGGCCACCGGGCTCCCCGAGGGAGGAGGAGGTTTCGGGGCCCGTCCCATTAACTCCATCACGGGACGTCCCGGAATTCCCGGCCTCCCCCCGTCCCATCCCTGGTGCATCGGGTGGGCCGCGGGCAGAGCAGGGTGGCACAACGTCACCCGAGACGCCCGCAGAGCAGCCTGGCCCATCAAGACCGGGTCACCCCAGGAAACGCTTGGCCAAGGAGAAACGAGTTGAGGGGGGCGATTCGCAGCAATCCTCCTCCACTCCTGCTGTATCATCTGGGGATTCACTTAGACGTAGTGTTAGGGCCCGTAAGGCAACTAAGATAGACACTGAGTAAGTTGGCACAGGTGAAGGGCACAGTTTAGTTGTAGGGGCTAGGGCACCTGTAAATAATTGTTAACATTAAACGCACTGTTCCACCTTACTTGTAATACCGTGTGATTGTTCCACAGCCACAGGAATCGTGATGGTGACCGAGTGTCGCTGGGGTTGACGAGCGGTGAAACTTCGGTGCCGGGTGTGCAGTCCCTGCCCCTCCCCCCACCCCCTCCCACAGCTAGCCCACGCGGGCACGTGATAGAGTGTCCGTGACGATCTCAGCGGCCACCAAGGTGAATCGTGCTGCCACTAGGGCGTCGCGTGCCCGCCGTCCTCGCCGGGTCTGTCGTGCCGCCTCCTGGACATCACCAGCACCCGGGTCGTGTCTGCGTGCTGCGCCTGCCACTCCGCCAGCCTCCTCCTCCTCCTCTGTGCTGGCACCACTGCCACTGGCTTCTCCCTCCGCCTCCTGCAGCAGGTCATCTCCCCTCTGCATCGCGATGTTGTGCAGCGCACAGCAGACCACAACAATTCGAGCGACCCTGTCGGCCTGGTACTGCAGGGCCCCTCCGGAGCGGTCCAGGTACCTGAATCTCATCTTCAGGAGGCCAAGGCAGCGCTCCACCACACCCCTGGTTGCTGCATGGGCCTCGTTGTATCGGGTTTCCGCATTGGTCTGAGGCCTCCGTATAGGCGTCATCAGCCAAGACCTCAGCGGATAACCCCTGTCGCCTAGCAACCAGCCCCTCAGCCGGGGGGGACGTCCCTCAAACATCGCAGGGATGAACGACTGCGCCAGTATGTAGGAGTCATGCACACTCCCTGGGAACCTTGCACAGACATTCATGATCCTCATGTGGGGGTCGCATACCGCCTGGATATTCATGGAGTATGTCCCCCTTCTGTTTGTGAACACGTCCCTGTCCCCTGCGGGCCGTGACGTGAACACAATCGATTGCCCCCTGCACCCTCGGTATCCCGGCCACGCTGGCAAATCCACGAGCTCGTGAGTCTTGACTTGCTTGGTCCTCAGGAAAGGTGATGTAGCGGTCCGCGATGGCATAGAGGGCGTCGGTCACATCCCGGATGCACCTGTGCACCGATGACTGGGAGATCCCGGAGACGTCCCCGCTCGGAGACTGGAAGGAGCCGGTAGCATAGAAGTTAACAGCGACCGTCACCTTGATGGCAACCGGGATCGCGTGTCCTCCCCCATTCCACGTGGGGCGAGGTGCGCCACGAGGTGACAGATATGTATCACCGTCTGCCTACTCAGCCGGAGTCTCCTCCTGCAGATGATGTCCGTCATTGTTAGGAAAGAGACCCGGACACGGTACACCCTCGGCCTTGGTCGTCGCCTCTGGTGCCGTGGCTGCACCCTCACTCTCTCCTCTTCCTCTTCCTCCTCCTCCTCCTCCTCCCCATGCTGCTCGACGACTGGCAACTCCTCGGCCCTTCCCTCTGCTGCTGCAGCTGGCCCTGCATCCACTGCGGGTTGTGGCTGTGGATGCTGCTGCATCGCCAAATGCAGTGCAGCGGCCCCAACCACTGCGCTGAACATAGCCGTTCTGTTCACAGACATTGTGCTAACCTACAGAAGGGTGATGGGGGCAGAGAAACGGGACATGTTAGACGGAGGTTAGTCGGCAACTCGGCAGCCGCCTGCCACGGGATACTTGTGTGTCCCGGTGGCCTGGTCGCACTGCTGACACACGGGCAGCCTAACCCCATGTCACTTTCTGCATCCAACGGCCAGTAAACTATGTCCTCCTCACCGGTGCGTCAGTGGCCTGTGGCCGTAAGCCACCGGGGAACCAGCGGCCGTGTCCTCGTGACCGGCACGCCATGGCATGGTGGCAGACATTTTGTTACGGGGTTGGACGGCTCACTCGCTCACTCTCTACCTAACCCCCCCCACTCACACTCCCACTCCCCCCCTCCATCTCCCCCACTGCCCTCCCATCTCCCCCACTCCCCCCCCCTCCATCTCCCCCACTGCCCTCTCCATCTCCCCCACTCCCCCCTCCGTCTCCCCCACTCCCCCCTCCGTCTCCCCCACTCCCCCCCTCCGTCTCCCCCACTCCCCCCCTCCGTCTCCCCCACTCCCCCCCTCTCCGTCTCCCCCACTTCCCTCTCCGTCTCCCCCACTGCCCTCTCCGTCTCCCCCACTCCCCCCTCCATCTCCCCCACTCCCCCCCGCTCTGGACCCCCCCCTCCCGTTCTCAGGGATGCCTTCCCCGTTGTGGCCAGACTCGAGCGGTGCACTGAGCGGTGCGCTGAGCGGTGCGCTGAGCGGTGCGCTAACCTCCTGGAAGCAGTCGTCAGCCAGCATGACTGGTTGATGAACTTAAAAAGCAGGTGTGTTTCACGCCGTGTAAACAGTGCGCGATTAAGTCGGGACTTCGGCCCATCCGGGCCGGTGAATAGCGGGGGGGCAATTTGTAGCGATTCTGGTCGTGTCGGGGGCGTAATGGAGGCGTTTGGCGGGAATGGCGACTCGGAGTTTGTGCGGGGTTCGGAGAATAGCGGGAGGGCGTCGGACCAGCGTCGCCGTAAAAATTTGCGACGCCCGCTATTCTCCAACCCGTCGTGAGTGCGGAGAATCGCGTCCACAGAATCTCAGAGAAGGTGGAGCAGATCATGGAATCATAGAATTTACAGTGCAGAAGGAAGTCATTCGGCCCATCGGGTCTGCACCAGCCCTTGGAAAGAGCACCCTACTTAAGCTCATGCCTCCACCCAGTAACCCCGCCTAACCTTTTGGACACTAAGGGCAATTTAGCATGGCCAATCCGGGTGGGGGGGGGGGGGGGTGCACAGGGTATCTTTGTATGCTGATGATCTTTCATTTGTTATTTACAGCATAGGAGGAGGCCATTTGGCCCATCATGTCTGCACATGCCCCCAAAAAGCAACCTAGCTTGTCCCATTACCCAGTCCATTCTCTGTAGCCCTCTAAATTCATCACTTTCAAATATATATCCACTCTCTTTTGAAACCTGCTATGGAATCCACCTCCACCACTCTCCCAGGCAGCACATTCCAAACCCCAACAACTCTCTGAATAAAGACGTTTTTCTTTATCTCATTTCTAGCTCTCTTTTTGACCATCTGGAAATGTGACCCCCGAGTCACAGATGTACCAAATAGTGGAAACAGAATATCCTTTACCCTGTCAAAATTGTTCAGAATTTTGAACACATCAATAAGATCACCTCTTGATCTTCTCTGCTCCAAGTTGTATGTAAGGGAACGGGGGCAGGGAAGGGCGATATCATAGGGATATTGGAGAGGTTTGGTTTGTTTACGGGGTGCACGTTGAATGCTGGGGAGAGTGAGCATTTTGTGGTGGTCCCTGTGAATGTGGGTGCTGAGGTAAGGGGGCTATGCTTTTGGTGCCCTGGGGGTAGCCTTTGCTATCTGGGCGTTCAGGTGGCACGAGACTGGGCGCAGCTTCGCAAGCTGAATTTTACTTGCTTAGCGAGTAAGGTGAGGACAGATTTGCAGAGATGGGGCAGCCTTACATTTTGTCTGGCGGACTGGGCAGGCAGTTAAGATGAATATCCTGCCAAGATTGGTGTTGTTGGTTCAGTGCCTTCCTGTCTTTATACCTAAAGCATTCATTCAGGGCTTGGGGTGGCTCATAATGGGATTTATATAGGCAGGGCGACCGCCTCAGATTCGGAGGGGGATCTTGCAGAGGGAGAAGCAGGCAGAGGGGGCTGGCACTACCAAACCTGCTGGTTCACTATTGGCCAGTCAATGAAGCGAAGGTGTTCAGTTGGGACCAGGATGTTGCCTGGGTCCGGATGGAGTTGGGGTCATGTAAACTGTTGTGTCTGGAGGTGTTGGTGACAACTACTCTGCCATTCGTTACAGTGAAGTATTCGTCGAACCCGGTGGTCATCTCCACACTAAAGATATGGCAGCAGCTTTGCCAGCATTTGTTCCAGCGCGCGGTGGGGGGGGGGGGGGGGGGAGGTGGAACGGTATGGGGCTGGAGCAGTTTAAGGACTTATCGGTGGAGGATCGGTTTGCTGACTGGGAGGAGTTGAGGGAGAAAGTGGACATTGGTAGCATGGAGATGTTTAGGTGCTTTCAGGCGCGTGATTGGGTCGGGTGAGCATCCCAACTTTCCCGATGGTACGCCGTCCACTTTGCTGAAGAGAATTGTTTCATGTGTGGGGTCAGAGCGGCACGCCCAGGACATATGGACAGATCAAGGGTGGTGGTGAAGGAGGTGAAGGCTAAGTGGAAGCAGGAACTGGGCCCCATTCTGGAGGAGGAGGTGTGTCACGAGTCTTTCCTTCGGGTAAATGCTGTGTTATCCTGCACAAGGTTAAGTTCAATTCAGCACAACGTGGTGTTCTGGGCACATCTCTCCAGGGCCAAAATGAGTCATTTCTTTGAGGGGGTGGAGGGAGGATAGGTGTGTGTGGTGCTCAAGGGGGTCAGCGAACCATGCACACATGTTCTGGTCCAACCCCAAGTTGGTGGGTTTTCGGAGGCTTCTTTTTGACACCACAGTGGTAACTTTTAACGTGGCTTTGGAGCACTGCCCATTAGTAGCGATATTTGGGGTGTCAGACTAGCCGGAACTGAGGACACATGCGATGGCAGACGCTTTGCCTCATTGCTGGCTCGGCGGCAGACCTTGCTCAGTTGGAGACAGGTGTACCGGCATGGCTGGATGACTTGATGGAGTTTTTGCAACTCAAAAAGGTTACTTTCACGGTGAGGGGAGTGATTGAGGGGACACGCCAAGTGATTGATAGATTCTGTTGGAGATGGCACCCGCTTATTTTGCATTTTAAGGATTTGGTCACTGTTAGCTGTTAGCGGTGGGGGACGGGGACTGGGGGAGGGGGAGTGGAACGGGGAGTTCTATTGGGGAAAGAGGTTGTAAGGGTTGAAGGGGGTTTGGTTTTTGCTTTGTTATGGTTTGTTGAGGTTGTTGACATATGGGTTGTTGTTTTGTTATTTTGTATAAAATGTTAAAAACGCAGACTACACTCAAACTCCGAATCAACGAAGATTTCCCAAATCACTAGAACCAATGTGAAAGTAAGCACAGGTTAGCTCATACATTGGGCTATACCAGTCATTTTCAACCCTAGGGTCGCGACCCACGGGTGGCCCATGGATGGTGTCGGGAGAGTCATGGGTCAAGGCGCCATGGCGCTTCCAATCGCAGGGCCATGCCAGCCATTTTGCACATGCGTGTCCCCTCAGCAGTGCGTAGGCCCGGAGCCCAGTGAAGCAGAATGCTTCCTCCTGATGTCAGTGCGCTTACCCAAGAGCAGATTTGTTTTTAGATCGCTGGAGTCTTCCTGCCTGGAGCAGCGGCAGAGAGCAGGTCAAGCGCCCTGCACACTGATGTCACATGCTCTGGGCACGTGAGGGGTCCCTCCATTTTGCAACTGCCAGCAGTGCTGGTGTGAACTCCAGGGCCTCTAGTGAACAACTGGGGCTGGTTTAGCTCGCCAGGCTAAATCACTGGCTTTTAAAGCATACCAAGCAGGCCAGCAGCACGGTTCGATTCCCGTACCAGCCTCCCCGGACAGGCGCCGGAATGTGGCGACTGGGGGCTTTTCACAGTAACTTCATTGAAGCCTACTCATGACAATAAGCGATTTTCATTTCATTTTCATTTCAATTCAGTCCTTCGAGCCTTCACAGATATAAAATATCTGGGTTGCAGGGATTACCCCCATCATCAGGACTTCCCAGGTCTGGAGCGATCGATGACACGCATGTGATAGAGTGGACGTGGAGTGGATGTTTCCACTTGTAGGAAAACCTAGAACCAGAGGCCACAGCTTCAGATTGAAGGATGATCCTTTAAAACTGGGATGAGGATGAATTTCTTCAGCCTGAGGGTGGTGAATCTGTGGAACTCTTTGTCGCAGAATGCTGCAGAGGCCAAATCACTGACTGTCTTTAAGAAAAAGATAGATAGGTTCTTGATTACTAAGGGGATCAGGGGTTATGGGTAGAATGCAGGAGAATGGAATGAGAAACATGTCAGCATGATTGAAAAGCAGAGCAGACTTGATGGGCCAAGAATTCTGTTCCTATATCTTATTGTCTCATTTAGCTATTTAGAAACTTCTGGAAAGCGGTTTAAGACATGTTTTCCTTTTTACGCTTGCAGTCAAAATGTCCCCATGATGTTCAAAAGGGCCAAAGCAGTTAAACATAAGGTACCGAACAAAATTTACAGCTTTCCACAATGGTTTACACTCAGTAAAGCTTAGGAACAGAGGGCAGGCAAAAAATGAAAATAATACCATAAAAACATCAAGGTGAAGGATGTACTTGCCTTACAAAAGGTGAATGAATCATGTGACATTAAAAGCTCATAATGATTTATTAAACTTCAAACTGAAATAGCATTCTTGACTATAGTGAACACAATATTTTCAGTAATCAAAGCTAGAGTAATGGCATCACCAAAAATTGGCACACTTAAGTGAATGTTAACCTGCATGAAGGCAAACTACGATTGCTTCTGCTGGTACACAAGCTACAAAATTAGCCTCCATCCTTTCACCATGTCAGCTGGCACCATTTATGTGGAGACAACAAAAATAAATTGTTCTCAGAGCGATTTCCAAAATGTAATTTTGACTCGGGGTTCAAGTCATGGTTCGGAACTATACAAGTCTCACTGCTCATAACATTTATTAAACATTTCAGTTTGATATGAACGTTCAATTACTAGTGGATAACTATTATTCAGAAATCTACACCATTTTGAGTTCTCTGGATAAACAAAATATTTACAATATTCATTAGCATTTCTGAGATTGGTGTTAATATTCAATAATAATAATAATAATCTTTATTGTCACAAGTTGGCTTACATTAACACTGCAATGAAGACACTGTGAAAAGTCCCTAGTCGCCGCACTCCGGCGCTTGTTTGGTTACACAGAGGGGGAATTCAGCGTGCCCAAATTACGTAACAGCACGTCTTTCGGGTCTTGTGGGAAACCCACGCAGACACAGGGAGAACATGCAGACTCCACCCAGACAGTGCCCCAAGCCAGAATCGAACCTGGGACCCTGGCGCTGTGAAGTAAGAGAGCTAACCACTGTGCTACCATGCGGCCTAACAATTCAACTTCATGTGCTTGTTCTAGAATCTCATTTACACAAAATCATACCTTTGAGAAACTAGTATGATTTACAGAGGCACAATGAGGCACAGCTTTGGTTTTCCAGACAGAATGTCAAATGCTAATCCGGGCACCGAAGGAAATGCGGCCGAGATAATTGCAGAATAGTTCAGCTGTCTGGCTTAAATTTTGAATTGTTTTTCAGTAACCTTTCTGCATACCACAGCAAAACATTTGCAGAATACAGGAAGAATTCAGTACTAGCTGATACTTTGATTGACTGTACCAGTGATGGTTGCATAAATCCTCAAAACCACAAGCCTTAAGTAACAGTAATGGCGTCACAGCTAGATATGCAGTCATCTGAATCGCAAGGCTTTCAGACATGTTTAACTACTTTGATTGTGCAGAATTCTGTCTGTATTGTGTAGGCTACTAAAAAATTCCATTTACAAAAACTGCTGCTGCTTTCTTCTCACGGTAAGGTTCACTGCTGAATAAACAGCATTTCATAGACTAACTGTCGCTATTTCTTAGCACAATGTCTACCCCTTTTGCCTAAATTCTTACCAGCTCATGATGCTTGTAAGGTGAAAATATTAAGGTGGAGCAAAGGCAGGTAAATAGAGTTGAGGTGTCAATCAACCATGAACTAATTGAATGACAGAACTGACTCAAGGGACAGGATTTTCAGGCATGACACCAATGTGCTGGTTTCCCAATGCCTTAAACATAGGAATGTAGAGTCTTAATCATAGGTGCCATTCCTGGCATCACTCAAGACAGCCAGTCACTGGGCTCATTAAGAAATTTTTCAAGGGCTAAAATGGAAAACCTCCAGTTCTCCAACATGATGGGGAAAAGTTAAAATGTCTGAAAGCTTGGGGTGTGCAGCACTCCACACAGGCCCATTCTGCTGGAGCCTTAATAAACTGAGGTGGCCTTCATCTCAGTGAAGATCCTCAGAGTCATGCTTCCAGTGAGCCCACTCTTGCCAGCTCATCGATTAGTACTCCTTAATGTTTTTCTTTGCAGACAGGGCCCTTAAGATCTAGGGCCCTAGTCACCTCAACCAAGAGCGAACTTACTTAAGGAGGTATATACTTGCATAGAAACTAAATTCAGAGAAGGTACACCAGGCTGATTCCTGGGATGAGAGGCTTGTCTTCGGCAGAAAGATTGAGCAGGTTGTGCCTGTACCCATTTAAACTTAGAAGAATGAGAAAACATGAATCATTAAAAGATGAAATTCTGAGGGGGTATTACAACATAGATGCTGGGTAGATGTTTCCACTTGTGTGGGTGCCTAGATGTCGGGGGCACAATTTTTAAAATAAATGGTCTCCCATTAAGATGGGCAGGAGGAGGAATTTCATCTCTCAGAAGGAATTGCCTTCCTTAGAAAGAAGTGCTGGATGGATCATTGAATATCTTGGAGGCTGGGTAAGGCAGATTTTTGATCCACAAAGGAGTCAAGGGGTTTGAGGTCTGACAGGAAAGTTTATAATATAATATAACTTGTATGTAATAATCTTTATTGTCACAAGTAGGCTTGCATTAAAGCTGTGATGAAGTTACTGTGAAAAGCCCCTAGTCGCCACATTCCGGCGCCTGTTCGGGTTCACAGAGGGAGAATTAAGAATATCCAAATTACCTAATAACTCGGGCGGAATTCTCCACTCCCCACGTGGCGTGGGAGAATCGTGGGAGGGCCTCCCGACATTTTTCACGCCCCCCTGGCGCCCCCAGCGATTCTCCCCTCCACCCGCTCGGAAAAATCGCCGCTCGCCATTTTTCACGGCGAACGGTGATTCTCCGAGCCCGATGGGCCGAGCGGCCGGCCCTTCACGTCCGTTTCAACACGCCAGCAACCACACCTGATCACTGCATTCGTGAAACGGGCGGCAGATGCCCGTTTGGGGCATCTAGGGGCCCGATTGGCACGGGAGCACCACGACTGTGCTCGGGAGGGGCAGGCACGCGATCGGTGCTCACCGATCGTCGGGTCAGCGTCCAAAACGGACGCACTCTTTCCCCTCCGCCGCCCGGCAAGATCAAGCCGCCACGTCTTGCCGGGCAGCTGAGGAGAAAGACGGCCACCGCGCATGCGCGGTTCGCGCCGCCTGCTCGATGAAGTCATCCGCGCATGCGAGGGTTGGAACCGGCAACCCGCGCATGCGTGGATGACCTCACAAATGCGCCGTTTTGCACGTCATTTCCGGTGCGACCAGGAAAGACGGAGGCCCGCTCCTAGCCCCCCCGGGTGGGGGCGAATTAGGTGCGGGGAGTGGGCCCCGAGGCCGTCGTGAACCTCGGCCAATTTCACGACGGCCATCCCGATTTTTATCGGGAGCGGAGAATACCGCCCCACATCTTTTGGGACTAGTGTGAGGAAACCGGAGGACCCGGAGGAAACCCATGCAGACACTGCTTCAGGCAGTGCATGCCAAATCATAAGAAAGCATTACACAAATATTGTATGTCATCTCTGGTTCTCTTGACATTAAATCTGTATGCTCTGCTTACCAAGCAAATGCCACTGGAAACAATTCCTCCTCAATTACATGATGAAACCAATCGTCATTTTGAAAATCTCTCTTAAAGTTCCTCTTAATCTTCTCTAGTCTAAGGAGAACAACCAAATTTACTCTCATCTCTCCAATTAACTGAAGTCTTTCATCACTAGTTTTGTTCTAATACGTCTCCTCTGCCTCCTCTTGAAAGCTTTGACATCCTTCGTAAAATGTGGTGCCCACAATTGACCAGAATACAAAAGTGATAATCTCAATAAGTGGCATAGTGTATGTTTTGGTGTGAACTAACCAGTTAAGCAGCCTTAAAGGTAAAAGTGCATCTACAAATATCGACTAAGAGATAAGGGAATGTGAGCATCAAGCAGAGAAATAAAAAAAACAACTAAGTGATGTTAGCAAAAGAGAAGAAGCTGATTAGTGAATTGCTGTTGAATAGGTTTTGTTTTTGGCCCAAATCAGCGGCAAGCCTTAGACTTCATTTCTGGTAGTCAACTGTAGACCCTCAAAGAGTCAGAGAGATTTAGAAGAAGAATGACCAGGCAAATTGTAAGAAGTGTGATTTCAACTACCCTAATATTAATTGGGATCAAATCAGTCTAAAAGATATAGAGGTCACAGCTTTCTGAAAATATATGCAGGACAATTTTCTTTATCCATTACCTAGCAAGCCCAACAAAAGAAGGGGTAGTTTGCACCTATATCGTACAGAATGAAGTAGAAGGAGCATCAGTGGGACCACATTTTAGTGGTAGGGAACAAATTCAGGTAGATTTAGATATAGTCTAGGAGTAAAAGTTTTAAATTGGGGAAAGGCTACTTTTACTAAAAGTGCACTGAAAGCAACTGTTTGGGTGTAAATCAGTGTCAGAACAGTAGGAGGCATTCAAGGAGGAAATAGAGAGAATGCAGAACAAATATATTCCCACATAGAAAAAGGGTTGGGCTGCCAAATCCAAGCCCCTTGGATGTCAAACAGCATAAAGGTTATGATGAGGCAGAAAAGAGAAACCTGTCAGGTACAGTGAGCTCATACTGCAGAAATTCAATAGTATAGAAAATGCTGTGCTGGTAGCATAAAGGAAATTAGAAAAGCAAAGAGAGGACATGAAGAAATAATGGCAAATAAAATCAAAGAAAACCCTAAGATGTTTTATGAATACATAAAGAGCAGAGGATAAATAAGGAAAGAGTAGGTAAGGTAATTTGTGTGTGGCAGCAGAAGACATGGGCATGGTTCAAAACAGTTGTATTTTATGGGGTATTATGGTCCCCACTATCCCAGCTAAGAAGTCGAGAGGAAGCCGCCCTTGCTCCAGATTGCTGCTGTGCAAATATTTAACACTGCAAAGTACTTGGATATTCACTTGAAGTGCCATAACCAACAGGCTATGAGCCAAAAGTTGAAAACAAAGTGTGATGAGGTAAAATGGCTCTTTTCCGGCCAACATGGATACACTGGGTGAAATGGTCTCTTTCTGTAACGTAAATATCTATGATTCTTCAATGAATCAATTCACGTTTCCCTTTGTTTAATATCATCTGCCCCATTTTTATCCATGTCACGAAACTGCACATGTCCATAGATGTCACTACCTTAATACGCTGCCAATTTGGGAAATTCTCTAATACCCATGAGATGCTGGAACCTGCTGAAAGCTTGCCATAATAATAGCACATCTATGGCACAAGGCAAAATTCCAGGGAATTACGGTGTGATTGACTTGTGTATGCCACGGCTTACATCACACCATAACTTGTGATGATTTTTGTGCTACTCTGTCATTACCCCATTGAAGGTTCTCAGTTCGACTCTCATTAAAATCAATGGGGATCATGGATTTGTTATTTCTGAGCCATTTTCTGTCGCTGCCACCGAGACTGAAAAGTAATGGCATTGGAGACCTAGTTTATGAATTTATATTTGTAGAGCAAAATGTTTTATTCTCAATGAGTCTTAGATGAGCACTGCACAGGCCACAGACAAACTCTTGCCTATTGATTTAAATTATTGTGTAATTAACATTATTGGAAAACAGTCAAAGCAATCTGGAACCATCCCTTAATTAATGCAAAGCTGTTGACTTTTGAATCAGTCTGACCCTTTGTGTGATCTACTCCTGTCTTCTGACTCAATGAATTCCAGAAAAATCTTTATCACTATTATTTGTATGCGAACAACACTTAAAATCCTACCCTTAAATAAATTGATTTGTTACACTACACAATGCACAAAGACACCTGAATTTAAAAGGCTGTACTGATAAATTGTTTATGTTAATCAGCAGTTGAGATTTTAACTCAAGCAAAATTCTTTGGAAAAAAACATTAATATACTAATATACTTTGTAACATTAAACACTAAAGTCGGTGGAGTTGTAGACAGTGCGGAAGGATGTTGCAGGTTACAGAGGGACATAGATAAGCTGCAGACCTGGGCTGAGAGGTGGCAAATGGAGTTTAATGTGGAGAAGTGTGAGGTGATTCACTTTGGAAAGAATAACAGGAATGCGGAATATTTGGCTAATGGTAAAATTCTTGGTAGTGTTGATGAGCAGAGGGATCTCGGTGTCCATGTACATAGATCCCTGAAAGTTGCCACCCAGGTTGATAGGGTTGTGAAGAAGGCCTATGGTGTGTTGGCCTTTATTGGTAGAGGGATTGAGTTCCGGAGCCATGAGGTCATGTTGCAGTTGTACAAAACTCTAGTACGGCCGTATTTGGAGTATTGCGTACAGTTCTGGTCGCCTCATTATAGGAAGGACGTGGAAGCTTTGGAACGGGTGCAGAGGAGATTTACCAGGATGTTGCCTGGTATGGAGGGAAAATCTTATGAGGAAAGGCTGATGGACTTGAGGTTGTTTTCGTTAGAGAGAAGAAGGTTAAGAGGTGACTTAATAGAGGCATACAAAATGATCAGAGGGTTAGATAGGGTGGACAGCGAGAGCCTTCTCCCGCGGATGGGGGTGGCTAGCACGAGGGGACATAGCCTTAAATTGAGGGGTAATAGATATAGGACAGAGGTCAGAGGTGGGTTTTTTACGCAAAGAGTGGTGAGGCCGTGGAATGCCCTACCTGCAACAGTAGTGAACTCGCCAACATTGAGGGCATTTAAAAGTTTATTGGATAAGCATATGGATGATAAGGGCATAGTGTAGGTTAGATGGCCTTTAGTTTTTTTTTTCCATGTCGGTGCAACATCGAGGGCCGAAGGGCCTGTACTGCGCTGTATTGTTCTATGTTCTATGTTCTATAACAGTTTTTAAATATTGGGACTGGCCTGATGGACCATTAACCTACACTCACCATTTTCATCAAAACTGTTGATCTACATCAGGAGTGCTAATAATGTGTTGCACTGCCCCCATTAAAGCATCAGTCCTGTGTGGAGCTTCACCCTTTAAAGGGTTGTAAACACTTGTAGTCCTGAATACTTGATATATTTCCAACAATGCTAATTTTAATGCCTTTTGCAATTATGTAAAGCTTGTCTGTGCCAGCACAATTCATTGCTTTTCCTACTGCCCAAGGGAGCACTCCAGCTCTGAATGCTCATAACAGTGAAATGTTTGGGAATGCAGAAGACTATCTCTCTTTTCCACAAACATACATATCTGCAGACTTCAAAAGACTCAAAACCCTCAGTAAATTTCAGAAACACCAATAATCTCACAACTGAAGTAGTACTGAATGCAGTTTCTTTTTTAAATTTGCATTCAGTACTTTTTCTGCATTTCATTGAGCATTCCCAAAGGCTGCTCCATAAAAAATTTAGAGTGTAAGTTCAAGAACCCGATTTGAAACATGTCTACTCAAATCAACCCAAGGCCATTCAGGAAAATAAGATGCCAGAATTCAAACCAATGACAGAACAACTTGAATAGCTTTTCCTATTGCTTAATAAAACAAAAGATTTGGGCTACATAGTTTTCGGATATATTTTTTCTAAACCATGAAAGTACAGGCGACTTTAACCTTGCCCATCCAGTGTGAAATGGCAAGTGAGAGTTTAAAATAGCTGTCAAGGAGCCGTTCACCATTACCCTGCTTGGAATGCGAAGAATTTCCCGCTTCCAAATTACATCTTTACGATGATACTCTTTGCCCTACTTTCTCTCAATGAGCTCTATTTGCCCATTAATGTGTTGTTCACCGGGGATAACCAGTGCATCCCTTTCATTCGACATCAGTCACCAGGAGAGCACTTGGGGATGTGAAACAATAAGTGACTTCCCTCCAGGTGCCATGGGCATCATTGACTACACAATTCTTGCCATTAACATTAGCCCACAGTATCAACAAACAGAAATGACACTGAGTCCATAAATGACCTGACAGACCTGATGATAGAAACAGGATCTTGCAAGCTTATACAAAGTATCCTGGCAAATTTTAAGATATTTTATCCTGGAAATCACAACTATCACACCAATATTCAACATACCAAGAGCATAACAGGGCATTGCAGAATGAATGTCAAGCCCCACAAATATGGTTCATTACAGCCCTCCATCATTCTGTCATGCCTAATCACCATATGTATAATCATAGCCAGGAAGGAGATTAACAGGATGATTATTGAAGATGCCATAGGGCTGCTCAAACAGAGGTTCAGGTATCTCAGCAGATCTGTGGGCCTTTGATAATGTATCCCACAAAATATTTCCTCCATCATAGTGGTGTTCTATTTTTTGCAAACATTGACATTCAGCGATCTGTAGTTGAAAGTGATGGAGCACCAGCATCTATGCTCATTAGGTGATGTATACCAGAGTGAAAGCAAGAAAGCAGCAGCAGCATTAGAGCTCCCTCAATGCCTCACAGAAAGAGTTGCGAGGATTAAGGGATTAACTCAATGATTCTGATAACTTGTTCATTTCCGTCCTATGAAAGCTCTGCATTAATAGTCTTTTTCTATCACTTGCTCCCTTAACTCTGTAATAAAGACCATTCAGGCAACTTGTATATGAATGACATACTGTAAATGCAGACTCAGAAGCTGCTATAAAATCAAACTGCATGCTAAAGTACCAAATGTAACAAAGGTGATGAATTTAATTACCAATAATTACTTTGAATTAATTTATCACCCATGGCAATGTCCATCTAAAAACATTTATAAACACTACCATTCCTAGAAGGTGCTCCCATAGTGTCCTCAGAAAACCTGGTGGAAAGCTGCTGCTACCCTGAATATAGCTGGCGACTTCTGGGTGCTTGAGCCTGTGAGGTGCTGGTTCAATCTGACCAAGATGGAGTCTTGGCATTGTAACTAGGTATCAGTTAAGGAGAAGTAAAAGAACAAACTGACAGCTATCCTGAGACAGGATAACACATATTGCTCCCATAGCACCATTGTCATTCTGGGGTTCATCGTTTCCACTGATCTTTAGGAGAACAGAGTGCGGATGCCGAATGAATGCTTGAAAGTCCTCATCCATTCAGTGCACCAATCTTTGCAAAGTGGAAAGAACGTCTACATGGCACCCATTTGAGCTTCCACTGCAAACTAGTGGTGAAAATGCCTCAGATTGTGAGGGCTTTGCTTTTTTGAAAAGTATACAAAAAATATATATTTTATTCTAACACAATCAATAATACAATCAACAAAGTGAATACAACCAAGTTACAAACAGTTCATCATTTTCACCTTTTTTCCCCTGAGGTAATCCCACCAATGAGCACAGCATCAACCTCACCTCACCTCAACCTCATCGGGGCAGCACGGTAGCAGGGTGGTTAGCATAAATGCTTCACAGCTCCAGGGTCCCAGGTTCGATTCCCGGCTGGGTCACTGTCTGTGCGGAGTCTGCACGTCTTCCCCGTGTGTGCGTGGGTTTCCTCCGGGTGCTCCGGTTTCCTCCCATAGTCCAAAGATGTGCGGGT
Source organism: Scyliorhinus canicula (assembly GCF_902713615.1). Lineage (NCBI taxonomy): Eukaryota > Metazoa > Chordata > Chondrichthyes > Carcharhiniformes > Scyliorhinidae > Scyliorhinus > Scyliorhinus canicula. Next base: position 194,989,683 of record NC_052147.1, on the reverse strand, counting down.
TAGGTGGATTGGCCAGGCTAAATTGCCCTTAGTGTCCTAAATAATGGGGGTTGTTGGGTTACTGGTATAGGGTGGATACGTGGGCTTGAGTAGGGTGATCATTGCTCGGCACAACATCGAGGGCCAAAGGGCCTGTTCTGTGCTGTACTGTTCTAATTCACCCTGACAATCTCTGACAGTGTCTCAAAAATCGATGTCCAGAATCCCCCCAACTTTGGGCAAGACCAAAGCATGATTCACAGGCCCTCTTGCGCACTTCTTGCATTTGTCCTCAACCTCAGGGAAGAACCCACTCATACAAGCCCGAGTCATTTGGGCCCTATGCACCACCTTAAACTGTATAATGCTCACACTATGAGGGCTTTGCTGTATTATTCTGGACTCTTGAAGGTAAACTGTGAGGTGCTGATGCCATGCTAGATGACAGCACACAGGCTGGAAGTAAACTTAACTTTAATTTCAACCGTAGTGCTTAAAGTTCTGGAGTAGGTTTCCCAGGACATGGTATCACTGCAAGGAGTCTCCTTTTCATGAAGTCCATGAAGTCCTCATCTCTGTCTTGCGTAGCACAGCTAGGAGAGGAACTTGCCCACCGAGGAACTTACTCCCAAAATGTCCCTGCCACCAGTACTTGCTGCTGCTCACTTGTGATTTACCATGTCAAGGGCCTTCAGCTCAATGACTAAGCCAAGCAGAGTACCAATGTCTGTACTGGTGCTTCAGATGAATGGAGTATGAGATAGTGCAGCCACGGGAGGAATGCCATCCTTGAAGAGATCTTTTTCAGTGGGTCCAAGTGATGAGAAGGACTTAGAGAAAAGAAACAAGAATTAGGTTGGGCGTTAGCAGGTGTCGGTCTTGATACTGTAGTTTAAAATTGTCAGGATTATTGCGGCGGCACGGTGGCATAGTGGTCAGCACTGCTGCCTCAAGCTCCAGGGACCCGAGTTCAATTCCAGCCCCGGGTGACTATCTGTGTGGAGTTTGCACTTTCTCCCTGTGTCTGTGTGAGTTTCCTCTGGGTGCTCCGGTTTCCTCCCACAGTCCAAAGATATGCAGGTTAGCTGGAGAGGCAATACTAAATTGTCCCATAGTGTCAAAATGGTTAGGTGGGGGTTACTGGGTTACTGGGATAGGGTGAAGGTGTGGGCTAAGTAGGGTGCTCTTTCCAAGGGTCGGTGTAGACTCAATGGGCCGAATGGCCTCCTTCTGTACTGTAAACTCTATGATTGAATATTTCTTGAAGTAAATGAAGAGTTTAAAGTAAAATGAAGAAAACTTGCTCATTTAAAAACCTCATCTTCCCTAAAGCTCATGGCTTTTCATGGGCTAATGATGTTCCAAGATTCCTACTCCACTTGGATGAGAGATTCAGACACCCGAAGAAAACTTTTCCGACCACGAAGAGTTCCACTCCTGGGAGAACACATACGGCGTTGGAATCATAAATGCCACAGAGGAACCGTACGAGCTGACCACACAGCCTCAATATGTGCATACCATTGAATCCACAAGCGAATGGAGTGCCATGGTGCAAATGAACAACTCCCCAATTACATTCAAGCTGGACACGGGAGCATCCGCGAACTTGATGACAAGCAAAGATCTCGCATCCATCCCAGGGACACACGAGATGCTACCTGCTGCATGCAAGTTAACAGACTACAATGGCAACCAGATCACCTGGTGGAGATCATGCCACCTACAAGTAGTTAATAAGAAAGCCACGATAGGACTACGTTTTGAGATCGTGGACGACAAAAGAACGTCACTGTTAGGTGCTCAAGCCTGCAAGTATTTACGGCTGATACAAAGGATTTTCATGAACACGGTTGACTCATCACGACTGGCTGATGCCATCCAGCTGCTTCTCAGTGAGTATCCTGATGTCTTTTGTGGCATGGGTACTGTGGTAGTCACCACTGTTGTATTACATTGTATATATGGGTATTACGGTAAGACCCCTGTACTACAGGTACAGAGGTAGATCCCTGACTGCTGGCTCCGCCCAGTAGGCGGAGTATAAATATGTGTGCTCTCAGAACAGCAGCCATTTCGTCAGCTGCTGTAGGAGGCCACACATCTCTGTGTAATAAAGCCTCGATTGCATTCTACTCTCATCTCGTCGTAATTGATGGTGCATCAGGTACGTTACCCTACAAGTACAAAATCCTGCTCAAAGACGATGCAACACCGGTCATTCATGCACCAAGGAGGGTACCAGCTACGTTGCGGGACAAGCCAAAAGCAGAACTCCAACGCCTCCAATCTCAAGGCATCATATCACAGGTCACACAGCCGACTGACTGGGTCAGCTCATTGGTATGTGTCAAGAAGCCGTCCGGTGAACTCAGAATCTGTTTAGATCCCAAAGACTTGAACAAAAACATTTGCAGGGAGCACTACCCTATCCCCAAGATGAGAGGCTGCAGCAAATTTGTCAGGCTACACGAGAACATGCAACCCTGCTCCAGGTCATGCACAACCTTCAGCATGGCTGGCCAAGAGGGCGGTGCCCACAGTTCCAAAATGTCCAAACTGAACTGTCCGTGGTGGATGGCACCGTACTGCGAAATGACAGAAATGTCATTCCTCTGGCGCTCCGGGCGGACATGCTCCGCAGGATTCATGAGAGGCATCTTGTTGTCGAGAAGTGCAAATGAAGAGCGAGGCAATCTGTGTACTGGCCTGGGATAAACGAGGACATAACGAACATGGTGCTCACATGCGACACGTGCCAAAAACATCAACCGGCACAATGCAAGGAGCCACTCCGACAGCATGAGATGGCTACGTCACCGTGGGACAAAGTTGGCATCGACTTGGTTTATTCTATGGGCCAACACTATGCTCTTCTCATCCATTATTACTCCAACTTTCTGGAGGTAATGAAACTCCCGGATCTCACATCGGCATCAGTTATCAAAGCCTACAAGGAAACCTCTCAAGGCATGGCATCCCACAGATGGTCATGTCCGACAATGGTCCTTGCTTTGCAAGCGGGGTATGGATGGAATTCTCAAAAAAATATATAACTTCAAGCACGTGACGTTGAGTCCACACTTTCCTCAATCGAACGGCAGGATGGAGAAAGGTGTCCACATTATTAAGCAACTGATCAGCAAGGCCACTGACTCGAATTCCGACATACATTTGGCTCTATTGTCATATCGTTCATCGCCTTTTGAGCTCTGGGCTGTCAGCGGCTCAAATGCTCTTCAATCGAGATGTGAGGACAACGCTACCGGCGTTACACTTCACCGATCCAGATCACTCGCCAGTCCTGGACAAGATGTGTCACCAACATCACTGGTGGAGGATGGTCTAACATGGCAATGTTGCTCTGCCAAGTATGGCCACGATTGTACGTTGTGAAGTCTGATGATGGAATACTGTTTCGACGCAATCGGCAAGACCTGCTGAAGGTTCCACCTCATCAACCTGTATTTACGATGTTAGATCTGCAGGACGCTATCATGCAACATCCAGGGACACCAGCAGTTGGTGCCCAAATAGACATAAGAACCTTTGGGTCTCCATGCCCACTCAGGAGGTCTATCCGAATCCGACGTGTACCCAACCGTCTGAACTTGTGAACATAAACTGATACAATCATTGCTCTCTGTTCTGTATTTGCGAATGCAACTAACTGTGTTTGATTTTTTTTTAGTTACAGCTCTGCAACTATGAAAAAAAAGTGAAAAAGGGGGAGGTAGTGATCTTTACTTGGGTATGTACAGAAGGGGCTGATGGGTAATGGAAAGACCACTAGGGGTAGCACTGGCGTGTATAAAAGAGGAAGCAAGCAGCCCTCTGAGCAGTTGGGTGGATTAGACCGTGAGGAGAACAGAGGCAGAGATTTAGCTCAGGGCTGCTAGTGTGGTCAGGTCTAGTTGTAGTGTATGGAAAAGTTGTAACCTTTCTACTAGTACAGTTCTTAAAGTAAGAACTCATGCAGTTATTTAAGTTGCGTTGCTCAATAAACCTTCTGGACGACTTTGGGCCTTCTTCCAAAGCCTCACCTGCAACTGAGTTGAGTAGCACAGATTACCTGCCTTGCAGGTAACAAAACAGGGGGTGATGTTGGGGGGGGGGGGGGGTGGTGATGAATGTAATATCCCGCACGGGACTTAAAGAGTGGGAATGATTATCTTTCCTGTGGTTCTTGCAGAGTACGATCTCCCCCACTGAGGGGGGCAGGGGAGCTCCTATTGTATAAAAGGTCAGCCAGCAAGGCACCGACTACAAAGAGACCCATTAGGGATCTACCGGGTAGTGTATCTACCATTATTGTAAATAAATCAAGTGTTATTTTCCTCAGTGTGGACTTCCGGGCCGAGATTCTCTCAGCACACGCCGGGTAGGAGAATTGCCGGTGGTACCGGAAATTCCCGCTACGCTGCTCCGACGCCGGGACGCAATTCTCCGGCAACCAGGTGACTGGCCGAGTCCCCGCCGAGTTCCACTGGCATGGTCCCAACCTGGTACCACCCGGCGGGAGCTCGGACCCGTGGCAGCGATGGCTGTCCTGGTTGGGGGTGGGGGGGGGGGGGGGGGGGATCAGACTCCACACAGACAGTGACCCAAGCCGGGAATCGAACCTGGGACCCTGGAGCTGTGAAGCAACTGTGCTAACCACTGTGCTACCGTGCTGCCCTCTAAACACCTGGAGGCGGGGGCTTTGACTTATTCCTACCCACCAAATTCTGACAAAACCTTAAAGCAGGGAATTCAGTCTTGCTTTAGACAACTAATTCCATCAGAAACTGTTCAGAAAATATTCAGGTTATCTGTTTCCTATTTCCCACTATGAGTGGGAATCCCATCAATCATATTATAATGATTTTTTTTCCATTAGGCATTAATATTACCTGACTCTCAAGCTATTGGGAGACGGTTGGTCATTCTGTCCCCCATCTGCCTTAAATTAAATTTAATGCCAATACTTTTATCTCAAAGAGTAGCTTGAACCTGAAGTATATGAAGAACAATAGAAACAAAAATAGAAAAGAAACACAGATAGGAAGGTCAGGAAGTTTCTTGTAGAACTTCTATCCCAAAAGGTAAATAGTGCTGCCAAAAAAGGTTGTACCGAAAAATAAAGAAAGACTTCCAACTCAACATCCATCAGCTCAGCAGAAAACTATCAGTCACGTTATAATTACTAGATATATTTTGTTTGTACTGATATTTACTAAATTATGCACATTTGGCGGGATTCACACAGCCCAGATCCGGGCCGGAGAATCGCCACGACCGGTGCGAATTGTGCCACGTCGCCCTGACGCCGGGACGTGATTCTTCGCAGAGCACAGAATCGGCGCCATTGATGCCGGCGTGTTTGGCACGGCGCCAGTAGGGGGCCGCTATATAGGGGCCCCCCGGCGATTCTCAGCCCGGGAGGCCGTAACAAAAAGCCTGAGTTCCGCCGGCGCCGCGGCAGGACCTCAGCGTGGAAGGGTCCGTGGGTGGCCTGTGGGGGTATGGGGCAGTCCGACCCCGGGGGGCCTCTGCTATGGCCTGGCCCATGATTGGGACCCACCAGTGGCGGGCCGGCCGCTCGGGTTGGGGGCCTCCTTTCTTCCGTGCCGGCCCCTGTAGCCCCACGCTATGTTGTATTGGCGCCGGTGCCACTGCGCATGCGCGGACCATGCGGCGCCCAGTTGACGCCGGGATCGGCAGCTGGAGTGCCGTGGGTCGCTCCAGTGCTGTAGGGTCCAGAATTGCTGATCCTGAGGCCATGTTGACGCTGTCGGGAAACACGTTGTGTGAAGTACAGTCAGATGAGCACCTTTGACTGTGGCCTAGCAACCTGTTTCACCCAACTTCAAACAACCTCCTCTGTGATGGTACCATTTAAAATTTAGTACAATAACCATCCTAGACCTAGATGAATAACACTGATAAATAAAAGGTGCTTACTACAGATTATCGGATAATTCAATATTTTTAATTCTATATTCCCATTTTGCTCTTGTTACTCATATTCTTAAAGTCAAATAATTGAGCAATTCAGATGTTATAGCACAAAAATATCAGGAATTGCCAGGAATAGACTGCAAGCATCAAACTTTGGGAAATTTGGACAGTAAACCCATGGCTATTAATAACTACATCAAGGCTGTCCAAATTCATTTTACATAGAATCTTTAACACGCTGCTGGGTAATTCAAAAATGATGCAAGGCATGAGTCTTTTTTTCAGGGAAGGAGTCCCTTGTTAGGACTGTATGCCATTTCTAGCCAACCTAATGAACCATGTTATGAGCTTGATTGATCATCTTAAATTTGTTGTTAGTGTAGCTATTAGTGCACTAAGAATTATTCAGCAGGTGCTGTCAAATCGCAGAATCACATCTAATGGTCGACATTTTGTTGAGTATGGTTAACCGTCATTCTCAGAATCATGGGCCAGTTTTGACCTATAGTTCCCGCTATGAAAGACAGATATCTAACTTATGTATCAGAGAATATATCCCTGCTGAAGCATTACATGAGCTGTTGTGACTTCAGCAGAGAGTGTTTGAGTGGGCTTTATTTCTCCATCTACGTTTGTATGAGCAACATTCCTAATAAAACCTCTCATCATGTTTGTAAGAATCCAAGAGTGTGGCACCTCCATACCAATTCTCTTTGCTGCAACCTCAAAGATATAACACTAATGTACTGCACCACCCAGTTCTGCCATCGTAGAACTGTTTTATGTATTAATTTAACACATTGGATTCGGGACAAGAGATGAGTTTACACAGATGTGAACAAAGTAAGGGTTGATTAATACTTCTAAAGTAAATTAAAGCGGCCATATTGGCCTCTGTATCATTGAAGGTCGGGGGGGGGGGGGGGGGGGGGGGGGGGGGAAGGTGAATGGCGGCCTGACTGCAGGACCTACACGCTGTAGAAGATTAAGTTGAGTTCAAGGGGTCAGAAGAGGGTTCTGAGGGGCGGTGGAGGCCGTTCATGGCCTTATTTGAGGAGCTGTTTGTCATTGGGGGACGGGAAGGTGAGGGATTAAAAGAGGGAAAACAGTATAAACTGTTGACTGTGCTTTGATAGACTGTGTATTCAGTTGATGTTGTGTATATTTGGAATGAAATATCTTTTTACAAAATTGGCCTCAAACACCAGTATCAATAAACTTAGCATTTCAATGCAATGCATTAAACTGTGTATTAATCTCCCAATTATCCAAGAAATTAACTTTCTTAATTTCAATATTCAACAAATGGTTATTTTAGATCTAAGTTTGCTTTTTTGAAAAGATAAATCTATTAATGCTCAGTAGCAAATAGAATGTGTAGGTTAAAGTAAAATACACTGAAGAATAAGAGATAGAGGAAAAAGTACAGATTGTAAAATTGAAAGAAAACATAGCATTGAATGATAAAAAAGTGAGAAAAAGGAAGTTAATGTCAAAGGCCCCTGTAGAATCCACAGAGTGAATACGCATGAAACGGTAGGTTGGATGCAACAATACTGATTTATTCTCTATAAACAACACTCTCCACTCCCCGAAGTGTCTCCAGGTCAGGATTTTTACCCTATGAGTGCTCCCTTCATTATATGTTCCTCAGTGGTAATGCAAATAATTCAGGTGAAAATATGAACCAGTTAGGGTGGATGAAATGTGTTCTAACTGTGGAAATTTTCTTAGCAGCATAAATTGCATCATATTTTACACATGGTATCAATTATATTGTAGGGTGTGGTGGGGGCAGCATTATCTAAAAGTGCCAGCATCTTTATGTGTTTAGTGGAAATAGCTCCCAGCAGCAATTCCATTTTTGAGACAATGTTCCAGTTCAACAAGCACACAGTGCCAGAAACTCTTCATAACTATACAGTGTATTGACAAGGTAGAATTCCAATGACTGCACTGTAACCTTAACCTTGCACTCTAATAAACAAAACTGAACATTGCATGAATTGCCTTTTGCATAGGCCAATGTTGCCTTTGCTGAAGTTACTTCAGAATACTTATCCATTCCAGTTACAGAACTTCCAACACAAAAGAACTAAACAAACATTTTTTTCATTAGCATTGGCTCAATGTTAATGTTACAAGAAAATGTAGGGTGGAATTCTCCGACAGCATCTGCCCGGCGACCGGAGAATCCCGCCCGAGGTCAATGGACTTCTCCATTGTCCGCGTCTTGCCTGTGGCGTTCTTGCGGCGGGCGGAGGAGAAGAAACCAGCCCATAGTCTCTTGTTCTCCAAGATAACAACAAAGGTTATGGTACAATAAAATAACCATTAAATAATGGTCGGGAGTCTCCGTTGCAAGTCCGCCTTGCTACCACTGCCAGCGAGAACATGGGAATTGGTGCTCAGCAAATCTCCATTCACTGCAGCGGGAACGGAGAATCCCGCCAAATATTAAAAGAAAAGTTGTAACAAATTGAAAGTGATCAAATCAATTTTTTTTTTACCAAACTGAAACTTCTGCCAGAGTGAGACCTAATTAATGTGTCCCAGAATGTCATAGTAAGCCAAGTAAGCAGCACTGAACCTTGCCAGTAAAGCGAGCTGGTTTTTGAAAAAAAAATCTAATGGCTCTCCCATGATGTTGTTCAAGGGAAATACGTTCATGAACAGACAAGAGGTGGTGTGAGACCATAAACAATATAAATAATTGATTGTTTTTTTGGATTGGTTCCTGGGGAAATTGATGTATTAGGCTAGGCAGATGGTGATGAATAGCTTTTGAATTGGTTTGAACCAATCAGTAAGTAGATAATAGCTATACTGCTTTCACTGAATTGTTGGGAAAATAAGGTTTCTGTTTGCAGAGTTTGTATGTGAATGTTGTTATGACATACATACGGGAGATTTCAAAGCTCTTCACCACTCCCACCCCACCACCGTAAATTTTTTTTAATAAATGTTTTTATTCAGTTTTCATATTTTATATTGAACAAATTACAAATTGTTAGGAGAGAAAAAAAAAAACAAACACGCAAAAATTAACATACATATTTACAGGTAAGCATCTTCGTAGTAGTAACTGCGCCCCCCCCCCCCCCCCCTCAACATGTTTATTTAGTTTGGTTTTGGGCCTTAGCTAGCCATCGAACCCCCGTAACGAACCTGTAGCCCCCCCCCCCCTCCCGCTACCTTCCCCCGACTATTCTTCCTCTTGTACATTGGCCACAAATAGGTCCCGGAACAGTTGCATGAATGGCTCCCACGTTCTGTGGAAGCCGTCGTCCGACCCTCGGATGGCAAATTTGATTTTCTCCATTTGGAGAGATTCCGAGAGGTCGGACAGCCAGTCCGCAGCTCTGGGCGGTGCTGCTGACCGCCAGCCAAACAGGATTCTACGGCGGGCGATCAGGGAGGCAAAGGCAAGGGCGTCCGCCCTCCTCCCCAGGAATAGATCTGGCTGTTCTGAAACCCCGAAGACCGCCACTATCGGGCATGGCTCCACCCTCACTCCCACCACTTTGGACATAACCTCGAAGAAGGCTGTCCAGTACTCCACGAGTCTGGGGCAAGACCAGAACATGTGGGCGTGGTTGGCCGGGCCTCTTTGGCACCGTTCACATCTGTCTTCCACCTCCGGGAAGAACCTACTCATACGGGTTCTTGTTAAGTGGGCTCTATGTACCACTTTTAGTTGCGTCAGGCTGAGCCTTGCGCACGTGGAGGTGGAGTTGACCCTATGCAGTGCTTCGCTCCAGAGTCCCCACCCTATCTCCATCCCCAGGTCGTCCTCCCATTTCCTCCTTGTTGCGTCCAGTACGGTGTCGTCCCTATCTACCAGTCGGTCATACATGTCACTACAGTTCCCTTTCTCTAGGATACTTGCGTCCAGTAGGTCTTCCAGTAGTGTCTGTCGTGGCGGTTGTGGGTACGTCCTTGTCTCCTTTCGTAGGAAGTTTTTGAGCTGCAGGTACCGTAGCTCGTTCCCCCCAGCTAGCTGAAATTTCTCTGTCAGTTCGTCCAGTGTTGCGATCCTGTCGTCCGTGTATAGGTCCCTGACTGTCAGTGTCCCCCCGTCCTGCCTCCACCTTCAAAAGGTGGCGTCAGTCAGTGCTGGTGTGAACCTATGGTTGTTGCAGATGGGAGCCCTGTTCGACATTTTGGTCAGGCCAAGTTGCTGCCGCAGTTGGTTCCAGGATTGGAGGGTGGCTGTCACCACTGGGCTGCTGGAGTGTTTTTTGGGTAGGGATGGGAGTGCTGCCGTGGCGAGGGCCCGGAGGGAGGTTCCCATGCAGGAGGCCTCCTCCGCACGCACCCACTCAGCTTCTGGCTCCTGGATCCATCCCCTTACTCGCTCGGCTGTTGCTGCCCAGTGGTAGAATTGTAGATTCGGGAGGGCTAACCCTCCCCTGGTTTTTGTTTTTTGTAAGACCTTCTTTGGGATCCTAGCATTTTTACCCCCCCCCCCATACGAACGCCATGATGAGTTTGTCCAGCGCTTTGAAAAAGGCCTTGGGGGATGTAGATCGGAATGGATCTAAACAGGAAGAGGAACCTGGGCAGTACGTTCATTTTGATCGTCTGAACTCTCCCCGCGAGGGAGAGCGGGAGTGTGTTCCATCTTTGCAGGTCCTTTTTAACTTCCTCCGTCAGGCTGGTGAGGTTCCATTTGTGGATCCCTTTCCAGTCATGTGCTATTTGGATCCCCAGGTAGCGGAATTTATGTCGGGCTTGTTTGAACGGCAGCCCCTTTAGTGCTGCCCCCCCCCCCCCCCCCCTTGCGGGTGTACTGGGAAGATCTCACTTTTGCTCATGTTGAGTTTGTAGCCCGAGAAGGCTCCAAACTCTTTCAGGAGCGCGATGATTCCGTCCATGCTGCTTTGTGGGTCCGAGATATAGAGGAGCAGATCATCCGCATAGAGTGAGACTCTGTGCTCTCTACCTCCCCTTCGGATCCCCCTCCAATTTTTTGCTGCCCTGAGCGCGATTGCTAGCGGTTCAATTGCTAGTGCGAACAGCAGCGGGGACAGTGGGCATCCTTGTCTGGTGCCCCTGTGCAGCTGGAAGTATTGGGAGTTGGTATTGTTGGTCTGTACACTCGCCATAGGAGCGTTGTACAGGAGCTTTACCCAAGCGGTGAACCCTGTTCCAAGCCCGAACCGCTCCAGTACCTCTATGAGGTATTTCCACTCGACTCTGTCGAAGGCCTTTTCTGCGTCCAGGGAGATGATCACCTCTTGTGTTCTCTCCCCGGAGGGGGTCATTATCACGTTCAGCAGGCGCCTGATGTTCGCGGTAAGCTGTCTACCTTTGACAAAGCCCGTCTGGTCCTCTGTGACCACCTCAGGTACACAGTCTTCTAGCCTCTTGGCTAGGATTTTGGCCAGTATTTTGGCGTCTGCATTCAGCAGAGATATGGGTCTGTATGACCCACATTCCGTTGGGTCTTTGTCTTTCTTAGGTATCAGCGAGATTGAGGCCTGTGCTAACGTGGGTGGCAACGTGCCCCTAGCTAGCGAGTCTGTGAACATCTCCCGCAGGTGCGGGGCCAGCGCTGTCGCAAATTTTTTGTAGAAGTCCGCCGGGAATCCGTCCGGTCCCGGCGCCTTCCCCGCCTGCATGGAGCTAATGCTCTCCATGATCTCTCCCAGTGCTAGTGGTGCTTCCAGATCCCGTTTTCTGCCCTCTCCCACAACTGGTATGTCCAGTCCGTCAAGAAACCGGTTCATCCCAGCCTTCCCCGTTGGGGGCTCTGAGGTGTACAGCTCTTGGTAGAAGGCCTTGAAGGTTTTGTTAATCCTCTCTGGTTCTGTTTCCAACGTGCCTCTGGTACCTCTGATTTGCGCAATTTCCCTGCTGGCTGCCTGCTTTCTCAGCTGGTGGGCCAACAGGCGGCTGGCTTTGTCTCTGTGTTCGTATAGGGCCCCGCGTGCCTGGCGGAGTTGGTGTACTGCTTTCCTGGTGGAGAGCAGGTCAAAGTTCCTTTGTAATTCTTTTCTCTCCGCCAGGAGTTCTACAGTCGGGGCCTCGGAGTATTTATGGTCTACCTCCAGTATGGAGTCGACCAGCTTCTGCCTAGCCACCCTTTCCTCCCTATCTCTTTGCGCTTTGTAGGCTATGATTTCCCCTCTTAGTACGGCCTTAAGCGCTTCCCAGAACGTGGAGGGTGAGACCTCCCCGTTTTGGTTGATCTCAGTGTACTCCGCTATGGCCTGCGCTATCCTTTCGCTGAAGGCCTTGTCAGCTAGTAAGGCACCGTCCAACCTCCATTTGGGGCGCTGGGCCCTTCCCGTCTCTAGCCGCACATCCATGTAGTGTGGAGCATGGTCTGATATCACAATTGCGGAGTATTCCACCTTGTCTATCTCTGGAAGCACCGTTTTCCTCACCACAAAGAAGTCAATTCTGGTGTACACGTTGTGTACTGGGGAGAAGAAAGAGAATTCTTTCTCCCCCGGGTGGGCGAATCTCCAGGGGTCTACTGCTCCCATCTGCTCCATATAGTGACTGAGTTCCCTTGCCATGTTTGAGGTTCTCCCCGTTCTGGGGTTTGATCTGTCCGTCGTTGGGTCCTGTACACAGTTGAAGTCCCCCCCCATGATTAGTCGGTGCGTCGCTATGTCCGGGATTTCTGCCATGGTCTTTTGGATGAAGCTCGTGTCGTCCCAGTTGGGCGCGTACACGTTAACTAGAACTACCGGCGCCCCATCCAGGGCCCCGCTGACCATGACATACCGTCCCCCTGGGTCCGTAACCGTCTTTGTCGCCCTAAACATTGTCCTCTTGCCAATCAGGATCGCCACCCCCCGGCCCTTGCCCCATAACAGGAATGATAGGTTTGTCCCACCCAGCCCTTTCTTACCCGCAGTTGGTCCTGCTCCCTCAAGTGCGTCTCTTGGAGGAAGACTATGTCGGCCCTCATGTTTCTAAGGTGGGTGAGGACTCTAGATCTCTTCACTGGGCCGTTAAGTCCCCTTACGTTCCAGGTGACTATTCTGGTGGGGGGCTTCTGCCCCCTTGCTCCTGTGGGGTTAACCATATTTGTCCGGTGGACGCGCCCCTGCCCTCTGGGGTTTCCCTTTGTTAGGGGGCCGTCCAGGATGTCCACTATCACTGCTCTCCCCATGCGGTCGGGTCCCTGCGCTCCGGGGTTCCCCCTTGTCCCGGGGACACCCGCCATGGCCGTCCACTGTGTGTCCACCACGCGGGTAGTCCCCTGCACTCCGGGGGGTCCCTTCACCCACAGACCGTACTGGGTGGGTGCTTGCAGCAGTTCCCTGTTTCGAGCCCTTGTCTGTGGCACTTTGTGGCCCTATTCCCTTTCTGGCCTCTTTTGTCCCTTCGTCCCTGCATTTCCCCTCCCTGGTCTCTCGCCCCCCGAGTGCCCCCCCCCCCCCCCCCCGCTCTATCCCTTTCGGGGATACCCCTGTATACCACTCCATTGCCCCTCTCTCCCCCATTCCTGTCCCCATTTGCTCTCCCACCTTTGATGGGTGATCCCCCCCCTCCCCTGCCTGGCGCCTTCCCCCCTGTTGGGGGTGCGCTGCGGCCCTGCTCTGTTGCGCGCCCCCTTCGCTAGCTTTCCTGCTAGCACGGTGGCTCCCCTCTTGGAGGTTGCTGTCCCGCTTCCCCTCTCCCCTCTCCAGTACTCCCGTTCCCTCGTGCCGGGGCCTGGCCTCCCACCTGGAGCGGGCCCTTGGGCATTGGGTTGTTTTTCGTTCTGGGTGTTCCTGCCAGGGGGGAGGGGGCTGGCTTTGCCTCGCCCCTCCCCACCCCCCCGTCGGCATGACGTATCTCCTTGCCATGGGCCCCTCGTCCCTACTTCCCATGGCGTTTTTCCAGCCCGTGCTCCTCGACGAATCTATTCGCCTCGGCAGGGGCTGTAAAGAAATATTCCTTGTGTTGGTATGTGACCCAGAGTTTTGCTGGGTACAGCATACCAAAACGTACTTTGTTCTTATAGAGAGCTGCTTTCGCTCTGTTGAACTCCGCCCGTCTCTTAGCTATGTCCGCTCCAAAATCCTCGTAGATTCGGATGGCGTGCCCGTCCCAATTGCAGGCTCTATTCTCCTTGGCCCAGCGCAGGATTGTCTCCCTATCCCGGTACCGGTGCAGTCTGGCTATAACTGCTCTCGGTTTTTCCCCTTCCTTGGGCTTCGGGCGCAGTGACCGATGAGCTCTGTCCATTTCCGGTGGGGTGGGAAAAGTTTCCCGCCCCACTAAGGAGCCCAGCATCGCAGCCACGAATGTTGTGGGATTTCTACCCTCTATCCCCTCTGGCAGGCCCACTATCTTAATATTTTGCCTTCTCGAGCTGATCTCCTGGTCGTCTACCCTGCCCTTCAGGCTCCCCTGTGTTGCACTCAGTTTCACCATTCCCCTCTCCAGGGATATGACCCGGTCGCACGCGTCAGTCGCTGCCTTCTCCAGCTCTTTAATGGTTGCCCCCTGGGCTTCCAGTATCTTCCCTTGGGCATCCACTTTCTTCTCCAATCTGGTCAGAACCTGCTGCACCCCTGACATGGCCCTGGTCACTGCTGCCTGTGCTGCGGCCTCTGCGTCTGCTTTTAACTCTGCCTTGATTGCCTGCAGCTGCTCCCTCACCACCTCGGCAAAGGCTTCCTTCCAATTCACGCCCCCCTCTAACCCCAGGGGAGAGGTTGCCCGCCCGTCCAGCTCTTCTGGATGCGGCGAAACATCCTTCCCGCCGCTTCGCGTGTTGACTCGTTCGCCCGAGCTGGCTTGCCCTTTGCCCCGTCTACTTCCGGTGCCCCCTTTCTCTTGGCTCCCTTCTGGCATTTTTTTCTCCCCCTTCCCCTTCATCTTTTCTTCTCTCCTTGTTCTTCTTTTCCCCCTTTTCCGCACCCTATTTTTATTTTATTTATTATTTATCTATATATATATATATATATATATTTTTTTTTTTTTTAATTTATTTCCCCCCTTCTTTCCTTTACCCCTTTTCTCTTTACCAGTTTTCTTTTGGGTTTTTAAAAAAAAAAAGAACAGAAATACAAGTCTCTTTTTTCTTTTGTCTTCTCTCCCCACTCAACCAGGAGAGAGAGAGAGTCCCTTTGTCTCTTTGTCCTTGCCACGTGGTGGTCACTGCAGTTGGGGGGGGGGGGGGGGGAGGGGCGAGTGGGCCGGTGGTCGCTGCCGGTTGGGGGGGGGGGGGTGTCCCCGCTGCTGGCTGGGGGGGGGGGGGTGTCCCCGCTGCTGGCTGGGGGGGGGGGGGGTGTCCCCGCTGCTGGCTGGCGTCAAGGCCCGGTGTGCCGAGAATGGCGTGGCGGTGGCGCCTAATGACGTCAGCCACGCATGTGCAGGTTGGCCGGTGCCAACCCGCGCATGCGCGGTTGCCGTCTTCCCCTCCGCTGCCCCGCAAGACGTGGCGGCTTGATCTTGCAGGGCGGCGGAGGGGAAAGATTGTGTCTCTTGGAGATGCCGGCCCGATGATCGGTGGGCACCGATCGCGGGCCAGTCCCCTCCCGAGCACGGCCGTGGTGCTCGCTCTCCTCTCCGCCCCCCACAGGCCCCATACTCACCTTTGGCGCCATGTTCACGCCGGCAGCAACCAGGTGTGGTTGCCGCCGGCGTGAACCGGTCGGGAACGGCAGGCCGCTCGGCCCATTCAGGCCGGAGAATCGCGGGTCACCGTGAAAAACGGCGACCCGCGATTCTCCGAGCGGCGAGTCGCAAAACGTGGCACGCCATTTTGGGGGGGGTGGGAGAATCGCGGGGGGTGCCAGAGTGGCCCTCCCGCGATTCTCCCACCTGGCGTGGGAGAGGAGAATCGCGCCCGATATGTTTGTAAAGAAAGAAAGAGACGAGAAAATGTAAACATATATCCCCCTTACAGACAGGGGAAATTATAATAGATTGGATTGAATTTGTTTATTGTCACCTGTACTGAGGTACGGTGAAAAGTATTTTTCTACATGCAGCTCAAACAGATCATTTAGTACATGAAAAGAAAATACATAATAGGGAAACACAAGGTACATAATGTAAATACGTAGGGACAGACATTGGGTGAAGCATACAGGAGTGCAGTATTAATCAGATTAGTCCATAAGAGGGTCGTTTAGGAGTCTGGTAACGGTGGGGAACAAGCTGTTTTTGAATCTGTTCGTGCGCGTTCTCAGACTTTTGTATCTCCGTGGAACAAGGAAATGGCAGAGACATTAAACAAATACTTTGTATCTGCCTTCATTGTGGAAGTCACAAAAAGTGTTTTGACAATCCTGGAACACTGGGCAATTAATGAGAATGAGGAACTCAAAATAAAGTAGCATTACTGAAAACACAGTTCGAAGAAATAAATAGGACCAAAAGTTGACAAATCTCTTGGACGTGCTGGTCTACATCATTGGGGTTTTTGAAAAGTGTTTGATAAGGTGCCACACAAGAGTTATTACACTAAATTAGTGTTCATGGGATTGGAGGCAATATGTTAGCATAGATTGAGCATTGGGTCATAGGCAGAAATTATAAAGTAGGAATAAACTGGTCATTTCAGGTAGGCAGGCTGTAGCTAGCAGGGCACTGCAAGGATTAGTACTGGGGCCTCAACTATTTACAATTTATATCAATGACTTGGATAAAGGGGCTGAG
The DNA here is from genome assembly GCF_902713615.1 of Scyliorhinus canicula. Classification (NCBI taxonomy): domain Eukaryota; kingdom Metazoa; phylum Chordata; class Chondrichthyes; order Carcharhiniformes; family Scyliorhinidae; genus Scyliorhinus; species Scyliorhinus canicula. The sequence continues at coordinate 194,973,150 of NC_052147.1, read as the reverse complement.
TCATCTGTTCAGATTTGCTCCCAATGCAAAGTTAGTTGAGAAAGTAGGATTTTCAGCCTCGTGGTTAACTCCGCTACCGGCGGCGCGAGGCAGAGAATTCAGTCCGATGTTCACCTTTATTACAAAGGTGTTGGAATCTGAGAGTAAAGACATTCTACAATTTGTATGGAATTGATGAGAACACACATATGTAAGGTTAGGATCTCCTTACCCAATGAGTTGAAATGCAACAAATTATACTTGTTAAAGAGATCTTTATATTGCAGCAACAAAGCCTGGGTAAAGGTTTCACCAGAACACAGAAAACACTAAATCCCATCAACTGAACATTTTCTGAATGTTAGCATAGTAATTTTGTCACTGAGTTAATAAGCCAAAGATATTAGCTGGGGATTTACAGTAGCCTACCTGATTGGGAGAGGTGGCATAACCACAGGGGAGGCTGTGCATCCCATTCACGCCGTTGGGAAAACTGATCCTATTGAACCAACAGTAGGAATGGACTGATGCAGGGACCCACCTGCTGGCTAATAAGGTACATTATTAAGGTCACTATTCCTGAACACACCCATCAGGATTTGGTGGTGGTTCGGAGATCCTTCCAAACCTTCATGGGATTCGTGTACCTTCTGAAGGCTGCCCAGCAAACCCTATCATGTTTTCTGGCAGCCTCCCCAGAGTATCCCTTTTTCAAAGGCACTTATTGCCTGACCAAAGGACCCAGCATCAGGAAAAGGGATTTCCGCTAAGTGCCACCTACTGCCCTTGGATCTTATCCTACACTGCCCTACTTTGCGGGCAACACCATCCCTGTTACCCCATCCTACCTCACTCACTTCTCTCCAGAGAAACCACGATAATCTCTGGTGAAAGCTTCACTGCATGACTGGCATTGGCACCATTCCTGGTGACACTGCTGGCATCAGAAAGCTGCCGGCCTCTGATTGGTCAGCAGCTCTCAGGGGTGAGATTCCCCTGCCGGGGTCTTAAATCCTGTGGAAGCCCTGACGTAGGCAAGTTAGTACCTGGCCCACGGGCCTTCCCTTCTGGATTAAGGTGGCTGTCCCACCAGTTCTCCAGCTGACGGATGGGTGGAACCTGCATGGGGAACATCTAATCCAGCCCATTGATTAAAATTTTTCTGTGGCAGTTGTGATTTTTTTTTCAAATTTAGAACACCCCAATAATTTTTCCTCCAATTAAGGGGCAATTTAGCGTGGCCAATCCACCTAACCAGCACATCTTTGGGTTGTGGGGGTGAAACCCACGCAGACACGGGTAGAATGTGCAAACTCTACACGGATAGTGACCCAGGGCCAGGATTCGAACCTGGGACCTCAGCGCCGCATTCCTAGTGCTAACCGCTGAGCCACATGCCACTCCTACAGTTGTGATATTGAAATAAAGTTAATTAAGTAAATATAGAATAAAAAGCTCGTCTCAGGAATGGTGGCAAGGAAACTATTAGATTGTTGTGAAAACTCAATAATGTCCTTTAGGGATGTAAACTTGTCATCCTAACTCTACATGTGACTTCAACAATGAATTTGACTATTAACTGTTCTCTGAAAAGGCCTAGTAAGCCATTCAGAATTATCAATCTATTACAAAAGAGAAAGAAACCAAATGGACCACTCAGGATCAAGTTAGGCTTCAGGGGCAGCACAATGGCGCTGTGGGTTTGCCCTGTTGCCTCACGGCACCGTGGTCCCAGGTTCGATCCCGGCTCTCAGTCACTGTCCATGTGGAGTTTGCACATTCTCCCCGTGTTTGCATGGGTTTCGTCCCCACAACCCAAAGATGTGCAGGGTAGGTGGATTGACCACGATAAATTGCCCCTTAATTGGAAAAAAATAATTGGGTGCTCTAAATTTATTAAAAAGAAATAAAGTTAGGCTTCAGGTCCAGACATGACATCAACGTACACGGAAAAGTCCTCCTCACTGACCTTTGGAACTTGGGCCAAAATTGGGAAAGGTCTCACACAGACTCGTCCCGCAACAGCCTGACTGTCATACTCACGGAATTATGGCAATCAACCATTCAGCCTGCACCCTGTAGCCAATTTACAGGCATTGGGCCTTTAGTTAGCTTGAGGTATGTCTTCCATCCCTTCCGAGAGGAGGTCCCACAGCTGAAAACTGACAGCCAATCAAATGGCCAACAGCTAACATGTCCAGGAGCGTCACTTTTTAAATATTCAGTCATGGGACGTGGGCATCGCAGGCTTTTGCCAGCACTTATTGCCCATCACTAATTGCCTTTGAGGGGCAGTTGAGAATCAATCTCATTGCTGTGGTCTGGAGTCAAATGTAGCCTGGACAAGGATGGAATATTTCCTTCTCTAAAGGACATTAGTGAACCAGATGGATTTTTACGACAATCGACAATGGTTTCATGATCATCATTCGACTTTTTAATTCCAGGTTTCTATTGAATTCAAATTTCACCATCTGCAGTGGCGGGATTTGAAACTGGGTCCCCAGAGCATTACGCTGGGCCCCTGGTTTACTAGCCCAGTAACAATACCACGGCATCACCACCTTCCTGGGGGTGGTTGCCACTGTTCGTTCACCAATAAAGCCCGGATTCTCGATGAACCAAGAATGGTAGGGCACATCAAGGGAAGCAAGTGGGATGGGGGCCATGGTTGAAGGTCAAGGGGGAATTTGCAAGAGAATATCACACTTGGGGAGGTGGTACAGTATGGTGTCCAATGGGTGTAAGGGGGCCCACCATGAGGCATCTCCCCCAGCCCATCCACCAGCTCTTGCTGGGTTTGTCTAGCGACCAGGCAAAGACCTCCCCACTGTGGGTAAAATCCCAGTGGCGGCAGGATGAGGTCCTTAATTGACCATTGAATTGGTACTTAAGGGCTTCAATTTACCCCTGGTGTGAATGGGTTGCTCACACCTTCCCACCTTCGGTAAGATACCCAGGGGGGCATGCGGGTAACGGATACAGTGTTAGAGTGCACAGTTTTACATACACACCCCACCACCATCATACCCTGCTCTGAGTGTAAAATCCCAGCCCATGAGTGGAAAAACAAGGCTGAAGGTTTTCAGCCTGACGTGTGAGTGAGTCGATGATATTTCTCTGCTTTTGCAGATTGCTGGTTATTTTATCGTGAGTGTGGTGAGTGCTGCCACATCGACTAGCACGTTGCCGTGAGTCAAACACGCTGGATGTCGAGGCTGTTTTATTGCATCTTGAATGCCAGCGGAACATGTGGACACTGAGCTTTGGTTCCAATGAAATTAGGTCGTATAAGAAGGTCTGTAAACGGTGGCTCATGGTCAGAAACAGATAAGTAAAACGGCCGCACAGCATGGATTCGAGTTTGTTGAGGAACTCTGAGGGGTGATGCAGTGGTTTGGTTTTCTTTGTACAAATGAACTGCTGTCGCTTTGTTTTTGTACCAATATTCTGTAGTGGTAAGGCACTTGTTTATGTATGGCACAGTGCCTTTTCTTTTCTTGTTTAATGGTTAGTGTGATTTATGGACTGTTAAGTAGTTAGTTTTCATCTCTTTGTTTAAAGGTACTGTTGACCATTTAATAAACAAAATATTCTGAAGTGGATTCTCGTGGGTACAGGTGTCATGTCTCAGACAATAATTATTGCACTGCATTTCAATCAAATCTTGAAGCCTGAACAGTTTGCCTGACCTCTAGCAGAATCAGCACCATAGAGGCATCAGCCAACAATCAAACACTCAAGATCTGGGCTGCAGCATGGGGGTATTCCCTGCGACCATAGGGTAAGTGTGTGGATCAGGGCTGGTGTAATGACTTAGATCAGGCCATTAGGATTGGCCAATTGGAATATCTCAAATTCCCTGATTAGTTGGCCAATCAGGAACCTGGGGTGGGATTCTCCCCCACCCGGTGGGGGAGCGTCACCGGCTGCTGACGTCATCGCCGCAAATGCGCAGGGGAGGGGTCACTTCTGCCTCCGCCATCGTGAAGACTATGGCGAACGCGGAAGGAAAAGAGTGCCCCCACGGCACAGGCCTGCCCGCCAATCGGTGGGCCCCGATCGCGGGCCAGGCCACCGCGGGGGCACCCCCCCGGGGCCAGATCGCCCCGCGCACCCCCCAGGACCCGGAGGCCGCCCGCGCCGCCTGGTCCGGCCTATAGGGTAGATGGTTTGATTCACGCCGGCTGGACCGGCATGACAGCGGCGGGACTTTGGCCCATCGCGGGCCGGTGCAGGGGGGGGCCTGCAGACAGGTGCGGCGCAATCCCGCCCCCGCGGGAGCCGGAGACTTCAGGAGACGGCAGGGGCGGGATTCTCGCCGGCCCCCAGCGATTCTTCGACCTGGCGGGGGGTCGAAGAATCCCGCCCCTCTTCTTTGTCTGTAACAGGGAGTGTCAGATCCTCTGGATTCCCAGTGTAGACAGCAAACTGAATGCACATGGTCGTACTACTGTTGGTTTTGTCCCGCCAGCGTGAAATGGACATAGTCCATCCCGGCGGGACCTGTCTTGGAGGACGGTTAGCGGGGTCCTCGGGGGGGGGGGGGGGGGGGGGGGGGGGCGCGGGGGGATCCGGCCCCGGGGGGTCCCCCACTGGTGGGCCTGTGCCGTGGGGGCACTCTTTCCATCACGCCAGCCTCTGTAAGACTCCGCCATGGCCGGTGCAGAGAAGAAACCCCCTGCGCCTGCGCAGGAAACACGGCGGTGGTTCTGTGCATGCGCTAACTCCTGCCAGCCGGCGGAGGCCCTTTGGCGAGGTGCCAACCCCTCCAGCGCCGGCCTAGCCACCGGAAGTGCAGAGTATTCCGCAACATCCGGGCATCCCAATGCCGGAGTGGTTCATGCCGCTCTTGGCGTTGTTACGGGCCACCCCCCGAATGCAAGAGAATCCCGCCCCATAAGTGCATCCATGAGATAATGGATGCCCTGTATGATGGTACAGCAGACTACATCAATTTTGGGCTGGACCAGGCCCACTAAGGTGTACGGGCTGCAGAATTCTCCGCCAATGCCAGGATGCCTCAGATCCAGTGAGTTACTGATGGCAGGCATGACACCCTGTTCGTTAATAGGAAGGGGTTCCAATCTCTGAATGTTCAATTCATGTGCGACCACCGCCCCCGGACCATACAGCACGGTAGCACAAGTGGATAGCACTGTGGCTTCACAGCGCCAGGGTCCCAGGTTCGATTCCCCGCTAGGTCACTGTCTGTGCGGAGTCTGCACGTTCTCCCCATGTCTGCGTGGGTTTCCTCCGAGTGCTCCGGTTTCCTCCCACAGTCCAAAGACGTGCAAGTTAGGTGGATTGGCCATGATAAATTGCCCTTAGTGACCAAAAAGGTTAGGAGGGGTTATTGGGTTATGGGGATAGGGTGGAAGTGAGGGATTAAGTGGGTCGGTGCAGACTCGATGGGCCGAATGACCTCCTTCTGCACTGTGTGTTCTATGTTCTATGCTCATACACATGTTCGGCATCTGACTGGGACTCAGTTGAGTCCTGGGATCCAGCAGATCTCCAACTGCTGATTCGCTTGGTGATGTACCATCAATTGAACGCGAGACGAGTTGCTGTACAAAAGTATGGCTTTAATCAGCTAGATGTTAGCCCTGCGGTCGATTACAGTATATGGACGACCGCCAGGAGTACTGGGTATTTATACCCCGCCTTAACTCAGCCTCTCGACCAATCGGGGAGCCGTCACATGACTGGTCTCAACCAATCGGTCGAGAGGCACATGATCGACCAGGGCCAATTGTAAGCCGGTGTTCTGCACCAATGGCAGGCAGCTATGCTAATCATACCACCACACTTGGATGTACCTGTCTCCACCTGATGTGCATCAGCAACTGTCTGCTGCTCACCAGATGGTGCCCCAGAAGCCTGTCCACTAATGGTTTAGCACAGTGGGCTGAGACAACTGGCTTGTAATGCAGAACAATGCCAGCAGTGCGGGTTCAATTCCCATTCCAGCCTCCCCGAACAGGCGCTGGAATGTGGCGATTAGGGGCTTTTCACAGTAACATCATTGCAGCCTACTTGTGACAATAAGCGATTATTATTATTATTATTAATAATGTTACCCACTGAGGTGCATGTCTCTGCGCTGGTGGAAGGTGGGGGTGATAGCTGTGATGCCTTGAAGGTGGTCACCTCGGAGCTCTCCTCCGAGGTGCTCTCTTGGGTGGCAGGGAGGGAATGACTCTGGATGCCCCAGCCCCATCAGATGGAGATCCTGCGATACAATGGACATGTGGTCAGTGAGAGGGAAGGATCATTTTGTCTGACATGAACAACTCACGTGAGACAGGTACATCTCGGTGAAGGGGCAATGGATCCTGATCTCTGTGGCATAGACTAACCTCGCTGTCAGCGACTGCTGTCTGATCAGTCAACCCTGCAATTTCCAGGGCCCATTCCTCATCGGGGGTGAGGACTCGAATCTGTGGTACTCCTTCGCCCATCCTTTGCTGCTACTATGAGCTATCTTCTCCTGCGGGGTCAAAGAAAGGGCATTGTGAGCCGCACGCTTGATGGATCAGGGGTGTCAATGGCAGGAGGCACGTGTGGGCACTGCACCTGGACATGAAGGGGTTGTGCTGGTGGGTGCCAGAGGGTTCTGAGTAGCAAGCATGAAGATCGGATTTGGGGAAGGTGCAAGGTGTTAACCAGTGATTTGGGGGAGGAGTGGGTTTTTGAGGGGTGGCAGAGGGAACTGATGCCAGGAGAGAGGTGGTAACTTGCCCTTGCAGCTAGGTGGAGGTTGTTGGTCTTCTACCTACATTGGATGGCGGTCCTCCTCATCATACTGCCCTCACTGATATGCACTGCCGCCGCTTCCCAGGCAGTATTGGTGACCCTGCTGCTGGCCCTCCGACCCCCTCAGGGGAACACAATTTCCCATCCCGCATCCACAGGGTCAAGAAGCCTGACTAGTTCGGCATCCTCAAAGCGAAGTGTATGCCTGCGCATCATTTTCTTGCAGTAGTAATAAACTACAATTATAAATTACATATAATTAGCATATACCATTCTAATTTTCAAACTATTTTTGATGTATCAGAAAAAAATCAGGAAGGCAGATTGAAATGCTTTTTTCCCCCTGGACAGTGTTCGCTCTAACCATTCCTAAATCAGGTACAATGAGGGTTTGCTGAACCACCCTTTTAAAAAGAAATAAAGTTGCTAATTTACTCGCAATTTATCAATAGTCTTGCATTGTGGTGTCAGGTCCTTCATGAGTTGAGCTGCGATTATCCATGTCAAAATGACAAAGAAGACTTTCATCTTCATTCAAACACATTTACATTTGTAGTAAAATGGTGTAACAAGATCAGCATGTAGCTACCAAATTAAATGTGGCTTGTATTAATTCAACCCTAAGCTCCAGGAAAAATTTGCTTGTATATTAACATATTGCTACCAACTTAACAGCTGTGAAAGTATGTTTCATAATAATGCAGCATGCTGTCATGATCATTACAGGCATCGTCCAACTGGCAAGCAATGTTCAAGTAAGAAAAAGTGATTGAATTTCCATAGGTCTTCCGAAGTTATGACAACAATTGGGACAACCTCCATTAAAATTAAATCCCAATGTGTGTGAAACGTATTATCAAGCTGGATTAACATCTTCCTTCATCTTTGCTCAAAACTTATATTGCACTTTCTTTGCAGTACATACTTGTCCGTGCATGTGGAATAGTCTTTTGTGCTTCAAAGCACCCAACTGTATCCAGTCAGCATGACCACAGCAATTGTTATATTTAATGAGTCTTGCCTACACTTCCAGGTTAATGTAAGAATGTTTCATCCCTTCATCGGGGCTGAAACTAAATCCAGGTGTGGCAGGTGTGCTAAAACAGCATAACATTTCTCCAGTTGTTTTGCACAAAATGCAGAATTAATGCAACATGTGCATGAGAAGCAGGAGGAAGCCACGCAGCCTGTTCCACTATTCAAAAGATCGCGGCTGCTCTGATTGTAAGATTCCAACCAACCACCTCACTCCCGTTCACCCCCTTGCCTTTCCAGGTTTTATCTTCAACTGCCTCAAAAATATTCATCTTCCACCACCTTTTGAGGCAGAGAGTTCCAAAGACTCACAACCTTCTGAGAAAAAAAAATCACCTCATTTCTATCTTATATTTAAACAGTGACCCCTAGCTCTAGATTCTCCCACATCCATCCTGTCAAGATCTCCATCCCCAACCAAGATCTTATATGTTTCAATCAAGTCACCTCTCACTGTTCTATCTTTTAACGCTTATCTTGTATCAAATCCAAATCTTTTTATATGAAATTAATGGTGGGCGAGATTTGTGGTGATTGTATATCTGTGTAGATGCAATACAACTGAGTAAGCACTAGAGGGAGAACGGGAGAGATATAAATACACACAAACTGGAAGTCAGGACACACTTCACAGGAACGGGAGCTGGTAGCAAGACAGACTAGCAGCATAGATGTAACTTTAAGTTAAGCATTGAAAAGAGAACAAACTGACAATAAAGCATCTACTTCAACTTTAAGACTATGAGCTTTATTAAGACACAAGGAACAACACAGGATTCTCTCAACCTGGGGCCAGGCCGGAGAATCGCCAGGACGGGCGTGAATCGCGCCATGCCACCTCGACGCCGGTGCGCCGATTCTCCGCTCTCCGGTCGGGGTCAGTCAGGGGGTCGCTCTACGGGGACCCCCCGGCTATTCTCCGCCCGGGATGGGCCAAGCTCTTACCCGGCGGCACCACGGCATGGATGCATCCGGGGTTGGCCTGGTGTGGGGGGGAAGTGGGTCCGACCCCAGGGGGAGCCTCCGCTGTGTCCTGGCCTGTGATCGGGGCCTACCAATCGGCCGGCTGGCCTCTCGGGCTGGGGGCCTCTTTTGTTTGGCGCCGGCCCCTGTAGCCCATTTTGCGTCGGGGCCGGCGCGAAGAAGGGAGCCACTGCGCATACGCGGACCCGCGGCGCCCATCTGACGCCGGGGATCGGCAGCTGGAGCAGCGTGGGTCGCTCCAGTGCCGTGCTGGCCCCCTGTAGGGGTCAGAATCGCTGCTCCTGAGGCCATGTTGATGCTGTCGAGAAACGTGACGGCGTTGTCAGTTAACACTTAGCCTCAGGATCAGAGAATGCCGCCAAATGGGTTTCAGGTTGTATCTACATTTAATCCAACTCAGATCCAAATTGAAGAGTATAAATATTAAACACTTGAAAATAATATAATCGCGAAACACAACAGTCTGCAATCATCAGAGGAAAAGGTTTTCTCCATTCTCTTCTGGAAATAATTTGTTTGGGTCCTCTAAGACCGCTCTCAAGTCCCCATCTTTCACTGCGCAAATGACATATGTTCAGCATGTGCCAGAGAGGAATGTTACACTTTTAATTGTGTTCATTGGTGCATGTTTACCAATTTACTGACAAATCAGATTTTGTTAACAATTATATATAACATTATGATATTGCTTTAATGCTCCACTGTGTGAGTTATCATTGTATTGTGCAATGTTTAACTTCCCAGTGCTGAAACATTATTTTCATTGTTTGTCTCATTCCTTGAAATGTTAAAAAACGCAAAAAAGAGGGCTATTTTGAAATCATGGATGCACATATGACATTGCTTTACATACACCAAGCCATGCAATTTTCAGGCCTTGACAGTTGTTACACTAATGAAGCATGCCCTTTGATAAATTTAAATCAGGTTCCTGAAGTAAATAATGCATCTTGCATCACTTAACTGGTATTTGTTTAGATGCTACTTTGTTGGGTCCCTCTGACGTGGAAAAGAAACCCAACCCTGTTGTATTTTAAAATGTTATCATTATTACGATTTTTTATTTCAAAACCGGAATTTTCTGCTGAACAAAGACAAGATGGTTGACACTCTTCCTGGAAATTATCTCTCAGCGGTCTCCAAAACAAAAGAATTCTTTCATTTTGGGAATGTCATACCTTGTTATGCCGAAGGAGCCTCTGGCAGACCACTTGGGACTGTACAGACCAATCTCAAAAGGAGCCACAGCAATGCTATTTGCATTTTGATAAGCCACCTTTGCTAGTGGAATCTGTGGGTGTGTTGAGATATTGGCTTCACAACACAGACCCCCAACATGAACGGCACCCCTTTCAACCCATAATAGCTGAGATATTATCAGTCCTGAAAACAAAGCCAAAATCCTGTCTCGGGGAGGATGCTTCTGGAAAATCCCACCCCAGTGAGGTCTACAAAATTATGAGAGGTATGGACAGGGTGGATAGCAACAAGCTTTTTCCAAGACTGGGGGTGTCAATTACAAGGGGTCATGGTTTCAAGGTGAGAGGCGAAAAGTTTAAGGGAGATGTGCATGGAAAGTTTTTTACGCAGAGGGTGGTGGGTGCCTGGAACGCTTTGCCAGCGGAGGTGGTAGAGGCGGGCACGATAGCATCATTTAACGGGCAGGGAACAGAGGGAAGTAGATCCTTGGAAAATAGGCGACAGGTTTAGATAAAGGATCTGGATCGGCACAGGCTGGGAGGGCCGAAGGGCTTGTTCCTGTGCTGTAATTTTCTTTGTTCTTTGTTCTAGTGTTTAATACCTGACGGTGTCAAAGTGATAAACAGGGAATCGTGAATTATCTTAAACTGACACGCGCTGCAGTGATTGTTTTTGTGCCCATGTTTGAAACATGTTTCATTTTAATTCTACTCACTGCCCAGTGCTCATGAAATGATTTGCCAGTCTGCCCATGTAATCTGGTAGCAGGCTGCCTGGCTTTAAATAGGATTGCAATGTCAGGGATATTGATTTTCAGGACAGCCTGGCAGACGGTGGAGTGTAAGGTCTTTGATCACTCTGTGGCAATGCAGCTGATGCAAAAATACATTTCGTCTGAAATAATGGCATCACATTTCTTGATGTGGTATCCATTGATTCTTAATGAAAACATTATCATTTCCTGCTTTAAATTTGAAAACTACCTCCTCAAATGTTTATTCCTAGTTTTGTATCATCTCATTTGTTCTCAAGTATTATCATTGTACATTTATCTTATCATTTCAAATAGTTTAGGTGTTTCGGTAATTTTGAGAGAAGAATACCGATGTGTCTTTGTGATATTACCCGCAAAGCTTGGAGATTGAAACATTTATCTTATTTGAAAAGAACGTTTGATAGTCTATGATAACTATCAACTATTTTGAAGCACAGATTACTAATATACATAATGTGCGTGGTCCTTGTGAATAACATTGGTGCAGTTAAATTTAGGAAGATGAGTTTGTCATATTTTCAGGAAGTAAACAAAAACTATGAAGAATCCTGATAATATGTTAACACAACCTTTTACTTCTAACACAGATCTGCAAGTAAAACTGTGAATTGAATTTTAGTAATCAGACCATGCAGATGATGAATATGGTTAAGTGACTGTAGCTATAAATCAATTAAACCTCCCCAATGTGTACATCCTGAACTTGATGTGCAAGAGTGCACCAAATCTTTGCACAAGTTATATTGTACATTTTTGTATTCGTCCGTGGGATGGGGATGTCGTGGGGGGGACACAGAATTTATGGCCCATCCCTGACGGCAATTAAGAATCAACCACATTGCTGTGGATCTGGAGTCACATGTAGGCTAGACCAGGTAAGAATGATAGATTTCCTTCCCTAAAGGACATTAGTGAACCAGATGGGTTTTTACAAAAATCGACAATGGGCAATGTCATCCCCGATATGGGGCTGCTAAGGCCCCCCCCTATTCAGGCCACCCCACTCCCCCTTTTGGGATCCTCCTTTAAGGTCCCCCACCCTTCATCTCTCCCACCCAAACCTTTAGGAGGTCCTTTCATACATGTCCTTCACCTCACCAACCTTCATACTTCCCATCAACTCCCCTTTCATGGGAATGGCATCCCTCAGCCCCTGGCCCTTGGCAGTGCCACCCTGGCACCTGGGCACACTGGCACTGCCATGTAAGCACTCTGGCAGAACCCCTGACAGCCTGGCAGTCCCACCCATAACCTTGGCAGTGCCAAGGTGGCAGTACCAAGGTGGCAGTGCCCAGATGCCAGCCAGGCACAGCCAAAGTGCCCTGGAACCAGAGGGAGAGCCAGAGGGAGAGCCTGGCCACCCAGGTGTCTCCAATGACCTGGGAGACCCCTTCCCCCAGATGTTGTTACGCCTGGTTCACGTTTGTAGCTAGATCTCCCAGGCATGAGTGTTTGTTCGCAGGCCTCAGGAGAAATAGGAGCTGACATATTTTAAATGGCTTTATGGCTCATTTAAATACCTATATCTGCCTAAATATCCATATCTCCCAATCTCACAAGATCTCGTTAGATCTCAAAAGGCATTCCAAGCATCGCAAATGTCGTGATTGTCCTCTCCCGAAATTTAAAGGCCTTGTCGCTTCACTGAGTTGTGTAACAAGGCCGTTCAATTGCGCTAAACATTATCAATGTTAAAATTAATTAAATATAATTCTTATTTAAATAATCTATAACACACATTTTCTTTGCATTTACCATTGCTCAACTATAGTCAAATGCCAGTTCATGACGTATGACGAGAAATTTCCTGTTAAATCGCACAAGTTTCCTAATATAGCTCTGCTTGGCAGGGGCAAGGCACATGATTTATTGGGGAACCATTCCACCACTCCTCGAAAGAACGTTGAATATGCTTTGGGTGGGCATGTCAAATGACCGTACTAATGAGAAAACATCACTCAGCATCCTGTTGTTCCAATGCAAGATGCTAGGAATGCCAGCCATGCTGCTGGATGTCTCTGCGATGGAAGATTCAATAAGGTATGATTGATCATAGGATGATCAGTTACCGTCCCTCTGCTTGGGAATATCTTCAAATGAAAAGATGAATTCTGGAGGTACCCTGCAATTAATAATGATGGCCATGCTTCACTGTGCTGCTCAAGGCCAATTCTTCAACCTTTCCCTGCCGCAGGTTTCCTGGCATGGATGACAATCCTAACAGGGTGCTCTCCAGTATTATTCTAACAAGCCTCCCCATGTCCACCAAAAATTCACTGGGGAAAGAAGCTGTGGGGGATTAACTTTATGGGAGGTTTTCACCTAAGCAGAAAATGCCAGCAGAGGGCGGCACAAGGCACTGCTGCTGATGGCGCTGAGGATCCGGGTTCGAATCCCAGCCCTGGGTCACTGTCCATGTGGAGTTTGCATATTCTCCACGTGTCTGCATGGGTTTCGCCCCCACAACCCAAGGATGTGAAGGTTAGGTGGATTGGCCACGCTAAATTATACGTTAAATTGGGAGAAAAATAATTGGATGCTCTAAATTTACTAAAAAATAGAATATGCCAGCAATAAAGTCTTGCTTATAAAACTTAGATGATACTTGCCCATAAAGAGAATGGGAGAATAATTCCCTTCCGAATAGCACAACATCACATGGACTGCAGTGTATCAAGAAGCTGGCTCACCACTACGTCCCCAAGGCCAATTGGAATGGGCAGTAAATGCTGGCTTAGCCATCGAGGCCCACACCCCGTGAAAGAATTAAGAAAAAATTATAATACCGAACAAGGTAATTGCAGATAGCCTAGTGCCTCGCAATTTGGCTTTATCTCAAATGTTTTTTTTATATCAAGGGTTTCCTCCGCATTTTAATGCTGACAGTCCACTGCTACTTGTGCCACAAATTATACCAAATTTACATAATGTTCTGTAAATGCAAAGCACGTGTTCCAATGTTGCAAAAGTGGAAAGGATTGGAGAAAAACAGCTCCATAACAAAGCACAAATAATTGAAGACAAAGGCCGCCACTTGTTTTTAAAAATCATTATAAATTTAAAAATAAATGCACAGAACATATTAAGAAAGTTTGTTTAAAAAGATGTAGCAATTTACTGGTTGCCTCATGAGCACATTGCATAGCACTTCAATATTATTAAAATATTCCCCAAACTAGTTTAAACTTGTTCAAATGCTTGTCCATGCTGTGTTTCAGTTCCTTAAACTACATATCTGAAGCATGTCAATATTTTAATACAAGCGAAGCTAAGATTACTCTCACAATCCTCCATTCAATTTGTCTTAGTTTAAAATTTACAAAGCAATTTTCTTCTGCCAGTTATTTGCATGCAATATTTTTTTATTAATAGGTAGCACAAAGGGTCTGAAGTACAGCATATTGTGTGAGACGTACCTTGCATGGTAAGTATGCCCAATAGTCTATTGCTGTCCCAAAACATCAAAAGCCCAGACTTCAGCAGTCAAAAATTCCTTTTCATCGCAATGCATGTAAAGATGGATGCTAGGAAACAGCAGGCTAGGGTAAGTTTAGACAAAGAGAAGGTAATTGCTGCCAAGCTCTAATTGCTGTTGCTGATGTATGAAACTTGATCTCAGGTGGGTGGGTAACCTGACTGCATCTCTGACGTCACAGTCCCAGCCAAATATAACCTAATACAACTTCCTCTCAAAATATCCCAACAAGACAATTTAAATATACATAGTTACCACTTTGAAAAGGAACTTTATTTGTAAAATAGAACACACTTGAGTCTTAAAACGTGTAACCATTTTAAAATCGGCAATGATGACGAGCCCCTGAATCTGGATTTATTCAACTTACAACAGGTCAAGAATATCTCCTTACTTTGATGTTAAGGTAGGAAAATAATGTAAGGAAACATCAGCTCAGAGATCTCATTACTTTACAGAAAGTCACTTTAAACCGTCTTGCATCCAGGAGAAAGGAGTACAGAAAAGGCAGATGAAGGTGTCCTTCACGTTCACGGCCAGTTGCCCTCATGTCCTGTTCCTTTTCAAATTCACTCCCACACGAATATAACCATTGAAATGATCCGGAATATATTAAAATATCATTTATTATTTATGGTATCTTTTGTAACAAATCTTCTAATAACTTTCATATTTCTGTTATCGGTGGCCTGCAAGAAGAGCCTGCCCACTAAGCATGCGGCTCAGAATAAGACACAACCAGTTGCATGTCTCCCATTAGCTTTCATAAGGGTCAAACAGTTTCATACATCCTGGACAAGGCAGTTAGTAAGCTTGAAGTAACAGGGGAGGTCTCAGTATACAAGTGAAGAAGCGCAATAATAAAGGTGCTGCAAAAGCTCAGTCAGTCTGGCAGTATCTGTGGAGATAAATTTGAGCCTAATATTACTGGACTAATAACCCAGAGATCCAGGGTAATGCTCTGGGGTTGAATCTCACCATGGAGGATTCTGGAATTAAAACTCCAATGATAACCACAAAGTCATTGTTGATTGCAGTAAAAAAACATCTGGTTCTCTAATGCCCCGGCCTACATGTGACTCCAGATCCCTGTAATATGGTTGACTCTTAAATGCCCTATAAAATGACCTAGCAAGCCCTTGAAACTGCTAAAAATTTCAATAAAAAGAAATGAAACTATTGACCTTCGCGCTGGAAATGATAACAGTAAAC
Source organism: Scyliorhinus canicula (assembly GCF_902713615.1). NCBI lineage: Eukaryota > Metazoa > Chordata > Chondrichthyes > Carcharhiniformes > Scyliorhinidae > Scyliorhinus > Scyliorhinus canicula. The sequence goes on along the minus strand of NC_052147.1, from coordinate 194,957,731 downwards.
CCATCCCTGTCAACCCAACAAAGTCCTCTTGGGAGAATTGTGCCACAGACTAGTCAGGCAACTAGTCATACACATGGAATCATACCTTACAGCTAATGTCCCCAGATACCAATGGCAGGACAGACGCAGCAGAGGTGGTGGCGGCACAATGGTATACGGTCAGGAGGGAGTCCTCAACATCGACTCTTGCCTCCACGAAGTCTCATAGTATCAGGTCAGACAAGGGCACAGGAAACCTCCTGCAGATGACCACATTCTGTTTCCTACACACACCCTCATCTGATGAATCAGAACTCCTCCAAGTCGAACAACACTTGGAGGAAGCACTGAGGGTGGGTGACTTCAATGTCCATCACCAAGAGTGGTTCGGTTGAGACCAGTAGCGACTGAGCTGGCCGAGTCCTAAAGGGCATGACTGCTAGACTGGGTCTGCGGCAGGTGGTGAGGGGACCAAAAGGGAAAAATATATTTGACCTCATCCTCAACAGCGGCCTCTGTCCATGACAGTATCAGTGGAAGTTGACCACTGCACAGTCCTTGTGGAGACAAGATTCCGTCTTCACATTGAGGATGCCCTTCATTGTTCTGTGTGGGCACTACCATTGTGCTAAATGGGATAGATTTTGAACAAATCTAGCAACTCAACACTGGCCATCCACAAGATGCTGTGCAGCAGCAGATTATTAGTCAAATGCAATCTGCAACCTCCTGGCCTGGCATATCTGCACTCTACCATTGCCATCAAGCAATCTTCAGCCAGAAATATCGAGTGGATGATTCACCTTGGCCACCTCCTGTGATCCTCAGTATAACAGATGTCAGTCTTCAGCCAAGTTGGTTAACTCTACGTGATATCAAGAAATGGCTGAATGCACTGGGCACTGCAGAGGCTATGGGCCTTGACAATATTTCAGCAATAGTACTTGTCCTTCAGACCTTCCGGCACCCTTCACCAAGCTGTTCCAGTACAGCTACAACACTGGCATCTACCTGACAAAATGGAACATTTTCCAGGTACCCCCTGTACACAAAATGTAGGACAAATCCAACACAACCAAATATTGCCACATCAATCTACTCTCAATCATTAAAGTGATGGAAGGCATCATCAATAGTGCTATCAAGTGACACTTGGCTGGCAGTAATCTGGTCAGTGATACACAGTTTGGGTTCCGCCAGGATCACTCAGCTTCTGACCTTATTACAGCCTTGGTTCAAATATGGACAAAAGAGCTGAACTCCAGAGGTGAGGCAAGAGTGACTGCCCTTGACATCAAGGCAACATTTGATTGAGTATGGCATCAAGAGCCCTTGAAAAACTCGAACCAATAGAAATCAGGAGGAAACTTTCCGCGGGTTGGAGTTATACCTGGCACAAAAGAAGATGGATGTCTGTGTTGGGCCATTGCTGCAGGTTTGCTGAAGTTAACATTGCAACATACGGCCGAGTTGTGCAACCAATTCACTGCTGATGTGAAGCTAGTGCAGGACATTTCCCTTTATCGTTGGTGGGTAGGTGTGCCAAGACCAGTTTGCATGATGGAAGTCATGGCACTGGATTCTTCGATTTTGAGGCTATGTCCGGAGGAAGTGTCTACTTTTACAACGAAAATATCGGTGAGGCCCCAGCACCGATCCTCTGACCAGTGAGGGACTAGCAGCCACATCACGTAAACCACACAGACTTCCCGATATAAACGCCTGGAGAATTGCCGGGTCCATAACTGCGCATATGCACGGCCTGCAGCAATAACACCGTACAACATGGCACCGGCCTCGCGCAGCCACGATCTGCCAGACAGTACTCCCTTAGACACCCTCTCACCACCCCAGGCCACCCCCCACCAGTCCCCCCAGCCCTTGCCGAAGTCCGCCCAGCCAGCAGCATGGCTCCCCCCCCCGCCTCCCCCGACTGTGGCGGTGCTGGAAACAGTCTGCAACCACCATGCCGGGTTCACGAAAACTGAGAGTACACGTGTCCTGCGCTGTCGGGAACGTGGCCCATCGGGGGCGGAGTATCGGGGGAGGGCCTTAAGGTAACAACCTGAGGCAGTCCCAATGGAGTGTGGCATACTCCTCGATGATGCCGTTTTGGAGGGGCGGAGCATCCAAAAACCTGCGCGGCCCCCCGATACGGTCATAAACATGGATTCTCCGTCCAACCACCGATTACGATGTCGCCGTTGGGCAGCGAAGAATCCGGCCCATGGTCTCTGCACCTCAGGAACCTGATCATCGCCTTTGCATAATTTATTTCACTTTAATTATAAGGTACATTGGAATAAAACCAAATTAACACCCATCAATAAGTTTATTTTTCCTGGCTGCCCCATGACAGAATGTATAGGTTGCTCCAAACTGATCCGTGGCTCCTGTGAAAGTTTCCTTGGAAAGAATGCTTGGGCAGGATTCTCCATCCAGCGACGCCGGAATCGTGAAATGCGATTGGGTGGAGGATCGTGCGTGAACAGAAAATCAAGGCTGGCACTGGCTGCCCAATGGAAAGCCACGCTCTGGTGCCTCAACAGCGGCGTGAATACGTTCTACGCTGCGCACCTGCATGGCCATGCAAATTGTACAGTAAATGCCTTTGATATACCATTAACAGGCCCGACCTGGTATTCTCCGGGCCTCCCACGAAGCTCTGCATCTGCCAGGAGGAATTACCGACGGCAAGGTTCACTTGGGGTATTTAAAATCGGGAAACAGGTGCCGTGGCTGCAGAGGGAGAGACATGAGGTAGGACATGTTCCCAGAGGCGCGTATGTAGGCTGCTGTTCCTGCCTCTGGCAGGGCTGGCTGTGGGGGGCGCCTGCCAGGGCAGAAGGGATTAGCGGGGGGTGACCAGGGGATGGGCCGTGGAGTTGATGTGTCCTCACCGGGACCGAGATATCCATGCATGGAACCCCATTGCCACGGCCTGAAAGGCAACCACCTTATTGACTGCCCACCATGGCCCGTGATTGCACAGAGAGACACCGGCCGTATACGTGCTCCCATAACGGGGTGCCACCCTGCCGGTGGGACATTACGCGGTCCACCAAAGGGAGGGGACCTGCCACTGGTACCCCTGGCGGCAGGGACACATGGTGGGGCCAGAGGCCCTCGCAGTATCGGGCACCGACGCGGCCAGGAGTAGTGCTGTGTGGAGGGCAGAGTGCCAGGAGGAATGGCTGGGGGTGGGTGTGGGGATCGGAGAGGAAGTGGGAAGGGAGGATGGGGACATATAGGGACAGGGGCTGCAGTGCCAGCCATGTAGCCCATTGGACATGGTGGGGCACGGGGCTAGGCACCATGCTAACATGTCTGTTTTTCACCCCCCCGCAGATCCAACCAGAAATGCGGTGACATCTGCCTTGTCACTGTACCACTGGAAGATGGACTGAGGCCGTATGAGTAGGAGCTGCTCGGGGAGGGCCCTGCAGCTGTGGAGCTTGCCCCAGAGGAACAGGAGGCAGCCAGTGAGAATGGGGAGCCAGACGCCCAACAGGCCAAGGAGGAGGTGGAAAGGAGGCGCCGCATTAGACCCCCTGTGTAGCGGCAGTGCCTGTCCTTCGAGGACCTGCTAGACCAGGCATCCACTGAGCAGGTGGACCGTACGGCATATCTGCTGCAACATGACGTAGCTGGAACCACGGGAGTATGGGAGAGGACAGCCACTCCCAGGGGTCGTCAAGGTGACAGTCGCCTTGAACCTTTTTGGCATGAGGTCCTTCCAGCAAGAAGATCCCATCCAACTCCTAAACCACACCCTCCCCCCCCCCCCTGCAAATGTCTGCACCCCCCTCCGTGATTCCTACCTGCCTCACTATGGGGTGCGGGCCCTGGATGGCGGTATTTTCGGGTCTGGTCTATGGGATGGAAGGTGATGACAACCTGCTCTGTGATGAGCTCTGGTGCATTGAATCAATCGACAATGTCGGACTCCTGTCCACGGTATCACTTTTCACCATCGGCCTGGGTGATCTGAGCATGACAGCTGGCCATTCCATCACACGGTCGCAGTGAATCCTTAGGGTGGCTGTGGTAGAGATGAGGTCCGGGGCCCAGGGCAGGTCAAGCAGGGCCAAGTACCTGGCAATGTCACCCCCCCCCCCCCCCCCCCCCCATCCCTCCACCCCTGCCTGTTGCACCCAGTCTGCAGCCAGCCCAGACCTCACACCTTTCTGACAGAGAACAGAGCCAGATTGGAGCGTTTGTGAATAGGTATTTATTGTGCGTAGGTGAACATGTTTCTGCTGGTTTGTGCCCTAGCCCCTAACGCTTTCCTATGAGCTGCACCCGTGCCAACTTTCCGGCCTTACGGGTCCTAACACTACATCTAGGTGGTTCCCAAGGTAGTATGTCAGGGGTGGTGACGGCCTGCTGCCCTGCTGCCCTTTCATCTTAGTCCCCTTTGGCAGCCGTCCTTTTGAGCTGCATTGCCTGGCAGTTTCTCGAGTGTCCTACATGGTGTGGTGCCACCCTGTTCTGCGCACTGCCCATCAGATGCGCCAGGGACAGCTGGGTGGGGTGTACAGTCTGAGGCGCTGTGTGTGCCGGCACCTCCCTTACAGGGATCACCAGCATGGGCCCCATCACCTTCTCCTTCCTCGGGGTGTCTGATGGCCCCCGAGATACTCCTTGGGACAGGGTGCAGCCGGAGCAAGCTCCAGGCACTCCGCTGTAACCTCACGGTGCCTGTCCTGGAGGCCCGCTCTCATCTGGACCAAGGTCTCAATATTTGTGGCCATCGTGTACAGGGACTGGGTCACCTCCCGCTGAGACTGTGCCTCATCCCTCTGTGACTTGCACAGGTCAGCCAGCACCTGTGCAATGCCGTCAACACCCGCAGCCATGAACAGTCGTGACCATTGCCTCCAAGGTCTCCACCGCAGACACCACCCGTTCAGTGTTGGCCTGGGTAGCATGCATGGCCGGCACCACATCCTGCCCCTGCAGGTGGTTGAACTCCTCCAACTGCACTTGCAGGTGCTGGATGGTTGGTGACACCACCTCATGTAGTCCCTGGCTCAGTGTCTGCATCTCCAGCATCGAAGTACGAGACCCGTCTGAACGGCAGCTAGTCCATGGGATGGGCCGCCCTCCGACTGTTCCCCCCTCAGGGGTTTCTACCGTCACCTGCTGTACCACTTCACTTGTATGGTGTGTACCAAATAGTGACCTGGGTACCTCTTCACTATAATGTCTAACCCAGAGTGTCTCTGGGATGGTGGAGGGTGTTGGAAGTTGTGATGGAAAATCGATGTCGTCCCCAGACTGCTGCTCTGGGGTGTTGCAGGCTGGCGTGTGGGGGCTTGCAGCACTGTCCAGTCCCGCCCCGTCACTCGACATGTCCTGGGATTGTGGCAGGGGGCGGGGGGCACCAGAAGGGCCCGGCTCATCACCAGGTGATCCTGCAAGTCACAAGACATGACTTGATTGGATCGCGGGTGGGGGTGGTGAAGGGGTGGTGTGGAAGTGGTGGGGTGGGGAGGTGGAGGGGTGGTGTGGAGGTAATGGGGTGCTGTTGTGGAAGTAGTGGGGTGCTGGGGTGGTGGAAGAGTGCTGTGGAGGTGGTGTGGTGCTGGGGTGGGGGGCTGGGGTGGTGCCAACTCAACTCAACTATCCATGGGCTCACGTGGTTCCATGAAGCCGGCCTCTACCTCGGTGACTGCCTACTCTCCAGGCCCACTGTGCAGGTCCAACACCCGCCGCTCTGCAACGGTGAGGGGTCGCAGGTCCGGCGGGCCCCCTCCAGTCTGCTCTCTTTTTCTCTCTGTGCGGTTGTGCGCTGCCTTCTCTTGGGGAGAGGGGGGACATAAAATGTACAGTGTTAGGTAGTCAGACATGGATAGCACAGGGGGTGGGCAGCTAGTGGCCTATGTGGACAGAGCATGCGGCCATGGCGGGCGGTATGGGTGTTAGGCATGTGGTGCAAGGTGGGGTGCGTGCTGCCAGATGGCAGGTAGGGTCCGGTCGCCTTCTGGGTGGGGGGGGGGGGGGGGGGCGGGGGACGGGAGTGTGGGACAGGTGTTTGTGCCATGGGCATGGTGCTGGTTACTCACGCTGGCCACCCTGAGGAGGTTGTGCACCTTTTTATGGCACTGCTGGCCAGTCCTGGCGCTGGGGCCCACGTCACTTATGGCCTTTGCAACCTTTCGCCAGGCCCTGTGTACGGCGGCAGGTGGCAGCCTCCTTCCCACCCCGGGGAACAGGGTGCCCACATCTCCTCCACGACATCCAGCAGGGTCTCGAGCTCTGCATCGGTGAAACAGGGTTCCGCTCTTCTGGCTGCCATCTTGTTGGCTGGAATGATAGTGTGTGGGGAGGGGAATGCTCACATGCGGCTGCAGCTTGTCAGCCTCTCAAATGCTAATCCCGACCCCGGCGAATCAGATGCCATCATGCATTGGAATTGCAGTAGTTCCTCATGGCGCCGGTGCTAGCCCATTAACGGATCCTGAATTGCTCTGGGACTAGCTCCGCTTTTGGGGCTGTAGAACACCATCGATTCAATCCCAGCGTCAGCACTAAGGGCGGAATTCTCCGCTCCCGGGAAAAATCGGGAAGGCCGTCGTGAACTCGGCCGAGTTTCACGACGGCCTTGGAGGCCGCTCCTCTCACCGTATTCACCCCCACCCGGGGGGCTAGGAGCGGCGCTCCGTTATTCTCGGCTGCCGGGCCTTGACGCTTGCGCGCCGAGAATGACGCGACGGCGGCGCCTATGTGACGTCAGCTGCACATGCGCAGGTTGGCCGGCTCCAACCCACGCATGCGCGGCTGACGACACGACGGCTAACGGCTCAAACCCGCGCATGCGCGGTGGCCAACTTCCCCTCCGCTGCCCCGCAAGACGTGGCGGCTTGATCTTGCGGGACGGCGGAGGGGAAAGAGTGCGTCGCTTTGCGACGCCGGCCCGACGATCGGTGGGCACCGATCGCGGGCCAGTCCCCTCCGGAGCACGGCCGTGGTGCTCACTCCCCTCTCCGCCCCCACAAGCTTCAAACGGGCCTTTGGCGCCCATGTTCACGACGGCAGCGACCAGGTGTGGTTTCCGCCGTTGTGAAACAGTCGCGAACGGCAGGCTGCTCGGCCCATCCGGGTCGGAGAATCGCCGGTCGCCGTGAAAAACGGCGAGCGTCGATTCTTCCGAGCGGGTGGGGGGGGTGGGAGAATTGCGGGGGGCGCCAGGGGGGCGTGAAATGAGTCGCCCGGCCCTCCCGCAATTCTCCCACCCGGCGTGGGGAGCAGAGAATCGCGCCCTAAGTCTCTCAAATGGAGAATCCCGGCCCTTTTCTTTTAGCCTCTTTCCCCATCGGTTATGATCCACTGGAGTCCTGTAAATATTTTACTTAATATTTGCTTACCATGTACCAAGTAGCAATGGGCTATTTTTAAGAATGTTACAAAAGTTTATCTCAGTGAGTAAATATTAAAAATCCCCTTTTTCGCAAGCCTCACAGCTCAATGTACACTCCAAAGTGGATACAAATTCAAAACATTACCCCAATGTGCTCAAGCAAAAATTATACAGATACCTTGTACTGACTGAGAAATGTGAGTAATGACACAGCACATTACGCACCTTTAGTGAAAATAGAATTATAATTACAATGGAGGGAGAAAACAAAATACAGTTTGCAATATAGTTTCCATGGACTAAACCACCAACTTTCCATTTCTGGATTTTTAAAGGCATAACGTACACATATCTGCCTGTCCACGTGTCTACAGTCTTGAACTTCCAAGTGACTGAGTCCTTCCAGGCAAATGTAAGAGAAACAGCAGTGCCTCAGAAGTGTGCATCATCTTAACCAGTAAATATGGCAGGGACTCTTGGAAGACTTGTGATGTGTGTGGCATGCAAGATGTTTGGATCCACAAGACATCCAGGCCAGTCGGATCTGTAAGGAGTGCCAGAGGGTAGTAGTCCTTGAACAACATGTGGCTGATTTGGAGCAGCGACTCTCTTCACTGCACATATTACAAGAGGGAGAGAGCTTTCTCGAACAGTAATACCAGAGGGTGGTCACTCCACATCGTGATAGGCAGGCAAGGAGGGGTGTACCATGGGTGGCACGGTAGCAAATGGTTAGCACTGTTGCTTAACAGCGCCAGGGTACCTGGTTCGATCCCCGGCTTGGATCACTGTCTGTGCGGAGTCTGCCCATTCTCCCCGTGTCTGCGTGGGATTCCTCCTGATGCTCCGGTTTCCTCCCACAAGTCCCGAAAGACGTGCTTGTTCGGTGAATTGGACATTCTGAATTCTCCCTCTGTGTACCCGAACAGGCGTTGGAATGTGGCAACTAGGGGCTTTTCACAGTAACTTCATTGCAGTGTTAATGTAAGCCTACTTGTGACAATAAAGATTATTGTGATTAGGTATTGCAGGCGAGTTGGTGACCATTTGTCAAAAGGTAAAGAGAGAGCGGGGACGGGTGGCACAGTAGCACAGTGGTTAGCACTGTTGCTTCACAGCGGCATGAACCTGAGTTCGATTCCCGGCTTGGGTCACTGTCTGCGAAGTCTTCATGTTCTCCCCGTGTCTGCATGGGTTTCCTCCAGGTGCTCCAGTTTTCTCCCATAGATGTGTAGGTTAGATGGATTGGCCATGCTAAATTGCTTAGTATCCAAAAAGGTCAGCAGGGGTTACTGGGTTATGGGGATAGGGTAGACTCTACCCGGTAGAGGTATGGGCTTAAGTAGGGTGCTGTTTCCAAGGGGCGGTGCAGACCTGATGGGCCGAATGGCCTCCTTCTGCACTGTAAATTCTATGAGCAGGTCCAGGAAACCCAGGACTCCTTGGAGTTGGCAAACAGGTATGAAATTTTAGTGCATTTGAACAACTGACTCAGGGGTAGATTACTTGAGAGAAAACCATATTACCATGGTGCTGGAGGCTACTGTGGGAAAAGAGAGGGAGGCTGGTAGGCAGATTAAAAAGGTGGCAGTGGTGGGTAACTCAATAGTTTGCGGGCTTGACAGTCTTGTTTGCAGTCGAGATTGTGAGGCCTGTATGGTCTATTGCCTCCCTTATGCAAGGGTTCGGAACATAACGGATCGGCTGGACAAACTTCTGGAAAGGGAGGGTGAACAACTAGAGGCTGTGATTCATGTGGGAACCAACAACATAGGGAAGGACAGCTTGGAGGTCTTGCAGGACCAGTTTCAGGATTTAGGGGATAAGTTGAAATGCAGGACCTCCAGGGTAGTAATCTCAAAAATACTACCTGTGCCACGAGCTGCACCATTTAGACAAAGGCAGATCAGGGAGGTTAATGTGTGGCTTGAGGGATAGTGTAGAAGGGAGGGGTTTCAATTTTTGCGATCACTTTTGGGAAAGGAGAAAGCTATTCAGAAGAGATGGGCTTCAGCTGAGCCGGAATTGGCCTAAGCTCTTGGCTGAGAGAGTAAATAGTGTAGTGGGGATGGATTTAAACTTGTACGGCAGGGGAGTGGGTTGACTAATGAACCTAGTTTTAGAAGCACCAGTTGGGTATAAGAGAGAAAATGATGAAAAGTGAAAAGGAAGTGGGGGACTGCTTGAGTGTTGACAGTGAACAAAGAAATGGTCACCTCCCAAAGGGCAAGAAAGAGATAATGTAAATGCACGGAGTATAGTGAGCAAAATTGGGGAACTGGAAACAGAAATTGCTCTAGGGGCATTGACAGAAACATTGCTCAAGCTAGAACAGGACTGGATACTTAACATCCTGGGTTATAAGGTTTTTAGTCGAAATAGGGTGGGTAAAAAGGGAGTAGGTGAAGCAGTCTTGGTCAAAGGTAGTATCCTAGCCCTTGAAAGAGATGCAGTTCCTGAATTAGAATCTGTATGGTTGGAGATGAGAAACCGAAAGGGAGCGGTTTCCTTTTTGGTTATTTATTATAGACCTCCAAATAGTGGGGAGGAAGTAGAAGAGAACATTTGCAGGCAGATTATGGAAATCTGCAGGACAAATAGGGTTATGATAGTTGGCGATTTCAATTACCCTAAGGTAGACTGTGAGAAGGGTAAAGTGTGGAGCACAGGAGGGGAGAAATTCCTGCAGTGTATGCAGAAGAGCTTTCTGGAACAGTACATTTCCAGTCCTACCAGGGAGGAAGTTGTGCTGGATCAGGACCTAGGAAATGAGACAGGGCAGGTGGAGAACATCAGAGTGGGGGGGGGGGGGGGGGGGGGGGGGGGGAGTTGGGAAATAGCTATCATAATATAATAAGGTTCATTATTAAGTTGGAAAAGGGTAAAAACCAGTCACGGATTAAGATCCCAGACTGGTAAAGGGCAAATTTTAGAGGCCTAAAAGTTGAAATGGAGCAGGTTTATTGGAAACACATTTGGGTGGTTAAAGAAAGTGGATGAAAAATGGGAGACTTTCAAAGGAGGGATCAATAGGGTGCAAACTAGGTACATTCCCTATGAGAAATAATTATGGGGTATCCAAAGCTAGAGTACCCTAAATGACTATGGTTATTGAGGAGAAAATAAGGAAGAAAAGGTGAGGCATATGATATATGCCGGAATAATAATAGCAATAGAAATCAGGAAGAATATCTCAAATGCAGGAGAGAGGCTAAGGCTGAAATAAGGAAGGCTAAGAGAAAGCATGAAGAAAGGATGGCAGGCTGCACTAAAAAATATAGTCAAATGTTCTTCAAACATATTAATAGCAAAAGTTGAGGAAGGATAGAGTGGAACCCATAAGGGACAAGCAGGGTAAACTGCTCACTGAAGGAGAGGTAATGGCAGTTACTAAATGAGTACTTTGCTTCTGTCTTCACCAAAATAGATGGTGACAATGGCTCAGTTGAAAATGTGGCTGTTGAGCAACTGAGCAGTATAGTGATAGATAAAGAGGAAGTGCTAAAAAGAATGGCAGCACTCTAGGTAGAAAAATCGCTAGGTCTGGATGGGATGCATCCTAGATTGCTGAGAGAGGTAACGGAGCAAATTCCAGAGCCATTGACAGAATGTTTTCAGGTCTCTCTGAACAACAGAAATGGTCCCGGGGCTCTGGAAGAATGCAAACGTGTCGCTGTTGTTTAAGAAAGGAGATAACCCAGGAAACTACAGGGGCGAAATTCTCCGCTCCCGCGATAAATCGGGAAGGCCATCGTGAACTCGGGCGAGTTTCATGACGGCCTCAGAGGCCGCTCCTCGCACCTTATTCACCCCCACCCAGGGGGCTAGGAGCGCGCTCCGTAACTCTCGGCCGGCGGGCCTATGTGACGTCAGCCGCGCATGCACAGGTTGGCCGGCTCCAACCCGCGCATGCGCGGCTGACGTCACGACGGCTGACGGCTCCAACCGGTTGCCGTCTTCCCCTCCGCTGCCCCGCAAGACGTGGCGGTTTGATCTTGCAGGGCGGCGGAGGGGAAAGAGTGCGTCGCTTTGAGACGCGGCCCGACGATCGGTGGACACCGATCGCGGGCCAGTCCCCTCCCAAGCACGGCCGTGGTGCTCACTCCCCTCTCCGCCCCCCACAAGTTTCAAATGAGCATTTGGCGCCATGTTCACGACGGCAGCGACAAGATGTGGTTGCCGCCGTCGTGAACTGGTCGTGAACGGCAGGCCGCTCGGCCCATCCGGGCTGGAGAATCGCCAGTTGCCCGGAAAAACGGCGAGCGGCGATTCTTCCGAGCGGGGGTGGGAGAATCGCGGGGGGCGCCAGGGGGGTGTGTCGTGAGTCATCCGGCCCTCCCGCGGTTCTCCCACCCGGCGTGGGGAGCGGAGAATCGCGCCCCAGGTCTGTCAGCTTGACGTCAATAGTGGGAAAACTGATGGAGGCCATAATACAAAAGATAAATATACACTTGGAGAAAAATAAGTTCAAACCAGACAGTCAACATGGCTTTGTCAAGAGTAGGTCATATCCGAAAAATTTAATTGAGTTCTTTGATGCGGTGAAACAGGCAGTAGATTAGGGTAATGTTGTGGCTGTTGTATATTTGGACTTTCAGAAAGCATTTGATCCAGTGCCAGCCACATTCTCCCCCACCCCACCCCCCCCTCCCCCCCCCCAGGTGATTCTCCGACCCGGCGCAGGCTCGGAGAATCCCGGCCAAGATTAAAATGTTAAAAGAAAGGTTCTAGTATTTGGAAAGTTCAGGGTTAATGCAGCACAGCCATATTGTGTTTCAAATGTCAGTATAGTCTGGTGTCTACTCAGCTTTGCCAATCGAGCCGTCATTGCCATGGAGATTATGGAAACGTAGGCCCAGCATATCAAGTACCAGAGCTACGACACCAAGATATATCCTGAAGATATTCCTGCTAAACCACAGTTTCTGGCTGGAACCCGGCATAAGCTTTCCTTAAAATTCTAGCCAATTTTAAGGTGATAATTGTGCAGATGTGAGTGGAATATGAACCATATCTGTGTTACCTCAACTCAGGCAGCAAAAGGGCAGCACGGTGGCCTAGTGGTTAGCACAACCGCCTCATGGCGCTGAGGTCCCAGGTTCGATCCCGGCTCTGGGTCACTGTCCGTGTGGAGTTTGCACATTCTCCCCGTGTCTGCGTGGGTTTCGCCCCCACAACCCAAAAATGTGCAGAGTAGGTGTATTGGCCACGCTAAATTGCCCCTTAATTGGAAAAAATAATTGGGTAATCTAAATTTATAAAAAAAAACTCAGGCAGCAAGGGTTGTTGGCAACAAGGCCCCCACTAGTTCCCCCAGCTCCTGATTGGCGTGCCCTCCACAGGTAGTCCCCCGCCCCTCAAATCCCGCCAGGACTTCAGGGGAATTTTAGTTAAATCTATGAAGGGAATCTGGAATAAAACGCTCACAACAGTCACATTGAAGATGAAACTACTGAATTCTCCTAAAGCCCTAACTAGTTAATTGAAGTCCTTTTGAGAAGGAAATCAGCCATCCTCACCCACTTATATGTGACATCAGATGCACAACACTGTGGCTGACTCCGAACTGCCCTCTGGCCAAGCAAGCCATGCTGTTGTATCAAAATTGCTAACAATATCAATAATAATAAAACCATATGACCCTGAAGCATCAGATTATCAGATACAGCAAAGGCACACAGAACCTAGTCAATCCCGTGCAATCCTTCTCATTAACATCTGAGGACATGTCCCGAAATTAGCAGAGCTGTCCCACAGACTAGTCAAGCAACAGCCTGATACAGTCATGCTCAGGTTCGTGTATTTTAACCAACACCTCAGACTCCACCATCACTAACCGTGGAGGGTGTCCTGTCCCACTGCTGGAGACCTATCAGAGGTGGTGGCACAGTGCACAGTTGGAAGGGATTGGCTCTGGCAGTTCTCAACATTGACTCCAGACCCCATGAATTCTCATGGTATCAGGTCAAACATGTGCAAGGAAATCTCCTGCAGATTACAGATGATGTATCGGTGCCCCTCCATGTTGAACACCACTTGGAAGAACACTGAGGGTAGCAAAGGCACAGAATTTACTCTGGTTGGGGAAGTTCAATATCAGTTTTCCGCGGATTCATTCCATATGACATTACAGAATGGCGGTGCACACTGGATACAGCTGTTACAATCATGGTTGACGTCAGTAACTTTTTTTCCCCAAAGAAGAAATCTGAAATCTCAGTTATCTCCTAAAAGAGTGAAGCCACAAGATTCCACAGTTTAAAACAAATGATTTTTTACTATAAAATAGTCAAACAAATCAAAAACTAAATACTACCTCAGGTACCTTCCTATACTCTAAAACATAGGTTTTCAACACAAGTTAAACATGAATTAACAGGCAAATAGTGGTTGATTATAAACTATAACTATACATACAAGAGCAGATACAAGGGTACACCTTACAAATTGGCTCAGACGTGCACTCAGCATTTACGTCATCCATCTCAGTCACAAAGTCCTTTAAAACTGTCTTCTTCATGAGGAATTTCAGCTCCTCTCCCAGGCACTAGTCTGACCCCAGCCGACAGAAATGTACAACCAAACCTGAGTTCCATAAGCAGTGTCTTCACTGAAAATGACACATGTCTGCAGAACCTCCTCAAGTGAGATTAGATGGCATAGATCCACCAATATATCTTTAAGTAACATAAACAGATGCAGCAACAATATCTTTGTTTATTTTCAGCTTCTTGACCGAGCCTCGGTCTTCTGCAGCCTGCCTGTACAACACCAATGGGATCATTATCTTCACCTGAGCTCTCAGGTCTCTCTGTGTCCTTTAAAATTATTTCAATCAATTTCAGTCTCCCAGAAGTTTTGGTTTCCAATCTCCGAGGGCCAGGTTCCTTTCTCAGTTTCCCTTTTTGGTTTCCCTTTTCAATCAAGGTCAGTCTCAAAAATAAAGCTTTAAAGTTACAGATTCCACCACATTGCAAAGTTAATGTGCCCTGACAACTTACAGCTGCTTGCTGAAGACTTGAGCTATAGAACAAGTCGTGCCCCTCACCAAGTTACTCCAGTATTACTAGCACATTGACATCTACTTGACAAATGGAACTCCCATTCCAACAGCACTGTGGGTGAATCTGCACCAGATAGACTGCAGTGGTTCAAGAAGATAGCTCACAACCACCTTCTCAAGGGATGGGCGACAAATGTTGACCATGTTACTGATGCCCACATCCCATGAAAGAATTTTTTAAAATCCATTACATGCACTTTACAACCAATGAGCAGTTGCACAATTTGCAAGATGTGCTGTAGCAACTCACCAAGGATCCTTTGGCAGCACCTTCTAAACCCTTGGCCTGTGCCACCTTGAAGGAGAAGGGAAGTATGTGCATGGCAACACCACCCTCTGTAAGTTCTCCTCCAAGTCACACACCATCTTGACTTGGAAATATGTCTCCACTCCATCACTGTCACTGGGTAAGAAATCCTGCAGCTCCATCCCTAACAGTTTTGTGGGTGTACCTACACCACAGGGACTGCAGCCATTCAAGAAGGCAGCTCACCACAACCTTCTCAAGGGCAAATTGTAATGGGTAATAAATGCTGGCCATGCCAGCGACATTTACATCCTACACACAAATAAAAAAGTAACATATAAATCGTCGAAACTCATTGACTTTATGTCCTAAATTCAATAACGAGAGCGATCTGCTATATGTATTATTCCATCAGTGATGCTTTTGAAACATTAAAAATTGCAGTGCCAGTGTATTCCTGGCCACTGCATTGTTGGTGTGGCGGTGGTGGGGAGAGGGGTGTAAAACTTCAATGGTTGCCTTGACGAAAATAAGAACAGGGAATTGACATTGAGAAAAAATGTTTTGCTTCAGGCAGTACCCCCAGCCATGCTCTAAGAGGATCAAATTTGCTCATCCTATTTAACAACCTCTTGGTTCTACAAACAATACCATCGTCCCCAGAAAATTACTCACTTAGCAATGTTTTTATTACCTCCAGCTGAACTTCACCCACACCCTTCTTCTCACTAGCTTCCTGAATGCCACGCTAAGCAAAGTCCAAAATTCTGACAGATGCACTTTGTTCCAAACTAATCATACCTCTTACATTACCTTTTTCCTTTGCCAGCCTTAATGGGTTCCCTATCCTTCAATGCACTTAATTCAAATCATTGCACTTGTTTATAAATCTCTCTATGGGCTTGCACTCCAGATGTCTGCAACCACCTTTGGCATTACACCCCACTTCAGTTTTCTGACTCTGGCATGCGAACCTCCCTTCCATTCCAACACCGATTGCAGCGTTTTCAGCCACTTGCAGCCAGATTATAGCATAGAATCATTGCAGTGCAGAAGTAGGCCATTCTGGCCATCGAGTCTGCACCAACCCTCTGAAAAAGCACCCCACCTAGACTCATGCCCCTACCCTAATCCCACCTGACCTTTTGGATATTAAGGGACGATTTAACATGGCCAATTCACATAACCTGCACATCTTTGGTCGGTGGGAGGAAACTGGGGCACCCGGAACAAACACGCACAGACACGGGGAGAACGTATAAACTCCACGCAGACAGGCCGGAATTGAACACGAGTCCCTGGCATTTTGAGGCAGCAGTGCTAACCACTGTGCCACCGTGCTGCCCATATCTGGACGTTTCTTCCGAAAACACCATCTTGCTACTTCTTTCACAATATCTTTTGCCTTTTCAATCATTCCTTCAATCCACTTTTCAAACTTAATCATCCATTCCTGCTTTTTATCCAGTACACTTCTAAAATGCCCTGCAATGTTTATGAACGCAAATGCTTAAGACCATATCATCAGTGAATGATTTGCAGAATAACTCTTACGCTGAACAAGAGAGGGTTAAGTATGAAATTTGTATTTGTCTGACATGAGGTGTAAATGTGGTGCTAACAATTGCACTCAAAGACGAGAGACAAGTACAATCGAGGCTTTATTGCTGTGTGATGCTATTCCTCCAGCTGCAACTGTAGACTAGGGTCTGAGTGACTCACACGCATATTTATACACAAGCTCCCTGTGGGCGGAGCTAGCCGGCAGGGGCTAGCCGGCAGGAACCTGTATTACAGGTACAGCCATACATCCCCCTACTCCAAGTATGCATATCTACAGTGGTTATCACCACATTCACCCCCTGTAAAAATGAGTCCGGCGGGGGTGACGTGTAACTATAATACAAAGGATGATATATGTACAAAAGGGTTCAAATAAAGAAAACCAGGAGTCCATCCGGTTAGCAGGTTACAGGTTGAGCCGAACCGGCGGTCGAACGTTCCGCTGTGATCGGCGTAGCTGTGGTGGCGACGTCGGTGCAGCTGCTAGCGGTGTTGGTGCTGGCGGCGTGACTCCGAGAGCGAGCCGAAATCTTCCGTGTCCTCCAGTGTGGGCAGGGGGATGGACCTGGTGGGGACGAATAGGGGGGCGCCGGGGAAAAGGAAGGTGGCGCGGGGGGGAAAAGGGGCGTGGGCATGGGATCGGCACCTGACGGAGCCAGGTCCCGGAGCGAGACTGTGTCCTGGCGGCCGTCGGGGAACTCCACGTAGGCATACTGAGGGTTGGCGTGGAGAAGGCGTACTTTGTCCACCAGGGGTTCCGCCTTGTGGTGCCGGACATGCCTATGGAGAAGGACTGGGCCCGGAGTCGTGAGCCACGTCGGGAGCGACACCCCGGATGTAGACTTCCGTGTCTGGGTGGACGAAGCTCTCGGTGCTCCCGGAGTCGATGAGGCAGGAGGTCACGTGGCCGTTGACCAGCACCGATGTGGAAGAGGGTGCCAGGTTGCGAGGACGCGACTGGTCGAGCGTAACGGAGGCAAGTAGCGGACGATCGGCGGTCGAGTCAGATGAGTCCGACGAGGAGCGGTAGCGACCCGTGCCCCTTGGCCCCGTCCCGGGAGGACAAAATGGCAGCGTCTGGAGTACCTGTGTGGGAGAAGATGGCGGTGGACAAAATGGCGGCACCCATGGAGCGCACGTTGTGGGGTCAGGACAAAATGGCGGCGCCCATGGATCGCACATGGCGGTGGGGGATGAAGATGGCGGCGCCCATGGAGCGCACTTGGCGGGGGCGGCGAAAGATGGTGGCGCCCACTGATTGCACGTGGGGTCGGGGGAAACGGACGGCAGGGCCCATTGTGCGATCGGCTGAGGCGAGGGGAACGGGGGTGCGATAGCGGCAACCGTCCGGGACTGACACACCGCTGCAAAGTGGCCTTTCTTGCCACAAGCTTTGCAGGTCGCATTGCGGGCCAGGCAGCGTTGGCGGGGGTGCTTCTGCTGACCGCAGAAGTAACAGTGGGGACCCCCAGGGGGTCCGGTGCGGCGGGCAGCGCAGGCGTAGTGCGCGGGGGCGGCTGCTTGGGGGGCCGGTTGCGGGGTCCACGAGGGGTAGGACGGGTGGGCCTGGGGGGCCGCTTGCGGAGTCCATGAGGGGTAGGACGGGTTGGCCGAGCGGCTAGCGGAGTAAGAGCGCGTACTACGGGAGGCGGCCGTCATGGAAAGTGCCAGGGCCTTTGCGGCCGCGAGGTCGGGGGCGGCCCCTTCCAGCAGTCGTTGCCGGATGGGGTCCGATGCAATGCCTGTAACGAAGGCATCGCGCATGAGTAAGTCAGAGTGCTCCGTGGCTGTGAGGGCCCGGCAGTCGCAGTCTCGTACCAGAGGTATAGGGGCCCTCCAGAAGTCCTCAATCGACTCACCCGGCTGCTGGACGCGAGTAGAGAGTTGATGCCTTGCAAACAGGGTGTTCGTCGACTGCATAGTTCTCCTTAAGCAGTTCCATACCTCTGGTGTAGTCAGTCGCATCTCGAATTAGCGGAAAGACACTGGAGCTAAGTCTCGAGTACAGGAGTTGCTTTTTCTGAGCCTCCATCAGGGGATGTTCCGCTGAAGAGATGTAGGCCTCGAAGACTGCAAGCCAGTGAACAAAGTCTTTCCTAGTGTGAGGCGACTGCGGATCCAGCTGCAGACGGTCAGGCTTAATTCTGATGTCCATGGTGAACGGAAAATCACACAGCAATAAATTGTGGGGCTAACAATTGCACTCAAAGACAAGAGACAAGTACAATCGAGGCTTTATTGCTGTGTGATGCTATTCCTCCAGCTGCAACTGTAGACTAGGGTCTGAGTGACTCACACGCATATTTATACACAAGCTCCCTGTGGGCGGAGCTAGCCGGCAGGGGCTTACCGGAGGTATCTGTATTACAGGTACAGCCATACATCCCCCTACTGCAAGTATGCATATCTACAGTGGTTATCACCACAGTAAAAAAGGTTGACAAGGATGATACCAGATGTGTTATTATATCTATTAGGAAAGGATGAATAGAACAGGGATCACCTAACAGGTTTCTGTAAAATCTCGAAAGGTTCTGATGGAGTAGAATCAGAGGGAATGTTTCTAGTTGTGTGGAACTGAAAAACTGGAGGCTATCAACATAAAATAATCACTAAGAAATGCAATAGATATTGGAGAAGAAACCTCCTTACATAATAATAAAAATCTTTTATTGTCACAAGTATGAAGTTACTGTGAAAAGCCCCAAGTCGCCACATTCTGGCACCTGTTTGCGGAAGCTGGTATGGGGATTGAACCCGCGTTGCTGGCATTACAAACCAGCTGTCTAGCCCACTGAGCTAGAGATGGTGGGAATGCGGAACTTGCTTATATACCCAGAGTGAATGAAGCAAACAGTGTAGATGTATTTCAGGGGAAGCTAGAAAAGCATATGAGGAAGAAGGGAATAGAGGGATACACTGAGAATGGGAGGAAAGATGGGAGAACGCTCAAGTGGATCATAAATGCTAGCATGAACTGGTTGGGTTGAATGGCCCATTTCTGTGTACCATATTAGCAGGGTGAGGTTACAACTCAGAGTGACCTTTGGGTGGGAAGCAAAATCCTCCAACTCAACATCCCTGAAGCATTAATTTGTTTGCCTGGAAAAGGAGGACATGAATGCCATTGGTCCCGGTTCTGTTAAAAAGCAATTCATTTATCCTGAACAGGTCTGTCCTGTCAGCACGGTAGCATTGTGGATAGCACAATTGCTTCACAGCTCCAGGGTCCCAGGTTCGATTCCTGGCTTGGGTCACTGTCTGTGCGGAGTCTGCATGTTCTCCCAGTGTGTGCGTGGGTTTCATCCGGGTGCTCCGGTTTCCTCCCACAGTCCAAAGATGTGCGGGTTAGGTGGATTGGCCATGCTAAATTGTCCTTAGTGTCTAAAATTGCCCTTAGTGTTGGGTGGGGTTACTGGGAAATGGGGATAGGGTGGAGGTGTGGACTTGGGTAGGGTGCTCTTTCCAAGAGCCAGTGCAGACTCGATAGGCCAAATGGCCTCCTTCTGCACTGTAAATTCTATGATTCTGTCACAGAACTGAACCCAAAGCCCCAGGAATCTTAAGCTGTTCCTCCTCCAGCAGTTCTACAGCCACATATATCAATTGGTCTTTGACTGAGATTTTCCTGACTTGCCCGCGGTGAGAACTGTCATGGGCGGGAATGGAAAATTGGAAGAGGTAGCCAAAAATTATGGGCGGTACGGTAGCACAGTGGTTAGCACTGTTGTTTCACAGCACCAGGGACCCATGTTCGATTCCCGGCTTGGGTCACTGTCTGTGCGGAATCTGCACATTCTCCCCATTTCTGCGTAGGTTTCCTCCGGGTGCTCCGGTTTCCTCCCAGAAGTCCTGAAAGACTTGCTGTTAGGTGAATTGGACATTCTGAATTCTTCCTACATGTACCCGAAATGGCGACAGAGTGTGGCGACTAGGGGCTTTTCACAGTAACTTCATTGCAGTGTTAATATAAGCCTATTTGTGACAATAAAGATTATTATTATTATTATAAATCCATCAGCTTTCTGGGAGACCAGAAAATCTGGCGGTCGGTAGGACTGGAAAATCCCACCCCCTTATCTTACTTCTTTTTACCCCCTGAATGTAATCCAGAGATTACCATATTTGAGATTCTGCTCTTTAATTTATTCTTGGGCTCATGAAATGTCGTAAAAGTTCAACCTTCTTCCTATATTGTTGGTTCTAATATGGACCATGAATTCTAACTATTCACCTTGCCCTCGCAAAATCTGTAGTGCCCATTCTGTGATTTAATAGCGACTATTTTATGTAGGAGCAGTTTCCTTTCAGACTCTCCCACATGCAGCTGCCTGTATGTGTCTTCCATTATCACAGATTGTAACTTGTTAAAACTATTGAGTCCAATACTTATCCTTGTACACAGTCAAACCATCAATCTTGGTTGGCAAAATTGTCTTTTGTTTGCTGAAAAAACCTCAAGTTTATTAATGTCTTTTTCGGTTTTGAACTGCAATTTCTTAAGTTATATTTTCCAACCACAAAGTAAATCATGATATAAAAAGAATCCTTCTGGAAATACTAAAAGGGTGGTTTCTACCAAGATTGTTTTAACTTTTGCTTTTTAAAATGTGTTGTTTTTATAAAGTATTTTTACAATCCCATATCCAGCAAACATGATTTTCCCATAATAGCTAGTGACCACTGTCAAGCAACATATTATTATTAAGTCTTTTGGGACCAAGGTTTCCTGGACAATAGGCCCTCAGTTGCTCCCTCTCTCATGGAAGATGAGACATTGTACAAATGGAGAAACAGGCAATGATAATGACCCTTTTTCTTGTAGTTTAATAAAAGTATTTTAATTTTAACTGCAGATGAGGTGCGGGATTCTGTGATCCTGAGGCTAAGTGTTGATGCCGTCAGAAACGCTGTCGCGTTTCTTGACGCCGTCAACACGGCCTCAGGATCAGCAATTCTGGCCCCTACAGGCAGCTAGCATGGCACTGGAGCGGTTCACGCCGCTCTAGCTGCTGATCCCGGTGCAAACTGGGCGCCATGGGATCCGCGCATGTGCAGTGGCACCAGTGCCAACACGCGCATGCGCAGTGGCTTCCTTCAACGCGTTGGCCCCGACGCAACATGGCGCAGGACTACAGGGGCCGCGCGGAAGAAAGGAGGTCGCCAGCCAGAGAGGCAGGCCCGCCAATCGGTGGCCCCCGATCGCGGGCCAGGCCACATCGGAGGACCCCCGCGGGGTCGGACCCACCCCTCCTCCCACCCCCCACACAGGCCGCCCCCTGACCCTTCCATGCTGAGTTCCCGCTGGCTGAGAGCAGGTGTGTGGACGGCACCGGCGGGACTCGGTGTTTTTACGGCGGCCGCTTGGCCCATCCCGGGCTGAGAATCGGTGGGCCAGCCGCATAGAGCAGCCCCTGACCAGCGCCGCACCAACCACACGGAGAATCGCATGCCGGCGTCAGGGCGGCGTGGCGCGATTCGCGCCGGTCACGGGGATTATCCAGCCCAGCCCCGGGCTGAGAGAATCCCGCCCGGTGTGTTTTCTCTAGGAGGACTAGGAAGTTGGAGCCTATGTTGTCGAAGCAGGAGCTGTTGTAAGGGTTGTTTGGTGTCTCACGGAGAACTCTGGAGGTTTGTATGTTTATTAACAACTCAAAACTACGTACATTCCAAGATATAACCCTTAACCATGCTTGCTCCATACTTGCTCCTTTCAGACTATTTCACCTAGTCTACTATTATGTGACTCTCAGGGCCGGCTCAAGGCACCGGCAACTCGGGCAGTCGCCCGGGGCGCCATGTGCTCGGGGGCGCCAGACTCGGGTCCCGCGCATGCGCAGTTGGGCCGGTGCCAACCAGCGCATGCGCTGTGGCCGCCCTCCCCCGCTGTGGCCGCCCTCCCCCAGGGGAATGGGACAGTTCAGCGCCGACAGTTCAGCGCCGACGTTTCAGCGCTGCCGTTTCAGCGCCTGGACGTTTCAGCGTCAAAAATTTCAGCGCTGCCGTTTCAGCGCCAAAAATTTCAGCTGGCCAGCGCTCATTCATTCACAGGTCACTTTACAAGCGCAACGAGATTAACAGGGGAGCCAAAAAGCTGCAGTGCAAAGGTGGTGACACAGGTATACTTAGTTATAACACTTAGTTATTTGGCCTTTTTTTGGAGTTTTATTACTGTGTGCTAAGTGGTGTGCAGAACCCAGATACAGAAGCCTCACCCCCAAGGTCTGCTTAAATGTCATGTCTGAAGCTTTTAAAATTTGCTTATCTTTAAACATGGGGATAAAAATCCCATGCTCTTTAAACATAGGGGAGAAAAAGCTGAAACTGTCAGTGAGAGTTTTGAAAAACCCTCCGTTGAACTACATGTCATCTGGTGTAGGTTAGAAAACAATTTACCATCTGCTCATGCGGTTTCAATAATCAATAATCAATTATCACTCCCCCCAAGGACTATTATTATGACTGCATCCCGCTCCTTTCATTCTTTTCGTCTCTCTTGAGGGTGTTATTTCTAATCATGGTGCACTCTGTTGGTCGGGTTAGTTTCCCGGGGTCCCCCTGGCTGGGGCTGGAGTGATTATCCTTTTCCTCTTAATATGAATGGGGACAGTACATTTTCCCTGCTGGGACGGGAGAGGTTTGGATTTGGATGGGGTGCAGGTCCAATGATATGGCCAGTATCCTGTTGTCCCTGGGTACTTGGGATGTTCCTTCTGGAGGATGCTTATGAGGGGCAGTTCCCCAAGGTCTTGTTTTTCCTGCTGTATGATTTTTTTTTCTGGTGCTGAAATGTCCTGTCGCTGAAACGGCAGCGCTGAAACGTACCGCACCCCTCCCCCAGGTACCGCACCCCTCCCCCAGGTACCGCACCCCTCCCCCAGGTACCGCACCCCTCCCCCAGGTACCGCACCCCTCCCCCAGGTACCGCACCCCTCCCCCAGGCCCCCCCCCCCCCCCCCCGTCCGCTCCTCCCCCCCCCCCCCGGTCCGCTCCTCCCCCCCCGGCGGGTCTCTTCCCCCCCCCCGGCGGGTCTCTTCCCCCCCCCCCCCGCGGGTCTCTTCCTCCCCCCCCCCCCGCGGGTCTCTTCCCCCCCCCCCGCGGGTCTCTTCCCCCCCCCCCCCCCCCGCGGGTCTCTTCCCCCCCCCCCGCGGGTCTCTTCCCCCCCCCCCCGCGGGTCTCTTCCCCCCCCCCCCCCGCGGGTCTCTTCCCCCCCCCCCCCGCGGGTCTCTTCCCCCCCCCGCGGGTCTCTTCCCCCCCCCCCCGCGGGTCTCTTCCCCCCCCCCCCCCGCGGGTCTCTTCCCCCCCCCCCCCCGCGGGTCTCTTCCCCCCCCCCCCCCCGCGGGTCTCTTCCCCCCCCCCCCCCGCGGGTCTCTTCCCCCCCCCCCGCGGGTCTCTTCCCCCCCCCCCCCCCCCCGCGGGTCTCTTCCCCCCCCCCCCCGCGGGTCTCTTCCCCCCCCCCCCCCCGCGGGTCTCTTCCCCCCCCCCCCCCGCGGGTCTCTTCCCCCCCCCCCCCCCCCCCCCGCGGGTCTCTTCCCCCGCCCCCCTCCCCAAGGGCGCCGAAGTTCAGCTTGCCCGGGGCGCCAGCAACCCAAGGGCCGGCGCTGGTGACTCTATATCATTATATGGGCTGTACTGTTCCCCCAGGCCCACATTAAACCTTGCTATGCCACACACCCTTAGAATCCAGGAGGAAGATGGAGAAAAGAATTGTGTAAGAAGATAGCACCTGACATTAACTGCTGCTTACAGCACCACTGATTTGCTGTTTATGTCAAATCTGATCCTAAATCTGTCCTTAGTTTTTGACAAGTACTCTTTGGTCAGACAAACTAATAATCATGAAAGCAATAACTTCCAAACTGACCAGAATCATTATGTACCTGCATTAAAAATCTTCCATTTTCCCCTTTTACTTATCCGTCTTGTTACTAAGAGAAATAACAAAGGGCGCAATTCTCCCCAAGATTCTCTAAGTGTGGTCTCCAGCAGGAAACAAAGTGTGATACTTGTCGGATGATTCGGTGTGATCCAGATCGCAATGCATCCACATTTAGAAATTATTTTGGAGGTCGGGGTGAACTGCACCGTGAATGAGGTGTGCCTGAAGACACTGGCAGGTCCGGCTTCTCTCCCCTCTCTTTGTTTCTCCCTCCCCGCCACTTCACCCCGGCAAAGATCGCACTCCCCAATCACTGGTACCAGGCCACCCCCCCCCGATCGCCAGCATCAGACCCCCTCAAAATAGTCGGTACCAGCAACAACCCCCCCCCCCCCCCCCCCCCCAGTTGAGTGACACCCTGCTAGGTCACCAAATGTCCCCTCCAGAACCCACCACTTGACAGTGCCAGGTTGGTACAGCCAGGGTACCAGAGGTAGTGCCAGGGCATTTTACTGCCATGTCCAAGACCATCCGGGGACTACAATGGCCTCTGATCCCCCGGCATGATTTGCATTTCTGGAGATCAGCAGTGAATTCCGCCAGCTCCACGTTGAGCAAGCGGGTGGGAGAAGAATTGCAGAAGCCATAGAGTCATAGGTGTTTACAGAAGGAAACAGGCCCTTTAGCCCAGCTTGTCCATGCCACCCAGTTTCTATCACTAAGCTACTCCCACTTGCCTGCATTTGGCCCATATCCCTCTATACCCACGCTGCCCATGTAACTGTCTAACTGCTTTTTAAAGGAAAAAAATGTACCCACCTCTACCACTGCCTCTGGCAGCCCGTTCCAGATGCTCACCAACCTGTGTGAAAAAATTTCCCCTCTGGTCTCTTTTGTATCTCTCCCCTCTCACCTTAAACCTATGCCCTTTAGTTCAAGGCTCCTCTACCTTTGTGAAAAGATGTCGACTATCTACCTTATCTGTGCTCCTCATTATTTTACATTCCTCTAATAAGATCACCCCAAAGCCTCCTACGCTCCAGGGAAAAAAGTCCCAGCCTATCCAGCCTCTCTTTATAACTCAGACCATCAAGACCTGGTAGCATCCTTGTAAATCTCTTCTGCACTCTTAACAATATCCTTCCTATCATAGGGTGACTAGAACTGAACACAGTATTCCATGTGTGGTTTTACCAATGTCTTGCATAACTTCAACAAGGCGTCCCAACTCCTGTTTTCAATATGCTGACCAATAAACCGAGCATGTTGAATGCCTTCTTCAATACCCTGTCCACCTGTGGCATCAAGGAGCTATGAACCTGTACCCCTAGATCTCTTTGTACTTGTAACTCTCCCCAACTCCCTACCATTAACTGAGTAGGTCCTGCCCTAATTTGATCTACCAAAATGCATCACCTCACATTTATCAAATTAAACTCCATCTGGCCGGGAGAATCCGGCTGAAAACAGATCTTGTGTATTTAAATGAAGATTTATATATTCTAATCTGGCTGACACCGTCACTGGGCATGAACCAGATCACACCAGCTGGAGTGGGACAGGAGCATCGGACATGATTTGGTGCCTGGCGTGAATCCCATTTCAGGTATCTCCTGGAATTCTCCAAACAGAGTGGGATTTACACCACGTGCAACCAGGGAGAATCACTCCCAAAGTCTTGGAAAAGGGTTCTGTGGTATTTTTAAATGATAGGCTTACAGCCATGAATGTACAAACAGAGAAGAGCTTTACTGAAAGGGTGTTTACTCTACTGGCTGTTAGGATAGACTGCCCATGCAAATGGATGATGATGTCATCAGTACAGTACATGATCGGACTCTTAAAGTCACCTTGTTCCAAATAGGAACAAACAGGTTCACTTAAAATAGGAGATCTGTGTAGAATCACAGTGAGCATAAGATCAATTAAATTGGCAGGTTGCTGAGAACCACTAAACCCGTTACTCTAATTGAATACAGGGTAGCTATTACAGTGCCCATTTTACTGCAACATATTTTAGAAATCCCAGACCATAAAAGAGAACATCGAGTCCACTTGTAAATCACTCTAGCTGTGGCATGAAATTATGGGAACAAACTTGACATTCATGTGCACTCTTGCTGGAATTTTGTGGTAACAAACATAATTGGTGAAGGTAATGGAATGTGTCATTCTATTTTTCCCATACTGAGGCACCATGAAGTCTTAGTAGATATTTCCCTTTCTTTTAGACAAGAATACATTTCCTATGTTTATACTGATGCCAAAGACTTGTATTAAATTCAAGAAATGCTGTGAAATGATAAAAAGAATAACTTGGTGAGCCTCTGTTTCTCATACAAAAAGCAATGATGAAATATGGAGCTATAAAATCAAAGACCAATGCGGGGAATCTATACTCCCATCTTGCAAGGTGGCCTTGCAAAATTATGCCTGTAATGTAGTTGAGGGTTCCCCTCATAGTTCATAGTTTTAGTGCTTTTAAATAATTTTAATAATAGCGCCGCCATAAAATATATATAATGTCTGACACAAGCACTCCATTTACATCCCTTATCCTACCATCTGAATTCTGAATAAGACTCTAACAGAATCAACAGAGAACATGCTGTAAGCTTGTGCCAACTAACAACCTACAAAGGCAATTTTCTGTCCTCTCTTTTATGGTTTGTGCAACAGCGTTCACAGAGTCATCAACAATTCATTCGGTTCGGACCAACATAACAGGGTGGCTACTCAGATGGCGGGTGATAGAATATTTCTAACAATTGCATTTGGTACATCATTGTCCTTGTGCTAATGCACAGGCTCATTTCTGTCATTCTATGTACATTGAAGGTGAAATTTCCACATCCTGGGTTTCGTGATGGGCAGGAGCGGAGAATCTAGCGGCAGGCAAAAAGTCGGAAATCTGCCAGCGTAAAAGTTTGCAACTCTCCCGATGGCAGCTTAATGGTCGCTTAGTAGCGTGAATGAAATTTTTATTTACTTAAATCTTATGAATACAGCCCGGCAAGGGTCCATGAAATGCTGACAAATGAGGGGGTAAAAGGAATACAGCATTTTTGACTGGAAGGGGATGCACCCAAATTCTGGAATAGAAGGAGCTGGGGTTGATAGTCTAGCACAAAAGAGATGAAGCACACTCAGCGGCGTGAATAGCTTGAGTGCAAAGGATCACAGGCAGAGGGGAATGTGAGCTGCACACCCTTGTCTTGAGAGGAGGACCCAGGCTGTCATCCCTGTGAATGCCTGAGGGACCTCGCCTGATTCCTGCAGGAGATTGTGCACTTTGTGGGAGGTCAAAGTGCCTCAACCCATGTCGCCTATATCCTGATGATGCCAACCTGGGTGCGTGGCCATGGAGTGCAGTGCCAAGTGCAAATCTGGCAGGACCTGTTGCGTCAAGGTCTCCATACTGGTCATCAATGGTCCCATGGTGACCTCGAGGTGCTCGTATTTGGAGCCATGACATTGGACAAAACACAGATAGTCTCCTCCATCATTCACTCTAGCCTGCTCAGTGACTGTCAAATTTCTGCCTGATATTCTGTTGTTTATCGTTGTATCTCCAGCATTGAATTGGCAGCTGCTTCCAGAGGCTCATCATCCGATTCAGACTGAAGGTTGCTGAATCCTCAGACTCCCAGAGACCTGGGCAATCCCTGCCTCTGTGTTGGTGGAAGAGGTGCAGCGATGCTTATTCCAGAGCTTCCTGCTCGGAGCTAGTCTAGGGCTCGGACTGCTGCTTGACTAAGTTGCTGGGAGCAGCCGATCTCCCATTCCCCACAGACGCAATCGCTCAACTCCCCAGTCAGCTCTGCTGCAGCCTCATCGTACTCAATGAGGGCAATGATGTCGACCATCCCTCCCTGGTCTGCGATCTTTTGTGCCTGTTCTGTGCCAGCTTACCAGGTTTGAAGACGAAAGAAAGGAATACGATGAGAAGGATGGAGGAGAGATTGGGCAAGATGCACGTCCCTAGTATATGGTGAGACCACCCCAGAAGTTCCAGAGGATGGAGTGTGAGCAACATGACAGATGGGACGGTGGTGATGTGAAGGTCTCCATCAGAAAAAGAGTTTTCGACGCTCATGATTATGTGAGATCCGTCAAAAGGGTAGCTGCTTGAGTGCATGATGCCATGATGTGAGTTCGATAGGACTTACCTGGTGGAGCGGATGAGATCATTTATCCTATTGCTGCACTGGATGGTATAATGATCCCAGACCAGACCCTTGGATACGAGACTAAAACCCCAATAATTTAGTTTATTTTAAGACTGAGCGGAAAAAATTACTTACTCCAGGAGTGATTGCATGAAAAAATAGGGGTTTGGTATTTTTAAAACAAAACTTTATTATTAATACAATATTCAACTTTTAACTTCACACCTGGGGCGAAATTCTCTGACCCCCAGCAGGGTCGGAGAATCGCCTGGGGGTGCCTAAAATCCCGCCCCCGCCGTGGCTGAGATTCTCCGCCACCCGGGAAGTGGCGGGGGCAGGAATCTCGCCACTCCGATCGGAGAGGTTCCTGCGCCGATTCTCCAACCCGGATGGGCCGAAGTCCCGCCGCTGGGAGGCCTCTCCCGCCGCCGAGGTTTAAACCACCTCTGGAACGGCGGGCTCAGCGGCGCGAGCAGGCCCCCGGGGTCCTGGGGGGGGGCGGGGGGCGATCGAACTCCGGGGGGTGCCCCCACGGTGGCCTGGCCCGCGATCGAGGCCCCCCGCTCAGACTCCAGTCCAGTGTCCTGGCTGCACTAGTTTCTTCCGCGTCCGCCACGGCCTTCGCCATGGCGGAAGCGGAAGAGAACCCCACATCGCGCATGCGCCGGCAGTGACATCAGCGGCCAGCTGCCGCTGACGTCACTGCCGGCGCATGCACCGACCGGCGAAAGCCTTTCGGCCAGCCCCGCTGCCGGGGGCGCCGGTTTTTTGCGCCAATCTTCTGGTGCTAACCGCTCTGGCGCGGGGCTGGCCCCCAAAGGTGGGGAGAATTCCCCACCTTTGGGGAGGCGCGACCCCTGAGTGGTTGGCGCCACTACCCTACTCCAGGACCCTCCTTCACGCCGGGTAGGGGAGAATGCCACCCCCGGTGTGATACAAAAGATTAATAGGCCAAAGAAGGGGATGCATATCCCCTATGTGGGCTGAGTCCGTCCCAGAAGGGCCAGAGGATGGAGTGTGAGCACAGCTTAAAGGTATGTTTAAGAGAGAGGGAATGAAGGGTGCATGGTGTCACAGTGGGTAGAGTTGCTGCCTCACAGCAGAAGGGACTGGGTTCCATTCCGACCTTGGGTGTCTGTGTGGGTTGCCTCCAGGTGCTCAAGTTTTCTCCCATAGTCCAAAAATGTGCAGGTTAGGTGGATTAGCCATGATTAATGCGCAGGGTTAAGGGGATAGGTTGAGGGTGTGGGCCTAGGTAGAGTGCTCTTGTCAAAGGATCGGTGCAGACTCGATGGGCCGAATGACCTCCTTCTGGCCTGTAGGGAGTCTATGGATTCTATCTATGTTAGTTACTTATTTGAAGAGACAAGAGATTAACGTATCAAAATTTGCTGATGATACTAAGCTCAATGGAAAGGAAAGCTGTGGGGAGGGCACAGAGAGGCTGAAAAGAAACATGGGCAGTCTGTGTGAATGGGAAACAAGACTGCAGATGGAGTATGATGAAGGGGAGTATGAATTTATTCACTTTGATCATACTGAAAATTGAAAAGCAGAATATTCTTTAAAAGGTGAAAAACGTGTAAGTGTTGATGTTCAAAGAAACTTGGGTGCCTAGAATGCAGAAAGTTACCATGCAGATGTAGCAAGTAAACAGGAAGGCAAAAGGCATGTTAACCTTTATTGCAGGGAGAATGGCGTACAGGCTGTCCTCAACTTACAACATTTAAAAATTGACACCCTGATTTGAATTTGTGATGTTGGTTTTAACTTTACAGTGTCATGCCAGCCCATCTTTAATATTTCTTATAAGTATGATTTATAAATTTTATATGTTTTGAACAAGCCTGGGGATGTTTTGAAACCTCCCGCCAAAATACCGGGCCACCTGCACCCTTCCCTCACAAGGTCGTAACTCCGGCCTGCATAATTGCTCCAGAGAATGGTCGCTGCTGGCAACACGCTGCCTGGCCGATCTAGAGCCCAGAAACTGGAAAAAAAAATTTGAGAACCGGAAAATTAGGCTACAAATTGCTTCTAAAAATCCTGCCTTGCCACGCCGACTGATCAATGGGATCTTTGACACCTGTGGCCTGAAGCCTTTTGCTCAGCCAGTTATGGAGAACAGTCTCTCTGGTCCGTAGGCAGAGGTCTGAGTGCAATGTCAAAAACCCGCAGGAAGTGATGTCATAATTTGCTGGTTAAAAATGCAGCTTTGCCCCACTGTTGATACTAATACCCCATTTTTAACATCGTTCCTGTGGGGAAGTTGGTTGCAACTGATAATGTTTTGACTTACGGCACAGTCACGATGAACAAATTGTTTCATAAGTCGGAGGACTACCTGTTTAAGAATAAAGAAGACTTGCCACCAATTGTACATGGTTTTGGTGAGACCATAAGTGTACAGCTTTTGTGTCAATACTTAAGAAAGGATATACTTACATTTAAGGCAGTACAGCGAAGGTTCATTCATCCCTGTGACGGTCCTATGATGCGAGGTTGAGTAAATTGGGCTTGTATTCTCTGGAGTTTCGAAGAATGAGAGGCAATATCATTAAAACCTACAAAACCCTGAAGGGGTTTGATAGGGTAGGTGTTAAAATATTGCTTCCATTGGTCAGCGAGTCTAAAACACAGGCGCACAGTCTCAGGCCATTTAGGGCTGAGATGAAGAGAAATTATTTCACTCAAAAGGCTGTGAATCTTTGGAATTCTTTACCTCAAAGGGTTGTGGATGCTCCATCGTTGAACACATTTAAGGCTGGGATAGACAGATTGTTGGTCTGACAGGAAATTAAGGAATTTCGTGAGTGGGCAGGAAAATGGAGTTGAAGTCCAATGTCAGCCACGATTGTATTGAATACGGGAGCAGGCTTCAAGGGCCATATGGTCTACTCCTGCTCCTATTTCTTGTATTCTTGTTAATATGAGTCTTGACAGGGTAGTTGCTGAGAGGATGTATTCCCGCATGGGGGAATCTAGAACTAGGGGCGCAGTTCAAAAATCATGGGTGGGATTCTCCGTTGGCCGACGCCGAAATCGGCAGATCTGATTGGGCGGAGAATCGGTTTTGATGCTGAAAACATGGCGGGCGCCGGTTTAATGCCAAATCACAATTCTTCATCGCCTCGACAGTGGCTTCAATGCATTCCACTCCGCACGTACAGTAGACACCCTTGCCTTATCGTTAGCGGGCCCGACCCGGTATTCTCCGGGGCCTTCGCGATCCTCCGTCTCCACTGGGGCAAATTCGTGATGAGAGGTTCACATGTGTTTTTTAAAATCGTGCAACAGGCGCGGTGGCTGCTGAGGGAGAGAGGGTATGAAAAGTGTTCAACATTGGCATTGTGTGTTGACAGTCATGCCATTGGCTGGGGGGGGGGGGGGGGGCTTCTGCTAAGGCCAGGGGGAGTAGTGCGGGGTTGGCCAGGAGGTGGACTGTAGAGTCGGGGCGAATAGGCACGGAAAACCTGCAAAGCAGCCATGCAGCTGTGCCACTGCTGACTGCCCACTGTGAACTTATGGCCACAAGTCTTAAGGGTGAACCCCCTGATGAGACCATCAATTCACGCGACACATGGTTAGAAGTGAACAGTGGTTTTAATCGTCTTCCAACAGAGCCTGCCTGTGACAAGGTTAACTCCAGATGAACTGGTAGGCAGGCTCTCAGCATCAACCTTTATACTTCCGGTTAGGGGGTAGAGCCATGGGTGGAGCCAAGGGTGGAGCCCAGTACAAACTCCCGTACACTCCCAGTGCATCTCCCCCTAGTGGCAGAGCAATGCAACTGCTCGTGTGCCGAGCTTACAGAGACATTATACAACATGTGTAATACAGTGTGAATTACAGTACTGTGATTCACCAAATTCACCCCCTGTAAAAAAATCAAGTCCGGCAGGGGTGGTGGCTTACAGATTGAGTCTGTCCGGTGGCCGAGTTGTCCGCTGTGGTCGGCGGAGCACTGGGGTTGCAGCCCCTTCTGGTGGCTGGATGAGCACCGTCGGTTGGGGTGTGAATCCGGGGGTGATTCCGCCCGAGCTTCGTACCCGTCTGGTTCGACTGGGGACTGGGGGCGCTGGGAGCTAGCTGGCGCAGGCGCACAAAGAAAATGTAGCGAACTGGTAGGTGCGGGGGCGTGGGCAACCTCTAGGTGCCCTCTGGTCCCAGCCAACCCATTAGCAGTATGGGCGTGCTCCAGTGCAACCAGTGCCAACTTGTTGGCTGGGATGTGTGTGTGTGGGGGTGAAGTGAGTATATGCGGCTGCAGCTTGTCAGCCTCCCGAGTGTCAATCATGGACCCAGCAAATCCCATACCCTTTCTCATTGAAATCGATTATGTTCCATGTGGCGCCGGTGCTAGTCCCTCAATGGTCACTAAATAAGTCCAGGTGTGGCACCAGTTATGTTATCGTGGAAGTCCGTGAATCCTGCCCCAACGTCAACACTTAGTCTCAGGAACAGAGAATTCCGCTGAAGGGCTCTCCCATTTAAGGCAGAGATGAGGAGAATTTCTTCTCTCAGAGGGTATTGGTTAGTCTTTGGGATTCTCTTCCACAGGGAGCAATGCAGGCTGGATCAGTGACAGTATTGAATAATAAATTTGGTCGAATGTGTTATCTACAAGGGAGTCCAGAGTTATGGGAAGGCAGCAAAGTGGAGCTAAGGCAACAATCAGCTCAGCCATGATCTTATTGAGTGGCATGATCAATTGGCCAAATGACATA
Source organism: Scyliorhinus canicula (assembly GCF_902713615.1). Classification (NCBI taxonomy): domain Eukaryota; kingdom Metazoa; phylum Chordata; class Chondrichthyes; order Carcharhiniformes; family Scyliorhinidae; genus Scyliorhinus; species Scyliorhinus canicula. The sequence continues at coordinate 194,924,741 of NC_052147.1, read as the reverse complement.
TCCCTGCCCCTATTTCTTATGATCTGATGGTCTTACGGGACATTTTAAATACTGCTCTGGCTCAGTTGATAACCGAGTTGCCTCTGAGTCAGAAGGTCGTGGATTCAAGTCCCACTCCAGAGACTTCAGCATGAAGACTTGGCTGTCACTGCAGTGCAATGCTGCAATGTTGGATTTGCTGTCTTTTGGATGAAATGACAAACCAGGCCTGGTCTGCTCTCGCATATGAACATAACAGATCCCAGAACACTACTGCAAAGAACACCAGGGAGTTATCTCCAGTGTCTAGGCCAGGAACAGGAACACATTGGGAACATGTTGCAGCCCCCACCATCTTAACTCACATCATTCCTAAAGTAAAGGGCTCTTAAATTCTGCCTTCATCTTTAAGTTTCCTGTATTGCTGCACACAGTTTTTTTCTACTTTTGTTGATTTGGAATCAAGCAAACCTGACTGATAAAAGGCTATCTCATTTGTTCAGAAGATCATCACATTTTGTGGGTTTGTTACTGGCCTCCATTATTTATCCTGATTTCCTGACAACTATCAAGACAGGAATTGTTAATGAGCAGCACATATAGTACTGTGAACACATATTGCTTTGTATTTCTCAAAAGTCACTTTTACTATTAAACTTGAATAATTAAGATTAGGGATTTACTGGTTCTTATTTATCTGTTGAGGCGCAAAATAGTATAACTTACTTTCAGAAACTGATTTCATCAGAATAAAATCTATTGTTTCAATTTTATAGTTTCCATGGAGACCCAAGAAGAGTTATAAGAGCTCTCTGGACACAGTACAGCATGAAAGATAAATTAGCCTTATGCAAGGAATTCTTCTTTTCTTACAGCAAGTTGGCAAAATTCCATTTAAATAATAATTTACAAAAGGCTCTTTAAGGGAGTATCTGCATTTGACTGAAGTGCAGTTGGAAGTGAAAAGAAATTGAAATCCCAGTGCAACATAACTTTAATGTGTATTCTCCAGCAGCAATACTTATTTAAATTACTATTAAACATTGAAGCATTCTATACACAAAAATTAGTCTTTAATCAATGTTTTTAAAAGAACATTTACAAAATGGCTTTCTGCCTATTTTCCGTAATTGAAACAGTCTTAGACTATATGTAATAAAAAATGTGAGACGAGGATGCTTTTACAAAAAGCAAATCCAATTTTCTCCCTTATTTCCTGATAGTAGTGACTTATATTTGTGTATAATTCCATAAGTGTAAGCAATGCTGCAGTGCCTCACCCAAGTGGACATACTTCATGGTTCGCACTTCAGTGGTTAGCACTGCTGCATCACTGCACCAGGGACCCGGATTCAATTCCAGGTGACTGTGTGGAGTTTGCATGTTTTGCTTGTGTCTATGTGGGTTTTCTCCGAGTGCTTCACTTTCCTCCCACAGTCCCCAAAGATGTGCAGATTAGGTGGATTGGCCATATCTTTTTATGAAAACAGTAAAAAAATATATACTAGGCCAAACGGTACAAACACTCATTTTGTGTTGGAGAAACAGGGTATCCTCCCCTCAGTACCAATGTACGGGGAGGGGTGTGGATACTCTGATATTAAAATAGCTCACAACACGTTTCTACAAAAAACAAATGGTACAAGTACTAAACTTTGCGCTGGAGAGACCAAATGCCCTCACGTCTGTACCAACAGAAGGGAAAGGAAGGGGGGTGGTGGGGAGGGAGTGAGTCGGAGTGTTGGTGAAGGGGGGGGGGGGGGGGGGCAAATGGGGCACTGCCTGAACTATTTACAGAGGCAGAAAAACAAAAGAACCTTCTTTTTTTTTTTAACATAATTTTTATTGAAGAAATTTTTCAAAATACAAACATTTTAACCCCCCCTACATTTACATTTAACTTATAACAAAACAAAGTCAAACCCCCCTACTTAACAGAAAAAGAGAAAAGTCCCCCCCCCCCCTACTCGCGCGTCCCCCCCACCCCCCCCCCCCCCCCCCCCCCGCCGGCGAACCGACAGTCAGACCAACTTATCATTTCTAGCAGCGTCCTCGGGCAGGCCTTGCCCGTGCCACCACCGCTACCGTACTTCCTTCGTCTTTGTCCCCCCTCCCCCCCCCCCTCCCTCCCGCCCTCCCCTCCCCTCCCGGGTTGCTGCTGTCACGGCCTCAGTTTCTATCTCTGATCCAAGAGGTCTAGGAAGGGTTGCCATCGCCTGAAAAACCCCTGCACCGACCCTCTCAGGGCGAATTTGATCCTTTCCAATTGGATGAAGTTTGCCATGTCGTTTAACCAGGTGTTAACACTCGGAGGCCTTTCGTCCCTCCACTGAATCAAGATCCTCCTCCGAGCCACCAAGGACGCAAAGGCTAATATTCCAGCCTCCCTCGCCTCCTGTACCCCCGGTTCCACCCCAACCCCGAAGATCGCAAGTCCCCATCCTGGCTTGACCCTGGACCCCACCACTCTCGACACCGTCCCTGCCACCCCCTTCCAGAACTCCTCCAGTGCCGGACATGCCCAAAACATATGTGCATGATTCGCAGGGCTTCCCGAACATCTAATACACCTGTCTTCACCCCCGAAGAACCGACTCATCCTTGTCCCCGTCATGTGGGCTCTATGCAGTACCTTAAATTGAATGAGACTTAGTCTCGCACATGACGACGACGAGTTGACCCTCTCCAGGGCGTCTGCCCATGTCCCGTCCTCTATCTGTTCCCCCAGCTCTAACTCCCACTTATCTTTCAGCTCCACTACTGGTACCTCCTCCACCTCCTGCATAATCTTATAGATGTCCGAGATCTTCCCCTCCCCGACCCAGACCCCTGATAGCACCCTATCACTCACCCCCCTGTCGGGGAGCGCGGGGAACCCCTCTACCTGTCGTCTGGCAAATGCCTTCACTTGGAGGTACCTGAACGTGTTCCCCGGGGGGAGCCCAAATTTCTCCTCCAGCTCTCCCAGGCTCGCAAACCTCCCCTCTATAAACAAGTCCCTCAGTTGTCTAATACCCGCCCTCTGCCAGCTCTGGAATCCCCCTCCTGTGTTTCCCGGCGCAAATCTGTGGTTCCCTCTTAGTGGTGCCCCCATCAGACCTCCCACTTCCCCCCTGTGTCGCCTCCACTGCCCCCAGATCTTGAGGGTGGCCGCCACCACCGGGCTCGTGGTATACCTCGTGGGAGGGAGCGGCCATGGTGCCGTTACCAGTGCCCCTAAGCTTATGTTGCCGCAGGACGCCCTCTCCATGCGCTTCCAGGCTGCCCCCTCCCCTTCCATCATCCACTTTCGTACCATCGATGTATTTGCCGCCCAGTAATATCCTGAAAAGTTGGGTAACGCCAGCCCTCCACTATCCCTACTCCGCTCCAAAAACACCCTTCTAACTCTCGGGGTGCCATGTGCCCACACATACCCCATGATACTACTCGTTACCTTCTTGAAAAAGGCCCTGGGGAGGAATATGGGCAGACACTGGAACAAAAACAAGAACCTCGGGAGGACCGTCATTTTAACTGACTGCACCCTCCCTGCCAGCGACAGCGGCACCATGTCCCACCTCTTAAACTCCTCCTCCATCTGTTCCACCAGTCTGGAGAAGTTCAACTCGTGGAGGGTCCCCCAGTTCTTTGCCACCTGCACCCCCAAATACCTAAAACTTTTAACTGCTCTTTTGAAGGGGAGCCTCCCAATTCCCTCCCCTTGGTCTCCCGGGTGTATTACAAAGACCTCACTTTTCCCCAGATTTAATTTATACCCCGAAAAGTCCCCGAACTCCGCTAGTATCCCCATTACCTCCAGCATTCCCCCCTCCGGGTCTGCCACATACAACAACAAATCATCCGCATAGAGCGAGACCCGATGTTCCTCCCCTCCCCTTATCAGTCCTCTCCACCCCCCTGAACCCCTCAGTGCCATCGCCAACGGCTCAATCGCTAATGCAAAGAGTAAGGGGGATAGGGGACATCCCTGCCTAGTACCTCGATGGAGCCCAAAATATTCTGACCTCCTCCCGTTTGTTACCACACTTGCCATCGGAGCTGAATAGAGCAGTTTTACCCACTTGATAAATCCCTCCCCAAACCCAAACCTTTCCAACGTCTCCCACAAGTATTCCCACTCCACCCTATCAAATGCCTTCTCCGCGTCCAACACTACCACTATCTCCGCCTCCCCTTCCACTGCTGGCATCATAATCACATTTAACAATCTCCGGACATTTGTGTTAAGTTGGCGTCCCTTCACGAACCCCGTCTGGTCTTCATGGACTACCCCTGGCACACAGTCCTCTATCCTGGTTGCCAGGACCTTTGCTAACAGCTTGGCGTCAACATTCAGGAGGGAGATGGGCCTGTAGGACCCGCACTGGACCGGGTCCTTGTCCCGCTTCAAAATCAAGGAGATCAGGGCCTGCGACATTGTTGGGGGCAGAACCTCCCCCTCGCGCGCCTCATTAAAGGCTCGCACCAGCACTGGACCCACCAAGTCCACAAATTTCCTGTAAAACTCCACCGGGAACCCATCCGGCCCCGGCGCCTTCCCCGCCTGCATCTGGCCTATCCCTTTAATTAGCTCCTGCAGCTCTATCGGCGCCCCCAACCCTTCTACCAGCTCCTCCTGTACCTTTGGGAACCCCAATTTGTCGAGAAAGTTCTTCATTCCCCCTCTCCTCTTCGGCGGTTCAGACCTATACAATTCCCTATAGAAGTCCCTAAAGACCCTATTCACCTCTTGCCCCTTCTGCACTACGTCCCCACCCCTCTCTCTCACTCCCCCAATCTCTCTGGCTGCATCTCGCTTACGAAGCTGGTGTGCCAGCATCCTGCTCGCCTTTTCCCCGTACTCATACGCCGCACCCTGCGCCCTTCTCCACTGCATTTCCGCCTTCCTAGTGGTCAGTAGGTCGAACCTGGCCTGCAAGCTACGCCGCTCCCTTAATAGCCCCTCCTCTGGTGCCGCCGCATATTTCCTATCTACTTCTAGGAGCTCCCCCACCAGCCTCTCCCTTTCCTGCCTCTCCTTCCTCTCTCTGTGTGCCCTTATGGAGATCAGCTCTCCTCTAATCACTGCTTTCAAGGCCTCCCAGACCGTCCCCACCTGCACCTCACCTGTGTCATTCGTACCCAGATAGTTCTCAATGCCCGTTCTCACCCTTCTGCACACCTCTTCGTCCGCCAACAGCCCTACATCCAGGCGCCACAACGGGCGTTGATCCCGCGCCTCCCCCATATACACGTCCACCCAATGTGGTGCATGGTCCGATATCGCAATGGCCGAGTACTCCGTGTCCTGCACTCTCGGTATCAGCCCCCTGTTCAATACGAAAAAATCGATCCTAGAGTACACTCTGTGGACGTGGGAGAAAAAAGAATACTCCCTTGCCCTAGGCCTACCAAATCTCCATGGGTCTACCCCTCCCATCTGCTCCATGAACCCCCTTAACACCTCTGCCGCTGCCGGCCTCCTATTCGTCCTGGAACTCGATCTATCCAGCCCAGGGTCTAACACCGTATTAAAGTCCCCTCCCATGATCAGGCCCCCTGCCTCCAGTCCCGGGATGAGGCCCAGCAGGCGCCTCATAAAACCCGCGTCGTCCCAGTTCGGGGCATACACATTTACCAGTACCACATTCTCTCCCTGCAACCTACCCCTCACCATCACATACCTGCCCTCCTTGTCTGCCACCACCTCTGCCGCCACAAACGACACCCTCTTTCCCACCAAAATCGCCACCCCCCGGTTCTTGATATCCAAGCCTGAGTGGAACACCTGTCCCACCCACCCCCTTCTCAGGCGGACCTGATCTGCTACCCTCAAATGAGTCTCCTGCAGCATTGCTACATCAGCCTTCAGTCCCTTCAGGTGTGAGAAGACCCTTGATCTTTTGACCGGCCCATTCAGCCCCCTTACGTTCCACGTGATCAATCGGATCGCAGAGCGACCCGTCCCTACTCCCTGTCGATTAGCCATGTCTTGTCCCTTGCTCGCCCCGGGTCATCCCTCCTTTTCTGACCCGCTTCCCATAGCGATGGCCACCCCCCCACCCCCCTGGCTCTCCCCTTCTCGTCCCTGGTCTTTCCAGCAGCAACCCGGTGTCCCCCCCCCAGCCCCCCCCCCCCCCTTCCCCCCCCCCCCCCCCCCCTGGCTAGGACCCCTCCTAGCCGCGATGTACCCAACATCGTGCTCCCGAGAGTCAGCTGGTCTCCGCTGACCCGGCTGCTCCTGCCACATTCCGACTCCTCCCGGTTCACCCCATCTGCGCCCGTGAAAGATCCCCTTAAAACCCCAGAGAAAGACCCGCATAATCAACCCGCTCCCCCCCGTCCCGTCTCCCCAACTTAACGATATAAATACCCAATGGCAACTAAATACATAAATACATAACTACATACTTAAATAACAAAATAATTAACTAGCTATCAACTAACAGTGTGCCCAACCATCACCCTCCATCAAACAGTATAAATAACCGCAGATAACCATAACCCGAAAAGAAAAAAAAGAACAAAAAACCCCCCCAAGCACCCAAAGGAAAAGGGTAAAAGGGGTAAATAACTAAGGGAAATTGGAAACGGGAAGAAACACCCCATAAGAAGCCAACGACCCACAATAGAGATTTCAACAGTACAAATATACAGAAACACCCAACAACTCGAAACCTTCAAGATATTCAGAAAAGTCAACCGTTCGAGAAAAAACACCCCAAACAATCCACGAAACTGTTACCCAGTTCCGACCTGGCCTGAAAAAGAAAAGGGCCACTTGCTCAATCAAGAGTCCCCAGGCGGCTACGACCGCCGGTGCTCCCAGGTTTTAGTTCGTGTCCAACTTTTCCTCTTGTACAAAGGTCCAGGCCTCCTCTGGGGACTCGAAATAATGATGTTGGTCCTTGTAGGTGACCCACAAGCGCGCCGGCTGCAGCATTCCAAATTTGATCTTTTTCGCGTGTAGCACCGCCTTTGTCCGGTTGTACCGGGCCCGCCGCTTTGCCACCTCCGCACTCCAGTCCTGGTACACCCTTACCGTCGAGTTCTGCCACTTGCTGCTTTTCTCCCTTTTTGCCCACCTCAGGACTTTCTCTCGATCACTCAGCCGCTGGAACCGCACCAGCACCGCCCTCGGGGGTTCGTTTGCCCTAGGCCTCCTGGCCATGACCCGGTATGCCTCTTCCAATTCCAGGGGCGCCGGACCGGCCCCTTCCCCCATCAGGGAGCTCAACATCTCCGCCACATATCCCGGGAGATCCGACCCCTCCAGGCCTTCTTCCAGGCCCAGGATCCTCAAATTTTTCCTCCTCATCCGAGTGTCCAGCTCCTCGAAGCGGCTCTGCCACTTCATGTGGAGTGCCTCGTGCACCTCCACCTTTGCCCCGATGACTGTGGCCTCCTCCTCCCTCGCGGTCATCTCCTGCTGCAGCTCTTTAATCGACGCCTCTTGGATCGCCTGGGCTCCCACCAACCTGGTGGCCGTCGCGTTCATGGACTCTAAGAGCTCCACTTTCATCTCCGTGAAAAAACGGAGGAGAGCGGCCTGCTGCTCCTCCGCCCATTTCTTCCACTCCTCCGATGCGCCGCCGGCCGCCATTTTGATTTTCTTCCCCCGCTTTTTTTGGGGAGCTGCTGCCGTTTTTCTTGCCGCTCCACTCCGGGTACCGACCATAAAATCGGTCTAGTTCTCCTCAGGGGACCTTCCCCCACCGGGATTCGTCTTTTCAGCACCGTTGGGGCCCTCCAATTGGCCCAAAAACACCTTTGTCGCAGGAGCTTCCAAATGTGCGGCTTAGCTAGTCATAGCCGCAACCGGAAGTCCACAAAAGAACCTTCAATTATGATGTGTCAGATTCCGGGAGTTCCCATTGGCCACACTAAATTGCCCTTTAATGTCCAAAGATAGGCAGATTAGGTGGGTTGGCTATGATCAATGAGCAGGGTTATAGGGATAGGGAATTTTCCCCCTGATTCCTATTGACTCTAGTTTGAATGTCACCTTGTTCTATACTTGATCAAATGCTGACTTGATAACAAGGGTAGTTACTGTCACCTCACCTCTGGAGTTGTTCAGCGGTAGCAGCGAGAGCAGTAACCAGGGGTCTGTCGGGAAGGTAATTTTCCCGCTTTAAAAACTTACCTTTCAGGAGAAGCGGCCTTCTGTTGTTCAGCGGTAGCAGCGAGAGCAGTAACCAGGGGTCAGTCGGAAAGGTAAGTTTCTCGCTTTAAAAACTTACCTTTTGATGTGTTGGGTATGCTGGGTCTGCGAGGACTGCATTTACCATAGCAGTGAGAGAGACAGGCTTCCAACACTTGTAGAAATGCAACTCTATTTTATTGAACTATGAACTGTTAAACAACTTGAACTGTGGGTTGACACTATGCTGAGTTGACTGGAGACCTGAGGCTAACCTGACCAGACTATCCTGCTACCACATGGTGGATGTTCGCATTGCTGCTCACGGGCTCTGGCTGTCTCAGAGGCTGCATCCCAAGAGAGCGGGAAAACTAGTTCCCTCTGGCTTTATAGTGGCCGTGTCCTGTCTGGTGATTGGCTGCTGTGTTCTGTGTGTTAATTGATCATTCTGTGTGTCAGTCAGTGTCTGCTTGTACGCCATCATATAATTGTGTGTATATTATGACACCTTTCAGGAGAAGCGGCCTTCAGTTGTTCAGCGGTAGCAGCGGGAGCAGTAACCAGGGGTCTGTCGGGAAGGTAAGTTTCCCATTTTAAAAACTTACCTTACAAGAGAAGCGGCCTTTGTTTTTTAACTAACTTTTTTTTCAGAGTTGTTTTTTTTTGTTTCAGAGCAGCAGGAAACCGAAGGTCGGCCGTGGGGATTTCTGGGAAGGTGTGTAGTACCTGTATATAAGTTGGGTGGTTGCTAAACCCGAGACACTAGTAGTGACCCACACCCTTCCACCTCCTCTAACCTGAGGGGTTGAGTGAATATCAGGTAAGCTCTTCCTTTCTTATTCTTGTTTTTATCTAGAATGGATGGCAGGGAAGGGAGTGCAATGTTCCTCCTGCAGAATGTTTGAGGTGAGGGACGCCGTCAGTGTCCCTGCTGATTTCACCTTTGGGAAGTGCAGCCATCTCCAGCTCCTCACAAACCGTGTTAGGGAACTGGAGCTGGAGTTGGATGAACTTTGGATCATTCGGGAGGCGGAGGTGGTCACAGATAGAAGCTTCAGGGATGTAGTTGCTCCGAAGAATGAAGATAGATGGGTGACGGTGAGAGGGGGAGGAAGCAGTCAGTGCAGGGATCCTCTGTGGTCATTCCCCTTAGTAACAAGTATACCACTTTGGATACTAGTGGGAGGGGGGGGCGACTTACCAGGGGTAAGCCATGGGGTACAGGTCTCTGGCACAGAGTCTGCCACTGTTGCTCAGAGGGGAAGGGGGAGAGGAGTAGAGCATTAGTCATTGGAGTCTCCATAGTTAGGGGTGTTATGGAAGAGGTGTTTTCAGAACCCCAAAATGTATCGTGGAGTTCAACCAACCCCCACCATTAATGGATTGTTGCTTTTGAAGCACACGGCTTGTTCCCCAGGTGTAGTATTACAATTATGGACATGTGGTTTTTAAAACAAAACAATGTTTATTCCATGAACTCAAATTAACCTTTTAAATAAACATTGTATCTCTTAACACCCCTTACTTCAAAGATAGCCCCGAAAATAATACAACACTACCCAATCCTGCAAACCGTTCCTTTAAACATCCAAAAGACTTAACAAACCTTCAAAACAGACATGAGGTTACATTCAATATATTTATAGTCTTTGGATTTGCAGACATCAACAGACCAGCTTGGTGTTTCTTCCTGCAGCTCTCAGCAAAACAGACAGACACTCCCAAGCTTCTATCTCAAACTGAAACTAAAACCCAGAACTAACCTCAAAATGGCCGAACTGAGCTCAGCTCCACCCACTCTCTGACATCACTATTTTCTTAAAGATACATTGCTTAAACATCCATTTCTTAAAGGTACTCTCACATGACGGGGGGGATAGATAGGAGATTCTGTGGGAACGAGAGAGACTCGCGGTTGGTGTGTTGCCTCCCAGGTGCCAGGGTCCGTGATGTCTCGGATCGTGTTTTCGGGATCCTTAAGAGGGAGGGGGAGCAGCCTCAAGTCATGGTCCACATAGGCACCAATGACATAGGGCGGAAAAGGGATAGGGATGTAAGGCAGGAATTCAGGGAGCTAGGGTGGAAAATTAGAGCTAGAACAAACAGAATTATTATCTCTGGGTTGTTAGCCGTGCCATGTGCTAGTGAGACGAAGAATAGGGAGAGAGCAGCTGAACACGCGGCTACAGGGATGGTGCAGGAGGGAGGGTTTCAGATACCTGGATAATTGGGGCTCATTCTGGGGTAGGTGGGATCTCTACAAACAGGATGTTCTACACCTGGACCAGAGGGGTACCAATATCCTGGGGGGGGGGGGAGATTTGCTAATGCTCTTCGGGAGGGTATAAACTAATTCAGCAGGGCATTGGGAAGCTGAATTGTAGCTCCAGTATATAGGAGGTTGAGAGTAGTGAGGTCATGAGTAAGGTTTCAAGGTTGCAGGAGTGTACCGGCAGGCAGGAAGGTGGTTTAAAGTGTGTCTACTTCAACGCCAGGAGCATCCGGAATAAGGTGGGTCAACTTGCAGCATGGGTTGGTACCTGGGACTTCGAGGTTGTGCCCATTTCGGAGACATGGCTAGAGCAGGGACAGGAATGGTTGTTGCAGATTCCATGGTTTAGATATTTCAGTAATCTCAGGGAAGGTGGTAAAAGAGGGGGAGGGGTGTCATTGTTAGTCAAGCACAGTATTATGGTGGCAGAAAGGATGTTTTATGAGGACTCGTGTACTGAGGTAGTATGGGCTGAGGTTAGAAACAGGAAAGGAGAGGTCACCCTGTTAGGGGTTTTCTATTGGCCTCCGAAAAATTCCAGAGATGTAGAGGAAAAGATTGCAAAGATGATTCTGGATAGGAGCGAAAGTAACAGGGTAGTTGTTATGGGGGACTTTAACTTTCCAAATATGGACTGGAAACGCTATAGATCGAGTGCTTTAGATGGGTCAGTTTTTGTCCAATGTGTGCAGGAGGGTTTCCTGACACAGTATATAGATAGGCCAACAAGAGGCAAGACCACATTGGATTTGGTAGTGGGTAATGAACCAGGACAGGTGCTAGATTTGGAGGTAGGTGAGCACTTTGGTGATAGTGACCACAATTCAGTTACGTTTACTTTAGCGATGGAAAGGGATAGGTATATACCGCAGGGCAAGAGTTATAGCTGGGGGAAAGACAATTATGATGCGATGAGGCAAGTCTTAGGATGCACAGGATGGGGATGGGCACAATTGAAATGTGGAGCTCGTTCAAGTAACAGCTACTGCGTGTCCTTGGTAAGTATGGACCTGTCAGGCAGGGAGGAAGTGATCGAGCGAGGGAACCGTGGTTTACTAAGGTAGTTGAATCAATTGTCAAGAGGAAGAAGGAGGCTTATGTAAAGATGAGATGTGAAAGTTCAGTTAGGGCGCTTGAGAGTTACAAGTTAGCTCGGAAGGACCTAAAGAGAGAGCTAAGAAGAGCCAGGAGGGGACATGAGAAGTCTTTGGCAGGTAGGATCAAGGATAACCCTAAAGCTTTCTATAGGTATGTCAGGAATAAAAGAATGACTATGGTAAGAGTAGGGCCAGTCAAGGACAGTAGTGGGAAGTTGTGCGTGGAGTCCGAGAAGATAGGAGAGGTGCTAAATGAATATTCTTTGTCAGTATTCACGCAGGAAAAGACAATGTTGTCGAGGAGAATACTGAGATTCAGGCTACTAGACTAGTAGGGCTTGAGGTTCATAAGGAGGAGGTGTTAGCAATTCTGGAAAGTGTGAAAATAGATAAGTCCCCTGGGCCAGATGGGATTTATCCTAGGATTCTCTGGGACGCTAGGGAGGATATCCGCTTTGGCTTTGATCTTTATGTCGTCATTGTCTACAGGTATAGTACCAGAATACTGGAGGATAGCAAATGTTGTCCCCTTGTTCAAGAAGGGGAGTAGAGACAACTCCAGTAAATATAGACCAGTGAGCCTTACTTCTGGTGTGGGCAAAGTCTTGGAAAGGTTTGTAAGAGATAGGATTTATAATCATCCAGAAAGGAATAATTTGATTAGGGATAGTCAACACGGTTTTGTGAAGGGTAGGTCGTGCCTCACAAACCTTATTGAGTTCTTCGAGAAGGTGACCAAACAGGTGGACGAGGGTAAAGCAGTTGATGTGGTGTATATGGATTTCAGTAAAGCGTTTGATAAGGTTCCCCACGTTAGGCTATTGCAGAAAATACGGAGGCATGGGAGTCAGGGTGATTTAGCAGTTTGGATCAGAAATTGGCTTGCTGTAAGAAGACAGAGGGTGGTGGTTGATGGGAAATGTTCAGCCTGGAGTTCAGTTACTAGTCGTGTACCACAAGGATCTGTTTTGGGGCCACTGCTGTATGTCAGAGTAGTAAGGGCGTGGAATGCCCTGCCTGCAACAGTAGTGGACTCGCCAACATTAAGGGCATTTAAATGGTCATTGGATAAACATATGGATGATAAGGGAATACAGTAGTGTAGATGGGCTTTAGGGTGGTTTCACAGGTCGGCGCAACATCGAGGGCCGAAGGACCTGTGCTGCGCTGTAATGTTCTATGTTCTATGCAGTTCAGCTCTTTTGTCCACTTTTGAACTGAGGTTGGAAGAGGTCAGGAGCTGAGTGACCCTGGCAGAATCCAAATTGCGAGTCAGTGAGCAGGTTATTGCTGAGTAAATGCTGCTTGATAGCCCTGTTGACGACCTCTTCCATCATTTTACTGACGATTGTGAGTTCACTGATGGGGTGGTAATTGGCTGCATTGGATTTGTTGAATTTTGTGTACAGGACACACCTGGGCAATTTTCCACATTGCCAGCTGGACACCAAAGTTGCAGCTTGGCTAGGGGTGCGGTACGTTCTGCAGCATAGGTCCTCAGGACTATTGTCGGAATATTGTCACGGCCCATAGCTTTTGCAGTATCCAGTGCCTTCAGCCGTCCCTTGATATCATTGGGGGGTGGTTAATCAACTTGGCTTGCTATGATGCTGGGGACCTCAGGAGGAGACAAAGGTGGATCATCCACTCGGCACTTCTGACTGAAGATTGTTGTGAATGCTTCCGCCTTCTCTTTTGTGAAGCCTTCTCCTCCAGTGAGTGGTGTAACTGTCCACCACCATTTATGACTAGATGTGGTAGGGCTGCAGAGCTTAGATCTGATCCATTGGTTGTGGCATCGCTTAGTTCTGTCAATAACTTGCTGTCAGGCGTACAAGTTGTCCTATGTTGTAGGTTCATCAGGTTGACAACTCATTTTTTGGTCTGCTTGGTGCTACTCCTGACATGCTCTCCTGCACTCTTCATTGAACTAGGGTTGATCCCCTGGATTGGTGATAATGGTAGAGTGAGGTATATGCTGAGCCATGAGGTTACAGATTGTGGCAGAGTACAATTCTGCTGCTATTGATGGCCCACAGTGCCTCATGGATGCCCAGTCTTGAATTTCTGGATCTGTGATGAATTTATCCCATTTAGCACGGTGGTAGTGCCTCACAACATGATGGAGGGTGAAGATGGGACTTTGTGTCGTGGTCACTCCTATTGATACTGTCATAGACAGATGCATCTGCGGCAGGCAGGTTGGTGAGGTTGAGGTCTAGTATATTTTTCCCTCTTGTTGGTCCCCTCATCATCTGTCGCAGACCCAGTTTAGCAGTTATATACTTTAGGACTTGGTCAGTAGTGATGCTACCAAGCCACTAAGGGTCATTGGATTTTCCTACCCGGAGTATATTCTGTGCCCGTACCACCCTCAGTGCTTCCTCCAAGTGTTCAATATGGAGAAGTGCTGATTCATCAGCTGAGGGTGGACGGTACATGGTAATTAACAGGCGGTTTCACTGCCCATGTTTGCCCTGAAGCCATGAAACTTCATGGAGTCCAGAGTCGATGTTGAGAACTCCCAGGGCAACTCCCTTCCACTTGCACACCATTGTGCCAGATGGGACAGGACATACCCAGGGATGGTAATAGTGGTTCCTGAGACATTATCTATAAGGTATGATTCCGTGAGTATGACACCCCCCGCAACATCACATACCACAATCTCTCGTCCAGCTCCATCCCCAACTCTTCCTCCCACTTGGTTTTGACGTCCTCCAGAGACGCCCTGTCCTCCTCCAATATCCTCCCATAAATTGCTGAGACAACCCCCCTCCTCCAGCCCCCACCCCCACCGACAACACCCCCTCCAACAGCAAGGAGGGGGTGCCATCTTACCAATGTCAGGCAGACTTTTCTTTTCTTACAAAACCCCGCACCTGCATACACCTGAACCCCTCCCGCCCACCCCCACCCACCCTCCCCCGGGGAATCCCCACACTTCATCTCCAGCTCCTCCAATGTAACAAATTGACCTTCTAAAATCAGATCCTTCACTTTCGCCAGCCCTTGTTCCTCCCAACCCGAAACCTCGCATCCATCCTCCCAAGCTCAATCCGTAGGTTCCCTCGGATCAGCATCATCTTCAACCCACCCCCAAAGTGCCCCTCGAAACTGCCTCCAAATTTTCATCGTGGCCATCAGAACTGGGCTTCACCTATACGTCCCTGGGGTAAACGGGACTGGTGCCATTATCAGCATCCTAACCCCGACCCCTTACAGAAACCATACTTCAACTTCACCCACGATGTCATGGCTCCCTACTCCAACCTCGCACCATCTCGGAATTCATGGCCCAATAATAATATAGCAAGTTCAGAAGGGCCAAACCTCCTGACTGTCGCCCTCTCGGGAGCACCGTTGTTTGAATACTTGCCACTTTACCTGCCCATATAAATGACAAAATCAACCTTTCCAACCCCAGATAAAATAACTTCAGTAAAATGACTGGCAGGCACTGGAACAAGAATAAGAACAGTGGCAAAATGTTCATTTTCACCGCCAGTACCCGGGCAGCCAACAAAAGGGGGAGACTATCCCACCTCAGCAAATCCTCCTTAGTCCTGCTCACTAAACTTGTAAAGTTCAACTTGCGGAGTCAATCCCAGTCCTGTGCCACCTGCACTCCCAAACACCTAAAGTGGGCTGGGAAATGGCAACCCCCCCACCCGTCCCCCGTCCCCGGAGCAGACACTACAAAACACTGACTTCTCCCCAAATTTAGCTTGTATCCTGAAAAAGCCCCGAATCTCTTAAGAAACTCCATTATATCCTCCACCAAAGCACCCAGAATGGAAATATACAGCAGAAAATCATCCACATACAGGGACACCCTTGTTTCCCCCCCCCCCCCCCCCTCCTTATCCTCTTCCATTTTTCTGAGCACCTTAGCGCAATGACCATGGGCTCTCTTGCCAGCACAAACAGAAGGGGGACATAGCGCAGCCCTGCCTCGTTCCCCTATGGAAAGGAAAGTACCCTGAGTTCATTTCGTTTGTACACACACTCACTCTTGGGTCCTTGTACAACAATTTCACCCATGCCACAAACTTAGGCCCAATCCTAAACCTCTCCAATACCGCAAACAGATAGCTTCGCTCCACATGGTCAGAAGCCTTCTCTGCATCCAATGCCATCACCTCTTTTCCTTCCACCGGAGAAAGCCCTACATTCAACAGGCGTTTGATGACAACTTTTTAAAAAAAAAAATTTTTTATTGAAAAATGTTGTATTTATACAACAACAAACAGTAATGAAAATAGCAACGGTCTCTAACAATAACAGTCATAACACCCCCAGAACCGCAACAGCTCATAAACCGAACCCCCCCCCCCCCCCCACCCCACCCCACCAACCCCAATGACCAACAAATTAAATTAACAACATATTAAATTGAATAAGTGTAGAACAAATAGATAACACCCCCCTCTCTTCCCCCCGGGGTTGCTGCTGCTATTGACCCATTTCCCTATCTCTGAGCCAGAAAGTCCAAGAAAGGCTGCCACCGTTTATAGAACCCTTGTACTGATCCTCTCAGGGCAAATTTGACCCTTTCCAGTTCGATAAACCCCGCCATGTCACTGATCCAGGTCTCCACGCTTGGGGGCCTCGCATCCTTCCACTGCAGCAAGATCCGCCGCCGGGCTACTAGGGACGCAAAGGCCAAAACACCGGCCTCTTTCGCCTCCTGCACTCCCGGCTCCACCCCAACCCCAAAGATCGCGAGCCCCCAGCCGGGCTTGACCCTGGATCCAACCACCCTCGACACCGTCCTCGCTACCCCCTTCCAAAATTCCTCCTGTGCCGGGCATGCCCAGAACATATGGGCATGGTTCGCAGGACTCCCCAAACACCTGACACACCTATCTTCGCCCCCAAAGAACCTACTCGTCCGAGTCCCGGACATGTGAGCCCGATGCAGCACCTTAAATTGAATGAGACTATGCCTCGCACATGAAGAGGAGAGTTAACCCTCTCCAAGGCATCCGCCCAAGTCCCGTCCTCCATCTGCTCCCCTAATTTCCCTTCCCACTTAGCCTTCAGCTCCTCCACTGACGCCTCCTCCCCCTCCTGCATTACCTTATAAATGTCAGATACCTTCCCATCCCCGGCCCACACCCCCGAAAGCACCCTGTCCCTTGCCCCCCGCGAGGGCAGCAAAGGAAATCCCTCCACCTGCCGCCTAGCAAACGCCTTTACCTGCAAGTACCTGAACGTGTTCCCTGGGGGGAGCCCGAATTTCTCTTCCAATTCCCCCAGGCTCACAAACCTCCCGCCCATAAACAGGTCCCCCAACTTCCTAATGCCCACCCTGTACCACCCCCTAAATTCCCCCATCGATGTTCCCCGAGACGAACTGATGATTCCCCCTTAATGGAGCCTCCATCGAACCCTTCACTTTCCCCCTGTGCCGCCTCCACTGCCCCCATATTTTTAGGGTCGCCGCCACCACCGGGCACGTGGTATACCTCGTGGGAGGGAGCGGCAATGGCGCCGTTACCAGGGCCCCCAGGCTCGTGCCTCCACAGGACGCCATCTCCATCCTTTTCCATGCCGCCCCCCTCCATCACCCATTTACGCACCATTGACATATTGGCCGCCCAATAATAACTCGAAAGGTTGGGCAGCGCCAGCCCCCCCCCCCCCCCCCCCCCCCCCATCTCTACCTCGCTCCAGAAAGACCCTCTTCACTCTCGGAGTCCCATGCGCCCACACAAAGCTCAAAATGCTACTAGTCACCCTCCTGAAAAAGGCCCTGGGGATGAAGATGGGCAGGCACTGAAACAGGAACAAGAACCTCGGGAGCACCGGCATTTTGACGGACTGCACCCTCCCCGCCAACGACAGTGGCAGCATATCCCATCTTTTAAATTCCTCCTCCATCTGCTCCACAAGCCTGGTGAAATTGAGCTTGTGAAGAGTCCCCCAGCTCCTGGCCACCTGCACCCCCAGGTACCTGAAACTCATCCCTGCCCTCTTAAACGGGAGCCTTCCAATTCCCTCCTCTTGGTCCCCCGGGTGCACCACAAACACCTCACTCTTGCCCAGATTCAGTTTATAGCCTGAAAAGGCCCCGAACTCAGCCAACAGCTCCATCACCCTCGGCATCCCTCCCACTGGGTCCGCCACATACAGTAACAGGTCATCTGCATACAACGACACCCGATGTTCCTCCCCACCCCGCATCAAACCCCTCCACCTTCCTGACTCCCTCAACGGCAACGCCAAAGGTTCGATTGCCAATGCAAACAACAAGGGGGACAGGGTGCATCCCTGCCTGGTCCCTCGGTAGAGCCGGAAGTACTCCGATCTCCTCCCATTCATAGCCACACTCGCCATCGGGGCCTCATACAGTAGCCTCACCCACTTAATAAACCCTTCTCCAAATCCAAACCTCTCCAGCACCTCCCATAGGTACCCCCACTCCACTCTATCGAAGGCCTTCTCCGCATCCAGCGCCACCACTATCTCCGCCTTCCCCTCAATCGCCGGCATCATAATAACATTTAGCAACCTCCGTACATTCGTATTCAGCTGCCATCCCTTAACAAAACCTGTCTGATCCTCGTGTATCACCCCTGGCACACAGTCCTCAATCCTGGTGGCCAGGATCTTTGCCAGCAACTTGGTGTCTACATTAAGGAGAGATATGGGCCTGTGCGAACCACACTGCTGGGGGTCCTTATCCCTCTTTAGGATTAAGGAAATCTACGAACCACACTGCTGGGGGTCCTTATCCCCCTTTAGGATTAAGGAAATCCCATTTGATGACAACTGTCTTCCCTTCGCAAACCTTGTCTGCTCCTCCCCAATCACCTCCGGGAAGCATTCTTCCAACCTAACTGCCAACATCCTTGCCAAATTCTTGGCACCCACTTTTAGAAATGAAATTGGTCGATACAACTCACATTCTACTGGGTCCTTATCCTTTTTTAGCAGCAAAGTGATGGATGCCTGTCCCATCATCTCAAGCAGTACCCACTTCGCCACTGCATCCTCAAACACCTCTATCAACAGCGGCGCAACTTATCCAAGAACTTCTTATAAAACCCCACCGGGAAGCCATCCAGCCCTGGTGCCTTCCCTATCTGCATCTTCCCTATCGCCACCTGCACTTCCTTCACCCCCACAAGTTCCTCCAGCCCTGCCCTCTCCTCCTCTCCCAGCTGGGTTTTTTATGGCAATCGACACATGGTTAGCATGAGACTTTTAATTTATCCATGGAGAGATTTGCATCCGAGTCCCCAGTGCATTACCCTGCCTCCCTGGATCACTAGTCCAGTGATAATACCACTATGTCATTGCGTCCCCGTTACTGTGACCGGTAATAAATGTTTGGTAAAGTCATTGCCTAGAAATATTAGCAGACAACACATCCAAGCTATTGGGAAAATTGTTTGTTGCATTCCATGTTTCCAACAACACAATCATTTAGTGCATTATTGAAACAGAAAATAAATAAATAGGATGCAAAGTTGGCAACAGTTATTGGAAGGTGTACTGGATAAAAATATTGTTAAGTTTTTCAGTGGTGAACTAGGATTTGATTATTACCTGCTTAGGTTTTCTCATACCATTATAGTTGAATAAAAATTACATGTTGGAGCGAATAAGTGCAATGCTGCGTTTAATGGTAAAAATAGCTTTTTGCTTTAATAGAGAACATAGAACATAGAACATTACAACGCAGTACGGGCCCTTCGGCCCTCGATGTTGCGCCGACCTGTGAAACCATCTGAAGCCTATCTGACCTACACTATTCCATTTTCATCCATGTGTCTATCCAGTGACCACTTAAATGCCCTTAAAGTTGGCAAGTCTACTACTGTTGCAGGCAGGGCGTTCCATACCCCTACTACTCTCTGAGTAAAGAAACTGCCTCTGACATCTGTCCTATATCTACCACCCCTCAATTTAAAGCTATGTCCCCTCGTGTTGGTCATCACCATCCGAGGAAAAAGACTCTCACTGTCCACCCTATCTAACCCTCTGACTATCTTGTATGTCTCTATTAAGTCACCTCTCAGCCTTCTCCTCTCTAACGAAAACAACCTCAAGTTCCTGAGCCTTTCCTCGTAAGACCTTCCCTCCATACCAGGCAACATCCTAGTAAATCTCCTCTGAACCTTTTCCAAAGCTTCCACATCCTTCCTATAATGTGGTGACCAGAACTGCACGCAGTACTCCAGGAGCGGCCGCACCAGAGTTATGTACAGCTGCAGCATGTCCTTGTGGTTCCGAAACTCAATCCCCCTACTGATAAAGGCTAGCACACCATATGCCTTCTTAACAGCCCTATTAACCTGGATGGCAACTTTCAGGGATTTATGTACCTGGATGCCGAGATCTCTCTGTTCATCTACACTACCAAGAATCTTGCCATTAGCCCAGTACTCTGCATTCCTGTTACTCCTTCCAAAGTGAACCACCTCACACTTTTCCGCATTAAACTCCATCTGCCACCTCTCAGCCCAGCTCTGCAGCTTATCTATGTCCCTCTGTATCCTATAACATCCTTCAGCACTATCCACAACTCCACCGACCTTCGTGTCATCTGCAAATTTACTAACCCATCCTTCTACACCCTCTTCCAAGTCATTTATAAAAATGACAAACAGCAGTGGCCCCAAAACAGATCCTTGCGGTACACCACTAGTAACTGAACTCCAGGATGAACATTTGCCATCAACCACCACCCTCTGTCTTCTTTCAGCTAGCCAATTACTGATCCAAACCGCTAAATCACCTTCAATCCCATACTTCCTTATTTTCTGCAATAGCCTACCGTGGGGAACCTTATCAAACGCCTTACTGAAATCCATATACACCATATCAACCGCTTTACCCTCATCCACCTGTTTGGTCACCTTCTCAAAAAACTCAATAAGGTTTGTGAGGCATGACCTACCCTTTACAAAACCGTGTTGACTATCGCTAATCAACTTGTTCTTTTCAAGATGATTATAAACTCTATCTCTTATAACCTTTTCCAACATTTTACCCACAACCGAAGTGAGGCTCACAGGTCTATAATTACCAGGGTTGTCTCTACTCCCCTTCTTGAACAAGGGGACAACATTTGCTATCCTCCAGTCTTCCGGCACTATTCCTGATGACAAAGAGGCCATAAAGATCAAGGACAAAGGCTCTGCAATCTCCTCCCTGGCTTCCCAGAGAATCCTAGGATAAATCCCATCTGGCCCAGGGGACTTATCTATTTTGACATTTTCCAAAATTGATAACACCTCCTCCTTTTGAACCTCAATTCCATCTAGCCTGGTCGACTGAACCTGAGTATTCTCCTCGACAACATTGTCTTTCTCCAGTGTAAACACTGATGAAAAATACCCATTTAACGCTTCCCCTATCTCCTCTGATTCCACAAACAACTTTCCACTACTATCCTTGATTGGCCCTAATTTTACTCTAGTCATTCTTTTGTTCCTGATATACCTATAGAAAGCCTTAGGGTTTTCCTTGATCCTATCCGCCAACAACTTTTCGTGTCCTCTCCTCGCTCTTCTTAACTCTCCCTTTAGGTCCTTCCTGGCTAACTTGTAACTCTCAAGTGCCCTAACTGAGCCTTCATGTCTCATCCTAACATAAGCCTTCTTCTTCCTCTTGACAGGTGCTTCAACTTCCTTAGCAAACCACGGTTCCCTTGCTCGACAACTTCCTCCCTGCCTGACAGGTACATACTTATCAAGGACACGCAGTAGCTGTTCCTTGAAAAAGCTCCACATTTCGATTGTACCCATCCCCTGCAGTTTCCTTCCCCATCCTATACATCCTAAATCTTGCCGAATAGCATCATAATTGCCTTTCCCCCAGCTATAATTCTTGCCTTGCGGTATATACCTATCCCTGCCCATTGCTAAAGTAAACATAACCGAGTTGTGATCACTATCACCAAAGTGCTCACCTACATCTAAATCTAACACCTGGCCGGGTTCATTACCCAGTACCAAATCCAATGTGGCCTCGCCCCTTGTTGGCCTGTCGACATACTGTGTCAGAATACCCTCCTGCACACACTGTACAAAAACTGACCCATCTATAGTACTCGAACTATAGTATTTCCAGTCAATATTTGGAAAGTTAAAGTCCCCCATAACAACTACCCTGTTACTCTCGCTCCTGTCGAGAATCATCTTTGCAATCCTTTCCTCTACATCTCTGGAACTATTCGGAGGTCTATAGACAACTCCCAACAGGGTGACCTCTCCTCTCCTGTTCCTAACCTCGGCCCATACTACCTCAGTAGACGAGTCCTCAAGCGTCCTTTCTACCGCCGTAATACTTTCCTTGATTAACAATGCCACACCCCCCTCTTTTACCATCTTCTCTGTTCTTACAGAAACATCTAAATCCTGGAACCTGCAACAACCATTCCTGTCCCTGCTCTAGCCATGTCTCCGAAATCGCCACAACATCGAGATCCCAGGTACCAACCCATGCTGCAAGCTCACCCACCTTATTCCGGATGCTCCTGGCGTTGAAGTAGACACACTTCAAACCAGCGTCCTGCTTGCCGGTGCCCTCTTTCGAACTTTTAACCCTATCCCTGACCTCACTACTCTCAACATGCTGAATTAGTTTAAACCCCCCCGAAGAGCACTAGCAAACCCCCCCCCCCCCCAGGATATTGGTACCCCTCTGGTTCAGGTGAAGACCATCCTGTTTGTAGAGGTCCCACCTACCCCAGAATGAGCCCCAATTATCCAGGAAACCAAAACCCTCCCTCCTGCACCATCCCTGTAGCCACGTGTTCAACTCCTCTCTCTCCTTATTTCTCACTTCGCTAGCACGTGGCACGAGTAACAACCCAGAGATAGCAACTCTGTTTGTTCTAGCTCTCAGCTTCCACCCTAGCTCCCTGAATTTCTGTCTCAAATCCCCATCCCTCTTCCTATCTATGTCGTTGGTACCTATGTGGACCACGACTTGGGGCTGCTCCCCCTCCCCCTTAAGGATCCCAAAAACACGATCAGAGACATCACGAACCCTGGCACCTGGGAGGCAACACACCAACCGTGAGTCTCTTTCGTTCCCACAGAACCTCCTGTCTGTTCCTCTAACTATGGAGTCCCCAATGACAAGTGCTCTGTTCCTCTTCTCCCTTCCCTTCTGAGCAACAGGGACAGACTCTGTGCCAGAGACCTGTGCCCCATTGCTTACCCCTGGTAAGTCGTCCCCCACAACAGTATCCAAAACGGTATACTTGTTATAGAGGGGAACGACCACAGGGGATCCCTGCACTGCCTGCCAGTTCACTCTCCCTCCCCTGATGGTAACCCATCTACCTTCTTCTTTTACCTGAGGTGTGACTACCTCCCTATAACTCCTCTCAATAACCACCTCTGCCTCCCGAATGATCCGAAGTTCATCCAGCTCCAGGTCCCTAACGCGGTTCTCGAGGAGCTGGAGTTGGGTGCACTTCCCGCAGATGTAGTCAGCAGGGACACTAGAGGTGACACTTGAGAACAGCCCCTTCACAAACCACCTTCAACTTACGCTGACCGCACTGCACGTATGCAAATCTCCCCGGAACAGCCAATCAGAAGCTCTGCTCTGCTGCCCCCTGCTGGATGCTTGCCTTCCGTCGAGCTCCTCGGGTCACTTGTGCAGGTACACCTTCAACTTACGCTGACCGCACTGCACGTATGCAAATCTCCCCGGAACAGCCAATCAAAAGCTCTGCTCTGCTGCCCCCTGCTGGATGCTTGCCTTCCGTCGAACTCCTCGGGTCACTTGTGCAGGTACACCTTCAACTTACGCTGACCGCACTGCACGTATGCAAATCTCCCCGGAACAGCCAATCAGAAGCTCTGCTCTGCTGCCCCCTGCTGGATGCTTGCCTTCCGTCGAACTCCTCGGGTCACTTGTGCAGGTACACCTTCAACTTACGCTGACCGCACTGCACGTATGCAAATCTCCCCGGAACAGCCAATCAGAAGCTCTGCCCTGCTGCCCCCTGCTGGGTCACAGAGATCCTGAATAAAATTCATCAATCTTCCTGAACAATAACGTTGGCTATTTACAGCACCCTTGGCATGATTTACTTACTTTAAAATTCCTCTTTTGGTTGAAGTGTTGGTGAGGTGCACTTCTTATTGTTTCAATACTAGAAACAAATATATATTAACCATCTCAAGTTAAACTAAGAGCATGCAAGTGCAATTTATGCAAATAATTGGCAACCATCTTTGGTCTTAGAAACCAGTGTAAACGTCCATTAAAATGTGAAGACTTTGGAATACTTTTAAACTTTTACAGAGATGTTCTGACTTGAGGATGGATAGAAAGATTATTGCCTCAAAAGTGTCCTGGGAGAGAGCTGCACTAGAGTTAGACTTGTACTGTTGGTACATGATCCTCATTTGGGAAACAAAAAGTATACAAATAATTATGCAAGATCTCCCTGCTCTAATCCAGAAACACGTCATTGCTGAATGTCTGTGTGAAATTGATGTACTTCCAAACTCATTTCCCATCCTTCAGTTGGGAAAGATGTGTGTTGCCGGATTCTTAATAAATATGAGCTATTATTTGCTTTATGGGTTGCTTCTGTTGCAGTTAGGTTAATGCATTGTTAGATCTTTGCCATGAGAGGATCATTTTATTTGTAGCCACCTTCCTTTTATGTTCTGAGATGATCCTTCTTATCTGTAGGCTCTAGGCATGGTGCTTCATTGCTGGACAGACTGTAGTCATACTCTGGTATCTGATTAACAATTATTTATTAGCAGTACATCGAAACAGGTTGCGGAATAGACATGCTGCTCCTGGGCATGGTTTTCCAATCTCTCCCTCTTTCTTGTCTAACACATGACCGAGTTATCTCAGCAATACATCATCAACTACTTCATACATTAGCATATCCCACCTGTTAACCCTTTAAACTACCTTAACCACATTTCTGTCAGGCTTTGCTGGTGCAAGCATCTTCTGGGAGTTGGAGTTAAAGAAGATTGCAAGAATGAGAAGAGGAAGACCAATCTATACCTGAGGTGCGCCACACCAACCGGCTGTACATGAATAAGATAGATTCACAGAGCCCACCAAAGCTCTTGGTGCATATCAGAGGAGGTGTATGTTCATCAGCAATGTTTCACTGTAGAGGCTTTTCTTCAAGGTGTTATGTTATTTGCATACCTTCCTATACATAGTGAAGTAATCTTGAAATGCTGCAGTCTGAAATTGTATATATCATACATGATGGTCCAATTAAACCAAACGGAATTGGAATGAAACCAATGTATATTAATCAAGGTGATTCAATGATTATTATGGTATCCATGGGTGGTAATCTGCCAATGGAGCATTCAGCCTGAGTGCAGGAAATAGAACAACTCTTACATGCAAAATGTTTGAGCCATTTATACTCATGAAATTCAACTATACACAAAGATTAGAGAAAGCATTCAAGTCAACACAGGTGTTACTGCACACAATGCAGCTAGTTTGCTTACAATGACTTAAATTGTGATTCCATGCTTGCACTTCCAGGGTACCCAGGTGCCAGGATGTCAGTGACAAGGTGCCTGACTGCCAGAGGGAGTACCATCTTGCCTTGTCCATGAATATCTGGGAGTCTCGAATGCACTGCGAGACTTTCCAAGATGTCGTTCCGCCTGGTCCATGTTTGTGTAGACCAGTTCTAAATTGCGCCCTGGTGAGAACTTGCAGGCATGGCCATATACCCCCAGAGTGCTGGGTGAATCTGGCATCACCGCATTTAAATGAGCCAAAAGTCTCATTTAAATATGCTGATTTGGATCTCGTCCAGCTCCCTAAATCTGTCAGCCTTCTCAGGAAGACCACAGCCGGGCGCTGATTAGTACTGGTCCAAACCAACATGGACCAGGTGGAAAGGCAACTGGGGGGATCTCCCAGGCCAGTTCAGGCTCATGGGCGATCAGGACAGGGCAGGGTGGCACTCTGGCTCTCCCTCTGGCACATGGGTCCTTGGCACTGCCAGGCTGGAATCTTGGCACTGCCACCCACTGCTAAGGTGCCTGGGTGGCATTGCCAGGCTGGCAGGCACACTGCCAGGTGGCACTGCCAAGGGCCAGGGCCTGAGGGGGGCCACCCATGAAAGGAGGGATGAGGGGGGGGGGGCATGAAGGATAGTGGGGGTGAAGAGCGGGTATGAAGGGGCCTCCGGAAGGCTGGGGAGGGTGAAGGGTCAGGATTCTGGAAGGAGGGGCCTGAAAGGGTGTGTGGGAAGGCCTGAAAAGTAGGGGCCCTCAGCAACCCCATAGTGTGGTGTCTGCACTTGGGGGAGGGTGGGCTAGTGCTCATGTGTGTGGGGGGTGGCATTGCCCATGGTTGGGGATGTGGGGGACCCTCAAGCTCACTTAGAGATGAGGGCACCCTTTCAAAATGGTGGTCCAATCCTGGAGCCGGTTTGGCCAACGGATCCAGCTCCCCAATGATTGAAAAAAGTCAAAGTGTGGGCTAGCTCACAGAGAAACTCCCCAAGGCCCGAAAAAGTGACTAGGGACGGGATCATCCAGTCACGTTGCATCTGAAAAGCTGCGTGGTCCAGTGTAATGCAACCAGTAAATGCCGGGAGATCCCACTTCCAGGATCTACTCATCTCACCATGCCTCATGAGATGTAACGCGATCTCACGAAATGTCGCGATGTTCTGGCAAATATGCACATTAGAGTGAGGTAGCTACTCTCATTTTTAGATGCGCTCCCGATATCTACGTTCCCGAGATCTAACCAAGCCGTGGGATTTAATTCACTCACCTTGGAGACCTTGGGCGAGCACCATGTAGTACTGGTCTCCACAAATGGGTACCAGATGGCAAAGCACTCATGGGTATTTCCCAGGACATTGGAAGGCCCTAGGTGCATGATCTCTGAGCAGGGTGGAACCTTGGCCATGTTGCCGCCACCTGAGCTCCCTGGTAGAGCCAGCTTGGCACTCTGGCAGTGCCAAATGGGTGTAGGCCTGGTACTGCCAAGGTTCCCAGGTGACACTGCCACCTGGCAGGGTGGCATTTTTTGCACAGTGGCAATCAGGCCAAGGGTGCTCTGCGTGGGTGCGGGGGGAGGAGAGAGGGGAGGGGAGTTGGCACTTGAGGGGGGTTCAGAGACTTGAGAGATCCCTCGCTGCACTGTGGAGTTATGGTGAGTGGAGCTCCTCAGTGCAGAAAACAGGGTTAGCTCAGCCTCATTAGGGGGTTCCCGGATGAGCGTTGGATAGGGGGGTGTTTGTCAGTGCTCCGAGCGAGCGCTAAGAAACACCCGGCTAATCTCATATGTTATGGACGCTGACCCCATTTGGGTTGATCGTGCCCTATGTGTAGTTAGATAGCGGTGGGGAACTCGCTAACAGAACCAGGGAGTAACTCCTAGCCAAACCTGCCTGAAATAACACTTTCCGATAGATCGGGCCCTTTCTCAATATGGAAGGAGGAATATAGTAGTGCCCTCTTGTGGTTATTCGTCTATGTATATGTGTATAAAAGTCAAACTGGATTAAACTAATTTCACAAATGTGCCTGATTCCGTGCTGTACATGAATGCTTTAGTTCTGGGAAGACATCACAAACGGAGTGGCATTTCATTTTGAGCTGCTTTACCAATACACGGTTTTTCCACAAGGCTGTGCTGACACTAATGAATAATTATTCAAAAGAACCAACCATGGAAAATTGCAGACAGCTCACTGTATGACGGATCGGCGTCAGGCCAACAGCTAGGCACAAGAACTTAAAACTGGCTTGGGAGTGGAAAATCAACCCTATAATTGTCTGTTCATAAACAAAGTATTTTCAGTCTGCAAATAACTGTAATCTGTAATATGGATGTTCACTTTACAGATGTCATCAAGTTGAATTTAGGCAATTATTTCCAGAGATTATTCCCATGACTATGATTTAGTGGCCATTACTGAAACATGGTTAAAGGATGGTCACGACTGGGAGTTAAATATCCGAGGGTATCAAACTATTCGGAAGGACAGAGTGGATGGTAAGGGAGGTGGTGTATCTCTGTTATTTAATGATGGCATCCGGGCAGTAGTAAGGATGACATCGGTGCTATGGAGGATAAGGTTGAATCCATTTGGGTGGAAATCAGCAATAGTAAGGCGAAAAAGTCACTGATAGGAGTAGTCTATTGGTCACCAAACAGTAACATTATGGTGGGGCGGGCAATAAACAAAGAAATAACTGATGCATGTAGAAATGGTACAGCAGTTATCATGGGGGATTTTAATCTACATGTTGATTGGTTTAACCAGGTCGGTCAAGGCAGCCTTGAGGAGGAGTTTACTTTGTATCCACGATAGTTTCCTAGAACAGTATGTAATGGAACCTACGAGGGAACAAGCGGTCCTAGATCTGGTCCTGTATAATGAGACAGGATTGATGAATGATCTCATAGTTAGGGATCCTCTCGGAAGGAGCGATCACAATATGGTGGAATTTAAAATACAGATGGAGAGTGAGAAGGTAAAATGAAACACTAATGTTTTGTGCTTAAACAAAGGAGATTACAATGGGATGAGAGAATAGATGGCTACGGTAGACTGGGAGCAAAGACTTCATGGTGAAACAGCTGAGGAACAATGGAGAACCTTCCAAGTAATTTTTCACAGTGCTCAGAAAAAGTTTATACCAACAAAAAGGAAGGATGGTAGAAAGAGGGAAAATCAACCGTGAATATCTAAGGAAATAAGAGAGAGTATCAAATTGAAGGAAAAAGCATACAAAGTGGCAAAGATTAGCGGGAGTCTAGAGGGTTGGGAAATCTTTAGGGGACAACAGAAAGCTACGAAAAAAGCTATAAAGAAGAGTCAGATAGATTGAGAGTAAACTTGCTCAGAATATAAAAACAGATAGTAAAAATTTCTACAAATATATAAAACAAAAAAAGAGTGGCTAAGGTAAATATTGGTTCTCTAGAGGATGAGAAGGGATATTTAATAATGGGAGATGAGGAAATGGCTGAGGAACTGAACAGGTTTTTTGTGTGGGTACAGTGGAAGACACAAATGACATGCCAGTGACTGATGGAAATGAGGCTATGACAGGTGAGGATCTTGAGACGATTGTTGTCACTAAGGAGGTCGTGATTGGCAAGCTAATGGGGCTAAAGGTAGACAAGTCTCCTGGCCTGATGGAATGCATCCCAGAGTACTAAAAGAGATGGTTAGGGAAATTGCAAATGCACTAGTAATAATTTACCAAAATTCACTAGACTCTGGGGTGGTCCCGGCGGATTGAAAATTAGCAAATGTGACACCGCTGTTCAAAAAAGTAGGTTGGCAGAAAGTGGGTAATTATAGGCCAGTTAGCTTATCTTCAGTAGTAGGGAAGATGCTGGAATCTATCATCAAGGAAGAAATAGCGAGGCATCTGGATGGAAATTGTCCCATTGGACAGATGGAGCATGGGTTCATAAAGGGCAGGTCATGCCTAACTAATTTAGTGGAATTTTTTGAGGACCTTATCCAGTGCGGTAGACAATGGGGATCCAATGGATGTGGTATATCTGGATTTCCAGAAAGCTTTTAACAAGGTGCCACACGAAAGGTTGCTGCATAAGATAAAGATGCATGGCGTTAAGGGTAAAGTAATAGCGTGGATAGAGGATTGGTTAATTAACAAAAGCAAAGTGTGGGGATCAATGGGTGTTTCCCTGGTTGGCAATCAGTAGCTAGTGGTGTCCCTCAGGGATCCGTGTTGGGCCCACAATTGTTCACAATTTACATAGATGATTTGGAGTTGGGGAACAAGTGCAATGTGTCCAAGTTTGAAGACGACACTAAGTAGGGTGGTAAAGCAAAAAGTGCAGAGGATACTGGAAGTCTGCAGAGGGATTTGGATAGTTTAAGCGAATGGGTTAGGGTCTGGCAGATGTGAGGTTATCGATTTTGGTAGAAATAACAACAAAAGGGATTATTATTTTAGTGATAAAACATTAAAACAGGCTGCTGTGCAGTGCATGAGTCGCTACTCATTTAGGACTGAATTTAGGAGGGACTTCTTCACCGAAAGGCTTGTGAATGTATGGAATTCCCTTCCCAGTGAAGCAGTTCAGGCTTCTTCATTAAATGTTTTCAGGATAAAGGTAGATAGTGTTTTGAAGAATAAAAGGTTATGGTGTTCGGGCAGGATAGTGGAGCTGAGTCCACAAAAGATCAGCTATGATCTCATTGAATGGTGGTGCAGGCTCAAAGGGCCAGATGGCCTACTCCTGCTCCTAGTTCTTATAAGATTATTCTAACATAATTCATAGAAGGGTAAGCAAAAGAGGGTGCGATTTAACATATAATTTGGGCAAGTTTGGTGGGGTGTTTGTCGCCCGCTTTTTCGGTGAGATCCACACTGATATTTACCCACATTTAGGGCGCGATTTAATGTTTAATGGCCCTGTTACACTTAAGCGAGAGCGCGACCAGGCCGTTAAATCGCAGGAGAGGCAAAAATGAAGAATTGCTTCGGCTGCCGATCTGTTTGCGATCTAACCAGCCCGACCCTGTTGTGATATCAGGATCCCGCTGTAGTGTGGCGAGAAACCAATAATCAGCACTTAAGCCCAATCTCCATACAATTAACAGGAGCCACCCCATATCCAACGGCCTCCTGGGATCTAATAGTCTCCCCAGCAAGTGGTCACGCGGGCACAGATTAGTGCTTCTTTTTTAAAATGTGAAGCTGGCAGAAATACGGGGTTGCAGAGCGGGGGGTGGCCAACCATGGTGACGGCTGGTGGGGAGGGGGGTGGAGATTGGCGTATTAGTGCTCGCGGGTCCACCATTGTCAACCCCTGGACCATGTGTTCCCATTCCGAGGGCAACCTCAGCACCAGCCCACCTGCCCCACCGCAACCCATAACTCCCACTGACCACGGAGGCCTCCAGCTAAGTGGCTGAAGGCTGTGGCTAATAGAGAATTGTCAATCATTGTTAAGTAGTGATAATAATAATAATCGTTATTAGTGTCACAAGTAGGCTTCCATTAACACTGTGATGAAGTTACATCCCCTGGTCGCCACATTACAGCACCTGTTCGGGTGCACTGAGAGAGAATTCAGAATGTCCAATTCACCTAACAGCATGACTTTCGGGACTTCTGGGAGGAAACAGGAGCACCCAGAGGAAACCCATGCAGACACGGGGAGAACGTGCAGACTCTGTACAGACAGTGACCCAAGCTGGGAATCGAACATGGGTCCCTGGTGCTGTGAAACAACAATGCTAATCACTGGCCACTTCACAGCTCCCAAGAGGATCCCCATGCATAGACATGCCTTTAGCATGTGGAAGTTATTGCCTAGTGTCTCAATCAGACTGAGGCCTGGATAATTTGTCTGAACACTGTGAGTGGCAACACCATGGATGCAGCAGCCAACATCCGAGCACCCAGAGGCTGGACCCCAGCACTTGGGTCATTTCGGCAACCAGAGGGTGGGCATGTGCATTGGGGAGGGGACCAGCACTCAGTCCAGGTAAACTGCAAGTGGCTGGGGTACAGGGAGTGGGGCCCGGTGAGCAGGGCCTCCCACTGCGGCAGGGGCTGTGTGGGTAGAACGTGTCGGATGGCAGGAAATGTGGGGGTCGGGGTGGGGAGGGTGGTGGGGGTAGTGAGCAATGGGAGAATGCGGCAAGGAGAGGGGTGCAATGGGGGAATGGAAGATCCCGGGGTGGAAGACACTGTTGGTTTCCCAATTCCTCACAGATAGTACACAGAATGGTTAATATCTTGGACTTCATGGAGACTGCCCTCGTGGTGCTGCTGGCAGGCCAGGCGGCTAGATGCCGGAGACGACAGCTGCATAGAGACTCAAGTTGGCTGCCCATGTGCAGTACCGACTCCACACCCTGAGGACCCAGCCACTCATCAGGCCAAGGAGGGACTCAGAGGAGGCCCAAGGTGTACAGGCGTCATTCAAACAGGTGACGAACAGCGTGTGCCACAGGAGCCTTCGCCTCAACAAGGAAACGGTGTGGGAACGGTGTGGCACCTGTGCCATAAGACCATAAGACATAGGAGCAGAATTCGGCCACTCAGCCCATCAAGTCTGCTCCGCCAATCAATCATGGCTGATATTTTCTCATCCCCATTCTGCTGCCTTCTCCCCATAACCCCTGATCCCCTTATTAATCATGAACCAATCTATCTCGGTCTTAAAGACACTCAGTGAATTGGCCTCAGCCTTCTGCAGCAAAGAGTTTCACAGATTCACCACCCTCTGGCTGAAGAAATTCCTCCTCATCTCTGTTTTAAAGGATCATCCCTTTAGTCTGAGATGGTGTCCTCTGGTTCTAGTTTTTCCTACAAGTGGAAACATCCTCTCCACGTCCACTATATCCAGGCCTCGCAGTCCTTGCAGACTTGGCACCATGTGGAGCAGGGGGATACTCGCTCCTGATGTCCATCAAGGTCACCGCAGCCCTGAATATCTATGCCTTAGAATCATTCCAAGGCTCGAAGGGAGACTTGTGTGGCACCTCACAAGCGACAGCCCACAAATGCATCAGTGAGGTCTTGTTTGCCCGGACAGCAAACTATATAAACTTTGACATGCGCTAAGCCCAACAGGATGCCCGGGCAGCAGGATTCTCCGCCATTAATGGGATGCTCCAGGTCTAGGGTCTAATAGATTGCTGTTGCCTTGCTCTCAGAGGCCATCTGGGAGTGCCGTACATCAACAGGAAGGGGTTCCACTACGTGAATGTCCAGCTTGTGTGCGACCACCACATGAAGATCATGACGTGTGTGCACACTTCCCATTGATGTGCACGACAGCTACATCCTGGGGCAGTCGGACACCCCAGCCTCTTCCAGGACCACCCCAGGGTATCTGGTTTGCCCTTGGGGGATAAGGGGTACCCGCTGAGGACCTGGCGAATGACGCCAGTATGGAGGCTGGTGACTAATGTGGAGACATGCAGCCATCGTCTTTGAGCGGTGGATCGGACTCCTCAAGATGTGGTTCCGATGCCTTGACCGCTCTGGTGGTGCTCTGCAGTACATCCCCCAGAGGGTCGCCTGCTTTGTTGGAGTCTGCTATGTCCTCCACAACCGGGCACAGCAGCTGGGCAACGTGCTGGACGCGGAGGAGGAGGAACATTTGGCCATTTCCAAGGAACAGGATGAGGACAAGGAGGCGCCGGAACAGGAGGAGCTGGAGGACGGGCCCGGGAAGGACCCGCAGGACCAGCTGTCAGTTGTGAGGGTCCTGCAAGCCCGGAGGGCCAGGGAGGCCCTCATCCTCACCTGCTTCACATAGGACATGGCTTCGCCCGTCATTTCCCCCCTTCCCCCAGCCCCATCTCTGTATGTAATAACACATGATCAGACTATGTTAAGCAACAGGCAACTGAACACTAGATGGCCACACTATCAGGATCTATATAAAGATTTTCCCAGTCTTTCCTAGTGGAGAGTGTGTCTGGAGTGCTGAGAGTACAGAGCGAAAGAGTAGTTAATAGATGTCAGCATTTATCTTTATCTTATTTAATAGTTTAATCTACAGTCCTGTGATTTAAAAAAAAAAAATTTAGTGTACCCAATTCATTTTTTCCAATTAAGGGGCAATTTAGAGTGGCCAATCCACCTAACCTGCACATCTTTGGGTTGTGGGGGCGAAACCCACACAAACACGGGGAGAATGTGCAAACTCCACACGGACAGTGACCCAGAGCCGGGATCGAACCTGGGACTTCAGCGCCATGAGACTGCAGTGCTACCACTGCGCCACCATGCTGCCCTTACAGTTCTGTGATGAATGGTATCGGTATAACTGCTGTAACTTTACCTTGTCTTTAATACATTGGCCCTTTAAGACCGGGCTTGGAACCCTGGGGGACTCCGCCCCCAGGAAACTGTACATAAAGTGATGCTTACTGGGCAGCATGCTGTGAACACACTGCTCGGCAGCTGTCCAGTTCTCTGGTAATTAAAGCCTTTGAATTACCAATCTTCTCTCCTGAGTCGTAATTGAGGGTATCTCAAGTTCTTTGTTTGTTTACTAGTTTAGTATTAAGTAAAAAGAACTCAGGAGATTATTTTATATTACTCATTAAATTACTTTATCATCACTGGAAGACTATGTTTCTATTCAACAACTCAGCTAGACAAAAAGAATAATACATATGTTAGAATAGCGTAATAGAACAGTGGGCACCATTGCCACTCCACAGGGTGGCTCCAGGCTGGCACCCAGCACCCCCTCATAGAAATGATCATAGATATCATAGAATTTACAGTGCAGAAGGAGGTCATTCGGCCCATCGAGTCTGCACCGGCTCTTGGAAAGAGCACCCTACCCAAGGTCAACACCTCCACCCTATCCCCATAACCCAGTAGCCCCACCCAACACTAAGGGCAGTTTTGGACACTAAGGGCAATTTAGCATGGCCAATCCACCTAACCAGCACATCTTTGGACTGTGGGAGGAAACCGGAGCACCCGGAGGAAACCCACGCACACACGGGGAGGATGTGCAGACCTCCGCCCGATTGGTGCCCATAGGACCCTTGGGTTCACCTCAATTTGGAGGGGCATCTGGATTGAGCTCCAGCTGCCCGTGTCATCTGGCTCTGCCAGTCCTGGCAGCTCCCCAATGTCTACAGCGCAGTGTTGACGCCCTAGACGATGCTCCTCAATGACTGGGACATGCTCTGGAGTGCCCTGGCAATGCTCACCTGCGACTGGGATAGGCTCCGCAGTGCCCTCAGTTATGCCCACCTGAGACTGGGGCATGTCCCGCAGTGCCTCAGCAACGGCCACATGAGACTGGGAGACCTCTCCCAGTGGCAGGGACATGCTCTGGAGAGCTTCGGCAACGCCCACCTGAGACTGGGATATGTCCCGCAGCGCCTCATCAAGGGGCTGGTCTCCATGGTGACATGGCTGCGAGCTGCGTAGGTTTGGCCGTGCAAGAGTGGGTTAAGTGCTGCTCTCCCTTGTTAGAAGGGGGCTGGTGAGCGTGGTCCTGGCGGGACGATCATTTGCGGTGTGAAGCCCATGGGGCCTCATTCAGAGGACCAATTAATGTTCTATAGCGGTGACAGCCTCATCGGGTCGAGCTTCAGGAAGCCCACAGCAGTTCTGGCTCACTACTATACTTGGAAACGTTTTGGTCATTTTCTGGGGCCTTGGGGAGTTTCTCCCCAATCTTCAAAATGTTTTCAGCAGTGGGAGCTGAACTCTGACCAGCTCCTCAGAGATCGGGCCAACATTTTGAAAGGGTGCCCGATCTCTAAGTGAGCTTCAGGGTCCCTCACATTCCCTCACCCCCATCCATGGGTAATGTCAACCCCCCATACACATGCGTATTACCCCACAAGTGAGGACACCCCACTTTGGGGCCACTGAAGGCCCCCCTATTTAAGGCCCCCAACCTTTACGAGGCCCCTTCAGACCCGCCCATCACCCTCACACCCTTCAAATCTGCCCTTCAACCTTTACGCTTCAAACTACCCACCCCCCCCACCCACACCCCATTTCATGGGCATGGTCCCCCTCAGGCCTCAGCCCTTCGCAGTGCCACCCTGGCACTCAGTCACCCTGGTACTAAGACCCTGTAATTACCACTTGGGCACCTTGCCATTGCCAGTCTAGCAGTGCCACACAGGCACCTTGGCATTGCCACTCTGGCAGTACCACCCATGTGCCTTGGCAGTGCCAGGGCCAATGCACCATACTGGCAGTGCCAAGGTGCCCAGGTGCCAGAGGGAGAGCCAGGATGCGATCCTGCCCAGTCCCAGAACACACAGGGGTGTCCAATGGCCTGGGAGATGCCTCGTCCAGGTACTGTTATGCATGGCTCACGTTTGTGTGGACCAGTGCCTAACGGCAGCAGGGTGAGGTATCCCAGACGGGGCATTAGTTCCTGGCTGCTGGGATCATCTGGCGGAGACATATTTAAATGCACCAAATGGCTCATTGCAATATGCTAATCTGGCGGAGACATATTTAAATACACCAAATGGCTCATTGCAATATGCTAATCTGGATCTTGCCCAGCAAGGGCGAGATCCAGATCACAGAGCCTTGTAAGATCCCGTTAGATTTCCTGTAGCCTCTCGTGAGATTTTTAGGGCCTCGTCACATCACAGAGTCAGGCGCAACAAGGCCCGGATTTTTACTGGTCACTAAATTTAACAAAACAGACGTGTGTACTGTGGGTAGAAAGAACCTATGTTTATTGTTATTTGGAGAAATGGCCCTATTCAAAAATGTGGTCTTGGAAATGAGAGAAAAATATATTTTTTAAGTTTTTGCTTGTTGAAGCCTTGTTCTGACATATCTATCTCCAAAACCTGGGTTAATTGCCTCTGCTTTCCTAGCCATACTGCATACTTGCACTTCACAAAGGTCGCCATTCCACAGTGTGCGGAACAGTTACTAGCTTCATCATCTGTTCTTTCAATCGTAACCTAGTTCTTCACTCTTAATTTCTTTGGTTTGTGGTGGGAGGAGGTGACCGTGAATTTGCTCTTTGGTCCAATGTAGGAGGGGGTGGAAAGTGGAGAGTGGAATTGGGGAATAGCTAAGTTTGCCCTGGTAACGAGGATTTACAGCTCAAATAGTATGAGCAAGGGGAGATGGATGAGACTTCAATTTCTCAAATGGATTATTGTTAGTGTGAGGACAATAAGCGAGGGGGTTTTGTGTCGGGGTGACTCCAGAAATTATTGCTCAATGAGGGATTGGAATATAGGTTTGCCCTTAACTCCAGGGTTTACTGCTCACTGGAAGGATGGAAATGGTAGGGTGGATCTGCCATGAATAACAATGGCATATTGCGCCACAATTTCCAGTCTCTGGTGGATCAGAAAGTGAACTCACAATCATATCCTCTCACCACTGAACAATGGCAAAACCAGGACCAGAATCACATCCCCACTCCCCCCCTTGCCAACCTCTCTTAGCCTGCAGAAAAAGCAGGTAAAGGAACAGAAGCTGATATTTACCCTTCATTATTAACAATACCACTGATGGACTCTGCTACATTTCTGTGGAAACCAGGTTCAGGAGTTCCAGGTAGAAATGTGCAGCAGCATCAAGGCTGGGGTACTTTTGAGAAAAACAGCAATCTGATCATCATTGCCACTGCTCTGAAGATGAGGGCCATAATGTCATTAACATTTTAAAAAATAAATAAATTTAGTACCCAATTATTATTTGTTTCCAATTAAGGGTTAATTTAGCATGGCTAATCCACCTAATGTGCACATCTTTGGGTTGTGGGGTGAAACCCACGCAGACGCAGGGAGAATGTGCAAACTCCACATGGACAGTGACCCAGAGCCGGGATTCGAACCTGGGACCTCAGTGCCGTAATCCCAGTGCTAACCACTGTGTCACGTGCACCCCTGTAATTTCGTTAATGTAATAAAACATCCTAAGGCGCTTCACAGGAGTACTATAAAGCAAAATTTGACATTGAGTCTATAAGGAGAAACTTAAGCAGATGACTTGGCTTGATAAAAGAAGTGAGTTTTAAGAAGCTCCTTAAAGGCAGAAAGAGATGTGGAGAGGCATAGAGGTTTAGGAAGGGAATTTCAGAGCTTAGGGTTTTGGATTATTGTTCTATGCAGTGCCTCAAGGACGATTAGGCTAATTTCCATCTTAAATTGACTTCCATGCTCTAATTTTTCTCTGATTCCAGGAGATTGCATAAGTTGGAGTGAATGGGTTAATGGTTTATAAGACTAGACTAGATCTAGATGGCCTAAGTGTTTTTTTCCCCATCTATGTTTGTGCTAAGTGTTGGAGGTCACAGATCCTCTCACAGAGAGCAGGTGCTGGAAATCATTGATATGGAGAACTTGTGCAAGAAATAAACTGGTCAAATATTCTATGTGGATTTGTTCCCAGAAGGACATATTGACATTAACATGTAGTGGGAAACAGCAGAACAGTGATAGTGACAGCAAGGATAGTTGGGCTGCAAGGGCATAATTTAGGCGAAGGTCCTGTCAACAGTTGATGCAACGAAAAAGACTCATCCATGGCTCACTCAAATTAAGGATAATATTAGATTAAAAGAAGGGGTTTACAAGGTTGAAAAAAAACAGTAGTAAGTCTGAGGATTGAGAGTGTTCTAGAAACCAGCAGTGGGTCACCAAAAATTTGATAAAGAGGGAAAAAAAATAGAATGAGTGCAAATTATCCAGGAATATAAAAACATATTGTAAGAGCTTTTAGAAATATGTAAAAAAGAGAGTGGTTAAAATAAATGTTGACCCCTTAGGAGCAGATACAGAAGAAATTATCATGGAGATTGATTTTAATTAAATAAATAAGTTGGATCTGTTTTCACAGTAGAAGGCTCAAGTTTTATACCAGAAATGGACAGTAACCTAGCGGCTAAAAAGAGTGAGGAAATTAATGTTAGCTGAAAAAAAGCCTTGGCAAAACTGGAGGGACTAAATTCCGGCCCCCGGCAACTGATGGTGTACACCCTAGGTTTGCTGGTGATACCATGCTAGTTGAAGAGATAGAAACAGATTAAGTGAATGGGCAACAAGGTGGCAGGTGGAGTATTATGTAGGGAAGTGTGAAGTTACTCATTTTGGTCATGAGAATAGAAATCCAGAATATTCTTTGAAAGATGTGAAACTTGCAAGTGTTCATGTTCAAAGAGACTTGGGTGTGCTTATGCAAGAAATACAGAAAGTTAACATGCAGGTGCAGTAAGCAATTAGGAAGGCAAAAGGCATGTTGACCTTTATTGCAAGTGGATTGGAGTACAAGAATAGTTAAGTCATGCTACGTTGTACAGGGTTTTGCTGAGTGCACATCTGGAATACTGTGTGCAGTTTTGGTCTCAATATTTAAGAAAGCAGCTGATACTTGTATTTGAGGAAGTGCATGGAAGGTCCATGAGATTGGTCCTTGGGACAAGGAAGTTTTCCAGTTATGGTAGACTAAGTAAACTGTGCTTATACTCTGGAGTTTAAAAGAATGAGAGGTAATTTC
This sequence comes from Scyliorhinus canicula, assembly GCF_902713615.1. Taxonomy (NCBI): domain Eukaryota; kingdom Metazoa; phylum Chordata; class Chondrichthyes; order Carcharhiniformes; family Scyliorhinidae; genus Scyliorhinus; species Scyliorhinus canicula. The sequence continues at coordinate 194,886,305 of NC_052147.1, read as the reverse complement.
ATTGAAACCTACAAAATTCTGAGGAGGCCAAATAGGCTAGTCGCTGATATTGTTTTTGCTGGTTGGGTAGTCTAAAACATGGAGACATTATTTCAGAATAGGGGGCCAATCATTTCGGACTGAAATGAGGAGAAATTATTTCACTCAAATGGTTGTGAACCTTTGGAATTCTCTACCCTAGAGGGTTGTGGACAATCCATCGTTGAATACATTTAAGGCTAAGATAGACAGAATTTACTCTCAGGCAATTAAGGGATATGGGGAGCAGGTGAGAAAATGGAGTTGGAGCCTCAGGTCAAATATTATTTTAAAATATTTTTATTCGGACTTTAACATTTTATACATAATGCAAAACAACACAAACTAAAAGAATAACAGAAGAACGACCCCCCCCCCCCCAACTCTACCAACCAACCCACCGATGACTCGAAGAATAAGCCACCCACCATTCCAACCCCCCTCCCAAACCAAACCTCCCCCCACCCCCATGAGCAGCTGATGGCAAGCAACTCTTTAAAGTGCAGAGTAACTAGACCCCATCTCTTGTGGAACCCCTCAATCGCCCACCCTCAAGATGAACGTCACCTTCTCAAGATATAGCAACTCCATCAGGTCTCCCACTGAGGCACAGGGTGGAGAAGCTGACCTCCACCCCAACAGGGCCCGCCTGCAAGCAATCAGAGAGGCGAAGGCTAAAATATCCTCCACTGATTCTGCAGCTCAGCAGGTCCAACACCCCAAATATGGCCCCCAGTGGACAGGACTCCTCCAAGTTAACCCTTACCAACTTTTACAGATGCACTATAGAGAGCATCCTCTCGGGCTGCATCACAGCCTGGTATGGCAACTGCTCGGCCCAGGACCGCAAGGAACTTCAGAGAGTCGTGAATACCGCCCAGTCCATCACACGAACCTGCCTCCCATCCATTGATTCCATCTACACCTCCCGCTGCCGGGGGAAAGCAGGCAGCATAATCAAGGATCCCTCCCACCCGGCTTACTCACTTTTCCAACTTCTTCCATCGGGCAGGAGATTCAGAAGTCTGAGAACACGGACGAACAGACTCAAAAACAGCTTCTTCCCCACTGTCACCAGACTCCTAAATGACCCTTTTATGGACTGTCCTCATTAACACTACACCCTGTCTGCTTCATCCGATGCCAATGCTTATGTAGTTACATTGTATATCTTGTGTTGCCCTATTATGTATTCTCATGTATTTTCTTGAATTCTGTTCAATTCCCTTTTCTTCCCATGTACTGAATGATCTGTTCAGCTGCTTGCAGAAAAATACTTTTCACTGTACCTCGGTACACGTGACAATAAACAAATCCAATCCAATCCAATCCAAGTGCATGATCACCAACATGGGTGCTGAAAACAAACCTCCAAAGTTTTTCCAATTGCGGGCAGGACCAGAACATATCTACATGGTTGGCCAGACCTTTCTTACACCACTCGCAAGTCTCTTCCACCCCCTCAATTAACCTCAGTTTCTCACACAAAGTCAAGGCATTCACCCTCCACACCACCTCACACAACACCTCCTCCAGCTCCTCCTCCCAACTCCTCCTTCCACATGGCTTTAACTCCCTCCAACGACACCTTTTCTTCCTCAAGGATCCTCCCATAAATTGCCGAGATGATCCCTCCCCACCCCACCCAACCCCATCACCGACAGCAACCTCTCCAACAACGAGGAGGGAGGTGTCACTGGAAATTTTGGGAAACTTTCCTTACAAAATCCCGCACATGCATATACCTAAAGGCCTCTCCCCATGGAAACACAAACTTCTCTGTCAACTCCTCCAAGCTTGCAAACCACTCTTCCAAGAATAAGTCTTTCATTTCCACCACCTTCCATTCCTCCCATCCATGAAACCTGGCATCCACTCTCATCGGCTCAAACAAATGATTCTCTCGAATCTGTAACAGCCTCAAACCCACCCCTAATGTAAATGTTGCCGCAATTGCCCACCTTTAACTGTATTAACCCCAGACTCGCACACGAGGTTAAGGCATTCACCCTCTGCAACAGCTCACATCACAACCCCCCCTCCTGCGCAATGGCCCCCAGTTCTAGATTCTCCGATAAAAAGAAACATCCTTTCCACATCCACTTGCGAAGTCCTCTCAGAATCTTAAAGGTTTCAATTAAGTTACCTTTTACTTTTCTAAACTCCAACAGATGCAATCCTCGCCTATCCAGCCTTTCTTCATAAGACAGCCCACCCATTCCAGGTATTATTCTAAGAATCCTTCACTAAACTTCTTTCAATGCATTTAGATCTCTCCTTAAAATTAGAGACCAATCCTGTACACAATTTTCCAGATGTGGCCTCACCAATGCCCTGTACAACTGAAGCATAACCTCCTTAACTCTTATATTCAATTCTCCTTCCACATTCTATTAGCTTTGCTAATTACTTGCTGCACCTGCACACTTACCTTTTGCAATTCATGTACTAGGACAACCAGATTCCTCTGCATTTCAGAGCTCTGCAATCTCTCACCATTTAGATAAAATTATTCCTTTTTATTTGTCCTGCCAAAATAGATAACCTCACATTTTACAACATTAAATTCCATTTGCCAGATTTTTGCCCACTCACCTAACATATCTATATCCCTTCGATTTGCTGTAAAAATACATTTTCTCTAAGCTTTTCATCTTGCAGTCATCAGGACAAATGGCAGGGGAAACAACAACTTTATACTGTATAAAAAGAGGGTGCTGATTGATTGACAAGTGGACTCTGATTGGCAGAGGTTTTACCATGGGGAATGCACCAGTTGATGGCGACTGACAGTTAACTACCAAGCATTGTTTAAAATTTAAACCAGGCAGCTTGACTGATTGGTCAAGGTATTGCCCTGTGAAATGAATCAGCAAATGGCCACCACTTATTTTGTAAAGCTGAAACAGGCACAATGTGTGTACATGTCGTGTCTGCATCTTGCGATATGTTTGCCCTTGTCCTGATGAGAGAAGGTTAAAAGATGAAACAAAATGCCTTATTTCAGTAATATTCGAGTTCTAAACAACTATCTATATCCCTTTGTAGCCTCCCTATGTCACCAAGAAATCCAATCGAGAATTTAGAAGAAGCTTCACTCAAAAAGTGGAACTCTCAACACTGGGGAATGGTTGAAGTGAATAGAAGGGATGTATTTAAGGGGAATCTAGGCAAGCATCTGAAGGAGAAGAGAATGTACGACTATGATGGTAGATTTAGATGAGAGAAGTTGGAAGGAGGCTCGAGAGGAGCATAAACACTGGTAAGGACATATTGGGCGGAATAGCCTATTCTTTTTTCTAAAATATTTTTATTCAACATCTTCAACATTTTAACGGTACCCGACACCCACCCTCCCATCATCCCCCCACATTTCGGCAGCAACCAGATCTCCAAAATGTAAAATGAACAAACCCCATCCGCCTCCCTCAGAGAAAACTTCACCTATTCCAAGGACAGAAAGAAACTCCGACAGGTCCCCCCCAGGCACCCTGAGGCACTATGGGGAGAAGCTGACCTCTACCACATCGCCTGCAATCAATCAACGAGGCAAAGGGGTCTGCCCCCTCTCCCGTCTGGCACCTCGAATATGCCCTCTAGGGACCAAGCTCCAATTCCATATGCAGAACCTTGGACATTGTGCTGAAAAATCACTCCCAATATTTCTTCAACTTCGAGCAAGAACAAAACATGTGGATATGGTTGGCTGGGCACCTCCCACGCCACTCACAACTATCATCTACCCCCACAAACAGCCGCCTTTTCCTTGCCTTTTAAGTGCTCTCTATACACCACGTTTAGTTGAATCAGCCTTGCGCAAAAAATCGAGGCGTTGACCCTTCGCAGCACTTCACACCATAATCGTTCTTCTAGCCACATCCCCATCTCTTCCTCCCACTTACCTATTATAGACTCCTTGTCCTCCTTCATAATCATACTATAGATTGCTGAAACGACCCCACTTTCCAACTTTCACACCGACAGCACCTCCTCCAGAAAGGTCCTTCGGAATAGTGGGAAGTACTCCGACTGCGTCTCATTAGTCCGCACACAAGCTGTCATATCCTTGTATAGCAATTTTACCCAAGCCACAAATTTAGTCCCAATCCCAAACTTCTCCAGTACCACAAACAGATAATTCCGCTCCACTCTGTGAAATGCTTTCTCCGCATCCAACGCCACCACCAGCTCTAACTCCCTCCCCTATGCTGGAGAGTATACCACCCTCCCCATAGACAGAAGGTCAACTTTGCCTACAATTCCTTCCTTCTCATCAATAACCCTGGCTCCGGGTCCTCTGGGTAGCTTCCATTCGCCTCCAAAATATCCTCTATCAACCACTGCTGCTCCTCCCACGCCTCCCTATCCACCTTTGCCTTAAATATGATGACTTCATCCCACCACTGCTGCCTTTAATGCCTCCCAAACCACCGACGACAAGACCTCCCCATTTGGGTTGAACTCCACATACTCATCAATTACCCTCCCCATCTTAATGCACAAATCTGGGTCTGCCAACAAACCCACATCTAGCCTCCACTCCGGCCTCTGGGCCGGACCCTTCTCCAGTGCAACGCATGATCTAATATCACTTTTGTCAAGTACTCCCCCTTCTGTACCCCAGCTAACTTCACCTTCACTACAACAAAAAAGCCCTTGAGTGCACCTTATGTACTGGAGAGAAGTACAAATACATCCTGTCCCGTGGGTACACAAACCTCCACAGGTCCGCCCCTCCCATCTCGTTCATAAACCCAGCCAACACCTTTGCCCCCCAAAGGAACCAGAGAACTTGGTCGAGACTTATCCATCTTCGGGTCCAGCACCATATTCCAATCCCTCAACATTATCAGCTGTGGGCATCCAGGTCCGGTATGGCTGCTGAAATCCTCCTCACAAACCCAGCGTCGTCCCAGTTTGGGACATACATGTAGATCAACACCACTAACCTCCCCTTCAATGCACCTGTCACTATCACATACCTGTCCCCCTGGTCTGTCACCACCTTCTCCATCTGGAACCTCACCAATTTACCCACCAGCATGGCCAACCCCTGTGCCCTACTATCAAAGCCAAAATGGAACACCTAGCTCACCCAGCTTTTCCTCAGGCTTATCTAGTCCTTTATCCTCAGATGAGTCTCCTGTAACAGCACCACATCTGCGTTCAGGCCCTTTGGATGTGAGAAAACTCGTGCTATCCTATGCAATCCATTTGCAGAATATTATCAAAGCTGTAAATGCAAAGCTGTAAATGAGGGAGCAAAATTGGTTTAAAATACCTGTACATGCCACAACAATCCAATTGATGGTTTGAAATTTATTTCCTTTCAACCTTTGCCTTTGTTCAGGGATTCATCATTGGTTTTAACAACAGGAGCAGTCATCATGTTCTGACAGCCTAGTCTATTTGCTCCATGAAAAAGTGCTACCACAAAGCAAATACATCATGGCTACTGCTTGAGTAGGGCATTTAGTCTCTCCAGCCTGTTCTGCCATTCAATGAGATCATGGTTGATATACAACACAGCTGCATGTACTTGCCATAACTTTGGTTATCTTCAATCTCAGATTTAAAATTAGCAATCAATCTCTCAATTACAGTTTGCAGAAGAGAGTTCTGAACTCCTACCACCCTTTGGGTGAAGAAGCGTTTCCGAATTTCATTCCTGAAAAGTTTGGTTTTAATTTGAGACTTTTTCCCGAGGCAGGGAATCCCCAGCGAATGGAAATGTTTCTTCTCAATCTACTCAGCCGATTCCTCTAAATATCTTGAAAATATTGATCAAATCACTCTTCTAAATCCCAGGCTGTCCAACCCTAGTTTGTTTACTCTATCCTCGTGATTTAATCCTTGCAATCCATATGAATTCTGGTAAATCTATGTCACCACTTTCCAAAGCTTTATCTTTCCGAGGATGTGGTGCCCAGAACTGCTTGTGTTGCTACAAATCTGGTCGAAAGTCTTTTGAATAGCAGAAGCATAATTTCTGCTCCTGTGTATTATGGTCCTGTAGATGTAAAAGCACATTCCATTCAACGTTTTGATTATTTTCTGTATTTACACATCAATTTTAATGACCTATATCCCTGAATCCCCAAGCCCTTTGGACTTCCACAGTTTCTAGAGTTCATCATATTTGTCTATGTTTGTGGTTCGAGGCCACATGCACCAATGAAAGTCCTTCCTATTTGTAAACATGGAAGGGTTGTGAGCAGCCTTGATTTTTACTTATGTGTAGTACCCTCAATAACGACGCAAGAGAGTAGAAAGGTAAAGAAGGCTTTAATAAGCTAAGAACTAGCCTGATGCCGAGACGGGTGCTTACTGGTGTTGCCTAAAGGGAGGCCCCTTATAACGGCTCCCTGGTGGGCGGAGCCGGAGGTGGAGTCTGCCAGGGTTCCAAGCCCGGTCTTAAAGGGGACATCACCTCACATGATGATAAGGATACAATAATACAGTAACCATTCATCACAGTATATTACAAAGTTTTGCCTTTGAGGGTATCCAGTCATCTGCTGCAAAATGCTTTTTCCTCGTTTCCATGAGGAAATAGACAACAAGTGTTTCTGCTGACAAACACCGCTTCTGTTATCTGTTTGCTCTGTCGTTGGGCCCAAATCTGACCATTATGGTATATGCCAGAAGCGGTGGCTTGAAATGATTCAGATATGTTAAAGTTCAGGACTGTGATGACCTTCACAGCAACAGGTATGACTGCATTAGCAGCTCTCATTTATATTTCTTCCCTGTGCCGGAATTCTATTTCATCCTTCAACTGCACAGCCAATGATTGGGCCCAATGGAATGCCCATTCGAGACAGTGCAAGTACAGCTGAAGGTGACAGCAATAACAGCATTGTGACTGCAGCTTGATGGAAAAGGAGTCCGATGTTGCAAAAACGCAGCAGGAAACATCACTAAATCAGGGTAATGTGGAAATTGAAGTATGAAAGTGACCCAACAAGATGCTACGGATCTGTCAGGCACAGGTTTAAGGATCAAAATTCTCGAGCAAACAGCATGGGTTCCTTGGGTAGCACAGTGGTTAGCGCTGTGGCTTCACAACTCCAGAATCCCAGGTTCGATTCCCGGTTTGGGTCACTGTCTGTGCGGAATCTGCACGTTCTCCCCATGTCTGCGTGGGTTTCCTCCAGATGCTCCTGCTTCCTCTCACAGTCCAAAGATGTGCAGGTTAGGTGGATTCACCATGATAAATTGCTCTTAGTGTGCAAAAAAGGTTAGGTGGGGTTACTGGGTGACAGGGATAGAGATGTGTGGGCTTAAGTCGGGTGCTCTATCCAAGGGCCTCGATGGGCCAAATGGCTTCCTTTTGCACTGTAAAATCTATGATTCTATGGAAATCCAGTGGGTAAAAATGTGTAATTCATGAAAGGCATATTTAAATAAGATTGACCAAAATTAGGAGTACAATGAGGCCCACACTTGCTCTCAACATGACCTCCAAAAAATTGTAAAATTTTGGCATTGCTCAATTGTGCACAGAGTGATTCCAGCCCTCAGGCCCACTTTCCAGTAGTGCAGGCACAGGGCGGGATTCTCCCAGCCCTGCGCCGGGCCGGAGAATCCTCGCAACCGCGCCATGCCGCCCCGACACTGGCACGCGATTTTTCACGCAGCGGAGAATCGGCGCCATTGGTGTCTGTCTTGTTATGCTCTTGACGTAGCATAAGCGGCTTCCTTGATGTGCACTCTGACAAAGGAAGGTTCAGATGTGGAGATAACTTCAACATGTTTATTGAACTATTTACAAATCTCCTACTTGGGTTCACCACTACTGTTAATCCTTCTATAGCTACTCAGACTGACAAACCAGTCTGCTACAATCCACATGGGTGTGATATTGGATTAACCCTGTGTCTGTACTCATTGAGTGTCTCCACTGGAAAGAGGAAGATCATGTGTGTTGTGTCCTTTATATATGGGTTGGTGTAATGGCCCCCTGTGGTAGTGTCACCTCTGTGTGTATTGTGAATGCCCATTGGTTGTGTCCTATCTTACTGATCTATTGGTTGAGTGTCTGTGTGTCATGTCTCTGGTGCTCCCTCTAGTGTCTAGCTAGCCTACATGTACTTACATTAACCCCTTGTGTATTTACAGAGATGCATATCACCACTGCGTCAGCGCATTTGGTGCAGTGCTGGTCGCGATCCGCTCTACGCGGCCTGGCTGCCGATTCTCCGATTTCTAGAGTGGCCGCTCTAAAAAGGCAGAGTCCACACCTGTTCGCAGTCGGCGGGAACTCTGTGCGCAGGGTCGGGGGGCAGCCTGTGGCGGGGGGGGGGGACTTTGATGGGGCGTGTCCCATAATCGGGGTCCACCGATCGGCAGGCCGGCCTCTCGCTCCCCAGGCCTATTTTCTTACGCGCCGGCCCCAGAATTCCCACGCCATGTTGCGTCGAGGCCGGCACGTTGAGGGAGGCCACCACGCATGTGTGGGTTGGCGCCGGCACCAGTGCGCACGTCCTCGTTGACGGCAGTGCCACTGCGCATGCGTGGGTTGGCACGTCGCATAGTTCGCACTGGGATTGGAGCTGGAGCGGCGTGAACCGCTCCAGCGCCGTGCTGACCACCTGTAGGGGCCGGAATCGGTACTCTGAGAGGCCCATTCACGCCGTTGTGAAACGCGTCCGACGGCGTGGACCTTCTGCCTTCTGGAATGGGAGAATCCCGCCCAGGGACTCTAAACTGCCTTCTTTGTCTGTAGAATATTGTGTGAAGGGTTAACAGAATGGATATGCTAATCTTTGATGTAGATGATTAGGCAGTCATGTGCTCATCACTCTTCAGCAGATGAGAAACAGTGAGAGGAGATGTCTTCTCTGCAGTATATTCTGTACATACTGTAAACAGATTAAATAAACTGCTTTAAGTAAATACCCTGGTCTGCCTACAGTTTCTCTTTATAGGAGTCCAGACCTAGTCCGCTCTACATCACAGAAGTTTCAAATTCATGAGGAGTTTGGATTCCATCACTTATTGAAGGCATCCTTGATAATCTGCCCCACAGATCTGACAATGTAATACTCCTTGAACTTATAAGGTAACATTGAAAGTTTTCCAAATGACGTCAGTGTTCTCTTTCACAGAGCACACAGAGGCTGACAGCTATTATCATACTATACCTGTCCTGTGAATGTATTAACTTGCAGCACTGGGAGAAGTCTTTTAATATATAAAAAGGAAGACAATTAATCCAGGGAGACAGTTACGGGGAACAAGGAAATGGCAGAAGAGTTAAACAGATATTTTTCATCAGTCTATATAATGGAAAATACTTCAGACATCCCACTAGTACGAAGAGTACGGGGGAGCAATTAAATACCATCATTAGTGATGATGTAGTGTCAGACAAACCACTGGGGCTAAGGCCATTTTAGCCCTTCTAACACCCGGTTTGAACTCTTTTCTACTTTCCCTGTATTCGTCAAGTGCTTCATCTGTTTTTAGTTGCCTAGACCTCATGTATGCATTTTTTCTTTTTGACTAGACTCGCAATTTCCCTGGTCATCCACAGTTCCTGAATCCTGCCTTCCCTGGCTTTACCTTTCATCGGCACATGCCTGTCCTGCACTCCCATCAACTGCGCCTTAAAAGGCTCCCACATGCCAATTGTGGATTTACCCTCAAACAGCCTCTCCCAAACAACAGTCTCCAAATCCTGCCAAATCTGGTTGTAGTTAGCCTTTTCCCAATTTAGCACCTTAACCCTCGGATAACACTCATCCTTTTCCATGAGTATCCGAAAGCTTACGGAATTGTGATCACTGTTCGCCACATATTCCCCCACTGCAACTTTGATGACATGGCCGGGTTTATTCCCTAGTACTAGGTCCAGTATAGCCTCCTCTCCAGTCAGACTATCCACATATTGTTCCGAAAAACCTTTCTGAACACACTTAACAAATTCCTCATCATCCAAAACCCTAGCACTAATATGAGGAAAATTAAAGTCTCCCACCACAACAGCCCTATTATTTCTACATCTATGCAGAATCTGCTTATATATCTGTTCTTCAACTCCCTGTGAGCTGTTGGTAGGCCTGTAGTACACCCCCATCATAGTGACTGCCCTTCCTGTTTCTGAGTTCTACCCACAGTGTCTCATGACTTGATTCTTCCAACGTGTCTTCCCTCTGCTGATATGAGCAGAAATTTATTTTCTCAGAGGTTGTGAGTCTTTAGAACTCCCTACCACAGGGAGCTGCGGAGACAGAGTCCTTGGGCGGAATTCTCCGCAATTCCCAACGCCGTCGTGAAACCTGGAGAGGTGCACAATGGCGTCGGAAGCCTCTCCCGGCCCCCTATTCTCCCCTACGCCGGGGGGATAGGCGGGCCGTACCGGGAAACTCGGCCACCGGGCCTTGTCCCTGGCTCCAAGGCCCGGCGCACCAGGAATGACGCCGCGGCGGAGCCTAATGACGTCAGCCGCGCATGCGCGGGTTGGACAGCTCAAACCCGCACATGCGCGGTTGCCGCCTTTCCCCTCAGCCGCCCTGCAAGACGTGGCGGCTTGATCTTGCGGGGCGGCGGAGGGGAAAGAGTGCGTTCCCTTGAGACGCCGGCCCGACGATCGGTGGGCACCGATCGTGGGCCAGTCCCCTCCCGAGCACGGTCGTGGTGCTCGATCCCCGATCCGCCCCCCCTAGGCCCCACACTTACCTGCCGCACCATGTTCACGACGGCAGCGACCAGGTGTGGTTGCCGCCGTCGTGAACAGGTCGGGAACGGCAGGCCACTCGGCCGGAGAATCACGGGCCGCCGTGAAAAACGGCGGCCCGCGTTTCTCCGAGCGGCGTGTCGGTAAACCGGACACGCATTTTGGGGGGGGTGGGAGAATTGCAGGAGGTGCGGAAGCGGACCTCCCACTATTCTCCCACCCATCGTGGTTGCGGAGAATCGCGGCCCTTGTATACTTTTAAGGGTGAGATAGATAGATTTGTGATCAGTCAGGAAATCAAGTATTAGGGGGAAAGGGCAGGAGAGTGAACGCAAGGAATAAGGAATCAGCCATGCTTCTATAGAATGGCGGAACAGGCTTGAGGGCCTACTCCTGTTCCTATTTCTTATGGTTTTATTAAGTCATTTCCAAGTCACTTCTAGATCACTAGTGTTCAGGAAAAAAATAAAAGAAACTACTATTAAAAAGGATTTCTGTGACTTGCAACCAACAATAAAAATTAAAATTAAAATTAAAATAATTGAGGAAGTGGGAACTCAAATAGTAAGCCCAAGGAAATATATTTAAATTTATGTACACATCAAAATTGGCATTGTACACAACTATGCTTTATCAAAGGATGGGGTTGCTCTATCATTAACTTGTGAAGAGTTGAAAAGAACAAAGAAAATTACAGCACAGGAACAGGCCCTGCAGCCCTCCCAGCCTGCACCGATCCAGATCCTTTATCTAAACCTGTCGCCTATTTTCCAAGGATCTACTTCCCTCTGTTCCCTGCCCATTCATATATCTGTCTAGATGCATCTTAAATGATGCTATCGTGCTCGCCTCTACCACCTCCGCTGGCAAAGCGTTCCAGGCACACACCACCATCTGCATAAAAAACTTTCCACGCACATCTCCCTTAAACTTTCTCCCTCTCACCTTGAAATCATGACCCCTTGTAATTGACACCCCCACTCTTGGAAAAAGCTTGTTGCTATCCACCCTGTCCATACCTCTCATAATTTTGTAGACCTCAATGAGGTCCCCCCTCAACCTCCACCTTTCCAACAAAAACAATCCTAATCTACTCAACCTTTCTTCATAGCTAGCGCCCTCCATACCAGGTAACAGCCTGGTGAACATCCTCTGCACCCTCTCTAAAGCATCTACATCCTTCTGGTAATGTGGCGACCAGAACTGCACGCAGTATTCCAAATGTGGCCTAACCAAAGTCCTATACAACTGTAACATGTCCTGCCGACTCTTGTTCTCAATACCACGTCCGAGGAAGGCAAGCATGCTGTCTGCCTTCTTGACCACTCTATCGACCTGTGTTGCCAACTTCAGGGTACAATGGACCTGAACTCCCAGATCTCTCTGTACATCAATTTTCCTCAGGACTCTTCCATTGACCGTATAGTCCGCTCTTGAATTGGATCTTCCAAAATGCATTACCTCCCATTTGCCTGGAATGAACTCCATCTGCCATTTCTCTGCCCAACTCTCCAATCTATCTATATTTTGCTGTATTCTCTGACAGTTCCCCTCACTATCTGCAACTCCACCAATCTTAGTATCATCTGCAAACTTGCTAGTCAGACCACCTATACCTTCGTCCAGATCATTTATGTATATCACAAACAACAGTGGTCCGAGCACGAATCCCTGTGGAACACCACTAGTCACCTTTCTCCATTTTGAGACACTCCCTTCCACCACTACTCTCTGTCTCCTGTTGCCCAGCCAGTTCTTTATCCATCTAGCTAGTACACCCTGAACCCCATACGACTTCACTTTTTCCATCAACTTGCCATGGGAAACTTTATCAAACTTTATTTGAGTAAATAAAGGGGCAGCAGGGTAGCATGGTGGTTAGCATAAATGCTTCACAGCTCCAGGGTCCCAGGTTCGATTCCCGGCTGGGTCACTGTCTGTGTGGAGTCTGCACGTCCTCCCCCTGTGTGCGTGGGTTTCCTCCGGGTGCTCCGGTTTCCTCCCACAGTCCAAAGATGTGCGGGTTAGGTGGATTGGCCATGCTAAATTGCCCGTAGTGTCCTAATAAAAGTAATGTTAAGGGGGGGGGTTGTTGGGTTATGGGTATAGGGTGGATATGTGGGTTTGAGTAGGATGATCATGGCTCGGCACAACATTGAGGGCCAAAGGGCCTGTTCTGTGCTGTACTGTTCTATGTTCTATGTTCTAAACTATAGTTAAATACTGAGTATTCTATGGGATCCAAACGAATACCATAGATGTCAACTGTAAAATTGTGAGTATTCTTTAAGTTCTACCCATGCTGTAATTATTTCAACTGCAATCAACTAATTTATAGGCTAATACACACAACATCCCTATTGGGGGAAAATATAAGCTGGTTACTTTGTAATTTGCACTTTGAAATTTCTGTTTGAACTTCGGTCAATTTATGCAAAAGTGTCTGGGAGCAATCAGCAACACTTCATTTTCTTCAAATGCATAGCAGTTGAGTAAATTATTGACAAAATTACTGTTCTGGTAGGAGTTTTTCAAATGCCTTTATCAAGAGTTCCTTCAAATAATTTTGTGAACCTCCACAAATATAATGGGACATACCTGATAGCATCTGGGAGGAGATGAGAAACCCTGCACCTAATCTTATCTAATTGAAACCTTTAAAACAGCTACAAACGTTGCAGGCATATAGATAATTATTATCTGTGCTAAACCTGCCCTAAAGGAAATGAGAAAACTTCCTCGCTTGCGCAATTAGTTTTTTGCCAAATGAAGTTTAGCAAGATACAACAAATACACCTGATGAAGTAAATTTATAAAGTAATGCTGAACCTAATTCAGACGCAGTGTCTAAATCACCTGCAATAAAATAAAATCAGTGTTATTCCAGTAATGTTGCTCATTTAAACAAAAGGATAAGTATTTTTGCACTCAGTACAACAAGCTGCAAACGCCCCAGAGGCTAGGATGTTAGTGCTTGGCAGTAACAGGAACATTTAGTGTCCATCAATCATCCTCTTGGTTTGCTAAAGCTAGCATATCATTCTGGTATTTTGTAAAATATTGCTTCATGGTGGGGCAATTTTACAAAAAATTCATTTGCAATACTTGTTGTTTATGTAATGATTTTGGCATATTGTACAACCAACTTCACATCATTCAACACCTGATTAAGTGGATACTTATAAGTTGCCAAAAGTTAAATCAAAAGCTGTTTTCTGATGGCACAAGTACATTCACTTTTGCTGGTTCAGTGGTTTTACCTCTAATCCACTAAATGAATTCTTCTTATGCCAATTTAACATTTTAACCTACTGGCAAATGCACACTGTGCACACTACTTTCCCTACAATGTGCAAACTATTTCACACATTAACAAATTATCATAAATTAAGCACAAGAAATCCTTTCCTTCCTGACCCATGTATGATAAATACTTTAAAACTCTTAACAAACAATTCTTCTACAAATATCTTTGTCAGTTTCTGATAAGTGAATACTCATGTTTACTGAATAATACTTTGTGAAAAACAGATTAACATGAACAGACTAATTATCAGGATGATAACAGGGTTACAAGTTATACATCAAAGCACTGTCCAATAGGTCTGAATAAATACTAATCTGCAATTAAGTGTTCCATATTTACGTTTGGTAAATTATAAGCAATTTCATAAAATCAGTTGGCATTGACAGCCATAAAGTTACTGTCTGCTCCTCGGTGTTGTAAAGCATACTTCAGGTTTCTACTGTGATTGAATTAGGTGTTTACAAACTATTCATAAAGTTATTTGCTGAATGCAATTTGAATGTTTCAATTATATCACTCAATTGGGTCTTAAAACTTCAACTTCAAAAAACATCCGTGATTGAACAGTTTGTGAATTTACATTTCTAGGTAACTTATACTACTTCATAACTGAGTTTCCTATGGAAATTCTTAACTTTAGTCACATATCTACTACTTCTTCCTGAAATAGGGCAAAGGTCTGTCAGCCTTCAGCAATAAAAGACCAAACAATCTGCATATATAGTTCAAGTACTACTGTTGAAGATCGCAGTTAGAAACAGAAATCTATCTTCCACATGGTTTTACTTACCCAACAGCATGTCTCGCATTCAACAAGTTCAGCAAAAGTGTAAGCTGTGAAAAATAGGCTCAAAAAGTATTTAAAAAAAGTTGTGGGTTGACTCGATCAGTCTTGCAAAGTTTTCACAAAGCACTGAACGTGAGACTTCAGAAACTTGCTTCTATTGAATTGTACCCTAAGGCAACCGAAGTGCTCACCCTCTATTGGTTTTCCTTTAAAGAAACTAACTGAAACAATAGAGTGACTGTCAGCAGCTGCAGCCACCTCAAACTGCAAACCCATGAAGCCACAGAAAACTAGGTCAGTACACTAAGGTTCCTAACTTGAAGTATTAAGATTTGAATACATGGATGGCCTACTCACATATTAATTTAAATCAGAAATAATCTCTTCTGCCATACACCTCGCGGCTAAGATTTAGAGCCTGAAAGAATCTAGCCCACCATAAATCAAGTCTCAGACATCTTTTACTCTTTGTTCTACATTGTAGACAAGAAGAGGGGTGGAATATTAAACAGACATGCAAATGCATTTCACTGAACATGGAAAGAAATTACTTGAAATAAAATAAACTTAAAAACTGAGACAAAACTTGTATTTTGTTGATAATGTTCTCGTATTTTCAAGACCATAAAGTGTAAGTTATGAATATTATGTTAAATGGATACTCATTTCTTGCTGCATTGTGTTTCATAATTTATGTGGCATGAATCATTAAACAGCAATTGTGAGATTCTATAGTATTTATAGACATTGGTTGAGCTGTTGTTTATGATGTTAACTAGGTAGATTATGCAATTTGAACAAGTTTATTTTACGTATGATGAATGTAAAATAATCTATTCTAGATTTCAAATAAATGCACACCTGAAGTTATAATTCTAACTTCTAAAGAACTATTTTCTTTTGATCACGTCCTTTGCAGCTATTAGAAAATGCATGTACTATCAATATCATGTCTCCAAAATAGTTATGTATATATTTTAATCCAGAACATAATTATATTTAGGGAAATGTAGAACAAGACGACTCTCCCATTGTACAGCCTTACTCTGTAAGGCCTTAGTACTTGAAATGCTATTACTCAATGAAGTGTTAAAATTATTGCACTCCTTGTCTGAACAAGATTGACTTAGTAGAAGTCCAGTTGCAAGATGCCCGAAAAGAATAAATGTGAACTAAATAAAAGATCTCCAACATGAACAAAACAGAGCAATTAAAATGGAAGAAAGAGGCAAATTATATTAAAAGTTACAAGAAATATCAGTGGCCATCCCAGATGGGGAATCGCGTTAAAACAAATTTAAAAAGATAATAAAGGTTCAAAAATGACTGACGTGATGAAGATATCAAAATATACTAAATATATTTTTAAAGTATTCTTTCAATATTTTAACAGTAAAATTCAGTCAGAATTCGGGAAATAAAAAATGGCAGTAAAATGGACAGTAAACAATAAAAACTCATTGAGTATTTTTTGTAGTGGTTGCAAAAATATTGTACCAATGCCAACTCAATATCCAATATGATAGTCAAATTCCTTCAAGATTTTAAAGTTACTTTGACGAAGGTACTTCACAAATTGAATAGCTTAAAATTAACAAATCTCATAAGTCACATGTTACATAATCATGAAAGTCTCCAAGGAGGACATTTGTTGAGCAGGGCGCATCATAATAAAAGAATCAAAAGCACTGGTGAAGTTTTGCTGGGCTGCACAAAGGAAACCATGTGACATAACCTTAAGTAATTAGCCATAGTCCATAAAGGACTCGAGGCTTCATTAGAGCCAATTTTGGTGTGAATAGGCCAGTCAAACATTAGAAACAGGTAAAATTATTCCAATTTTGTTTGGTGCCATGTTGAATAGTACCTACACAGCAATAACTGAATCAGACCAAATTTTGAAAGGGAAGGTTTAGTTTGACAAGCCACCTTAACTTCCGAGTTCACAAATAAAGTAGATAGTGGAATTCCTCACACTACAGTTAAGGGGTGCGATTTAATGGGGAAAAAAGAGTCCCGTTTTGGGCACGTTTAGCAGGATGTTTCTTGCCGCCTGCAGCACCAGGAACGACCGCATTATCAAATGAGACTGTTTTTATAAGCCTCGTTGAACAGATTGGGCTGCCATTTTTAAATGTCGTCCCAATCGCCCCAATCTTTGGATCCGCCCCCTCGCCGCAGCCTGCAGACATCTCCCAATGCCCCAACATGCCTGTTTGGGTCCTCACCTCCTAAGGACAAGGCACCTCTGGGCTCGATCCCTAGTATAATGCCAACCTGGCAGCCGGGCACCACAAGGCTGGCAATCTGGTAGTGCCACCCAAGCAATGCAGGGTGGCACTGCAGGGGCACCTGGATGGCACTGCTAGGGTGCCAAGCTGGAATTTCCAAGGTGCCTGAGTGGCAGGAATGCCAGGGTGCCACACTTCTCAAAGTCCTACCATCTGGGGGGCCTCCGATGGCTTGGGAAATCCACCCCCAGGTGCCATTATGCCTGGTCCATGTTTTTGTGGATCAGAGCTAAATGGCACCATGGTGAGATATCCCAGATGTGGGTGTTCGATCCCAGGCCTTGGGAGAATCCGGCGGCGACATATTTAATTAAGCATAACTGCTCACTTAAAAATGCAAATATGGATCACGCCCAGTGAGCGCACGATCCAGATTGCAACATCTCACGAGACCTTGTTGGATCTCGCCTAACTTCCCGAGCATTTCAAATCTCATAAGTTAGGAAGATATTTACTCATAAATCCAATAAGGAATCCAAGGGAGAATGTGCAATTTGCTACCATGTAGATTAGCTGAGGTGAATAACATAGATGCAATTACAGGGAATCTAGATGATTACACATGAGGGAAGAATGAATGGACAGGTTTGCTGGTACAGTTAGTTAAGTAGGATGGGAGGAGATTCATAAAGTTCACAAAGAGCATATTCACCAGCAAGGACCTCTTGGTCTGAATGGCAAGTTTCCATGCTGCAAATTCTATGTAATCATGATGTTATATTAATAAAACCTCTGAGACCACAAATACTAAATGAGCTTGACTCAAATGTAATCCATTCTAACCTTGTATCTTCTCCTTTTCTAGACTGGAAGTTATAAAACAGGAGGCAGATGATGGGTGTTGTCCCTCTAACTCACCATATTAAATGGCGGACCTCACTGTAATAAATCTTAGCTGGTGTTCTGCCAAAGTACACAGATATCATCAGGTAAGGCTGTAGACAAAAGCTTTACTTGTTCAGAATCCACTTAGCCATTTGTCTTTCTAGTTCAAAAGGGTGCTGGAAAGGCGGAATGACTTAATGTGAAGGTATTGTGGCAACTGTCAGGAATGTGAGCTTTCATTTGCACTACACAAAAAAAGCTTATCATTTACAAAAAGAACCAAATTGACCAATGTTGCACTATCACTTTATGGGAGCAACCTATGCCCTTCCTATGCAAAAGGAAATTTACAACTTTTATAAAATTGCATGACACTCGTATTCTCACAGAATGACAGAATAATACCGCACAGAAGAGGCCCTTGGGCCCATCGAGCCTGTACTGATGCATGAAAAACACCTGGGGCTGGATTCTCCCAGAATGAGAGCACACCACCGTAAAAACAGTGCAGTTTTACTCCCGAAATTTCTTTTTAAAAGTTAGACTAATTTATAGCCCTGCAGGGGGCTAGCAGGAACCCGGAGTGAATCTCGCAGCTTTTGCTGCAGATACGGGCCCCCGCACATCTGGGTCAGAGGCCACGCATGTGCACGGCAGCGGCCTCCAGCGACCCCGCCGTGCTCCATGGCAGACCCGGACTGTGGAGCCAGACAAAAAAAACCCACCCGATCGGCCACATGCCCGAGCCACAACCCCCGCACATTTAATCCCTGGCCACCTGAAGGCCCCCCCCCCCCGGTCTCTGATCCGCCTTCCCCAGACCAGGGCAGCAGCGGCCATGCGAGCATCCCGACCGGCAATAGGTGGTTAGTTCCACGCCGTCAGGAACTCGGCCGGTGAGGAGCGGAGGTTTGCTGAGCGGGGCTCTGGCAATGGCCCCCTGACCGCGTGGAATACTCTGCGGTGATGCCAATTTTTGGTGCCCGGAGAATCGCCAGACCGGCGCCGGGCCCGATTACTGCCTCAAACTGGATTCTTCGCCCCGGCGCCAGCCGCGTTTACAGCATCAGGCTGCGGGTAATCCAACATAATTTCTCTACTAATCTTGATCCCCTTCAATTCTTCCTTCTCACTAAACCCTGTGTTTCCCAATATTTCTGGTATCTGATTTGCATCCTCATTTATGAAGACAGAACCAAAGTATGTGGTTAGTTGCTCAGCCATTTCTTTGTCCCCTATTATACTGTTTCTGATTATTTGTCTTCACCAATCTTTTTCTCTTCAAGTAACTATAGAAACTATTATAGTCAAGCTTACTTTCATACTCTATTTTTTCCCTTCTTAATCAATCTCTTGGTCCTTCTTTGCTCAATTCTAAACTGTGCCCATTCCTTAGACCTGTTCTTTTTCTTGGCCAATTTGTATGATTCTTCCGTGGATCGAATACTATTTCTAATTTCCCTTGTGAGCCATGGATTGACCACCTTTCCTGTTTTAATTTTATACCAGATAGGAATAAACAATTGTTACAGTTCCACCATGCTCTCCTTGAATGTTTGCCATTTCCTATCCACTGTCATCTCTTGTTCCCAATCTATCAAAGTCAGCTCACACCTCATATCATAATAGTTTCCTTTATTAAGATTCAGGACTCGGGGCACGATTCTCCCCCAAAAAGTTAATTTGTGGCGAGTTTCACAGGGAGTTTCCCACCGGCTCTGCTGGCGAGTTCTCCACCGCTACTCAATGACAGCTTTTTGGACTTTTTGAGTTTCTCATCGGTTTAGCCTACACTTAAAAAATTTTTTAAGTGGAGTACTCCGCGGGGAGCTGAACTCCGAGATTGGGCCGCCATTTTGAAAGGGTGTCCTGATCTCCAAGTGAGCTTGGGGGTCCCCCCCCCCCCCCCACCCCCCACCCAATTGGCAATGTCACGCCGATACACATGAACACTACCCCACACCCTCCCAAGTGAGGACACCCGCTATAAGGTTCCAAGGAATCCCCCTCTTCAGGCATCCCCCAGCCTCCTTACAGCACCACATCCTTCCAGGATCCTAACCTTTCACCCCTCCACCTCCCAGAGGCCTCTACTTACATGTCCTGCACTCCCCCATTCTTCAACCCCCCCCCCCCACCCTTATCTCTTGGCCCCTTACCCTTGGCAGTGCCACCATGGCACCTGGCCACCCTTGCACTGGCAGCCAGGCAGTGCTCCTGTCTGCTTGACAATGCCAGGGTGGCAGTTCCAAGGTGCAAGCTGGGCAGTGCCAAGTTGCCTGCATTCCGGGGGAGGGGCAGGGAGTCACCCTGCACTTATGCCGAGAGTCCCCCCACCTGGTCCATGTATGTGTGGACCCGCACTGATTGGCGCCCGGCTGCAGCCTCCTTGGGGAGGCCGGAGAATCGACGGTGGCTGGTGGATCCCGGACAGATAGGTTGTAAGTAAGTTTATGACCTACTTCTATGAAAGCAATTTGGTCGGCCATAATTTTGGGCAGAGTTCTGACTCCGATGTCTCATGGGACTTTGGTGAATCCCGCGAGTCGCAGAGGTTGTCGAGGCCTCACTCGGGATTCTCCAGCTGCGTTGTGCTCTCGCTCGAGTACAGTGCGGCAAGAGACTCGTGCCCCTAGTCTCAGAATCTGGTACCTCGCTCTCCATTTTGATGAAAAATTCTACCATATTATGGGGTCTCACACAACTAGTTTTCCAATAATTCCATTCTCATTACACAGTATCCAATCTAGGATAGCTTGTTCTCTAGTTTGTTCCTCAACATTTTGGTCCAGGATACCATTCCATATACACTCCAGGAATTCCTCCTCTATGGTATTGTGGCTAATTTGATTTGCCCAATCTATGTGCAGATTAAAATCACCCATAATTATAGGCGTTAAACAACTGCTGGAGAAGAAAAGAAAAATATTTAAAAATTGTCGATCTGTGCATAGGTATCTGAAAAGGTTTAAGAAGCTAAACATTTTTGCTACACCTAAGCTGGCAATGGAGGGTTTCCAAAAATAGCAGCAACCGTCAAAGGAACCAACATTTAAACAGATTTCAGAGAAAACAACTGCAAAAGAAGCTTGCCATGTCCTCTGCCTGGAAAGTTCTGGAACAGTAGCAAGCAAAGTAACAAATATCCTGCAATAATTAATGGTGAGCTAGGGGATTTCTGCAACACCCCTTATAAAACTCAGAAAGGAACTCGTTGAGCTCAGAGTTTCCTTGTTTGAAAGGGGGAAAAAAGAAAAGAGAGTGTGTTAAAAGCTTTGTGGCACATTTGTGCTTAGGCAAGCCTTCCCAAAGTAAAATGATGGGAGTTTTTGGCACCATGGGACCGTATGATGAAAGCACCGAGCACTAGAGCTCATACACTAAAAGGTTTGAATTATTTGTCCAGCGAACAAAATTTTGGCAGACATTGAAGTCCAACTTTCCTGAGCACAATGTGGGGGAGGACCTTCAACCTCTTGCGTAGTCTGGTGCAACCAGAAAAAACTGGTTTGAAAACATATGGTGAAATAGTGGAGATATTCCAAAGCCACTTCTTACCTAAACCCTTGGTCATCGCCAAGAAGTTGAGGTTCCATAAGCGTAAATCAACAAGCAGGTGAACCTATCACACAATTCATAGCCACTTAAAAATATTAGTTGAATATCGTGAAATTGGTGATGTCTTGAATGACACCATTAGAGTCTAACTTGTGTTTGGGTTAAGAAGTAAAGCTATCCAGAAATGGCTGTTAACAGAAAGCTTTAGAACTCACAATTTCTATGGAGCTAACAGCTAGTGCAAAAATTAAGCATGTTGGAGAAAGAAACAACAAGTTACAAACAGGAATTATACAAAGCAAGAACCAATTACATCAAGTGAAGTATTGAATAGAGGGAAGAGTATCCACATGATACGGAAAAGGCTCAAGAAGAGACCAAAGTCACAGTCAAGTGACAAAATATAATTGAATGCATTGGCCATTTCGAGCACAACGAACCGTTACTGAGTCACTCCTTTAGTGCATGGACACCCGGTGAAAATGGAAGTGGGCACTGGCGCAACCATTTCATTGTACCAGAAACTGTTTTCCAAGAGAAACTATGGTATACCACTGTTTTGTTATGCTTGTGACGCAGCATAAGCTGCTTCCTTGATGTGCACTCTTACAAGGGAAGGTTCAGACTTGGAGATAGCTTTAACACATTTATTAAACTATTAACAATTCTCCTACTTGGATTCGACTCTCCTGTTAATCCTGCTATAGCTACTCAGACTGACGAACCAGTCTGCTACAATCCACGTGGTGGGTGTGATGTGTTTCAAATCAAAACTGTGTACTCAATGAGAGTCTCCACTCTCTATGAGTTTTCTATGGGTTGGTGTAATGCCCTCCTGTGGTAGTGTCACCTCTGTGTGTATCGTGACTGCCCATTGGTCGTGTCCTATCTTACTGACCTATTCGTTGAATGTCTGTGTCCTGATGTCTCTGGTGCTCCCTCTAGTGGCGAGCTAGTCTATGTGTATGTACATTGATGCATATCACCACAATCACCTTAAACCCCTCAAAGATAACACTATCTAGCATATCATGGAGAAACAGCGAGAGACCTGATCGTTGTAAATATGCAGCAAAACAGACAAACCTGCCCCTGCACATAGTTAAAGGTACCTAGCAAGCCCTGGCTGGAGAAAAATCAAGCTAAACTGGGCCATGGTGAACTCATGTCCCAAAGCAGTTCTAACCAAAAGCCTAAAGGAATAGAAAGTAGCAGCTGCATATGGATGCTTTGATAAAAATTGAGGTCAAAAGTAGGCTGAAACATGGATGATCGGAATGCATTTAAATGCACCCTTTGCGAATTGCAAACCAC
The DNA here is from genome assembly GCF_902713615.1 of Scyliorhinus canicula. Taxonomy (NCBI): domain Eukaryota; kingdom Metazoa; phylum Chordata; class Chondrichthyes; order Carcharhiniformes; family Scyliorhinidae; genus Scyliorhinus; species Scyliorhinus canicula. Next base: position 194,863,524 of record NC_052147.1, on the reverse strand, counting down.
AGAGGAACAAGAGATTGAGGCGCATCTCGAAATGCCTGACCAGAAGGAAACTCTCGAGTTCATTGGAAAGAACATTCAGTTTGGGAAAAGAACTGCTGACTTCCTTCATGCATCAAGGGTCAACAAGATTAAAATTATTGCTGACCTAAACAACGGCAACACCAGCAAAAGGAGCAGGTACAAAAAATCACAAAGGATGTTTGGATGGGAGTTGCTCCAGATGACCAAATAAAAAGAGTTGGAGCTGCTCAGAGTGCAGTTTGCAACACCAATATTCCTTTCTTATTTCACTATGTACTGCAGCATCTGAAGTCGAATACCAACAGCAAGAAGAATTACTGTAAGCTGACAGCTGAACAAGCCATCTCGAAAGGCTAAATTTGATATGTTGTGAAAGGGCGAGAACCTTTTTGGAAATCCTCAGCAGCAACAGCTTCAACTAAAGATGATCGAGGTTGCATTCCAGAAACAAGTTCTAATGTAAGAGGGTGAAAGGTGCAAGAATGAAACCTCGAGGGGAGAGATATAGGGTGGCACATAATGGAGGCTCAGCACAATCTGGAGAAGGCACTGTAGAGGCTGTGTCATGAGATTCAGGTAAAGGAGGCCATGATATTCAGGCTGAAAGGGCAGCGGTTGGCAACAAAAAAATACCAGATCAGCAGCCTGGGGCAAGAGTTTTAGAGGCAGGAAACGGAGCTTGAGTGGAGTCGGAGAACTCGAACACCCACAGAATGCCAGCTCCACCTTATGCCAGCTCAGATCTCTGCTGGGTATACCAAGCTCAGCAGTGCAAATGAAAGGTCATAGCCTCTGAAAGTGAAAGCTCCGAAAATGCAGCCGAGTCAGGTTTTGCTTCATGAAAACAGGGCTAAATGCCGTGTTTGTCATAAAGGTCAAGAAGTATTGGCAAGGAGCTATACCAACAGTGAGAAGTGGATATCTGTTATCGTATCAGCAGACAGGACCGTTCTCCTACAATGTTCAAACTTGGGATAACGTTAGAGAAGACATGCAGAGCAAATTTTAGCAGCTGGATTAAGGTTGCCAGATACAGAGTCAACTGAGAGTCTGCAACAAACTATGCCACATGAAGACCTGTACATACCTGAGAGCCTGACAATACCAGAAACACTGTGGAAGATAGTACCTCAGTTGAGGACATTTAAACACGGAGTCAAACTCCAAATCCTACGTCGACTCCACTTGAGGCAACAACGGTTAATGTCCAAACTACATCAGAGTTACAGTCAACACGATAAAACAGACAACAACGACACGGGAATCAATGTCCTCCGAAACATCTAACTTATTGACTGTTGTGTTTGTTCATATTGCAAATTTTGAGTGATAACATTATACTGTTTCATTGCAGGAAACTCTGATATAAAGGGGGAGGAAAGAGTTATGTATTTTTGGTTGGAACAAGGTCACTTTAAGAGTCCAATCATGTGACATAATGATGACATCATCGGCAGTTTGGGCAGGGTAACAATCAGTCTACTCTAGAGCCCGTTGATCAAACAGATTTCTAATAAAGCTCATTTTTGTTTGTACCTTCATGGTCTGCAAGCTGTGCTTTTAAAATACCACAGTAAAACAACTCATTTTTGGTTTCCAGAATTGAGAAGAGTTAGGAACAACAAAGCCCTTAAATTGTTTTGGGTGGGTCTCCTGTCTAAACTGGTCAACATGTGTTCTCATCGTTACTTCACGTCATTCTCTGGCAAGAGAGAGGAATAAGGGTTATTCCCAAATGAAATTCCAGTGTTCTACATAGAATGGGAATAGTTCCAAAAACTAGATGAAATGTAGCAGAAGACCTCAAGACACATGGAGGAAAGGGAAATAATTTAAGATTAAGCCAGGCGTACAAAATGCGGATTTAACAGGAAATCTAATATAGCTGCTTTGTTCCTATGAATGCAATTCTGCCTTTATTGTTACATTATAACAATAAAAGGCACAACAGTAATTACAACTAACACAAATGAAGCTGTAATGACAGAACATTTGACTTCAATTATATCACTATTTCATTATACCTAGCGTGGGATAGAAAACAGATAGAACGCACCTTCAGTACTAAATCCAATTTTGAGTCTCTTCCATATTTTCCTCTTTTGGGCACATGACTTATCTGTTTTCTCCTTTCAGATGAGGGATCTTAAGGGCAATTAGGGATGGGCAATAAACACTGGCCAAGGCAGAAATGCCCACATCCCGTAAATTAACTTTAAAAATGGTATCTGAAAATAGCTGTGAAGAGCACCAAAAAACATCAAACAGAGGAGACAAAATAGATTTCAGAAACTACAAAGAATATCACATCTTTACTTCTCTTATTAAATAAGAATTCTGACAAGCTTTTATTCTATCCGGCTCTTCAGCTGTTGTTCAAAATATTTTGTTTACAGGAATGTTGATTGAATGTTGACAGGGGACTGACAACCTGCTGAGCTGAACACAGTGAGAGGAAAGTGAATTAACATTTGTAAACGTAATCAACACCATATTCTTACAAGGATCTTTGAATTTGAATTGCCTTAATTCAGTTCCCTCATGTTACTGGGTGAATAAACTGCTTTAACCCAGTCCTCGAACTATATCACTAGCACATTAAAACCATTTGAAGAAAAGCAAGGGAAGAGGTACAAGGATTGTAATGATACGCATAATGTAAGGAGTGTAAAGGATTAACAAGATGATGTTCATGTATCTCACCACTAGATGGCATCACTGAGTAGTCTTATGAAAAGCTGCGTCTCTAAGCATTCTGGGAGAAGGTTAAGGAGAAGGGTAGTGTGAGGTTTGATAGAGTGTTAGTTGTATTAGAAAGACATTATAGATTACTGTAGCATAGATTTAATACTGTTGTTTTATTAGATATAACTGAGTAAAGTGTACAAACCATTTAAAGTAGTGTAAATAATCTAGCTGTGTTTTAAATACATAGCTTGATGTTCTTTGTCATCACTACGACTTTTAGCTATCTTGGAGAACATACAAGGAACATCACAAGGATGGCAGTATGAATCAAAATTACTTTTAAAAGGCCTGTTGAAGACAATGGTCCTCCTTTCCCTGGCCAAGTAGGTCAAACTACGTTTAGCTAAATAAGACCAAGAGCCTCCAAAGCTTTTGTATCTCAATTATATAAACTACTGCCTCACTGATGTAGAAGAATGTAAAATGTTACCAACTGATTTACATACATTAAATATATAAATATCCTATCACAACATGAAAGGTAATTTCTACAAAATCATTAGCACCATAAGGAGCAGATTTCAGCAGCCTGAAATGTCACGGTGAAGTGACAATACAGTATTGTACTATTAAACACGGAGGACAAATTCAACTTTAGTTCAGGAGGTTGGTTTGAAGCCTATTATCCTATCGAGAGTAACAAACCACTGAGATGTTTTGAAGATGGCACATTATTGTGTTATTTCAAAAAGGGTTACTATACTATCTAGATTGCAGTCTACATTTCTTGGCTAAATTCTATGGCATGTTCCAAGATGACATGGTACTAGAATAACCTTCAACTGGAGACAGCACACCAGCTATGTAGCTAATTCATGCTTTGCTCTTTAATTAGATTTTGCCTTCAATGCAAACCTCAACCAAATTGTACTGGAGGTAAGTTTAGAAACCATTTATAAACTCTGAACGTTTCTTGAAGAACTAACTTTTTTGAACATATTCCAAACTTGGTCAGCAAACCACAACTCCATTCAATAATTGCCACTCTATTTCATTTCCTACTGTTGAATCATCAAAATCTCAAAACGGCCCCTTCTTTGGAACCTCAAAGGTGGTTTCTTCTTCCTATCAATTATTTTAAATTAAAATGAAAACATACATTTGACATGGTCTTGAATATATGCCATGCGCAAAATGAAGCAACTGCACATAATTTACAAGTCGGTTTAGAGATTCCCATTTTGAAAAGCAATGGACAAGCATTTTAAATTTGATTCATTCCAAAAGAACACTTTATTAATTTATTTTATAAAAACATATTATACATCAGTTCAAAATTGACATTATATAAAGTGCAATGTAGAAGTTTCTTTCAATATGGTACATGAGATCCCTCCCTACATTTGTCATTACGGGGTATATTTACATTTTGGTGCAGACAGCCCAAGGGGCTTTACATAGTTTCCAGTCCTTTGATATACAATGGCAGGAGGGCATTAAACCTTGGCTTTCCCCTAGTGAGATTTTGTGGTGGCTGCCCTGAACTTAACTGCATCCTTCTGCACGTAGTCCTAGACCTTGGAATGTGTCAGTCTGCAACACTCAGTCAATGACAGAATTTTACACTGGAAGAACAGCAAGGTTTGGGCAGACCAGAGTTTCTTTCACCAAGTTTATGTTCCTCCGGCAACTGTTGATGTTTGTCTTGATGTATGTTCCTGAGTGAAACCTGTAGAGCAGAGTCCTGCGTATAGAGCTGCTCGGGACGCAACTCAACAAAAAAACACTGCATTACTTTCCAGACCTGTTTTGCAAATGTGCTTTCTGGAAGGAGGTGAGTGACAGTATCTTTCTCACTGCAGCCACCTCAACGAGGTGACGGGGGTAAGCCTCGAAGTATAATCTAAAAAATCTGATGGGAAGAGTCCTTATCATTACAAGCCTAGCTAAATCTTGGTGCTTGTTTGAAAATCCTCTGCACTCTCTCCAGAGCAATGATGTCCTTCCTGTAATGTGGTGACCAGAACTGTATGTAGTGATATGCATCACTGTATATATACACAAGGGGTTAATGTAAATACACTACATTAAGTAACCACTAGAGGGAGCACCAGAGATGTCATGACATGCAGACACGCAAACAATGGATCATTAGATCAGGACACAGTGGGTCGGGGAGGGGAAGATCTCGGACATTTATAAGATTATGCAGGAGGTGGAGGAGGTACCAGTAGAGGAGTTGAAAGACAAGTGGGAGGTAGAGCTGGGGGAACAGATAGAGGATGGGACATGGGCAGACGCCCTAGAGAGGGTCAACTCGTCGTCGTCATGTGCGAGACTGAGTCTCATTCAATTTAAGGTACTGCATAGAGCCCACATGACGGGGACAAGGATGAGTCGGTTTTTCGGGGGTGAAGACAGGTGTGTCAGATGTTCGGGAAGCCCTGCGAATCATGCACACATGTTTTGGGCATGTCCGGCACTGGAGGAGTTCTGGAAGGGGGTGGCAGGGACGGTGTCGAGAGTGGTGGGGTCCAGGGTCAAGCCAGGATGGGGACTTGCGATCTTCGGGGTTGGGGTGGAGCCGGGGGTACAGGAGGCGAGGGAGGCTGGAATATTAGCCTTTGCGTCCTTGGTGGCTCGGAGGAGGATCTTGATTCAGTGGAGGGACGCAATGCCTCCAAGTGTTAACACCTGGTTAAACGACATGGCAAACTTCATCCAATTGGAAAGAATCAAATTCGCCCTGAGAGGGTCGGTGCAGGGGTTTTTCAGGCGATGGCAACCCTTCCTGGACCTCTTAGATCAGAGATAGAAACTGAGGTCGTGACAGCAGCAACCCGGGAGGGGAGGGGAGGGCGGGAGGGAGGGGGGGGGGGGGGGGGGGGGAGGGGGGGGACAACAACGAAGGAAGTACGGTAGCGGTGGTGGCACGGGCAGGGCCTGCCCGAGGACACTGCCAGAAAGGATAAGTTGGTCTGACTGTCGGTTCGCCGGCGGGGGGGGGGGGGGGGGGGGGGGGGGGGGTGGGGGGGGGACCGCGCGAGTAGGGGGTGGGGGGGACTTTTTGTTAAGTAGGGGGGTTTGACTCTGTTTTGATATAATTTAAATTTAAATGTAGGGGGGGTTAAAATGTTTGTATTTTGAAAAATTTCTTCAATAAAAATTATTTAAAAAAAAAAAAATTAGATCAGGACACAGCCAATGGGTAATCAGGACACCCAGAGGCAGCAGTACCACAAGGGGGCACTGCACGACCCATATAAAGGACAGGGCACACAGGCTCCACCTCTTCCACAGACAGACACCTAGAGAATAAGATAGGTTTGATCAGCAGCAGCATTACACCCTAGCAGGTGGTTTAGAGCAAGCTGGTATAGTTAGACTGAGTTACCAGCGAGAGGTAGATTAGCAGAGTGTCAAACTCATTTAAGAACTGTGTTAATAGTTCAATAGACATGTTGAACTAATTTCATAGTCTGGAGCATCCTTTCGTAGAGACTACATCAAGGAAGCAGCTTATGTTCCACAAAGTAATATAACACACTGTACACAAGTTCTAGCTGTGGCCTAACCAGCAGTTTATACACTTCCAGTATTACATCCCTGCTTTTGTATTCAATACCTCACCCAACAAAGGAAAACATTCCATATGCTTCCTTGACCATCTTGTCCACTTATCCTGCCACATTCAAGGACCTGTAACATGCACGCCAAGGTCTCTCACTTCTTAAACCCCTCTCAATATCTTTACATTTATTGTGTATTCCCTTGCTTTGTATACCCTCCCAAAATGCATCATCTCACACTTTTCCAGATTGAATTCCATTTCTCTTCCAACTCAACCAAACCATTGGTATCATTCTGGACAACAGCTATCCTCCTTCTGAACTGTAAATTCTATGAAATTATAGGCTGGTGAGCTTTATATTGGTGGTAGGGAAATTATTAGAGAGGATTCTTCGAGACAGGATTTACTCCCATTTGGAAGCAAGTGGACGTATTAGCGAGAGGTAGCATGGTTTTGTGATGGTGAAGTCATGTCTCACAGCCGTGATCGAGTTTATCGAGGAAGTGACGAAGATGATTGATGAAGGTAGGGCAGTGGATGTTGTCCAGATGGACTTCAGTAATGCCTCTGACAAGGTCCCTGATGGCAGATTTGTATGGAAGGTGAAGTCACATGGGATCGGAGCTGAACTGGAAAGATGGATACGGAAGTAGCTTGGTGATCAAACTCAGAGGGTAGAAGTGGAAGGGTGCTTTTCTGAATTTAGGGCTGTGACTAGTGGTGTTCCGCAGGGATCAGTCCTGGGACTGTTGCTGTTTGTAATATACATATAAATGATTTGGAGGAAAATGTAATAAGTTTGCGGACAACACAAAGGTTGGTGGAATTGCGGTTCGGGATGAGGACTGTCAGAGGATACAGCAGGATCTCGATTGGTTGGAGACTTGGGTGGAGAGATGCCAGATGGAGTTTAATCTGGACAAATCTAAGGTAATGCAGATGGGAAATATACTGTAAATGGCAGAACCCTTAAGAGAACTGACAGACAGAGGGATCTGGGTGTACAGGTCCACAGGTCACTGGAAGTGGCAATGTAGGTGGAGAAGCTAGTCAAGAAGACATATGGCATGCTTGCCTTCATCAGTCGGGGCATTAAGTATAAAATCTGGCAAGTCATGCTGCAGCTGATTAGAACTTTAGTTATGCTTCACTTGGAATATGTGTTCAATTCTGGTCGCCACACTACCAGAAGTATGTGGAGGCTTTGGAGAGGGTGCAGAAGAGGTTTACCAGGATGTTGCCTTGTATGGAGCGCATTAGATTAGTGGAGAGGTTTGATGAACTCTATTTGTTTTCACTGGAACGAAGGAGGTTGAGGGGCGACCTGATAGAAGTCTACAAAATTATGAGGGCATAACCAGAGTGGATAGTCAGGAGCTTTTCCAAGGGTGCAAGAGGCAATTACTAGGGGGCATAGGTTTAAGGTGCGAGGGTCAAAGTTTAGAGGAGATGTGCGAGGGAAGTTTTTTACATAAAGGATAGCGGGTTCCTGGAACTTGCTGCTGGAAGAGGTGGTGGACCTTACATGAAATCCATCTGGACCCGAGGACTTATCAATTTTCAACTCCAACAATTTTCTCAGTACTAGTTCTCTGGTGACTGTAATTTTCCTAAGTTCTGGCCTCCCTCCATCTCTTGATTTATAAGAATGGGATGTCACTTGTATCCTCTATAGTGAAAACTGATGCAAAATAACTCTTCAATTCAACTTCCAAACTCTTATTTTCCGTTACTAATTCCCCAGGCTCACTTTCTGTCAGACCAATGCTCACTTTGTTAACTTTTATCTTTTTAAAACATCTACAGAACCCCTTACTATCTGTCTTTATATTTCAAGCTAGTTTTAGAAATAGAAATAGAGAAATACAGCACAGAACAGGCCCTTCGGCCCACGATGTTGTGCCGAACTTTTGTCCTAGATTAATCATAGATCATAGAATTTTTGACACTAAGGGCAATTTATCATGGCCAACCCACCCAACCTGCACATCTTTGGACTGTGGGAGGAAACCGGAGCACCCGGAGGAAACCCACGCACACACGGGGAGGATGTGCAGACTCCACAGAGACAATGATCCAAGCCGAAATCAAACCTGGGACTCTGGGGCTGTGAAGCAATTGTGCTATCCACAATGCTACCGTGCTGGCCTGAAGAACAAATTAATCTACACTCCATTATTCTACCCTAATCCATGTACCTATCCAGTAGCCGCTTGAAGGTCCCTAACGTTTCCGACTCAACTACTTCCACAGGCAGTGCATTCCATGCCCCCATGACTCTCTGGGTAAAGACCCTACCTCTGACATCCCCCCTATATCTTCTACCATTTACCTTAAATTTATGCCCCCTTGTAATGGTTTGTTCCACCCGGGGAAAAAGTCTCTGACTGTCTACTGTATCTATTCCCCTGATCATCTTATAAACCTCTATCAAGTCACCCCTCATCCTTCTCCGTTCTAATGAGAAAAGGCCTAGCACCCTCAACCTTTCCTCGTAAGACCTACTCTCCATTCCAGGCAACATCCTGGTAAATCTCCTTTGCACCTTTTCCAAAGCTTCCACATCCTTCCTGAAATGAGGTGACCAGAACTGCACACAGTACTCCAAATGTGGCCTGACCAAGGTTATGTACAGCTGCATCATCACCTCACAGCTCTTAAATTCAATCCCTCTGCTAATGAATGCTAGCACACCATAGGCCTTCTTCACAGCTCTATCCACTTGAGTGGAACATAGACCCCAAGATCTCTCTGCTCCTCTCCATTGCCAAGAACCCTACTGTTAACCCTGTATTCCGCATTCATATTTGTCCTTCCAAAATGGACAACCTCACACTTGACAGGGTTAAACTCCATCTGCCGCTTCTCAGCCCAGCTCTGCATCCTATCTATGTCTCTTTGCAGCCGACAACAGCCCTCCTCACTATCCACAACTCCACCAATCTTCATATCATCTGCAAATTTACTGACCCACCCGTCAACTCCCTCATCCAAGTCGTTAATGAAAATCACAAACAGCAGAGGACTCAGAACTGATCCCTGCGGTACACCACTGGTAACTGGGCTCCAGGCTGAATATTTGCCATCCACCACCATTCCCTGACTTCTATCGGTTAGCCAATTCGTTATCCAACTGGCCAAATTTCCCACTATCCCATGCCTCCTTACTTTCTGCATACGCCTACCATGGGGAACCTTATCAAATGCCTTACTAAAATCCATGTACACTACATCCACTGCTTTACCTTCATCCACATGCTTGGTCAACTCCTCAAAGAAGTCAATAAGACGTGTAAGGCAAGACCTACCCCTCACAAATCCGTGCTGACTATCCCTAATCAAGTAGTGTCTTTCCAGATGCTCAGAAATCCTATCCCTCAGTACACTTTCCATTACTTTGCCTACCACCGAAGTAAGACTAACTGGCCTGTAATTCCCAGGGTTATCCCTATTCCCTTTTTTGAACAGGGGCACGATATTTGCCACTCTCCAATCCCCTGGTACCACCCCTGTTGACAGCGAGGACGAAAATATCATTGCCAATGACTCTGCAATTTCATTTCTTGCTTCCCATAGAATCCTTGGATATATCCCGTCAGGCCCGGTGGACTTGTCTATCATCAAGTTTTTCAAAACGCCCAACACATCTTCCTTCCTAACAAGTATCTCCTCGAGCGTACCAGTCTGTTTCACACTGTCCTCTCCAACAATATGGCCCCTCTTGTTTGTAAATACTGAAGAAAAGTACTTGTTCAAGACCTCTCCTATCTCTTCAGACTCAATACACAATCTCCCGCTACTGTCCTTGATCGGACCTACCCTCGCTCTAGTCATTCTCATATTTCTCACATATGTGTAAAAGGCCTTGGAGTTTTCCTTGATCCTACCCGCCAAAGATTTTTCATGCCCTCTCTTAGCTCTCCTAATACCTTCAGTTCCCTCCTGGCTATCTTGTGTCCCTCCAGCTCTCTGTCTGAACCTTGTTTCCTCAGCCTTACATAAGTCTCCTTCTTCCTCTTAACAAGACATTCAACCTCTCTTGTCAACCATGGTTCCCTCACTCGACCATCACTTCCCTGCCTGACAGGGACATACATATCAAAGACACGCAGTACCTGTTCCTTGAACAAGTTCCACATTTCACTTGTGTCCTTCCCTGACAGCCTATGTTCCCAACTTATGCACTTCAATTCTTGTCTGACAGCATTGTATTTACCCTTCCCCCAATTGTAAACCTTGCCCTGTTGCACACACCTATCCCTCTCCATTACTAAAGTGAAAGTCACAGAATTGTGGTCACTACCTCCAAAATGCTCCCCCACTAACAAATCTATCACCTGCCCTGGTTCATTACCAAGTACCAAATCCAATATGGCCTCCCCTCTGGTCGGACAATCTACATACTGTGTTAGAGAAGCTTCCCGGACACACTGCACAAACATCACCCCATCCAAACTATTTGATCTAAAGAGTTCGCCATGGATAGTGTGTCCTCCACTTGGAGTTATTCTTTCTCGTTGCAATATATCCATTCTATTTATTCTGAAAAGAAAACCTGAAATTTCTGCCACTGGATCTCTCTTCACCTTCCTGCCTCCTCCACAAAAATCTGGCCCATGATGTCTCAGAAGGCTGAAGAACCCATTACTCTAAATAATGGTATTCGGATTGGATTGGATTGGATTTGTTTATTGCCACGTGTACCGAGGTACAGTGAAAAGTATTTTTCTGCGAGCAGCTCAACAGATCATTAAGTACATGGGAAGAAAAGGGAATAAAAGAAAATACATAATGGGGCAACTCAAGGTATACAATGTAACTACATAAGCACCGGTACCGGATGAAGCATACAGGGTGTAGTGTTAATGAGGTCAGTCCATAAGAGGGTCATTTAGGAATCTGGTAACAGCGGAGAAGAAGCTGTTTTTGAGACTGTTTGTGCGTGTTCTCAGACTTCTGTATCTCCTGCCCGATGGACGAAGTTGGAAGAGTGAGTAAGCCGGTTGGGAGGAGTCTTTGATTATGCTGCCCGCTTTCCCCAGGCAGCCGGAGGTGTACATGGAGTCAATGGAATGGAGGCATGTTCGTGTGATGGACTGGGCGGTGTTCATCACTCTGAAGTTTCTTGCGGTCCTGGGCCATACCAGGCTGTGATGCAGCCAGATAGGATGCTTTCTATGGTGCATCTGTAAAGGTTGGTAAGGGTTAATGTGGACATGCCGAATTTCCTTAGTTTTCTGAGGAAGTATAGGTGCTGTTGTGCTTTCTTGGTGGTTGCGTCGACGTGGGTGGACCAGGACAGGACATTCCTAGCACCCCTAGGAATTTGAAACTGCTAACCATTTCCATCTCGGCCCCGTTGATGCTGACAGGGATGTGTATAGTACTTTGCTTCCTGAAGTCAATGACCAGCTCTTTATTTTTTCTGGCATTGAGGGAGAGATTGTTGGCGCTGCACCACTCCACTAGGTTCTCTATCTCCCTCCTGTATTCTGGCTCATCGTTATTCGAGATCCGACCCACTATGGTCGTATCATCAGCAAACTTGTAGATGGAGTTCGAACCAAATTTTGCCATGCAGTCGTGTGTGTACAGAAAGTAGAGTAGGGGGCTAAGTATACAGCCTTGCGGGGTCCCAGTATTGAGGACTATTGTGGAGGAGGTGTTGTTGTTCTATATGATTTTTCAAGATAAAATATAAACGACAGCATTATGCTGCTCCATCAGAAAGAAAATAGTGACAAGGATGCAGCATGTTGGAATACCATTGCATCTCATTAATCACATTAATTGCTCTGGCCAGAAATAGATCTGAAATTCTATTCTCTCTCCTCTGTTACGTCATTCTTTTCCATGAATGTTCCTGAAAGCTCTTCGACATAGAACCCTGAAGGGTGCCTTACTTCTCCTAAAGGTGTCCCCGGGACCCGATTCAAAGGAGTACCGTTCCCCTCCAAAAATCAAAAGTCAGTGGAGGCAACTGGTGATTTTAGGCTGGCTGGCTGCTTCCATGATTGGCGCATTCGTAAGCCTCGGCCCAACTCCAGTCCCATCCCCGCAAAGATGGGAAACGTCAGGTTCAGGGGCAGGACTTGAACATTTCATCCATTTCTGGGATTTTTGCCACAATGGAGAGCCTCTGCGTCGTGGCAAAAAGCCAGGCCAAGATTTCACTTTTTACTTTAACATGAATCAGAACCAATGCAAATTAAGCATAAATCAACTGACAAATGATACTTCAAAATAAAAAGGTAGGTTTCATTTTAAATAATTGATATAACACAGAAACAGAGATACGCCTTGCACAATTAGCCACATTCCCCACAGTCATGTGGCACCACATGCAGTTCTAAAGATCACAATCAATTTCAAGGATCTCTCACTTTCCCAATCAATTGCTTTGGCCTCAGAATTGCATTGACCAGCAGCTGCATTCCATCCGAGGTCACCGGAGACATTTGTCACCTGAATGGTATACTTGTGCAGAATCTCCTCAGCTGGGTTCACAACAGTCTTGATGCCACAGATCCCCCAGAGACCCTTTAACCTAACCCTTTAATCAACACATAAAATAGTCTGGTCAGCTTTTGCAAAACTGAAGCAGGAGCAATAAAACAGTCTAATTCACGATCCTCACTGACGCATCTAACTTTCTGACCTATTTAACTATTTAACATAGACAGCTGCTTGTAAATGTTCCTTCTCTGTTTTCTCCCCTCTGCTGATCTCTGCCTTGTCTGCAGGCATCCTTTGTATCTGGAAATATGGCTTCTGTATGTTAAGTTCCTTATATCCAGATTTAAAGTTACTAGCTCACATGAACAAGTATTTCATGTTATTCAAGAAAATTACAATTGATCCCCTTACAATCAATGCAAACTCTTAAAATTCCCTTTCAATCATTCCTAAAACCAAATACAGATTGCACAGACATTTTAACAAAATTACCCATTGCATCTGGGTAAAAAGTCATCACAATCTATAGATATTGATGTCTTCTTGGTAATTGCAATCAGCGCAGCGCAGCATGTTACACGGGTATTGTTTAGCATGGTCTATCATTGGTTTTGGGTTGTACATATTCCAAATGCAATTATCGCTTAGTGTCATGCGACGTGGCAGCATAATAAGGGCATAGTGAAGGGATTACACAATCATACAAAATTGAATTAATTATTTGACTATTTTTCCAATCAACAGAAAAATTTAGAAACATTTCTGTGTGCTTCTCTGTGATGTACTTTTTCTGAACGTCTTACACTGGAGTAAAATAAATAGCCTGGACATGTTTTTTAAAAATTCTTCCATGGGATGTGTGCATTGTTGGCTAGGCTAGCTCTTATGGCCATCCCTGATTATCCTTAAGGGGATGGTGAGCCGCCTGCGAATCAGAGAGTTTTAGAACAAAAAACAAAGAAAAGTACCCATGATGTGGAGATGCCGGCGTTGGACTGGGGTGAGCACAATAAGATGTCTTACAACACCAGGTTAAAGTCCAACAGGATTGTTTCAAACACCAGCTTTCACAGCACTGCTCCTTCCTCAGGTGAGTACAGAACAGAAACAGGCCCTTCGGCCCTCCAAGCCTGCGCCGACCATGATGCCCGTCTAAACTAAAATCTTCTACACTTCCTGGGTCCGTATCCCTCTATTCCCATCCTATTCAAGTATTTGTCAAGATGCCCCTTAAACGTTACTATCGTCCCTGCCTCCACCACCTTCTCCGGCAGCAAGTTCCAGGCATCCACTACCCTCTGTGTAAAAAACTTGCCTTGTACATCTCCTCTAAACCTTGCCCCTTGCACCTTAAACCTATGCCCCCGAGTAATTGACCCCTCGACCCTGGGAAAAAGTCTTTGACTACACACCCTGTCCATACCCCTCATAATTTTGTAAACCTCTATCAGGCTGCCCTTCAACCTCCGTCGTTCCAGTGAGAACAAACCGAGTTTATTCAACCTCTCATCATAGCTAATGCCCTCCATACCAGTCAACATCCTGGTAAATCTCTTCTGCACCCTCTTTAAAGCCTCCACATTCTTCTGGCAATGTGGTGACCAGAATTGAACACTATACTCCAAGTGTAGCCTAAGGTTCTATAGCGCTGCAACATGAGTTGCCAATTTTCATACTCAATGCCCCAGCCAATGAAGGCAAGCATCCCGTGTGCCTTCTTGACTATATTCTCCACCTGTGTTGCACCTTTCAGTGACCTGTGGACATGTACACCTAGATCTCTCTGACTGTCAATACTCTTGAGGGTTCTACTATTCACTGTATGTTCCCTACCTGTATTAGACTTTCCAAAATGCATTACCTCACATTTTTCCGGATTAAACTCCATCTGCCATCTCTCCGCCCAAGTCTCCAAAGATCTGAATCCTGCTGTATCCTCTGACAGTCCTCATCGCTATCCGCAATTCCACCAACCTTTGTGTCATCTGCAAACTTACTAATCAGACGTTACATTTTCCTCCAAATCATTTGTATATACAACGAATAGCAATGGTCCCAGCACTGAACCCTGCCGAAAACCACTAGTGACAACCATCCAATCAGAAAAGCACCCTTCCATTGCTACTTTCTGCCTTCTATGACCTAGCCAGTTCTGTATCCATCTTGCCAGCTCACCCCTGATCCAGTGTGACTTCACCTGTTGTACCAGTCTGCCATGAGGGACCTTGTCAAAGGCCTTACTGAAGTCCATATAGACACCATCCACTGCCCTACCTGCATCAATCATCTCTGTGACCTCCTCGAAAAACTCTATCAAGTTAGTGAGACACGACCTCCCCTTCACAAAACCGTGCTGCCTCTCGCTAATACGTCCACTTGCTTCCGAATGGGAGTAGATCCTGTCTCGAAGAATTCTCTCCAGTAATTTCCCTACCACTGACGTAAGGCTCACCGGCCTGTAGTTCCCTGGATTATCCTTGTTACCCTTCTTAGATAATCAAGGTTCTTCAGTTCCTGTCAAATATTGTTATAATTAGCCTTCCCCCAATTTAGTACATTCACCCTAGGACCACTCTTGTCCTTAGCCACCAGCACTTTAAAAGTTACTGAATTGTGGTCACTGTTCCCAAAATGCTCCCCTACTGAAACTTCTACCAACTGGCTAGGCTCATTCCCCAATACCAGGTACAGTACAGCCCCTTCCCTAGTTGGACTATCGACATATTGTTTCAATAAGCCCTTCTGGATGCTCGTTACAAACTCTGCCCCATCCAAGCCCTTAGCACTGAGTGAGTTCCAGTCAATATTGGGGAAGTTAAAGTCTCCCATCACAACAAACCTGTTGCTTTTACTCCTTTCCAAAATCTGTCTACCTGTCTGCTCCTTTATCTACCGCTGGCTGTTGGGTGGCTTGTAGTAAACCCCAACATTGTGACTGCAGCCTTCTTATTCCTGATCTCTACCCATATAGCCTCGCTGCCCTCTGAGGTGTCCTCCCACAGTACAGCTGTGATATTTTCCCTAACCAGTCGTGCAACTCACCCCTTTTACATCCCCCTCTATCCCACCTGAAACATCTAAATCCTGGAACATTTAGCTGCCAATCCTGTCCTTCCCTCAACCAGGTCTCTGTAATGGCAACAACATCATAGTTCCAAGTACTAATCCAAGCTCTAAGTTCATCTGCCTTATCTGTTTTACTTCTTGCATTAAAACATACGCTCTTCAGGCCACCAGTCCTGCTGTTTTCAGCAAAATCTCCCTGACTGCTCTTCCTCAGAGCCATAGTGGTCCTATTTCCTAGTTCTCCCTCAATTTTTTCACCTTCTGACCTATTGCTCCGGTACCCACCCCTCTGCCATATAAGTTTAAACCCTCCCGTGTGACAGTAGCAAACCTCGCAGCCAGGATGTTTATGCCTCTCCAGTTTAGATGCAACCCATCCTTCTTATACAGGTCACACTTGCACCGGAAGAGCTCCAAGTCATCCAGATAACTGAAACCCACCCTCCTACACCAGCTGTTTAGCCAAGTGTTTAGCTGCTCTACCTTCCTATTTCTAGCCTCAGTGGCATGTGGCATAGGGAGTAATCCCGAGATTACAACCCTTGAGGTCCTGTCTTTTAACTTTCTGCCTAGCTCCCTGAACTCCTGCTGCAGGACCTCATCCCCCTTCTTGTCTATGGCGTTAGTAGCAATATGTACCACAACCTCTGCCTGTTTGCCCTCCCCCTTCAGGATGTCTGCTACCCATTCTGAGACATCCTGGACCCTGGCACCAGGGAGGCAAATACCATCCTGGAGTCTCTTTCACATCCACAGAAGCACCTATTTGTGCCCCTGACTATAGAGTCCCCTAAGACTATTGCGCTTCTGCGCTTTGACCCACCCGACTGAAAATCAGAGTCAGCCGTGATGCCACTGCTCTGGCTGCTGCTGCTTTCCCCTGATAGGCTATTCCCCCCATCAGTATCCAAACAGTATGCAAAGGAGAATACCTATTCGAGAGGGGACAACCACAGAGGATTCCTGCACTGACTGCCTGCCTTTTCTGGTGGTCGCCCATATCTCTGCCTGCAGCTTAGGTGTGACCATATCTATATAGCTGCTATCTATGACGCTTCCGCCACCTGCATGCTCCTAAGTGCATCCAACTGCTGCTCCAACCGAACCATGCGGTCTGTGAGGAGACTCAGTTGGGTGCACTTTCTGAAGATGAAGCCATCCGGGACACTGGAATCCTCCTGGACCTGCCACACCTCACAGTCAGAGCACTGCATCCCTCTAGTTGACATTGCGTTAACTAATTAATAAATTCAATTAAAAAATAATTTTTGAAAAAGTTACTGATAACTATATGTTGCTGAGCATGAGATTTCTACTATAAATACAAATGCTAAATACAGTACTCTCTGGCTTAAATACCCCTCTAAATTATGATTAAGTAACTAATTAATTATGTTTAATTAGTTTAACAATGTTTAATTTTTAAATTTAGTGCAGATTCCCTACCAGCCAATCAGGTCATAGCTTTTCTGTCACGTCACTCCCCCCCCCCCCCCCCCCCCCCCCCCCCAAGTCAGATCACTCAGAATAGCAGAATATCTATCACTTACTTGTTCCCAAGCTGCTCCCCGTCTCTCTCTCTCGCTGGAACCTGGGGATAAGATTTTATATCACCTACCTTCCCAGGGTGCTCCGTAGTTTTCTACCTGCTTCCTGGAATACATTCTGGATCTCTCCTTGCAGATTACCAGTTACAAAGCCAAATGAAGAAAACAGAATAAAAAGGGAAACAGCACCTCCTCCCTCTCTGTGCCGAATTTCCACACTGCCCCAAATTACCACATTCCAATTCCTACTCTGGCTGTGTATCACTCAGGATGTGTCTCCTTCACGTGCGCTTGATCCCTGTCTCTTATATAGAACTCAGCTGAACCAAGGTGGCTCACACTACTTATGCTTCAAACAGAAGAATACAACGTACATCCTTGTGTCACAAAGCAGGCTTTAGGTGACTGACAGATAACTGCCTCTCAGCAATTAGGGTGGGGCACCTTCAGCCAATCAGATACTTAAGCTAGACACTGAACTTTTAACTGAAAAACAGGAAGATTTAAATTCACCACTTACCACTTGAATTACTACACTGCCCCAAATTACCAAGCTCCAATTCCCATTCTGGCTGTGTCTAATTCAGGATGTGTCTCCTTCACGTGCGCAAGTTTACAGCACAGGGAGAGGGCTCTTTGCCTCATTGTGTCTGTGCCGGCCAACAAGGACCTAGCTACAGGTTCAGGGGAAGAGGGGGAAAGTTTAAGGGAGATGTGCAGGATACGTTTTTAAAGCAGAGTGGTAGGTGCCTGGTATGCACTGCCAAGGATGCGGTGGAAGCAGGCACATAAACAACATTTAAAAGTCATCTGGATGGGTACATGAATAGGAAGGAAATAGAGGGATGCGGACTGAGTGAGGGCAGAAGATTTTTTAAATTTTAGTTAGGGTATTATGATCAGCACAAGCTTGGAGGGCCAAAGGGCCTGTTCATTTGCTGTACTTTACTTTGTTCTTTGTTCTTTATTCTAATCCTATTTTCCTGCACTTAATCTGTTGCCTTGTATGCTACGGTATTTCAAGTGCTTCTTACATGTTGTGAGGGTTCCCGCCTCTACCAACCTATCATGCATGAGTTCCAGACTCCCATCACCCTCTGGGTGAAAAGGTATTTCCTCAAATTCCCTCAAACTCTTCTATTCCTTAGCTTAAATTAATGGCCCCTTGTTATTGACCCTCAACTAAGGGGAAAAGGTTCTTCTTAACTACCTACCTTATCTATGTCCTTCGACCCATCCACGCTGGACAGTGGTCTGGACATCCACTGACTGGTGAAGCCAAACCGCAGTCTGACAGCGACCCGGAACGCTCGATCGCGCAGTCCCATCTACAGACGCAGGAACCGCAAGCAAGGCAACAAATACTCCATCCACCCACCGACTACAATGAAGAACCTCATTGGACACAACTATACCCTTAACACCGCATACTCTCACCATCTCCCAGGCTCGAAAAGAAGCCGTCATTCCAGGAAGCGTGGAAAACGTGCAGGCCTGCAGGTGAGAGTGAAACAATGTGGCCTAGCTAACTCCTGGTAAATGTACAATCTCTGGAAAACAAGCTAAACGAACTTAAAGCCAGACTCACTTTTTAAAGAGAACTGAGAGACTGCTGTGTGCTCTGTTTCACGGAGACATGGCTCACTCCTGCTTCACCGGACTGTGCCTTACAACCAGAAGGCTTCTCAATCCACCGAATGGACCGTACGGCGGCCTCAGGCAAGCTAGGGGAGGTGGGGTCGGCCTCCTAATTACCGTATATACTCGCGTATCATGCAATCTCGCGTATCATGCGACCCCTAAATTTTAGACCCCAAAACATGATTTTATGCTATACCTCATGTATCATGCGAGTCACTTTTTTGAGACACCAAATGAGATACCAAATTACGCCGTTAACAACCGCCGTAAACAACCAGCTGTTTTGCGGTTTCTAATCACGGTAATAAGCAGTTAACTAACGCGTAACACATAATGGTCGAATACATTCTACCATTAGCCACTATGGAGAAAAGATCTGCCAAGAAATATACTGCCAAATTGAAGCTGCAAGTCGTTGCCGAAGCGGAACACAGCAACAACGTTAAAGCTGCAAAGCTGTTTGGTGTCGGAGAAAGCTGTGTCCGCAACTGGAGAAAACAGAAAGAGAAATTGATGGAAAGTCCTTCCTATAAATGCGCTAATCGCGGGTCGAAATGTCATTGGCCGCAATTAGAAGATAACGTCTCAAAGTGGGTGTCCGAAAATCGGGAAAATGGTTATATTATAACTCGATCTAAAATCAGACTTTATGCTTTATGAGAAGCAAGAAACATGGGCATTCGTGAGTTTACTGCAAGTCCTGGATGGTGTACGCGGGATCAAACATTTGTAATCAAACATCGCAAAGCTAACAGCTATCAGTTATCGTGCATTGGAAACATGGATGAAACACCAGTGAATTTTGATATGCCATCAAACTCAACCGTTAATAAAGTCGGTGAGAAAAGTATTTTTATCAAAACTACAGGGCATGAAAAGACACATTTTACGGTTGTACTAACATGTATGGCAGATGGGACGAAACTTCCTCCAATGCTTTATTTGATGATGACACTGATAGCAATGAAAGCGAATCTGATGGATTTTAGTTAACCTGCAAAAGTTTGTTTTAATAGTTTTTTTATTAAAGTTTTATTAAAGTTTGTTAATTAACCTACATATGTATTCCTGTTTTATATTTCATTATGTCCATAATAATGTCCATTTCACTTTCTGTTAATGGATACGGTCTGCTTAACAGACTAACAGCCTAACAGCCTAATCTTGACCAGTACTTCACACCCGAAATTTTGTATCTCGCGTATCATGCGACCCCCCCCAAATTCAGGTCAAAATTTAGGTCTTCAAAGGTCGCATGTTACGCGAGTATATACGGTAACCCCTCCTGGTGTTTAGATGTAGCAACACTGGCGAGTTTCTGCTCCCTGGACCTAGAATACCTAATGCTAAAATGCCATACCTACTACCTTCTGCAGGAGTTTAGCTCCGTTATCCTGACGGTAGTTTACATCCCATCCCACATGGACGTGAAAATATCACTGGATGAAATATGCACCACCACAAATAGCCTTGAAATGAAACATCCCGAGGCCTTGTTCATCATGATTGGGGACTTCAATCAGGCCAAGCTAACCAAGTTACCACCGACACGTCACCTGTTCCACCAGAGGCCCAAACATCCTGGACCACTGCCACACAAATATCAAACATGCCTACCGCTCTATCGCCCACCCACACTTTGGAAAATCTGACCGCAAGGCTGCGCTCCTGTTCCTGGCTAATAAGCAAAAACTGAAGTGGGAGAATCCATCAAAGAACGTCGTGCAATGTTGATCTGAGGAATCGGATGATCTCCTACGGGACTTCTTAGAGTCAGTGGACTGGTCAGTATTTAAAAACTCTGCAATCAGCCTGAATGAGTACACCACTACAGAACTGACTTCATTAGTAAATGTGTAGAAGACTGTGTGCTAAAGAAGCCAAATCCGCGTGTTCCTCAAGTGGAAACCCTGAATGAACAGGGATATCCACTGCTTGCTGAAGTCTAGGACTGAGGCGTTCAAGTCAGGAGACCCTGACCTGTGCAAGAAAGTCATATGATCTAAGAAGATCCAAGAAATATGCCAAAGACAGTACCGGACCAAGCTCGAGTCCTAGACTAGCGACACGGACCCCCGTCGATTATGGCAAGGTCTGCACGACATGATGAGCTACAAGATGAAGGCATGTAAAATCGCCGGCTCCAACGCACCCCTCCCTGATGAATTCAATGTATTCTATGCCCGCTTTGAGCAAGAGGTCAGCGAGAGCACACCCTCCACCCAGAAGCCTTAGATGAACTGGTATCTGAGTTCACCAGTGCAGATATCAGGGCAGCCTTCTCGAAGGTCAACCAGCGGAAAGCCACTGGCCAGATGGGGTACCTGGATGAATACTCAGGTCTTGCGTGGATCAGCTGGTGGGGTATTCACAGACATCTCCAACCTCTCTTTACAACAATGAGGTCCCTAGCTGCTTCAAGAAGACAACCATCATCCCTGTACCAAAGAAAAGTCAAGCAGCGTGCTTTAATGATTATTGTCCAGTAGCTCTGACATCCATCATCATGAAGTGCTTAGAAAGGTTAGTCATGGCACAAATCAACTCCAGTCTTTCGGATTGCCTTGATCC
Source organism: Scyliorhinus canicula (assembly GCF_902713615.1). Lineage (NCBI taxonomy): Eukaryota > Metazoa > Chordata > Chondrichthyes > Carcharhiniformes > Scyliorhinidae > Scyliorhinus > Scyliorhinus canicula. The sequence continues at coordinate 194,841,963 of NC_052147.1, read as the reverse complement.
ACTACAGTTCACCTACCGCTGCAACAGGTCCACAGCAGACACCATCTCCCTGGCCCTGCACTCAACCTTGGAACACTGAGATAACATAGACGCCTATGTCAGACTCCTGTTTATTGACTACAGATCAGCCTTCAATCCCATTATTCCTACAAACCTTATCTCCAGACTCTGTGACCTGGGCCTTGGCTCCTCCCTCTGCGACTGGATCCTGAACTTCCTAACCCACAGGCCACAATCAGTAAGAATAGGCAAAAACACGTCCTCCACAATCATCCTCAACATCGGTGCCCCTCAAGGCTGTGTCCTCAGCCCCCTACTATACTGCTTGTGCACCTATGACTGTGTGGCCAAATTCCCCTCCAAATCAATTTTCAAATTTGCTGATGACCCCCACTGTAGCGAGTCGGATCTCAAACAATGACGAGACAGAGTATAGGAATGAGGTAGAGAATCTGGTGAACTGGCGCGATGATAATAATCTCGCCCTCAAAGTCAACAAAATGAAGGAGATTGTCATCAACTTCAGGAAGCGTAATGGAGACATGCCCCTATCTACATCAATGGGAACGAAGTAGAAAGGGTTGAGAGCTTCATGTTTTTAGGTGTCCAGATCACCAACAACCTATCCTGGTCCCCCCTGCTGACACTGTAGTTAAGAAAGCCCATCAACGACTCTACTTTCTCAGAAGACTAAGGAAATTTGGAATGTCAGCCACGACTCACACCAACCTCTACAGATGCACCATAGAAAGCATTCTTTCTGGTTATATCACAGCTTGAATTTAGCCCAGTCCATGACACAGACCAGCCTCCCATCCATGGACTCTGTCTATAATTCCCGCTGCCTCAGAAAGGCAGCCAGCATAATTAAGGACCCCACGCACCCCGGACATACTCTCTTCCACCTTCTTCCGTCAAGAAACAGATACAAAAGTTTGAGGTCACGTACCAACCGACTCAAGAACAGCTTCTTCCCTACTGCCATCAGACTTTTGAATGGACCTACCTCGTATTAAGTTGATCTTTGCTCTACACCCTAGCTGTGACTATAACATTATATTCTGCAGTCTCTCCTTCCTTCCCTGTGTACAGTATGCGTTGTTTGTATAGCATGCAAGAAACAATAATTTTCACTGTATATTAATACACGTGACAATAATAAATCAAATCAAATCCATACTTTTGTGCATCTCGACCAGGTCTCCCCTCAGCCTGCTCCGCTCTAAGGAGATCCACCCCAGCCTAGCCAGTCTCTCTTCATAGCTGAAACATTCCACTCCAGGCAACATCCTGATGAATCTCCTCTGCACCCTCTCCAATGCAATCACATCATTCTTATAGTGTTGCAACCAGAATTGCACACAGTACTCTAGCTGTGGACTAACAAGTGTTTTATACAGCTCCATCATAACCTTCCTGCTTTTAAATTCTATGCCTCAGCTAATAAAGGCATGTATCCCATATACCTTCTTAACTACCTTACCTACCTACCTTCGCACGTACGGATATACACCCCAAGATCCCTCTGGTCCTCCGGATGCCCTACCATTCATTGTGTATTCCCTCACCTTGTTAGTCCTCCCAAAATGAATTACCTTACATTTTTCAGGGTTAAAACTCACACTTTTCAAGGATCAGGGAATAGTATACCCACTGTGTCGTTAGGAAGGGAGTTCCAGGAATTTGATCCAGCCATAGTGAAGGAATGACAATACAGTTCCACAACAGGATGGTGTGTAGCTTGGTGGGGTACTGGCATGTGGCGTTATTCCCATGCATCTCCTGCCCTCATCCTTCAAGAGATTGTGAGATTGGAAGATGCTGTCAAAGGAATCTTGATGAGTTGCTGCAGCACATCTTGTAGATAGTACACTCTGCTGTCATTGTATGTCATTGGTAGAGGGAGTGAATATTTAAGATGGTGGATAAGGTGCCAATCAAATGGGCTGTTTTGGCCTGAATGGTGTCAAGCTTCTTGAGTGCTGTTGGAGCTACACTCATCCATGCAAATGATAAATATTCCATCACACTCCTGACTGAATAATAATAATCTTTATTGTCACAAGTAGGCTTACATTAACACTGCAATAAAGTTACTGTGAAAATCCCCTAGTCGACACATTCCGGCACCTGTTCGGGTACACAGAGGGAGAATTCAGAATGTCCAACTACATAACAGTACATCTTTCGGGACTTGTGGGAGGAAACCAGAGCACCCGGAAGAAACCCACGCAGACACGGGGAGAACGTGCAGACTCCACACAGACAATGACCCAAGTCCGGAATCAAACCTGGGACCCTGGTGCTATGAAACAACAGTTCCAACCACTGTGCTTCTGCTTGGGGGATAGTGGACAGGCTTTGGGAAGTAAGCAGGTGAGTCACCTGCTACAGAATTCCCATCTCCAACTTGCTATTGTAGCCACAGTATTTATATGACTGGGTCCAGTCCAGTTTCTGGTCAATGGTAAGCCCCAATAGTTCATAGAGGGAGATTCAGTGATGTAATGACTTTGAGTGTCAAGGAGAGATGGTCAGATTCTCTTTTGTTGGACATGTTCATTGTCTGGCACTTTTGTGGTGAGAATATTACTTGCCACTTGACAGCACAAGCCTGAATGTTGTCCAGGTCTTGCTGCATATGGACATGTACTGCTTCAGTATCTGAGGAGTTATGAATGGCACTGAACATTGTGCAATCATCAGTGAACATCCCCACTTCTGATCAATTGATGGAGGATTGATGAAGCAATAAAAGATGGTTGGGACTTGGACAACCAGAACCATCTTACTTTGTGCGAGATATGACTCTAACCATTGTCTTCAGATTTGCTAAAGCTCCTTGATGTCACACTTGGTCAAATGCAAACTTGATGTCAAGGGAAGTCACTCTCCCCTCTCCTCTGAAGTTAGCTCTTTTATCCATGTTTGAACCAAGGCAGTAATTAGATCAGGAGCTAACTGGCCCGGGCGAAGCCTACACCAAGTGTCAGTGAACAGGTATGGCTCAGCAAATTCTGCTTGTCATCACTGTTGATCCTTCCTTCCCACATTTGGTTGCTGATTGATAGTAATTTGATGGAGCAATAATTGGCTGGGTTGGATTTGTCCTGTTCTTTGTGGGCAGTGGATACCTGAGCAATTTTCCACATTGCCAGGTAGATGCCAGTGTTGTAGCTGTACTGGAAAAGCTTGAATAAGGGTGCAGCTGGTTCCGGAGTACAAGTTTTCACTACTGTCGATTGCATACTGCTTCCACTGTTTGGCATTCAACTAGTCTTGGTTGTAGCCTTACCAGCTCATTTTTAGGTATGCGTGATGCAAGATTTCGGGCACTCTTCATTGAAGAAGGGTTGATTCCATGACTTGTTGGCAATGGTAGAGTGTGGGAAATGCTGGGCTATGAGTTTACAGATGATGTTTGAATACAATTCTGCTGCTCATGATCGCACATAATGCCACAAAGATAGCCAGTTTTGAGTTGTTTTGAGTTTCTAGATCTGATCAAAATCCATCTCATTTAGGACAGTGGTAATGCCGCACAACGCATGTCCCCAGTATGAAGACGGGACTCGGTCTCCACATGGAATGTGCAGTGGTCACTCCTACCAATACTGTAATGGCTGATGCATCGGCAACAGTTAGATTAGTGAGGATTAGGTCAAGCAACTTTTTCCTTCTTGATGGACCCTCTCCACCTGCCGCAAACTCAGTCTGACAGCCATTTCTTTTAGGACTTGGCCAGCTTGGTCAGTAATGGCGCTCTTGAGACTCTCTTGGGGATTGACATCGAGGGCCCCCACCCAGAATACATTCTGTGCCCATGCCACTCTCAGTGCTTCTTTTAAGTGGTGTTAAACATGGAGGACTACTGATTCATCAGCTGAGGGGGAAAGGAGGTTGTAGTCGGTTGTGGTAATCAGCAAGAGGCTTCTTTGCCAATGTTTTTCCTGAACCAATGACATTTTGTGGAGTCCAGGTCAATGTTGAGGAGGGCACTTCCTCCCAACTGCATACTACTGTGTCGCCACCTCTGGCGGGTCTGTCCTGTCGCTGGGAGAGGACATACCCAGGTTGGTGCTGGTGGTGTCTGGGACACTGTCTTTAGGTATGATTTCGTGAGTATGACAATATGAGATTGTTGCCCGGCTGATCTGAAGAACAGTCCCAATTTTGGCACAAGCCCCCAGATGTTAATAAGGAGGAGATTGCAGGGATGAAAAGGCTGTTAGATGCTGTTGTTTCTGTAATACAATGGTATTGCTAGAATTTCTTCACAGCTCTGAAATATTGGTAATGGTGCATTAGTGCTTGAGAGGAAGTGTTAATCCTCTTCTTAAACATAATCGACAGTGATTAATGTCATGCAATTCCACAGAAAATAATTGCTTTCAAGTAACAAAGAAGTGAATACAAAATTCCACTGTTCCATTTTTAGAACTTTAAAATTCTTAAATAAAAAATTATCCTATCCTTCACAATGTCAGCTTAAACCTTCTACCTGATATCTCTCCCTGCTGCAATTTGGAAGTTCCCAATAGTTAACTAGAGTTAGATTAAGCCATAAAATATTCACAGATACTTTAGTTGTAACTGAGACTCTCTGATACAATTACCAAACAGAACATACTGGTCATGAGCACTGAGAAGGACCCTTCTGTTCTCACATGCAAAGTTTGTATTGATGATAATTCCTTTCGTAGATAATAACATTATGGTGAATGATTGTGTTTTCTTATTACTGAAAAAATAAACATACTGTCAAAGCTTTATGTCTTGCACTCATCAGGTCGGTGTTAAGATTGTCAAAAATGTCAATGGCAGGAACAATTTATGTCACACGAGAAAAGGATGCTGATTGGTTGGCAAGACAACTCTGATTCGTTGTGGCTTTCCCATGGCAAATGCAAAGAACAAAGAACAATTGAGCACAGAAACATGCCCTTCGGCCCTCCAAGCCTGTTCCGGTCACGATACTGACATTGGCCAAAACACTCAGCACTTCCTTGACCATATCCCTCGATACCCATCCTATCCATGTATTTGTCAAGATGCCTTTTGAATGCCGTAAATGTATCTGCTTCTACAACCTCCCCTGGCAACATGTTCCAGGCACTCACCACCCTCTGTGTAAAAAATGTACCTCACGCATCTCCCATAAACTTTGTCCCACAGACCTTAAACTTATGCCTCCTGGTGACTGACCCCTCCACTCTGGGAAAGAGTGCCTGCCCATCCACTCTATCCATGCTCCTCATAATCTTGCAGACCTCTATCAGATTACCCCTCAATCTCCGGCGTTCTAATCAAAACAGTCCAAGTCTATTCGGCTTCTCTGCATAGCTAACACCCTCCAGACCAGGCAACATCCTGGTAAATCTCCTCTGCACCCTCTACAAAACCTCCACATCCTTCTGGTAGTGTGGCGACCAAACTTGTGCGTAATATTTCAAGTGTGGCTTTACCAACTGCAGCATGACTTGCCAGTTTTTATACTCGATACCCCATCCAATGAAGGCAAGCATTCCGTATGCTTTCTTGACTACCTTCTCCACCTGTGTTGCCACTTTCAAAGATCTGTGGACCTGCACACCCGACTTTCTATATTCCTTTTATTAAAAATCTTTTTATTGGTATTTTCAAGAATTATAAACAATGATGCTCATTGCTGGTCGTGTTTATTCACTGTACAATACAGAATGATTTGTCTTTTCCTTCCCTTGAATTTTCCTATATACAGTCTGCTGCCATCTGGCTCAGTGTGCGGTCCCCCCCCCCCCCTCCAGCACCCCCCACCCCCTCCCCACCCCGCCCCCCTCCCCTTGTGTCTCTCCTGGTTGGTCTGGGGGGGGGTTTCCCCCTTCACCTCCCCCCCCACTTTCTTCTCTTCCCCTTTGGCTTCAACTGTGTTTCCCCAGTGGCTGGTGGTGGGGTTTGCCCCCTTCCTCCCACATTGTCTGTTTTATGTCTCTCCAGCCCTTTCTCCTCTTCTCCCCACCCCTTTACCCTGGGTTGCGCGTTCCTATGGTTTCCCCCTTGTCTTTCTTTTCTTTTTCCTCTCTCTTTTCTTTCTAACTTTCCCGTTTCCCTATCTATTCATTGTTGCTGGCCTCAAACAGGTTCTGGAACAGGCCAACGACCTGCCCCATGTATTTAGGAAGCTTTCCTCCGACTGTCGGATAGCATATTTAATCTTGAGCTGGAGAAATTCCGAAAGGTCAGCAAACCAGTCCGCAGCTGTGGGTGGTGCTGCTGATCGCCAGACGTTTTATATTCCCAAGAGTTTTGCCATTTATGGTATATTTTCCCTCCGTGTACTCATCAGGGGAAAACTGTCCCCCACACATTTGTTTAATTCAAAAGAGGGGAAATGTCTGGACATGTTCCCTCTCCCTTGCAGAGGACAGGTCCCTGTGACTGAATATATGTAGTTTACACTAACAACCAAGTTAAGCTTATCTGTTGAGCTCACATCACTCAGGCTTGCTAGAAGCTACATGTAAGACAAAGCCGGAGTAAGACTGTCAGGTTATAAAAAACAGTTTGATGCTTTTCCCTGAAAATGTGAGATTGCAATGAGCTTTGTTCATTGTTGTTTCTCATGATTATTGCTAAAATAACTCTGATGCTCAATTGAATCCCATTCTGATTTGATGTTTCTTTTTCTTTCTAGATTTAGATGAGAAATCTAATTTCTAGGGTTGATTGTGTAAGAATGAACATGTGAAAAACAAAAATGTTATAACCTGCCTGCTCACCACTGGCTGGGGACTAATAGCAATCCCACAATCCTTAGCGAGTATGAGCTTCCCCAATGATCGGGGCAGAGAAATCATTAGCAGAGTCCCTGCATAAATAGAGCTGGCCAGCATGGAACCAGCTAGAGAGAGGAGTGAGCAGCAAGAGAGTACTGCTGCTGCTGTTGTATATGTATGTAATTGTAAATAAAGTTGTTTCTTTCTGTTCTACAAACTCATGCTGGATTTTTCGTGGCCCTCACAAAACTGGCGACGAGGATGGGATAATATTGGGGAAGTCCTGTCCCACAAGATGGGGAATGAGTGGATGAAAGCTTTCACCTCCCGCCCATTGACTGCAGCGGAAAAGGAGTACGCGCAGATTGAGAAGGAGGGCCTGGCGATGGTCTTTACGGTGAAATGCTTCCACCAGTATGTGTATGGCCACCACTTTGCTATTGTGACTGATCGTAAGCCTCTGCTGGGACTTTTCCAAGAGGATAAGCCAATATCGCCCATTGCGTCGGCACGGATCCAGTGCTGGGCTTTGTTGCTCACTGCCTACGAGTATTCTCTGGAGCATAAACCAGGGACCCAGATAGGGAATGCCGATGAACTGAGCCTTTGTCGACTGGCCCCATGTGGACCCCTACGACAGGTGAGGTAGTTGCAACCCTAAATTTTATGGACACCTTGCCTGTCATGGCATCACAGATCTGAGAGTGGACCCAGGAGAACCCAGTCCTGTCAAAGGTTCGGCACATAGTCCTGTATGGTGGGCAACATAGACAGCTCCCAGGTGAGTTGTGAACATTTTCCTCCAAGCTGTCAGAATTTAGTGTGGAAGACGGTATCCTCTCGTGGGGGTCGCGTGTGATTGTCCCGGAAAAAGGACAGGAGCTGATACTAAAGGACTTGCACACTGGGCATCCAGGTGTGTCCAAAATGAAAATGTTGGCCCGGAGTTATGTCTGGTAGCCAGGCCTCAACACCGATATTGAGAAGGTGGCCTAAACACTGCTCCATTTGCCAGGAACATTGGAAGCTTCCGCCGGCCGCACCCATATATCACTGGGAATGGCCAGGGAGGCCTTGGGCGCGCACGCATGCGGATTTCGCCGGCCCTATTCAAGGATCCATGTGTGGTGAATGTACAGCATGTAATTCACACTGTATAATATTGCGTTCACACTGTATAGCATTGTGTCCTTGTGGGCTCTGTCCGTGAGCCATTGCGCGGCTCTGCCCACAGGGGGAGATGAGGAGCTTGTACAGGACTCCACCCTCGGCTCCGCCCATGGCTGCACTCATGGCCCCTCCTACTACCGGAAGTATAACGTGCTGCAGCCTTGTGAGTCTGCCCTCAGTTCTTCTGGTTGCAGGCAGACTCAGTTGTAAGTCTATTAAAACCACTGTTTACTTCCTATCGTGTCTCGAGTAAATTGATGGTCACATCACCATGTTCCTTCTATTAATTGATGCCCAGCCTAAATGGTTAGAGGTGCTTAAGATGGTAGGCACAATGCCCTGCGCAACAATCAAGAAGATGCGGTTGTCTTTCAGTATGCATGGCCTTCCCGAGGGGCTAGTCACGGACAATGGCACTCCGTTCACAAGTGAGGAGTTTGCGAGATTCATGAAGATGAACGGCATATGCCATATCGCACCGCTCCATACTACCCGGCTTCCAATGGGTTGGCGGAGCACGCAATGCACATTCAAACGGGGCCTGAAGAAGCAGTCTTCTCGATCGATGGACACGAGACTGGCTCGTGTTTTGTTTTCATACAGGACCACTCCACATGCAGTGACTGGGGTAGCTCCCGTGGAACTCCTAATGGGCCGGAGACTTCACACCTGCCTTAGCATGGTTTCCCAGACATTGGCTCAAAAGTACGCCGCACTCAAGAACGGCAGGGACGTGGCCTTTCTCGGCATCAGCCAATTCGGCAGTTTGCGCCCGGTGACCTAGTGTTCATTCGAAATTTTGCTTGTGATGCCAGTGGGTCCCTGGTGTAATCTTTCGCCAAACGGCCCTATCTCTTACCAGGTGCAGGCCCAGGGTCATCTCCAGCGCAAGCATGTAGACCACGTTCGCTTCAGAAGACCGTTTCTTCCAAAGATTCCCTGCCACCGGAACTCATATCTACAGCCGCAGAGACCAGACACAGTGGAGAGTATTCCTTGTGATCTTCCTCTGGCGCCACACACAAAGCCTGCGCAGATCGTTGCAGAATCGCGTGGAGATAGGGACGCCGAGATGACGGAGGCAGTGGACTCCAACTCCGAGATGGAGACACAGGACGCCTCAGAGGGGGAGTCTTTAGTCCCATAGGCCGTGGATGTACAACCGTTACGCCATTCATCACGGAAGCGCCATTCTCCGTCTCGTTACATGCTTGATCCAACGCCTCGTGCAAATGGTGTCCGGCCTGCAGGAAAACGAGTGTGACGCCCTCCTTCGCCAGGTCTTCGGTGGATTCCCTGGACTTTGGGGGGAGGAGGGATGTTATAACCTGCCTGCTTACCACTGGCTGGGGACTAATGGCAATCCCACAATCATGAGGAGTATGAGCTTCCCCAATGAGGAGGGCGGAGAAATCATTAGCAGAATCCCTGCATAAAAACAGCTGGCCCTCACAAGAAGAATTCTGTTACCTAGCATTGTTCTTCATTATTTAAGTCTTCTTTCATGTATCCTTCTCGACAACTGTTGTGCTTCCCTGTAATCATGTGATGCAGGTATGTGGGAATAAAATGTACAAAATCTAAAGCCTGTCTGTGACATACATTAATAAAATTCAGCCTATGGACCACATATGGTGCCTAAACTCTGGAAATTTAGTGGCCAAAGTCTGGGCAATTCATTCTTATTATTTGCATTTCCATTTCTTATTTTCTGTTTTGTCTTGCTTGAATTTAATTGTTAAAACCAGACCTTTTCAGACCTATAGGCCTTACTGTTGATGCATCACAATTTCATGAGGTTTTCGTGTGAACAATGGATAGAGTTTCTTTTAGGTTGCATTTATTAACTTGTCTGAAATTGTCCCAGCTGGAGTTAAGGAATTTTAAGTGCTGTGACTGTCATAACCTGGAGTTAAGCAGGTCACGGGACACTAATGAAACCTTAAACAGGTCATGTGTAGCCACCGAAGTTGGTCATTCCCTAAATACAAAATGGAGGAACGCAAAGCATATAGGATAAAATGGACAATGTTGGCAGCACCAGCAGGCTGCACCTAGCAGGTGTGGATTCTGTCTGCTAAGAAAGCAGACAGCACCGAAACGAACATTCTGCATACTAATGAGGCAATGTCCGGGGTAATTAGCATGTTAATGGAACGATTCCAGAGACAATGGACACAAATGGGGAAGTAACTGCAACATTGTAAAGGATACCAGACACCCAGGCACCAGCAGGTTTCGAAAACAAAGAGCCTGAAAGCCCGCCCAGTAGCTAAGGAACAGCCTCAGTATTGGGGGGATTCAAACATATCGATTGGGAAGAGACCCAATCGATTCCGAGCAGGTAAGGGAGTCCGCCCAAAGGGGCGCGGATCCCTGGGACCTATAAAAGACACGTCCCACACATGGTTCATTCTTCTTGTCCAGCCCTCCTCTCTCCTTGACCAGCCCTCCCTTGTGGACCAGCACCTCGACCAGCTTATGCCAAGAAGACCTTGAACGAGAGAGAGGAGAGGTAAGTGTCTCACAACGATCGCTACCAGAGATAGACACTCCTGACCCCTTTTAACCTATACCAACCTGAAGTCTGCAGACCAGAGCAGAGCAAGAGGCCTTGTTCCCTGATCCGGCAGTTCCTTCGAGATAAGTATTAGTTTATTTAGCGGTAGGAATAGTTTAATCCTCTTAGCGTGTGCATGGGTAGTTTTATAATTGTATTATAATAAACTCAGTTGTTTGAACTTACTAATTGGTGTATGATTTTATTGCTTTGAACTTCACCTTGAAACTTGTGGCGGTATCTTAACGATACCTGGCGACTCCAGAGCTAAGTAAAGAAACAGAGCCAAATTGAGTGTTAAGCACACTCACCCAGAACGAGCAACACATGGGACATTTATGAAACCGTAAACAAGTCATGGGACACTTTTATGAAACTGGGGTATTGATATTCCCAAAGGAGTATGGGGAATATGCACGCTCCCACTGAAGGGAGGGCGCTCCTCTACATCCTGTATAAATCGGAGGGCCAAGAATTGTGAGTGGCTCCTTGTAATAGAGTAACTGCTCTCACTCTTGTTCTGTTGCATTGAACCTTTTTCCTTTGACTCAACCTGTTTGGCTTGGTCTGGACTCCTTTTCGGACCTTAGAATAGTTACACTCGTTATTGGCCAGGGTTCAGAAAACTCCAAACTATATATTGGAGTTCCCCTGACCTATAATATTTTGTTGAATTTGGCTAAGTTGAGCACTGAGCCTGCCTTTCTGCTGTTATTCAACAGGCTTCTTAGGCGCTTTTAATAAAAAAAACCCAAGCTTTATTCTAAGAACTTAGTTAACATTTTTGTATAAACAAACAACAAGAACTTTTATAAACTATGAACATAAAAACCACACACAGCTACAGTAATCTATGTATAACCCTTAATGACTTCCCCCTTAATTGTTCCAAATCAATAACAAAATCCAAGTAAAACCAGAAACCCCTTTCCAAAGGTGTGGCCCAGCACACGGCATTCTTACTGGTATTAGACTCTTGTTATTGTTACTCTTGTTCCCCTTTTCAAACAGCAGATTTGAATTCCTTCCAGAAAGCAATTATCTCTTTTAAGTTACCAAGTAGTCTGGAACAGCTTTCAAACTGAAGATAGAGAAAAACACTTCATTCAACATGTGCAGTTCAAACCAGTCCAAACTCAAAGCGAAAGTAAAAACTCGCAGAGCCACAGCCCAGCTTCACCCACATAATGGCATCACTGAAGCCATGCGATAAGACAAAAACATTTCTTAAAGGGACACATTCAGCTCAAATACATGTTCAGCAATATAATTGCTCTGATTTAAAAAACAAATGTCCCAACAAAACTGGCCATATCCCCAGATCAAATGAATCATCATGAGTTTCCATTAGTCGTGCTTGTTTGCAGTTCATTGGGAGGCACTTAAAATTCCCTTTGTTAATTTAAGACATAAGAGGGATTTTTCAGGCACCATGGTCCCCAACCCCACGGGGTGCTGGCCACGATTCCAACGTCTGTCCCACAGCAATTTAACTCAGGAGGAAGTTCACTTTGGAGAGCTGCAGGTAAATCAGACAGTCAGTGGCTTTGTAATTCCAGCAGTGCCAGTTTGTAGAGATGGCCATGGCTGGGACGAAAGGTAGTTTCTCCACCCAATTAACCCAGGTAAATCCAGGCATGAGGGACTCATCGAGGGGATGAGGAGCATGATCTCACCTATGTGTGAAGCCAGATCCACAACCATTAATTGCCCTCTGAAATGGCCAAGCAAACCTCAGATAAAAAGTCAACAAAGGAATAAAACTGGATAGATCAACTGGTATCGAAAAAGCACCAGAAATGACAGCAGCAAACACAGCCCTGCAAAGTCCTCTTTATGAACATCTGGGGACTTGTGTCAAAATTGGGTGAACGATCTCACAGACTAATCAGGCAACAGCCTGAATCATACCTTACAGATAATGTCCCAGACTCACCATCACCATCCCTGAGTATGTTATGTCCCACCAACAGAACAGAGCCAGTAGATGTGGTGACACAGCAGCATACAGTCAGGTGGAAGTTGCCCTTGGAGTCCTCAATATCGATTCCGAACCCTATGAAATCTTATGGCATCAGGTCATACATGGGTAAAGAAACCTCCTGTTCATTACTGTGTATCGTGCTCACCCCCCTCAGCTGATGAATCAGTATTCCTCCATGTTGAACAACAGTTGAATGAAGCATGGAGGGTGGTAAGGGTGCACAATACATCCTGGGTGGGAAATTCAATGTCCATCACCAAGAGTGGTTCGATAGAACCAATATTGACTGAGCTGGCTGAGTCCTAAAGGACATGGCTGCTAGACTGGGTTTTCAGCAGATGGTGAGAGAACTAACAAGAAGGAAAAACATACTTGGCCTCATCCTCATCAATCTGCCTGCTGCACATGCATCTGTCCATGGCAGTATTGGTAGGAGTGACCATCACACAGTCTTTGTGGAGACAAAGTCCCATCTTTGCATTAAGGATATGCTCCATTGTGTTGTGTGGCACTACCACCATGCCAAATGGGATAGTTTTCAAACAGATTTGCAACTCAAACCTGGGCATCCATGAGGTGCTGTGGCCATCAGCAGCAGCAGAATTGCACTCAACCGCAATGTGGCCCAGCATATCCCCCCTCTAACATTTCATCAAGTCAGTGGATGAACGCTGGTTCAATGAAGAGTGCAGGAGGACATGTCAGGAGCACCACCAATCATACCTAAAAATGAGGTGTCAACCTGATGAAGCTACAACATAGGACTACTTGCATGGTAAGCAGCATTAGCAGAAAGCGATAGACAGAGCTAAGCAACCCACCACCAATGGACGAGATCAAAGCTGTGCAGTCCTGCCACATCCAGCCAAGAACAGAGATGGACAATTAAACAACTCACTGGAGGAGCATGCTCCAAAAATATCTCCATTCTCAATAATGGAGGAGCCCAGCACATCACTGCAAAAAATAAGGCTGGAGCATTCCCAAGAAATTATATTTCGGGCAAGATATAACGGGCACGCCATGCCCATTCCAGTTATGACGTGGCCGGTAAATCTTGTGAGAGCCTAGCACGAGATTCACTCAGCTCACTATGGCTCCTGAGATTTAATGGGATCTCGCGAGAGGGCGTGATCGGGATCCTGCCCACAATGGGTGGGTCCTATATTTGCAAATTAAAGTGCGCAGTAAGTAACAGTTCTACTGGGGCCTCCTGTCTAGAATTCAAAGTAGTTTCTTCTATGTCCAGAAGCTTCAAATAATCTTTACTCAAAGTGAAACCTGGTTAGCTGTTATTATTAACATAAAAACAAAAGAAAAAGGAGCAGCAAAGACAACATTGCCCATCAAACCTGCTCTGCCATTCAATATCACGGTTGAATTTGGGCTTCAACTCCACTTTCTCTCTCGCTCTCCATATCCCTCGAGTCCAAGGGACTAAAAATCTGTCCTTTTCAAGCTTATATGGTGGTACATCCACGACCCTTTGAATTAAGCAATTTTCCTCTTCAGTCGTAAATGATTGGACCCTTAATCTGAAATAATTCGCCGTGTTATAGATTTTCCAGCCAAAGGAAATCATTTCTCAGTGTTTACCCTGTCAGACCCCTTCAGAATCTTTGGGGTGCAATTCAGCTAATTGGAAACAAAGTCCCATAGCGAGCGTGTTTAGTCACGTGTTTCCTAGCCCCATTGCGTAAGGGGCCTCAGCAGGGAACACGCAGCTGAGGCTGCACATAGCCCCATTTTGTATACAAGGCCCCCGAAGCAATAGCCAACCTCCTAGTCTGAACGCAGTGACGGAGGGTCTCTAGCACCCCCTCCCCTCATCCCCCTGCACAACAAATGCCAGCTTGGCATTGCCAACCTGGCAGTTCCCATGCCAGCTGGCAATGTCACCTGGGCACCACCAGGCTGGCACCCTGACACAGTACACATGCCAGCCTGAGCACCTTGGCAGTGCCAGGCTGGTACCCAAATGGCACTGCCAGGGTGTCCAAATGGCACCTTCAGCACCAGGGCACCACCCTACCCATTGGGTATGCTCTTGTGGGCCTCCAATACCCTGGGAGGCCTCACCATGCCATTCCATCTGGTCCCCATTTATGGAAACCAGTACTGAACAGCACTGCAAGGCAAAGGGGATGAATCCCAAAGCCTCAGATACCTCGGGAATCTGCACATTACAGTGAGACTAGCTGTCTCACTAAAATGCAGATTTGCCAAAAGTGATCGCAACATCACGCGAGATAGCATTGGATCTAGCGAGGCATTGCGAGCCAGCTGGATCCTGGGAGTGGGGTCTCCCAGCTTTTATTGCCCACATTGTGCCACGGCGAGCTGCTTTTCAGGCACAGCATGGCCATTGGATCATGTCCTTGATGTTCCAGTGAGATCAACTGTTATTTTTCTAAACTCCAAATCATTTATTTTCTTCCTTTATTCATTGACGTGGGTTGTGGAAGCAACATTTGTTGTCCATCCTTAATTGCAATGGAGCTGAACATTTCAGAGGACAGTTAAGAGTCAACTACATTGCTGTGGGTCTGGAGTCATGCGTGGACCAGGCTAGGTAAGGACAGCAAATGTCCTTCCCTGAAGGACAATCGTGGACCAGATGGGTTTTGCAACAATTGATGGTAGTTTCATAGTCAGCATGAGTGACTGTTGTATTCTTTTATATTCCAGATTTATTGAGTTTAAATTCAACCAGCTGAAATGGTGAGATTTGACCCCATGTCCCCAGAACGTCAATAAAATTATTCTCAGGAATGGTGGATTTTAAAAATGTTAATTCCTGTGGTTTGTTTCTCTATTAAATTGCTTGTTTTGAATAAGAACAAAAGAAAGTCCCAGATGTTTCATTGCCTTCACAGTAATTCCAACCTCACCATCACATTAAGCATGAAACAAATTCTTCAAAATGCAAGAGATCTGGTATAAAACTCATGGGTTGCTATTTTTTCAAACATAAACCACTATACACTGACAGTTGGTTTATTACTCTCATTAGTGACTTATTTAATGTCAAACCGGTCATAAACTCTTTACAAGAGCTATGAGCGGGATTTTGGGTTGGGACCATTTTTTTTTAAAAGATAGTTTCTTCCAAACACATTCAACAAAATAACACAAGCTTAACATCCAACCAAAGTAGACAGTTTGCAATTTTTTCCCCTTTTAATCCCCCCTCCCTTCCACACCAAACAGTTCATAGCCGTGAATAGCCTCCACCATACCTCGAAGCGTTCCTCTGACCCCACCTTAAGACAAATTTGATTTTCTCCAACCTGACATATTCGTACACATCCCCCAGCCATGCCGCAACCCCGGTAGCATGGTTGACTTCCAATTCAAAATTATTTGTCGCCAGGCAATCAGAGAGGCGAAGTCCATGACATCGGCCTCCTTCCCCTCCAGCAGCTCTAGCACCTCTGACACCCCAAAGACAGCCACCATAAGATCCGGCTTCACCTCGACCCCTACAATCCTCAATAGTGTCCTGACCATCATCTCCCAAAGGTTCTTTAGCTCCCCAAACCCCCAGAACTACAAGCATGATTCGCCGGCCCCCTCCCACACTCCTCACACCCATCTGTTCCTCCTGGAAAAAACGCACTCATCCAAGCCCGAGTCATGTAGACCCTGTGCACCACCTTAAATTGTATTAAACGTATTCTTACACAGGAGGAGGTTGAATTCGCTCGCCGCATTACCTCACACCAAAGTTCCGGTCCTAACCCCCTCCCTAACTGCTCGTCCCACTTCTGCATGTTCTTTTTCACTACTGTCTCGCCCTGCTCTCCCAACCACCCATATACATTCCCAATCCTGCTATCCCCCTCCTCATCCAGGAGCAACAATTTTTCCAGAAGCATATTCTCCGGTACCTGAATGAACAAAGGCAGCTCCTTACGCACAAATTCCCGCAACTGCCAGTACCTAAACTCACTCCCCCTTGCTAACTCAAACCTCTCTCACAGCTCCTATAGCCCGGTGAACCTCCCCTTCGAAAACATGCCCCTGACCCACCCCAGCCCCTCCTCCCTCCACCGCCTATGCATCCCAACTAGCCCCCAAGCTTGAATCTACGATTCACACACAGTGGCGTCAGCACTGACGTATGGCCCAATTTAAAGTGCTTCCTTGACTGGTTCCAGATTTTTATAGGCGACTCCACCACTAGACTCCCCGTATACTTCCTCGGCGTGAGCGGCAATGGGTCCCTTACCAGAGCCCTCAGGCTCATACCCTTACAAGACTCCTCCTCCAACCGGACCCAATCAGCCCCCTCCCTCTCCCACTATTGTCTCACCTTCTCCACATTCCCTGTCCAATAGTAATGCAATAGGTTCAGGAGCGCCAACACCCTCCTTCCCACCTCTGTCCTTGCAACAAAGCCCTCTTCACCCTCAGCACCCTGCCCACAAAAATGGCGAAATTAGCGCATTTACCCTCTGAGAAAGGTCTTGGGGAGAAAAATTGGAGAAAAATTGGAAGGGACTGAAACACAAGCAAAAATCTTGGCAACATTCTCGAACAACCCCACCTCGACCCATATCAACACCCCCCATGCCCTGCACAGTGCATAACTAACAGAGTGCATTAAAACTAAACACTGTACCCGAACATCAAGGTGCTGCCCTCTAAAACAAGCAGCAATTAAACACCAGTACAAAAATAACAAAATACGAGTTATGTATCAAATATACAAAAAAATGCAAAATATACAAAAAAGACTTTATGGTTCTATAATAAAGTAATTTGCCTCCTCCGGCATCCCAAAGTAATATTCTCGTCCCTCGAAAGTTACTCAAACTCTGGCCAGGTACAGCATCCTAAACCGAATCCGGTGCTGATACAGCACTATCTTGGCCCTGTTGAACCCCGCCCATCTCCTGACCAACTCCACTCTTAAGACCTGATAGATCTGGATTTGGTTTCCTTCCCACTTGCAGTCCTGCCTGCTGTGCCCCGGCTCACCTCAGAATCTTTTCTTTGTCCTGGAACTTGTGCATACGCACAATCACCATTCGTGGTGGCTCTCCCGCTCTTGGCCTCTGCCTCAGGAACCTATGGACCCGACCTGCCTCCAGGGCCTTGTCCAGCACCTTCTCTTCCACCAACCTGGCCACCATCCTCGCAACACAGCCTATTGCGCTCATTCCCTCCACTCCCCCTAGAAGGCCCACAATCTGCAGATTTTATCACGTGGACCAGTTTCTCTGGTCCTCCAGGTTTGCTCATAGCGTCTTACACATAACCCCACAGGATCGTCAACTCTGCCTCCAACGACACAATCTAATCACTTTGGTCAGCCACCACCTTCTCCACCACCTGGATCATCACCCCTACACCTTGAAGCTCTTCTCCACCCATTCTAAAGTCCCACAAAGTGGTGCCACCCTTAATCGTCTTAGATCAGTCGTTCTGCATTTCCTTAAGCCACTACCGAAATTCGTCCCGAATGAAGCTCATCAACTGTTCCAGTTGCAGCTTTCCAGTCGACAACGGCCCTCCCCTCTGCCATTTTTATAATTGATGCTGTTCCATGAGTTCCTCCAACTCATTAGCCAGGCGTCTCTCACTGCCTTCTGTCAAGTTTGGTAAATCGCATACATGCCAACCCGGGGGAGAACTTAACCCCCTCCACTCTTCATATAACCTTTCCACTGAAATTCCCCAAAGTTTGGGTAAAAGTGGCCCAAACCAACACCTTCAAGCAGGGGCCACCCTTTGTGCGACCACTCACTTCATGATCGCCAATGGATGTCAAGACCCATGTTTGACCCTGACATGGGGTGTTATGGACAGGGGGGCGTTTAATTTAAACATTCCTAGTTTCCACTCTCACCACCCTTATATAAACAGAAAGGTGTTTTGATTTTGATTTTCCCTTTATAAGTGATGTTGCGTCAGGGCCGGCGTGTTGAAGGAAGCCACTGCGCACGTGCGCGTTGGCGCCGGGTCCTGCTAAACATTACGTTTCGTCCCCTGGGTTCGGCACTGTGTTCGTTGCTCTGAATGCTACTTTTTTCTTGGACAGTTTGGCCACCCCCTTGCCCTTGTGTCGAAGCACACCTGATAAGTCTGTCCTACCCAGCTTTTCCTTACCCTCATTTAATACTTCTCTCTTAAGTGCATCTCTCGTAGAAAGACTACGTCGACTCTGAGGCTTTTTAGATGTGCAAAGAATCTGAATCTTTTCACCAATGCATTGAATCTCCTCATGTTCCAGGTGACTCGTCTGATGGAGGGTTTCTGTCCCCGCCCCTCCCTGCCTCCTGTGGGGTCAGCCATACTTACCTCGTGGACGTGTCCCTGCACGCCAGGGTTTCCCTTTGTTCATGGGCCATCTCTCTCATTCCGGTACTCTCCACATGCGACCTGTTGTAACCAGCATTTCACCTTCCCCCCCAACCTTTCCCCTTCCCTGATCCTCGTTACCTGTCCGTCCCCCATTCCTTTTCCCCGTTCTCCCATTATCTCTTCCCCCGTTTGTCCACCGCCACCCTTCCCTTGCCTCTTGCCTATATCCCCTCACCGGCTTGCTGTCCTACCCTCCCCCCCCCCCCCCCCCCCCCAGGCTCTCCCTCCCTCTTGTGACGTACGCCATGACCATCACCACTATCTTTTTTACCATAAACTAGTCGGCTCACTAATGTGGTGGCTCCGCCCTGGAAAAACTGTTCTATCTCCTTCCAAACTATGTGATTTTCGCCTCCATTTCCACATCCCCAAATATAGTTTCCCCCCCCCCCCCACCCCCTCCTGTGGGTCACATTTTCCTTGGTCTCTCGTCGCTGCTTCTTCCTGAGCCTGTTCTTTTGAACAAACTCATTTGCTGCCTCCTTATGTTGAAATAATGTTCTTTATCATTAAACGTGACTCATCGGGTGGAATTCTCCATTCCAGCGGCTAAGTGCCGTCGCCAATGGAGAATCCGTAGGTGGTTCACGACAGGAAAATTGTCTCGTACCCCTGACCGATTCTGGTACCGGTGAGGGGCTAGCACGGCGTGGCGTGAACTACCCACGGATTGCGCGGAAAACGGCCGGGTCCAGGGCCGCGTATGCGCAGGACTGACGATCTACACTGGTCTTGCTGAAAAACATGGCACCAGCCATGCTGGAACCCTAACCTGCCCACCCGACCCCACAGCCCACCTCCTGGCCACCCCACCAATCCCCCGAAGCCTAGCAAAAGCCCCCCGGCCAGTGGCACATATCCCAGACAAGTGTGGCGTCGCTGGACACAGTCTGCAGCTGGCATGCTGGGTTGCTGACTACTGGGACTACACGTGGCCCATGCCATCGGGAACTCAGCCCATCATGGGCGGAGCATCGCAGGTGGGCCAGCTAATGACGCGCAAACGGCCTTGCGACGGCGTGCGGCATGCGTCCCGATGACACAAGTTCAGAGGGGGCGAAGCATTGCAAACCTGCGTCACATTAGCACAGGCCCCGATTCCGGCGTTCGAATCTATTCGCCGCCCGATGGCCGATCCCGATTTCAGCGTCGGGCTATGGAGAATCCAGCTCATAGTCTTTCCGGATACAACATGCCAAATCGCGCATTACTTTTAGACAGTATACGTTTGGCCCCAGTAAACCTGTCTGGCATTGGCCAGGTCAGCTGCAATGTCATGATATACGCGGATTGTGTGGTCTTCCACTTCCACAACTGCGTGCTGCTCAGCCAGTTCGGAACCCGTTCCTTGTCTTGAAACTTGTGAATTTTCCCAATTATTGTCCGCGGTGGTTCTCCCAAATTAAAGTTTTGTCGGAGCGACCTGTGGGCCCTGTCTACTTCTGTGGGTTTGGTGAAGCGCTCCTCCCCAACCAGTTTCGCGAACATCTTCGAGATGAATTCCATCAGGTTCTTACGCTTTGCGCCCTCCGATAATCTGACAATCCACCTTCCCCTTTAGTGCCTTCTGGGTTATCCCCAACCTAACCACCTCAGCTTCCGACGAGACAACCTTCTCATCTTGATTGGTGGCTGCCTTCTCCAGATCCTGCACCATTGTCTCTTGGTCCTCCAGTGCCCACTCTGTCCATTGCTCCCTTTATGGGGCCAGCGCGGTCTTTATTGCTGATTTCATTGCTGACATGGGGTCCTCTTTCACCACTTCTCTATTCTTTAATAACTCAACAGAGGCCAATTCCATCAGCTTCTCTGTCGACGATTCGGCCGGAGTTGGCGATCATTTTGGGTCTGTTATGCTCAGTTCTAGGCCCCCCGTTCTGAAGTTGTGGTTTTCCTTTCTTTGCTTTTGCTAGCCTTTCACCTTGGCAGCTGGCTCGCCAACATCTTAGTTGGTTGAGTGGTAGGTGGGTTTTAAGTTAGGGGAAACCTTTTGGTACTTTTGATGCCCATTTGATGGGATAGCAAGGTTTAATAGGAAGTTTCTAGGAGAGAGACAACACCTTTTGTGCGACTGCTCAGGTCATGGCCACCACTGGAAGTTCATTTTAAATCATTTTTTAAGAAAATGCTTCATTAAGCAGAAACAACATTATGGGAGAATTGGTGGGATGGAAATGCTTCCAATGTAAAGTAATTCCCGATTGATAGTATGGAGTTGCAATTCCCCCTCAGTAGCAGTCATCATGTCAGGTCTCAAGGTTGGAGAAGGCATCATCAGATGCTGTACAAAGCTGGTCTCCAGTTTAGCAGCTGTCCATGAGATTAGAAACCTCAAATTGGAAGTCTCCAACTGTTAGGAAGGTGAGAAAGTAAGGGATCTTTCCTGACAAGTATAAGATTAATTTCCAAAAAAATTAAGAGAATGCTTTTAAATGGTACTTGCTTTACTTCAATTGAAAAGAGTGGTCTTCAAAAGAGATCACAAAGGACTTTGGGTAACAGTTGAGTTATATTGAGTTTTAACTTCAACAGCTCCTAGTTGCATTATAATTTAACTTCGAGAAAAATATCGTTAAGGATTATGGTTCAGAATATTTGTAGCAAAACAGTATATTGTATTACCTTTGGCTGTGGAAAATTTTGAAATGCTAATTAAAGTCGAATATTTACTGGAAGCGTAAAATGCAAACACTATTGCTGTAGCATAGTATTTGTTGAAACCATTGGCACTCTAATATTAAACCTCAGCTACTAAAATTCCAAAATTCCAAATATAACTGCTTTCAGAAGGTAGTTCCATCTTGACTTAAAGACAAAATTACGTCTTTCAATTAATTACCAGGCTACGATTGATGCATATATCTGCTAAGTATCACAAGTCATTAAAAATTACTTTGTCCATTCTTAATTTTGAGCTCCATTGTTAATCTAACTGTTTATTGTAACAATGTAAGAAAACTATTTTGAAAACTGTTACTATTTAAAACACCAAATAATATTAAAACATTGCTTGTCACATAGAAAATATATTTACCTTATCGTAACCAAGACATTACTGTACCTTACTTATTGGTGGTGGGTATCAATGAATGTCGATCAAGCATATATCAAGAACATAGTCAAATGAACTTAGGTGCATATTAGCAAATGTGAAACAAGTGTTCGAATGGTTCTATATTCACCTCATGTCTTTTAGTTTCCACTCCAAAAATTACTTCTGACTTTATGCAGCAATCGCTGACCTGAAACCAATGACACACTGAAGTGTAATTAGAGGAAGACTTGAAATATGCCAAGTTATCAAAATCAAATTAACTTTGGCTCCACAAACTATGTCGCAACTTAAGTAGTCAAATTCCCTGCGAACTGTGTGCTTTTGATTGCTGAGAAAGTGGATTGTATTTTGAATATGATCACCAGAGTCAGGAGCGACACATGTGCTGAATAGTGTCATTTCTGCTACCAACAGAGATACTGTAACATGGGCAATGCAGCCAACCACATCTTCTATAACCAAACCTGTTAAATGCATAAAACAATTACTCCAGCAAACAAAAAGAACAATGGAAATGTCGGCATTAATAATGATTTTGCAGGTTTTATGTATTGACGATTTGCAAGTAGAAAAAGTTAACCAGTAATCTGACTTGACTGACAATAACATGCAGTTCCCAAGCCACTGCGAAACTCAGCTGAAGAGAATTTCAGCTGTCTGAGTACAGTCAGGAGGTCTAAATTTAGTCCACATTTTTGGAGTATATTAAAAGAGCATTAGGAAGGGTTAGAAACTTCAAACCTTCTTCACAGTTGGAGAAGGCTGCTACCTAATAACAACTTACAAGCATCCTGCAGTTCTGTACCATATAATTATAGTGCATTAAAAAAGATGCTCATTGTGTGCAACAGGAAATCAACCGTAATGCCAATGTTTGCTTGTGTGTCATGACTAGTCATTGCAATTTTTCAAAAAAATGTTTGATTCTCATGACATTTCAATAGCTGGTTTTTGTGTGTGAACTTCAATGTGTGATGCTTGTAGGTAAGTGACTGAAATCCTGTTCTGGCTCATTAAGTTGTGGAAAAGAATTGAAGGCTTTTTTCTAAAGTTGACTCTGTTTTTAACCATATGTTCAGTCCAATGACATTAACAAAAATAGATCCCAATAATTTGCTAACATTGGTCAAATAAAATGTTAACCACAAAATCCACTTAATGCTTACGCACAAGTGAAACCGGCTGCAAAATATGCAATCATCATCTCCTTTCCTACAGAACCCACCCTCAACCTCTCTGCCCGTGCAAATGACAACCTTTCCTCTCTGAAGTCTTTACAGGAGCAGAAATTTCTTTCGATTAAATATTGGGAAGAACAAAGTCAATGGCCTGCATTTTCTGGTTGTAATCATGGTGAAACTGCCAGCATTTGCCATCATTAATGTGAAACTGATCATTCTCAGTGAAACTGCACCGCAACGTCTGGTCACACATGTGCTGTTTAAAGGCAATTTGGGGTATTGCTGTCAGGACTACCTTGCTTCTTCACAGGGCACATTCTTGCATTATTTGCAGATGTAATCAGCATAGAAATTAGGGATGTGGTATGTACTTTCATTTTCTACAGACTATCTTCACTGTAGAAACCGTTCAAATAATTGCACCTTATTTAATGAGGTGTAACTGACTTTTTAAACTTTGTACAAAGTCGTAGTTATTGATGAACAATCACTCTGGCTCTGAAAAGCTAATTTTAAATGTCTGGAGTTTCATTCCCTCTTATGATAAAAGTTCTACAGGTTTTTATGATGTTTCAGTTTTGATTTTTTTTAAAATATTTTTATTATCCTCCTTTTTCACACTTTCTCTCAAATTTGCACCCACCACAATAAACAATAAGCAGTAATGAATATAATGTAAATCCCCATATCAACAACACAATCCCATCCTCCCACCAACCCCCAAACAACTGCCTGCATGTTAACATAAACAAATAACAAAAGGAATCAGGAATCACCCATAGTCACCATTAACACATACGGTCCCCCTTCCCCCAACACTCCCACCCCCCCGCCCACTAATGTTCGATGTTATCCAATTCTTGAAAGTGCATAATGAATAACGCCCATGAATTGTAGAACCCCTCCATCCTTCCCCTCAGTTCAAACTTAACCTTTTCAAGAGTCAAGTATTCCAGCAGGTTCCCCCGCCATATCAGGGCACAAGGTGGAGAGGTTGCTCTCCACCCCAACAAGATCGGCCTTCGGGTGATCATCGAGGCGAAGGCTACAACATCTGCCTCCGCACCCGTTTCCAACCCCGGCTGGACCGACACCCCAAATATGGCCTCCATAACCTCTCCCAACTCTTCCTCCCACTTTGGTTTGATCCCTCCCAGTGGTACCTTCTCAACTTCCAAAATAGCCCCGTAAACCACCGACACTACCCCCTTCTCCAGTCCCCCTGTCATCAGCACCTCTTCCAGCAATGTGGAGGCCAGCTCCAACGGGAAGTTCTGTATCTCCTTCCTGGCAAAATCTCGAACCTGGATGTATCTGAACATTTCCCCCTGTTCCAGCTCATACTTTGTCAGTTTTGATCTTAATTGCACATGTACATCCCAATCTTTCTTTTGCTCTTTACAAAATGATTAAAAAGCGAATGATAATCATGCAGTGCTTCTGGTTTCTTGGTTTTCTGTCTATGAGAATTCTTCAATTAAATTGGCAATCTGTACCTGGTAGAGCGCCACAAGGATGAGTGCTTGAGCCTCAGCTAAACGACAGACTACGTCTAACAAACCTAATTGAATTTTATGAGGAAGTGAATTGAGATCAGGGGGTTGAGTATAATGCATCCAGGTTTGCTGATACTGTTGAAGCTCCCGTATGCCATTCTCAAAATTGAAACCTTCTATGTAAGCTCTTTGAGATGTTCTGAGGTTGTGAAAGCTGTCACATTAATGTACGTGTGCTCCTTCTAACCCATTAAATCTTAATTGCTTTGAAAACTGTTTCAATTTTTTACACCCACGTAAATTTGTGTGACAAGTGCACATTTTCATCAGTTCCAGTATACAGACCCACACACTCCATTGATTATACAATCTTTTCATTTTTAACAGAAAAAATGATTTGGGGCACAGTAATTTTTTGCCAGAAGTCCAAATACATTCTCCAATTGCGCAACGCACTGAACTGGAAATGCCAAACTTTAAAATTTACCCCCTTAGTTTCCTATTTGAGAAAACTTTCAGCTCATGAAATCTTACACTTGCATTGATTTTTGTCTTTTAAAATATCATTAACATTTTTCTTCAGTGATCTGGGAAGCAGAATATTTGAGTCTTGCTGCATCCTCAAACCCTAAGTGAAAAGCTGAACTGAACAACAAATTCTTGCAATGCAACTGTCCCACTCATTCCATGGCTGGGATTTTGTGCTCCCGTTCGGATTGGACGGGTTTAGCGACAAATGCGGAAAATATCGCGAGAAGACTAAAGTCGCATTTTATGTCTACCGAAAAACAGGAAGCTATTGTCCCCTCCCCCTGTCAGTGGCAGGGCTTGTTTCCCACCATTCAATGTCAGGAATCTCATTGTAAAACATTTCCATATTATTATCATGCCCATATGCCAAAATCATATCTCCCATGTCCGAAAATGCACCCATGGTAGCATGATGTGAGAACCGGTAGAATGCACAACTGGTCTCAGAAGGCATGCACCTGGCGAGCAGTACTCCGAGAGGAGCTCGGAGGAGAGCGCAGTGCTCAGGGGGGGGGGGGGGGAAAGAGGATCACACCAGGGTAATTCCACGGGGCGCCAAGCTAAGGCCAATTTTATGCCAAGGTGCCAGTTTGATGCTGGGTTGCCGGAGGGGTGCACCTTGGTGAAGAATGTTTCTTGGTGTACTTGCTGTGCACCAAGGCAACCTTTAAAAATTGCACCTAGATCAACAAAGCACTGAGTTAATGGCAGGTGGGCGAATCAGAGGCCACTCGCCAGCAATATATCATGGAATCCCGGCCTGCCTTCTTTTTCTTCTAAGTTCTTCACTATATGGCGTAACAAGCCACCATTGCCGTCAACGAGCTCAATGCAGCTTTATCTACTCGACATCGGATTTGCCCAATATCAGAGATAATCTCAACCAATGCAACAATTCTCAGGATGCAATTATGGCCATTTCCGCGCAGTCCAATGTATTCCAGATGGAATTTAATGAATTAATATTTCAGATATCGTCCTTCGCTGAAAAGAAAACAAAGTCACTCAAGTCGGGTTGAAAACGGAGAATGGTGAAAAAAGTTACTCCAGGCAAACAGACAAGAACTTAGTGCCTGGAAATCGTAATAGAAAAGCTGGAAGCACTTTGGTAAAATCAAAAATTATGTTGGTGAGATTACGATAGAACATCAAAAGAACAAAATAACCTAAAAAAAAAAATTAAGGGACTGACAAATCATGGGAGAGAAAATGAAGGGAGACTGGAGGGGAGGATTAACTGCAGGCACAGAAGATCTGAAAACAGGGCTTTCTGAAAACAAATTTTAGTCTTTAGTTCTGAAATAGTAAAATTTTTTAGTTCAGGTGCAGATTCTCCCCCTCAGCCAACAAAACATTCCATCCTCGGCAGTAATGTGCTCTTACAAAGAGATTACACCTCAACTATCAACACTACTCTCACAAGCAATTTTGTATAATTCTGGTTGCACCTGAGCTGTTAACCTGACTGTCCTACGTACAGAGGTTGGCTGAAACCTGCTGAGAGTTTCCAGGATTTCTCTTTTTATTTTATAATTAACTTGAATTGGGGCGGCACGGTGGCACAGTGAGTAGCAGTGCTATCTACGGTGCTGAAGACCCGGGTTCGACCCCGGTCCAGGGTCACTGTCTGTGTGGAGTTTGCGCATTCTCCCCGTGCCTGCATGGGTTTCACCCCCACAACCCAAAGATGTGCAGATTAGGTGGATTGGCCATGCTCAATTGCTCCTTAAAAGAATACTCTAAATTAAAAAAATAATAATTAACTTGAATTTGTTTTATTTTAATTGGGAAGAATATCAAGATTAACACAAAAAATTTGCAATTACATGAAAAGGAAAAGACCAGTCAACCATAATGTGAGGTTCTTTATCTAAATGTGGCTAATAATGCAAATAGATGCAAGGAAATGGGCTTGTTCAATAATTACTTTGTGTCAATCTCTATAATTGAGGAAGAGATGAATATACCAGATATTCCAGGAAAGTAAATCAAATATCTAAACTCACAAAAGTTAACGTAAGCAAGAAAACAGTGGGTTGGACTCTCCGGCCTCCCAGTTGCGTGTTCCTCGGCAGCGCGCTGTTCGCTGGCATTCTACCCTCCCACCACTTATCAATGGGATTTCCCATTGTAACCAACCCACGCAGCCGCAAAGTCCGGCTAGTAAACGTTTTTGAAATTGCACTGAAGTGTGATAAATATCCAGGACCTGATGGTTTTCATTCCAGAGAATGAATTTTAAAGGAAGCTGGTGAGGGAAGTGAATGTGATTTAAGAAAACTTTCAAGGTACTTAGAAGTTGGAAATGTAACTCCATTATTTAAGAAAGATGAGAAAGCAAAATTATTGTCGAGATGAAATCTATAGTCCCCCATAAGCTGCTCCCCCCCTTCCAGGAATGCCTACCCTGGAGAAGTACTGCTCTTCTCTCCAACAGTATTTCCCTAAGTCCCTCCCCCACTATCCAACTTCACTGCTTTCCATTTCTCTCTTAGTGTTGGACAAGGTATTTACCAAGACGCGCTTCCACAGCCATATTTCATTCCTCGGTGACTGTCTTCGTCTCCGACTTACCCCCACGGAATTTCAACTTAAATTCCACCCTGCTTGTAACCTCCAGGCTATACAGCATTCTTCCAACTGTTGCTCTCGCCGTATCCTGAAAGCCACACTCAGTGCCATGCGCCGCCACATGAAGACACTCGACATCTCTCTCCTGCAGCACCGTCTTACTCCCTCTCAAACCTGTCCCTGCCCCAGTTTCATTTCATCCTTCGCATCACTCAACGCCTTAACAAGAATCTTTTCCTGTTTCTTACAGATGTTAAGGCACGCAAGCTTCAAAAACTCATCAACACCACTGCCCATCCTAGACCCTCCACCAGTCCCAATCCCTCGTACCCCATTTCTCCCAATATCAACACCACTGCCCATCCCAGACCCTCCACCAGTCCCAATCCCTTGTACCCCATTTCTCCCAGTCCTTGCCGCGTGTTCACCATACCCTCCGACCTTTCCCTCTCTGAGGCTGAGCGTGCTGTTCTCAGCAAAGGACTCAGCTTTGTACTCTTACGTCCCCACCTCAGTGGCTCCGGGCTCGACATGATGTCGAACTCTTCTTTCGCCGCCTTCGTCTCCGTGCCCACTTCTTTCAGCAAGAATTCTCCCCCTGTTCCGCTGATCCTTTCATGTGCCTCCAACATTCTGCCTCAGGGACAATTACCTGCCCTTGATCTTTTCATTGAGGACTGTCGACGGGACATTGGCCGTCTTAATTTTTCTGCCCCCCTCACCCATTCCAACCTCTGTCCTTTCAAACTTTCTGCTCTTCACACCGTCAGGTCTAACCCCGACTTTGTCATCAACCTGCCGACAAAGGGAGTGCTGTTGTCGTCTGGCGCACTGACCTCTACCTCGCAGAGGCTAAGCCCAACTCTCAGATACTTCCTCTTACCTCCCCCTGGACCTTGACCAGACCGCTGAACATCAAGCCATTATCTACAATACCGTTGGCGACCTCATTTCTTCCGGATGCCTTCCCCCTACGGCTTCCAACCTCATAGTCTCCCAACCCCAAAATCCACAAAAAGGACTGTCCTGGCAGGCCCATTGTGTCAATATGGTCTTGCCCCACCTAACTTATTTCCTCTTATCTTGACTCCATCCTCACTCCTCTGGTCCAATCCTTCCCCACCTACATCCGGGATTCCTCTGATGTACTGCGTCATATTGACAGCTTCCAGTTCGCAGGCCCTAACTGCATTCTATTCGCCAGGGATATGTAATCCCTCGACACCTCCATCCCACACCAGGATGGCCTGAGAGCCCTTCGCTTCTTTCTTGAAAGACAATTCCCATCCACCACCATCTCCTCCACCTGGCTGAACTCGTTCTATCTCTCAACAACTTCTCCTTTAACTCATCTCACTTTCTGCAAAACAAAGGTGTAGCATGGGTCCCAGCTATGCTATGTGGAAAATTCCTTGTTCCAGGCCTATCCGGGCCCCCTCCCACAACTCCTTTACCGATACATGGTTAAGAGATTGAGTGGTAGGAGTCAAATTAGAAAGAATAAGGGGCGGGATTCTCCGACCCCCCGCCGGGTCGGAGAATCGCCTAGGGCCGGCGTCAATCCTGCCCTCCGCCGGGGGGGAGAATCGCGGGAGGGCCGGGCGAATCACGCCACGCCGTCCTGGCACCCCCCGCGATTCTCTCACCCCCCCAAAATGGCGTGTCACGTTTTGCGACACGCCGCTCGGAGAATTGCTGCTTGCCGTTTTTCCCGGCAACCGGCGATTCTCCGGCCCAGATGGGCCGAGCGGCCTGACTTCCCCGATTGGTTCACGCCGGCGGCAAACACACCTGGTCGCTGCCAGCATGAACATCGCGCGACAGATGGGGCCTGTGGGGGGCAGAGAGAGGATTGAGCACCACGGGCGTGCTCGTGAAGTGACTGGCCCGCGATCGGTGCCCACCGATCGTCGGGCCGGCGTCTCTAAGAGACGCACTCTTTCCCCTCCGCCGCCCCGCAAGATCAAGCCGCCACGTCTTGTGGGGCAGCGGAGGGGAAGATGGCAACCGAGCATGCGCGGGTAGGAGCCGGCCAACCTGCGCATGCGCGGCTGACGTCACTTAGGCGTCATTCCCGAGATTCGCGCAACTCCGCTCCTAGCCCCCCGGGTGGGGGGGGGGGGGGGTGGGCGGAGAATAGGGGCGAGGAGCAGCCTCTGATGCCGGAGTGAAACACTCCGGGTTTCACTCCGGTGTCGGCCGTTGTGGAGAATCGCGCCTTATGCTGTTTACATCCCATTAACTCCATCACGGGATATCCCGGAACGCTCGGCCTCCCCCCCTTCCCATCCCTGGTGCATCGGGTGGGCAGCCAGCAGAGCAGGGTGGCATCACATCATCTGAAACGCCCGCGGAGCAGCCTGGCCCATCAAGGCCGGGTCGCCCCAGGAAACGAGTGCCGACGGGGAGACATGTCGCAGGGGGTGATTCTCAGCAGTCCGCCTCCACTCCTGCTGTACCATCTGGGGGTCCACTTAGACGTAGTGGTAGGGCCCGTAAGGCAATGAAGAGGGACACATAGTAAGTTGGCATGGGTGAAGGGCACAGATTAGTTGTAGGGGCTAGGGCATCTGTAAATAATGTTAACCATTAAACTCACTGTTTCACCTAACTTGTAAGACCGTGTGATTTTTCCGCAGCCACAGGGATCGTGATGGTGACCGAGTGTCCCTGGGGTTGACGAGCGGTGAAACTTCGGTGCCGGGTGTGCAGTCCCTTCTCCCCCCCCCCCCACTTCTTCCCCCCCCCCCACTTCTCCAACCCCCTCCCACTTCTCCCTCCCCCTCCTACTTCTCCCCTCCCACTTCTCCCCCCCTCCCACATCTCCCCCCCCACTTCTTCCCCCCCTTCCACTTCTCCCCCATCCCACTTCTCCCCCCTCCCACTTCTCCCCCCCCCCACTTCTCCCTCTCCCCCACCCATTGGCCGCAGCTTTCTGGAGGATGCCTTCCCCAGTTTGCCGAAACTCCGGGACGGTCCGCTCACCTCCTCACTCCTCGTCAGCCAGGTGTGGACGACGACGTCATGACATAGCGTCACGACGTCGGGACTAGGCCCATCCGGGCAGGAGAATAGTGGGGGTGCTGGAGAGTTGCCATTTTGCCTCCGTCAGGCGACGCTCCGTGGTTTTGCGCGAGGAACCCGACTACGTTCATTTGGCCGGTGGGGAGAATAGCGGGAGCGTGTCGGACCGGCGTCGCGGGAAAAAACGGCATGCTATTCTCCGAACCGGCGTGACATCGGAGAATCGCCCCCCACCTTCCTGCATTTCCCCTGTTGAGTCCAATTAGAATTTTATGGGTTTCTATGAGGTCCCCCTGATTCTTCTTAACTCCAATGAATATAGTCCTAAGTGATTCAACCTTTCTTCATACGTCTGTCCTGCTATCACAATAATCAGTTTGGTAAACCTTCTCTGCACTTCACAGCAGCAGCCAGGCAGTCAGACAGGAGCACAGCTTGAGGTCTGTGGGCCAGGCAAGCGCCGACGTCATGGTTTTCGGGGAGCAGCGGCCAGTGGGTGACTCAATCAGAGCTGGTGGACAAGGCTGAGAGCGAGAGGGCTGGGCGGCAACCGGACTAGTGAGGGCGAGAGTAGAGACCAGGCCAGATAGCCAGCAGCATTAGCCAGCCAGGAGCACATGGGTCATTGAGGCTCAACGCCAACTGCCCGAGCGAGCAGTGTGAGCAGTCAAGAGGTGCGAGGGTCAGGCAGGCACAGGTGTCATGGTTTTTGGGTGCAGTGAGGCAACCCAACCAGTAGTCAGAGTGTGAGAGTGAGAGGGCTGGGAAGAAACTGGACCTGCATGGGTGAAAGCAGAGGCCAGGTCACACAGCTAGGCAGCCAGTAGCACACCAAGAACTTAGAAACTTAGATCGCCAAGGGGAGCAGCTTCAGGGGTGACCTGATCCCAAGGCCAAAAGAATTTGTGACACCAGGCAGTCCGTTCCTGCAGATGCTCTTTTAGCTTTGAGACTAAACTTTGTCAATATAAAGGAATGCTCACTAGACATGGCCACATCAGAGAAACCACATGTGAAAGCTGAAGCAAAATCTTTTGCAGAAAAGTTTGAAAGTACAAAATTGCAGCTTTTACTGTTTTGTGGAACCATTTACTTCAAAAAATTAATGCAGTCAACAAATTGCTGCAAAATGTTGTTACAACTTTATTGAACGCTTCACAATTGTTAGCCTCAGTTAGAAGTTGTGTCATGGAAGTTTGAAATGTCTATATCTCAGTGGAAGTAAAGACACAAACATTAACAAAGAATACAGGTCCCTCTTATGATGAGAAGTATACAAGATGCAGGAAGTTATTTTTTGATTAGAAACACTGAAATCACTTTGAAAAGATCATCGTTGAGACTGTCGATGTTATTTGTGACTTCATTGGAGTATTTGCTCCTGCACTGGACTTGTTCTGGCTCATTCTGACCTACACTGGCCTGCTGTGATTCAACCTGTTTGGCTCAATATGTACTCCTTAATATGAACTCATAATACTTACTGACCTCGACAATTGTAGAAAGATTTTTCTTGCATTCAAATTCCCTTGCATTAAATGCAAACAAGCAATTTGCCTTTTTCATTTCTTTCTGTATCTCCATGTTAACTTGGTGTTCCTTGTAACAAGTACACTCAAGTCTGTCCGAATACCAATATTCATACATTTCAAGATATTTAAAAAAAATTTAATATTCTGATTTTCAATATTTAAAGAAAATTGGTTCTTGCAATCAAAGTGAATACCTCACTCCATTATACATCATCTACAACCTTCTCTACCATGTACGTACTGTGTGTGTTCCCACAGCTGCAGAAAAATACTTTTCACTGTACTTCGGTACATGTACAGGGCGGCACGACAGCACAGTGGGTAGCACTGTTGCTTCACAGCTCCAGGGTCCCAGGTTTGATTCCCGGCTTGGGTTACTGTGTGGAGACTGCACATTCTCCCCGTGTCTGCGTGGGTTTCCTCCTGGTGCTCCGGTTTCTTCCCACAAGTCCCGAAAAACGTGCTGTTAGGTGAATTGGACATTCTGAATTCTCCCTCTGTGTACCCAAACAGGCGCCGGAATGTGGTGACTGGTGGCTTTTCACAGTAACTTCATTGTTAATGTAGGCCTACTTGTGATAATGAACATTATTATTATTATTACGATTATGTGACAATAAATAAATCAAATCAAATCAAGTGTACATCTGTTTACAATCACTTTGGCCCTCCTCATAGTTTACATTTCCACTCATGCTTATGTCATCAGCAAACTTAGATACATTACTCTTGGTCTCTCTGACTAAATGGTTATATAGATTGTAAATGGCTTTGGCCCTAGCAGTGATCCTTGAAGAACTCCATAGTTACAGCCTGCCAACTTGAAAATATCCTATTTATCCCTACACTCTCCTGTCCACTAACCAATCTTCCATTCATATTAATAACATACCCCATAATCAATGAGCCCTTATCTTGGCATCGAAGGGTGGCACGGTAGCACTGTCGCTTCACAGCGGTAGGGTCCCGGGTTCGATGCCCGGCTTGGGTCACTGTCTGTGCAGAGTCTGCATGTTTTCCCCGTGTCTGCGCGGGTTTCCTCCGAGCGCTTCAGTTTCCTCCCACATGTCCCGAAAGACGTGCTTGTTAGATTAATTAGACATTCTGAATTCTCCCTCAGTGTATCCAAACATGCATCGGAGTGTGGCGACTAGGGGATTTTCACAGTAACTTTATTGCAGTATTAATGTAAACCTACTTGTGACACTAATAAAGATTATGATTGTTACTTTTTGCATCTCTTTACTGAATGTCAAAATCCAAGTATACCACACCTACTGGTTACCCTTTATCTGTTCCATGAGTTACATTCTCAAGGAGTTGAACTCCAAGTCCAAAGATGTGCGGGTTAGGTGGATTGGCCATGCTAAATTGCCTGTAGTGTCCTAATAAAAGTAAGGTTAAGGGGGGGGGGGTTGTTGGGTTACGGGTATAGGGTGGATACGTGGGTTTGAGTAGGGTGATCATGGCTTGGCACAACATTGAGGGCCGAAGGGCCTGTTCTGTGCTGTACTGTTCTATGTTCTATGTTCTATGTTCTATCAGTTACAATTTTATTGAACAGTCGACTTGAGCGGTGATATGGCTAATTCCTGCTCCTACTTCTCATGTTTCTTTAAGTTTATTACAGCTATGTGAAGCCTTTGTTATACCATATACGGTGTATGGTGTAATGTACAGGTAAAATCGCCATAGCCCCAGATGACCATAGTCTGCTTTCCCCTTTGAGGCGGAGAGTTGACTGGTGGTGATTTAGCCTGAGGATCACCAAACCTCAGGCAATGGGCAAGGGGCAAGGTTGCTAAGGCGGAGCTTCATGGTGTACGTTGTATAGTTTTGGACACTGCATTTCAGAAAATATTGCAGGATTGGTATTGAAGGAGTACAGCAGAGATTCACCAGATTGTTCCCAGAACTTCAAAGATTAAGTGGTGAAAACTGGGCTATATTCCTTGAAATATGGCCGGTTAGGGCTGATTTGAAGCTGGGTTCCAGGACTTTTAAAACAATTGACATGGTAGCTGGAGAAAATGTTTTTCCATTGGTGGGGAAGTCGAAGACAAAGAGGCTCAACTAAAAATCAGAGTGAGGCCATTCAGGAAGGAAGTTAGCAAACACTTCTTTACACAAAGGGCAATAGAAGAATGGTAATATTTCCTGCAAAAAACAGCATATTCTAGCTCATCATTTTAAATCTAAGATCAATTGATTCAGGGTTATGGAGCCAAGATTGGAGGATGGAGTAAAGATATAGATAATTTTTGGCTCACTGAATGGCAGAACAGGCTTGAAGGACTGAATAGCCTACTCCCGTTGTCATTTCTGGCAATGGAGGATACAGATCAGTTGTGGTGCAAGTTTTCATGTTAAGATATAAAATGTCTTTATTGGAGAAAGCTCATAAAGTTTGAATCTGCATTATTATTTGTATTTGTACCAATCCATTTAATGAGCACAGATTTCAAATTGGCCGTTTAAGTCAAACATCTGTTCATCATTTCCTGATTGTCTTTCCACGATTGTGCCAGAATTTGTTTTAAGGCCTACAGATGTGTGTCTTTAGTCCCAGACAAGCCGAAGTAGCTTTTATTCTGCCAATATAAATGGAGGGAACACTTCATTAAGGCTAGAAAAAAGTTATTGAATAAATATGGTAAACCTGTCCTCCTGCCATTCCCGCCACCACGCAAGAAGCTTAAAATGAAATGAAGAAACTAGTTATTAAACGAAGACAAAGTGGAGACTGTCATTCCAGAACATTGTGTGTTTAATTAAACATTCAGGAGATGAAATGAACATAATTTCATGAACCTGGGAAACTGCCAATGTTCAAACTCCAATCTTTGGTGTGAAATTAATTAGTATGCTTAGATATAGATAAGAATGAGACAAATCAATTCAATGCTATCTTGTACAGCCATGTATAAAACCACGTCAGACCATTTTCAGTTCTCATGTTGGCGTCAAGCTAAAATTTAACATGTAACAGCAGTTCACATTATCCAGTACATCTAAATAGTCATGAAAAAAAAAATCGAGTAAAATTGTGCCAAGCATTACTGCTGGAAACCGTGGAAACAGTTACTAATGTGATAAATGTATTTTTCATCTTCAGTAATTTAAGAAAACAACATTTTGGAAACACTGGCGCAGTGGTTTAGAAATCTCACTTTGAATTTAATGCCATGTTTGATTTGCACAATGCAGAGAATGTCATTATTTCTTTATCTACAAAATGATATTCAAACCACACAGCCACGTGGACAGTTTATTTATAACAGACTGCTCAACTTGGTTTTCTTCTTCCACATAAACAATATCTCTAATCCAATGCCTTTACTTTGTTCCTCTATCCTGCTAAACCCCCTTCTGAACCTGATCATTGGTCAAACCTATTGTTCAGAGCTGGCATGGTTTGCTTCAATGACAATACCACAAAAATGACAACAATTTCCTTCACTTACAATGCTCACAAAACTTAGATGTCAGACCTTGATTCACCCACTCATCATGACTCCTCAAACTAGTTACATGTTCTCTCACCTTTTCATTCTAGCTGTAAGGGTGCAATTGGCCTTCACTACTAATGTCCTAAATTTCTGTTTGCATTTTCCCAGCAGGAGGCTGCTCATAATCTTTCTGCAGTATCTTCATATGAGTTGACCAGTTATCTTATACTGCTCCCACAGACTCTGCGAGCAGGCCCGTTAAATCATTGCACGTGGAGACCATAGAGAGAATTATTGAAGGAGAACTTGTTAGCTTTGTGCTAACTTTGCAGTGCAGTTCAATTTAAAGTGGTTCATAGCACAGATTTGACCAGGGCACGGATGAATGGATTCTTCTTGGAAGTATATGATAGGTGTGAGCGGTGTTCTAGGAGTCTAGTGTATCGTACACACATGCTCTGGTCTTGTTCTAAGCTTATGAGCTTCTGGGCCTCCTTCGTCAGCACCATATCAGGAATTCTCAGGGTTGAGTTGAAACCTTGCCCTTTGGTGGCTATCTTTGGGGTTTCACATTTACTGTAGCTGCAAATAGAGGCGAAGGAAGATGCTCTGGGCTCTGCCTTGCTAATAACCCAAAGGAGTCAGTTGTTTGGATGGAAGTCTTCGGTCCCGCCCCGTGCCGCAAAGTGGTTAAGTGACTTGATGGAGCTCTTACACTTAGAAAAGATTAAGTATATCCTGAGAGGGTGACAGAAAGGTGCGATCTGAGATGACAGTATATCCGACTTCAGGGAGCTGGTCACCATCAGATGTTAGGAGTGGGGATTGGGGGAAGTGTTTCTTGTTCTTTTTGGGTCTGGTTTTGGGGAGTGGGGAGGTTGAAATATTGTCATTGTTGTTTGAATATGGTTCTAATGGTGTTATATTTGAAAAACCTTTCTTAACAATTTGTTTTTTAAGTCTACAACGCAGCATCCAACAATCGGAGTACTTAACACAGTCACATCTGCTTCTCTGTACCTCTTCCTATTGACTGAACAGCCATTCACTGTATGCCTTGTGATAGCTTGTTCCCTTTCACACCTTAAAAATCTCCCAAAATGAAGTTAAAAGAACAGACAAGAAGCAAGCCATCACATAAACAACCACAATTAAGTACTTTAGATCCATAAGGTTGCATTCATTAAATTGAAGTATTTCATGCAGTTATTTGAGAGTCTTCAGGGTTCCCTGCATGAAATAAACAAGCAGCAGTTCTTGTTGAGGTAGGCATGAAGGGGAGATCTATCAGATTCAACCAAATAAGTGGCAAATCCAGAGCACACAGCAAGAGGGGGACAGAGTTCAAGTGCTGATGTCGTTTTTCGCATCTCTCGAAGCCTTAGGTTCCAGTCTACTGCCGATTAACTTCTGATCTATACAGTCGAGGAGATTGGCTTATAGAACAGTACAGCACAGAACAGGCCCTTCGGCATTCGATGTTGTGACGAGCAATGATCACCCTACTCAAACCCACGTATCCACTCTATACCCGTAACCCAACAACCCCCCCCCCCTTAACCTTACTTTTTAGGACACTACGGGCAATTTAGCATGGCCAATCCACCTAACCCGCACATCTTTGGACTGTGGGAGGAAACCGGAGCACCCGGAGGAAACCCACGCACACACGGGGAGGACGTGCAGACTCCGCACAGACAGTGACCCAGCCAGGAATCGAACCTGGGACCCTGGAGCTGTGAAGCATTTATGCTAACCACCATGCTACCGTGCTGCCCAATTGAGAGAACCTTGTTGTTAACTTTATGATCTTTAGGGCAATGGTGTGTTCTCCAGAGGTGGGGGGATTTAGTATTTTGAAAGGGGAGGCTAACAGCTGGGATTTGGCAGTAAGAAAAGATATAAGACTTTATTGAAGTCTTGAAGTGAAGATCCATCTAGCCAGCTCTCTCAGAAAACTGCAGAAGAAGCAGATAGATGTCAATAGAATCCAATCAGCATAGAGTTAAGTTGCTGGAATGTCATGGCAGACATTCTGTGTCATGAAAGCAGAAATAAGTCTCATTCCACAGCTTAATTACAGGGTGTTCATGGAAGTGCACTGGACGGAAGTAAAGCAAGAAAAGTAAATAAATCTGGTGAATTGAAATAAACTAAAATCTTGACCAAAAAACCCTGTTTGAAACTGATTTTAAGATGCAATGTCTAAATTCATATCAACATATACATTCTATTGCATTGATATACTTACAATTTAATCTAACATATGGTCAATTACTCCTCTTGTGGATTATGACAATGTGTTAAATGTGTTTCAGAGTCTTATTAAAGTTTATTTGATAAACTCGATACTTCATTGAGCTGTGACCTAAATAATTTTGTTTATGAATATGCATCAACAAATAAAACCAACAGAAAATAGGGCCTGAATTTGCATGAAGATGTAAAGACATTTTCATAAAAGGCCTTCGCGAAAATGGAGTTGGAGCCCCAATTCCAGAAGTCCCACCCCCAAGTCTGCCGCCCGGTCAGGGGGTGGATTGAATTTTGCACATTTGTAGTTTACAGAGGCATGTAAACTACATGTGCAATTTAGTTCCTTTAAAACAGGAGCAACCCTTTGTACTGGGATGCCTGAAACAGTTTCATAGACTTAAGATATTTCAGGAAAAGTTCTAAAGCTGCCGGAGATATTTGGAGAGGTACGGTACCCCTTTAGGATTTTTTAAGTTAGACATGAATGTGCATAAAAAGTCTATTAGCTCTATGGAATTATCAACTGTGAAGTAATTTAAATCCCGAGGCCCTACAACTGATGAAAAATCTAATTTGTTGTATAAAATAAATTGGTCCACTTTCATTGTTTAGACACATGGGTTGTCATTATAAGGTCATTATAACATCGCTGCTTCCACAGCCTATCAACAGTTGGGGGGGGGGGGGGGGGGGGGGGTGGCTGTATGTTCCAGTTCAACTGACAGTTCCAAGTGATTGTAGAGACAAGCTGTCTCTGGTGTGGGGCTATGAATACAGATATTTAATTCATAAATGTTTATTTTAGGAACTTCTGGTGGCAGCCATAGTGTGAGTGGCAGCTCCTGCTCGAACGCATTGAAAAGAGCTCTTTGTACTGAAAACTGGAGAAACATTGACAGAAAAGTGCAGCTGAAGGTTGGAAAAGAAGTTTCTCCCAGGTGTGGCATGTCTGCTGGTTATCAAACCTCTCAGAAGGCGAAAGACCTGGCCAAGGAGTTGGAAGAGATCTGTGGCACAGCAGTTACTGGAAAGGCAGCTGAGGGAGAAGGGTTAGTGCAAGTTGTAAAACCCCAGATGGAACAGTTGATGGCTTTCATTATAGATAGTTTCGTCAGCAGAGGAAGGAGATGCAAGATGCAAGACAAGAGACTCAAAGACTATCGAAGGGGCTGTGGTACCCCTGAAGGGCTCAATGGAAAAGATTGAAAAGTGTCTGGAGCCACAGGGGACGCCGATCTGAGAGATAGAGAGGGTGATGTCAGACCACAGCAGTCGGGTGGTGGCATTGGAGGCAGAAGTGGGGCTCTTAGGAGACCTTTGCAAGATGCTAAGAGCAAAGGTGGAAGAACAAGAGAATAGGTCAAGAAGACACAATCTGCGCTTTGTCGGCCTGCCTGGAGGAGCGGAAGGCACGGGTGCTACGAGGTACGGCTCGAGGATGTTGACAGGCTGGTGGTGGAGAGGATGCTGGACAAGGCCCAAGAGGTGGATAGATGGCACAGGTCTCCAAGGCAGAAGTCAAGAGCTGGGGAGCTGCCACGGGCAGTGATCGTGAGACTCCATAAGTTTGTGGAAAAAGAGAAGATCCTGCAGTGGGCCAGGAAGAAACTGAATTGTGAATGGCAGGGGAACAAGGTCTGAATATACCCGGATATTAGAGCTGAACTGGCAAAACGGCGTGCTATATTTAACAGGGCCAAGGCGGTGCTTCATCGACGGCAAATCAGGTTCGGGATGCTCTACCCGTCAAAACTGTGGGTGACTTTTGAAATACTGCTTTTGAGACCCCAGAAGCGTACGTGTCGGACCCACTGGAGAGCATGGGGAGGATTGTGGGCCTATCAGAGAAGTTTGGGGCGTTCTCAGGTTACAAGTTGAACATAGCGAGGTGCTCTCAGTGAACGAATTGGGTCGGCGAGCCAGCCTAGGGGGGCTGCCGTTCAGATACCTGGAGATCCATGTAACTGGAGAGTGGGCGACGCAACATAAATGGAATTTAACAAAACAGGCAGGGAATGTCCAAGTGGTGAACATGAATGTCCTACCAAGGTTTTGGTTCATATTCCTGATGCTTCCGATTTTTGTAGCAAAGGCCATTTTGAGGAAGGTGGATGCAATTATTTCAGAGTTTGTGTGGGCAGGGAAGGTGCCACAGGTAAAGAGGGCCCTATGACAAAGGCAGAGGCAGAAGTGGAGGTTAGCATCACCAAACTTATTATATTATAATCGGGTGCCGAACGTGGAGAAGGTTAGGCGGTGGTGGGAAGGAGAGGGGGCATAATGGGTTAGGATGGAGGAAGAATCCATCAGGGAGTGCAGCCCGAGGTCTATGGTGACAGTGCCGTTGCCACTGGTGCCAAGGTGGTATACGGAGAGTCCAGTGATGCAATCCATAGTGCAGGTGTGGGACCAGCTGAGGAGGCACTTTAGGATAGTCGGTATTAATGTCGTTGTGTAAAAACCACGGATGTGAGCCAGTGGGGGACAGACAGTATGTACAGGAAGTGGAGCTGGTGAGGGTGAGAGATCTGCTAGTATAGAGGAACTGAAGGAGAGGGTAGAGCTCCCGAGAGGAAGCTAGTTTAGATATTTACAGGTAAGGGATTTTACACAGAAGGTCTGGAAAGAGTTCCCCAAGCTGCTGAAGCTCACGCTACTGGAGCAGCTGCAGCTCCTGGATGTGGATGGGGAGGGCAGGATAAGCGATATAAATGGATGACGGGGAGAACAGGGGGATGAGCAGGTGGTGAAGAATAAGGAGTACTGGAAGGGGAAACTGGGAGGGTAGATAAACTGGAGAACGTGGAGCGCTACGTAGGGTAAACGCGACCTCCTCGTGCACAAGGGTCAGCCTGATACAATTGTACACAGGGTGCAGATGACTTGGGCGAGATCTGGGTTCTTCCAGGGAGTGGCAGACGAGTGCAAGAAGTGTGGCCGGCGGGCAGCAAACCACAGACATATGTTCTGGGGCTGCGAGAAGCTGGAGAGATACTGGGTGGGAGTGTTCGCAACACTAACAAGGGTTGTGGGGGAGGAGGTTGGACCAGACCCTATGGTGTCGATATTTGGGACATCAGAGAAGCCGGAGCTCATGGAGGCCGATGTTGTGGCCTTGATTTCTCTGGTTGCCCGATGAAGGATCTTGTTGTAATGGTGGTTGGCACACCATCGGGGATGGTGCCCTGGCTAGGAGACTTATTTGACTTTCTCCATTTGGAAAAAATTAAATATGAACTGAGGGGTTCAGCAGAGGCCTCAAGGCAAGATGGGGGCTGTTCCTGGCTACATTTGAGGAGCTGTTCATCACAGGGAGGAGGGAGATGGGGGAGAGGGTGTGGGATGGAAAGGAGGGTAAATCTAGACAAACTGTAGAATTGTGTAAAGGGGAGAATGTTCCCCGGATTGTTCATGTTTTGTAACTGTTTGAATAAGTTTGGAATAAAATACATTTTTTTTTTTAAATTTCCTTTCAGAAGTGTTTGTTTTATATGGGATTAAGTACCTCAAGGGATTTACAGGAATGACAGGGCTCAGATTAAATATCATGAAGTCTGCAATACACTTTGTGAAACTTATTCAATTTCATCGCATCATGGTTCCTGAGGTCTGTCCATGGTGTACTGGGTAATTTGGCAGGAGAGTGTAAGGGCAAAGGGTATTGGGGCTGTGAGAAGCTGGAGAGATATTGGTGAGGTACATGAGTTGCGTGATGTTGTCAAAATGGAAAAAGATACAAGACATGAGTGAAGGGTCATGGGTTGGCATGAAATGGA
Source organism: Scyliorhinus canicula (assembly GCF_902713615.1). NCBI lineage: Eukaryota > Metazoa > Chordata > Chondrichthyes > Carcharhiniformes > Scyliorhinidae > Scyliorhinus > Scyliorhinus canicula. Next base: position 194,800,254 of record NC_052147.1, on the reverse strand, counting down.
ACTAAGTTGGCACTGGGCTTTAAAGAGTCATGGGATGAGTGGGGAGAATGAGGTGGCATGGTTGGGGCATTGGGAATATGTGGGGCTTAGAGCTAGAGGGTTGTTTTTTTTGTTTTACTGTTGTTAGTATAATTAGGGTAAATTCCCTGAGCATTGACATATAAACAGCCACTCGGCACCAGTCAGCCCTCATGGCCAGCCCCAAACTCCTTCTAGGGTTTGGGGGCCCGACTCTTGTTAGCACCCAACACCCCACACCCTGGAATGAAAATCCAAAGATTCAAGGCACTTTCTCCTTTATCGGGTTTGCAGAGTTGAGGAGCAGGATTCTCCGCTCTCTGACGGCAAAATCGCGTCGGCGATCAGCCGGCGAATCCCTGTTGCCGCTGGAATCGGGGACGGCACCACTTTTTCAATGCTCTGTCCCCTCCAAAACACCGTCAGAACGGCATCAGAACGTCACCTGAGGCCTTCCCTAGATGCTCCGTCCCCGATGGGCCAAGTTCCCGATGGCGTGGGGTGAACTGAGTTGAGCGCTGCCACAGTCAGGGAGAGCCGACAGGTAGGCTTTGGCGGGGGCTGGGGCACTGGCGAAGGGTGGTCCGGGGGTGGCGAGCCTGGCCAAAGGGGGACACTATTTGGTAGGCCGGGTTCGCGCGGGGCCAACACCGCGTTGAACGGCCCATCCGCTGCAGGCCATCAGCATGCGCATGCGAGGCCACGGACCCGGCCAAATCCGCACTAGAGCCGGGGGCTTTACGCTGTGTGCCTGCTAGCCCCCCCCCCCCCCACCAGACAGAGCATCGGTGCAGCTTTTGCGCCATTTCTTACGGCCGTAAAATGTCACTGTTCCCATGCTGGCGTCAGCACATACTCTCCCAAACGGAGAATCCAGCCCGAGGATTTTCACGAAAATGCAGCCCTAGGATTCCTTACGGCATGTAGTTCTACAGAGAACACAGGCTAAAAACCAATAATTCCTGTTGCTAAGTATTTGATGCTTTTCCAGAGGCTTGTGAAGTGGGTGGCCAATATTTTGCATTTCTGTCAGGTTTTAAGGGGCGGGATTCTCCCATTCGGCGGCAAAATGTCCACGCTGTCGGAAACACCGTCACGTTTCACGGCGGCGTGAACGGACCGCTGGGAGTACCGATTCTGGCCCCTATGGGGGCCATCACGGCATTGGAGTGGTTCACGCCGCTCCAGCCTCCCACCCCGGCATGAACTGTGCAACGCGCCAACCCGCACATGCGCAGTGGCACCAGCGTCAACGAGGACATGCGCAATGGCGCCAGCGCGAACCCGTGCATGCGCGGTGGTCCCGACGCAATATGGTGCGGGACTTCAGGGGCCAGGTCGTAAGAAAATAGGCCCGGGGAGAGAGAGGCCGGCCTGCCGGTCAGTGGGCCCCGATCACGGGCCAGGCTCCATTGGAGGCCCCCACCACGGTGTCGGAGCCCCCCTCTCCCCACCACAGGCCGCCCTCCTCACTTCCTGCCGCTGCGACCAGTTGTGGCCGGCACCAGTGGGACTGCCTTTCTAGAGCGGCCGCTCAGCCCATCCGGGCCGGAGAATTGGCAGCCCGGCCACGTAGAGCAGCCCACGACCGGAGGCGCGCCAAATGCGCCGGCACCAATGGCGCCGTTTCTCCGCTGTGCAGAGAATCGTGTGCCAGCGTGGCGCAGTTGCGGGGATTCTCCGGCCCGCCGCGTGGTTGGGAGAATCCCGCCCAGGGCCTTTGACAACAGCTTTAAAAACTTGAACTCCAGAACTAGCTGTTACCTGAGTCAAGCAGTGTAACCATGCCAATACCATCAGATTTAGAAATTGCTCCCTGGGATTGGAAAACTGCCACGATGACTTAATTTTCCAAGGGTGGGAGATAAAACGAGGAAATTATAGACTTATTCATCCCATTTTATGAAGAAGTTCCCAGATTAGTTATTTGGGACAACGTGACTGAGCACTTGGATAAATATGAGACGCTGAGAGAGAGCATGATGGGTGAGCAATGCCTCACTAACTTGATTGAATTTCTTGAGCTGATCACAAACAAGGCAATTAAGGGAATGTTATGCATGTTATTTACATAGACGTCCAGAAGGCACTCAATAAAGTACTGCACAATAAACTGCTTAGAGTAATGGAAGCACATGGAATTGGGGATAATCTATTGATCATGTATACAATTGGTCAGGCATTAGGAGACAAAAAGTAAGAATAAGGGGCTATGCACTCCAATTGGTAGGACATAACAACTGGTGTTTGTACCAGGGCCACAGTTTTTCATTACATTTAGGTTTTGATGAAGGAATAGAGAACCATGTATCTAAGTATACATGTGAGCCAGCTACAGTGCAGACTTTGTTCGCACTGAGTGCTGAATTTGGGTGCATTTGAGTGCTATAGTGAGAGTTTGGTGAGAGATGCTTGTCTTTAGTTTTTTTTTTCCATGTCGGTGCAACATCGAGGGCCGAAGGGCCTGTACTGCGCTGTATCGTTCTATGTTCTATGTTCATCGGACGGGGTGTTGAGTACGAGAGTCATGTTACAGTTGCATGGGACTGTGGTTGGGTCACATTTGGAATGCTGCGTGCAGTTCTGGTCGCCACATTGCCGGAGGGATGTGGATGCTTTGGAGAGGGTGCGGGGGAGGATCGCCGGGAAGTTGCCTGGTATGGAGGGTGCTAGCTATGGGGAGGGGTTGAGTGGATTAGGATTGTTTTCGTTGGAAGGACGGAGGTTGAGGGGGCACCTGATTGAGATCTGCGGGATTGTGAGGGGTATGGACAGGGTGGATAGCAACAAGCTTTTTCCAGGGTTGAGTATACCGTTTTGGAAGCTGTTTGGAGGGGGGGGAACGACTGGGGGAAGGCCCTAGCGGCCAGGTCTCTCGCACGGAGTCTGGCTCTGGGGCTCAGAAGGGAAGGGGGGAGAATAGAAAAGCAATAATGATAGGAGACTCAATGGTTAGGGGAATAGATAGGAGATTCTGTGGTCGCGAGCGAGACTCCCAGAAGGTATGTTGCCTCCCGGGTGCCAGGGCCAGGATTGTGTCTTCAGGATCCTTATGGGAGAGGGTGAGCAGCCAGATGTCGTGGTGCACATTTGTACCAACGACGTAGGTAGGAAAAGGGATGTGGATGTAATAAATGAGTTGAGGGAGTTAGGCTGGAAGTTAAAAGTCAGGACAGAGTTGGCATCTCTGGTTTGTTACCGGTGCCATACAATAGCGAGGCTAGGAATAGGAAGAGAGTGCAATTGAACATGTGGCTGCAGGAATGGTGTACGAGGGAGGGCTTCATGTATTTGGATAATTGGAGCGCATTCTGGGGAAGGTGGGACCTGTACAAGCAGGACGGGTTGCATCCGAACCAGAGGGGCACCAATATCCTGGGGGGGAGGTTTTCTAGTACTCTTCGGGAGGGTTTAAACAAATTTGGCAGGGGAATGGGAACCGGATCTGTTGTCCAGCAACTAAGGTAGCGGATATTCAGGACGTCTAAGCGTGTAGTGAGGCAGTGGAGAAGGTAACACTGACAAAGGAGAGTACTTGCAGGCACGGAGATGGGTTGAAGCGTGTATACTTCAACGCAGGAAGCATCGGGAATAAGGTGGGCGAACTTAAGGCATGGATCGGTACTTGGGACTACGATGTGGTGGCCATCATGGAAACTTGGATAGAAGAGGGGCAGAAATGGTTGTTGGAGGTTCCTGGTTATAGATGTTTCAATAAGATTAGGGAGGGTGGTAAAAGAGGTGGGGGGTTGCATTGTTAATTAGAGATAGTATAACAGCTGCAGAAAGGCAGTTCGAGGGGGATCTGCTTACTGAGGTAATATGGGTTGAAGTCAGAAATAGGAAAGGAGCAGTCACCTTGTTGGGAGTTTTCTATGGGCCCCCCAATAACGGCAGAGATGTGGAGGAACAGATTGGGAAACAGATTTTAGAAAGGTGCAGAAGTCACAGGGCAGTAGTCATGGGTGACTTCAACTTCCCAAATATTGAGTGGAAACTCTTTAGATCAAATAGTTTTGATGGGATGGTGTTTGTGCAGTATGTCCAGAAAGCTTTTCTGACACAATATGCAGATTGTCTGACCAGGGGGGGAGGCCATATTGGATTTGGTACTTGGTAATGAACCAGGGCAAGTGATAGATTTGTTAGTGGGGCAGCATTTTGGAGATAGTGACCATAATTCTGTGACTTTCACTTTAGTAATGGAGAGGGATAGGTGTGTGCAACAGGGCAAGGTTTACAATTGGGGGAAGGGTAAACACGATGCTCTCAGACAAGAATTGAAGTGCATAAGTTGGGAACATAGGCTGTCAGGGAAAGACACAATTGAAATGTGGAACTTGTTCAAGGAACAGGTACTGCGTGTCTTTGATATGTATGTCCCTGTCAGGCAGGGAAGAGATGATCGAGAGAGGGAACTATGGTTGACAAGAGAGGTTGAATGTCTTGTTAAGAGGAAGAATGGTACTTATGTAAGGCTGAGGAAACACAGTTCAGACATGGTGCTGGAGGGATACAAGATAGAGGGAACTGAAGAAAGGGATTAGGAGAACTAAGAGAGGGCATGAAAAATCTTTGGCGGGTAGGATCAAGGAAAACCCCAAGGCCTTTTACACATATGTGAGAAATATGAGAATGACGACAGTGAGGGTAGGTCCGATCAAGGACAGTAGCTTGAGATTGTGTATGGAGTCTGAAGAGATAGGAGAGGTCTTGAACGAGTACTTTTCTTCAGTATTTACAAATGAGAGGTGCCATATTGTTGGACTGGTAAGCTCGAGGAGATACTTGTTAGGAAGATGTGTTAGGCATTTTGAAAAACTTGAGGACAGACAAGTCACCGGGGCCTGACGGGACATATCCAAGGATTCTATGGGAAGCAAGAAATGAAATTGCAGAGCCGTTGGCAATGATCTTTTCGTCCTCACTGTCAACAGGGGTAGTACCAGGGGATTGGAGAGTGGCGAATGTCGTGCCCCTGTTCAAAAAAGGGAATAGTGATAACCCTGGGAATTACAGGCCAGTTAATCTTACTTCGGTGGTAGGCACAGTAATGGAAAGAGTACTGAGGGATAGGATTTCTGAGCATCTGGAAAGACACTACTTGATTAGGGATAGTCAGCACAGATTTGTGAGGGGTAGGTCTTGCCTCACAAGTCTTACTGAATTCTTTGAGGAGGTGACCAAGCATGTGGATGAAGGTAAAGCAGTGGATGTAGTGTACATGGATTTTAGTAAGGCATTTGATAAGGCTCCCCATGGTACGCTTATGCAGAAAGTAAGGAGGCATGGGATAGTGGGAAATTTGGCCAGTTGGATAACGAACTGGCTAACCAATAGAAAGTCAGAGAGTGGTAGTGGATGGCAAATATTCAGCCTGGAGCCCAGTTACCAGTGGCGTACCGCAGGGATCAGTTCTGAGTCCTCTGCTGTTTGTGATTTTCATTAATGACTTGGATGAGGGAGTTGAAGGGTGGGTCAGTAAATTTGCAGTCGATACAAAGATTAGTGGAGCTGGGGATAGTGAGGAGGGCTATTAGGGCTATTGTCAGCTGCAAAGAGACATAGATAGGATGCAGAGCTGGGCTGAGAAGTGGCAGATGGCGTTTAACACTGACAAGTGTGAGGTTGTCCATTTTGGAAGGACAAATATGAATGCGGAATACAGGGTTAAAGGTAGGGTCCTTGGCAATGTGGAGGAGCAGAGAGATCTTGGGGTCTATGTTCATAGATCTTTGAAAGTTGCCACTCAAGAGGATAGAGCTGTGAAGAAGGTCTATGGTGTGCTAGCGTTCATTAGCAGAGGGATTGAATTTCGGAGCCATGAGATGATGATGCAGCTGTACAAAACCTTGGTCAGGCCACATTTGGAGTAGTGTTTGCAGTTCTGGTCACCTCATTTTGGGGAAGGATGTGGAAGCTTTGGAAAAGGTGCAAAGGAGATTTACCAGGATGTTGCCTGAAATGGAGAGTAGGTCTTACGAGGAAAGGTTGAGGGTGCTAGGCCTTTTCTCATTAGAAGGGAGAAGAATGAGGGGCGACTTGATAGAGGTTTATAAGATGATCAGAGGAATAGATAGAGTAGACAGAGACTTTTTCCCCAGGTGGAACAAACCATTACAAGGGGACATAAATTTAAGGTGAATGGTGGAAGATATAGGGGGGATGTCAGAGGTAGGTTCTTTACCCAGAGAGTAGTGGGGGCATGGAATGCACTGCCTGTGGAAGTAGTTGAGTCGGAAACATTCGGGACCTTCAAGCGGCTATTGGATAGGTACATGGATTACGGTAGAATGATGGGGTGTAGATTAATTTATTCTTAATCTAGGACAAGATTGGCACCGTGGGCCGAAGGGCCTGTTCTGTGCTGTATTTTTCTATGTCTATGTCTATGTTCGAAGTTTGCTGATGGTGTAGATGAGGCTGATAGATTAAGTGACTGGGCAAATCGGTGGGAGATGGAATTCAACATGTGGAAATGCAAAGTTCAGACTTTGGAGCCAAAATACATACAACTTGAGTATTTTCTGAATGCTGAGAAGCAATAAGTTATTGTTTGATTATATGCTAAGTGTATAATCATATTTCAACTTCCAGAATGAGTAGCAGGGCCTTTGGCCAAGAAGAGAAGAATGGATTAGGCTGGCTTCTCAGCTGGAAATAGTTTATTGCTAATGGGCAATAGCTTTCAGAAGAATTTACCAAGCGGCAATAAATAAGAAAATAGATTGATATAATTTAAAGTTTAGCTGCCACGGTCACTGCTTTGGAAATGGTTGAACATAATACGAGTTCATGAAATTAACTATATGGCTGATTTTAGCTCCAAGTTCATGGAAGGACGAGTCATAGGTCTGACAGATTTGAATTGACCTGCTACTTCCCAATTCCCTGCAGAAAGAGCTGACTGGCAGATAAGGTTGAAAATTGCATAGGAATAGATGATTGCTGTCAGAACACTTGAGTGGGAAATGTTCTATGGGCCCCACGCCTGGGGAGAGGAGCGGGGAGAGAACTGGATCTCCCCGTTAAGGTTTAAAGGAAATATTTTGCAGAATATTTACATTCTCAACTTGAATCCGGTTGTCATTGTGCCATCACTTAATATCTGGCTTCATCTCTGCAGACTGTTACTGAACAAAGTATCTAAAATAGTGCTGTCAAATTATATTTACAAAGTCCACTCCTTCAAACTTCATTGCTGAACTTATGGTTCAGTTTCTTCTTTCAACCATCATTTGGCACCGAGTTCCTGCAGTTAAATGGCAGCTTTTTTTCACATATGTCAAATTGTTTTCGGCACTATTCATTATCAGCAAAGCTCGCTGCATATTTGAGTCATATGGTATTCATTACGTTGCACAGTGTACTTTAAAAGGTTCAAATGCAAGTCTCACCCACGTGGAATTAACTTTGTATTTCACATTAGTGTTTTGGGGACCTTTGCTGCCCACACTCCAAAAGATTTCACCATGGGAGCATGGTTTCTTCAACTGCTCCTCTGGTTTGTTTTTAAAGGAGGTTGTGGAAAAATTAAAATACAGCTTCAAATCATTAATTCAGATAAAATGCGAATTCTAGTAATTATGTTGAGAAGAATATATTATTAGATGTATAATAACATGGTACAATGAATTAATACACATTTGTTAGTAAATTAGTGAATAAACAAAAAATTAATGGAACTGTACAGCAGAAAGGGACTGTAAAATGATTTATAATACTCTATGGGCGGGATTCTGTGCTTCAGAGACTGCTGAGACGTAATCGGTGGACTGCAGAATTAGTGCCGCTCCTGGAGCTATTCAACAACCGTCAATGGGCTCGTATCGGTGCCACGTGGAAGACGAGCGATTCCAATGAAAAACGGTGTTGGATTTGATGGAGCCAGGAGTGACACTCGAGAGGCTGACAAGCTGCAGCCGCATATTAGCACTCTGCTCCCCACACACGCGCATCCCAGCCAACAAGATGGCAGCACGGAGGGCGGCACGCTGGTTCACGGATGCAGAGCTCAAGACCTTGCCGGATGCCGTGGATGAGAGGTGGGTTACCCTGTACCCCGGGGTGAGAAGGAAGCTGCCACCCACCTTCTTACACCGGGCCTGACCGCAGGTGGCAGAGGCCGTGATCCCCATGGGCGCCACTGCCAGGACCAGACAGCAGTGCCACAAAAAACTGCACGACCTCCTCAGGGCATCCAAGCTGAGTAGGCAGCTCTATGCCCCTGGCACCAACCCCACATCTCACACAGCTGTAACCCCCACCTCCCCCCACCACCTCGAGGGCAACCGGAGCACAGTGAGGGGATGACACTGATTTCCTGACATAGCTGTCTCCAACTCCCTCCACCATCCTAGACGCACTTTAGCAAAGAGGCTCCTAGGACACTATCTGTTGCGCACCACACTTGAACACTATCTAGTGCGCACCACACACATGCAACATTACACCATGGTGGAGGCCTTGGGGCGAAGGTACTGGCCATGGGTTAGGATGTCCAAGGCCTGGGGCACTCTGTGCAGGTGGTGGCCGAGGCATAGGACAGGGCTGCCCTGTCACAGGCAGACACAGGCAGGCAGACCAGGGTCACAGAGACATTGCAGTAGTGCTTCAGAGCATGGCCCAGTCACAGCGGGGCATGGCTCAGGGCGTTGGCAGCATTGCCAGGGCATTGGCTGACCTAAGCCGGGCACAGAGGGAGGTGGCACAGTCACTGGCCGATGTGGCACTGACCCAGAGGGAGGTGGCCAACTTCCTGTTCTCCATGGCCGTAAGCATTGGGACCCTGGTCGAGACGGAAGCGGGCCTTAGTCAAGGGTGCGCCTTGAAAAGATCAGAAACGGTCGAGTGTGCCAGGGTGAAGGCGTCACGTGCGCTGCCCATGATATCGGGCACAAATGTACATGATGTTCATCTCATGGTCACACACCAGTTCCACGTACATCGAGTGGAACCCCTTTTGGTTTGTGAAGAACAGCCTGACATGGACCAGTACCTGTAGGGGGTGGGATGCTGCACAATCACAGGCCATGATGGGCGGTCAGTATGGTGTGCAGTAAGGTGGCTGCCTTGCAGGCCACGGCAATGGCGGTCCATGCCTGGATGCCCCGGTCAAACGGGGGGTCAGCCCGACCTCACGGCCCAGCCCCTGGTCACCCCCCCCCCCCCCCCCCCCCCCCACCATGGCAGGATTGGCAGCCCACAGTCGTGCCTCTGCATCTCCTATTCCTCTCTCTCCCTCATCAGCCACGGCACCAGTTTCAGATTGTAATCTCCGAGCAGAAGCGGAGCATCACGGAAACCCTGGAGAATTCCGGGTCAGGCCCACTAAAGATATACGAACGGCGTTCACTGTCCGTACGGAGTAGAATGGATTGACACCGTTGTTCAAACACCGGAGTATGGCATTCTGTTAGGCGGTTAGCACCGGCCATGATTTTGGCCTCACGCATGATTCGCTGCCCAATCACCTTCCCTGATTCTGACATCGGCTGACGGAGAATCTCATCCTATGTCTCTGGAGAATCAGTTTAATTCCAGCTCAGAATATGAATTCAATTTTGTCCGTCTATCTCATTCAGTGTAGATAGGTCCATACAATTAACTCTCTATTTTTTCCACATTGAGGTTTGAGGAATTGAGAAGCACTTGTAATGAAGTTGAAGTGATTTTAAAATGAAAGTATTTCATGAAGATTTTTGATAAAATACAATGGTTGGGTGAGGGGGGGCTCGGATATCCCATAGGAAGTAAGTTGGGGCAGTGAGGTGGTCCAGAGGTCGCAGTTTAGTGCCGGGGGGGGGTCAAGAGATCAAGGCGGCATTTACAAATGAGCTAAGTGCGGCCTCAGCACAGCATTCCCGACTGAAGCAAAAAAAAACAACAGAATCCCATTGGATAGCGGGGTCCACATGTTCTGTTTTTTGCCCATTAACTGATGCCCTAGGTTAAAGTTTCATTTAGTTTCCCTCAGGCTGTAAAACAATCAAAGCCAGCTTCTACTTTGCTTCAGGTCTGGTTAAATCATTTTCATTTACATTGAAGGGATCTTCAATCTATTATGTCAGTGTCACCTTGAATGCACTATCACAGGAATGCATCATTGTTAGACAATAAATATAATTATCAGCAGTGAAAATTGACAAATTAATGATCCAGTTGGGGTTTCTCTGAAATTGGGCTGTTATCGATGTAATTTAAAGCAAGCTCTGACAATGCTCTGAATTTACATGTGTGGTATGACAGATGTGGCACTCTGCTTCCATTTCCACAGATGCCCTGCAGCCCAACCAAAGCGGCTCTCCTGGGAGCAGGGGGGGCTGTGACCGACTATTCCAAATATAACTCTGTTCCTCTGTCTTACTTGTTGCAAGATATGTTGTAAGACTTCTGGTGTAATGCTTCTGACTCCTGTGAGAAAACCTGGCTGTTCCCTGCATTTCTCCTTCATGCTGGCCCTCCTCAATGCTGTTTCTCTGACAACTAGAAGTAACTGGATGCCTACGCAGTTTAAGCTGCTGCAGACCTTTAAATGCGGTGACAGCATGGAATGAGCACCCTTCAATGGATGAGCTCGCAATCAGAAATATTTTCAATAGTTGCAGCTCTTTTGTAATATCATAGCAAAGTTGACTCCACGAGTATGGTGGCATCAGTACTGTGCATGCCAGGTGGATAAAAGTTATGCACCAACCTACTTCCAACCAGCGCTGTGGTTTCCTACAAATCTAATTACAGGCCAAAGGTTTGACCTTCCACCCTAACATGGCTCATATAAATCTTGTATCGGGTCTTCTTGTTAAAATCGCAAGGAACAAATTATTTTCTGGAGCTGATTACTCCAGAAACTTCATGATTAGTGCAAACTTCATTATTACTGCTATATGATGTATTAATAGAAGACCTTGTGGTCGAGCCAAAAACTAAACAAACACACAGTCCTATCAGGACTGTTCATGGTTGTTGAGAAGCTAAATTCTCAGCCTCAGGCTTTGAAAAAACAGTCAATACCCTACTCAGGGTTCAGTGAAGAAAAAGAAAAATGGAAATCTCCGCTGTAAAGGGAGATTCATGAACTAAGCTTTTTATTTTAAAGACAAAATTGAGCAGCTGGAATAATCCAGTCTTTAAAGTACTGACGCTGGAGGTCCGAACAAATATTTAACTCAAACTCAGAATGCACAACGAAAGAAACTCAAGCCTAAAATGAATAAACCTCAAGCAAATTTAGACACAATAAATTATTTCTGTCACAACATATTAGGTATTTGGAATACATTTTCAGTATCAATCAATTCCCATTAAACAGCCAGTTGTATGGATGCACTTGTGCTGCGGTTACTAGTCTAGAATATTATTGTAGTCCAGCTTCTAATCAGAAACAATCATGTCTTTTTTTTAAACTGATCTTCTGCTTGACTGCAGTGGAGGGGGAGGGGTGGCTAACTATAGTGCTTAAGGGTAGGCCTGAATACATGTATATTTCAGAGCTATCTCATATAAGTGATAAATAGAAGGCTAGATTTTTCAGTGTGCCATGGTCCTCCCCCCCAACTAAAAATGTCAGGGTGAATCTGACCCTGCGGTGATAGGTAGCCCCACAGGGAATTCCCTCCAAGAGCTAGCAGAAAATTAAATGGCTGGTAGCTCTCTGGTTCCAGCAGTGCTACTGGGAGAGGTGGCCACTGATGGTACTACATCCAGTCCTCAATTGTAAGGAACCACAAAGCTGGAGTTATACGCAAGTGGGGAGGAGGCCTTGCCAAGAGTACGGTGGCAGGCCTAGGCAAGGGAGGCGGGGGGGGGGGGGGGGGAAGGTTAGGGCAGAGGATTGTGGGTGTTTGGGCTGGTGTGGGGTGCTTCATTGGACCCAGGGAGCCGGTTAAGGAGGCATTTCTCCATTGCTGCCACCAGCCAGCACCGAAAAGCTGCCACACTGGACATTTGGGTGGGCCTCTCCTGCTGCTCGTTGAGTCCTAATGGCTTAAGTCATTATTATTTGGCCACTTAAGAGCAACATTTGGCCCTCAAGCAGACCAACTCATGACGATTCTCCGCTGCTGGTAAAATTGCAACAGTTCAAAGGCAATTTGAAGGCATGGCACACATCGAATGTTTCAGGCTAAACTGCCACCAGAGGGGTGTAAAATCAAGCCCATGAACATTTACAGAAATTTAAGGGAGTGATTTTGTAAATCAGATTTACATTCCAGTATCAAAAAGAAATTGTGAAAGTTTACTACCTCCCTCGTGCAGTGAACTCAGGCTCCCACTGCCAGTTTTACAACGGTACAAAATATTTTCATAATTGTAAATCCTCAAATTAATTTCAAAGTAAATAACCTTAAGTCACCACGGTATTCAAGCAGGAAATAGTGAGTGTGGAACGCACAGGATCCCTCTGACTGGCAGCAAAGTCCTAAGTTTAACACTGTGGGTGCTGCCCGCTTAGTTAAATCAGATAGCGGCCGGGATTCTCTAAAAACGCGGCTAAGTGTTGACGTCGGCGTAAACACCTGAGTGTTTCACGCCGGCGTCAACGGGCCTCTTGGCCCAGCGATTCTGTAGTCCACAAGGGGCCAGCATGGCGTCGGGAGTGCTCCGTGCTGCTCCAGCTGCCGTACGAGGCCCTGCACTGCTTGCTGCGGGTCCGTGCATGCGCGCGGTGCCCGTTGCGCATCCGCGCTGAAGAAGGTAGGCACCCCCCCAGATCGTGCACACTTGCTGATCAGTGGCCCCCCACTGCGGGCCTGGCCGTCGTGGAGGCCCCCCAAATACTGATCCCCCGTCCCCCCACCAGTGCGGCCACCGCAGCCGCGGTGCCGAGCTCCCGTCAGGTGGAACCATATGTGAACCACGCCGGCGGGAACTCAGCTGTTTGACCGCGGAGAATCACCACAGGGGCCCCGACCGGCACCGCGTCGACCGCATGTGACTGGCGCCGATTCTCCGGTCGCCGGAGAATCGCATCCCAGCATCGGACCCGATCGCAGGTCTGAGGCCAAATTCTCTGCCCCCCCCCGCCGAGTGCCATTTCGGCGCCGAAGCTCGGAGAATCCCGGCCAACATTCCCTGAACTCTGCACACTTTAACATAATAATGAAAGCCAGAGGTCACCACTGGACAGATCTGTGTGCTTACAGATGATTTATAGATTTTTGGAATCAGGATTTGTTCTTCAACTTTGACAAAATGAAACTGAAAACGTAATGTGATTTTTTAAAGTTCTGTATTATAGTTTTTTTGCAGAGAAACTGTAAGATGAAGGCCTATAAACTGTTATAAGATGTGGCAGTAGATAATGTTACATGGACATACAAACTAAAACTCGCAAATGACAGGCAGGAAAAGATCTATTGGTCAATCTCATTTGTCCCATACAGCGTGATGTCTTATAGGACAAGAAATGTGGAGCATTGAAGCAAACAGTTGCATAAAACAAATCATTAAGAATTAGAGAACAGCACAAAACAGACAATGATTAATTCTGTATTAACAGACAACAGGAGATCCACAGGGATGTAATACAGTTTGAGAAATGATTTTAAATACGACATCAGGCAACTGGCATGTGTAGCCACCTAAGATGGACACTGGGCTAACAAGATGGAGAACTGCTAAGGCTGCAGGGAAAAAGCAGTTTAGCCAAGACAAGCAGTCTGCAAAGACTGATTAGCATTTTGCACGCAGCAAAACTAGTTTCTGGCCAGGTGGAAGATCTCAACCAAAGGTGTTAATAGCAAAACGCTTTGCATATTAATGAGGCAATCCAGATCTGGGCACACACAATGGCAACATTTGGGTTTGAATAGATACTTTAAGTGGATGTCCAGACAGAGCGGCACCAAAGGTATCCACCACAAAAGACCATAGAGACCGCCCCCTCCATCGAGGAGAGACCCTCACATTGGGGGATTCGAAAGATATCGATTGGGAGCTGATCCAATCGATACCTGAAGGTAAAAGCCCGCCCCAAAAAGGCACGGACATTGGGGGCCCTATAAAAGATAGACCCCCACACATGGTCCGGTCTGTTTTTGTGCTCCGGCTTTGACTTCGACCCAGAACTTCGACTTGTATCCTGACTCCAGCCGTTGAGCACCAGCCGCCGAACCGTAAGTGACAATACAACGCTCGCTACGCGAACCAGCCCCACTAGACCCCCAGCGACCAGCACACTCTCTGAAGGTTACAGACCAAGATCGAAACGAAGGCCTCGCTCCCTGACCTTGCCTGTTCCTGTTTAGTTAAGTATTCTGATCGCTTAGTTTAGTTGTAGCTTAGTCCCTTAGCGTGTGCATGCGTATTTATTATATTTGTAATAATAAATACTAATCGTTTGGAACTTACTAATCGGTGTATAGTTTTATTACTTTGAACCTGACCTTGGAATATTTGTGAGGTGTTTATACAACACCTGGCGACTCCCGAGCTGAAAATACACATATAGAGCCTAGCAGTGTTAAGCACACGGCCTTTAAACGGAGGCGTGTTAATACACTCCAATAAACGCGAATTACACTCAAGTAAAACGTGCAACACATGCAACAGTTTTATGTAACAATACTGATTCATCAAATATATTGAAGAATTTGCAAAATCAATACTTAAGAGGTGTTAAATTTAATCCGCTTTACTGTATGTACCCAGAAAACCGAGTTCAGAAATAATCTCACTTGACAAAAGCTCCATTAATTTGAAACATACAAAGTGCAGTTCACGCCTGGCTGATGCCCATTGGTTCATTAAATTAAATTGAAGCAAAACAGGTTAATACGGCTGTGACCTTTATTTGCACAAGCAATGTAGTAGTATTGGACTGAAGGATTTAGCTGATTAGGCCAGGCATAAGCGCCACCGGAAGTCGTATTGCATCCATATTTCACCCTGCACTTAACCTCCGCGGAACTGCTTGGGTCAGCCAAATTACAATAATCTGGGCAAAGGTCAGGCATAGAGGATGCCTCTCATTGGCAGCTTTTCCAGTAACATGGCATGGAATGGGTGAATTATGCACTGTTAAAAACTTTGGAAACTGTAACTCAACATGTTCTGGAAAGTGAGCAGTTGGCCAGAGAGTGACTTGGTTATTGTGGGCCCATCAAGAGTTTTCAAGATTAAGTGGCCCAGAATAGAGTACGATGCCAAGAATTGAGAAGAGGTTGCCTCCAATGTGAGTGACACCTCAACCATAATAAGTTATGATGTGGAGATGCCGGCGTTGGACTGGGGTGAGCACAGTAAGAAGTCTTACAACACCAGGTTAAAGTCCAACAGGTTTGTTTCAAACACAAGCGTTCGGAGCGCAGCTCCTTCCTCAGGTGAATGGAGAGGTATGATCCATAAACAATTATATAGACAAAGTCAGAGATGCCGGACAATGCTTGGAATGCGAGCATTTGCAGGTAATCAAATCATTACAGATCCAGAGAGAGGGATAATCACAGGTTAAAGAGGTGTGAATTGTCTCAAGCCAGAACAGTTGGTGGAATTTTGCACGTCCAGGCCAGATGGTGGGGGGGGTGGATGTAATGCGACATGAATCCAAGATCCCGGTTGAGACCGCACTCGTGCGTGCGGAACTTAGCTATAAGTTTTTGCTCGGCAATTCTGCGTTGTCGCATGTCCTGAAGGCTGCCTTGGAGAACGCTTACCCGGAGATCAGAGGCTGAATGCCCTTGACTGCTGAAGTGTTCCCCAACTGGAAGGGAACATTCCTGCCTGGTGATTGTCGCACGATGCCCGTTCATTCGTTGTCGCAGTGTCTGCACGGTCTCGCCAATGTACCACGCTTCGGGGCATCCTTTCCTGCAGCGTATGAGGTAGACTACATTGGTCGAGTCGCATGAGTATGTGCCGCGTACCTGGTGGGTGGTGTTTCCACGTGTAATGGTGGTATCCAAGTCGATGATCTGGCATGTCTTGCAGAGATTGCCCTGGCAGGGTTGTGTGGTGTCGTGGTCGCTGTTCTGAAGGCTGGGTAATTTGCTGCAAACAATGGTTTGTTTGAGGTTGCGCGGTTGTTTGAAGGCCAGTAGTGGAGGTGTGGGGATGACCTTGGCAAGATGTTCATCTTCACTGATGATGTGTTGAAGGCTGCGAAGAAGATGTTGTAGTTTCTCCGCCCCAGGAAAGTACTGGACGATGAAGGGTACTCTGTCAGTGGTGTCCCGTGTTTGTCTTCTGAGAAGGTCGGTGCGGTTTTTTGCTGTGGCGCGTTGGAACTGTCGATCGATGAGTCGAGCGCCATATCCCGTTCGTACGAGGGCATCTTTCAGCATCTGTATGTGTCTGTTACGCTCCTCCTCGTCTGAGCAGATCCTGTGTATACGGAGGGCTTGTCCATAGGGGATGGCCGAGCAAAAACTTATAGCTAAGTTCCGCACGCATGAGTGCGGCCTCAACCGGGATCTTGGATTCATATCGAATTACATCCACCCCCCACCATCTGGCCTGGACTTGCAAAATTCCACCAACTGTTCTGGCTTGAGACAATTCACACCTCTTTAACCTGTGATTTTCCCTCTCTCTGGATCTGTAATGATTTGATTGCCAGCAAATGCTCGCATTCCAAGCATTGTCCGGCATCTCTGACTTTGTCTATATAAATGTTTCTGGATCATACCTCTCCATTCACGTGAGGAAGGAGCTGCGCTCCGAAAGCTCGTGTTTGAAACAAACTTGTTGGACAGTAACCTGGTGTTGTAAGACTTCTTACTAAATAAGTTATGTTACAAGGTCAGTCAAACTTTGAGAACCTACTATCACTTTATATGTCATGTTTTAAAATTTCTTTCAGCTACATTTTTGGAGTTGCAGGGGGTTTTGTTCTGTACAATTCCCGTTGTCATATGCATTTTTCCGTCTGCCCCTGGGACTCAAGGACGTAGAGCAGCAGCACCAACTCGGGAGAGTGCACTGTCCTGCATCTGCTACAAGATGGTAAAGGAAGAGGTGGTGCAGGAGGATCTTTACAAGATTGTTGCTGAGGACAGAATCTCATACACCAACTTCACCGAAGAGCAAAGCATTGGGTGCCTCTGCTTCAACAGGGATATGGTCGACAGTTGTGCCACTTGCAGCAGTACCAACTGCATAAACCGATGTACATAGGGCATGTTTGACACTTATATCCACCTGCCTCTAATTGGAATAACACACCTCACCGGGCATAACCACAAGGCAGTGGAGTTCCACCTTAATACAGCACAACAGCCACATGGAAAAATCCTGTCACTCTCAGCTTTACATACATTCAGCCCAAAATTGTTGTCTTGTCCAATGCATATTTAATGCTCCATGAACACTACCGGGCTGCATTTCAACACTTCCTGCATCTTGCTTTGACAATTGGACTGTTGCATTTCTTTTGCTGCTCTTGCAGCAGGAAATATCCTACAACAATGAGAAGTCACTGACAGAACAAAGTACAGTGACATTCAGTTTTTCCATTTCAAATAGCTGTTCAGAGAATTGCTGGGAGATGTGGAAGTGAGCCAGAGACTGTCACTACGAATGGCCAAAAACATTTGGTAGAGGGATAAGGAAAGAGAAAGACATGGCAGAGGAGAAAGGAGGAAACAGGTGAAGGGGAAGAGGAGGAAAAATTAGAAAGAAGAGGGGAAAAAATAAACATGGACCTCGGGCTGGCACGGACAAGATGGGCCGAATGGTCTCCTTCTGTGCTGTAACTTTTCTATGATCTGATGACACACTTCATTGGCATTGATGTGGTGGTAAGGGGAGCTTAATAATATGGGAGTGGGGAGAGTTAGTGCACCAGGTAGGAGAGAGATTTTTCAAAAAGCTCAGTCATTTAATGTTTCACAGCTCTAACATGTGATGGACCCCTTTTTCCCAGTCACCCTCGTTTTCCTGCTTCTGAATTTCTGCCTCCCCAGATGCTTCCAAGGATTGGTTCACTTGCAGGACAATATTCCCCCTTATGTCTTTTACTATTTACATTGCATTTCTGTAACTCACATTTTACAGATACAGGGCACGTTTCTCTGGAAATATTTTGAAGTGTTGTAGTGAGCGGGAACTGCTGCGAGCTTCCCGGCACTCGGCCCAGCGAGGCCGGCAACGCTATTCAATGTTAATTGGTCCACTTAAAGAGGCCTCACGGGTATCTCGCCGCAAATGAAAGCTCACCAGCTGATTCGTCAGCACCGTGTTCACCAGCACCCCGCTAACAAGGTCAAACAGCACTTAAGCAGCACTTGCTCAGCCAACCCCTGTCAGCTCCCAACAATGGTGACCTGAGGCGGAATTCTCCAACCCCCGCAGGGTCGGGGAATCACCCGAGGCCTTCGTAAATCCCGCCCCCGCCGTGGCCGGAATTCTCCGCCACCCGGGAATCGGCGGGGGCGGGAATCGCGCTCCGCCGGTCGGCGGGCCCCCCGTGGCGATTCTCCGGCCCGCGATGGGCCGAAGTACTGCCGCTGTCAGGCCTCTCCCGCTGCTATGGTTTACACTACCTCTGTGCTGGCGGGAGCAGGCGGCGCGAGCGGGCTCCGGAGTCCTGGGGGGGAGGGGGGACGATCGGACCCCGGGGGGTGCCCCACAGTGGCCTGGCCCACGATCGGGCCTGAGCCGTGGGGGGCACTCTTTTTCTTCTGCCGCCGCCACGGCCTCCACCATGGCAGAGGCAGAAGAGACCCCCTGCACCGCACGTGCGCCAGTGGTGACGTCAGCGGCCGCTGACGCTCCGGCGCATGCGCGGACTCACGCCGACCGGCGAAGGCCTTTCGGCCAGCCCCGATGCCGGTCGGCGTGGCGCCAAAGGCCAGTTGCGCCAGTCGGTGGAGCGGGAGCCACTCCGGCGCGGGCCTAGCCCCTAAAGGTGCGGAGAATTCCGCACCTTTTGGGGAGGCCTGGCGCCGGAGTGGTTGGCGCCACTCCGCTACGCCGGGACCCCCCCCGCCCCGCCGGGTAGGGGAGAATACCGTCCCAGGAGACTGGCCCCATGATTCGGGGACACATGCCTGGGGAGGATGCTAGATGCTATGGAGGCCAGGAGAGATGTCCTGTTCCCCTGAAGGCCCATGACGGTCAGCGATAAGACAGTCAGTGCTGCCAAGAACGAGGTGGCGGCGGTTGTGAGCGCCGTGAGTGTGACCAGGAGGACTGGCTTCCAGTGGAAGAAAAAGGTCAATGACCTACACCGGGCAGCACAAGTAGACACCAACGACCCCCTCTCTCCCCAAAGATCTTTCGGCCCCATGGGAGCATCTACCGCTTCTCCCCCAACTCTCCATGCTCCCCAAATCCCGAATCCTCTCGCCACCACCTCTCCCCCTTCAACCCCTCCCAATCTTTCCTTCACACACTCCCTCCCATCACTGTGAACCACGCTTGTGGCTAATGATGCCCTCTCTGTGTCTCCTCAATAAAAGCTCTCCTACAATCACCAGGAGGGCCCAGTCTGGCAGTGGTGTGTCAGACATAAGAATCCTCACCATCTTCGAGGAGCATGCCCAGGAGGTGACTGAGGACAGGGCGGTCACCAACACGAAGCTGGCAGATGCCGCAGAAGTGAGGAACCACCGGGCTCCACCCAGAAGACCTGTCAAAGGTGAGTTGTTATTACCTTACTGACTGACTCAACCCTCCCACTGACCACATGTCCATTCTCCCGCAGGTCCTCCAGCTGACGGCACCGGCCCAGCCCAGGTGACCCCCTCTCCAGCCCCCCAGGAGACGACCTCCGAGGATTCCAATCTAATAGCCGCGTCAGAGCTGTTATCCCCATCCTTAACCAGCGCAAAAACACACACCTTGGTGGGAAATGTTTGTGTCAGGCTTCTGGGGCACAATCTGGTGAGCACCACACAGCCGCTGATGCACATCAGGTAGAGGCTGAAACCCGAGACAGCAGCCGGAGGTCTGCTGGATCCCAGGACCCAGCTGGGCCCCAGCCTGATGATGGGCCTGTGGAAGAGGTCATCCCGGAGCTGATGGAGGCATTAGGGTCCGGCCTATTCCGCCCATTCAGATGGAGATGTCAGCGACACTCCAACAGATCCATAGCCAGGGCTCAAACCAACTGCCCCTCCATCCCAATGTGCACCCTAGGGCCCTATTTACAGTGGGCAGGAGGAGGGGGTGCCGGGTGCTAACCCAGACCCATCCCATGGAGTGGCGACGGTGGCCACAAGCTCCCCAGAGTTCCACCCCTCAGGTGAGGCCGCGTCTTGAAGTTGACACACTGGACAGGACGGTAAGGTTATGCATGTGCTGCCGACTAGTGAGTGGGGGCCCCCCGGCCCCACAGCCTCCAGAAGACGCCCACCAGGGGCATCGATGGCCATGGGAAGTGATAGGCAGCTGACTGCCTCCACCTGAGATGTGCATCCTGGGGACACATCGAGACACAGTGTTAGAGCTAGGAGGGCAAAGCACATCGAGGATCACTGAGGACTCCGATAGAGGGGCTGGGGGGGCACGTCAACTGAGCTGTTGGGAACTCAGCCCATTGGGGGCAGAAAATCGTGGGAGGGCCTGCTGATGACGCACCAACGGCATTGCAACAATATGCAGTGCGCAACGCGATTACGCCTCTTCTGAGAGGGTGGAGCATGGCTGACCGGCGTCAAACTAGCACCGGCCCTAATTGGGGCATCGGAATGGATTCTCCGCCCTGATCGCTGATTACGATATCGGCATCGGGCAACGGAGAATCCCTTCCATGATTCATGAAATTACATTTTACCAACATCATAAGTAGGATGAAAATCCAATTGTACCCCATCATTAAAAGGATCAATTTGCCATCAACAACAGAGTGGCACTTTCTCAGTGATAGCCTACTCAGCCATGATCAGCTGTATTCAGCCAGAACCACTCAAGCTCCAGAATTCATTACAACCCAAGCATAGCAAAAGGGCTGACTTCAAAAGTGGGTGCCTTTGACATTAAGGCAACATTTGACCAAGTGTAGCAAAATATAAATTTGAAGTCAATGGGCATTGAAAAGAAATATTCCATGGCTGAAGTCATACTTCGCACAAAAGAATAGTGTTATGGTTATTGGACATCAATCACCTCATCCCCAGAATATTAATGTATGAGTTTTGGAGGACAGTGTCCTAGAACCAACATCTTCAGCTGATTCAGCAATGCCTTTCCCTCCATCATAAACTCAAAAGTGGGGATTTTCACTAATGAGTGTTCCATTCCATTTGCAACTCCTCAGATACTGAAGTAGTTAATGCATGCAGCAAGATCTAGATTCCATTCAGGCTTGGCAAAATTTGGCTCCAACTCCATCTACACGTTTGCTGACGACACAAACATAGTGGGCCAGATCTCAATTAACGATGAGTCAGAATACAGGACGGAGATAGAGAACCTAATGGAGTAGTGCAGCGACAACAATCTATCCCTCAAAGCCAGCAAAACTAAAGAGCTGTGTTATGTTTCTTAAATGAATGCTAGAAGTTGTTCAGCAGTTGAAGGATGGTTTATTGTGCTCCACAATAAATGACTTTGTTAGCTTTTACTTACAGAATGGCACTTGCAAAGATACTGCTTTTCTATGCTCTGCAACTAGGCCTAACCACACTTGCAGCCCTGAGCTCAACTTCCGTCCCTGTCCTGCACCCCTGTCTCTCGAGCCAAAGTGCGCGAGGGCGGGCCTTCGGCGTCACTCTTATATGTCCCCGTGCTGCCCCCTGGTGGTACTTACATTTCTCATCCGCCCCTTCTGTACACACTCAGGCGAGGATCACTACATCCCCCTTTTTCATTTTTTTTTTAGTTGCAGAGTTGTAACTAAACACAAATTCAAACACAGTTAGGTTTATATACAAAGACAAGGCAGAGCAATGATATTGTCAGTCCATGTTCATACGTTCAGACGGTTGGGTGCACGTCTGATCCGGGTAGACCTCCTGAGTGGGCATGGAGATCAGAGTATTTTACGCCAATTTGGACACCTGCTGCTGGAGTTCCAGGATGTTGCATGACAGAGTCCCGCAGATAGTGTTAGAAAAACCTGTCGACGAGGTGTAACTTTTAGAAGGTCTCTACGATTTCGTCGAAACAGTGTTCCATCGTCAGACTGCACAACGTAGGATCGTGGCGATATTTGGCGGAGAACTGTCGCCATTTTAGACCAGCCCCCAGCCGGGTGTCGCAACCTCACCGTATCGTTGATTGCCAACGGATGCAGTACTTTTGCCTGCTGGTCATAGTGCTGCTTTTGCACCTGACGTTGGTGACACATCTTATCCAGGACAGGCGAATGATCGGGATTGGTGAATTGTAGTGCCGGTAATGTTGTCCGCACATCTCTGTTGAAGAGCATTTGAGCCGGTGATAGTCCAGAGCTCAAAGGTGATGAACGGTATAACAAGAGGGCCAAGTGTATGTCGGACTTTGAGTCCGCAGCCTTGCTGATTAGTTGTTTGATAATGTGGACACCTTTTTCCACCCTGCCATTCAATTGCGGAAAGTGTGGACTCGACGTCACATGCTTGAAGTTATAGTGCTTGGCGAAGTCCATCCATTCCCAGCTGGCAAAGCAAGGACCATTGTCGGACATGACCGTCCGTGGGATGCCATGCCTGGAGAAGGTTTCTTTGCAGGCCTTGATGACTGATGCCGCTGTGAGATCCAGGAGTTTCAGTACTTCCGGAAAGTTGGAGTAGTAGTCGATGAGCAGAACATAGTTGCGGCCCATGGCGTGGAACAAGTCAATGCCAACTTTGTCCCACGGTGATGTGGCCATCTCATGCTGCTGCAGTGGCTCCTTGCATTGTGCCGGTTGATGTCCTTGACACGTGTCACAGGTGAGCACCATGTTCGTTATGTCCTCGTTTATCCCTGGCCAGTAAACGGATTGTCGTGCTCTCCTTTTGCACTTTTCGGCACCAAGGTGCCCCTCGTGAATCCTGCGGAGCATGTCCGCCCGGAGCGCCAGTGGGATGACGATTCTGTCATTCCGCAGTATTATGCCATCCACCACGGACAGTTCAGTCCTGACGTTTTGGAACTGTGAGCACCGCCCTTTTGGCCAGCCATGCTGAAGGTTGTGTATGACTTGAAGGAGGGTGGCGTCCTCCTGTGTCGCCTGACGAATTTGCTGCAGTCTCGCGTCCGTTGCTGGGAGTGTCTCCTTGCACCACTGTGCATGAGCTTCCACATCATTGATGGAAGTCAGTGGCGTGTTGTCAGCGTCCATGGCTCGTGATAATGTGTCAGCTATTACAAGGTCCTTGCCAGGGGTGTAGACCAGCGTGAAGTTGTACCTCCGCAACTTCATCATCATGCGTTGCAGGCGCGGTGTCATATCATTTAGATCTTTGTCGATGATGTTTACCAGCGGCCTATGATCAGTTTCCACGAGAAACGTGGGGAGACCGTACACATAGTGGTGGAATTTGGTCACGCCTGTGATCAGCCCTAGGCACTCCTTCTCTATCTGTGCGTACCTGCACTCTGTGACGGTCATCGCTCGTGAAGCGTAAGCCACTCGGACCCAGTCCAACTGGTTATTCTGTTGCAGTAGCACCGCACCAATTCCATGTCGACTGGCGTTGGTGGAGATCTTTGTAGGTTTTGCCGGGTCACAAAATGCGAGCGTTGGAGCTGCCATCAATTGGTATCTCAGATCATCCCATTCATCTTGGTAATGTTGGTCCAGGCAAACTCCGTGTCCTTCCTTATCACTTGCCTTAACGCCGTCGTCCGTGCTGCTAGGTTCGGTATGAATTTGCCAAGGAAGTTGATGAATCCCAGGAATCTTAGCACCGCTTTCTTGTCATGTGGTCTCTGCATGCTCTGAATTGCGCTGATCTTCTCAGCGTCCGGCTTCACCCCGTGCTCTGATATTGTGTCACCCAGGAAGGTCAGAGAGGAGCGTGCAAAGGTGCACTTGGCCCGGTTGAGCTTCAGTCCAAAGTGGTGGATCCTTTGGAAGACTTGCTTCAACCTCGCAATGTGGTCTTCCTCTGTCGTTGACCATATTATGATGTCATCCACAAAGACACGGACGCCTTCAATGCCTTCTATCATCTGCTCCATTATTCTGTGAAATATTTCGGATACAGATATAATGCCGAAGGGCATCCGATTATAACAGTACCTTCCAAACGGCATGTTGAAGGTGCACAGCAGGCGGCTGGACTCATCGAGCTGCATTTGCCAGAAGCCCTGTGAGGCATCAAGTTTGGTAAATATGCGAGCTTGTGCCATTTCGCTCGTTATATCCTCTCGCTTGGGGATAGGGTAGTGTTCCCTGCGAATGTTCTTGTTCAAGTCCTTGGGATCTAAACAGATCCTGAGTTCACCAGACGGCTTCTTAACACACACCAGCGAGCTGACCCAGTCAGTCGGCTGTGTGACTCGTGAGATAATGCCTTGAGATTGGAGATGTTGAAGTTCAGCTTTTAGCTTGTCCCGCAATGGAGCCGGCACCCTCCGTGGGACATGAACGACCAGTATGGCATCCTCTTTGAGCAGGATTTTGTATTTGTAGGATAGCGTACCCATGCCAGAGAAGACGTCGGGGTACTCGCTGAGTAGCAGCTGTATGTCATCGGCAATGCGTGATGAGTCAGCCGCGTGCATGAAGATCCTTTGAATTAGCCGCAAATCCTTGCAGGCTTGAGCACCTAGCAGTTAGGATCTTTTGTCATCTACAATTTCAAATCATAGTCCTGTTGGAACTGTCTTGTTGGCAACCTGTAGGTGGCAGGATCCCTTTGAGGTGATCTGGTTTCCGTTGTAATCAGTTAACTTGCATGCGGCAGGTAACATCTCGTGCGTCCCTGGGATGGATGCGAGATCTTTGCTCATCATCAAGTTTGCGGACGCTCCCGTGTCCAGCTTGAACGTGATGGGGAAGTCATTGATTTGCACCGTAGCACTCCATTCGCTTGCACCTTTTTTCTTGTGCAGGACATTTCCCTTTTAAATGGGCGGAGCCACAGTGATGACACGTCATGACGTCATGCGTATGTTGCGTTCGTGCATGCGCAGCGCGACTTTCAGTCTGGGGCCGGTATTGCGAGAAGTGCGCATGCGCGTACCGAGTACTTCCGGGGTCTTTCGGGAAGGCGCGCATGCGCAGACGGGCCGGCGACCAGAAGAGAGGGCTTGTGAGGAGAGGTCACCATTTTCACATTTGCCTCATGGTGAGTTTTTTCCAAGTTTTGTTTGTCAAACAGCTCCAGTAACTGCTGCTTTTTCTGCTCCTGTAGTAAGCATTTATCTATGGTGGTTTTCAGTGTTAAGTCATTTTGCAGCATTAATGATTCTTTTAGATTTCCGTTGGCAAGACCATAGATTAATTGATCTCTGATGATTGAGTCTGTTAAATCAGCACAGTTGCAACCTTGTGCTAGCAAGTTATAAAGTGGGAGATAGTCTCCCCGTTTTTTTGGAATCTGTTACGCAGGTTGAATCTTTCACTGATTTCATTGGATTGTGATTTACAGTGGTCATCAAATTTTGCCACTATCACTTGATACTTAGTTTTATCTTCAGTATCAGCATACGTAAAAGAGTTATAAATGTCTATCGCCTGCTGGCCTGCCGTTGAGAGTAAAAGTCCAATTTTTCTGTCATCGGTGGCTGCATTTAAGTCCAGAGCTGACATGAATAGCTGAAACTGCTGTTTAAACATTTTCCAGTTGCTATTTAAATTACCTGTAGTTCTCATCATCCCTGGATGTAGCGTGTGATCCATTGCTTCAGAAGGTCGTCTGGAGTCGAGAGGCTGCAAAGTCTTCCACAGTCGGGCGGCCGGCCTGTTGCTTTTGTTGGTTGCGTTGGTTCTTTCTGTTCAAAGAAGCCACTCCTGTACCATGTTATGTTTCTTAAATGAATGCTAGAAGTCGTTCAGCAGTTGAAGGATGGTTTATTCTGCTCCACAATAAATGACTTTGTTAGCTTTTACTTACAGAATGGCACTTGCAAAAAGATACTGCTTTTCTATGCTCTGCAACTAGGCCTAACCACACTTGCAGCCCTGAGCTCAACTTCCGTCCCTGTCCTGCACCCCTGTCTCTCCAGCCAAAGTGCGCGAGGGCGGGCCTTCGGCGTCACTCTTATATGTCCCCGTGCTGCCCCCTGGTGGTACTTACATTTCCCATCAGCCCCTTCTGTACACACTCAGGCGAGGATCACTACAAGCTGGTCATTGACTTCAGGAAGTAAAGTACTGTACACACCCCTGTCTGTATCAATGGGGCCGAGGTGGAAATGGTTAGCAGTTTCAAATTCCTAGGGGGCCAAATCTCCAAAAATCTGTCCTGGTTCATCCACGTCGATGCTACCACCAAAAAAGCACAACAGCGCCTATACTTCCTCAGGAAACTAAGGAAATTTGGCATGTCCACATTGACTCTTCCCAACTTTTACAAGTGCATCATAGAAAGCATCCTATCTGGCTGTGTCACATCCTGGTATGACAACTGCTCAGCCCAAGACCACAAGAAACTTCAGAGAGTTGTGAACACAGCCCAGTCCATCACCCAAACCTGCCTCCCATCCATTGACTCCATCTACACCTCCCGCTGCCTGGGGAAAGTGAACAGCATAATCAAGGACCCCTCCCACCCGCTTACTCACTCTTCCAACTTCGTCCATTGGACAGGAGCTACAAAAGTCTGAGAACTCACACAAACAGGTTCAAAAACAGCTTCTTCCCCGCAGTTACCAGACTCCTAAACAACCCTCTTATGGACTGATAATACTATACACTCTTGTATGCTTCACCCGATGCTGGTGTCTATGTATTTACATTGTGTACCTTGTGTTGCCCTATTAAGTATCATATACAAATGATCTGTTTGAGCTGTATGCAAAAAAATACATGACAATAAACAAATCCAAATCCAAGCAACATTCATGCCACACAAATGCTGATTAATGGTGATCTCCACCGACAGGGTGCACTGCAGCAACTCACCAAGACTTCTTCAAATGCACAACTATCTCCAAATCTCTAGAATCGTAGAATTACAACAGCACGGAAGGAGGCTATTTGGCCCGTCATGTCCATGCCAGCTTTCTGCAAGAGCAATGCAGCTAGTCCCATTCCCCTGCCTTTTTCCCAGGGCCCGCAATTTTTATTTCTTCAGGTAATTATCCATTTCCCTTTTGAAAGCCATGATTCAATTTGTCTGCAATATACTCTCAGGCAGTGCCTTGTGTTAAAAGATTGAAACCACGTAAGTCTGTAAATTGCAGTAACAGAGACATTTATTCACAAGTATGCTTGGGAGACACAACCTGCTCCTACAGAATGTCTGCCTGGTTATCACATTTACACTATAAAATCCTAATAAGTAGAATTATACAGGTTACAGCTGTTCCCTTTATCTAACTGATGGCTTGAGCCTGAGCTTCTTATCACACTTTTTGCTTATCCACCCTGTGAAGTTTGTGATCATTACTTTCCCACACGATCATGCTGAGAGAGCACTCGAACAACTGCTCTTTTAAAGTTGTTAATGCTCTTAACTACATTTGCCTCCATCAAAGCGATCAATGTTTAATGTTGAATTATTTTAATTACCCCACTTTACAGTGCATTCCAGATCCCAAGTATTCATTGCATAAAGGTGTTTTTCCTTATTAAATGTTGAGAAGGACAAGGTCATCAGGTGCAAGGGAACACCACCACCTGCATGTTTCCCTCCAACTTACACACCATCCTGACAGGGAAATATATTGCAGGTTCTTCATTGTCACTGGGTCAAAATCCTGGAACTCCCCCCATAACAGCAATGTGGGTGTACTGCAGGTGGTTTAACAGCACCTTCTCAGGACAATTAAGGATGGGCAATCAATGCTGGCCATGCCAGTTACAGGCAGATTCAGTGAACAGATTAGAAATCTCCCTGATTACTTCCCTTCTGAAAAGTGAGACAATTACTCTTCAGCAAAGTCAAAATATGATCTGCTGTCCCTCAACATCAATGTGATGCAGGTTCTGCCTGCATCCCTACCTTCGTAGCTCAAATAGATTGCAGGAATCGGACCTAAATTGGTGTAAGGAGCATCAGTTAATGGTGTAAACATATTGCAAATACATTAGTTTGGTACCCAAGGTGACTAACAGCTACCATCATCGATATAGCAACCAACACACTCCCTGTACTTTTCAATAAGGGCAGCGGTGACAGATTGGTAGTTTCTGTGTTCATTTTGTGCTGAAGAACAAGATCTGGTTTGACGTCCTCTCTGTCATGGGGGAGAAAAATAATGTACAAAGTAGGAACAACAAATCCCCTTCCTTATAAAGCCAGCAGCAACTTTTGTTGCATTGTCCCAAGGATGGATGATTGTTCATGTCCAACCTGGGAGAAGCAAAACTGGCAAACGTTTAGTTAAAAAAACATAAACTAAAAGTTGCCAATTAAGAGATGTAAAAACATCAAAATAAAAAGTTTTCTATCTATGTATGTTACACATTTCAAACTATTTGATTTGTTTGGAAAGTAATTTGAAATTAAAGTTGATCAATTACAATTGTTATCATCCTGAGTTAGCAGCAGGATTTGAATTACTGAATAGACACAGTACACATCTAACATTCATTCTTACTTGGAGCAACTTGCTTATCTAAACATCCAAATATTTTAATACATAAAAAACACAATATGAAAGCTTATGAAATTTTAACAGTCATGTTCATAGGTTGCCCTGCAACTAACAAAACAATTAATAATACTGGTGAACGACTGTCAATGCTGCAAGAAGAGTATGAATGAGGTTTCATAGAATTGACAGTTTGGTGCCATTAATCAGTAATTCATGAAAACAGATAATTAAATCAACACTTTGGACACTTGAGTGAAGTGCTCCATATTGCCACTTGGAAAGAATCGTCCTTTGATTATTCCTCTTGCTTAAATGGAACAAATAGATCAATCAAGGTAGCCACAATTCTCTTTCCATAAGTTAACAATATGCATTTAGTGTCCCACTGACATCGGAGGTGAGGACTCGCAGCACCTGACTACCCAACAGTCTTTCCAATCTACTACAATAGAGCTATGTTAAAGGGGACTGAGGTTTATCAGTAAGGAAATGAAACAGTTGTACCCCAGAAACACTTCCAGGTAATAGGTAATACATGAAAACATAGCACCAAGTGACGAAAGTCACATGTCGCTCAAGGATTGTATGGATTTAACACTGAGAGTATTAGTGTAGCACTCAAATATAGTAAGGAATTCACAAATACATTATCCAGCTTATCCAGTGATTATTACTTTTTTTCAGTAATGAATTGCAGCAATTTGAACATATGGAACAGAAGTAGGCCATTTAATCCATAAAACCTGTTCAGCTATTCAGTAATGTCATGACTGAACTGTGAACTAACACCATATACCTGCCTTTGCCACACATTTCTTGATAGATTTGTCTACAAAATATCTATAAACTTCATATCTAAAACAAGTGAAGATGGCACTCAGTAGACCTCATCCATCCACCACACTGTATTGACTCAACATTATGACAATACTGCAGAGGCTTTCCCTACCTTCTTGATACTCTGTAATTACAAAGATGAAAAAAAAATGTAAGAGCTTCCTTTTCACTGAAGAGGTTTCAGGCTAATCCACATCCAACAACCTTCTCTGAAAACCCTGTTCATATTTTGGCAGCTGTTGACAAATTCAACCAAAGCTCTTGAGACAATCCATAACATTCGAAAGCAATCAACAACGTTCTAAATAAAACAATTCAATATTCAGAAAGAAAATTTAATTTTGCAGTATCTCCCAATGTTAGTAGGTCCTTAATAAAAAAAGTTCCAGGATCCAGATTTAAATCTTGTCAAAACTCGGTTCTCCTTGGCCATTCATGGGGCTGGGCCAGAGAATCCCCGCAACCGGCGTCAATTGCGACACGCCGCCCTGACACCGGCACGCGATTCTCCGCAGAGCATGGTTGGCGCGGTGCCGGTCGGCCCGGGATGGGCCAAGCGGCTGTCGTAAAAAAGCCGAGTCCCACTGCTGCCGTCCACACCTGCTCTCAGCTGGCGGGATCTTGGCATGGAAGGGTCATGGGGCGGCCTGTGGGGTGGGGTCAGACCCCAGGTGGGGCCTCCGATGTGGCCTGGCCTCTCTGGCTGGGGGCTCCGTTCCTCTGCACCGGCTCCTATAGCCCTGCGTCATGTTGCGTTGGGGCCGGAGCGTTGAAGGGAGACAAATGGTGACCATTGCTTCTCTCTCTTTGAAACTGCAGTGAGCAGACTATCAAAAAGATAGGCTGTAGGCTGTCTCATTACTTATAGGCAGGGGAGAAGGCAGAGAAAAATGTGATACTGGCACTTGGCTCACCAAAGCAGGAGCAGAATCCTCAAAAGCAAGGGAAGGCAAGGCCTCCTCCGTACACAGAGGATAAACGCCAGAGAGCTGTCATTCGTAGGCGCCTCACTAGACCCAGAGTCCACAGTCATTCCTGCAGGTGACCAAGAACCAGTGTGACCAAAGACTGCACATGTCCAGGGAACTAATTGGTCACATCTTCCACCTGCTGCAGAATTTGCTGCAACAGGTATTTGGAGAGCATCTCCATGACCAAGGTGCTCAATTTTGATGCTAGTGGCTCTTTCGAGGGCTCAAAAGGTGACCTCTGCGGGATCTCTTCAGCCTCCGCACAGCAGTGCATCCAGGAGATCATGGACACCAACTTAGTGAAGGCACACAACTTTGTACATTTCGACCGTGATCAGCTCATTCCAGGTGAATGATGATGGCATGCAATAGGGACACTCCATAGACCCTCACAGAGCTTATGTGACTCCAGTCTGGCTGACGGCAGCTCACTTGCGCTCAATGAACAGGGTTATATCATGGAGAGGCAGCGGGGAAACTTTAACCTCTCTTTGTTCAATTGCAACCTTCCTTAGCTGAACCCTTCAGGATCACAGTGTCACTGAAGACACAAGCTGATGAGTTGGAGGGCCAGCCGTATCTTAAATATGCTGACAGCACAGGGAGAATGGCTAAATTCTGTGGCACCAGCTCATGACAGTCTGGTAGCAATTATAATTCCCATTGAGATGCAGGCATGACTGATACATCCAGCGACTGTGAAGGCGGGTGTGCCATCAGTGCATTGGGAAGGTTTCACACAGCACAGGGAGGAGATTCTGGACCTGAGAAACCTCCTTTATCTTGTGCAGGAACCAAGCTTTCACGGCAGACTGCCAAGAACACTGCTCATTACAGCAAGGAGCCATGGACAGAATGACATTGCTGTGAGTTTATTTACTCTAGCTAACGTCATGTACATGTGATTAACTCCCATGCACACGCGGTGCAAGAGCTTCTTGAATTTTCTAACCCTGCCGCTACATCTTGGTGCTTCTCCAACATCCACAGGGGGTGTGGAGGCAGCCTGCTGACTGCTACACTCTGTTGTCTGTGATGACTTTGGCGGGTGACTTGCGGAGGGTCGAGGCCAGGGGGGCACAAGCCTTTGTGCAAGGTCCTGCTGTAGGCAATGCAATCCTCCTTAGCCTTTGGAGTTGGCAGAAGGGGTCACAGGAAGAGGAAATCTGGATGGGCTGGATACTCCCAATGTCATCTGGGTGGATGGCCCATGTGTGTGCACCTGCTCAGCTTCCTCCCTATGGGTCCTCGGGGGTCCCTGACTGCCTCCTTGAGAGCGAGAGACAGTTGGAGTAAATTCGGGAAGCACTGTCCCGCTCTGGCATTGATACTGGTGGATGCCAGCAATTGCCTAAGCCATGGAGTGCAGCTCCTGCAGCAGTTCAGGACAGATGGCCTGGAACAAGATATTCATAGCAACCTTCATCCTACCAGTGGCATGCCGGCACTACTGGTGGCACGGTAGCACAGTGGTTAGCATTGTTGCTTCACAGGGCCAGGGACCAGGGTTCAATTCCTGGTTTGGGACTCTGTACGAAGTCTGTACGTTCTCTGTATGTACATGGATTTCCTTCAGGTGCTCCGGTTTCTTACCACAAATCCCGAAAGACATGCTTGTTAGGTGAATTGGACATTCTGAATTCTTCCTCTGTGTTCCTGAACAGGAGATTGAGTGTGGTGACTAGGGGACTTTCACAGTAACTTCATTGCAGTGTTAATGGAAGCCTACTTGTGACACTAAGAAAGATTATTATTATTATCACCTCGGTCCAAAGGTGGACGGACTCCTCCATCGAGCCTTGCAATCTGAGGAATGCAGCAGACATCCCTTCCTGATTTTCCCAAGCTTGTCTTTGCAGCTGCAGAAACTGAGGCATGACCGAGTCCAGACCACACCTGACTCAGACCCAGCAGATTCCTGGCCTCCAGCGATCTTCAGAGTGCCAGCACCCTGGGATGTCTCTCCCTCCACCTACTATGGATCAAACAGTAGGGGATGCTCATTTGACCATGACCGTGAAGCTACTCAAGAACTTGGTCCCACCAAGGTATGTGTCTCTGCGCTGGTGGGGGATGTGGGTGAGTGTTGTGAGGGGTTAACAATTTTGATGTCTTAGTTTGCTCATCAGTGCTGTTCTTGAGGCTGGAGTCGAAGGCCTTGAACGAGCGCTTTCTTCAACATTTGCAGTCTGTGTTTTGCAGGAACACCCACAGTGCTGTTAGGAAGTGAGTTCCAGGATTTTGACGCACTGACAATGAAGGAATGGTGATATCGTTCCAAGTCAGGATGATGAGTATCTTGGAAGGTAACTTCCAGGTGGTGGTGTTCCAGTGCATCTGCTGCCCTTGTCCTTTTACGTGAGAAGAGGTCATCGGATTGGAAGGTAATGTTGAAGGAGTCTTGATGAGTTGCTGCTTTGCATTTGTAGATGATACTGTGCGTCTTTGGTGAAGGGAGTGAATATTCAAGATGGTGGATGGGATGCCAATCAAGCGGGCTGCTTTTCCCTGGATGATATCGAGCTTCTTCAATGTTTTGGAGCTGCACTCATCCAGGAAATTGTGGAGTATTCTATCACACTCCTGACTTGAGCCTTGTAATTGATAGACAGGATTTGGGGAGTCATGAGGTTTGTTACTCTCTGCAAAATTCTCAGTCTCTGTCCTGATCTTGTAGCTACAGTATTTATATGGCTGGTGCAGTCCAGTTTCTGATCAATGGTAACTCCCAGAATGTTGATAATGGGGGGATTCACACCAATGGTAATGCCATTATATATCATGGGGATGTGGTTAGATTCTCTCTTGTTGGAAATGGTTTTGCCACTTATCAGACCAAGCCTGAATATTATTCAGGTCCTGCTGTATGTGGTGACAGACTGTTTCATTAGTTAAATTCAATTAGCTTGTTTTTTTGGGATGAGAAAACTTTGGGTGCAATTTAAAGCGCAAACAAGTGTCCCATTTTGGGTGCGTATAGCAGGGCCTTACTCGGTACCTGCAATGTTGAGAATGGCTCTGCTATCAATCAGGACTCTGTAATTTTATTCTGCCCTCGGTCGGGAATACCCGCCAAGGCCGCATTTACCTCAATTCCAACACCGGCAATCTGAGCTCATCAGTGCAGGAAGAGATCAGGGCGCCGTTTTTAAATATTGCCCCGATCTCTCAACCCCACACGGACACCCCACTGCGGCCTCCAGACACCTACGCTGCCCCAACTTACCTCTTAGGGGGTGCTCGAAGCCCCCCCTCACCCCACCTCCTAAGGGCCAGATCGATGGAATGGGAACCTGGCACCCAGGTACTTTGGCACTGCCAGCCTGACACCCTGGCAGTTCCCCTGCCAGCCTGGCAGTGCCATCTGATCACCCGGGTGCAGAGATCTCTGTATATGTTAATGCATGATTAGTTAATGTGCAGTCAATACAGACAGATGATCACTAGATGGCAACACTAACAGGACCTATATAAGGAGTTTCCTGCTCTTTCTGTAGGTTAGTGCGTGTGTACTGCAGCTAGAGTAAATACCTGACAGATCAGAGTGTAGTATATTATCATAATTGTTAGTTTAATTTAATTTTAGTTAATTATATTATGAGTCAAGGTATATAAAGTGAAAGAATTCAAGTATATTACTTTATTACTCAACAATAATTGTCATCAACTGGAAGACATCAATTGTTTATCATCAAGTTAACTACAACTCGGCAAGACAAATGAGTAATATTTATATTACATTTTAGTAATATAACATGGTACCAGGTAAAAATAAGCTTTAAGAACAACTAGTAGTAAGATTAGGAAAGAAAAGAAAAAGTTCCGATACCAACTGTTCGACTGTGGAAGTCCTCGCAGCAAACGGATCCTCGACAGCAAATCGATTCAATAGACCACGTGCAGACTCCTAGTCAGCTGAAAACTACCGGTATCGTAAATCATAATTGGATGTTATTTAAACAGCAATTCCAGCTCCATTTGGAAGAGTAAAAAACAATACATGGAATTTAATCACCGAGAAAAGGGCGCGAAGGTCTACCACAAGGTTGAGAATGTTGAAAGGGTGTCGTAGGCAGCAAAGATGCATGTTCAGGATGGTAGCTATCTTCCGCATGCACGTTCCAATGCACAGTTCATTCAGAAATGCAAGACTGAACAGAAGAATTCTGCGCGTGCGCGAACATCACTCATGAATCAGAGAGACGTCATGATGTGCTACAGGTGTGGTAATGCTCACCTAAAGGGGAATTGTCCTGCTCAGGGTAAACAGTGCTTGAAGTTCTCAAAACTAAACCACTTCGTTTCTCAGTGTAAATCAACAGCAATTTGTCTCAATGCTATAAAAAGCACTTCAATGTTAGATCCATCAAGAAGACAGAAAATAAAACTTCACAAAGGAATTTCGCAGAAGATGAAACTTTTCTCTGGAAAATACATTTTTTGTTTGCATCAACGTCAAAGGATCTTCAATCAAAGTCGAAGGATCTTCAATCAACAACAAATGATCTTCAATCAACACCAAAAGATCTTCAATCAAAATCAAAGGATCGGCAATCAACAAAGAAGGCTCCTCATCAAAATAATTTAATTAACAACAACAATGAATGGACAACGACAGTACATGTGAATAACAGCCCAATATTATTCAAACCTGACACTGGTGCTTCCGCCAATTTATTAAATTGCCAGGATCTCCCATCAATCCAAGGAGATTACGAAATTATATCTACGGCATGCAAATTAAAAGATTATAATGGTAATCAGATTGTGTCACATGGCTCATGCCACTTAGCAGTTGTCAACAAAGTGCAGAAAACACTTTGTTTTGAGATTGTGGATGATCACAAATCTTCTTTATTAGATGCTCAAGCATACAAGAAATTGCAGTTAATTCAAAGAATCTTCATGCACACAAAAGAGACATCACGGTTGGAAGACATTCAACAGTTACTCAGTAAATACCCAGAGTACTTCATGGTATGGGCACATTGCCATATCAGTACAAGATTTTGCTAAAAAGGATGCGAAACCCGTCATCCATCTGCCAAGAAGAGTTCCAGCACCTCTACAAGAGAGATTAACAGCTGAACTACAGAGATTCCAAACTCAAGGCACAATAGCCAAAGTCACGCAACTGACTGACTGGGTCAGTTCCTTGGTTTGTGTAAAAAAACCTTCAGAAGATATTAGAATTTGTATGGATCCCAAAGATCCAAATAAAAACATATGTAGGGAACATTATCATATTCCCAAAAGAGAAGAAATTACTTCTGAAAAGTCGAATGCGCAATTTTCACAAAGTTGGACGCATCACAAGGTTTTTGGCAGATGCAGCTCTACGCAGACTCCAGCAAGCTACTCTGTACATTCAACATGCCTTTTGGAAAGTACTGCTTTGATAGAATGCCCTTCGGGATCATCACTGCCTCAGAGATTTTTCACTGAATTATGGAGCAGATGTCGGAAAACATAGATGGTGTTAGAGTCTATGTGAACGACATCATTATATGGCCAACTACTGAGTAAGAGCATATTGCAAGGCTAAGGAAAGTATTTCACCAAATACATCAATATGGTTTAAAATTGAACCAATCTAAATGCACATTTGCTGCCTCGTCATTAAAATGTTTAGTGGATACCATCTCAGCTGAAGGTGTTAGACCGGATGAAGAAAGGATATCAGCCATACAGAACCAAAAGACAAGAAAGCTGTACTTAGATATTTTGGATTTGTAAATTTCCTTGGGAAATTCGTCTCCACCTTATCTTCAAAAATTGTTGCTCTACGAAATGTGATCAGAAAGAATATTGAGTTTCAGTGGACTCTACGCCACAATGCAGAATGGCAATTAATAAAAGCTCCAAGTTTAAATTTCTTTGATCCAAACAAACACACAAAAATCTCGACAGATGCAAGTCAAGATGGAATTGGTGCAGTTTTACTTCAGCAAGATGACCAGACTAATTGGAATCCAATAGCATACACATCTAGAGCGATGACTGCCTGAGTGCAGGGATGCCCAAATAGAAAGAGAATGTTTAGGACTAGTAACAGGCATCACTAACTTTCATGACAATGTGTATGGTCTCCCTAAGTTCATAGTTGAGACTGATCATTGACCTCCAGCAAATATCATAGAGAAAAGCTTCAATGATATGACACCAAGATTACAGAGAATAATGATGAAGTTAAGGAGGTATGATTTAACTTTAATCTATACTCCTGGCAAAGATCTTATAATTGCAGATACACTTTCAAGATATATAAATATCGAGAATCTACCGTTTGAATCCATCAACGATGTAAAAGCTCAGCTGCAGATAGATAGAGAAACACTTCCTGCATCAGATGAAAAGCTGAAGCAGATACGTGAGAAACACAAAAAGACGTAACCTTGCTTAGAGTTATCAATCATCTACAGCATGGGTGGCCAAAGGGACACTGTCCAATGTATCAAAGTATTCAAGCAGAACTTACAGTGGTAGATGGCATACAGTAGTCCCCCGTTATACCGCGTTCCGCAATACCGCGGTTCGCGATATACCGCGGGGGGGCTTATGGACCCCAACTGTCAGTTGTGTCAATTTCAGCGGCTGGCTCACTTTGATCCGGAGAGGGAAGCTGCTCTCTCACTGAAACAATCAGCCGGCCGCTGAAATTGACACTGCCGGCTGCTCTCTCCCTCCAATCAGAAACATTAAAACTTAAAAGTTGGATTGGAGGGAGAGAGCAGCCGGCAGTGTCAATTTCAGCGGCCGGCTGATTGTTTCAGTGAGAGAGCAGCTTCCCTCTCCGGATCAAAGTGAGCCGGCTGCTGAAATTGACACTGCCCGCTGCTCTCTCCCTCCAATCCAACTTTTAAGTTTTAATGTTTCTGATTGGAGGGAGAGAGCAGCCGGCAGTGTCAATTTCAGCGGCCAGCTCACTTTGATCCGGAGAGGGAAGCTGCTCTCTCACTGAAGCAATCAGCCGGCCGCTGAAATTGACACTGCCGGCTGCTCTCTCCCTCCAATCAGTACCCCAGCAGCCACAGCCTGAAGCCCAGCAGCCACGGCCTGCACCCCAGCAGCCACAGTACCCCAGCAGCCACAGCCTGAAGCCCAGCAGCCACGGCCTGTACCCCAGGAGCCACAGCCTGTACCCCAGCAGCCACAGCCTGAACCCCAACTACAGAGGGGAGGGGCGATGTGAGACCATGCTGGTCTTGCAGAGGCCCGTATGACCTCCTCCTGTGTTCTCTGCTCGCTCCCTCCAATCAGCGGGCAGTGTCAATTTCAGCGGCCGGCTCACTTTGATCCGGAGAGGGAAGCTGCTCTCTCACTGAAACAATCAGCCGGCCGCTGAAATTGACACTGCCGGCTGCTCTCCCCCTCCAATCAGAAACATTAAAACTTAAAAGTTGGATTGGAGGGAGAGAGCAGCGGGCAGTGTCAATTTCAGCGGCCGGCTGATTGTTTCAGTGAGAGAGCAGCTTCCCTCTCCGGATCAAAGTGAGCCGGCCGCTGAAATTGACACTGTTTTAATTAGATCCACGATGGGGGTTTTAAATTTATTTAAAAATCTATGCTAGCGCTTCCCATTGTGAGTCTACGGGGGTCTGACCTCTCCCCCCGCCCCCCGTACACTCTCAATGGGAAGCGCTAGCATAGATTTTTTAATAAATTTAAAACCCCCATCGTGGATATCCGCGGCTCGGTTGCAACGCGGGTGGCTGTCTTGGACCCCAACACCCGCGTTATAAAGGGGGACTACTGTACTATTAAGAAATGACAGGATTGTCATTCCATCAAATCTCAGGTCAGAAATGCAAAGCAAACTTCATGAAGGACATCTCGGCATTGAGAAGTGCAAACGAAGAGCTAGGCAAGCTGTGCATTGGCCCGGTATGAACAAAGATATCGCAGAAATGATAATGTTATGTTCGACATGTCAAGGCCTCAACCAGCACAATGCAAAGAAATACTACAACAACATGACATTGCTACGTCACCATGGGTGAAAGTAGGCATTGACTTGTTCCATGCAAGTGGCAAAGACTCTGTTCTCATCATTGATTATTATTCTAACTTTCCGGAAGTAATGAGACTACCTGATCTCACCTCTACAGCAGTGATCAAAGTGTGTAAGGAAAGTTTTGCGAGGCATGGCATTCCGCAAGCTGTTATGTCAGATAATGGTCCATGCTTTGCGAGCTGGGAATGGAAGGAATTTTCAAGAACATATAACTTCAATCACAATACTTCAAGTCCCATTTTCTTCAATCAAATGGAGGAGTGGAAAAAGGTATACATATTGTGAAGCAATTGTTGAGCAAAGAGATTCTCAATTTGATTTTTACTTGGCTTTACTATCATACAGAGCCTGTCCGTTGAATTCAGGTTTATCTCCAGCTCAAGTGTTGTACAATTGTGAAATTAGAACAACATTTCCGAAAATTCATGTAGGTGATCCAGATCAACTCGATGTGCTGAAAAGAATTCAACAGCAACGTGAAAAACAACAAAGTTACTATGACAGACACGCAAAACCACTAAAACCTCTCCCAGCAGATGAAGTTGATCAAATCAGATACCCTGATGGAGGATGATCTGATACTGCTATGGTTATTAGGCAAATATCACCACGCTCCTATATAATCAAAACTGCAGAAGGTGGATTGATTAGAAGGAACAGGCGTGGCATTTTAAAAGTGCACATTCGTCAACCTAGCTTTCTAAATTTGAATCTAAACCAATCTTTAAGTCAGCATGTGAATATCAAACAACCTGTTGAAAGTGAACAGCAGAATATTAAAATGTTGACTTCTCCAATGACATTGAGAACATCTACTAGACATGGAAGAAAACCAAATTGTTTGAATTTTTTTTTTACATTTAGAGTATCCAATTCATTTTTTCCAATTAAGGGGCAATTTAGTGTGGCCAATCCACCTACCCTGCACATCTTTGGGTTGTGGGGACGAAACCCACGCAGACACGGGGACAATGTGCAAACTCCACACAGACAGTGACACAGAGCCGGGATCGAACATGGGACCTCGGCGCCGTTAGATGGCAGTGCTATCCACTGTGCCACCGTGCTGTCCTAGTTGTCTGAATTTATGAACATTTGACTGATTGATTCATAACTAATGTACAATGCATGACAGAATACTTTGTTTCTAATGTAACATTTTCTTTGTCATATATATAGAAAAGTATGACACAGAAAAAGGGGGTTGTAGTGATCTCTGTATATGTTAAGACAAGATTAGTTAATGTGCAGTCAGTGCAGAAAGATGATCATTAGATGGCAACACTAGCAGGACCTATATAAGGAGTTTCCCGCTCTTTCTATAGGTTACTGTATGTGTGTAGTGCAAATAGAGTAAAGATGTGACAGATCAGAGTGTATTATCATAATTGTTAGTTTAATCTAATCTTAGTTAATTATATTACTAGTCAAAGAACTAGCGAAAGAACTTACAAATATATTATTTTATTACTCAATATATAATTTGTCATCAACTGCAAGACTTCGAGTGTTTATTATCAAGTGAAATACAACTCGGCATGACAAATGAGTAATATTTATATTACATTTCTGTAATGTAACACTGGGCAGTGCCAAGTCGCCAGACTGGGGGTATCAAGGTGCCAGGCTGGCAGTGCCACTGCCAAGGTACATGGGTGCCAGTGGGTGTGCCAGCATACTACCATGCCCAGAACCAAACCACATGGGGGCCTCAAATTGCCTCGGAGAACCCCCCCCCCCCCCCAGGTGCTATTACGCCTGGACCACAAATGTGTGGGCCAGTGCTAAACGGTGCCTTGGAGAGGTCTCCCAGGTGCAGGTGTTAGTTCCCAGGCATCAGGAGAATTGGGTGCTGACATATTTAAATAAGCCTATGTTAATCTGGATCTCACTCAGTGAGGGCGAGATTCAGATCATGACGTCGTATCGTGAGATCTTGTTCGATCTTACAAGGCGTTCCAAGAGTCACAAATCTTGCGAGAGGGATTTAACGGCCTCATCGCGTCACTGAGGAAGTGCGGTGAGGCCATTTGATCACGCCCTTTACGTCTATCTCTGACTTCTCTCTATCTGGCTGGCTGATACTATCTCTGACTTAATATGTCTCTTTAAACTGTAAAAATAATAGTTGCGAGTCAAAAATACTTCATCATGGGGGCAACATATGCTTCCAATTCTGAGTAGTCCAACATTACATCTTTCCACATAAATACTGATGATATCATTTTCTAATTGCTGAAATGAGTTCTACTTTGCAGACTGATTTGAAGCGATTGCTCAAAGCTTTCTGTAAAGATCGGAATGTACAATATACAACAGGTG
Organism: Scyliorhinus canicula; assembly: GCF_902713615.1. Lineage (NCBI taxonomy): Eukaryota > Metazoa > Chordata > Chondrichthyes > Carcharhiniformes > Scyliorhinidae > Scyliorhinus > Scyliorhinus canicula. Next base: position 194,759,535 of record NC_052147.1, on the reverse strand, counting down.
GTCCAATATGTATTGTCATTGCACTGGGCTGAATAATAAATGAACACATTTCTGTTATTATACTAATCTAGGGTTAACAGTGGGTGAACATACACCTAAAATTGTAGGATTCCATTCCTGGCACAGAGTCTTAATCCAAAAGACTCGTCAGGCATGTGATCAGGTGCGAAGGCCAATGTGGCTGATGGATAGCCTTCCTAATTTTGGGGCTTTTGAAATCAAATCTTGAAAAAGCTGCAGCTTTATAGATCAATTAAAGGTTAACATATATCCCTGCTTTGACATGGATTTGTCAATCAACTCCTTTCCTCTAAGAAGCCCAGTGAGATCTTTTAATGCAACAATGACAAGATTATTTGAGTTGAATCTTTCAGCAAAAAACAGTAGTTATGTGGAGCAATTGTCCAGAATCAGCAATGTCTGATATCAGGTGGGAAAAGTGGCATTGAATCCGCCGACGATCAACGGAGGGTTTTTCTGTCATATCGTGCGCCATTTGGTTCAAAATATTAACGGACACAAGTTTCATGTTGTATCGCTGGTGGAGCAACCACTGATTTACCCTCCCCACTGTGACCTCAGAAGTTCATTAATCCGAGTTCCATATTTAAAGGCTGCCCTAGCACAGAGCTAATATTCTCTAAGGAAGCTGCTTGTAACGTATGGCTGCCAAAGTTAGTAAACATGCTGCCCCCAAATTTAGTGATACCTCTCTCGAGTGCCTACTAGATGCAGTGGAGGTCAGCCATGATGTCCTCCATTCCCACTTTGGGTGAAGACCACCATGAAAGGACAGCAATCCAGTATGGGAGACGATGACAGCGGTGGTCAGCACTAGTGCCCTCCAAAGGAGGACAGCCATCCAATGCTGAAAGAGGATGAATGGTTTCCACCATTCCACCAGGGTAAGTCATTCTTCTCATCACTCGCAACTCACACAGTCACAGACCCATTACACATCCAAAGGAATCTCACTCAATGCCAGCTCAATGGACACCACCACTCACTCTTCCACGCACACCTTCAACTCCCCTGTCCATGGTCCCACTCGCCACCTGCGCATGCCAGGCATTCTTATCATCTGGCCTGGCACACATCCTGCTTACACCCGTGTCATCTGTTTCATAATGAACAAGCTGGCAAAAGGGAGTGCTCCCAGACTGGTGGAGGATCTTCCCAAGAACAACGAGGAATGGGCAATGAATGTTGACTTAGCCAGTGACATTCACATCCTGACAATGAATACATTTTTAAAAATGAATTTTGCAAGCATCTCAGATAAAAAGGCCCAGAAAATCCTGGTCATGGGCAAGTCATGGGAAAGCAACCTTCATATTTCTGGAGTGACAGATCCCACTGCCAGAGCAAATTCATAATCCTACCCTGACACAAAGAGACAAGAAAGAGAGATGTTTCAAAACATGATTTCCAGTCCCTCAGGCGGAAGGTTCTCGGCAATGTGCCGTTCACTGGCGGCAGGATTCTATACTCCCGCCATTTGTCAATGGGATTTCCCATTGAAGCTACCCCACACCGTTGGGAAACCCACGGGCAGGGGTGTGCTGCCAGTGGGACCAGAAAAACAAGCCGTCTGTGAACAGCTGGACAAGTCCAGTCCCAGTTTCTAACCATGCGCTGGTGTAATTGGTAAGGAGAGTAGTGATTGCAAGTGTATTTTGAAAACCAGTTTCAGGAGATTAGGCCATGTTATTGAACTCAACAATACGTTAGGATGACTGATGTAACTTGCATGAATTGTGCAGCTTAATATAGCTCCCAAATATGATTGAAACAATTTGAAATGACCTTCCTGTCAGCACAGGAAATTGACATTATCTGTACAGCATGTACTCACTGGTTCGTAAGTGGCAAGTAACATCCCGACCACAGTCCCAGGCAATAATCACCTCCAACAAGTATGTGGCCAACTATTTTATTCTGGAAAGCCAGTTGATGAAGGATAATAATGGATCCAAATCTTATGGAGTCTTACAATTATTTACAGAGTGAAATAATACAAGCATACATTTTCTAATTCAACCACACAACAATTCCAGTCAGTGTCTCTTTTTCAATGTTGCATATGATTGACAGACAATTATTAACTACATCCCTTGACATTTAATGGCATTTCTAGCACTGAATCTTTCACCATCAATATCTTGGGATGGTGGTAGTCATTCAGCTGGATCAGAGTTGCCACTTTTGTGTTCTTTTGTTCCATTCATGGAGTTAATAGAATGATGCTCAGTCAATGGTAGGGAGTAGGGGAGAGTTACAGAACAGAGGGGTACAGGTTCATAGCTCCTTGAAGGTGGAGTCGCAAGTGACGAAGTGGTGAAGAAGGCATTCAGCATGCTATGTTTTATTTGTCAGAATATTAAATACAGGAGTTGGGACGTCTTGTTGATGTTGTACAAGACCACACGTGGAATACTGTGTTCAGTTCTAGTCACCCTATTATAGGAAGGATATTGTTGAACTAGAAAGAGTGCAGAAGAGATTTACGAGGATGCTATCAGGACTTGATGGTCTGAGCTATAAGGAGAGGCTGGATAGGCTGGGACCTTTTTCCCTGGAGCGTAGAGGTGATCTTATAGAGGTCTATAAAATAATAAGGGGCATCGATAATGCAGATAATCAACATCTTTTCCCAAAGGTAGAGGAGTCCAGAACTAGAGGGTATAGGGTTACGGTGAGATGGGAGAGATACAAAAGAGACCAGAGGGGAAATTTCTTCACACAGAGGGTGGTGAGCATCTAGAACGTGCTGCCAGAGGCAGTGGTAGAGGCGGTACAATTTCATCCTTTAAAAAACAGTTAGACAGTTACATGTGCAGGGTGGGTATAGAGGGATATGGGCCAAGTGGGGTAAGTGGGACTAGCTTAGTGATAGAAACTGGGCGGCATCGACAAGCTGGGCCGAAGGGCCTGTTTCCATGCTGTAAACATCTATGACTCTATGATTCTATGTCAATCGTAAATATGTAACTGTATTAAACAGCTGATCACTTAGCCTGTAAACGTTATATAAATAAATGTCCTCAGTTTTTAAATTGAATACACGTCCTGATGTCAGTTCGGTAGACTGTTTGTGAAGGCATGGGAGAAGTCCAGCCACTAAATGTAATCACTGGATAAGATTTATTCCCCATCCACACTGAATTTAAATCTAGATAAGCTCTGGGTAAAAAGAAAGGGCTGGATTCTCCACTGGCAGCTACCGATAGTGGAGTTCCCGATGCAGCGGAGAATCCAACGTCAGGGAAGAAACGGCAGCAGTGCCTCCCGATGCTCAAGTACCCTGAAGTCGGGATCAAGGTTCACTCCCTGCCCCAGTGGGAGGGTGCAAATGGGTCATTAAGACCCATTTGCATCCTATTAACGGGCCTGGCAAAATTTTCTCTGGGCCCTCGTGATTCTCCGGTCCTCTGGGCCAAGAATCACGTGGGTGAGAATTGATGCTGGTCGTGACAAGCACGTACCTGATGCAGGGGATCTCGCAGTGGGCCAAAGGGGAAACTCTTTAAAAGGGATATCCCCAAAGGAACGCCACCCACCCACCCCCCAAAATGCAAGTCCTGCCCACCCATCAGACACCCCACTGCCTCCCACCAGAAGCCTCCTAATTCAAGAGACCCCTCCAGAAACCCCCTAAATAAAGAGACCCCCGGAGATGCTCCAATTAAAGAGACCACCCCAGAAACCCCCCAATTAAAGAGACCCCCACTAATGACCCACTAAATATAGAGACCCTGTAAATAAAGAGACCCCCTAAATAAAGAGAACCTCACACAGACCCCCTAATGAAAGAGATCCCCGAGACCCCTAAATAAAAAAATAATCTCCAGAAACCTCCCAAAATAAAGAGATCTCCCACAGAGACTGCCTAATTATAGAGATCGCCCGAAGAAAAACCCATATCTGGAAGCCCCGAAGAAGAGAGACCCTGCTGGGAAGCCCCCAGAAGAGAAACCCCCATCTAGAAGCCCCCAGAAGAATGATACCTGTCTGGAAGCATTGTTCCATTCATCTCCCTTCACGGTTTAGTGACTTTGAGGTGGTCAGTGGTGAAACTAAGCGCAATGCTTATGAACATCAAGCTTTGATTGACAGCTCCTGGACCACATTAAACTGAGTGAAGTGCTTTCCATTTATCTCCCTTGATGCTTGAGTGACTGAAGTAGTCAGCAGTGAAACTAACAGAAAGCACTTAACTCAGTTTGATGTGGTCCAGGAGCTGTCAATCAAATCTCAATGTGTACAACCATTGTGGTTAGTTTCATAGTTGACCATTTCAAAGTCACCCACTGTGAAGTAGTCAATAGTAAATCTAACAGAAAACACTTAACTCTGTTTGAAGTGGTCCAGGAGCTGTCAATCAAAGCTTGATATTTATCAACATTGTGGTTAGACCACTTCAAAGTTGCATAGTCTCCCAAACAGAGAATCCTGTCCAAAGACTTGCATATTTCAGGGAATTGGGAGTTACCCATGAGAATGACATAAAATATGAAAGCTGAAATGATCTATTATGTACACAAACAAATTAGAAACAGCTTCCTTAATTTTCACTACAAGCCTGTTACTACCAGCATTACTATTACTTGGATACATCTGAAGCTTTATTTGCAGCAGTGAAATTTTGATATTCTCCATAATACACTCCTTCAATTTCCAACCCCTTAGACCATAACAAGAACAACTGAGAAACAACAACATGAATATCATGAATTTGCAAGCTAAATTTCAAGGTATGTATGCTGGAATTGATTTGGTTACAGCATTTTCATTTTTATATTAACTTGAGAATCAATTCACAAATTTCTCAGGGAGTATCATCTTTGGTACCTAGATCTAATAGACGTTCTTGTTGTCTGTTGGCTATTGAATTTGAATAGAATCCAAAGCAATAAGTTTATTTGTCCAACTTGTCACAAAGGGATCTCAGAATATGTTCTGGCATTTCTTCAAACATTGCATTAATTTCTTCGGCATATTCCCCCAGCTGAAGCACAACTGACCTCCTGATTATGAATATCAGAAATTCTAAAAACCACTATTCTACAAATTATGTCCAGAAACTCACAACTAGCATTAAGAAATACAGGGGAAAATGCCCATATTTCCCCATTTCAACATGCAAATTTATGTAAAATACCCCACTAATCCTTACTCACAGGACAATTCCATACACATGCAAACAAAAAAGATGCTTTTTTGGAAAATGATGAATTCTGTACAATTAATTCAGTGCTCCCCTGAACAGCCTTGGTCAGTGATGCAGTTCTCTCTCTAGGGTGTAATTAAGTTTTTATCTTGAAACAACACCTTAGCACAAGGTATTCGAGTCCAGAAAAATGCAGCAATTCTGGCAGTGAACCATAAATTGACCATTCCCTTAAAATAACTTTTAAATGAGAAACCATAAACACCAAATAAAATGAATTTCACGCTTTTAAAGCACATAGCTGCTTCAAGAAAGATAATAGCCCAGGACTGCAGGAATGATATTTCTGGCAGTGCTAATACTACCATCATTCTAACCAAGCTTATCGTTCATGGAAATAAAATAAATGTGCTCAGAAAAACAAATATTTACAGATTTAGTTGCATGTTTCTTAACCTAATTCTCCAGGAAACATATAAACAGCCTCAAAAGTTTTCATGCAACCTATTGTTTGGTTGAACACTTTGAACTCGAGGCTTGTTCCAAATAAACCATAGAAATAATGTTGAAAGAAAAACAGATCAAACCAATCATACATCTGTGTGTTGTTTAACACTTAATTAGTGATGCTAATAACATTCAAAGGTAGTCATAAAATAATCTAGTCAGAGATGGTAACTGAAGTTTGTCTTATGGGTGATATTTTCTATTTATCCCCATCAATTAAAATAGATCTGGAAATGGTTGAATTATACAAGTCAATAATTGCAAGTGAAACATGAAGTGCCCAACAGCTCCCTAATCATCAACATCATGTATTTGCCTTGACATTTGCTAATAACGCTTAACATACATTCATTGAGACAGAGAGCAAGCCTGGGGCAAAAACCGTGCTGAAACCCACAAATAAAAGCCACGGCAGGGAACCAGAGAAGGAAGCTTGCGGGAAAACAAAGAAAGAGACCGACAGAAAAGAATTGCTGCTGGGGAGTCAGCGGGAGTCAGAGAAAGAGCATTCTGAGAACAAATCAACAAAAAATAATGTAATAGGCTAGCAGGCAGGTGTTTGGGTTTTTTTGGAGCATCCTGGTAAAGGAGCACATAGCTAAAAGAGCTTGAAGACAGCAGGGTGAAGGTCAGGGAGCTAAGTTTAAAAACAAGTTAAAGTATTTTCCGCAAAAAGGTGGGTGCTGACTGGTGAATTATTTTTTTCTTTCATCTGCCTTTAGCTAACATCTGTTAAGTTAGTCTGATAAAATAGAGGCATGGCAGGAATCTTCAGTCGTGTGAAATATAAATCCTGCTCCATGCGAGAACTCCGGAACCTTTCTCTTGGACAAACATATGTTCAGTAAGTGCCGTCAGCTGGAGGAGCTCAAGATCTGGGTTTCAGAACTACAATGCATCCATGCAGGTGAGATAATATGGAGAATGTGTGTTTCTGGATATTGTCACCCCACATCTTAAGGGTATGCTTGAGAGGGAACTATATGAACAGTGGTCAGCACGGCTGCCTCACAACGTCAGCGACCTGGGTTCAATTTCAGCCGTGGGTGACTGCCTATGTGGAGTTTACATGTTCTTCCAGTGTCTCAATAGGTTTCCTCCAGGTGCTCCGGTTTCCTCCCACAGTCCAAAGATGTTCACGTTAGGTGGATTGGCCATGCTAAATTGCCCCTTAGTTTCCAAAAATGAGCGGGGCTATGGGGATAAGGCGGGAAAGAGTTCTGTTTCAAAAGGTTGGTGCTCATGTGATGGACTGAATGGCCTCCTTCTAAATTCTATGGAATGGTTGCCCAACATGCAGGCAAGGAGGGCCAGGAAGATGTTGCAGGAGTCCCAATTGCACCTCACTCTCTAATATTCAATTCTGATTATTGCGAACAGTGATGTTTCCTTTGCAGAATGTAGCCTGTATAAGCGGATGGTTTGCATCTCAATAGGGCCAAGACTTTGTAAAGTGCCTTTTTTTAGTTGTATGGGGGAGCATTTAACCTAACTTGGATTGGGGAATGGGGAATTGGAACCAGGATGTACAATTATAAAGGAAAAACAAGGTGCACAAAAGATTGGGAGAGAGAGAGTATCGGAGTAGGTTGGTGGCGCCAGAAGAAGAGGTAATGCAATAATATCTCAATAATGTTCACTATTCCCGACCTCAGTGAGGCCCAAAAATGCAACCCATCGTGTGCAATTCTGGGTACCAGACTCCAGGAAGGTTGTGAAGGCAATGCAGAAAAGTTTTATGACTCTGTTTCTGGGATTGAGATAATTCAGTTACACAGGAAGATTCGCAAAGTTGGGGCTGTTCTCTCTAGGAAACAAGGTGGAGCGGAAATTTAAAAGAGGTGTTCAACACCCTGAGGGATCTGGACAGAGTAGATTGGGAGAAACTGTTCTCTGTGTAAGGGTTGCCAACCAGCAGAAACCAATTACAGTGAATGGCAAGAGAACTTGGGATGACCCGAGGAAAAACAATCAAGTAGTGATAGGTGACAATCTGGAATGCATTGTCCTGAGAGCAAGGCAGATCTATTGTGCGTGCAATTGTTACAAGAGGGAATTGGATAATTATCTGAAGAGAAAATAATTGCAGGATAACAGGAAAAAGACTGGGCGAGGGATTAGCTGAGTTGCTCCTCCAATGAGCCGGCACTGACTTGACAATTGAATGGCCTACATTGTGCTGCAACAATTCCGTGATTCTATGAATCTAAATAATCAGTAAGTTGTAAATAAAAATAAATTGCTGTAAAAATGACTTGGTAGCCTAAGGCCATACTAGTCTTGATCTAGGAAGCTAAGCAGACTCAGGCCTGGTTAGTACTTGGATGAGAGACTGCCTGGGAATACCAGATGCAGTAGACTACAACAAAATGACTTTGCAAAAGAAACTTATTGTATGAAATGTATTTTTGAAGTTTCAGGCTACTGGTTTAATCATAAAAGAGTACGGTTGCATTATGGATACCTCCATTTTACCCAAAGTATATTTGAATGTTTTGAAGCAGTTTGGAAATGAAATGAAACAAATGAAATGAAAATCACTTATTGTCACGAGTAGGCTTCAGTGAAGTTACTGTGAAAAGCCCCTAGTCGCCACATTCCGGCGCCTGTCCGGGGAGGCTGGTATGTGAATCGAACCATGCTGCTGGCCTGCTTGGTCTGCTTTAAAAGCCAACGATTTAGCCCAGTGAGCTAAACCAGCCCCTATTAGTTGGCACCATGGTTCCTCTGATTTACAAGGCTGTGGATTCCAATCCCACTCTGTGAATTGATGCAAGTTTGAGACACTAGTCAGGTTAGGGAGTTATGCAGTGCCAGAGGTGCACTCAGTGGGTCAGAAGTTAAAGTGAGACCCATCTGCCTGTTCCAGTGACTCAGGTACACATCAATGATAACAAGTGGGGGGGGATAGCAAATGGGTAGGCCTCTCTCATGTAACTTAACTTTAAAACATCAGTGATTTCCACCATTGCCTGGTCAGTCATCTGGCACACATTGTAGAACCCTCCCAATATTACGTCCCATGAATTTCAATAGAACTAAAATTGGGCCAACTCCAAAGGAAGTGAGGCACCCTCCACAAAAGACTGCCACATAAACAGTTAAACTGGAAACATGTCCCTAGATTACCACCAGATAGATACCAGGTATCAGTCATGGGGTGAAATTTTAGGCCTCCTTCCACCAACGGGATTTTCCTGCTGAAGTCATAGAACATGGAGCATAGAATTTACAGTGCAGAAGGAGGTCATTCGGCCCATCGTGTCTGCACAGCCCTTGGAAAGGGCATCCCACTTAACCCCATACCTCAGCAACCCCACCCAACTCCTTTGGACACTAAGGGAAATTTAGCATGGCTAATCCACCTACTCTGCACGTCCTTGGACTGTGGGAGGAAACCGGAGCTCCCGGAGGAAACCCACACAGGAGAAAGTGCAGACTCCGCACAGGCAGTGTTCCAAGCTGGGAATCGAATCTTGGACCCTGGAGCTGTGAAGTGACAGTGCTAACCACTGTGCTACCATGCCGCCCACATGCCAATAAACTTCTGAAAAGCTTTCTGCATTTTCCAGCCCTGCTCCCACAGCAACAGGGTCATAAAATTCCTCCAGTGGTCTGGGGGTCCCTATATTATAGATGTTTTATCTGCCTCAGTAAAAGCCTCTCACTAATAAAATTGAATTGTTTCTTCATTGCTTTCGACATCCACATACTTCACTAAATTGGCTTGCCCATCTCACAGTTCTCCAGTTTGTCATTTTTGTCTACCCCACCATGTGTCAACAATTATTTCTTCAATTTAATACATTTTGGAAAATGTAAACAAGCTAACATCCTAATTAAATGTTTCTAAATGCCAATTTAAAACCAATTATATTAGGTCACAGGCGGTTTAATATCAAATAGCCAGGAAAAAATTCTGAACTATTTTCCAAATAGCAGCAAAAAGGCACATTGGGCAGATTTTCATCTTCAGAGGGAATTTTTAAAAACCAAGCCTTTTCGTATGTATATACTGTAGTTGACAAAGAAACTGAAAATTCAGAGAAAAATAACATGTACCAATATTTATACAGTACCTTATCACGTATTCAGAATAAATTACTTTTTTAAAGTCCAGTCGGATATTATGCAGGCAACCATGCACAACACAGTTCTGTTAGCATTCAAGGAGTTGCTTTCATATTTATAATTAAAGGAGATGCCAGCACAGAGGAAGAAAATCTGTTCTTCTTCAAATAGTGCTAAGGTATTTTATATCACCCAAGCAGATAGATAAGATCATTGCTTTAGCATCTCACTGAAACCACGGTGGGCAGCATTTTATGACTTTTTTTCAAAGTTTTTTCTCGCACAGGGGGGGGGCGATTCTCCGAGCCACAGGCCGGAATGGAGAATCGGCGCAACCGTGCCACGACGCCCCGACGCCGGCACGCGATTCTCCGAGGTGCGAGAATAGGCGCAATTTGCACCGGCGCATATAACACGGCGCCGGCCGCTGGAATCGGCGGGGCCGCCGATCCTCTGGCCCGGATGAGCCGAGCGGCTGCGCAGATACAACAGAGTCCGGTTGGCGCCGTTCACCCCTGGTCGCTGCCAGCGGGAACTCTGCGCAAAGGGTCGGGGGGCGGCCTGTGATGGTGGGGTGATGGAGAGGGGGGGATCCATCCCCGGGGGGGGGGGGGCCTCCGATGGGGTCTGGCCCGCGATCGGGGCCCACCAATCGGCGGGCCGGCCCCTTCCCCACAGGGCCTACTTTCCTGCACGGCCGGCCCTTGAACACCATCGCCATGTTGAGTCGGGGCCAGAGCGCTGAAGAAGTCCCCGCCGCATGCGCAGGTTGGCGCGGCACCCATTTGGCGTCGGGAAGGGAGGCTGGAGCGGCGTCAACCACTCCAGTGCTGTTCTGGCCCCCTGTGGGGGACAGAATCGGTCGTCCCCGTGCTGTTCCGCGCCATCATGAAGAGCGACGGCGTTCACAACAGCGCAAACATTTTGTCTCCATTTTGGAGAATCGTCCCCATGAAGAGCAGAGGTCAGACCAGCAGCTGTCTTGGCAGATTTTCCCATCAAATTTTCAAGCACTTTGAAAAAAGAAATGGAAGGGGCGGGACCCACGATGTCATACTAGCAGGGTGGGCTCATTCAATACCCACCCTGCCAGCAACCTCTATGCGAATGCCAAGAAAGTTTAAGAACGAACCCAATTACCATACATTTAAATCTTGGCCGTTCATGGTGGGAACCCCATTTTGTCACTGACAGGGGCGGGGCCAATGTCAATAGGACATTTCCCCGGTCTGATAGTTATTTAGGGACTCCTGTTGGATTCTCCGCTTCCACTGGCTTCCCACTTGCTGAAAACAATGGCGGAAAATCTCCTCCCATATATCAAACAATGCTGCATTCCCCCAGCACGATAAAGAATCAGCTCTGATTATATGCTGATACAATGGAACATTTGTTAATGCAAGGCCTTTCTTTAGAACACCCGTTCTCCTTTGCAGTCTAGCTCTTGAACTCCAGAAGCTCATGAGATAATTGAACATTTGGAGGAAAAACCTCAAAACAATTTAAATCTCAACTTTATAAAGAATTTTTTCTTAGTCTTATTCTCTGCTCCATTTCCATTTATACTCAAGTGACTGGAAATTACTGGTAGAATTAAGCAAGGTTTGATCAGTCTTGAGATTTGAGTTCTTGCAAATATCTAGTTCATAATTCTTTTGTTTTAAGAATGTAGATTTTAGTTGCAGGAATTAAAGTTTAACTACAGAAAAATTGAGGTATCTGATAAGCAAACCTATAATCTATAATCTTTATTATTGTCACAAGTAGGCTTACATTAACACTGCAATGAAGTTCCTGTGAAAAGCCATGAGTCGCCACACTCCGGCGCCTGTTCGGGTACACTGAGGGAGAATTTAGAATGTCCAATTCACCGAGCAAGCACGTCAGGGACTTATGGGAGGAAACGGGAGTACCCGGAGGAAATCCATGCAGAGATGTGGAGAACGTGCAGATTCCGCACAGAAAGTGACCCAAGCGGGAATCGAACCGGTGACCCTGGTGCTGTGAAGCAACAGAGGTAAACACTGTGCTACCGTGCCTTAAATAAAAGCAATTCAAACAAGCTAATTACAAATAAAATGTAAGATTTTGCTAATACCACTAATTTTGAGAGTTCAATATCATTGAACTAACATTTCATCAACCTTTAAATAATTCAGTTTGAATTTCTGCCAATGAGACAATTAAACAGTTAAAAGTAGGTTGAGAACAGGAAAGCAGATGTGCCTGTGAGAATTACTGTGCTTCTTGATAACGTAATTAAAGTTGACAAAATGTCGAGGAAACTTAAAGCCTTAAAGAGGCAAGCCAGTTTAGGCCAACAGTTTGAACTCAACATAGCTTCTTTAATGTTATATTTGCCTTCGGCACGGGGGCTCAGAATGGGCATCAGACCCGAGATCGGATCCGACGCTGCACTCGTGATTCTCTAGTCCCCGGTGAATCTCCACCAATCGGGTGCGCGCGGTCAATGAGGCACCGGTTGGGGGCCATTGAGAAAAGCTCCCGCGGCAATTCTCCCAGTGCAGCTGGCTGAGTTCCCGCCAGCGTGGTTCTCTCATGGTTCCACGCGGCGGCACTCGGCTTGGCGGCTGTGGACTCAGTCCGCGGCCGCCCTGGTGGGGGGGCAGGGGGATCAATTCACCGGAGGCATGGGGAGGGGGGGGGGGGGAGCTCCAGGACGGCTTGGCTATTGATCAGGGGCCACCGATCCACGGGCACGCGCAATCTGAGGCGGGGGGGTGCCTATCTTCTTGCTGTCGCTCCGCGGTGTGGGTCGGCAATGTTGCGCGGGGCAGCCGACACAGGACCCCTCGACCGGAGCTGCAAAGAGTACTGTGGGGCCCTGCCAGCCCCCTGCAAATCGCAGAATCACCCTGGACTTACTCCAGGTAAGTCCAGGGTGGTTCGCGTGCGTTTCTTCGCGGGCGTGGGGACAAAGCCCCATTATTGGGGAATCCCACCCCATGTCTTTGGATTGGACTTAGGTTTAACCTTGATTGGTTATCCAGACGCACGGAACAGTCATGAGGACCAAATCCGCACCTCATTACGCCAATATCTTCATGCAACAAGTTTGAACAAGACCTCCTCACCGCACAGGACCTTCAACTGACGTTATACACCAGATACATCGATGACATTTTTTTCTTTTGGACCCATGGCGAAGAATCACTGAAACGACTACATGATGACTTCAATAAGTTCCATCCCACCATCAGACTCACCATGGACTACTCTCCAAAATCAGTTGCATTCTTGGACACACTCGTCTCCATCAAGGACGGTCACCTCAGCACTTCGCTTTACCGCAAGCCCACAGATAACCTCACGATGCTCCACTTCTCCAGCTTCCACCCTAAACACATGAAAGAAGCCATCCCCTATGGACAAGCCCTCCGTATACACAGGATCTGCTCAGATGAGGAGGAGCGTAACAGACATCTACAGATGCTGAAAGATGCCCTCGTACGAACGGGATATGGCGCTCGACTCCTCGATCGACAGTTCCAACGCGCCACAGCAAAAAACTGCACCGACCTCCTCAGAAGACAAACACAGTACACAACCAACAGAGTACCCTTCGTCGTCCAGTACTTTCCCGGAGCGGAGAAACTACGACATCTTCTTCGCAGCCTCCAACACGTCATCGATGAAGATGAACATCTTGCCAAGGTCATCCCCACATCCCACTACTTGCCTTCAAACAACCGCGCAACCTCAAACAAACCATTTTTTGCAGCAAACTACCCTGCCTTCAGAACAGCGACCACGACGCCACACAACTTTGCCATGGGAATCTCTGCAAGACGTCCCAGATCATCAACATGGATACCACCATTACACTTGAGAACACCACACACCAGATACGCGGTACATACTCGTGCGACTCGGCCAACGTTGTCTACCTCATACGTTGTGGGAAAGGATGTCTCGAAGCGTGGTACATTGGCGAAACCATGCAGACGCTGCGACAACGAATGAATGGACATCACGCGACAATCACCAGGCAGGAATGTTCCCTTCCAGTCGGGGAACACTTCAGGAGTCAAGGACATTCAGCCTCTGATCTCCGGGTAAGCGTTCTCCAAGGCAGCCTTCAGGACGCGCGATAACGCAGAATCGCCGAGCAGAAACTTATAGCCAAGTTCCGCACACATGAGTACGGCCTCAACCGGGACCTTGGATTCATGTCGCATTACATTCATCCCCCACCATCTGGCCTGGGCTTCCAAAATCCTATCAACTGTCCTGGCTTGAGATAATTCACACCCCTTTAACCTGGGGTTACTCCTATCTCTGGATCTGTAAAGATTCAATTACCCGCAAATGCTCGCATTCTAAGCATTGTCTGGCATCTTTGAATTTTTCGATATATGTGATTCTGGAACATACCTCTTCATTCACCTGAGGAAGGAGCAGTGCTCCGAAAGCGAGTGTTTGAAACAAACATGTTAGACTTTAGCCTGGTGTTGTAATGACTTCTTAATATGATTCTAGTAACAGAGGTGGGGTGAGACCAGATGAACCTCATCCTCAGGCAATGAAAAACATGTTAACTTGAGACTATTGCTTAATAATGAACAAAGAAATTCAGATTAGGGATAAAGATTGAAAACTTAGAGTCTTCCTTGTCAAAGTTCCACCATTGTTTCTGTTGTGCGATTCTTCTGCCTCACAGAACTGACTAATTCTGTTAAGAAACAACAGAAGATTCTAACCAATATTCCGTCTTGAATCACTATAGCAATATGATAATAACTGGGACATCCTCAACAAGTGTAAATTAATTATTTTACCTTTAACACAACTGGAGAGTCCAGAGTTCTGTTGTCTTCTTGAGGAAAATGTTCGGATCACTTAGCCAAAAAGCTAATTGATGTATCCCCATGAAATTTGTATCTCGAGGTACAGCAGGAATGATCAGCAGAATAAAGTAATTTCCAGAGAGCTTTGGCATGCTTTACATTGGTTGCAGGAAAAGGTAATCAGCCGTCAACATTTTCAAAGATAAAGGAACTCTTAAAACTGAGTGAGTTATTAGTTAATTATTAAGTTAATAAGCTTACCGTCTTCAATTTTCTTTGATGCCCAATAATGTTTGCTTTTGTTTAAAGAAGTGAAATATTGTGCCTTAGTTCTGTCAGTTGGGGTGGCACAGTGGCTAGCACTGCTGCCTGTGGCGCTGAGGATCCGGGTTCGGTCCCGGCCACTGTCTATGTGGAGTTTACACATTCTCCCCGTGTCTGTGTGGGTTTCACCCCCACAACCCAAATACGTGTAGATTAGGTAGATTGACCATGCTAAATTGCCCCATAATTGGAAAAAAAAATAATTGGTACTCTAAAATTAAATTAAAAATTGTTGAATGGTTCCTTACAGGATCATGATACATAGGGCAGCACGGTAGCATGGTGGTTAGCATAAATGCTTCACAGCTCCAGGGTCCCAGGTTCAGTTACCGGCTGGGTCACTGTCTGTGCGGAGTCTGCACGTCCTCCCCGTGTGTGCGTGGGTTTCCTCCGGGTGCTCCGGTTTCCTCCCACAGTTCAAAGATGTGCGGGTTAGGTGGATTGACCATGCTAAATTGCCCTTAGTGTCCTAAAAAAAATAAATAAGGTTAATTGGGGGGGGTTACTGGTATAGGGTGGATACGTTGGCTTCAGTAGGGTGATCATTGCTCGGCACAACATCGAGGGCCGAAGGGCCTGTTCTGTGCTGTACTGTTCTATGTTCTATGTTCTACGAGAGTATACAAACATATTTTGCTTGCAAAAATATGAAAACACCATAATGCCAATATGTGAACTTTTGATGTAAGATTATGTCCAAAACATTAATTTTGCTGTTCCCTTTCAACGATGCTGTTTTCAGTATATTCTAATTTGGTTCCAATATTATCACACTTTATTGTAAAACCGAATAAATATTAGCAGCAATATGCAGCAACATTTGATTCTCCCACCCACCCCCACGAATAAAGAAAATAAATCCCAATTGCGACACAGTAAACATCAGGCTAGATTCTGAGGTCCTTGATGAGCAAATAGCATTAATCACAGATCACAGGTTAAGTTCAATCCAACAGCCTAGAAATACTAAATCATACCAGGTAACACAAAATGAAATGTTAAGTATGTAATTTGAACCAGGAAAATATCAGATGTCATGTTTTTGAAATTGGACATTAGCAGAGTATTTTGTAAGAGGACAGAAAATAAACAAATTGAGACCCATCATTTGTCTGACAGCACAGTGAACATGAACATAAGCTTCCTGTAAAAAATAATCCTTTATGATAATATTGTAACCTAACGTACCAAGAAAGGAAATGAAACTACCACAATGCAGATGTCTGCCTGAGAATTTACTGTGGAGGAGCTGTTCCTTGCCCAATTTATTTTGCAAGTATCTCCCCCTAATTTTAACATCTTAGACAGAAAAACCTTGTGCAGGATTCTCCGGGAATCGGAGGGGCGGGCAGAAACAGAGTAGTGGAGTGGCGGGAACCACTCCGGCGTCGGGCCACCCCAAAGGTGCGGAATCCTCTGCACCTTCAGGGGCTAGGCGGGCGGCGGAATGGTTTGTGCCCCACTGACCGGCGTGGAAGGCGGAGGAATAGAGTGTCCCCATGACACAGGCCTGCCCGCAGATCGGTGGGCCCCAATCGCGGGCCAGGCCACCGTGGGGGCATACCCCGGGGCCAGATCGCCCCGCGCCCCCCCCCCCCCCCAGGACCCCGGAGTCCGCCCGCGCTGCCATGTCCCGCCGGTAAGGGACCTACTCCAATCTACGCCTGGCGGGATCTGCATAGAACGGATGGGACTTCGGCCCATCGCGGGCTGGAGAATCGCCGGGGGAGCCCGCCAACCGGCACGGCGCGATTCCCGCCCCCGCCAAATCTCCAGCGCCGGAGAATTCGGCGGGGGTGAGATTCACGCCGCCCCCCCCGGCGATTCTCCGACCCGGCGGGGTGGTCATAGAATCCCACCCTTTTTCTGAAGAACGTGGCTTAACTGAGGGTTGATAAATCCAGCAATCAAGCAGCTCCTGAACAGTTTCCATTAACTTTATTCCCTTATACGGACGTCCTGCTGAAGGGGGTTCACCAAAGGATGGGAGCTGTATTTGTGGCGGAAGGCCAACTCCAATAAAAGGACATGTAAGTCAGATTGAAGAAGGCCAGAAGGTTATCCAAGTTCTTTGCATCAAGCTGTGAACAAAGAAGAAGTTTCCAAAAATTCAATAGCAAGTGAAGATATGTGCATTCCTCATTGTTGTACATATTTTGGGGTGGCATAAATTCATACACTAAATTTTTCTGGGCTATACCAGTTCAAGTACTTGACAAAATCATTGATTTCAAGTCTTCTCGTCTTCAATATGCAGTCTTCAAGTCCAACGTTGTTGCAGAGGAAGTAGCAGGGAAAGGATACTCTGGCTTCTAGCCCAATAGTCTCCTCTATTGTTCTGAGCTATCAATGGAATCTTCAACAATGGACTTTCAAT
Organism: Scyliorhinus canicula; assembly: GCF_902713615.1. Classification (NCBI taxonomy): domain Eukaryota; kingdom Metazoa; phylum Chordata; class Chondrichthyes; order Carcharhiniformes; family Scyliorhinidae; genus Scyliorhinus; species Scyliorhinus canicula. The sequence goes on along the minus strand of NC_052147.1, from coordinate 194,742,278 downwards.
CTTAACTACTCGAGAGTCAATGAACTGCACTTTGAAGTGCAGCCATTAATGCATAGATAAATGACGAAGATACAAATGACCTATTAAACTGTTTTGGTTGTGTTCTTTCCAGAAAAGATTTTGAGCGGGGTATCAGAATAACTCATCGGGTCTTCTTCAAATGGTGCCTTGGGATATTGTAATCTGTGCAACCAGATAGTTGGAGCCTGAGTTTAACACCTCATCTCAAGATGTGTAGAGGTTAGCCCTCATCTCAAGAGAAATATCCTCACCTACCCCAATGTTTCTTCCAAAAATGCAGCCTCCACCAGCTGCAATTAATTGATGCCATCACAGCTGCTTCCTGGATGACAGCTATACATTCATAATGATATTTGCGTGGCCAGATATCACCTAACATTAATTAAATAAAAGCCTCTTCTTTGAAGAGAAGTCATAGGATAGGCATGAGAACCCTTGAACCTTATATGGGTACATCCATTACACTTTGAACTCAAGGGGAACTGCTACCCTACTTCATAAAAATCTCTTTGAAAGTGAATTTCAGAAACTCCAAAACTCCAAACTCTAAAAGAATTGGATCACTGCCAGAATTGTTTCAATGTATTATTTACCTACTACAAATTTGTGTTTAAATAGTTGATTGAAAAATATTGCAAGGAAGTAGAGTGATGTAAATGGTTAACAGACAGTTCTTTCAGCTTGGAAATGGCTGTTGTTATCTTTTAGAACATAGAACATAGAACAGTACAGCACAGAACAGGCCCTTCAGCCCTCAATGTTGTGCCGAGCCATGATCACCCTACTCAAACCCACATATCCACCCTATACCCGTAACCCAACAACCCCCCCCTTAACCTTACATTTATTAGGACACTACGGGCAATTTAGCATGGCCAATCCACCTAACAAGCACATCTTTGGACTGTGGGAGGAAACCGGAGCACCCGGAGGAAACCCACGCACACAGGGGGAGGACGTGCAGACTCCACACAGACAGTGACCCAGCCGGGAATCGAACCTGGGACCCTGGAGCTGTGAAGCATTTATGCTAACCACCATGCTACCCTGCTGCCTATTGTTTATTACTTTCATTAAACTTCATTACTTTTTTAAAATAGAAGATCCTCGTGGACGTAGGTTACCACAACTCCTTTCAACAAATGAAAGGTTTCCAATGAAAGATAAAATATACTCTTCAGCTCATGCACCAATTTGACTAACATACAAATATCTACCAACAAAATAAAAATATCCCCCTGTACATGCGCAGCGCAATTTCATTCCCCTAATTACTTTCATGAAACTTGATGGACTATTGTTAATTCAGCATGCAGTTGATTCTACGGCAGAAGGCTCAGCACTATTTCCGACTTGATGGTGTAATTAAAGTAATATAAATTGGAGGTTTGAAATAACATGATGGTCCAGTGATAGACTTATATTTCATCCTTCGTAATTATTGTGGGAGATTAATTTCCTTCAAGTTAATGGTGAGTACGAGTCTGATCTCTACTCTTCAGTAACAGCAACATGTGTAGGTGCGCTGACTTTAGTGTCAGTTTGGCTTCAGATTCAAAATGTGTGCCTTCTAATGTATCCTCAGATTAAACACAATTTAGTTCTACTTTCTAATTGGTGATATGACATTGTGTTCAAGTGTTAGAAGTGAAATTATAATGCAGTCCATGCAACAAATTAAATGAAAGCTTAAAAAACATGAAAGTGAAAATTCAATGAATACAAAGTAAAAAACTAATTAAATGAGCATAAAAATCACTGATGCGGCGGTGAAGTCAATTGAAAAATGAAAACTAAGGAAACAATCAACGTTAAACAAAATTGAATTTTTTAAAAATTCATTTACGGAATGTGGGCATCGCTGGTTAGGCCAGCATTTATTGTCCATCCCAAGTTACCCTTCAGAAGGTGAACAAAGAACAAAGAAAAGTACAGCACAGGAACAGGCCCTTTGGACCTCCAAGTCTGCGCGACCATGCTGCCCGTCTAAACTAAAATCTTCTACACTTCTACACTATCCCTCTATTCCCATCCTATTCAGGTATTTGTCAAGATGCCCCTTGAACATCACTATTGTCCTGCTTCCATCACCTCCTCCGGCAGCGAGGTGGTGGTGAGCTGCCTTCTTGAACCACTGTAGTCCATGAGATAGGTACACCTACTATGCTACTCAGGAGGGAAATCAAGGATTTTGACCACGACAGTGAAGAAACAGCAATATATTTACAAGCCAGGGTGGTGTGTGATTTGGAGGGGAACCTCTATGTGGCGGGGTTTCCAGGTATCTGTTGCTCTTGTCCTTCTCGATGGTAGTGATCGTGGGTCTGGAAGGTGCTGTCTAAGAAACCTTGGTGAGTTACAGCAGTTCATCTTGTAGATGGTATAAACGGTTGCCACTGTTCGTCAATGTTTGTGGAAGGGGCAGCAATCAATTAGTGGGCAGCACGGTAGTACAGTGGTTAGCACAGTTGCTTCGCAGCTCCAGGGTCCCAGGTTCGATTCCCAGCTTGGGTTTCTCTCTGTGCGGAGTCTGCATGTTCTCCTCATATCTGCATGTGTTTCCTCCATGTGCTCCAGTTTCCTCCCCCAGACCAAAGATGTGCAAGTTAGGTGGATTGGCCGCGCTAAATTGCCCTTAGGTTAGGTGGGGTTACTGGTTTATGGGGTTAGGGTGGAGGTCTGGGCTTAGGTGGGTGCTTTTTCCAAGAGCCAGTGCAGACTCAATGGCCGAATGGCCTCCTTCTGCACTGTAAATTCTATGATTTAAAAAAATCAAGTGGGCTACTTTGTTCTGGATGGTGTTGTTGGAGCTACACTCATCCAACGAAGTGGAGAGTATACTTGTGCCTTGTAGGCGCCTTTGGCAGGGGGGTGGTCAGGAGGTGAGTTACTCACCATAGGATTGCTAACCTTTGACTGCTCTGGTAGCTACAGTATTAATGTGGCTCGACCAATTAGTTTCTAATCAATGGTAACTCCCAGGTTGTTCATTGTGGGGGATTCAGCAATGGTAATGCCATTGAATGTCAAAGGGGGGAAGTTAGATCCTCTCTTGTAGAAGATAGTCATTGCCTGGCACTTGTGTGGCACAAATCTAATTTGCCACTTGTCAGCCCCAAGTCTAGATATTGTCCAGGTCTTGCTGCATTTGGACATGAACTGTTTCATTATCTGAGGAGTCGCGATTGGTGCTGAACATTGTGCAGTCATCTGGAAACATCCCCACTGATGACCATATGATGGAAGGAAGGTCATTGACAAAGCAGCTGTAGATGGTTGGGTCCAGGACACTACCCTGAGGAACTCATGCAGTGATGTCCTGGAGCTGAGATGATTGACCTCCAAACACCACAAACATCTTCCTTTGTGTCAGGCATGACTCCAAACAGTGGAGAGTTTTGCCCCAATTCTCATTGACTCCAGTTTTACTCGGGCTCCTTGATGCCATTCTCAAATGCTGCCTTGATGTCAAGGGTAATAACTCTCACCTCACCTCTGGCATCAGCTCTTTTGTCCACGTTTGAACTAAGGCTGAGAACAGGAACAGAGTAACCCTGGCAGAACCCAAACTGAGCGTCTATGAACAGGTTATTGCTGAATAATTGCCGCTTGATAGCACTGTTTATGACTCCCTCCGTTACTTTGCTGATGATGGAGAGTAAACTGATAGGGCGGTAATTGGCTGGGTTTGCTTTGCCCTATTTCTTGTGTACAGGACACACCTTGGCAATTTTCCACATTGCACGGTAGATGCCAGTGTTGTAGTTGTACTGGCTAGAGGTGTGGCAAGTTCTGGAGCACAGGTCTTCAGTACTATTGCCGGAATATTGTCAGGGCCCATAGTCTTTGCAGTATCCAGTGCCTTCAGCCATTTCTTGATATCATGTGGAGTGAATCGTATTGGCTGAAGACTGACATCTGTGATGCTGGGGAACCTCTGGAGGAGACCGAGATGGATCATCCATTTGGCACTTCCGACTGAAGATTGTTGCCAATACTTCAGCCTTGTCTTCTGCACATATGTGCTGGGCTTCTCCTTCATTGAGCTTAGATCTGATGTGTTCATTGTGGAATCACTCAGTTTTGTCTACTACTTTTTATTTCAGAAAATATTTTATGGAGGCATTTATAATTTTAACGCTTTTCAACAATAACATCCAACAGAACAGACAGCAAAATAATGATCATTTCCCCCCCAAACACAAACCCCAACCAACATGGCTTAAAAACACACCACCAGCCCTTCCCGGCCCTCCCGCCATTGGTTTTCCTACCTTTATTCGCCACCTCCATGCCTCCCCTTTTTCCCTCTCCTCCCATCCCCTCCCCCTACTGACAGTCTAATGTTTCTCCTGCTGACAGTCTAATATTTCTCGAAGTCGATGAACGGCTGTTACCTCCGAGTGAACCCCTGTAACGAACCCCTCAAGGCAAACTTAATTTTCTCCAGCCTGAAAAAAACTGCCATGTCGCTTACCCATACCCCGACCTCAGGGGTTCCGAGTCCCTCCATCCCAGTAAAATCCGTCTCCAGGCTACCGAGGAAGCAAAGGCCAAAACATCGGCCTCATCAATAAATAGATCCCCAAATCTCCTGATCCTTGCCCACTGCCACCTCAAACCCTGCGCCCTTACAGAATGCCGCATCCACTCATTCCCACACCGACCCCTCCCCCACTGCCCACTTCCTGACCATCGATATATTAGCCGCCCAGAAATAGTTAATAAAGTTCGGAAGGGCCAACGCCCTTCCCACGCTCCCGCTCCAGCAGCACCTTCCTCACCGACCCAAATAAATCCCAAATTACCACATTCATCCTCCTAAAAAACAACTTGGGCTTAAAAATTGAGAGGCACTGAAAAACAAAAACCTTGGGAGGACTGTAATTTTCACAGTCTGTACCCCCCCGCCAGAAGCAGCGGGAGCGCGTCCCACCTCCGGAAGTCCCCCTTCATCTGCTCTACTAGCCTACCATGATTCAGTTTGTGCAGCTGTCCATTCCCGTGCCACTAAAGTACCTAAAGCTCCCTCCCACCACCTTGAATGGCATCTCCCACAATCTCCTCTCCTGCCTCCTTGCCTGATCGCAAAAACCGCACTTTTGCCTATGATCAATTTATACCCCAAGAACCGGCTGAATTCCTGTATTTTCCCCATAATCCCTCCAATCCCCCCCAACGGGTCAGATATTTATATAAGAGCAAATCGTCCGCATAGAGCGAGACCCTATGCTCCACTCCCCCTCGTCCTATCCCCTGCCAGACCTTCGAAACTCGCAGCGCCATTGCCAAAGGCTCGATGGCCATTGCTACCAGCAGTCGGGAGAATGGACAACCCTGCCTCGCCCCCCGGTACAGCCTAAAATACTCCAACCTCACCCGATTTGTCCACATGTTTGCCATTGGTGCCTGATAAAGCAATCGGACCAAGTCCACAAATCCCTGCCCAAACCCGAACCACCCCAGGACCTCCCATTAGTACCCCCACTCCACCCGATCAAAGGCCTTTTCCGCATCCATAGCCACCACCACCACAACCTCGCGCCCCTCTGCAGGCATCATGATAACATTCAAGAGCCTCCTACTATTGGTCGCGAGGTGTCGCCCCTCAATAAACCTCGTCTGATCTTCCACTATTACTCCTGGGACACAATCCTCAATACATGTGGCCAGGATCTTTACCAGCAGTTTGGCATCCACATTCAATAGGGAGATTGGTCCATATGACCTGCAGTTTTGCGGGTCTTTGTCCCGCTTCAAAATGAGACAGATTGACGCCTGCAACAACGTCGGGGGAAGCACTTCCAACTCCTTTGCTTCATTAAATGCCCTTACCAACAGTGGTCCCAGCACCCCGAAAACCTCTTATACAATTCTACCGGGTATCCATCCGGACCCGGGGCCATAACCAATTGCTTCGCCTCCAGCCCCTCTATTACCTGCCCAAGCCCAAATGGGGCTCCCAGGTGCTCTACCAGCTCCCAGTCCGCCTTTGGGAATTCCAGCCCTCCCAAAAATCACCTCATCCCCTCTTCTTCGGCTGGGGGTTCTGATTTATACAGCTTGCCGCAGAAATCTCAAAACACTGCATTCACCCCCGCCAGATCCAAGGCCACCTTCCCCCCTGTATCTCTCACTTTCCAGATCTCTCTCGCTGCCTCCTGCTTCCTCAACTGATGGGCCAGCATCCCATTGGATTGGATTGGATTTGTTTATTGTCATGTGTACCAAGGTACAGTGAAAAGTATTTTTCTGCGAGCAGCTCAACAGATCATTAAGTACTTGAAAATAAATGGAAATAAAAGCGAATACATAATAGGGCAATACAAGATACACAATGTAACTAGATAACACTGGTATGAGGTGAAGCATACAGGGATGTAGTGTTAATGAGGTCAGTCCATAAGAGGGTCATTTAGGAGTCTGGTAACAGCGGGAGAGAAGCTGTTTTTGAGTCTGTTCGTGCGTGTTCTCAGACTTCTGTATCTCCTGCCCGATGGAAGAAGTTGGAAGAGTGAGTAAGCTAGGTGGCGGAGGGGCCTTTCATTATGCTGCCCGCTTTCCCCTGGCAGCGGGTGGTGTAGATGGAGTCAATGGATGGGAGGCAGGCTTGTGTGATGGACTGGGCTGTGTTCACAACTTTCTGAAGTTTCTTGCGGTCTTGGGCCGAGCAGTTGCCATACCAGGCTGTGATGCAGCCAGATAGGATGCTTTCTATGGTGCATCTGTAAAAGTTGGTAAGAGGTAATGGGGCATGCTGAATTTCTTTGTTCCCAAGGAAGTACAGGCGCTGTTGTGTTTTCTTGGTGGTAACGTCGACGTGGGTGGACCAGGGCAAATGTTTGAAGATGTGTACTCCTAGGAATTTGAAACTGCTAACCATCTCCACCTTGGCCCCCTTGATGCTGACAGGGGTGTGTACAGTACTTTGCTTTCTGAAATCAATGACCAGCTCTTTAGATTTGCTAGCATTGAGGGAGAGATTGTTGTCGCTGCACCATTCCACTAGGTTCTCTATCTCCCTCCTGTATTCTGACTCATTATTCGAGATAGGGCCCACTATGGTCGTATCGTCAGCAAACTTGTAGATGGAGTTGGAACCAAACTTTGCCAGCAGTCATGTGCGCAGAGGGAGTATAGTAGGGGGCTACGTATGCAGCCTTGCGGGGCCCCGGTATTGAGTACTATTGTGGAGGAGGTGTAGTTGTTTATTCTTACTGATTGTGGTCTGTGGGTTAGAAAGTCGAGTATCCAGTTGCAGAGTGAGGAGCCAAGTCCTCGGTTTTGGAGCTTTGATATGAGCTTGGCTGGGATTAATAAGAATCTGATGTATTGTTGTCGAGAAGCTCTAGGGATGAATGTAGGGGCAGGGAGATAGCGTCCGCTGTGGACCGGTTGCGGCGGTATGTGAATTGCAGTGGATTAAGGCGTCCTTGAAGTATGGAGGTGATGCGCTTCATGACCAACCTTTCGAAGCACTTCATTACAACTGAAGGTAGGGCCACCGGACGGTAGTCATTGAGAAACGTTGCCTGATTCTTCTTACAACACTAGGTTAAAGTCTCATACTTTAACCTGGTGTTGTAAGACTTCTTACTGTGCTCACCCCAGTCCAACGCCGGCATCTCCACATCATGATTCTTCTTTGGCACTGGTATGATGGTGGTCTTCTTGAAGCAGGTGGAGACCTCGAAGGGGAGTAGGGATAGGTTAAAGATGTCCGCGAACACATCTGCCAGCTGGTCCGCACAGGCTCTTAGTGCATGACCAGGGATCCCGTCTGAACCCGACGCCTTCTGAGGGTTCACTTTCAGGAAAGCTGATCTGACTTCCAAAGCTGTGATGGTAGGTATTGGTGGGTATGGGTGTGTTATCGGCTGCTGGGGCACTCGACAGCGGATCGTTGGTTTCCTGCTCGAACCGAGCATAGGATGCACTGAGTTCATTGGGGAGGGGTGCGCTGCTGCTGGAGACACTGCTCGGCTTTGCTTTGTAGCCCGGTATGTTGTTTAGGCCTTGCCACAACCGCCGAGAGTCTATAGCGCTAGTCTGTTACTCTAGCTTGGTCTGATATACTCTCTTGGCATCTCGGATGGCTTTGCGGAGGTCGTACCTGGATTTCTTGTATAGGTCAGGGTCGCCTGACTTGAACACCTCAGACCTGCCCTTGAGTAGGGAGTCAATCTCGCGATTGAGCCATGGTTTCCGGTTGGGGAACGTACATACTGCTTTCTTTGGCACGCAGATGTCCACACATTTGCTATGAAGTCTGTGACGGTGATGGCATGCTCATTGAAGTTGGTTGCTGAGTTCTTAAATATGGGCCAGTCCACTGTCTCCAAGCAGTCACGTAGGAGCTCTTCTTTTTCCCCTGCTCGCTTTTTCCCCATACTCATACACCGTCCCTCTCATCCTCCTCAGCTGTCCCACCGTCTTGCCTGTGGATAGGAGACCAAATTCCAATTGTAGCCTCTGGCGTTCCTTTAAAAGCTCTTCCTCCGGGTCTCTATGTATCTCCTGTCTACTTGTAGGATTTGTCCCACCAGCCTCTCTATCTCCACCCGCTCCGCCTTCTCTTTGTGTGCCCGAAAAGAAATAAATTCCCCACTGATAACTGCCTTAATTGCCTCCCAGACCGTACCCGCCGACAACTCCCCTGGTATTGTTGATCTTTATATACCCCGGATGGCTTCCCTCACCCACTCACATACCTCCTCCTCCGCTAACAGCCCCACCTCCGACCTCCATTGCGGGCGGTGGGCCCTTCCTTTGCTCACTCGCAGGTCCAGCCAATGTGGGGCAGGGTCCAACACCACTATTGTTGAATATTCCGCATCTATCCCTTTGCCAGTATCATTTTATCCAGCACAAAGAAATCTATTCGGGAGTACACCATATGCACGTGAGTAGAACAAACATTCTTTCCTCCTCAGCCTCCCAAATTTCCACGGATCACCCCACCCCCCCCCCCCCCCCCCCCCCCCCCCATGTGCTCCATGAACCCCCTGGAGTTCCTCAGCCGTAGCTGATACCTTTCCCGACATAGGGCTCGACCGGTCCAGTCTTGAATCCAGTCACCCCCATAATCAGCCGATGAGAATCCAGGTGCGGAATCCTCCCCAGCAACCGCCTCATAAATTCCACATCATCCCAGTCTGGGGCATAAATATTCACCAATACTACTGGCATTTCCTCCAGTTTCCTATTAACCATGATATATCACCCCCCCCCCCCCCCCCCCCCGGATCATAGAATCATAGAATTTACAGTGCAGAAGGAGGCCATTCGACCCATTGAGCCTGCACCAGCTCTTGGAAAGGACACCCTACTTCAGCCAAAGCCTCCATCCTATCCCTGTAACCCAGCAACCCCACCTAGCCTTTTTTGGACACTAAGGGCAATTTATCATGGCCAATCTACCTAGCCTGCACACCTTTGGACTGTAGGATGAAACCAGAGCACCCAGAGGAAACCCACACAGACACGGGGAGAACATGCAGACTCCACACAGGCAGTGACCCAAGCCAGGAATCGCACCTGGGAGCCTGGAGCTGTGAAGCAACTGTGCTAACCACTGTGCTACCGTGCTGCCCACCTCTGTATACCCCACCTTGAATGCCACCTGCTTATTGACCAAAATTGCCACCCCCTTTGTTTTAAAGTCCAACCCCAAGTTGAATACTTGCCCAACCAATCCCTTCCTCAAACTGATCTGGTCCCCCACATTCAGGTGTGTCTCTTGCAGCATGGTCACATCCGCCTTCAGTTGCCTCAAGTATGCAAACACATGGGCCCTCTTGACCGGCCCATGCAATCCCCGAACGTTCCACGTGACCAGCCTGGTCGAGGGCACTCTGCGCCAACCCCCCCCCTCCCCTGCTCCCCCTCCCCAGCCGATCATTCATAGACCCTCTTGCGCCAGACACCTTCCTGAACCGCAGGAGTCCATGTCATGTAGATACAGTCAGTGCTACAAATGAAGGGAGTTCTCAGATTTTGACCCAGTGACAGTGAAAGAGCAATGATAGAGTTCCAAGTCAGGATAGTGTGTGGCTTGGAGAGGAATTTGCAGGTGTTGATGTTTCCATGTAACTGCTGCCCTTGTCTTTCTAGATTATGGGTGTGAAAGGTGTTGTTGAAGGGGCCTTGGTGAGTTGTTGCAGTGCTCAGTGGGCTAGACAGCTGGTTTGTGATGAAGAACAAAGCTAATAGCGTGGATTCAATTCCCATACCAGCTGAGGCCCGGCATCTCAATCTTGCCCCTCACCTGAGGTGTGGTGATCCTCAGGTTAAATCACCACCAGTCAGCTCCCCCCTCAAAGGGGAAAGCAGCCTATGGTCACCTGGGACTATGGCGACTTTACCTTTACTTCTTCCATATGGTATCACTGTTGTCACTGTGTATTTTGGTGAACGTTTAAGATGGCACATGTGGTGCCAATCAGGCAGGATGCTTTGTCCTGGAAGGTGTTGAGCTTCTTGAGTGTTATTGATGTTGCACTCATCCAGGCAAGTGGAAAATATTCCATCGATCTCCTGACTTGTGCCTTACAGGCAGGCTTTGGGAAGCCAGATAGTGAGTTACTCACCGCAGAATTCCCAGGCTCTGGCTTGCTCTTGTAGTCACAGCATTTATATGGTTAATCCATCTCTACCTTTGGTCAATGATAAGCGCCCCGAGAATATTAATAATGGGGGATTCAATGATGTTAATGTCATTGAATGTCAAGGGGAGATGGTTAGATTATCTCTTGATGGAGATGGTCGTTGTTTGGCAATTATGCAGCGAGAATGTTTCTTGCCACTTATCAAACGAAGCCTGAATGTTGTCCAGGTACTGCTGCATATGGACATGGACTGTTTCAGTATTGTAAGAGTCGCGATTGGTGAACTTTGTGGAAACATCAGTGAGCATCCCCACTTCTGATCTTATCATGGAATGAAGGTTATTGATGAAGCAGCTGAAGGTCAGGACTCTACCTTGAGGAATTCCTGCAACGATTCCTGGGACTGAGATGATTTACCTCCAACAACCATCAGCTTCCTTTGTGCGTGGTATGACTCCAACCAGGGGAGAGTTCTCCCCCCACCAACCACCACCCCTGAGCTCCTCGATGCTACACTTGGTTAAATGCTGCCTTGATAACAAGGGTAGACATCGTTACCTCACCTCACCTCAGCACATTTTTCCATGTTTGACCTCGGCTGTAATGAGGTCAGAAGCGGAGTGGTCCAGGCAGTACCCAAACTGAGAGTCAGCAAGCAGGTTACTGCTGTCTAAGTGTCACTTGGTGGCACTGTTGATGACACTTTCATCACTTTGCTGGATGTCAAGAGTAGACTGATGGGGCGGTAATTGGCAGGATTGTATTTTCGTGTACAGGACACACCTAGGCAATTTTCTACATTGTTGAGTAGGTGCCAGTGTTGTGGCTGTACTAAAACAGCTTGCTTCGGGTCAGGGCTAGTTTTGGTGCGCAAAGTACTACTGCCAGAATATTGTCAGAGCCTAGGGCTTGAAGACTAGCATCTGTGATGTTGCCGGTCTCGGGGAAGAGGCCAAGAAATAACTCCCACACAGCACTTCTGGCTGAAGATGGTTGTACTGTTATGCCAAGCTCCAACATCACTGAGGATGGGAATGTTTGTGGAGCCTCCTTTTCCAGTTAGTTGTTTAATTGTCTACCACCGTCCACAACTGGATCTGGCAGGACTGCAGAGCTTTGATCTGATCTCTGGTTGTTGGATTGCTCAGCTCTGCCTACCGCATGCTATTTCCACTATTTGGCATGCAAGTCACCCTATGTTGTAGCATCATCAGGTTGATACCAAATGTTTAGGTACGCCTAGTGTTGCTCCTGACATGCCTTTCTGCACTCTTCATTGAACCATTGAATTCTCAATGATTTGGCAGCTTATGATCAGAAAATTTGATGCAATGCTCCACAATACCAGAAAATCCAACCCTAGGCAGAGAACATATATAGAAAACCATGTTTGTTGTTAATTGATAATGGAGCTGTATGTATAGTCGCTTTAGGAATATGCAATGGTCACAACGTCTCACTTCCATGGTTTAAAGACAATGGTGTTATGGCAGAAAACTCCTATGCAGGTATATATTGTTTTACAATATGACAGAACCATAAGAAAGCAAATCATGGTTGCAATTAACCCTCCTGGAAACTTATAGTGGATCAGGAACTCCATGTTGAATAAAGGAAAGGATAAAATAGAAGAACGTATTAGGGTAATTCTCTATTTCAGCTGTGAGATCAAAGGGCTTTATCGCTGCTACTTTATTACTTAGGAGATAGAAAAAAGCCAATAGACAATCATTGTTAATAATATTACTGAGCTTCTGCACATGCTTGGCAGTGCACTCAACTTGGAAGTTACATCTAATATTGCAGGAAGTTGTCAGGCACATTTCAGACTGCCTCAACATTATTAACTGTTCACAAGCTAGCGCCAGGTTATTCAGAAATGGGAAAAGATGCATCTAATTTCTTCCAATGTTAGATAAAATATATGTCAGGGGCAGGATTCTCCTGTGTGAGGACCAAGTCCCCACGCCGGCAGGAAAACCGGCGCGAACCACTCAGGCTCCACCATCCCCCGAAAGTGCGGAATTCTCCGCACATCCGGGGGCTAGGTGGACGCATGGAGGGGTTGGCACGCTCCCGCGGGCGCCGAAGGGACTGCGCAAGTTAGCACACGCGAAGGGCCGGCATGATCCTGCGCATGCGCAGAACCACCGGTGTGGTTCCGCCATGGAGGAGCCCTACAGGGGCTGGCGCGGAAGAAGTGCCCCCATGGCACAGGCCCGACCGCAGATCGGTGGGCCCTGCGATCCACCATGGTGGCCCCCCCAGGGTGGATCTCTTCCCCCCCCCCCCCCCCCCCCCCCCCCCCCCGAGGACCGCATCAGCCAACATACCTGCCAGGTCCCGCCGTGTGGTACCATGTCTAATCCACGCCGGCGGGACTGGCCAGAAACGGACAGCCGCTCGGCCCATCGGGGCTCGGAGAATTGCTGGGGGGGGGGGCCCTACCAACGGCCCCAGACCGGCATGGCGTGATCCCCAATCCGCCCGAAAACCGGCATCGGAGAATATGGCAGCCGGCGGCGGGGCGGGATTCACACCGCTCCCTGGGATTCTCTGACCCAGCAAGGGGTCAGAGAATCTCGCCCCATAGTTTCATTCCATATTTACTCATAAATTGATAAAGTGCGACCTTGTTTCAAATCCATTGTACAAGGTATTATAAAAAAAACTATTATGTAGGTTTCAATTGATCCAGAAGTATGTATACTGACAAAAAGGCATACTACTTTTTTAGCCTGTCAGTGCTACAAGATTTCACCACCAAAACAAAAAGTGGTGTCAAGGTTAAAAAATTAAGTTGTAGTTTTGTTTAGAATTGAGTTCTGCATTGCTCTGCACACTTCTTTTCTATTTCATAAGGTCAAAAATAATGAATGTGTGTAGAAAAACACAGCTGGAGATGAAAAATAACACAATGCTTTAATTTCAAAAGGCGAACAAATGTTTTCAATCAAAGGGTAAAAATCCTGAAAAAGAAACAGTTAAGGTCTGTTGGCCAGTTTATCACGTCAATTTAAAAAAAAATCATGTACTGAGAGAAAGACCAACACAGCACACTCTCTACAGCAATATGATTTCAAGGACATTGTCAGTAAGGTGATGGCACTACTCAGAATTATAGGGCTGTAGAAATGAACAGTTTGCATAACTGAGCACATTTCTGAAAAACATTTTAAGAAAAAAATATTAATTGTGATAGAACATTCATAAGCAATGCTGAATTTTATTTATGCTTCAATAATTACTAACTTCAAATACTTCCCACCAAAACTGCAACTGGCAATGAATGGATTAATAAAAGGAACTGAGGTTTACACATCAATTCCCCGATCACCCATTTGTTGGCTTCAATATCAAGAAAATAAACAGCATGGTACTCACCTCTGCTGAGAAATCCACTCCACATTATGACTGCAGCATCAAAAATACAATTGCAATGTTGTAAAGAATAAAAGCTTGTTTTGACAATTGTGCTGTTTAAATTCCTTGATTTCTGGTTAAATGATCTGTAATGTAATGCTGGAAATCAAGTGTGCCTTTTCTTTTATTATACTCCCCTGGGTGCAGGTTTGAGTCAGTGGTCTTTTAAAATCCTGGATACGTTTCTGCCACTGAAAGAAAATGGATATTCAAAGTCATTTTGTAAAGCAAGCAAATTATTTTCCATTCAATAGCAATGTGCTGCTATATGCTATGGCAAAGGGTATGCATGTCACATAAGAAATCCAAGTAGCAGAACATGTAGAAACAGGCAGAGAGAGTCCCCATTGGCAGTGAAGATAATCACTTGCAGTAAGATAATCAAACACCACAACATTGCAATTACTGGTTTCTCAGCATGGCCAGACCCAAGCTACAGATAGAGATTCGTCTATGAACATTGTGTTCATGCTAAAAATAGTATTTTCCTTTTCAATGATAAACAGCGGAGACAGAAGAAAATCAGTGTTCTATGCATCGATAATTTAAATGGGATGACAAATCCAAAGCTGATGAGTTATTATTGTGAGGGGTACAGAAAATCAGAATAATTGCCTTCTCTCAGACAGGCCGAACCGACAACTGATATCATTAGAAATGACAGCTCAGGAAAAATACAAGTTGAAAGAAAAGTCCTGCTGACATGGGTACAAATTATGAAATATTGTTCAATTGGCAGGAATCTCCGGTGTGTGGTTTTGCCCTAGATGTGAACTAACATCCACCGAAACAAATTTTAATGTAATGAGTGATGAACTTTGCCTCAATCTAGATTAAATAATGGATTCCTCTGCACACTTTTCAAAGGGAAGTTTATTTTGACTTAAACACACTTGAAACTATTTCAATAATTGGATTAAATAAACCCTCATATGCTCCGAATTACTGTTTTGTGTAGAAATCATAGTTGCACTCAAGTGAAATTTAAAGCTTTTGTGAGGGATTGTGCACTTTCATTTTGTAGTATGCTCTTAGTAAGAAGGCATCTGTTACCAGCATATACATGCTTCCTCAAATTTGTAGATCTCCATATTTACGGATACCAGTTTTATCCCTGACAATATTTAAGATCGATTTTTTTTTAAAAGCCTTTAAAAAAATACTGCAAATGCAGAACAGTTTGATGCTGACCTGAAGGAGAACATAATAATTTAGGGTTACTCAGAAGTCCTGGCGGATTCCCTGCAAAATAATAACCCACTTTTTAATTCAGGTGTTCTTTGAAATTATACATTTTTATTTCAAATTTCCAATATTTGCAATTTCTTTCCCCCAAAATGGCAGAAAATGTCCTTTGGCAGATAATGTATATAAAATTATAAACCTATTTATATAAAGAGCTGGTTTCTGTTCTAATGCACATTTTAAAATTCATACCCATAATGTAAAAAGCAGTGTAGCCACCTAAGATGGACACTGGGCTAACAAAATGGAGAACTGCTAAGACTGCAGGGAGAAAGCAGTTTAGCCAAGACAAGCAGTCTGCAAAGACTGATTAGCATTTTGCACGCAGCAAAACTAGTTTCTGGCCAGGTGGAAGATCTCAACCAAAGGTGTTAATGGCAAAACGCTTTGCATATTAATGAGGCAATCCAGATCTGGGCACACACAATAGCAACATTTGGTTTTGAATAGATACTTTAAGTGAAGGCCCAGACAAAACGGCACCAGAAGTATCCATCTCAAAAGACCCTAGAGACCGCCCCACACATCGAGAAGGGACCCTCAGATTGGGGGATTAGTGAGACATCGATTGGGAATTGATCCAATCAATGCATGGAAGGTAAAGCCCGCCCCGAAAAGGCACGGACATTGGGGACCACTATAAAGATAGACCCCCACACATGGTCCTGTCTGTTTTCGTACTCCGGCTTGATCTGTTTTTGTGCTCCGGCTTGGACTGCTGTTTTGACTTCGACCCAGATCTGCTGTTGTATCCTGACTCCGACTCCAGCCGTTGATCCTGTCTTCCATCACCAGCCGTTGAGCACCAGCCATCGTTCAGTAAGTCCCAAAACGACGCTCGCTACGTGAACTTATACAGTACTCTTCTAATAACGAACAGAAGGTGCAGCCCATAAAGGACCAAAGGCCTTGTCCCCTGACCTTGCTGGTTCCCACTTAGATAAGTATTTAGTCGTTTAATAGTAGAAATAGGTATTAGTCTTTAGCGTGTGCATGCGTATTTATTATATTTGTATAATAAATATTGATCGTTGGAACTTACTAATCGGTGTATAGTTTTATTACTTTGAACCTGACCTTGGAATATTTGTGAGGTGTTTATATACGACACCTGGCGACTCCCGAGCTGAAATTACACATACAGAGCCTAGCAGTGTTAAGCACACGGCCTTTAAACGGAGGCGTGTTAATACACTCCAATAAACGCGAATTACACTCAAGTAAAACGTGCAACAGCAGTAAGGTTATTACTTTTAAAAGCAGTGAAGGTGTTTTATTTTGTGGCAAATGATTAGAAATCACAAATTGTTCCGTTTGATATTTCATACCTGTCCAGCATAATCAATTGCACAAGCATTACAAACAAGTCTTTGTAACATTTCATAACAATAATAACCAGCGAGCCATTAATAGCCCATATAATCACTGGATGACAATTGATAATTTACTTTCATTCTTGGTGCAGGCAGTACTCAACTTTACGATGTTCAAGTTACAACGAATGGCAGTTACAAAGTTTATAAATTGATACCTTGTTTCAACTTTACAGTGCCAGTACCGACTTTGTCATAGCAGCAAACTGTTGGTCTTTACCAATTGTCATGTTTCTTTATGTTCCATCTTTCACAACCTCAGGAAAGGCGAATTACTTCTCAGATACAGTTTAAAAGTGTTTTTGAAAATAGGCACTATTATATCATGGGAAATACCTACTGAAAGTCAGTTATACTGAAGCAAGTTCAAAATCTTTCCTGATTCAGTGAAAATAGGGTATTGCACCTTGGTTCAGGAACCAAATCCCCATTTCTAAAATTGTTCCCACGGGAAAACCGGTTTGGATTTTAAATGGTTTCAGGAACCAATTGTGTTGCAAGTCCGAGGACTGCCTGTGCTCATGTTCTCCATAAGGGGGTTAATACCACACTTCTGCTCTAACACAGTAAAAACTACACCCACTACTGTTACTCTGAAAGAATGTACTATTCTCAAACAAAAATACCATAACATTGCAACTGTGTGTACCTCACTGCCAAACAATTCTTCAAACTGATGCTATACTATAGTATAAAAGGCCTGATCCAATATTGAAACAGTGTAATAATATTTTCATAGATTCATCGATGTTTACAGAATAGGACCCCATTTGGCCCATCATGTCCATACCAGTCAACAAAGGTCTGACTACACCAAATCCACTTCCCAGCACTTGACCTGTAGCCCTAAAGGTTATGGAAGCACAAGTGAAGTTCCCCTCTTAGTTTTCTACCTCTTGTTAGGAAAATAAAATGAATTTTAGAGGGATTTATATTTGTATTAATAAATATGAAAAATAAGTGGATTTAATTTAATATTTCTGTGCCTGGAAGGGTAAATCCTATAGCTAGATTCAGGCTGGACATAGGTGTTTGTATGTGTAGGGGTTGGTTAAGCGCTGAATGTGTTTCTATTGTGCTTAGAGAGGGTTATGAAGAATAAATAGAACTGGCAGGGGTTACTTAGCAACTGAAGGCCCATGTAAGGATAAAAAAAGCTTTTTAGTCTCAGCTGAATTTATGGGCAGTTGGAGACAGGACTTCAGGGAGTGAACATTCCTCAACTCTGCCAGAAGAAGACTTGTCAGGACGGGAGGCTTCCTAAAGAACGTTGCAGTCCAGATAACCAAGGCTGGAGTTAAGGGAACAGTGACCAAGGTACTGTTCAGAAGAATATAAGAAAGATTAAAACAGTATTCAGAGTTTAAAAGACAATTGCATTAACCAGATTTAAAGTATGTCAGCAGTCTTCGAAGATAAATCAGACATATAATGCAATTTTTGAACAGTCTGGGAATCAAGGGTGAAAGCAATTGTAAGCAGTTATCACGGTGGGGGTAATGTGCTGAGCGGATGCACAGCAGGTGGCTCTCCTCCCAATTGGACCCAATGCAGCAAATTATTTTTGAGTTTTTGGCACACAAAAAGCCACCTAAAACTCCTCCAAACTTAAAGGCACGAACAACAATGAGGGGGAAGGAAGATGTCGGCAAACGTTAGTTCAAAGAGCCGGCGAGACAGCAGAAAAGGAGAAAAGGGGCAGGAGCAACGGCGGATGGACCAGCAGCCCCACAAAGACGAGGCGGAGACCCAGGCAAACCAGGAGATCGGTGTCCCGAATGGCGAAGTAGGAGCGGACAACAACGTTCCCCCCACCCCCACACAGGGGATGGATGGAAGAGCGTCTTTAAAAAGGAACTGACCGCCATGAAGAAAGCGATCAAAATGGAGTTCTAGGTGGTGGTGAAGGAGGTAGTGAGGGAAGAGATAGCCACCCTTCAGTGCACGATAGACAGCCTGGGATGGAAGGTGGAGGCCCAGGAGAAGACGATCCGGGACCTGGAGAAGGTATCAACGTACCAGAGTGACAGGAACATGGCTCTGGAGACCAAGGTGAAGAGGTTGGTGGTGGCCTAGGAGAATGTAAAGGGGAAGATCGAGGACCAGGAGAACAGGTCCCGATGGCAAAATGTCCGCATTGTGGGTCTGCCAGAGGGGATTGAGGGAATGGGCCCAATGGGCTATATCGCCCAAGTGCTGGGCAACTTAGTTGGGAGGGAAAACTTCCCAAGCCCCCCAGGACAGGGTGAGGAACCAAGATGGTGCCGCAAGTAGATACTCGGGAGGGTCCCTGGGCAAAGGGAGAACCCGAGGTGCAGGGGCACACCCACGTGGCGTACACATAGTTGCCGGCCATGTTGGGTGCCCCCTGGACAAAGGGAGACACCGGAGCGCAGGGGCCCGACCTCATTGAGAGAGCGGCGACCCTGGCCATTTTGGATGCCCCACTAACAAAGGGAAACCCCGGAGTGCAGAAGCACGCCCACCAGGTAAGTATGGTTGATCCCACAGGAACAGGCCGGGGGGTGGTCAGAAACCCCCACCCAGATAGTCACCTGGAATGTAAGGGGGCTTAATGGCCCAGTGAAAAGATCCAGAGTCTTTGCCCACCTGAGAAGCCTGAAGGCTGACATAGTCTACCTGCAGGAGACACACTTGAGGGAGAAGGACAGATTACTGGTAAGGAAAGAATAGATGGGACAGATGTACCATTCATGTTACAGGACGAGGGCAAGAGCAGGAGCCATACTGATCAACAAGAGGACAAGATTTACAGAGATCAAGACGGTTAAGGACCCAGGGAGACGGTACGTCATGGTCAGTGGTGTCTGGAAGGGGCACCGGTGGTGCTGGTAAATGTGTATGCTCGCAACTCGGATGACACTGAATTTATGAAAAAGACCATGGCAGAAATCCCCGACATCGACACACACCGACTGATTATGGGGGCAACGACTTTCGGTGGCAGCCATGAGTGAGTGTCGCAAATTTTGGCAACTCGTGCTCATGGTGGTCTTTTTATGGCCATTACGCCGGTTTGGAGCAGGAATTTTGGAGAAAAAAGGTGCAGAAATGAGTGCAGAAGAGAGTGACCCCTTGTTTATATAGCTGCAGTCCAGAAGTACTTGGAAAAGAACGAACCACGTGGTGGTGGAGAGTGAGGAGCGGTCAACACACGCGGAGATGGCAGATGGACAGGGTTCGGCCCCGCTGGCTCAGTGGTCGATGGACCAGTTGGTGAGCTTCTGAAATGAGAAGTTCACCCAACAGCAGAAGGAAAGTCTGGAGGACCTGTCCTGGGCGGTGGATTCGATCAAGGAGTTTGTGGACCGTGTTGAGACGAGACTGGCGCCCAGGCTAGGCGATCCAGAGGTTGGAGGAGCTGGTGAATGAACATGAGGAACAGTCCATCACATTGGCAGCAGAGTTGGGACTGATGCGGGACCAGCAGAAGCAACTGCTGGGAGAAAGTGGAGGACCTGGAGAACCATTCTCATAGGCAGAACACTTGGATTGTGGGTTGCCGGAGGGAATCGAAGGTACGGATGCGGGCGCATATGTTGGAAAGATGCTGGAGAAGCTGCGTGGGGAAGGAGCGTTTGTTCAGCCGTTGGAGGTGGATCGGGCCCATAGGGCACTGATGCACAAGCCCCAGGGCAGTAAGCCGCCGAGGGTGATGGTGATTCGATTGCACCAGTTCCTGGATAAGGAACGTATCATGAGGTGGGCCAGGCAGACGAGGCGATGTACCTGGGAAGGCATCGAGATTTGGGTGTACCAGGATCTGGGGGCAGAGCTCGCAAAGCGGAGGTCGAGTTTTAATAAGATCAAGTCGGTCATGTACAAGAAGGGTGTAAAGTTTGGTCTACTCTACCCAGCTCGCCTATGGGTGACCTATGGGGGCCGGGAACTGTATTTTGACTCGGCGGAGTAGGCAGCAGACTTCATGAAGGAAAATGGACTGGCAGGAGAAGGAGGTCCTTGAACTCAGATTGAGGAGAACTGAAGTGCATGTATTGTACTGTGAGAAACTTTGGGCTTTTGCTGTTTGGGTTTTGTTCCTTTCTTTGTCCGTTTTTCTGTCCTGTTTGGGGTTAGGCTGGGTTACAGTTCTTTGTTAAGGGATGAGGGGTGGGTCTCTGTGTTCGGAGCTTGGGAGGGGTTGTTTGATTGCTTTTACTTCTTGCCTTTGTTTTGACTGTTTGCATGAGGAGCAGAGGGAGGGGAATCAGTGGGGGGTAGGAGGGGGGGCTGTCAGGCTAGCTGGGCGGGCTAGTTGACAGAAGCAAAGTGGGGGGTGAGCTGGAGATCAATGTGCAGGGGAGGATGGGAGGGAGAGTGGGGGTGTTGGGGGTGGGATTTCACTGTTGATGGGGAGGGGACTTTTAAAGTGGAGGAGAAGGAGGGTTGATGACAGTGTCTGCCCGAGGGCTGGCCAACGGAGGTGCAGGGCATGGGCCAAAGACTGGCCTAGAAAAGGTTATGGTTGATAGGCAGGGGAGGGGGTTGGGATGCCCCCCGACCAGGCCGGTCATGTGGCATGTTCGGGGGCTAAATGGGCCAGTCAAAAGGGCCTGTGTGTTCACGCACTTGAGGCAACTGAAGGCGGACGTGGCCATGTTGCAGAGGACACATTTGAAGGTGGGATCAGATTAGGTTAAGGAAGGGATGGGTTGGACAGGTGTTCCACTCGGGGCTAGACTTTAAAACAAGGGGATTGGCGATCTTGGTTAATAAGCAGGTGGCATATGAGGAGGGAATATAGAAGCGGACCCGCGGTGTGTGGGGGGGGGGGGGGTAGATATGTTAGGGTTAGCAGGAAGTTGGAGGGAATGGCTGTGGTATTAGTAAATATATATGCCCCAAACTGGGATGACACTGAGTTTGTTAGACGGGTTCTGGAGAAGATCTCCGGACCTATATTTACATCGATTGATTATGGGGGAGATTTTATTATGGACTTAGATCCAAGGTTGGATCGTTTGAGTTCCAGATCTGGGAATCTATGGCGAAGGAGCTCCGGGAGGTCGATCCGTAGAGATTTGGGAGGCCCAGGAGTAAGGAGTTTCCGTTCTACTCACATGTGCATAAGCTGTATTCCCGGATAGACTTTTTTGTTATGGGTATGACGCTGCTGGCTGAGGTGGTAGATGCTGAATATTCAGCAATAGTGGTGGCAGACCACGGCCCACACTGGGTGGACTTGCAAGTCAGCAAAGGAAAGGCCCAGCGCCCACAGCAGAGGTTAGATATGGGGCTATTAGTGGAGGAGGAGGCGTGTGAGCGGGTGAGGGAGGCCATTAGGGGATATATTAGGATTAATGACATCGGGGAGGTTTTGGCGGGGGTGATTCAGGAGCCATTGAAGGTGGTTCTTAGGGGGAATTCACATCAATTGGGACCCATAAGGAGAAGACTGAGCGGGCGGCGTTGGATTGATTGGGAGGCAAAATTCTACAGATGGAGTCTCTGGATGATGGGCTTTTGAGGGAGCGTCAGAGGCTGCAGCTGGAATTTGGGCTCCTGTCCACAGGTAAGGCGGTGGGACAGCTGAGGAGGGTTAAGGGTCGGTGTATGAATATGGGGAAAAAGCCAGCAGGATGCTGGCGCACCAGCTGATGAAACAGGAGGTGGTGAGAGAGATTGGGAAAGTGAGGGATACAGGGCGTAAGGTGGTTCTGGATCCGGCGGGGGTGAATGATGTGTTTCAGGAGTTCTGTAGTAAATTGTATAAATCGGAATGTCCAGCTGGGGAGGAGGGGATTAAACAATTTCTGGAGCTGGAGTTCCCGAGGATAGATGAGGGGTTTGTGGAGAATTTGGGAGCCCCAATCAAACTCTGGGAGGTCATAGACGAGTTGGGGGTGATGCAATCGGGCAAAGCCCCGGGACCAGACGAATACCCAGTTGAGTTCTACAAAACATTTTCCGGGCTGTTGGTAAGGGCTTTTAATGAGTCAAAGTAGCAGGGAGTGCTCCCCCCAATGTTGTCGCAGGCATTATTTTACCTTATTTTAAAGCGGGACAAGGATCCGGAAAGCTGTGGGTCGCATAGGCCAATCTCCCTGGTAAACGTGGATGCAAAACTGCTGGCAAAGATCTTGGCCATACATATAGAGGATTGTGTTCCAGGGGTAATAGGGGAGGAACAGACAGAATTTGTTAAGGGACGACACCTGACATCCAATATTAGGAGACTCCTTAATGTAATAATGATGCCTGCAGAAGAGTGCGAGGCCGAGGTGGCCATGGATGCAGAAAAGGCCTTTGGTCAGGTGGAGTGGAAATATCTGTGGGATGTCCTGGGAAGGTTTGGGACTCGGCAGGGATTTGTAGATTGGGTACGGTTGTTATATCAGGCACCGGTGGCGAATATAAGGACAAACCGGGTTTGATCAGAATATTTTCATCTGTGTTGGGGGTCGAGACAGGGGTGTCCACTCTCCCCACTACTGTTTGCCCTGGCCATAGAGCCTTTGGCAATGGCACTGTGGGCATCGGACATTTGGCAGGATATAGCGAGAGGCAGGGTGGAGCATAGTGTCTCGCTCTATGCGGATGACCTGCTCCTTTCTATAACTGACCCACTGGGAGAGATTGCAGGAATTATGGGGATACTGGAGGAATTTGGCCAGTTCTCGGGTTACAAGCTAAATATGGGTAAAAGTGTGGGTTTTGTGATCCAGGCTAGAGGGCAGGAGAGCAGACTGAGGGAGATGTCGTTCAAAGTGGTGGACCTGGGATTTCAAATGGCAAGGGACTGGGGTCAGCACCATGAATTAAATTTGGGCAGGGTGATTGAGCAAATGAAAGGGGACATCCGTTGGTGGGACGGGCTCCCGCTGTCATTGGCAGGGAGGGTACAGACTGTGAAAATGACAATCCTCCCGAGATTGCTGTTCGTGTTTCAGTGTCTTCCAATCTTCATCCCGAAGCCTTTTTTTGGAAGATGAACGCGGTGATCTCGGGTTTTGTTTGGGCAGGGAAAGCACCGAGGGTGAAGAAGGTCCTTCTTGAGCGGGGGCGCGGGGAGGGGGGGGCTTGGCCCTTCCGAACTTTATTAATTACTCCTGGGCAGCTAACATAGCAATTGTTAGGAAATGGGTAGTGGGGGAGGGGTCAATGTGGGAGGAGGTGGATGCGGCATCTTGCAAGGGCACAAGTCTGAAGGCTTTGTTAAATGGCATCTCTGCGATTCCTGCCAGCTCGGTACTCCACAAGCCCAGTGGTAGTGCAGCCCTGAGAGTGTGGGAGCAATGCAGGCAGCACATGTGACTGGAAGGGGCGTTGGTGTGGTCACCGATCACTGACAATCACCGGTTTGCTCCGTTGGAAGCCGGGGGGGGTGGGGGGGGTGCCTGGATGAGGGCTTCAGGAGGTGGCAGCAAGCAGGGTTTGAGAGCTTTGGGGATCTCTTCATTGAGGAGGGTATCCAAAGCCTTGAGGAGCTGGAGGAAGAGTTTGAGTCGCCAGGGGGGAATGGGTTCCGGTACTTTCAGGTGCGAGATATTGTCCAGGGTCAAGTCCCGGGCTTCCCTCGCTCCCTACTAAGGAGGCTGCAGGATAAGGTGGTGTCAAAAGCAGGGGTTGGGGAAGGGAGGGTCTCGGAAATATATAAGGAACTGATGGGGTGGGAAGGGGTTCCAATTGGGGACGTGAAGAGAATGTGGAAGAAAGAGCTGGGAGGGGAGTTGGAAGTTGGGGTTGTGGTGATATGCATCATTGTAATTACACAAGAGGTTAATGTAAATACACAAGACTAGATATACACTAGAGGGAGCACCAGAGACATGACACACAGACATTCAACAAATAGGCCATTAAGATAGGACACGACCAATGGGCACTCACGATACACACAGAGGTGACACTACCACAGGGGGGCATTACACCAACCCATATACACAGCACACGTGATCTTCCTCTTGGAGACTCTTAGTGCGCGCATACAGGGTTGATTGAAACACATCACACCCACCACCTGGATTGTAGCAGACTGGTTATTCAGTCTGAGTAGCTACAGCAGGATTAACAGGAGAGTTGAAACCAAGTAGGAGAATCGTTAACAGTTTAATAAATGTGTTAAAGCTATCTCCAAATCTGAACCTTCCTTTGTCAGAGTGCACATCAAGGAAGCAGCTTATGCAACGTCAAGAGCATAACAAACCAGGAGAATGGGAGAAGGCCCTGAGGAGAGTCAATGCATCCTCAGCTTGTGCTAGGCACAGCCTGATCTAATTCAAGGTTGTCTACAGGGCTCATATCACTGTGGCCCAGAGAGCAGGTTTTTTGAGGCGGTTGAGGGCGGTGCGGGGGAAGTCCTATGAGGTCCTGGAAGGGAGGGTGACTCCGAGCCCAGAGATGGCAATATTTGGAGTGTCGGAAATCCAAGAGCCCAGGGGGGAAGAGAGGCCGACGTTTTGGCCTTTGCCTCCCTGGTGGCCTGGAGACGGATTCTGCTGGGTTGGAGGGACTCGGAGCCTCCAAAGACGGAGGTTTGGGTTAGTTACATGGCAGGGTTCTTAGGATAGAGAAAATTGGGGGGGGGGGGGGGGGGGTTGGGATGTGCACAGCGATTGGTCCAGGCTGGGGCAGATGCCACTTTTGTCTCATCTGTTGCCTCAAGGGTTGGGACGCAGACACTGGCGGCTGTGATGTGCTATTTCTGGGTTAGGGTGAGCCGTAGGGTCATGAGTCATTCGTTCACCCCGCGGGGGGGGGGGGGGGGGGGGGGGGGGGGTTTGTTGAGACGTCAGACCAATTTGTTTTTACGGCAAAGCAGACCCGTAGAGACAACTTTCTTCTTCTGATTTGCCTTTCCTGAAGATATATCCACCACCTTGTTCTTTAAGCTGGCCTTCTCCTGCTAGTTATGTCTCGCTCAGGGCGGTGATGTCAATGTTATGGCATCAGAGTTCCCGGGCAATGATGGCAGTTGTGACGTTCAGGTCTGTTGCTGTTGGAGTTGCCCATAAATTTCCTGTCGTTCCAGGTCCCAAAATTAATTTGGCTCTGTGGGGTGGGGTTTGAGGTAGTAGATGCCTGTGTGCGGATTCTTGTCAGCGGACAGGAAAAGCCCTCAAGGTTTATTCCATGTCTTCAGACAGCTCTTTAAACTATGAACAAAAAATGCAATCCTGAGTGCCAGAAGCATATCACCAGTGATCTGGGAATGCTCACAAGAAGTCCACTCAAACCTTCCACAAATCTGAGAGAATTAACTTGCATTCGACTGGCGGATGTGAATACTCAAAACTGTACACATTCATGAAGGATTAAGAGAAGTATTCCATTAGAGGAATAATTGACCGCAACATAGCTTTGAAACACACAAAGGAGCATAGGGTTTCAAAACCCAGAGAAACAGCCATCATAGCAGATGACAATGAATTAACCCAATTAACTCAAATAAATTTGGATCTGGTAATCCTTACAAGCTAGAAAGTGATAGGAGGGGCGTTGAGAAAGCTGAGGTGGGTTTGAGAGAAAAGGGAAGAAAAATAGATCAATCCTCAACTCTTAAAGGGGGCCAATATCGTGAACCAGCAGAGGCACACCCAGTGTGTATTCAGTGTGGAAAGCCTGGACACATCAGATGGAATTGTTGGCAATTACAAAATACCAACAGGGGGTGCTGCAGTCATGATAGTGTCTGCAGCTATGAGGGTAGTGAATCTATGCTCAAATGTAGTAGGAAAGGACCAGCATACGAACAAGAACTTTTTGCATAAAGGAAAAACGAGTTCTTTCATATCCCAGATACCTACCTTCAAGAAACCAGCTACTTACAAACACTATTAGTAGCAAAGGTTTCAGAGAAAGCACCCAAAAACAGAACAAATATGGCACTTGTTAACCTGCCTGCTTACCACTGGCTGGGAACTAATGACAATCCCACAATCCTATGGGAGTATGAGCTTCCCCAGTGAGGGAGGCAGAGAAATCATTAGCAGACTCCCTGCATAAATAGAGTTGGCCAGTTTGGAACCAGCAGAGAGAGAGGAGTGAGCAGCAAGGGAAGTTGCTGCTGTTGTGTATATATGTTATTGTAAATAAATGTTATTTCTTTGTATCCTGAAAACTTGTGCTGGATTCTTCGTGGTTCTCACAAAAACACTGTTGGTAAATGGGTTAAAATTTACCCACAGAGTAAGTTCACTACTGCTAAACTCATGGTTGACATAACCATGTAGGGGGTTGACCTATTACAGGAAAACAACTTAATGGGAAATTTGGTCTTGTGTCCGGAGATCCAAAAGTCCACAGAGACTGGGGAAATTGAGGGGAAGCAGCAAATTTCTGCTCAGCTGCAGAGGACTGAGGAAATCCCTAAAACCCTACAGGGAGCAGTAGGGCGAGTGAGGGTTAAGGCATCTAAAGAAAAGCCAGTCCTGTTTAAGGAGGTCAGGATAGACCGCATAGAATTCAAAGAAGCCAAGATAAGGCCTGAGGAATGCAAAGGAGCCGGATAGAAGTAGCAGAGCTTGACGGGAATAAACCAGAGGTATGGTTTGCAGACACCTTTTTCCAAGACTTAAATAGGGGCAAGAAAAATTTCCCAAATAGGCAAGCAATGAATGAGGGAGCTGCCTCACCTAGTTGAAATACCACACGGGAGTGCAGCGGAAACTAGACATTCACCTGCCGGTCATTGTGTCCCTGATGACGTAGGACAGATTGAGGGAAAACGTATCCCCCAAGGTAATGGGGGAAATAAGAGAATACTTCCTGTGATGAACAGCACTTGTGAAAACCACAAGAGAAACACTTTCATTCAGTGTGGAATGCCGACGAAAGGATCAAATTGTCAGGTTCAAATCTAACTAAACCCACTAATTCAGCTTCAGAACCCACTGAAGACAAGATGCAGAAGGAGAACCCAAAGACCTTGGGCGAAATTGGCCGGCGCCAACCCGCGCATGTGCGGTTGCCGTCTTCCCCTCCACTGCCCCGCAAGACGTGGCAGCTTGATCTTGCGGGGCGGCGGAGGGGAAAGAGTGCGTCTCTTAGAGACGCCGGCCCAACGATCGGTGGGCACCGATCAGGGGCCAGTCCCCTCCCGAGCACGCCCGTGGTGCTCGTTCTTCTCTCCACCACCCACAGGCCCCACTCTTACCTGTCGCACGCTGTTCACGCTGGCAGCGAACAGGTGTGGTTGCCGCTGGCGTGAACAGGTCAGGATCGTCAGGCTGCTCGGCCCATCCGGGCCGGAGAATCCCGGCGATCGGCGATTCTCCGAGCGGCGTGTCGCAAAACACGACACGCCATTTTGGGGGGGGGGGGTGGGAGAATAGCGGGAGGTGCCAGGGCGGCGTGGTGGTGATTCGCCTGGCCCTCCCGCGATTCTCCCACCTGGCCTGGGGAGCGGAGAATCGCACCCCCTGTATGGGATTAAAAAATTAAAAACCATTGTTGCCCTAGAAATAAGAATTAATAAGAAATAAGTGCCAGAACCAGCAATAGAATATTCTTGGGTCGTAGAAGCAGCAATTAAGGGATTTAGAAATTTACTGGCAAATCATCTGTAAATTAATTTCCTCCACGACGCCAAAGGCAAATTTAATCCCCTTTATTTCAATCCATGAAAAGTGTGCAGTTTGTTATTCAAATTGACTTTTCACTCAGGGTTAAGAAACACATTGATTACAGTGAGCAAAGGGAACAGGCATTTCAGTTCTCCCTCATCCTTGCTCGGCCAGTCGTCCGCAGAGAATTGCCGCAGGAGCCTCTTCCAACGGCACCTCACCGGCGCCATGTCAACCGTGCACGCGCGACTGGCACCGATTCTCCAGTCGCCGGAGAATCGCGGGAAGGCGTTGGACCCGATTGTGGGTCTGATAGAAATCTAAACATAGACAAACATAGAACAGTGCAGCACAGAACAGGCGCTTCGGCCCTCGATGTTGTGCCGAGCATTGTCCAAAACCAAGATCAAACGATCCCACACCCTGTCATTCTGGTGTGCTCCATGTACCTATCCAATAACTGCCTGAAAGTTCCTAAAGTGTCCCACTCCACGATCACAGCAGGCAGTCCATTCTACACCCTAACCACTCTCTGAGTAAAGAACCTACCTCGGATATCCCTCCCATATCTCCCACCCTGAATTTTATAGTTATGCCCCCTTGTAACAGCTACATCCACCCGAGGAAATAGTCTCTGAACGTCCACTCTATCTATCCACCTCATCAACTTATAAACCTCTATTAAGTTGCCTCTCATCCTCCTCCGCTCCAAAGAGAAAAGCCCTAGCTCCTTCAACCTTTCCTCATAAGACCTATCCTGCAAACCAGGCAGCATCCTGGTAAATCTCCTTTGCACCCTTTCCAATGCTTCCACATCCTTCCTATAGTGAGGTGACCAGAACTGCACACAATACTCCAAATGTTGTCTCACCAGGGTCATGTATAGTTGCAGCATAACCCCGTGGCTCTTAAACTCAAACCCCCTGTTAATAAACGCTAACACACTATAAGCCTTCTTCACGGCTCTATCCACTTGAGTGGCAACCTTCAGAGATCTGTGGACATGAACCCCAAGATATCTCTGTTCCTCCACTTCATCAGAACCCTGCCGTTGACCCTGTAATCCGCATTCAAATTTTTCCTACCAAAATGAATCACCTTGCACTTATCAGGGTTAAACTCCATCTGCCATTTTTCGGCCCAACTCTGCATCCTATCAATGTCTCTTTGCAGCCTACAACAGCCCTCCACCTCATCCACTACTCCACCAATCTTGGTGTCATCAGCAAATTTACTGACCCTCCCTTCAGCCCCCTCCTCCAAGTCATTGATAAAAATCACAAATAGCAGAGGACCCAGCACTGATCCCTGTGGTACACTGATGGTAACTGGTCTCCAGTCTGAAAATTTTCCATCACCACCACCCTCTGTCTTCTACGTGATAGCCAGTTATTATCCAACTGGCCAAATTTCCCTCTATCCCGCACCTCCTTACTTTCTTCATGAGTCGACCATGGGGAACCTTATCAAACGCCTTACTAAAATCCATGTATATGACATCAACT
Organism: Scyliorhinus canicula; assembly: GCF_902713615.1. NCBI lineage: Eukaryota > Metazoa > Chordata > Chondrichthyes > Carcharhiniformes > Scyliorhinidae > Scyliorhinus > Scyliorhinus canicula. Next base: position 194,712,579 of record NC_052147.1, on the reverse strand, counting down.
GCTCGACCTTCATCTACACACTTAGTTACCTCCTCAAAGAATTCAATCAAATTTGTGAGAAAAGACTCACCCTTCACGAATCCGTGTTGACTATCCCGGATTAAGCGGCATCTTTCTAAATGGTCAGAAATCCTATCCTTCAGGACCTTTTCCATTAACTTACCGACCACCGAAGTAAGACTAACTGACCTATAATTACCAGGGTCATTCCTATTCCCTTTCTTGAATAGAGGAAAAATATTCGCCACTCTCCAGTCCTCTGGCACTATCCCCATGGACAGTGAGGACGCAAAGATCAAAGCCAAAGGCTCTGCAATCTCATCCCTTGCCTCCCAAAGAATCCTTGGATACATCCCATCTGGCCCAGGGGACTTGTAGACCCTCAGGTTTTTCAAACTTGCTAATATATCCTTCCTCAGAACATCTACCTCCTCCAGCCTACCCGCCTGTATCACACTCTCATCCTCAAAAATATGGCCCCTCTCCTTGGTGAACACTGAAGAAAAGTATTCGTTCAATGCCTCTCCTATTTCTTCTGACTCCATGCACAAGTTCCCACTGGTGTGTTGGGTACTCTGGATCTGTGGAGACTGCGTTTACCTTAGCAGTAACATAGACAGGCTACCAACACTTGTAATAGTACAACTCTATTTTATTTAACTAAGAGCTGTTGAACATACTTGCACTGTGGGTCGACATTATGTTAGATTGACTGAAGACCTATGCTTAACCTGACCAGCCTATACTGCGAGCACATGGTGGATGTTTATGCTACTGACTGCGGGCTCTGTCTGTCTCAGAGGCTGCATCCCGAATGAGCGGGAAAACTAGTGCGCTCTGGTTTTATAGTGACCGTGCCCTAACTGGTGATTGGCTGCTGTGTTGTGTGTGTTGATTGGTCTTGCAGTGTGTCAGTCAGTGTGTGCCTCTGCACCATCATATACTGATGTGTATATTATGACACCCACTACTGTCCTTGACCTGCCCTACCCTCACCCTGGTCATTCGTTTATTTCTCACATAAGAGTAAAAAGCCTTGGGGTTTTCCTAGCTCTGACCTGCCAAGGACTTCCCATGCCCCCTCCTAGCTCTCCTGTTTAGAAGCAAGATTTATGTTACGGCATGCAACTGGGAGAACGATTTTCAACACTGAAAACAGAGGAATCAGCTGAATGTGGTGCCCAACATGAGACTGGAGCTCTCCAGCTTTAAAACAGACATCACCTCAAAAGCAGCACTATTCTCCTCTTTAATTCTGATGAGTTTTTTTGTGGAAGCAAATGAAAATGGGTGGGGTAGGACCAGTATGTGATCTGTGGAGTCTTCTGTTCCACCCAAGTGGTGTCGCACTGATATAGTGAAAATGGGGCACATCAAAATTGAAGGGCAAAGACATTTGATGGGTGGTAGGGCTGGAGGTGGTTAATAGACATATGGGGGTGGGGGGCAATGGAGACATTTAAAAATACGGATGAGAATTTTAATACTAAAGTGTTGCTGGACTGTGAGACAATGCAGGTCAACAAGCGCAGACCATTAGAATAATTGAGTCTATGTCACAAAAATATGACTGACTGAGGGGTTCAACAGAAGTTAGGTTAAGGCAGGAATGGAGATGGGTGATAATTGAGATAGAGTTAATTATTTGTAATGGAGATGATAAGGTGTCGGTAACTCAGCTCAGGATCAAATAGGATACCAATGTTGAGAACAGTGGGGCAGAACCACAATTACAAAGAAAGGAGAGGAAGAGAGCATCGGCAACAGTAACAACATGTTCAGACTATGGTCAAGCCTGCAGGGCCTCCCAAGGTAGAAAAGAAGGAAAATAAGAGTGAAAGAAACAGACCAACCTGAGCTGATAACAACACCTGCCAGTGAAGAGGAGAACAAGCCACTCAATCAACAAGAGGGTGAAACTCTCTCCCCACCCAGAGGAAAACAACAAGACAACCACCAAGGCACAGAACCCGACCCCCAAGCTCCTGTGCACCAGAAAGACAAGGAAACAAAACCCAGCCTTGCAGGAACCCCGCCCCACACCCTCTGAGAGGGACATCCCGAGCCCTTAGGGGCAAACCCACAGTCCAAAGATGTGCAGGTTAGGTGGATTGGCCATGATAAATTGCCCTCAGGGTCCAAATTGCCCCTTAGTGTTAGGTGGGGTTTCTGGGTTATGGGGATAGGGTGGAGGTATGGGCTTGGGTAGGGTGCTCTTTCCAAGAGCCAGTGCAGACTCGATGGGCCGAATGGCACTGTAAATTCTATGAAAAAAAAATGCCCTTTTTTTTAGCTCATTCCTTGCTACCTTGTAACCCTCAAGTGACCCAACTGAACATTGTTTTCTCATCCTTACATACGCTTCCTTTTTCCTCTTGACAAGACATTCAACTTCTTTTGTGAACCATGGTTCCTTCACCACTTGCCTCGTCCAGATCATCACAGTGGTGGTGACTGTTATAACCAATTCCAGACATTACTGAATTTTCTTACATCCTACTATACTTATTAAAATGTTCAAATTATAGTTTGTGAAGCACTTTCGCCTGCATGTGATCTCTGAGGACATACAATTGCTTCTCTATTAACACAAGTTAAAAGGTGGCAAAGTTTTTTTTTAATAAGCATAAGTAATGCATTTTGTTCACAGATGCTGTCGGAATAATTAAGCAGAATACCCTGTTCTTATTTAAATAACGATACAATGTATTGGGGAGAAAATTACAATCAATATGGGTTAGATAGATTGCATCCGTGAAAGAAAATTCATCACTTCTCACGACGTTTTGCTCAGTGCTCACAGAAAGGATTTGAAAGGGTAAAAGACTTGTATTTATGAAGCACTTGTCCCAATCACAGGATGTCTCAAGGAGCTCTCCAGTTAATGAAGTACTTTTGAAGTGTAGTCACAGTTTTAATGTAGTAAACACAGCAGCCATTATGTGCACAGCTAACTCCTGCAAACAGCAATGTTGTGATGTGGCTTAAAGATTTATAATTACAGCACCACCTTGCAGAGTATTTACAGCAAAGGTGGACTCGATGAAAAACAATACTTCAGATTTTGATGTCATCTCTTACACTGGCAAAAATACCTTCCTCCGAAAATATGAATTTAAATAGGATAAAGGAGAAATTAAATCACATAAAGTAATGATGCAGACAGGCTTTTAGTGCCGGACATGCAGTGAGTGGTCACATATTTGGCAGCTCCCGCTCGAGGTGGTTTTTTTGGTCCTTTTCCCCGGTTGCTATGGATGTTTCAAGGAAAGGGTGCAGAGATGGTGGAGGAAAGTTATACTCCACTGGTGGGGTCAGTGGATGGATTTGCAGACCATAAGTGGGTCGAGAAGGAAGAAGCTACAAGAGTGAATGCATCCTCCTCGTGTGCTAGGCCTTATTCAATTCAAAGTCGTCCATAGGTCACAGAATGACGGGGGTCAGATTGAGCAGGTTCTTTCAGGGGGTGGAGGATAGATGTGGGCAGTGCAGGTGGGGTCCGCGACTATGTCCACATGTTTTGGGCTTGTCCGAAGCTGAGGGGGTTCTGGCAGCGATTCACAAATATAATATCCAAGGTGCTGAAGGTGAAGGTGGCCCCGAGTCCAGAAGTGGCGATTTTCAGAGTGTCGGAAGACCCCGGTGTCAAGTGGGCGAGAGAGGCCGATGTTTTGGCCTTTGCCTCCCTGGTAGCCAGAGACAAATTTTGTTGGAGTGGAGGGACTTGGGGGCGCCGAAGACGGGGGGTGTGGTTGCGCGACCTGGCGGAATTCCTTAGGCTGGAAAAAATCAAGTTCGCCTTGAGGGGGTCAATGGGGAGCTTTGCACGGAAATGGGGGCCGTTTATTGAATTCTTCAGATACACCAGGGCCCCGCCCCGCAAGGATGTGTGCTCAGTCCTCTACTGTACTCCCTATACACACATGACTGTGTGGCAAGATTTAACTCCAACTCAATCTATAAGTTTTCAGATGATACGACTGTGGTGGGCCCTATCACAAACATTGACGAATCAGCCCACAGAGGAAGATAAATCACTTGGTTGCATAGTGTACCGAAAACAACCTCTCCCTAAATGTCGGAAAGACCGAGGAACTGCTCATCGCCTTCAGGAAGCGTAGCACGACACACACTCCCGTCTGCATAAATGGCTCCGAAGTGGAGATGGTCGATAGCTTTAGGTTCCTGGAGGTCACCATCGCCAACAGTCTGTCCTGGACCAATCACGTTGATGCAACAGCCAAGAAAGCCCAACAACGTCTCTACTTTCTATGGAAGCTAATGAAATTTGGCAAGTCTGTATCAACTCTCACAAGCTTCCACAGATGTGCGATAGAGAGCATCCTATCCGTCTGCATCACAACTTGGTATGGCAACTGCTTGGTCCAAGATCACAAGAAACTGGAGAGTGTGGTGAGCTCAGCCCAGCGCATCACACCATCTTGCCACCCTCACATTGATTCTGTCTACACATCCCACTGCCTCAGGAAGGCAGACAGCATTATCAGAGACCCCTCCCACCCAGGCATTGCCTTCTTCCAGACCCTTCCATCAGGCAGACAGTACAGAGGTCTGAAGATCCACATATCCAGACATAGGAACAGCTCCTTCCCCACAGATACAAGACTCCACAACGACTCTCCCTCGGACTGATCTGTTCCCTGTAAGAACATTATTCATGACGCCCTATGCTGCTCTTGCTCATGCATCTGCTTTGTTTGGCCTCTTCTGCACGTAACCAATCACTGTTTGGCTTGTCGATGTACCATTTGTCAATGTACTCGTTGATTATTCTTTTTGTCTATATGTACGTACTGTGTAAGTTTTCTTGGCTGCAGAAAAATACTTTTCACTATACTTCGGTACAGGCGACAATCAATCAAATCCAAAATCTAAATCAAAAAAGAAATCAAAAAGCCAAACAGTAGGGGTTTATTTCTGGAAGGACAGAATTAAAAAGTTGTACAAACGTAGGGCAAGATTCTCCATTAGCGATTGGGTGGAGAATCAGTTCCGACGGCAAAATCGTGCCGGTCAAATCGCAATTCTCCATCACCTCGATAGCATCGTCAATGTGTTCCGGAACACACGTACAGTAGGCACTGTTTGATATCATTAGTGTGCCTGACCCAGTATTCTCCGGGGGCCTCTGTGATTCTCCTCCTCCGATGGGCCGAGTTCCCGACGGCGTGGTTCACTTGTGCATTTAAAAATCGGGAAACTGGCGTTATGGCTGCTGAGGGAAAGAGAGGGGTTATGGAAAGTGTCCAAACTATCGCCATAGTTTGCTGACAGTTGTGCTACTGGCCGGGGCACTTCTATCAGAGCTGGGGGGAGTAGTGGGGGGTGGCCAGGAAGTGGACTGTGGGGTCGGGGTGGACGGGCACAGAGCACCATTGCTGCAGCCTACAAGCTGCAACCATGCACCTGCACACACTGCTAACAGACCCCTTAGAACTTAGTACCACAGGCTGCATTGCTGTCCCCCCAGGGCATTCCCCCGGGTGCCCTCTGGCCCCAGCTGACCCATCAGCTGTATCATCTTGTTGGCTGGGACAATGTGTGTGGGGATTGTAATGTGTGTATGCGGCTGCAGCTTATCAGCCTCCCGAGTGTCAATCACAACCATGCGAATCTCGCACCTTTTTTCATTGGAATTGATTGTGTTCCACGCGGCACCGGTGCTAGCCCCTCCACAGTTGCTGAATTGATCCAGGTGTCACGCCAGTTTTTCTGTCGTGAAAGTCCACAAATTCTGTGTTGCGTTAACTCTTAGTTTCAGAAACATGGAATCCTGCCCCTTGTATCCAAACTTCGTTAGACCACAAAGTACTTTGCAGTCACATCGTCATATTATAGAAAATATACAGTTTAACAAATGCAAGGCTTCATAAGATGGTTATGTTTCAAACTATTTCCTTGACATCTATGTGAAACAGAGCAATGGAAAAGGGCGTGTGACCGCAAATTGTTCTACCTGGCAATAAGCCCAGGTGATCTGGTTGCCATGGGGACAGGAGCTCACGTCAAAACTTATTCAAGGACGATATTTAACACCTGAACACAGAAGTGATCTAGCTAATTACAGTCTTACTGAATCAGACACCCTTGACAGAGAGTGTGTGTGTACTGGAGAGAAAGAAAGGAAAACAGCTGTTGCTGTCAACAGTAAAGGAAAGAGCTCCCTGTTAGCCACCAGCCAGAATTCTGGTGGGAGTTTGTTCACTGATCAAAGGGACAGGACCTGTGGCGAATTAAGAACACTTGAAGATGTGCCCTGACATGACAGACAGAAGGAATTTCCAGAGCGAAGCTTGCTGTGGGAAGTCCATTTGGAGCTTCTGAGAAGACGGAGGGATACAAATTTTGTCAGACGCTGGGCATTATGACTCAGCAAAACAAAGAAAAGCAAGCCTATTGGACCCTGAGGGTAACTTTAGACCGGCTCCTGTAAAAGTTACAATTCTCTGGGGAGTGCCGTGTAATGTATAAACATGGCATGGGGTTTTTGGTCATCTCAGGAGATTCGGAGAGGTTATATTTTCTGAAGTTTACAGTATTAGCTACCTGCTAAAAATATTTAATTGATGATGATTTTACTTAGTTTGGGACACAAAAATTCTTAATACGTGTAATTTTGTTGTGTGATCATGGAGTCTGGTCACAAGGAATTTAAATCTAGTTACCAATCTCTATGGGGACTGTAACAATGGACACACTGGAGAGGTTTCAATAGTGATTTACAAGGATGATATGAGAAATGTGAGGTTATACCTCTCGGAAAAGGGTGAATAGGCTGGGCCACTTTTTTCTTGTAATGAGTAGGCTAAGGGGTGATCTTATAGAGGGTGTTAAAGCTCAGTTTGGTCTACCAGGACCACTCAGCTCCAAACCACAAAACCTTGGTCTAACATCGATAATAAAGGCTGAATTTCAGTGGTGGAGTCAGAGGGCGCGATTCTCCGCTCCCACGCTGGGTGGGAGAATCGCGGGAGGGCCGCTCTGGCACCCCCCGCGATTCTCCCCCCCCCCCCCCCCAAAATGGCGTGGCTCGTTTTGCGACACGTTGCTCGGAGAATCGCAGGCCGCCGTTTTTCACGGCGACCCACGATTCTCTGACCCGGATGGGCCGAGCTAAATAGCTGGCTTTTAAAGTAGACCAAGGCAGGCCAGCAGCACGGTTCAATTCCCATACCAGCCTCCCGAACAGGCACGGAATGTGGCGACTAAGGGCTTTTCACATTAACTTCATTTGAAGCCTACTTGTGACAATAAGCGATTTTCATTTAATTTTTCATTTCTTCGGCTGCTTCATCAATAAACTTCCCTCCAACATAAGGTTCAGAAGTGGGGATGTTCATTAATGATCATGCAGTGTTCAGTAAAATTCATGACTCTTCAGATACTGAAGCAGTCCATGTCTGCATTCTGCAGGTGGTGCAATCTGAGGTTTGGTTTGATAAGCGGCAAGTAACATTTGCAACACCCAAGTGGCAGAGAGTGAACATCGCCAACAAGAGAGAACCTAACTATCTCCTTATGACATTGAACAGCATTACCATCACTGAATGCCCCTCCATTAATATGGGAATTACCATTTAGCAAAAACTTAACTGGACCGCCCATTTAAATACTGTGGCTGCAAGAGCGGATCAGAGGCTGACATCCTGTCATGAGTAACACCTCCTGATTCCCCACAACCTGTCCAACATCTACAAAGTACAAATTAGGAATTCCATGGAACACTTTCACCTGATTGGATAAATGCAGCTCCGACAACACAAGACATTTGACACCACCAGGACAAATCAACCCCATTCACCACCAGAGCACCATGTCAATTTGCCAAGGCTCCTTCAACAGCACCTTCCAAACCCAATACCTTTACCAACTAGATGGACAAGGGCAGCATCTGCATAGGAACACCACCACCTGTAAGTTTCCCTTACATTAGAGACCATCCTGACTTGGAACAAAACATCACAATTCTTTCACTGTCATTGGGTTAAAATCCTAGAATTCCCTTCCTAACATACTGTGGGTGTACTTTCACTACATGGATTGCAGTGGTTCAAGGTGGCAATTCACCCGCCACCTCCTTGAGGGCAACTAGGAATGGGCAATAAAATGGTGACCTTGCCAGTGATGTTCAAATCCCATGAATAAATAAAAGCAAATTATGAAATGCTTTGAAAAAGCAGGCAGAAAATGTTTCCATCCTTGGGGAAGCAAAAACTGGAGACTATCAATAGAAGATAATGACCAAGAAATCAAATGAGGAATTGAGAAGAAATGTGTTTACCCAGGTAGTGGTGGCAATGTGCAACTTATGACCACAGGTGAATACGGAGGTAAATTGTGTAAATGGATTAGAGGGAAGGCTAAATAAGCAAATGATAAAGAAGGGCATGCAATTTCAACAAACCAAATTTAATTTTCTGGTTAGCACAATTGCTTCACAGCTCCAGGGTCCCAGGTTCGATTCCGGCTTGGGTCACTGTCTGTGCGGAGTCTGCACATTCTCCCCATGTGTGCGTGGGTTTCCTCCAGGTGCTCTGGTTTCCTCCCACAGTCTAAAGATGTGCAGGTTAGGTGGATTGGCCATGATAAATTGCCCTTAGTGTCCAAAATTGCCCTTAGTGTTGGGTGGGGTTACTGGGTTATGGGGATAGGGTGGAGGTGTGGGCTTGGGTAGAGTGCTCTTTCCAAGAGCAGGTACAGACTCGATGGGCCGAATGGCCTCTTTCTGCTCTGTAAATTCTATGATTCTATGATTTATTCAATCTTTGAAAGGATGTGTTTCAATACTGGTAAATCTTTCAAGAAGCAAAAGCTCTGAATTTCTGCAAGTCCATCAATTAATGTCTCACTTCAGAATTGAAAATTAACTTCTACATTTCTCTCAATATTGGAGAATACTGCTTTATAGAATATCTGTGTTGATGCACCTTTAATAGCTTTCATGAATTAGAAACTGAATGATAGGAGATTAAATTGGTGGGATAGTGGAGTTAATTCAAATTTCAGCGTGATCTTTTGGATGGTGGAGCAGCTTTGAGGAATTGTAAGGCCTACCCCTGCTCCTATTTCCAATGTTGTGACGCAAAGTACTGCTGAAACAGTGGAACGAGTAAAGGACAGAAATCTGAGGAATCACCTTCCAAGTACACTCTAGTTCAGGCATTGTCAAACTCGGGGGCGCGACCCGTGGGTGGGTCACGGGTGGGTGTCGGGAGGCTCGCGGAGCCATCTGTCGCAGCGCTCCTGATCGCACAAATCAGCAGCCGGCTACGGCGACTGCAAGCGGCCTTCAAAATGGCTGCAAACATGTAAAAACAAAAATGCGGCCGCACTGCGCATGCACATAGTTTTCTGCATGCGCGCTGATGATCGGCCACGCATGCGCAGTGCGGCCACTCTTTTTTTTAAACGGTCGCAGCTTTTTGTTTTACAAGTTCGGGGAGGTTTTATTCATTTATTTTATTCAATTCATTTTTTTTTTCATTTATTTTATTCATTTTATTTTTATTTTTTTTACAAGTTCGGGGGGTTTATTTGATAACATTTTACTGGGAAAAATGCAGAACTTTGGACAGATGGAGACTCCATACTTTCCGACACTGGAAGGCTTCATTTTCATCCAACAGATTCCATTGGAGGAGCGTGTACGAGGGCCAAGGGGACCTAAAACCATTTCCTCCATTTTTGTCAGCAGCAAACAAGGTAAGAGAAAATGGTGGGTCGCGCAGGTCAGACGGCGTGGGTCGCGAAGGTCGGCCGGCGCGGGTCATGAAGGTCGGCCATGTTGGGTCCCGAAGGTTGGCCGGTTGGTAAAAATGGGTCCCCGGAAAAAAAGATTTGAAGAACACTACTCTAGTTATGATGAGCTCCCTCACCCATTGATTTATATGTACTGTAATATCATTGAGCCAAGATATGAGTGAATATTGTTCTTGTAATTAATAATAAATCCCTGTGACAAAATTTGAAATTGAAATCCAGATTTGTGGAACACTCGAAGAAGCTGAGTTTTCAAAGTCATTCTCTCCACTCATTTTACGTCTTAACCATTCACTCATTACTGGGATACAGTATCCGTTAGAACCTCAATTAAGCAGATATCGTCACATGAACCTTGACAATGAATGGCTGAAGATAATTCACACGAGGTAAAAAGCATCACAATTGAAACTAACTTTACCCTCATTCGATGTCCAGTATGAGCAAGACTTGGAACACTACTCCCAAACGGGGAATGCCCTTTGAGCATCTCTTACATTTCAGGAGAGCATCGACTTGCTGTGCAGTAGTCCATCCTTCTCTTGGCTTCAATCTAGATCTTGCTCCTCTGGCCTTTCTTCATATCAGATTAGTCAGAGTTTTCCATTTGCATCCCTTGTGAGGTCAAAAAACACTCTCAGAGGTTATGGCAAGGTCTGAACAACATACCGGGCTACAAAGCAAAGTCGAGCAGTATCTCCAGCAGCAGCGCACCCCTCCCTGATGAACTCAATGCATTCTATGTTTGGTTTGAGCAGGAAACCAACGATCTTCTGTCGAGTGCCCCAGTCGCCCATAACACACTCATACTCACCGTCACAGCTTCCGAAGTCAGATCGGCTTTCCTGAAGTGAACCCTTGGAAGTCGTCAGGTCCAGACAGGATCCCTGGTCGTGCACTAAGAGCCTGCGTGGACCAGCTGGCAGATGTGTTCGCGGACATCTTTAACCTGTCCCTACTCCGCTCCGAAGTACCCACCTGCTTCAAGAAGACCACCATCCCCAGTGCCAAAGAAAAACCAGGCAACGTGCCTCAATGACTACCATCCGGTGGCCCTGACTTCAGTCATAATGAAATGCTTCAAGAGGTTGATCATGAAGCGCTTCACCTCCATACCCCCAGAACGCCTTGATCCATTGCAATTCACATACCGCCGCAACTGGTCCACAGCAGACATCATCTCCCTGGCCCGACACCCATCCCTAGAAAATCTCAACAACAAGGACTCCTACATCAGACTCCTATTTATTGACTACAGCTCCTCCTTCAACACCATTACACCATAATCCCAGCCAAGCTCATATCAAAGCTCCAAAACCTAGGACTTGGCTCCTCACTCTGCAACTTGATCCTCGACTTTCTAACCCACTGACCACAGTCAGTAAGAATAAACAACACCTCCTCACCAATAGAACTCAATACCGGGGCCCCGCAAGGCTGCATACTTAGCCCCCTACTCTACTACTCCCTGTACACACACGCCTGCATGGCAAAATTTGGTTCCAACTCCATCTACAGGTTTGCTGACGATACAACCATAGTGGGCCGAATCTCGAATAATGACGAGTCAGAATACAGGACGGAAATTGAGAGCCTAGTGGAGTGATGCAGCGACAACAATCTCTCCCTCAATGCCAGCAAAAGTAAAGATCTGGTCATTGACTTCAGAAAGCAAAGTACTGTACTCACCCCTGTCAGCATCAACAAGGCCGTGATGGAGATGGTTAGCAGTTTCAAATTGCTAGGGGTACACATTTGCAAAAATCTGTCCTAGTCCACCCACGTCAATGCTACCACCAAGAAAGCACAACAGCGCCTATACTTCCTCAGGATCTAAGGAAATTTGGCATTTCCACATGAACTCTTACCAACTTTTCCAGATGGATCATAGAAAGCATCATATCAGGGCTCGGCCCAAGGCCGCGAGAAACTTCAGAGTCGTGAACACAGCCCAGTACATCACACAAACCTGCCTCCCATCCATTGACTCCATCTACACCTCCCACTGCCTGGAGAAAGCAGGCAGCATAATCAAAGACCCCTCCCACCCGGCTTACTCGCTATTCCAACTTCTTCCATCGGCAGGAGATACAGAAGTCTGTAAACACACACAAACAGACTCAAAAACAGCTTCTTCCCCACTGTTACCAGACTCCTAAATGACCCTCTTATGGACTGACCTGATTAACACTACACCTCCATATGCTTCACCCGATGCCGGTGTTATCTAGTTACATTTTGTGCCGTGTGTTGCCCTATTATGTATTTTCTTTTATTTCCTTCTATTTTCATGTACTTAATGATCTGTTGAGCTGCTCGCAGAAAAATACTTTTCACTGTAACTTGGTAGACGTGACAATAAACAAATCCAATCCAAATCCTATCCCATATAGTCTCCTTGACCCATGAGGATTCATTACAAGTTCCACAATTCATAACCCAATCCCTCCTCCATCTTGACCTTGAATCTGAAGACTTCTTCCCTCTCTTCTGTGTTTCCTACAACATGCTTCCTAATTACCTTTCTTGGTATAACTATAGGTTTTGGAAAGTTCCCAGTGTGTATCATACTTCTTTAACTTCTGGGTCTCCTGGTTAAGATATTTATGTCGAATGATATTATGCTTGGGCCACTGAAAGATACATCTCTTCAATAAATGACTACAACAGCAATTTATTCCTAAATATTGAGTGAGGATACTGCAGTGATACTACCTTAATTTGAACAATCTTTTTGTTTGAAAGAAAACACACCTCAGACATGAATGTTAAATTACGTGTTTAACAATCCATTGATAGGTTGCAGGTTTTGATTTTAAATGCTTACTTCAGATTAAAAACTCTGTTATGTTAGTTAAACTTTTAATGGTAATAAAATTGAGATAAGGAACACAAAAAGCAGGAATGTGATGTATAGGCATCTTCAGTGAAAGGAATCATCTTCTCAACATGAGTCTAAATTGGTGTTTTTAGATCAACAGCTGTTGTTGTTACATTCATATTTAAATATATCACAACACTGAAAGCACTGAAAAATGACCTCACCACCAAAAGTGTATCCACAAAATAGAAATATTACTAAGTCTGAATATAAATCTTTGCGTCATTAGTGACAACAAATCTACTTCAACGCAAAACAAAACTTTTCAGATCACCAAAATATTAAGGTACTTGCAACTGTTAATATTGCACAATCAATCCAGTCGTTACATACACCTTGGTCGCAGTCTATTGTCTCCCAATGAGTGCCAATAAAAATATTGCACAAAGATCTCAGTTTGATACACAAATCCCTGGTGGCAAAATCCAAGCACATGCAGTAAAAAAAATAAAGATAAAGGACAGTCTGATCACTATGCGCAGCAGACCTAAGCACATCAACAGATCAAATGCTTTGACTGCCCCCTGCTGGATAACGTAAATGTTAATGTTGCAGTCAATACAACAATGTAATGGACTTACGGTGACGACAATGTGCTGAGCAGTTACACGTTAGGTGGCTCTCCTTCCACGGACCCGAAAAATAGCCACTTTTCAATGATAATTTGCCAAAAAGACACAGCAATCCATTCCCCAACTTTAATAGGACAGAGAAAGGGATGAAGCGAGGGAAGTATAAGTAAAAATGCTCAAAGAAAGCCAAACTAGAGGCAGAATGGAGACCAGGGCCGGGATTCTCCGACCCCGCGCCAGATCGGAGAATCCCCGGGGGGACATGAGAATCGCGCCTCGCCGTCCCGACGCCGGCTTCCCGATTCTCCCCCGCCGATTCTCAGGTGCCCCTGGGATTCTCACCACGCCGGTCGGGGGGCCGTTGAAAGCGTCCATCCCCGGCGATACTCGGGCCCCGATGGGCCAAGTGGCCGATGTGTTCAGCTGAGTCCCGCTGGCGTGGGTTACTCAGGTCCCACATGGCGGGACCTGGAAGGTAAGTCTGCGGGAGCCGCCCTGGAGGGGGGTGGGGCAGGGGGATCTGACCCCGGGGGGGGGCCTCCACGGTGGCTTACCAATCGGCTGGCGGGCTGGTTCCGTGGGGGCCTATGTTCCTCCGCACTGGACCCTGTAGGGCACCGCCATATTGCTAGAGGGCCGGCGTGGAGAAGGGAACCCATGCGCATGCGTGGAATCACGCTGGCCATTCCGCACATGCGCGGAAATACAGCAGCCGTAGCGTGCATGCGCGGAAATACGCCGCCCATAGCGCGCATGTGTGAACTCGCGCCGGCCGTTCCGCCATTGCTGGAGCTGCAGGGACCACTCCGGCGCCGACGTAGCCCCCTAGGAAGGGGAGAATTCCCCTTTATCAAGGACCGTTGGTGCCAGAGTGGTTGGCGCTGCTTTTCATGCCGTCGTGGGGACATAGACCCATTATTGGAGAAACCTGCCCCAGGAGTAGAAGGGGCCAGAGGTGACCACTCTCGGACGAGCCAACCAGCGCACAAGGTGGCGGAGTGCAAGTTTCGCCAAAACAACAAGAGCAAGATAGACAGGAACAAATCCTTCCTGCACAGGGGGGAACTGGAAGGCATCCTTCATCGAGGCATTGAGGGAGAACCAACAGGAGATAAAGGTGGAGGTAAAAGCGGACGTTGAGGCCACGGTGAAGGCAGCGGTGGCCGAGACCCTGGCCCAAATACAGCTCACCCTGAGCAGAGCGGAGAAGAGGCTGGAAGCCCAAGAGGCCACCATCAAAGACATGGAATAGGCCGCAAACGACTAGAGTGATCGGATCATGGCACTGGAGAAAGAGGTGGCGAGGTTGGTCACGATTTAGGGCAGTCTGAAGAGCAAAGTAGAGGATCAAGAGAACCGCTCGAGAAGACAAAACCTGCGGATTGTGGGTCTACCAGAGGGGATCGAAGACAGGGACCCCACGGTATATGTGGCCAATATGCTGGGCAACTTAGCGGAGAGGGAAACTTTCTCCAACCCACCAGAAATAGACAGGGCACACCGACTGCTACATCCAAAACCCAAAGCTGTGGAACATCTGAGGGCAGTAATAGCCAAACTGCACCAGTACTAGGACCGGGAAAGAATCCCGCGCTGGGCCAGACAGGCCAAGAACTGCAGCTGGGAGGACATAGTGTTAGGATATATCAGTACATTGGGGTGTACCTGGCCAGGAAACGGTCTGAGGGGGGTGGGGGGGGGGGGCAGCATGTGATGCAGTGGTTAGCACTAGGACTGCGGCACTGAGGACCCGGGTTTGAATCAAGGCCCTGGGTCACTGTCTGTGTGGAGTTTGCACATTCTCCTTGTGTCTGCGTGGGTTTCACCCCCACAACACAAATATGTGCAGGTTAGGTGGATTGGTCACGCTAAAGTGCCCCTCAATTGGAAAAAAAATAATAGGGTACTCTAAATTTATAAAAAAAGGAAACTGACGGAGTTCAATAGCACAAAATCAGCCCTATATAAAAATGGTGTATGCTATGTGTGCTGTACCCAGTGAAGCTCTGGGTCACATACCAAGGCAAACAACATTTCTTTACAGCCCCTGCCGAGGCAAATAATTTTGTCTTGACATGCAGGCTGGAGCAGCGACAGCAGGGGAAGCAATAAGGAGCCCCTGGCATGGAGCAACTGCTTGCCGACTAGCCGACAAAGTGGGGGGGGGAAAGAGTGTTGAGGAAACACCTCGCTCCTCCCTCCCCCACAAAACACACCCTGAACAACAAAAGGCAAACTATTGTGGTGGTATGATTTGCATAGCTGTCTGCCATTGGTGCAGAGCACCGGCTTACCATTGGCCCTGGTCGGTCATGTGCCTCTCGACCGATTGGTTGAGACCAGTCATGTGACAGCTCTCCGATTGGTCGAGAGGCTGAGTTAACCACGCCTCCATACCGAGGTATAAATAGTCAGAACGCCCGGCGGTCGTCCATTTTATTGTAGTCGACTGCAGGGCTAAGTTCTAGCTTATTAAAGCCTAACTTTTGTATAGCAACTCGTCTCTCGTGCAATTGATGGTTCATCAACTACTACCTGAGGGACCGCTTCACGTGGGAAATCGTGACCTTGTAGAAAAGAACGAGTGCAGCGGAGAAGGGAAAGCGAAGTGGCAATCGAGAGGAGTGCAAGGTAAGATGGGGAAAGAATGAACAGTAACTACAGAGAGTGGGCGAGGGAGGAGCGAGACAGTAACTCCCGGGAGGGGGGGGGGGGGGGGGGGGGCCACCACACTAGCGGGAAAGCTAGCTCCGGGGATAGGCAGTGGAGCAAGGCCACGGCGCACCACCAACAAGGGGGACGGCTCAAGGCGAGGGAGGGGGTGAACAAACAACTAGGATGGGGGGAGCAAACGATGATAGGAGGAAGGGGGACAAAAAACGCTGGAGGAAGGGGGACACGGGAAAGAGGGACACAGGAAAGGGGAATTTCTCCAAATTGAGAAAATCAAATTCACCATCCAGGGATTGGAAGGCTTCTTCAGAACATGGGAACCATTCATCCAACTGTTCTGGGGCCTGTTTGTGGCCAATGAACAAGCAGATAAATAGTCAAGTAGTCAAGAGCCAGGGGAAAGTAGCCAAAACATGAGTAAACTGAAGGCGCAATTCTCATGTCCCCCCGGGGATTCTCCGATCTGGCGCGGGGTCGGAGAATCCCGGCCCTGGTCTCCATTCTGCCTCTAGTTTGGCTTTCTTTGAGCATTTTTACTTATATTTCCCTCACTTCCTCCCTTTCTCTGTCCTATTAAAGTTGGGGAATGGATTGCTGTGTCTTTTTGGCAAATTATCGTCGGGCAACGGGGAATCCCGCCCTATGTTCTCCTGCTGGAGCTGAATTGCACCTCATTTGTTATCTGCAAATCAGGAAGCGATTCCAAATCCTTAGCTTTGCAAATTCATGTGTGGAGGTTTGCAAGGGATTCCCGATGGAAGTCCACAATCGGAATGTCATTTTGAGCGGGCGGTACAAACAGTGAGATCCAGTGGCTGGCCAACCCCAGGGTATCTGTGGGGGAGGTCTCTTTATTTAGGAGTTCTCTGCGGGGATCTCTTTTTTAGGGGGTCTCCGAGGGGTCCTTTTATTTAGCGGGTCGATAATAGCGGGGAGAGCGGTTGGGGGGGGGGGGGGGTGTCCTTGCATTATTGGGAGGGGGGGGAAAGGGTGGTCCTCCGATAGTCTTTTGGGGTAATTCCCTAAAAGAGTTTCCCCTTTGGCCGAAGGTCCACCGTGTTAGGGCCACGATTGTCAGAAGCTGTAGTAATGGTCGTCCATGTGATTCCCGACCCAAAGGTCCAGAGAATAACGAGGGCCCGGAGAATATGGCAACCAGCCCATTAAGTGGATACAAATGGATCTTATGTAAACTTTAGATGTGAGTATAATTTACAGTGCAGAAGAAGGCCATTCAGCCCATCGAGCCTGCACCAGCCCTTTGAAAGTGCACCCCATTTAAGCCTACACCTCCAGCCTATCCACGTAACCCAGAAACCCAACCCAACCTTTTGTTCGGACACAAAGGGAAATTTGGCATGGCCAATCCACCTAACCTGCACATCTTTGGACTGTGGGAGGAAACAAGAGCACCCGGAGGAAACCCACGCAGACACAGGAAGAATATGCAGACTCCACACAGTGACCCAAGCCAGGAATCGAACCTGGGTCCCTGGAGCTGTGAAGCAGCTGTGCTAACCACTGTGCTAACGTACTGCCCTAGTGCTGGTTTGGTTATAAAGTTTATTGTAAATGAAGAATTTTGGACAAAAATATATATTTGTTAAAAGTATACTGGCATAGCCAATAACACAGACATAACTGATACAAGATAAAATGATAGCCAACAAAAAAACGAGGGATCTTCTCCACATATATCAATTCAAAGTTTAGACACTTAGCGATACAATGGTTATCATCATTATTCCTTTATTATAATTTCCCTTGTGTGATGTCAAAATATTCCTGCTTGCAAAAATTCTACAAGAAACTGTCTGTGTTGGGATTGTACTTACGTTGTGGACACACTGTTTCATTTCAGCAAAATTCAAACTCAATAGTCAATGGCAGAACAGAAACAGAAACAGCAAAGAAAATTCACAAAGTTAATGGACCACAATAATAGAGGAAATAAAGAGAAAACAATCAAAATTGAAATAAAAACAAACAGTTCAAAACAAAGAGGAAGAAATAATTGCATAGATTGAATATCACTGAAATGTCAACATAAACACCAATTTCGTATCATTATTCAAAATATTTCGGGTATATCCATCCGAAATAGTACTTTTGTAGTCGAATTGGAATTGCCACAATCCCTGTAGAGCCCAATAACTTAAAGAGATTTGAATTCCAGTAACCAACTGGAAGGATCACAGGACAATATAAGTTTTAAGACTTTTCCTGTAACAAAACAACAAAAGAAACAGAACTAAACACTACATTGTGGACAACAAGAGCTACATTTCTAGCTTGTTAAACCCACAACAGTTATGCTTTACATCCCACTGTCCACAGAGTAAAAGTTTTCAGAAGAACCTGTCCAGAAGAACCTGTCCAATTTCATCCGAGCTTCCAACAAGTTCACTTCTCCCCATTTCATCGAGTCAGAATATTGAGTGACCATCAACAGACATTTCTCTCAGTCACCAGGCATGTTCCAAATCGACTACTAAAACCGATTCTGGAAATTATTCTGCCAATGCTCCCCCCCCACCCACCCACACACACACACACACACACACACCCAAGTCTTATGACTTAGGTCCCATGCTAACCAAACCAACTGGATTTCACCAAGCAGTTTATAGAAATATTTTTATTGAAAATGTTATTTTATAACGTATCAAACACATGAATCCAAGTATGCAATTGTATACCAAAATAACGGGTATAAATAAAATACATCCTTGAAATGAACATTCAAGAAATGTGATTAGAAAGTACACTTGTGAGAGCCATAGTAACAATATGATCAGTCACTGGGGGTGGGGGGGTGTTGGTCCCAGCATACAGCCCCCACAGGGTGAGGCAAACCAAAGGTGGTGAAGCCTGCCCTGGAGGTTTCTTTCAGGGCCAGTTTGCTGCAGTGCTGCTTGTACGCACCCACAACCCTGTGGTGCAAACATTTTGTTTTCCCAGAGTAATGGGTTCTACCTCCCCACCCCCCACCCCACTTCCTCCAAATCCCAATCCCCCTCCTCTGGCTATTCCCCCCTTCCTCCCATCCCATCTTCACCCCAGCTCCCTCTATCCCCACCCCCCTTAGCTGCTGGTCACGAACAGGTCTAGGAAGATGTTGGTGAACTGTTGCCACGTGCAGTGGAAACATTCCTCCAATCCCCTGATGGCAAATTTTATTTTTACGAGCCTCAGAAGTCCCCAAACCACCTCCCCCTTGCTCCGTGTACCCTGCACCCCACCCAGCTTGCTGCACTACCAGCCCCCTCTCCCGTGTCAGGCGCTCCTACCCCTTTGGGAGATCCGCTGCAATCCTCCTCCCTTTTTTTACTCACGTACACCAGCTTGTCCGCTGGTATTTTTTGAAGCCCTCTTCCCTAACCAGTTTTCCGAGCATCTTCGCGACACGTTCCATTGGGTTCCTACCCTCTGCACCCTCTGATAACCTGATGCACCGAAGGCTCTGTCATCGGGACCTGGTCTCTTGGTCATCCAACTTCGCACTTAGCATCTTCTGAGTTGGAACCAACCTTGCGACCTCGGCCTCAAGTAATGCGATCCACTCATCCTTGTCGCTGGCCACTTTCTCCAGGTCTCGAACCGTTGTTTCTTGGTCCTCCAGTCTCCGCTCCACCCTTCCTTTATAGTCCAGCACGACCTCTATTGCTGGCTTCATTGCCGACAAGAGGTCTTCTTTTGCCGCCTCTCTGTGCCTCTGGAGCTCTGTGGAGATAAACTCCATCTATTTCTCAGTCGCCAACACTGGGTCTGCCATGTTCAGGTCTGCGTCACCAAGTGGGTCCCCCTGTTCTGGGATTGGGGTCTTTCTCTATTTTCTTTTACTGGCCTTGCAGACTGGTTGCTGATTCACCGGCATCTCAATCGGGCGGGTTATAGCTGGGAGTTCAGTTGGTTCACTTTTCTGTATTTTGGTGTCCGTTCGTCGAGTTATAAAGATCCAACGAAAGATTTCCAGGAGAGATCCATTATCCATCTTTTGTGCAACTGCTCAGCTCATGGCGGCCACCGGAAGTCCACCAGGCAGTTGTACAACCTCAAACCAACCATATTTCCAAGGCATTTCTGTTTTATCTTAAATTGCAAAGACAGTTTCATGCATAATCTTATAAACTTTGCATTTGTAACAGTTTCCCTCATTGTCGAACTTATGACATACACACATCGTTCGCAATTAGAAAATGATCACAGCTGCACCATAAGGGATTGTAATGCTTACATAAGACTTCCAAGTTTATGCTAGATGTGCTGAACTTTCACATCCTACATCAGTTCTAAACTTTCACACAAGTTTGCATTTAAAATAGTCACCCACACAAGGGGTGGGATTCCAGTGCAACCCCGTCCACTGTGCTTTGCAGCGGCAGTGGTGACCTGCCATTGGCCACAACAAGATCTTCCGATCCCCCCGCTGTCTACTGGGTTTCCCATTGTTCGCATCCTCGGCTACAGGGAAATCCACAGCTGGAGTCGCTGTCGGCGGGACCAGATGATCTCGCCAGTGAGAATGACTATAAAATCCCGCCCAAGAAGTTGAGATCAAAATCCAGCCCTCCATGAAAATATTGGAAGACAGTCACTTGCTGAACAAGGAGTTTATATCGAGCTGTTGGAGAACTTCATGACAAATACTCAGAGTTTCAGGGTTAAAAAGCGGAGACATTTTATCTCCAGCTGCAAAGAAAAACAAAACCTTCAAATTCTGAATTAAATGGAAGATACACAAAATACAATACAGATCGCTAGGTGCCTGAAATGAAAAGTTCCATAATTTGGATGCAGCCAAATCATCAGAACTCAGCAAATGGTTGCCCTTCCAGCTGCTACTGCAGCAGATTTTACACAGGCCAGGAGTTCCAACCAGCCATTCCAACATGACCCTAACTTCCTCCCACAATCCTGGCTGATTTTTCAGGATCAGGCTAATTATTAGAATTTGACTAGGCAACAGGGCCTTTGATTCTGCTTTTGGTTCACCTACCAATGTCAGATAGTTTTAACAAAAATTGACAAAGAACGATTAGTACATACAATTTTTTTTTTGCAAATGATTGAAGTGGCTAAATGCCAGCATCTTTGACACTCTTGTTAGTTATCACATGCTGCTACTTCAGATTAAAGTCAGCATTGGGTCATCAAAATTGGCTTCTGCACGTTCATTTACTGCTATGTTCACAACTCTTTTAGAATGCAACCTGCAGATGGCATCACTAATCCTCAAATAAGGAAATTAACTTGCATTTCATGTAAACTGTGTGCAGTTAATAGCTAAAGTAGTGCATGAAGAACAACTGGAGATTACTTGCAGCTACTGAGGGAATATTAATTTTCTCTGTTTAAGGTGTAGATAGACAGTTCAATCCTCAATTGTCATAATAGTGAAAACTATAAATGTGAACAATTTAGACTTATTCACGTGCAACTGCATCTTGTGATTTGACAAAGTTGTCTCAATTGAGGTCTAACATTTTAGAAGAGAAAGAAGGAAGGGGGAGAAAGTCCTTAAGAATAGATGGCACGAGAAGTGTCAGTACAGAAGGAGGCCATTCGGCCCATCGAGTCTGCCCCCACCCAATCCACTTAACCCAGTAACCCCACCTAACCTTTTGGCCAAAGGAGCAATTTATAATCATCTTTATTAGTGTCAAGGGTGGCATGTGGCGCAGTGGTTAGCACTGGGACTACAGCGCTGAAGACCTGGGTTCGAATCCCAGCCCTGGGTCATTGTCCGTGTGGAGTTTGCACATTCTCCTCATGTCTGCGTGGGTTTCACCCCCACAACCCAAAGATGTGCAGGTTACGTGAATTGGCCAAGCTAAATTTTCCCTTAATTGGAAAAAACAATAATTGGGTACCCTAAATTTAAAAAAATTTTTTTAATGATCTTTATTAGTATCACAAGTAGGCTTACAATTAAGTTACTGTGAAAATCGCCTAGTCCCCACATTCCGCCATCTGTTCGGGTACGCTGAGGGAGAATTCAGAATGTCCAATTCATCTAACAAGCACATCTTTCGAGGCTTGTGGGAGGAAACCGGAGCCCCCGGGGGAAGCCCACGCAGATATGGGGTGAACATGCACACTCTGCACAGACAGTGGCCCAAGCTGGGAATCAAACCTAGGTCCCTGGCATTGTGAAGCAACAGTGATAAATTTACAAATATATTGTCCGGGTGGGAGAATCGCGGAAGGGCCGCTCTGGCACCCCCCAAGATTCTCCGCGATTCTCCGGCCCGGATGGGCCGAGCGGCCTGACGTTCCCGACCTGTTCACGCCGGCGGCAACCACACCTAGTTGCTGCCGGCGTGAACAGCGCGCGACAGGTAAGTGTGGGGCCTGTGGGGGGTGGAGAGGGGATCGAGCACCACGGGCGTGCTCGGGAGGGGATTGGCACGCGATCGGTACCCACCGATCGTCGGGCCGGCGTCTCTAAGAGACACACTCTTTCCCCTCCGCCGCCCCGCAAGATCAAGCCGCCACGTCTGGTGGGGCAGCGGAGGGGAAGACGGCAACCGTGCATGCGCGGGTTGGCGCCAGCCAAGCTGCGCATGCGCGGCTGACGTCACTTAGGCGCCGCCGGCCGCGTCATTCTTGGCACGCCGCCTTGACGCAAGCATCAAGGCCCGGCGGCTGAGTTTTCCGCAACGCCGCTCCTAGCCCCCGGGGGGGGGGGGAGAATAGGGGGCGTGGAGCGGCCTCAGACGCCATCGTGAAACACTCCGGGTTTCACGCCGGCGACGGCCGTTGCGGAGAATTTCGCCCACCATCTATCGAATATGAAATTATTTAGTTTTTAAAAAGTTACAACAGTAAGAGGTCTTCCCCCTTTAAAAGCAAGAGGCAAGGTTGATCGAACATGTAAAAATAGATAAGTCCCCTGGGCCAGATGGGATTTATCCTAGGATTCTCTGGGAAGCCAGGGAGGAGATTGCAGAGCCTTTGTCCTTGATCTTTATGTCGTCTTTGTCGACAGGAATAGTGCCGGAAGACTGGAGGATAGCAAATGTTGTCCCCTTGTTCAAGAAGGGGAGTAGAGACAACCCTGGTAATTATAGACCTGTGAGCCTTACTTCGGTTGTGGGTAAAATGTTGGAAAAGGTTATAAGAGATAGGGTTTATAATCATTTTGAAAAGAACAAGTTGATTAGCGATAGTCAACACGGTTTTGTGAAGGGTAGGTCATGCCTCACAAACCTTATTGAGTTTTTTGAGAAGGTGACCAAACAGGTGGATGAGGGTAAATCGGTTGATGTGGTGTATATGGATTTCAGTAAGGCGTTTGATAAGGTTCCCATGGTAGGCTATTACGGAAAATACGGAAGTATGGGATTGAAGGTGAGTTAGCGGTTTGGATCAGTAATTGGCTAGCTGAAAGAAGACAGAGGGTGGTGGTTGATGGCAAATGTTCATCCTGGAGTTCAGTTACTAGTGGTGTACATCAAAGATCTGTTTTGCGGCCACTGCTGTTTGTCATTTTTATAAATGACCTGGAAGAGGGTGTAGAAGGATGGGTTAGTAAATTTGCAGATGACACGAAGGTCGGTTGAGTTGTGGATAGTGCTGAAGGATGTTATAGGTTACAGAGGGACATAGATAAGCTGCAGAGCTGGGCTGAGAGGTGGCAGATGGACTTTAATGCGGAAAAGAGTGAGGTGGTTCACTTTGGAAGGAGTAACAGGAATGCAGAATACTGGGCTAATGGCATGATTCTTGGTAGTGTAGATGAACAGAGAGATCTCGGCATCCAGGTACATAAATCACTGAAAGTTGCCACCCAGGTTAATACGGCTGTTAAGAAGTCATATGGTGTGCTAGCCTTTATCAGTAGGGGGATTGAGTTTCGGAGCCACGAGGTCCTGCTGCAGCTGTACAAAACTCTGGTGCGGCCGCAACTGGAGTACTGCGTGCAGTTCTAGTCACCACATTATGGGAAGGATGTGGAAGCTTTGGAAAGGGTTCAGAGGAGATTTACTAGGATGTTGCCTGGTATGGAGGGAAGGTCTTACGAGGAAAGGTTCAGGGACTTGAGGTTGTTTTTGTTAGAGAGGAGAAGGCTGAGAGGTGACTTAATAGAGACATATAAGATAGTCAGAGGGTTAGATAGGGTGGACAGTGAGAGTCTTTTTCCTCAGATGGTGATGACCAACACGAGGGGACATAGCTTCAAATTGAGAGGTGGTAGATATAGGACAGATGTCAGAGGCAGTTTCTTTACTCAGAGAGTAGTAGGGGTGTAGAACGCCCTGCCTACAACAGTAGTAGACTCACCAAATTTAAGGGCATTTAAGTGGTCACTGGATAGACATATGGATGAAAATGGAATAGTGTAGGTCAGATAGGCTTCAGATGGTTTCACGGGTCGGCGCAACATCGAGGGTCGAAGGGCCCGTACTGCGCTGTAATGTTCTACGTTCTATGTTCTAACTTTGGTTGTAAATTGAAATTTCCACCACTTCTTGATTTTTATTCAGAAAATTTAACATTCATGTTTTCCTCACTTTTCAACTGGATTCAATGTTCGTCATTAAAGCCTGAAGTTTCAGCTCAGATTCGGCTGGAACCAGTCCCACATCTTAGCACTATATAGATGCAAGGATCAAATTCAGAAGAGCGTCCAATGCTGGCCCCATCATTCACAGAAATAAAATGAGCATGGCACCAAGGAGCTATTGTGAGACAGCTCAACAGAGGCCGGAGAACAAACTCACCATGTCTGGCAAAGGAAAGGGATCACAGGCGGTCAATCATTGCAGTTAAGGAGGTCCTTAGAGCAGTGTCTTTCAAACTTTTTTGCCCAGGATCCATTTTTAACCAACCGGCCAGCCCACCTTCGCGACCCACCATTTTCACTTACCTTTAATGTGACAATGAGCCCACTTGGTCCTCATGATCTCACTTGCTTTGTCATTCAATTCTGCAAATGACTTCAGCTGATGATTTAAGATCCCACTGCATCCGTCGAAAACATTCAAGAGATTTGTCTTCGAACTCGCCATGCTTAATGTTGAAATGCCTTTGAAGTTTTGAGGGTTTTAATATTTCATTTGCCAGTACTTCCCTGCATATAACACACATGAACGCTGTATCTGGATTCACAGTGGCAGTTAATAGACCCAAACTCAGGAAATCTTCTTGATACTGGTTTGTTCCTGTTTTCAGCTTCTTCTTCATGGGTTATTCACCAGAGGCCCTGGAGCTCATACCAGCACTGCTGGCAGCTACAAAACAAAGAATCTCTCTCACACCCAGAGCATGTGACATCAGTATACTGGGCACGTGACTTGCTCTCTGCCGCTTCTTCTGGAGAGAAGATTCCATCTATTTTTTTTTAAAGAATCTGCTCCTAGGGTCAGCATGCTGATGTCAGCAGGAGGTGGTCTGCCTAGCTGGGCTCCGGGCCTGCACACAGCTAAGGGGACCTACTGATTTGAAAAGAAAGAAAAACTGGCCGATTCTTCTTAGAATTGCCTGGCACTGTTACACACCAGTGCTGAACTGAAGATTACCACCACCATTCAATCTCAACCAGCCCATGCTAGATAAAAGGGCAATTCAAAAACAGTTTGTAGAAGTATCTAATTTACGAGGTGAACTATCTGCACAGCCACAGGCCCAACAGCCAAGATTAAAATGGAGAAAATATATACAGATTGAATATATTTTTACTTCCACTTATGAACTCAGAAATAACCAACTGAACAATGGGTCAAATTTGACTAAATAGTACAGAAACTGCCAATGAATAAACTAACTAACACTATGAGAATTATTTCAAGCACAATGTTGACAATTTGTATTAAACAATTCCACATACCTGTACTGCTGGTGGTAATAATGGTGTTCGGTGCTGAAGTAACTGGAATATGGCCATTGAATTGTTTCATCCTCTTCAAGTGAGACCTCCCATTATAATGAATCTCAGCTTGTGCTGCCGAGTTCAGCTGGATGTTACATACTTCGCACAATGCTCGTCCTATTTTTCTCTGCTCTTTGTTCAACTGATAGTCCAGGTATTCACTACTTAGTATCTTCCCATCACTGCAAGTGTAAATGTCTGCTGAATTCATCGTGACATCTTCAGCAATATGTTCAGGACTCAGCGGTCGCTTCATACCTGCAACAATTTAAACACAAGACATTTAGAGAATCAGATCATATAATTCTAATTCTTATTTGAATTTTTTGAATTTAAAAGAAAACGAATATGGTTAACAATATAAGGTGTACTATTAAACACAATAACCTGGATTTTGGGGTAATTGCCATTACATGATTAACTTTTTAAAAAAATAATCTTTATTGAAATTTTTACAAAATATAAACATCACAACAATATTAACAAACCAACCACGAAAAAAACCAAGAACAACACCCACCCAACTTCAAAAGCAACTACAAAGAAAAGAAAAAACAAAAGAACACCCAAACAACAAAAGGGAAAGAGATAACACCCGCCACATCCCACAAATCCATGTACACAGTTCTCCCTCCCACCGAACCCCCCGCCGGAAACCCATCCGGCCCCAGCCTCTTCTCCGAAAAACCTACTCATCCTCGTCCCAGTCATGTGGGCCCTATGCAGCACCTTGAACTGTATGAGACTAAGCCTCGCACAGGAAGAGGAGGAATTCACTCTCTCCAGGGCATCCGCCCACGTCCCATCCTCAATCTCCTCACCCAGCTCCTCTTCCCATTTACCCTTCAGTTCCTCCACCGAGGCCTCGTCTACCTCCTGCATCACCCGGTATATGTCTGAAATCCTCCCTCCTCCAACCCACACCCCCGAGAGCACCCTGTCCCGCACCCCACGTGGGGATAGCAAGGGGAACCCCTCCACCTGCCGCCTGGCAAACACCCTCACCTGCATGTACCTAAACGTGTTCCCCGGGGGAGCCCAAACTTCCCCTCTAACTCTCCCAAGCTCGCAAACCTCCCCTCCACAAACAGGTCCCTCGACCTCCTAACCCCTACCCTGTACCAGCCCAGAAATCCGCAATCAATGCTCCCCGGGACAAACCGATGGTTCCCCCGTATCGGGGCCTCCATCGAGCCCCCCACTTCTCCCCTATGCCATCTCCATTGTCCCCAAATTTTGAGGGTAGCCACCACCACCGGGCTAGTGGTATACCTCATTGGAGGGAGCGGCAACGGCGCCGTTACCAGCGCCTCCAGGCTCGTGCCCACACATGATGCCACCTCCATCCTCTTCCATGCTGCCCCTTCCTCGTCCATTACCCACTTTCGCACCATCGCTGCATTGGCAGCCCAATAGTACCCACAGAGGTTGGGCAACGCCAGCCCCCCCATCCCTGCCCCGTTCCAGGAACACTCTTCCCACCCTCGGAGTCCCATGTGCCCACACAAATCCCGTAATACTCCCGTTGACCCTCCTAAAAAAGGCCTTCGGGATAAGGATGGGGAGGCACTGGAACAGGAACAAGAACCTCGGGAGCACCGTCATCTTAACGGACTGCACCCTCCCCGCCAGTGACAGCGGTAACATATCCCACCTCTTGAACTCGTCCATCTGCTCCACCAACCTTGTGAGGTTGAGCTTGTGCAGGGCCCCCCAACTCCCAGCCACCTGGACACCTAGGTACCTGAAGCTCTTCCCTACCTGCTTCAGTGGGAGCCTACCAATCCCCTCCTCCTGATCCCCCGGATGCTCCACGAACAACTCGCTCTTGCCCACTTTCAACTTATACCCAGAGAAACCCCCAAATTCACTATGAATCCTCATCACCTCCGGCATCCCCCCCCCCCCCCCCCCCCCCCCCCCAACCGGGTCCGCCACATACAGCAACAGGTCGTCCGCATAAAGCGACACTCGATGCTCCTCCCCACCCCGCACCAGGCCCCTCCAGTTCCCTGACTCCCTCAACACCATGGCCAGGGGCTCAATCGCCAATGCGAAGAGCAAGGGGGACAGGGGGCACCCCTGTCTCGTCACCCAGTACAGCCGAAAGTACTCCGACCTCCTCCTATTTGTGGCTACACCCGCCATCGGGGCCTCGTAGAGCAGCCTCACCCACCGGATAAACCCCTCCCCAAACCCAAACCTCTCCAACACTTCCCACAGATATGCCCACTCAACCCTATCAAAGGCCTTCTCCGCATCTAATGCCACCACTATCGCCACCTTCCCTTCCACAGCCGGCATCATAATAACGTTGAGGAGCCTTCGTACGTTCGTATTCAACTGCCTTCCCTTCACAAACCCGGTCTGGTCCTCATGAATGACCCCCGGCACGCAATCCTCTATTCTTGTGGCTAGGATCCTTGCCAGCAGCTTGGCGTCGTCATTTAGCAGCGAAATTGGCCTATGTGACCTGCACTGCAGAGGATCCTTGTCCCGCTTCAGGATCAAGGAAATCAGCGCCTGTGACATAGTTGGGGGCAAAGCCGCCCCCCCCCCCCCCCCCCCTTCCTTGCCTCGTTGAAGGTTCGGACCAACAGGGGGCTCAACAGGTCCACATACCTTTTATAAAATTCTGCCGGGAACCCATCCGGCCCCAGTCACTACCCCGACTACATGCTCCCTATCCCTTTCACCACCTCCTCCAGCTCGATCGGTGCCCCCAGTCCTTCCACCTTCTCCTCCTCTACCCTCGGAAATCGCAGCTTGTCCAAGAAGCGCCCCATTCCACCCCCCTCCACCGGGGGTTCCGACCGGTACAGTTCCCCAGAGAAGTCCCTGAAGACCCCATTAACATCTACCCCCCTCCGCACCACATTCCCAGCTCTATCCGTCACTCCCCCAATCTCCCTGGCCGCGTCCCGCCTTCGGAGCTGGTGTGCCAGCATCCTGCTCGCCTTCTCCCCGTATTCATACACCGCCCCCTGTGCTTTCCTCCACTGAGCTTCCGCCTTTCTGGTAGTCAATATGTAAAACCTGGCCTGAAGGCTACGCCTCTCCCCCAGCAATCCCTCCTCCGGAGCCTCCGCATATCTCCTATCCACCCTCACCATCTCCCCTATCAGTCTCTC
Source organism: Scyliorhinus canicula (assembly GCF_902713615.1). Lineage (NCBI taxonomy): Eukaryota > Metazoa > Chordata > Chondrichthyes > Carcharhiniformes > Scyliorhinidae > Scyliorhinus > Scyliorhinus canicula. The sequence continues at coordinate 194,683,668 of NC_052147.1, read as the reverse complement.
CCTCTCCCTCTGCTCCCCCCTCTTCCTATGGGTTCGGATGGAAATCAATTCCCCTCTAGTCACCGCCTTCAATTCCTCCCAGACCGTCCCCACTCGGACCTCCCCGTTGTCGTTGGCCTCAAGGTACCTCTCGATACACCCCCGAACCCTCTCGGCCACCTCCTCGTCTGCCAGCAGCCCCACCTCCAAGCGCCAGAGCGGACGTTGGTCCCTCTCTTCCCCCAGCCTGAGGTCCACCCAGTGTGGGGCATGATCTGAAATGGCAATGGCGGAGTATTCCACATCCTCCACCCTCGAAACCAGCCCCCTGCTCAGGACAAAAAAAAAAATCAATCCTCGAATAGGCCTTATGCACGTGGGAGAAAAACGAGTACTCCCTGGCCCTCGGCCTCGCAAACCTCCAGGGATCCACCCCCCCATCTGATCCATAAATCCCCTCAGTACCTTAGCCACCGCCGGCCTCCTACCCGTCCGGGACTTGGATCGATCCAATGGGGGAGCCAGTACCATGTTGAAGTCCCCCCCCCATGATCAGGCCTCCCACCTCCAGGTCTGGAATGCGGCCCAACATACGCCACATAAACCCCACATCGTCCCAATTTGGGGCGTAAACACCACCCGCTCCCCCTGCAGCTTACCACTCACCATCACATACCTCCCACCACTGTCAGCCACCACATTTAACGCCTCAAACGTCACCTTCTTCCCCACCAGGATCGCCACCCCCCGGCTCTTCTCATCCAGCCCTGAGTGAAATACTTGACCCACCCATCCCTTCCTCAGCCAAACCTGGTCCACCACTCTCAGGAGTGTCTCCTGGAGCATGGCCACATCCGCCTTCAGCCCCTTCAGGTGCGCAAACACCCGGGCCCGTTTGATTGGCCCATTCAGCCCCCTCACATTATCAGCCGGATCAGAGGGCTCCCTGCCCCCCTCCCCTGCCGATTAGCCATAACCCTACCCTTGCCCACCACTGGCCAGCGTCCCACGCTCTGCCAGTTTCCCACAGCGGCAACCCCCCCCCCCCCCCCCCCTCCCAGCACCCCCTGCATCCTCCAGCTCCTTCCTGACCATTTCAGCAGCAACCCGGTAGCACCCCCCCCCCCCCCCCAAGGCTAGGACCCCTCCTTCAGACATAATGACCTCCCTCCATAGCACTCCCGTGAGCCAGCTAACTTCTGCTGACACAAGCGACTCCCGCCCTACCTCTGACTCCTTCCCACGTGGGACTACCCCTCCTCCATCGTGCCCATCAGCGGGTCCTCCTCCCCCCCGCCGCTCTTGCGCGGGAAAAGGAAACAGCCAGCAATGGCCCGCGCTTCTCAGCCCCGACTCCGCCCCCACCATCTCCCAGTGCGGGAAGTCCGAGAAAAGCCCGCACTTTCGCCCTGCCCAGCCCCACCTCCTCTAGGGCAACTCCCATTGTCAGTCCCCCATCACCAGCTCTCCGAACTCCCCGTTTACCCCCCTGCCCGAACCCGTCCACCAGACCCATACAGAAAAACCCACACAAAAAAGACATGACATCACCCCACCCACCCTAAGGCCAATCCACATCTTACATTAAACCGAGCAAATACAAGTACAGTATTATACAACATCTCCTATCTTAGACCCTCAGTTTGAGTCCAGTTTCTCGGCCTGCACAAAGGCCCACGCCTCCTCCGGGGACTCAAAATAATGGTGCCGACCCTTATATGTAACCCACAGACGCGCCGGCTGCAACATGCCAAACTTCACGCCCCGTCTGTGGAGCACCGCCTTCGTCCGGTTAAACCTGGCCCTCCGCTTCGCCACCTCCGCAGTCCAGTCCTGGAAGATCCGCACCTCCGTGTTCTCCCTCTTGCTGCTCCGCTCCTTTTTGGCCCACCGGAGCACACACTCACGATCCACGAACCGATGAAACCGCACCAACACCGCCCTTGGCGGCTCGTTCGGCCTGGGCCTCCTAGCCAGAATTCTGTGGGCCCCCTCTAACTCCAGGGGCCCATGGAAGGACCCAGCCCCCATCAGCGAGTTCAACATAACAACCACATAGGCCGCCAGGTCCGACCCCTCCAGCCCCTCCGTGAGGCCCAGGATCCGCAAATTCTTCTGCCTCGACCGGTTGTCCAGCTCCTCGAATCGCTCTGCCACCTTTTATGCAGCGCTTCGTGCATCTCCACCTTCCCCGCGACGGCCACGGCATCATCCTCCCTGTCGGAGGCTTGCTGCTGCAGCTCCCGGATCGCAGCCCCCTGGACTGTCTGAGCCTCCATCAGCTCTCTGGTGGTAACCTTCAACGACTCCAGCAGCTCCACCTTCAGCTCCTGGAAGCAGCGCAGCAGAGTCGCCTGCTGCTCCTGCGCCCACTGCCGCCACTCCTCCGGCTGCCATTTTGTTTTTCTTCCCCCGCTTTTCCAAGGGTGCTTCCACCGATCTTCTTCTTACCCCACTCCTGGTCCGGACCATAGGACCATAGGGGTCGACTCCTGTCCTCTTCCCACATCGGGATTTGCCGACAAAGTTCCGTTGGGTGCCCTGAAAAGAGCCCCAAAGTCCGTTTTCAGTGGGAGCTGCCGAACGTGCGGCTTAGCTCCGCATTGCCGCCACCGGAAGTCTATACATGATTAACTGGACAGCAATTTTGAGCATTTGCATGCACAACCACAACTAAACACAGGAATCTGACACTTGCTACCAGAGATACCCTGCAGCTAAATAGGGTGCACTGTTGCAACCCTTGAGTGATGAGTTTAGCAGTGAAACAGAAGCAACAAAGTGAATGTGGGGGTGCCGACTAATCAATTCCCGAGTAAAAATGATGCATTTAGCAGTCTCTAAAGAAATTAGTGCTGGAGATATTTCCCGCCCCCCCTCCCCACTTTTCCTTCCTCTTTTATCCCTCTCTGTTCATCCTCTTTCTTAATTATATTTCCCAATTGTCATTGTGCTTTCTGTGCACCCTTTAAATTTAATTCATAATTCTTGCCTTATACGTCCTGGCTTAGAGATTGAGGATTCTTTCCCATCTCATGGATCAGGCCACAGGGAGTGATGCACTGCAACAGATACCAAATTGGAGGAAATTTCCGTTGACAAGCCCAAGGAAACTCCACACAACCATCAGCTAGATGAACAGCAAGCACTTTTCCTTTGGCAGCGACAGAAAAGTCCAAGTCAGAATAGTTTTTATATCAACTAAATGCAAAACTTATGTACATAAACTAAAGGCGCGATTCACCGATCACGAGACTAAGTGTCCGCGGCTCGAAATGGGCCTGGGCAGTAGGGGCTAGCACGGTGCTGGAGTGGTGTGGAGCCTTACATCCTGATGCGGACTGGGGACGGCACCAACCCGCGCATGCGCAATGGCGAAGCGCCAACCAACGCATGCGCGTTAGACTCACGGAACGCTCTGGGCCCGACGCAACATGGCGCAGGGGTTCTGGGGCTGGAAGCAGAACAAAGTAGGCCCGGGGCGGGTAGAGGTCAGCCCACCGATCGGTGAGCCCCGATCGCAGGCCAGACGCCATCGGAGGGCCCCCCCCGGTGAAGGAGCGCTTTTTCCCGCCCCACAGGCTGCCCCCCGATCCTTCGCGCAGAGTTCCCGCCGCTAGCGACCAGGAGTGAACAGCGCCGGCGGGACTCTGCCATTTCCGCGCGGCCGCTCGGCCCATCCGGGCCGGAGAATCGTTGGCCTGGCTGCGGACAGCGGCCCAAGACTGGCAGCGCCAAACGCGCCAGCGCAAATGGCGCTGATTCTCCGCACCTCGGAGAATCACGCGCCGGCATCGGGGAGCATGGTGTGGTTGCGCCGATTCTCCAGCCCAGCGCTGGGCTGGGAGAATCACGCCCTAAATGTCCAATTACCATGTAAAATTGCTGCTACATGTAAAATTAAGCAGGCCATGGATTTACAATCAAATTAGCATGAGAAAAAAATCATCCACATAGAAAAATCAAACATCGTTCGAGATTTTACTAATCAACACTCTCCAGAATGCTTATACTTGATAAGGTACAAGAAACCATATAAATCTTTTCCTGCGACATAAAAGTTAAGAAATGAAGAAAATCCTACTTTTTTTTCCTCTCAGTTTGGGCTGAGGTAGCTATTCTGGATTGGGCAGTATTAATACTACTCAGACCGATAAGAAAATTCAGGCATCCAGCTGCTGAATATGGTGGCCCCTATTAGAAACTGCTGATGTCAGGAGGTAATGTGAATGCAACTGGGTGAAATGGGGCTTTTACAGGAAGAAAGAATGAGCAGTAACAATTGGTACCAGAGGTCCCGGGGTCCTTGAACTTGTGTATCGCGCCATGCCTCAATTTTAAGTATTAATCTTTGTTGTCCAATTCAACTTTTTAGTCTGCATTCTAAATTAGTGACTGTCCTTTTTGCCAAGAAGTTAGGGCTGGGTTCTCCGCACCCAGACATTGAAATCACGCCCGGCGCCGGGGCGGATAATCCACTTCCACGCATGGAATAAGGACCGGCGCCGGTTCCCTGATTCTCCATGCCCCAAAAAGTGGCAGACTGGGCCTACCTGCGTCCATTGCTGGAGGCCTGCCCCGTCATTCTACGCTCCCGACTGGCCAAAGTCCTGACGGCGTGGATCTAACGTGGTCCTGCCGGTCGGGATACTAGCGCAGCCGCCATGGTCGGGGGCGGGCCGATCGGAGGGCAGGGAAGGGGGGGGGGTCCTTATACAGCACCACGCTAAGGTGCCGGGTTGGCCGTGCAGCCGATCCGGCACACTAGTTGGAGGGTCCAGCTCCACGATCTGAGTCTGCCATGGAGCACGTTGCGTCCGCTGGAGGCCGGCGCTGTGCGCATGGGCAGCCTCTGACCCGTAAGTGCAGGGGTTCATGCCTGTAGCAAAAGCTGCTAGTTTCACTGGTTTTTCTGGCATGAATGGTCACAGTTTTTACGATGGTGTGGGGACATAGTCCCAGAAATAGAGAATCCAGCCCATTGTTCCTCAACAAGAATTTGTAATTCTCAGGTTTAGTATAGCATCCATATCCCTACAATTTTATAGTATACCGATTTGCCAGGTTTGTAGATTGTCCCACATGCTTCGGAATACAATTCTAAATCTCTCCACAATTTCTCTTAGACTTCAGCCAGGATCAGGAACGCTTTGCAAGCAGGAATACAAGTGTGTAGAAAAATATTGGAAGTAATGATGTCCGGTGGCAACCATGGAGTGAGGGGTTGCACGTTTGGTGGCTCCTGCTCAAGGTGGAGTTTTCCAATCTATTCCCCGCCTGAAGGATGAGGTATTTGAGTGCAAGAGGTGCAGAAGTGCCTGTGGAAGGTTTTGCTCCTCTGGTGTGGCTGGTGCATGGATCTACAAACTAGGAGTGGGGCAAGAAGAAAAGAGCTGCTTGAACAGGAGAGTCTTCGTGGTGCGCCACAGGATAAGATGGTGGTGGGCAAGGGAGCTGCCCTATCCGCCCAATGGTTAACGGAGCAGCTCACAGAGTTCCTAAATGGGAAGTTCTGTCAGCTGAGGAAGGAGGCCCTGGAAGACCTGGCAAGGTGGTGGAACCAATTAAGTCAGGGATCGAGAAAAAGTGGAACAAAGGGCTGAACAATCCAGAAAGTGGAGAAGGCGATGGGGGAGCATAAGGAACAGTTGGCCTCGTTGGTGGCTGAGGTGGGAATGATACGGAAGACTGAAAAGAGCCTGAAGGAGAACGTGGAGGATCTGAAGAATTGCTCCAGAAGACAAAATCTGTGGATCGTGCAGAAGCCCGAAGGCATCGAATATGTGGAGCCCGACACGTACGTGGCCAAAATGTTGGAGAAGCTGATGGGGACGGGAGTCTTTGGCCAGTCTCTGGTGGTCGACCGAGCGTACAGGGCGCTAATGAGGAAGCTGCAGGCGGGCGAGCTGCCAAGGGTGATTGTGGTGCGGTTGCACTGTTTTCTGGATAAGGAGAAGATTCTCCGATTAAGCAGACTAGGAAATGCACCTGGGAAGGGAATGAGCTGCGGCTGTACCAGGACCTGGGAGCAGAAATGGCTAAGAGGAGAGCTGGTTCAAGGCTGCCCTCTTTAAAAGGGGGGTGAAGTTCGGAGTACTGTACCCAGATCACCTCTGGGTGACTTTCCAAAAGCGGGAGTACTATTCCAGCACGCCAGAAGAGGTGATGGAGTTCATGATGGATAATGGACTGGGAAGAGAGTGAAGACATTGAACTAGGGGTTTGTGCGTGTGTTTGATTCTGAAAAGTATTTTCTTTAATGAGTTTGTGATGGGGGGAATGATGAGTTTTTTTTCCCCAATCTATCCTTCGCACTCTGTAGAAATTGGTTCTTAATCTACTGCAGGAAAACCAGCTAGCTGTTGGTGAATATTTGCAAAGTGTATAAGTTCCATTCTATTCCAAGGTCTAAAAAAGTACACAAATTGATGGCAAGTTAATAAAATATATAAATAAGCAACATAAATAAGTGAAAAAGATAATTCAGTAATTATTTAAAACACATTAAGACTAGCAACACTGGTGACACATCAAGGCTGCAGAACGTGGGAGCTCCTGGATAACATCCTGATCCAAGGCAAACACGTCTGCAGTTAAGTGTTTGCAGTTCAAGGAACTTCGGCTCTGAGGTATTGAGCTTGAGACTGATCTGCAGACTCTTTCAATCAAAATAGCCTGCAAGAACCGGGGAAAAAGCATCCCATCACCCTCTCCAATAGAAGCACAAGGAGCGATACCAAACAACAGCAGTTCCAGAGGCCGGAAAGAGGCAAAAAGCAGCAGAAGCCAGGAGAAGCGAGCGAACATGATGGCGGACCCACCAGGCGAAGAGACGCTGGCCAAACGCGAATGAGGGGGACCAACAAGCCATGCACAAAGCTGCCCCTCACCAGAGGCTGGATGGAAGGAGCCCTTACAACAACAAAACTCCCATCCCTGCCAGCCAAGCACACTACAAGACCAGTGGCAATAACCACGGTGCGGACAAGGAACCAGCTACGGCAACACTTCGGTTTGATTGAAAAGTCCACCATGGCCCCCATTTGCAGCAATCACAGGTTCTCCCCAGTGTCATGTGAGAGTACCTTTAAGAAATGTGTGTTTTTAAAATGTACCTTTAAGAAATTGAACTGCTCATGTTACTGGAGTGATGTCAGAGTGCGGGTGGAGCTGAGCTCTACTTCTGCTTCTTAGTTTCAGTTTGAGAAAAAGCTTGGGTGTGTCCGTGTTTTTCAGTGACCTGCATCTGAAGTTTAAACAAAGAGATGTATTGCTGTTCTCTGCCATCCAAAGACTATCTATGGATCATTTGATGAACCCAGAATTGTAAACGGTCTCATTATTGAATGTAAACTTAATGTGCTCTGTTTGAAGGATTGTGAAGTCTTTTGGATGTTAAAAGAACAGCTTAAATGGTTACTTAGTGTTGTAGTCTTTAGGGTTGTATTTGAATTAATGGTTGCTAAGATATTCACTGTTTGTTTAAAAAGGTTAACTTGAGTTCATAGAATAAACATTTTTTTGCTTTAAAAAAAAGAACGTTTCCATTTCAGTGCCCGTGTGCTCCCCATACCACAGTCTATTCAAAGTTGTGGGTCAGGTGAACTCCATGATACACTTTGGGATTCTCTAAAGCTTGGCCCACAACACCAGCCTCTGAGCACACCACCTTTAAAAGGTGGAGACAGGACGGACGGACAGGGGGGACACTGACTGTTGGGGACTTTTACATAGATGATTGACTAGCGACGCTAAATGAGCTGATGGAGAGGTTTCAACTGCCCAAAGGGAATGAACTACAATACATACAAACCAAAAACTTCCTCCGTAAAGTAACAACAACATACCCATGGCACCGGGACACTCACTGACAGAGGAGCTGTTGGAAGCGGGCAACTTAGGGAGGGGGAACTCATCCCCGCTGGGTGAGACAAGGGAAAAATGAGAAAAAGAACGAGGGATATAAATAGAGTGGAAACGCTGGAGCGAGGCACTGAACAGGGCAAACTCCACTTCCACATGCCAAGGTTAAGCCTAATGCAGATGAAGGTGGTGCACAGAGCGCCGCTAACCAGAGCCCGAATGAGCAGGTTCTTTCCGGAGGTGGAGGCCAAATGTGAACAGTGCCAGGGAGGCCGGGCCAACCACATCCACATGTTCTGGGCTTGCCCCAGGCTTACCGGGTTCTGGAAAGCCTTCTTTGAGGCAATGTCCAAGGTTGTGGGGTGAGGGTGGAGCCAAGCCCAAAAGTGGCAGCCTTTGGGGCATCAGACCAGCCAGAACTCTTCATGGGGAAGGGGGCCCTAGCCTTTGCCTCCCTAATCACCCAAAGAATCCTGCGTGGCTGGTGATCAGCCACACCACCCAAATAAAATCAAATTCACCATCCAAGGGTCGGAAGAGGGCTTCCACACATTCACCAACATGTTCCAGGACCTGTTTGTAGCCAACAGCCACAGAGTGGGGAATGGGGGGGGAGAACAGACATGCCACAGATCATAAAGGAAAGGGAAGGGGATGGAAGAATGGGGAGGGGAAGGGGGAAAATGCCCACAAAAAAGACCGCATGACACAAGGGGCACAGCTGCAGGGGGTAGGCCCAAGGACAAATGGAGAATCAGGGGGAGCAGCAATATATGGGGAAATAGACACTGGTGCCAACAGTAGGCAGGGAAACTGAGGCAAAATGGGGCCCATATCTACTGAGGGGGCCATAACATGCAGATGTAAATATGCAGCATGATCCTTGTTTGTATGTGTTTTGTTTTTCCTCACTCTTTGGTCGAGCTATCTTTTGTAATTATTATTTCGCCTTGATTGCTTTTGTAAGATACTATATGAGGGTATATGCTTTGTACCAGGAGACAGTCACACCACTTAGGATAAGGTCTTCTGATTTGGTCAATGGTCAGGGACAAGAGAGTGTGACAGCAAATGAGGCAAGTAAGGTGACGCAGAGGCAGGAGTACAGAAGTGTTAGCCTTTGCGATTGTCTAATAGGTTTGAGGTTTTCTCAGATTGTTTGTATGAGAGTGCGGGCTGCAGGGTGGATGAGCAAACTGACCATGGCACCATGGTACAGGCAGCCATTCAACTGCAAGGAGCAAAAAGGACGGTTGTGGTAGTAGGGGACAGTATAGTGAGGGGGAATGGCACTGTTCCCCACAGCAAAGAGTGAGAGTCCAGATGGCTGTTTTGCTTGCCTGCTGCCAGGGTTCTGCGTAAAGAGTATTAAATCGGCATTAAATTGAAAAGCAGAACCATAAAAGTTATAATTTCTGTATTATTCCTGAGCCACATGCAAACTGGCATTGGGTACATAAAATCAGAGAGCTGCATATGTGGCTCAAAGACTGGTATGAGAAGTAGGTTCAGGTCTGTGAGGCACGAGCATCAGTACTAGGGAAAGTGTATTGTTGGTACTGTCTACACCTGAATCTTGCTGGGACCAGCGTTCTAGCGAATTGCATAACTAGGGAAGTAGAGAAAATAAAGAAAGGAACAGAGTGTTCTTGAAAATACATAAAAATGTGTCATTTGAAACATGGAAGTCTGGCAATATCTGGTCTGAGAGAAACATGAAAGGATACAGGAAAAGATCCCACAAAAGAGCAGGATTATAAAATGCAGATTATTTCTCACAAGCAGGCTTAACAAACACACAGGATCCTTGTATTAAGCTAAAACAATGGCTCATACCTTCATTGAATGTAAGTATCTTAGGAAGTATCTGGAAAAGCATGGATGAGAGTTTCAACTGAATTAAGAGACGAATGTTTAAAACAGGCAGGTCTTTCAAGTTATAACTAAGTGGATTTTAGCACACAGTTAAAAGCAAAGGTATCACACCTTCATTGAAATTAACTCTCTAAGTCAACAGCTGGAAAGAATGGATGGTGTTCAGTTGAATTTGGTCTCAATTCTAAGTGTGACATTCTACTAACATCAAGTAAGTTAAAGAAAATTGGAGACAACCTGTCTATGAGAAACATAATTTAAAGTCAAAATCAAAGGCAAAGTTATGAGTTGGGGACAACTGGAAAATTAACTGCAGAATATAAACCCAGGGAGCAGAACCAGAAGACAAGGGGAGGAGAACTCAGAGAGAGGAGAGAAGCATATTCAGCTTTCACAGCTTGGTCATGGGAAAGACAAGACAAGCAGCCGAACTTAAACAGCTATACATCTAAGGAAGACTAGAATTTAAACAGGAGTCAGAGTCAGCTGAGAGATAGCTAGAAGATCCAGCTCTTATGGCTCAATACATGGGATCGACAAGACACAGTAACAGAGCTAACCAGCGAACACATCTCAAGAAGACCAGACTTTAAAGAAGATTGATTGTCAAGTTGGGCCTGAAGGTCCCTTCAACCAACCAGCAGGATCCAGAAGCAAGATCTTTTTACCTTTCTGTAAAGAAAGTGTTTGCAACTTTTAAAAGAAAAAATATAATAATAAAATAACTTAACTTAACCTGAAAAAGTGGTTATTCCTAAAGTCTACTTTACTTACTTAGCAATACAGGACCCAAGACATCGATGCTACTAAGTGGTAAGTAGATAAAATCTTCGGTGAAGGTATGGATTATACCAGGGGATAACTTGAAAATATAATTTGACATGAATAGCACCCACCGAAGCCTGCATTCGGAGTCAGGGAGTGAGAATCCTTGTTCACTATTTAGAATATCGACCCTTTTTTGGTATAGGGGGAATTCTAAGAATAATGGTGAGATTTAACTTCAAGAGCAATTGGGATTGGGTCCTGAATATTGAAGGGTATATGAAATTTAAGAAGAATAGGAAGCTAGGTAAAGGAGGAGGGGACCAAGGATGGCATTGTTGCAATAGTTAGAGATGACCTTGTATCAGATCAGGATGTAGAAATCGGTTTGGTGAAGATAAGGAAAAGTAAGGGAGATAAAAGTTGTTAGTGGGAGAGACCCCGTAACCACAACCACAATGTAGGACAAAGTATACAAGAAGAAATATTAGGTGCTTGTGATGAAGGGACAGCAATAACCAAGAGTGATTTTAATCTACATATGAACTAGAAAAATCAGATCAACAGTAGTTGCCTAGATAAGCAGCGGGATTCTCCCTTCTGGGGACTAAGACCACACGTCGGCAGGAGAACCGGTGCCACCCACTCTGGCGTCAACAGCCCCCGAAAGTGCGGAATTATCTGTACTTCCGGGGCTAGGTGGACACCAGAGGGGTTGGTGGCGCTCCAGCTGGCGCTGAAGGGACTGCACAAGTTCACGGATGCACTGAAGGGCCGGCGTGATCTCGCGCATGCGCAGATCGGCTGGGGGTGTCTTCTCCGGGCCAGCCATGGCGGAGCCCTACAGGAGCTGGCGCGGAAGGAAGGAGTGCCCCCACGGCACAGACCCACCAGCAAATCGGTGGACCCCAATTGCGGGCCAGGCCACCGTGGGGGCCCCACCCAGGGTTGGATCCCCCGCCGACTTACCTGCAAGGTCCTGCCGTGCGGGACCATGCTGTTAGACGTTTAGCTGCTGTTGTATAAAGAGTCAAAGGGACTGCTCCTTTTCCACAAACACCTTTAATTTATTTCAACAGACTCTGCACAAAACTCTAACATCACATCACCTGACACAAAGGCCACCTGAAGCCGCTTTACATATCAGTGTCAATTATTGGATACTTAACATAAATGTGACAACTAATTGGAATGTCTCTTAACCCATTACTTAACAGTTTCCCCTTCCTTGGAGAAAAAAAAAGTAATTAGGTGAAAACAAAATTAAAAGAAACTCAAAAACACACACGCAATTTCCCCACTTCTTTTTTCATTTTATTTTGCAAGAAAAAAGTCACAGAAACAGGCACCCTTCATTAACAATATCCAAACGTTTCTGTGAGCTAGCCGCTCTTTCTGTAAAACACGGTCTGACAATTGATAGCTGTCAACCCATTTAATTTTTGCTATTTCCCCTCTGTCCAACATCTGCTTCAAACTTGCAATGTCTATCCTCAATCTTTTTTCATTGACACTTTTTTGTAGAGTGCACATTTTCCCACAGGGATTTATTGTCAATGTGACATTTAATAGGTATATTACCCAAATCCCCTAATCCCAACATTTCTGTCAATATCTGAGATATATAAAAGACCATATCCACCGCCTCCACAAGGCTTAACGTCTCAGCAGTCAAAGTGCGTTTGACCACTCTCCTTATTTTCTCTGTTTCCACACAAGAGGGCAACATTTACCATTGTTCTTCAAAAGGAAAATTATAAAACCTCCTGCGCTTGAAACCCCATCACATAAATTTGCATAGGACGCATCACTATAAACTATGAGTTTCAAGTGCCTAAGGTCACCTAAAACCCGGAACCTCAAAACACACTCCTGCATTTTTAGTTTGACCAATGCTTTATTTGCTCTAATTATGTCTTCCGCTTTGGGATCATTCATTTTTGTACTCAACTCTAAGACATCAAAACTTGTCGGGGGCAAAGTCCCCCCTTCCCACGCCTCATTAAGTGTGCGCACCAGCAAGGGGCCCACTAGGTCCACAAACTTTTTATAAAACTCCACCGGGAACCGATCCGGCCCCGGCGCCTTCCCTGACTGCATCTGCCCGATCCCCTTAACCAGCTCCTCCAGCTCAATCACCGCCCCCAACCCCTCCACCTGCTCCTCCTGCACCTTCGGGAAAGATAGCCCGCCGAGAAACCTCTCCATTCCCCACCTCTTCACCGTTGGCTCCGACCGGTACAGTTCCCCGTAAAAGTCCTTGAAGACCTCATTCATCTCTACCCCCTTCCGCACCACATTCCCACTCTTATCTCTCACTCCAGCAATTTCCCTAGCCGCATCCCGCTTGCGGAGCTCATGAGCCAGCATCCTACTCACCTTTTCACCATGTTCATACACTGCCCCTTGTGCCTTCCTCCACTGTGCCTCCGCCTTTCTAGTAGTCAGCAAATCAAATTTAGCCTGTAGGCTGCGCCTCTCCCCCAACAATCCCGCCTCTGGTGCCTCCGCGTACCTCCTATCTACCTCCAGCATCATCCCCACCAGTCTATCCCTCTCACTCCTCTCGCTCCTCTTCCTGTGTGCCCGGATGGATATCAGCTCCCCACGAATCACTGCCTTCAGGGCTTCCCAAACCATCCCCATCCGGACGCCAAGGTGCTGACAAAGATCCTGGCCACCAGGATAGAGGACTGTGTGCCAGGGGTTGTACACGAGGACCGGACAGCTTTTGTTAAGGGAAGGCAGCTGAACACAAATGTGTGGAGGTTGTTGAATGTCATCATGATGCCGGCGATTGAGGGGGAGGCTGAGATAGTGGTGGCGCTGGATGCAGAGACGGCCTTCGATAGAGTGGAGTGGGGGGTGTTGGGGAGGTTTGGATTTGGTGAAGGGTTTATTAGATGGGTGAGGCTGCTATATGAGGCCCCGATGGCGTGTGTGGCCACGAATGGGAGGAGGTCGGAGTACTTCCAGCTTTACCGAGGGACCAGGCAGGGTTGCCCCCTGTCCCCCTTGTTGTTTGCATTGGCAATCGAGCCGTTGGCGATGGCGTTGAGGGATTCAGGGAGGTGGAGGGGCTGGGGCGGGGTGGGGAGGAACATAGGGTGTCGTTGTATGCCGATGACCTGCTACTGTATGTGGCGGACCCGTTGCGAGGGATGCTGGGGGTGATGGAGCTGCTAGCTGAGTTTGGGACCTTTTCAGGCTATAAACTAAATCTAGGCAAGAGTGAGGTGTTTGTGGTGCACCCTGGGGACCAGGAGGAGGGAATTGGTAGGCTCCCGCTTAGGAGGGCAGGGGAGAGTTTTAGGTACCTGGGGGTGCAGGTGGCCAGGGACTGGGGGACTCTTCACAAGCATAATTTCACCAGGCTTGTGGATCAGATGGAGGAGTACTTCAAGAGGTGGGACATGCTACCATTGTCGTTGGCGGGGAGGGTGCAGTCCGTCAAAATGACGGTGCTTTCGAGGTTCTTGTTCCTCTTTCAGTGCCTGCCCATCTTCATCCCCAGGGCCTTCTTTAGGAGGGTGACTAGCAGTATTTTGGGCTTCGTGGGGGCACATGGGACTCCGAGAGTGAAGAGGGTTTTCCTGGAGCGAGGGAGGGATGGAGGCGGGCTGGCGCTGCCCAAACTTTTGGGGTACTATTGGGCGGCCTTTGTGTCAATGGTGCGTAAATGGGTGATGGAGGGGGGGGGGTGGAAAAGAATGGAGATGGCGTCTTGTAGAGGTACGAGCCTGGGTGCTTTGGTAACGGCGCCGTTGCCGCTCTCTCCTAAGAGGTATACCACGAGCCCGGTGGTGGTGGCGACCCTAAGAATCTGGGGACAGTGGAGACGGCATAGGGGGGAAACAAGGGGCTCGATGGAGGCTCCATGAGGTGGAAATCATCGGTTCATCCCGGGGAACACTGATGGGGGATTTAGGGGGTGGCAAAGGGTGGGCATCAGTAAATTGAGGGACCTGTTTATTGGCGGGAGGTTTACGGGCCTGGGGGAACTGGAAGATAAATTTGGGCTCCCCCAAGGGAACATGTTCAGATACTTGCGGTAAAGGCGTTTGCTAGGCGACAGGTGGAGGAACTTCCTTTGCTGCCCTCGCGGGGGGCGATGGACAGAGTGCTTTCGGGGGTGTGGGTCGGAGAGGGGAAGGTGTCTGACATTTATAAGGTAATGCAGGAGGTGGAGGAGTCGTCAGTGGAGGAGCTGAAGGCTAAATGGGAGGGGGAACTAGGGGAGCAGATAGAGGATGGGACTTGGGCGGATGCCTTGGAGAGAGTCAACTCTTCCTCTTCCGGTGCGAGGCTTAGTCTCATCCAATTTAAGGTGCTGCACCGGGCCCATATGTCTGTGACTCGGATGAGTAGGTTCTTTGTGGGTGAGGACAGGTGCATCAGGTGTTCGGGGAGTCCAGCGAATCATGCCCATATGTTCTGGGCATGCCCGGCACTGGAAGAATTCTGGAAGGGGGTGGCGGGGACGGTGTCGAGGGTGTTTGGATCCAGGGTCAAACCAGGTTGGGGACTCGCGATTTTTGGAGTTGCGGCGGAGCCAGGAGTGCAGGAGGCGAAAGAGGCCGGTGTTCTGGCCTTTGCGTCCCTAGTAGCCCGGCGGAGGATCTTGATGCAGTGGAAAGATGCGAGGCCCCCAAGTGTGGAGACCTGGATTAGTGACAAGGCGGGATTTATAAAATTGGAGAGGGTAAAATTTGCCCTGAGAGGATCAGTACAAGGGTTCTATAAACGTTAGCAGCCTTTTCTGGACTTTCTGGCTCAAAGATAGGTAACTTGGTCAATAGCAGCAGCAACCCGGGCAAGGGGGAAGGAGGGTGTTCTTTATTGTTTCTATTTTTTTTATGGTTATTTAACTTAATATTGTGTGAACTTAAGTTGTTGTTAATATGTTTTGTTGTTCATTAAGGATGGGCGAATGCGTATGACTGTTATCATTATTGTTATTGTTGGTATTTTATTGTGGTTCGTTGTATATAAATACAAAATATTTCAATAAAAATTATTATTTTTTTAAAACTTACGTCCACTTTAGTCTGTCTACCTGACCAATTCAGTTGCACAATTAAACTTTGCAGTTGTTCTTTTTCCATCTTTGAAACTATTCCGCCTTTTTGTAAAACCCGGCCACGGCTAATTTCTATTGGGCTTATGAAAATCGCTTATTGTCACGAGTAGGCTTCAAATTAAGTTACTGTGAAAAGCCCCTAGTCGCCACATTCCGGCGCCTGTTCGGGGAGGCTGTTACGGGAATCGAACCGTGCTGCTGGCTTGCCTTGGTCTGCTGTCAAAGCCAGCGATTAGCCCTGTGAGCTAAACAGCCCCTTATGCTTATGCTTTCCAAATAAGATTGCTGATGTGAAATTGCCCCTAACTTAGTCTGTCCGATTTCCAGTCCAATATATTTAAATGCACCGGAAACCTGACTTTCAACCCTGAATTCTTTCCTCAAACCAGAGATTACAATAGCTTCAAAATCACTAATGACACCCCACAAAAAAATCATTGACATGCATCATAAAAATGCCAGAAAGATTTCCTTTATAGTGCCAGTAAAGCATTGCCGGATCTGACTTTAACTGGCAAAAGCCTAACTTTAACAAAACTGACCGTACCGAAAAGTACCAGACTCTAGACACATCATTTAATCCATATACATATTTGTTCAACTTCCAGAGTACCCCTTCTGTGTTAGCTGCCTCTTTAGGAGGACGGAGAAAAATGTCTCTCTGGAGCTGATGCCCCTGCAAGAAGGCAGCCTTCATATCTGTAGATTTGCATTCCCATGCCTTTGTGGCTAATAGAGCTAATAATAGGGCTAATAATAGCTAATCTACGAAATGCAAAGTAAATATATTATTGGCTTTATCCCAGATCTTAAGGTCCATGGCCTCAATGGTGTTAAAATCCCTGGCCAAAGGTAGGGTTACTATCGGTCGTGCTGGTGTCCTTCTGTACTTCCGACAAACGTCACAGCGATCACTAACCTGTTCTATTAACTTAGTACAGTCTTCATCCCTTATCCCTGCATCTTTTAATAAATTGTTCAGCCTCCGAGGAGACGGGTGCGCAAATTGCCTGTGCAGTTTTAATACAACAAGCTTTTTATCAGCTAAAGTTCCATTTTCAACTGCCATTAACAAATCCTTAGCAACTGTACTTGAAATATTATTTGTCAGTAATGGAATACAATAGTGTCCCGACTGTGTAAATTGCAAGTCCACTGTCTTTCCAAAAACTGTAACCTTATCCTGTTCCATATCCAGTTTCATGTGTGCTTTCTTCATCGACGGTCTGCTCAGAAGCAAAGGTGTCTCACTTGATACAACATCTGTGCTAATGAAATCATTCACTCCAGCAATATTGCAAGGGATCACCACTCTTTTCAGCGACTTCAGAGTATTATCATCCCCAAACCTGAAACTTGTGGAACTTTCAAATTCGTTAACCTTGTTCCGATTTCAGCATTCAAGGAGTCCAGGTAACATTTTAACCAGACAATTCCACACACAGTAGATGTGCAGCCACTGTCCAATACAGCACAATTGAAGGATTCTGCAACCAACACCCTCATTACCGGCGTAAAACTGCTTGTTAATAGGACAATGCCTTATTTCTGGTCACTATCTATTCTGACTCTTCATACCATGTGTCGCTTCAAATACTCTATTATAACGTGTTGGACAGTTGAAAGCATAATGGTATTGAGAATCATATCGAAACATCAATTTATCATGCCCCGTGCATTTCTGGGGTTCATCTTCCTATTGTAGGTTCTAACTGGGTTTCTGTCTTCATAATTTCCAGGTCCCGATCTCCTTCTGTAGTCTTCAAACCTGTTTGTAGTCATATGATTTTGCAATCCTGTTAGTCGTGTATCTTCCATATTCTGCTTTATTGCAGGCTGATCTATTTGGGTCATCAGAGCCATCGGAATCGAATGTTTCCCCAGAAACTTCTTTAAAGCTTCTGTCATCTGATTGAATAAGGTTTCCTTATCCGCAAGCTAAACTCCTGTCAAAATCAGGAACCTATCCGTGTTGCTCACTCTGGCACAGTCAAGTAATTTAAAGGCCAACAAAGACTGTGGAAATTCCAGGTTGTGTTTCTACAGCTTTTCATATAGTCTGCCAAATTCCATTATATAGTCTTCACTGGAGAATTCCTCTATTTTACGGAACCTATCAAAATCCGACCATGCTTCATACGCACTTAACAAGTCATCCTTCTTCTAAATCTTATCCAGATAATGTAATAGTCTGAAAACCTTCTTCTGAGTCTAACTCTTCCAATTCCAGCTCAGAAAACACTATCCTCCGGATTTTACTGTCATAAGGTAGAGAAAGAGCCAATGCCATACCTTGTTTTCTCTTTCCCAAGGCAATTACCTTAGTCCACATAACTACTGCACTTCTCCATTGGTCGTACAATCCCCTTTCAGAAAATAAGGGGGGGGGGGGGGGGGGGGGGGGTAGTCATAGCCGGCCTTTTCTATCCTAGGTTCAGCCATATATCTTTGTTTTGGTTTTTTTGTTCTCACTCACTCCTTGGTTTGGTCTGGAAAAGTTGTATCTTTGAATCCTTCACATTTGCACAGCAACCATCTTCTGCTACCATTTGTTAGACATTTAGCTGCTGTTGTACAAAAAGAGTTTGTATAAATGTACTGCTCCCTTTCCACAAACATCTTTAATTTACTTCAACAGACTCTGCACTAAACTCTAACTTCACATCACCTGACACAAAGACCACCTGAAGCCCCTTTACATAATCAGTGTTAATTATTGGATACTTAACATAAATGAGACAACTAATTGGAATGGCTCTTAACCCATTACTTAACACATGCGCAACCCACGTCGGCGGGACTGGCCAAAAACGGATGGCCGCTCGGCCCATCGGGGTCCAGAGAATTGCCAGTGGGGGCCGCTGCCAACAGCCCCCGACCGCGTGGCGTGTACCCCGTTCCCGCCCGAAAACCAGTGCCGGAGAATACGGCAGCCGGCGTTGGGGCAGCGGGGCAGGATTCGCGCCACCCCCCGGGGATTCTCCGACCTGGCGGGGGTTCGGAAAATCCCGCAAGGAGTTCATAGACATGCTTTTTGAGATAGTTTCTAAGAGCAATCATGTTCTGGAAGAGAGTAGGCAGTAGCTGGTTCTAGAAGAGAGCAGGCTATTTTCGATTTGGTATTATGTAACGTGGCAGGACTAATTAATGACCCTGAGGTAGCAGCGACCACAATATGATTGAATTTTACATTAAATTTGAAAGGAAGAACAGTGGGTCCAAGACTTGTTATTTTAAACTTAAATAAGGGCAACAATGTGGGCAAGAAAGTAGAGTTAGGTAAAATGAACTGGGATACTTTATTAGAGATAGACCAATAGAGAAGCAGTGTCAGACACTTCAGGGATATTTAGGAATACCCAGACTAAGTATATTCATAATGTAAAGAAAAATTCTAAAGGGAGGACCCACCATCCATGTTTAAATAAAGATAGGGGAGCATCAAACTTAAGGAAAAAGCATTTAACTCCGCAAAGATGAGTGGCAGGTTTAATGATAGGTCAGAATATAAAGAACACAAAAAATGACTAAAACGGATCAGGAGTAAGGATGAGGGGAAGTTAGCTAGGAATGTAAGAACAGATAGCAAATAGTTTCTGCAGTTATTTAAACAGAGAAAGAGAAGGTGGTGCTCTAGAGAGTGGGAATGGAGAGTTAATATTACAAAATATAGAAACGGCAGATGAAATGAACAAAAATTTTGTTTCTGTCTTCCCTATAGAGGATACAAAAAACATTCTTGTAACAGCTGTAAATCGGGATGTGGAGAGAAGTTGGAAACTTGGTGAAATTACAATCACTAGGCAAACAGTACTGAGCAAACTGACGGAGATGTGGGCTGACAAGTCGCCGGGTCCAGATAGATTTCATCCTAGGATCTTAAAAAAGGTGGTTAATTAGACAGTTGGTATTCATTTTCCAAAATTCATTCGATTCTGGAAATGTTCTATCAGATTTTTCCAATTTACTGGAGTTCTTTAAACGAATAGCATGCGCTGTGGATAGAGGGGCACCTGTAGATGCACAGTACTTGGAATTCTGGAAAGATAAGTAGAAAAGTACATTGTGAAGAAGAAATAAGGAGTTTGCAGATGCATATAGATAGGTTGAGTGAGTGGGCAAAAATGTGGCAGATGGAGCATAATGTGGGAAAATGTGAAGTTGTTCACGTTGCCAACAAGATTAACAAAGCAATGCATGGCTTAAATGGGGAATGACAGCAGAATTCTATAGTGCAGAGGGATGTTGGTGTCCTCATATGTATGAGTCTCAAAGTGTTAGTATGCAAGTACAACATGTAATTATGAAAGCTAATGGAATGCTATTCTGTTCCATGAGAGGAGTTGAACATAAAAATTAACGATGTTATGCCTCCCCGAACAGGCGACGGAATGTGGCGACTAGGGGCTTTTCACAGTAACTTCATTTGAAGCCTACTCGTGACAATAAGCGATTTTCATTTCATTTCAAGTTATACAGGACATTGGTGAGATATCTTAAATACTGTGTTCACTTTTGGTCTCATTATTTAGGGAAGGATGTAAATAAGTTTGAAGAGGTTCAGATGAGGTTTACTGGATTGATACCTGGAATGAGCGGTTTGTCTTATGATAATAGGTTGGATATGCTGGGCTTGTTTCCGCTGGAGTTTAGAGGAGTGAGGGGTGACTTGATTGAAGTATACAAGATCCTGAATGGCATTGATGTGTTTTATGAGGGCCACGAAGAATCCTGCACAAGTGTGCAGAGTCAAGCAGAAAGGTAACTTAATTTACAAGCGTATGTACATAGGGTCAGTAGTTCACTACTGGTTCCCTCTCTAGCTGGTACCACACTGGTCAGCTCTATTAATACAGCTGTGCTGCTAATGATTGCCCTACTCTCCTCTCAATGGGGGGAGCTCATATTTCTCAAGTACCATGGGGTAACCAATTGTCCCCAGCCTATAGGATCCGGGCAGGGTATATCAATGTGGAAAGGATGTTTCCTCTTGTAAGAAAGTCCAGAACTAGGGGGCATTGTTTTAAAATTAGGGGTCACCCTTATTGGACAAAGACGAGGAGAAGTTTTTTTACCCTGTCAGAGGGTTGTGCAACTTTGGAACTCTCTGCCTCAGAGGATGATGGAAGTGGGGTCACTGTCAATGTAAACCAGCCCAAGATTGTCCTTCAAATTCCTTCCCATCCTGTGTCCATGACATCATTACAAAAAGAACAGCTTGCACTATTTGCATTAACTGGCATTGAAGGTGGGTAGAAATACACCTGTGGCTGCAGGGTATGAAAGTCTGCAGTGACTCAAAACAGAACACCTTTTTGGAGCATGAATGGGTAGGTGATGGTCATTTCTTTTAGCTTTTGTCACAACATGCAGCTAAATTCATTTCTTGTCTGAGGATTTTTCTGATTTTTCAAGACTACTTTTGAAGGATGGCATCTTCTTTTAAAAATGCCTGTGAAGCGCATAGACATTCTATCTATAGGAGGCCAAATCTATGAGCCTGCTTATTTGCTGAAAATTTGCAAAATGTTCACTGATGTTAGTATACATTAAAAAAAAATCCGTCTCATGTGGGCCGGCACAGTGGTTAGCACTGCTGCCTCAAGGCGCCAAGGACGCGGGTTCAATCCTCGGCCCTGGGTCACTGTCCGTGTGGGGTTTGCACATTCTCCCCGTGTCTGCGTGGGTCTCACTTCCACGATCCAAAGATGTCCAGGGTAGGTGGATAGGCCATGCTAAATTGCTCCTTCATATGGAAATAAAAATCGGTTTCATTTTTGACTAATTTTCCTGATGTACTGAAAATTCAGTGTCACAAATCTCTGGACCCTCTTGGACAAGATGCATACAAGGAGACCCCACTTACTGAGCTCACTGGAAATAAAATCAATTAAAAGAATTGCTAGTGTACTCTAGGTACTAACAGAGTGGCTTTTTCCTCACCCTCTGGACACCTGACCAGTGCATAAAAAATTCAATGACCTCACAAGGAAAGTAAGAGATCTGACACTGTTCCCTGGAGCACCACCTTAATATCTTAAATGGAATGTCATCATTGTCAACATTGCACCTGGTTGAGTAACTCTGTAAATCACCCACCAGGGAACAGTGTTTGGAACTCTCTCACTTGCATACAGCAATTTTCTACAGGCAGTGTCCAGTGTCCTTCTTGAGCTTCTATTTATTAGATCTATAATAAACAGTGCTGATGAAAGGCTCCAAGGCCTGAAACATTTATGTTTCTCTATCCACAGATGCTGTCAGACCTGTTGGCTATTTCCAAAAACTTTGGTTTTATTTCAGATTTCCAGCATTCTCTGTATTTGTTTTTCCATTATTATTTATGCTCCGGGGTACAATGCTTAGGCTTTGGTGTTTAATTAACACATTTTCTGAGGCAAAGCACTTGACCTTACAGTGGCTGGTTAGATATATTTATCTGGAAATAAGTGAGTCCATGTATATTCTTCAATGACAATAAGAATTAAATACATAAAGTTTTTAGATCACTGAAGTCGGTTTTTCCTCAATCATTAACAAATCAGTTTCCCGGCAAGGACTGTATCTATTGCCTATCCGTAGATACCCTTGAAAAGGTGGTAATGAGCTGCCTCCTTGATTCATTACAGATGATGTGGTGACCTATAAAGCTCTTCAAGGCCAAGGAAAGCAAATCTGAGCATACCTAGAACCTTACTATTCAAAATCTTACTAATATCTTACTAATAAACCGAACCATTGTTAATAAACCTTACTAATACTGGTAAGCTTTAATACCTTAATGGTAATAAACCTCACTTTAAAAACATAAAGATGTTTTTATGTTTCCCAGAGATGTGTGTCATGTTCTGTAGACAAGCCAAAGTGAATGATGAACTACAGAACATGTAGTTTAAAATAATTTATTGTAAAGCAACCGGGTGGTAAGATAACTAGGATAAATAAAATAATAAACTAACACTAAACAACTATTGTGAAACTACTGCAAACACGCCCATCTCCCAGCACGACCAACCCCCAATTCCTGGTTCACGACATGATGGGTTTACAATGCCACCTAGTGGTCGGAGGTCATGCATAACATTATGTTCAAACTTACATTATGCATATGATCACAATGTGATATCTTGATTTTTCTTTCTGAGTGCAGCTCCGACTGTAGATGAGCAGCAGCACTCAACCCTGCTTGTCTCCCGAATTCTCTCTTACTTTCCCTCTCAAGCTCCTTTGTACCCAGCTTGGCTTCCAAAATGTGCATCTCACTCTCTTTCTTTCTTTCTTGGTCATTTGTGGCCCGCTTGACTCCTGAAGTCATACTTGTAGTTGAAATTATTTGTTAAGCTTTTTGGGTTTTCTGCAGCACTATATTTCCAGTCCAATGACGAAGAAGGTACTGCTACACCTGATGCTTGGGATTACAGTGGGCCAAATGGATCAAGTGTCAGCACTAGAACATTTATGAGTCAATTATCAGAAAGTTTGGCTAACTATGGAAAAGGGACAAAGAACAATCCAAAGTAAGGTCAATTAAGTAGGGAAGAGCCAACTTCAACAGGGTGAAAACAAAGCTGAACTGAAGAAATTGGAATAAATGTTAGCTGAACAATGATCTACCTTCAAAGAAGATATAATGTGGGCACAGTCGAGGTATATTTCATCAAAAAGGAAAGCAAACAAATCTAGAGAGAAAAGAGACAGAAATTAAGCTGAAGAATAAGGAGTGTGCTTATGACAGATATCAGGTTGAAAACGCAAGTGAGAACCAGGCTGACGATTGAAAGTTCAGCGGAACGTAAGTAACCAAATAAGAAGAGAAAGGAAGGTAATATTAAAAGGAAATCCCAAAGTCTTCTTTGGCATGTAAATAGTAAAAGGGTAGTAAGAGGAGGTAATTAAGGACCATAAGGGGGATTTAAGCATGGAGGCTGACAGCAGAGATGAGGTATTAAATGAATACCTTGCAGCCCAGACCATGGTGAAAGAGGTGATAATTCTGACGCTACGATAGGTTAAAATTGATCAGGAGGTATTGGATAGGCTGTGTGTAAACACCAGACCAGATGGTACATGTCCAGGGGAGTTACCGTGGAAATTGCAGAGGCACTGGCCTTCATTTTTCAGTTTTACTCAGGCATGGTGTCAGATGAGTGGAGAATTGCAAATGTTATATGATTGTTCAAAAAAGTTTGCAATGATAAGTCCAGCAACTGCAGACCAGTCAGTTTAACCTTGGTGGTGAAAAATCTCTAAAAACAATAACTCGGGTCAAAATTAATAACATATGGACAATTACAGGTTAATCAGGAAAAGCCAGCATGGATTTTATTGGGTAAAATAGTGTTTAACAAAATTGTTGGAGTTTTGTGAAGAGGCAACAGAGAGGTCACACATGGTCAATGCTGTTGATGTGATGTACATGGACTTCTAAAAGGCATTTGATACGGTGCTACACAATAGGCTTGTGAGAAAAGTAATAGCTCACAGAGTATAAGGAACAGCAGCAACATGAAGTTAAAAGAGACTTTGTGTCAGAAAACAGAGAAGTGGTTGAAGGTTGCTTTTCGGGCTGAAAGAATGTTTGTAGTGAGTTCCCCATGAGTCAGTGTTGGGGTCCTTGTTTTTCCTCATATATAATGAAGACCTAGACATTGCTGTATATGGTCCAAAGATGTGCAGATTAGGTGGATTGGGCATATTAAATTGCCCCTTAGAGGTTACAGAGCAGGAGGTAGGATGGTCTTTCAAAGGGCCGGTACAGACCCAATGGCATCTTTATGTACTGTAGGGATTCTATGATTCTATGATACAAAACTTGGAAGATGCAGGGAGAATAATGTAGAACATGGAAAAGACATAGACAAATTGGCAGAATGGTGGCAGATGAACGTCAATACAGAAAAAAGTGATTAATGCCGGCAAACAAAACGCCCGAAGGGTATAACTCTAAAGGGGGTATGTGCATAAATCATTGAAGGTGGCAAGACAGGTTGACAGTATGGCACATAAAGCATGCCGTATTCTAGGTTTAATTAATAGAGGTACAAGGACAAGATCAACAAGGTTATGTTGAACATTTATAGGACATTAGTTCAGCCTCAGTTCGGGGCACCAAACTTTTAATAAGGTTGTGAAGACATTGGAGAGAGTGCAAAAATGATTCATGAGAATGGTCCCAGGAATGATGAACTTCAGTGATGAAGACAGATTGGAGAAGATAGGACTGTTTTCTCTGGAGAAAAGAAGGCTGACGGGAGATTTGATAGAGGTTTCAAAATCATGGGAGTCTGGACAGAGTAGATAGAGAGAAGAGATGTGAAGGAGTCCATTTGTGAAGGGATTGAAAAAACGGAGCACAGATTTAAAGTAATTGGCAATAAAAAAGTTTGAGAAAAACGTTTTACGCAGTGAGTGATTGGGGTCTGAGTTGCACAGCCCGAGTGTTTGATAGAGTCAAATTCAACTGAAGCATTCAAAAGGGAATTAGACTGTTCTCTGAAAAGGGAGTATTTTCAGGGTTACAGGGAGAAGGTGGGTGAATGCATTAAGTGAATTGCTCATTTGGAGAGCCAAAGCATATACGATGGACCAAATGGACACCTTTTGCACTAACATTTTATTATTCGGAGTTTAATAGACCATTCACAATCTTGGTACTTATTTGACTACATGATGAACTTCCAATGCATATCCATGCACTCACCAAGACTGTCGACTTCAAAATCGGTAACATTGTTCAGCTCTGCCCGCCCTGAACTTGTACAAAAAGCAAAATACTATGGATGCATGTTCTGATGGAAGCTCGTTGAACTGAAATATTGACTCGGTTTCCTCCACAGGGGCTCTGGTCTAAAGCTCTACTGCCTGTATCCGACCTCACACCACGTCCCAGCCACCTATCATTCCTGTTTTCAATGACTTCCAGTGGTTCTCAGTTTGGAGAAGGTTCTCAACCTTGTTTTCAAATCACTCCACGGCCTCATTAGTCTCCATTTTTATCTGACAAGATCATTATTGGAATGGAAATTGGCTCTGACCACCAGCTTTATAGATCCTGTGTGAACAAGTTTTGGCATTCTACATTCACCCCAGCAGGTAGACAAAGCACTGCTTAGGGATCATTTCATCTGAAAGACAGAAATTATGACAGTGCAGCATTCCTTCAGTAATGCGTTGAAGTGTAAGTCTTGAATTTTGTGATCAAGTACTCGACTTGGAACCTTGTGACTCAGGTGTAGGACATGCCAGAAGAAGTCTCCTAAAGCAGCCTTGGATTGTGGAATCCGATTATGGGATGTATTTTTTCTAATGGTCCAAAAATTTCTGCAACTAGTCAATGATTGACTACTTACTCATCCGATCTTACATATTTTGTACGTACAGCAGAAACATAGAAATATAGAAAATAGGAGCAGAAGGAGGCGATTCGACCCTTCATCCCTGCTCTGCCATTCATTATCATCAAGGCTGACCATCCAACTCAGTAGCCTCTCCCCGCTTTCCCAATATCTATTGATCCCTTTAGTCCCAAGTGCTATATCTAACTCTTTCTTGAAAACATGCATGTTTTGGCCTCAGTTGCTTTCTGCTATAGCGAATTTCGCAAGCTCAACCACTGTCTGGGTTAAGAAATTCTTTCTCATTTCAGTCCTAAAAGGTTTACCCGGTATCCTTTGACTGTAACCCCTGGTTCAGGACTCACCAGCCATCAGAATCACCCTTTCTGCATCTATCCTGCCTAGTCCTGTTAGAAGCATATAGGTTTCTATGAGATTCTCTCCTCATTCTTCTAAACTCCAGTGTCTATAATCCTAACTAATTTAATTTTGCTTCAGACATCAGTGCTGCCATCTCAGGAGTCAAAAAAATTCTTTGGACTCTGGAATGGTTCCTACAGATTGGAGGGTAGTGAATGTAATCCCACTATTCAAAAAGGGAGGCAGAGTGAAAACAGGGAACTATAGGCCAGAGAGACTAACGCTGTTAGTAGGGAAGTTGCTTGAGTCCATTATCAAGGATTTCATAGCACAGCATTTAGAAAGCAGTACTGTAATCAGACAAAGTCAACATGGATTTATGAAAGGAAAATTATGCTCGACAAATTTGCTAGAATTCTTTGAAGATGTAACTACTGGTTTAAAAAAAAATACATTTAGAGTACCCAATTCATTTTTTCCAATTAAGGGGCAATTTAGTGTGGCCAATCCACCTACCCTGCACATCTTTGGGTTGTGGGGGCGAAACCCACGCAAACACCTGGAGAATGTGCAAACTCCAACGGACAGTTACCCAGAGCCGGGATCGAACCTGGGACCTCAGCGCCGTGAGGCAGCAATGCTAACCACTGTGCCACCGTGCTGCCCGTAACTAGTAGAGTTGACCAGGGAGAACCTGTGCATGTGGTTTATTCACCTGATGAAGGAGCTGCTCTCCAAAAGCTTGTGATTCGAAGCAAACCTGTTTGACTTTAACCTGGTGTTGCAAGACCTCTTACTGTGCCCACCCCAGTCCAACGCCAGCATCTCCACATCGTGGTTTGTTTAGACTTTCAGAAGGCTTTCGACAAGGTCTCACATAGCAGATTAATATCTAAAATTAAAATGCAAGGGATTACGGGTAGTATCTTGAGATGGATAAACATCTGGTTAGCAGACAGGAAGCAAACATTTGAAATAAATGGGTCTTTTTCTGATTGGCAGGCAGTGACTAGTGGGGTACCATAGGGATCTGTGCTTGGACCCCAACTGTTCACATTATATATGAATGATTTGGGCAAAGGAACTAAATGTATTATCTCCAGATTTGCAGGTGATACAATGTTGGATGGGAGGATGAGCTGTGAGGGCGATGCAGAGATGCTTCAGTGGGATTTGGACAGGCCGAGTGAGTGGGTACATGCATTGCAGATACAGTATAATGTGGGTAAATGTGAGGTTATCCACTTCGATAGCAAAAATAGCAAGGCTGATTATTCTTTGAATGGGTGTAAATTGAGAGAGGTGGATACTCAGCAAGATCTTGGAGTCCCCGTGCTTCAGTCGTTGAAAGTAAGCATGCAGGTGCAGCAGGCAGTAAAAAGGGAAATGTATGTTTGCTTTTTAGCAAGAGGATTTGAGTATGGCAATAGAGATGTTTTACTGCAATTGTCTCGGGTATTGTCTCCAGGCCATACCTGGAGTATTGTGTGCAGTTTTGGTGTCCTTATTTGAGAAAGTATGTTCTTGCTATGGAGGGAGTTCAGCGAAGGTTTACCAGGCTGATTTCTGAGATGGTGGGACTATCATATGGGGAAAGACTAAATCAGTTAGGATTATATTCATTGGAGTTTAGAAGAGTGGGTGGGTATCTCATAGAAACTTACAAAATTCTAACAGGATTAGTCAGGGTAGATTCAGAAAGAATGTTCCTGCTGTTGGGGGAGTCCAGAACTAGAGGTCACAGTTTGAGGATAAGGGGTAAACCTTTTGGGACTGAGGTGAGGAGAAATTTCTTCACCCAGAGAGAGTGGTGAATCTGTGAAATTCAGTACCACAGAAAGTAATTGAGGCAAAATGTTGTGTAATTTCAAGAAGGAATTAAATATAGCTCTTCGGGGCTAAAGGGATCAAGGGTTATGGGGGGGGGGGGGGGGGGATCAGGGATGAGGGGGCAATTTCAAAGGGCCGAATGGCCCCCTCCAGCCTCTATTTTCTATGCTTCTATGAATCAATCTGGTAAACCTTCTTTGCACCCTCGGTTGCAAGAACATCCTTCTTCAGAAAAGGAGACCAAAACTGCGCACAATATTCCAAGTGTGACCTCACCAAGGCCCTGTGTAATTGCAGCAAGACATCCCTGCTCTTGCACTTGGCTCCTCTTGCTATAAAAACCAATGTACCATTTGCCTTCTTTACCGTCTGCTGAACCTGCATGCTTACCTTCAGCGACTGGTGTACAAGGATATCAAGGTCCCGTTGCACATTCCCTCTTTCAATCTATAGCCATTCAGATAATAATCTACCCTCCTATTTTTGCTACCAAAGTTGATAAGCTCACGTTTACCCATATTACACTGCATCTGCCATGCATTTGCCCACTCACCTCAACTTGTCCAAACCTCAGTGAAACATCTCTGCATCCTTCTCACAGCTCACATCCTCCCACCCAGCTTTCTGTCATCTGCAAATTTGGAGATATTACATTTTGTTCTCTTACTTATAT
The DNA here is from genome assembly GCF_902713615.1 of Scyliorhinus canicula. Lineage (NCBI taxonomy): Eukaryota > Metazoa > Chordata > Chondrichthyes > Carcharhiniformes > Scyliorhinidae > Scyliorhinus > Scyliorhinus canicula. Next base: position 194,654,909 of record NC_052147.1, on the reverse strand, counting down.
CATTAGTATGTGATGTGTTGTGATGTGAATAGCTGGGGTCCCAGCACCGATGCTGGCGGTACCCCACGAGTTACTGCTTGCCATTTGGAAAAATATCTATTTATTCCTATTCATTGTTTACTGTCTGCCAACTAGTTTTCTTTTTTTTTTAAATAATTTGTATTGGAATTTTTTGAAAAATATTTATCAACAAAACAATAATAACAATAACAATAATAATATTAAACATCCCCCGGCACCCGTAACAACGCATATAACAAACCCCCCCACCCCCCCCCCAACCCCAATAAACAACAGAACAAATTAACAATAAGCAAATTAACTTAAACACTATCCCCCTAAACCCCCCCCCCCTTTCCCCCCTCCCCCCCGGGTTGCTGCTGCTGCTGACCTAGTACCTTATCGTTGAGCCAGAAAGTCGAGGAAAGGCTGCCACCTCCTAAAGAGCCCTTGTACCGACCCCCTCAGGGTGAACTTGACCCTCTCCAACTTAATGAATCCCGCCATGTCATTAATCCAGGTCTCCACACTCGGAGGTCTCGCATCTTTCCACTGCAGCAAGATCCTCCGCCGGGCTACTAGGGACGCAAAGGCCAAAACATCGGCCTCTTTCACCTCCTGCACTCCCGGCTCCACCCCAACCCCAAATACCGCGAGTCCCCAGCCTGGCTTGACCCTGGATCCTACCACCCTCGAGACCGTCCTCGCCACCCCCTTCCAGAACTCCTCCAGTGCCGGGCATGCCCAGAACATAGGGGCATGGTTCACTGGACTCCCCGAACACCTGACGCACCTGTCTTCGCCCCCAAAGAACCTACTCATCCTAGATCCGGACATGTGGGCCCGGTGCAGTACCTTGAACTGGATGAGACTAAGCCTCGCACATGAAGAGGAGGAGTTCACCCTCTCCAGGGCGTCCGCCCATGTCCCCTCCTCAATCTGCTCCCCCAGCTCCACCTCCCACTTAGCCTTCAGCTCCTCTACCGATGCCTCCCCACCCTCCTGCATTACCTGGTAGATGTCAGACACCTTCCCATCCCCGACCCACACCCCGAAAGCACCCTATCCCTTACCCCCCGCGGGGCAGCAAAGGGAACCCCTCCACCTGCCACCCAGCAAACGCCTTGACCTGAAGGTACCTGAACATATTCCCCAGGGGAGCTCAAACTTCTCCTACAGTTCACCAAGGCTCGCGAACCTCCCATCAATAAACAGGTCTCCCAACTTCCTAATGCCCGCCCTGTGCCACCCCAGGAACCCACCATCCATGTTCCCTGGGACAAACCGGTGGTTCCCCCGCAGCGGGGCCTCCAACGAGCCCCCCACTTTCCCCCTGTGTCGCCTCCACTGCCCCCAAATTTTGAGGGTGGCTGCCACCACCGGGCTCATGGTGTACCTCATTGGAGGGAGCGGCAACGGAGCCGTTACCAGTGCCTTCAGGTTCGTGCCTCTGCAGGACGCCATCTCCATCCTTTTCCATGCTGCCCCCTCCCCCTCCATTACCCACTTGCGTACCATCGAGACATTAGCCGCCCAATAGTACCCAGAGAGTTTGGGCAGCGCCAGCCCCCCTCTATCCCTGCCCGCTCCAAAAAGACTCTCCTTACCCTCGGAGTCCCATGCGCCCAAACAAATCCCAGAATGCTGCTGTTCACCCTCCTAAAAAAGGCCCTTGGAACGAAAATGGGGAGGCACTGAAACAAAAACAAAAACCTTGGGAGCACCGTAATTTTAACGGACTGTACTCTATCCGCCAACGACAACATGTCCCACCTTTTAAATTCCTCCTCCATCTGCTCCACCAACCTAGTAAAATTGAGCTTGTGCAGAGTCCCCCAGCTCCTAGCCACCTGAACCCCCAGGTACCTAAAACTCCTCACTGCCCTCTTTAGCGGGAGCCTACCAATCCCCTCCTCCTGATCTCCCGGGTGTACGACAAACAGCTCACTCTTGTCCAGGTTCAATTTATATCCCGAAAAACTCCCGAACTCAGCGAGAATCTCCATCACCTCCGGCATTCCCCCCACCGGGTCTGCTACATACAACAGCAAGTCATCCGCATACAGCGACACTCGGTGCTCCTCCCCACCTCGCACCAAACCCCTCCACCTCCTCGACTCCCTGAGAGCCATGGCAAGAGGCTCTATTGCCAGCGCAAAAAGCAAGGGGGACAGGGGGCACCCCTGCCTCGTCCCACGGTGGAGCCTGAAGTACTCGGACATCCTCCCATTTGTCGCTACACTCGCCATCGGGGCCTCGTACAGCAACCTCACCCATTTAATAAACCCCACCCCAAACCCGAACCTCTCCAACACCTCCCACAAGTACCCCCACTCAACCCTGTCAAAGGCCTTCTCCGCATCCAATGCCACCACAATCTCCGCCTCTCCTTCTGCTGCCGGCATCATTATCACATTTAGCAGCCTTCGCACGTTAGTGTTCAGCTGCCTCCCCTTCACAAAACCCGTCTGATCTTCATGTATCACCCCGGCACATCCTCTATTCTAGTGGCCAAGATCTTCGCCAGCAACTTGGCGTCTGCATTCAGCAGTGAAATCGGCCTGTATGAACCGCACTGCAAGGGGTCCTTATCACGCTTCAGGATCAGGGAGATTAGTGCCCGAGGCATCGTCGTGGGCAGAACACCCCCCTCCCATGCCTCATTAAACGTCCTGACCAACAGGGGGCCCCAGCAGGTCCGCATATTTCTTATAAAATTCAACCGGGAACCCATCCGGTCCCGGCGCCTTCCCCGACTGCATGTGGCCAATCCCACTGACCAGCTCCTCCAACTCTATCGGCGCCCCCAGTCCCTCCACCTGCTCCTCCTGCACCCTTGGAAATCGGAGCCTGTCCAAAAAATTCTCCATTCCCCCTTCCACCGGCTCCGACCGGTACAGTTCCCTATAGAAGTCCCTAAAGACCTCATTGACCTCTGCCCCCTGCCGCACCACATTCCCATCTCTATCTTTCACTCCACCAATCTCTCTAGCCGCATCCCGCTTACGCAGCTGGTGCGCCAGCATCCTGCTCGCCTTCTCTCCATACTCATAGACCGCTCCCTGCGCCTTCCTCCACTGTGTCTCCGCCTTTCTGGTGGTCAATAAATCAAACTTGGCCTGCAAGCTACGCCGTTCCCCCAGCAATCCCTCCTCCGGGGCCTCCGCGTACCTCCTATCCACACTCAACAGCTCCTCCACCAGTCTCTCCCTCTCCCTCCTCCTCTCCCCCCTCTCCCTATGGGCTCGGATGGAGATCAGCTCCCCCCTAATCACTGCCTTCAGAGCCTCCCACACCATCCCCACCTGGACCTCCCCAGTATCATTGACCTCGAGGTACCTCTCGATACATCCCCGAACCCTCCTACACACCTCCTCATCAGCCAACAACCCCACGTCCAGACGCCAAAGTGGGCGGGGGTCCCGCGCCTCCCCCATCTCCAGATCCACCCAATGCGGAGCATGGTCCGAAATCGCGATAGCCGAATATTCGGCCTCCTCCACCCTTGGGACCAGTCCCCTGCTCAAAACAAAGAAATCAATGCGGGAATAAACCCTGTGCACATGGGCGATCCACTCCTCCCATCTGGTCCATAAACCCCCTCAATACCTTGGCCGCCGCTGGCCTCCTGCCTGTCCTTGAACTAGAACGATCCAGTAGGGGATCCAGCATCGTATTGAAGTCCCCCCCCATGATCAAGCCCCCCACCTCCAGGCCAGGAATGCGGCCCAACATACGCCTCATGAAACCAGCATCATCCCAATTTGGGGCGTACACATTAACCAACACCACCCTCTCACCCTGCAGCTTACCGCTCACCATCACATATCTGCCGCCACTATCAGCCACAACCTCAGACGCCTCAAACGCCACCCTCTTCCCTATCAGGATCGCCACCCCCCGGTTCTTCGAGTCGAGCCCTGAGTGGAAAACCTGCCCCACCCATCCCTTCCTCAGACGGACCTGGTCCGCCACCTTCAGGTGGGTCTCCTGGAGCATGGCCACGTCCGCCTTCAGCCCCTTCAGATGCGAAAACACCCGGGCCCGCTTAACCGGCCCATTCAACCCCCTCACATTCCACGTAATCAGCCGGATCAGGGGGCACCCCGCCCCCCTCCCCCGTCGACTAGCCATAACCCATCGACTGCTCGCCCCTGGCCATCACCCATTCGGCCCGTTTCCCACGGCGATAGAACCTCACCCCGACCCCACCGAACTCTTCCCTGGCCAATCCAGCAGCAACCCGGTATCCCCCCCCCCAGGCTAGGACCCCTCCTAGCCGCGACTCTCCCTCCACTGTACCCCCGTGAGCCAGCTGACTTCTGCTGACCCCGGCAGCTCCCGCTCTAACTCCGACCCCTCCCGATATGAGGTCCCCCTTCCTCCCCTGCATCAGCTCCTTGGCACCGCTTCAGCGCGGGAAACCTGGTCTAATAACCATGCCCCTCGCCACCAGCTCCACCCCCTCGTCCCGCAGTGTGGGAAACGAGAGAAAAGCCCGTGCTTTCACACTGCCACACCCCACCAATGCAGCTCTCAAACCGCAGTCCCAACCCAACCACCAACTCCGTACAAACAAAGGCACAGATCAACCACAAACCCCCTTAGAACACAGAACCATAACCCACATCGTCCGAAAGCGAGAGAAAAAACAAAAACAAACAGCATAAACAATGATACATGAATAGAATAGAAAAATTCCCACAGCCCCCAATCTCTAGTTCGAGTCCAGCTTTTCAACCTGCACAAAGGCCCACGCTTCCTCCGGGGACTCAAAGTAGTGATGCCGGTCCTTGTAGGTGACCCACAGACGCGCAGGCGACAACATGCCGAACTTCACCTGCTTTCCATGGAGCACCGCCTTCGTCCGGTTAAACCCGGCTCTCCGCTTGGCCACCTCCGCACTCCAGTCCTGGTAGATACGCACTACCAAATTCTCCCACTTACCACTCCTCACGTTCTTGGCCCATCGGAGAACACACTCCTGGTTACTGAACCGATGGAACCGCACCAGCACCGCCCGCGGGGGTTCATTCGCCTTAGGCCGCCTGGCCAGCACTCCATGGGCCCCCTCCAGCTCCAGGGGCAGATGGAATGATCCTGCTCCCACCAGCGAGTTCACCATCACGGCCACATAGGCCGGCAGGTCCGACCCCTCCAGCCCCTCCTCGAGGCCCAGGATCCGCAGGTTCTTCCTCCGTGACCGAAGCTCCATCTCCTCGAACCGATCTTGCCACTTTTTATGAAGTGCCTTGTGTATCTCCATCTTCCCCACGAGGGCCGAAACCTCCTCCTCGCGCTCAGAGGCCTGCTGCTGCAACTCAAGTATCGCTGCACCCTGGGTTGTCTGGGTCTCCAGCAGCTTACTCGTCGTCACCTTCAGGGATTCCAACAACTCCTCTTTCAGCTCTGTGAAATAGCGCAAAAGGGCCGCCTGCTGCTCCTCAGCCCACTGCCTCCACTCCTCAGGGGCTCCACCGGCCGCCATTTTGTCCACCTTCCCCCGCTTTTCCAGGGGAGCTGCTGCCATTTTTCTCCTCGCCCCACTTCGAGTCCGAACCATAAATCCCGGGGGGTTTTGCTCCAGGCCCCTTTATCCACCGGGAATCGTCGAATCAGCGCCGTTTGGGGCCCTTAAAAGAGCCCAAAAGTCCTATTAAAGCGGGAGCAGCCGAATGTGCGGCTTAGCTCCGCATAGCCGCAACCAGAAGTCCTCGCCAACTAGTTTTCTATTCATCACTATACACTGCCCCAATCCTATGTGTTTTAATTTTACACGTTAATCTCTTATGTGGGACTCTGGCGAAAGCCTTCCGAAAGTCTGAATAAAGCACATCCACTGGCTCCACCTTGTTAACTCTACTGATTACATCCTCGAAGAATTCCAGTAGATTGTCAAACATGATTTTCCTTTCGTAATTCCATGTTGACTCTGTCCGATCCTGCCACTGTTGTCCAATAGCTTTGCTGTTAAATTTTTTGTAATGGACTCGCATTTCCCTCACAACTGACTGGTCTATAATTCCCAGTTTTCTCGTTACCTCCCTTTTTAAATAGTGGAGTTACATGTGCTGCCCTCCAATCTGCAGACTGTGTCCCCAAATATTTCTGGTATGGTATTTGTTTCCTCCTTTGTGAAGACAGAACCAAAATATGTGTTTAGTTACTTAGCCATTTCTTTGTTCCCCATTATAAAATCCCCTGTTTCTGACTGCAAGGGACCTACATTCATCTTCACCAATATTTTTCTTTTCACATACCCATCGCAGCTTTTACAGTCAGTTTTTATGTTCCCCACAAGCTTACTATCGTACTCTAATGTGGCAACTAGGGGCTTTTCACAGTAACGTCATTGCAGTGTTGATGTAAGCCTACTTGTGACACTAATAAAGATTATTATTATTACCTCCTTAATACATACTTAGGTCCTCCTTCGCTTTTGCTGAATTTTAAACTGTTCCCAATTCTCGGGCCTGCTGTTTTTTTTCTGGCCAATTTGTATCTAATATTATCTCTAATTTATTTTGTTAGCCAAATTTCTTGTTTAATGCCATTACCAATATCACCACTACAGTTTGGGGCTCTATGTACAACTCCCACTAACATTTTATACCCCTTATTGCTTGTTAGCTCTTTCCATGCAGAATCCACATCATCGAAGCCAAGACTTTTCCTCATTATTGTGTTCATTTACTCTTTAACCACCAATCCATATCCATCACTTTTCCTTTTTGGCTGTCCTTCATAAATACTGAACACCCTGGACCTTCAGTTTCTATCCCTGGTCAGCCTGAAGCCATGTCTCTGTAATCCTGACTCTGTTTATATCTATTTGCGTGATTAATTCATCCATTTTGTTACAAATGCTCTGCACATAAAGACACAAAACCTTAAAGCTTGCCTTTTTAGTGTTTCTTGTCCTATTCCCATTATTTTTTCACTGTGGTCCTGTTTGATTCTGGCCTTTGATTTATTTGCCCATCACTTTTCTTATTCCCTTTTCTGTCTATTTTTCTTATCCGTCTTTTCCCCCTCCTCTGACTCCTTGCACAAGTTCCTATCACTTTGTCTTCTTAGCTTAAACCCTCCCCAACCATTAGCAAATACTGCCCCTGGGACATGAGTCCCAGTCCTGCCCAGGTGCAACTTGTTCAGTTTGTACTGGTCCCACCTCCACCTTCAAAACCGATCCTAATGTCCCAGGAATCTGGAACCCTCCCCTTGCACCATCTCTTCAGCCACATATTCATCTGATATGTCCTGCTATTTCAGCTTTGACAAGCATGTGACACTGGTAGTAATCCTGGGATCAGTACCTTGGAGATCCTACTTTTCAACTTACTTCCTAACTCCCTGTATTCTGACTTAGGATCTCATCCCTTTTTTTAACGCATGTTGTTTGTGCCGATGTGTACCACGACCAGTGAATGTTCACCGTCCCTGTCCAGAATGTCCTGTAACCGCTCCCAGACATCCTTGACCCTAGCATAAGGAGGCAGCATACCATCCTGGTGTCTCGTTTGCGACCTCAGAAATGCCAATCTATTCCCCTTACAATTAAATTCCTTCTAACGATTGTATTGTTACACTTTTTACTCCTCCCCTGTGCAGCAGAGCAAACCGTGGTGCAAAGAATTTGCCTGTTGCTGCTTTCCCTGAGTGGTGATTTTTCCCAACATTTTCCAAGGTGGTACATCCTTTTGCAGGGGAATGGCCACAGGAGATTTTTGTACTTCTTGCCTAGTCCTCTTGCTCCACCTGGTGGTCTCCCTTCCTGCCTGTGATTTGAACCTGCGGTGTGACCACCTAGCTTTACATGCTATCCATCATACTCTCCGCCTCACAGATATTCTAGTTTCCCCAGCTGCCTCCCTTACACTACTATGATCCCCTGGAGTTCCCCCGGAGATGGTACACCACGATTTCTCCATCAGCTAAGATCGGAAGATGCCAGAAGAAATGGACAGTAGCATCAGGTTGGGAAAACATGACCAGGAGATTCAGGCCATAATTTTCAATGCTAGGAAAGTTGGCTGATAGTAATAAACACTTAGTACGTTGTTAAAATGTTGTTTAGATTTTATATGCCGACTTAACATTCGGGTTCATGGTGCAAATATAGGAACTTCATGTCACTCGGTGCATTTAAATGTTGAGGCAGACAATGAGATAGTGCTTTCACAAAGCAAATGGCGGGGCGGTGCACCTCCAAATGAAACTTCCCCATTTCCACGTTTAATTGCATATTTGCCCTCACTGCAGCATTTACACTCAAGTGACATTGAGCACTATTAGACCTGCTGATACATCTTGAGCCAATGTATTTCTGTTGCACTATTGCTCATTTTTAACATGATGGTTAAAGCTTTATTGATCACGCCTTGGTAAAGTCTCCATAAATCTGGAAGTTAAAAATTGACTCACAGGTGATAACAAAGGTGAAGTTATGACATCATAACAATTTCAACTGACATAAGTTCAATTCATGAAAATAAATTTACATTTCAACACAGTGCAATTGACTCATCAGTTCAAACACATATTAGTTTGTTTTGTTTTGCACAAACAAACAAAGACCTTGCTAAGAATTCTGCCAATGCTGTTCATAAATTAACCACTTGGAGGTGCAACAAAACAGAGTACAACTCACCCTCCAGGTAGACCCCTTCTTCCTTTCATTCTACACAGAGATTTCTGTAGCTACAAGTATGCAATTTCCTTAATCTCCAATGCATCAGTAAATTAGAGGTCACATTTGATGCCTTCTATTCAAGTTCATAACCATGTCAAAAAATCCTAAGGCATTTTTAGATTTTATATGGTTTTACTAAAAAAAATGCTCATGGCCTTTTATAACCCATTATGTTATAACAAAACTACATATACATACATACATATTTATATATACACACACATTTAATATGTGAATTGAAAATAATGAGTTATTTTATTGAGTCATTCAATACTTATATTTTAATCATTTGTTAGTCCAGCTGCATTAAATAATTAAACACAATGCAATGGACAGGGTAAATGATCCAATGGACCAGGCTGGGCTGTCAAGCCTCAAATAGTCAATTGTGTTTTAGTTGCTCAACTTTGGAGTCTCAAACTTTGAGAACCCAAGGAAGTTTACTAGTCTGTGGCACAGCACGTGCAAACAGATTACCCCCGATAGCTTCAAACTGCCATTTAACTATTCTGATAAAACAATGTTTTTTCGGTTCTGATGGGACATTGTTCTGAAATGTTAACTGTTTCTCTCTCCACAAATGCTTTCAGCATTTTCTATTCTTCTTTAGGATTTACATATGTTCACTATTTAAATATGTTCATTGACAAATGTAAAATACAGGGATGATGATCAAGCCTGGGAAATGTCCAAACCGGGTCTAGCAAAGATATTGGGCGAAATTCTCCGCACCCGCGGAAAGTCGGCAAACGGTCGTAAAAATCGGGACCGTTTTACGACGGTCGCGAAGGCTTCATTTCCCGACCGATTCACTTCCTGGAAATGGGCTAGCAGCGCGGCCGCGTCAATTACGTGCGTGATGACGACGGAACGCGACGACGACACGAACCCGCCCATGTGACGCCGCCCGACGCCGTAAAAAGGCGCGGGCGACCACAGAATCTGTCGGGCAGGATGTCGGAGCCTAGGCGAGCTGCACCTCGCTTTATTGATGCAGACGTCGAGGCGCTGCTCGATGCCGTGGAGCAGAGGAGGGGCATCATCCGCCCGCGGAGAGGGCATCGCCAACCTGCCAGCACGGTACGCCAGGCCTGGCGTGACGTGGCTGCTGCCGTCAGTGCTGTGGGGCAGACCCCTCGCTCAGCAGAGCAGTGCCGAAAGAAGCTACATGACTTCACCAGGTCTGCCAGGGTAAGTGCCATGAGGGTGCCCCCTAGTCACAACCATCCCTCCCCCTTAACTGCCCGGGGGGGGGGGGGGAGAGGGATTGGGGCAGAGTTATTTGAGGGTGGTTCACAAAGTTGTCACAGACCCAGCGCTCTGGCCCCGAGGAGAGATGCAATCATCTGATGACAACTTGCCCCCCCCCCAAACTGTGCCAGTATCAGAACGGACTTCTGAGACCTACCGTTTTGTAATGATCTACCTATGTTTCCTCCCCCAACAGGCCAAGGCCGGTCATAACCACCGTGAGCGGCACAAGACTGGAGGGGGTTCGCCCAACATGCACCCCCTCAGCACCTTTGAACAGAGGGCACTGGACCTTGTTGGGGGGTCTGCCACCCGCGATATCGCGCAATGCGAGGTTGGCGGAACTGCAGCAAGTGAGACAACCCTCCCTGACAAACACCCTCCCCCCCCCCCCCCATCCTCTGTCCCTTCACACACCCTGCCCACTGGGACACCTCCCCATCCTCTGTCCCTTCACACACCCTGCCCACTGGGACCGTCCAGCGGCCTGCCGAGCAAATCGAAATAACCCGTCTCATTCTCTTCCCTAGGACGTGATGCCGAACGACCAGGGCCGTCTGGCTGCAGACGGAGACACGAATCTGCCGCCACCTCACCCGGGGCCTCACAACAGAGGGTGCCCGATCAGCGGGCAGCCCTATCTGCCCCAACCCAATCTGCGGACCAGGACGCACAGAGGGTTCGAGGTCCACCACCACCACCAGAAATGGCCAGGGACAACCCTCCTGTCGCTGAGCGGCCCCACACCCTGGACGAGGACCTAACCATTGAGAGCGTCGGGCTTGCGGCACTGCTTTCTCCCACCACTTCCATCATCCCAGAGATACACACCCCGGCGGGCCTATTTAGTGATGAGTCTCCTGGGGCACAGTCTGGTTGGCACATCACAGATGAGCAGGTACAGCAGGTGGAGGTCGGAGCAACAGAGGGCCCGGACTCGCGGAGGCCAGACCAGGCCCAGGATGCAGCTGGCTCCCAGACGTTTTCGGAGTTCCTGGAGTTTCTCAACCCACCCGCACAGCCGATGCCTCAGGAAACCCAGGGAAACAATGACGGGATGAGGGCTTCCTTCCAGACTCTGCAGACGCTGTTAGAGGAGTCGATCCGCGTCCAAGAGCAGGGAGTGGTGCCGCTCATGGCAGAGACCCAGTCCGACACCGCACGGGTGGCATCCGCGGTGGAGGCAATGGGTCAGGTTATGCAAGACGTTGGGATTAATGTGCACGCGTCATCCTCGGCCCTGGACAGGGTTGCCCTCTCACAGGCAGCAATGTGCCAGAGCCAAACCGACATTGCCGGCGCCCTGCGGGCCATGGCCGAGTCTCAGCAGGTCATTGGCCAGTCGCAGCAGTCAGTCGCCGAGAGCATCAACCGCCTGACACATGTGCTGGATGGCGTCGTGCACAATCAGGTTGAGATCGCACAGTCCCTGGCGGGAATGTCTAACTCCCTGGACTCCGTCTCTGCAAACCTTCGGATCCTGGTGGATACCGTTGCAGGCCTCCAGGACTGGCAGCGCCAGGTGTCGGTGGTGCGACGGGGAACCTCCCCGCTCGCACCTCTGTCCCAAAGTGAGGCCCGGGGGCCACCGGGCTCCCCGAGGGAGGAGGAGGTTTCGGGGCCCGTCCCATTAACTCCATCACGGGACGTCCCGGAATTCTCGGCCTCCCCCCGTCCCATCCCTGGTGCATCGGGTGGGCAGCAGGCAGAGCAGGGTGGCACAATGTCACCCGAGACGCCCGCAGAGCAGCCTGGCCCATCAAGGCCGGGTCGCCCCAGGAAACGCTTGGCCAAGGAGAAACGAGTCGAGGGGGGCGATTCGCAGCAATCCTCCTCCACTCCTGCTGTATCATCTGGGGATTCACTTAGACGTAGTGGTAGGGCCCGTAAGGCAACTAAGATAGACACTGAGTAAGTTGGCACGGGTGAAGGGCCCAGTTTAGTTGTAGGGGTAGGGCACCTGTAAATAATTGTTAATATTAAACACACTGTTCCACCTTACTTGTAATACCGTGTGATTGTTCCACAGCCACAGGAATCGTGATGGTGACCGAGTGTCGCTGGGGGTGGCGGGTGGTGAAACCTCGGTGCCGGGTGTGCAGTCCCTGCCCCTACCCCCCTCCCACAGCTAGCCCACGCGGGCACGTGATGGAGTGTCAGTGACGAACTCAGCGGCCACCAAGGTGGATGGTTCAGCTATTGCCATGGGTCAGACTCTCTCTAACGATTCTGAGCTCACAGCTCTTCGCAGAGCGGGCTGTCATCATTCCACATGGCACTGATCACACCCGCTGACACAGCCATCAATGTTGTGCCATTCCGTCTGGACCCAGTGATAAGCGTCATGTCGAAGTGGAGCAGTGTACACTGAGGGGGTGGGGGGGTTTGGTGGTGGCAGTTGTGTGGTGACCCTCTGCATGACTAGCGATGCAGGTGGTGGTTTGGTGTTCATCGGGGACGTCACATGCGATGCGTGAACCGTGCTGCCACCATGGCATCGCGTGCCCGCCGTCCTTGCCGGGTCCGTCGTGCCGCCTCCTGGACATCACCAGCACCTGGGTCGTGTCTGCGTGCTGCGCCCGCCACTTCCGCCAGCGTCCTCCTCCTCCTCCTCCTCCTCCTCCTCCTCCTCCTCCTCCTCTGTGCTGGCACCACTGCCACTAGCTTCTCCCTCCGCCTCCTGCAACAGGTCATCTCCCCTCTGCATCGCGATGTTGTGCAGCGCACAGCAGACCACTACAATGCGAGCGACCCTGTCGGCCTGGTACTGCAGGGCCCCCTCCGGAGCGGTCCAGGCACCTGAATCTCATCTTCAGGAGGCCAAGGCAGCGCTCCACCACACCCCTGGTTGCTGCATGGGCCTCGTTGTATCGTGTTTCCGCATTGGTCTGAGGCCTCCGTATCGGCGTCATCAGCCAAGACCTCAGCGGATAACCCCTGTCACCTAGCAACCAGCCCCTCAGCCGGGGGGGACGTCCCTCAAACATCGCAGGGATGAACGACTGCGCTAGTATGTAGGAGTCATGCACACTCCCTGGGAACCTTGCACAGACGTTCATGAACCTCATGTGGGGGTCGCATACCACCTGGACATTAATGGAGTATGTCCCCCTCCTGTTTGTGAACACGTCCCTGTCCACAGCAGGCGGGCGCATGGGGACGTGAACACAGTCGATTGACCCCTGAACCCTCGGTATCCCGGCCACACTGGCAAATCCACGGGCTCGTGAGTCTTGACTTGCTCGGTCCTCGGGAAAGGTGATGTAGCGATCGGCGATGGCATAGAGGGCGTCGGTCACATCCCGGATGCACCTGTGCACCGATGACTGGGAGATCCCAGAGACGTCCCCGCTCGGAGACTGGAAGGAGCCGGTAGCATAGAAGTTCAGAGCGACCGTCACCTTGATGGCTACCGGGATCGCGTGTCCTCCCCCCGTTCCACGTGGGGCGAGGTGCGACAGGAGTTCGCAGATATGTATCACCGTCTGCCTACTCAGCCGGAGTCTTCTCCTGCAGGTGATGTCCGGCATTGTTAGGAAAGAGACCCGGACACGGTACACCCTCGGCTTTGGTCGTCGCCTCTGACGCCGTGGCTGCACCCTCACTCTCTCCTCTTCCTCTTCCTCCTCCTCCTCCTCCTCCCCCCCCCCATGCTGCTCGACGACTGGCAACTCCTCGGCCCTTCCCTCTGCTGCTGCAGCTGGCCCTGCAGCCACTGCGGGTTGTGGGTGTGGATGCTGCTGCATCTCCAAATCCAGTAGAGCGGCCCCAACCACTGCGCAGAACATAGCCGTTCTGTTCCCATGCATCGTGCTAACCTACAGAAGGGTGGTGGGGGGCGGAGAAACGGGACATGTTAGACGGACGTTAGTCGACACCTCGGCAGCCTCCTGCCACGGGATACCTGTGTGTCCCGGTGGCCTGGTCGCGCTGCTGACACGCGGTCAGCCTAACCCCTGGTCACTTCCTGCATCCAACGGCCAGTAAACTATGTCCTCCTCACGGGTGCGTCAGTGGCCTGTGGCCGGAAGCCACAGGGGAACCAGCGGCCGTGTCCTCGTCACCTGCACACCATGGCATGGTGGCAGACATTTTGTTACGGGGTTGGACGGCTCACTCTCTACCTAAACCCCCCCCCCCTCCGTCGCCCCCCACTGCCTCCCCCGTCTCCCCCACCTGCCCCCTCCGTCTCCCCCACTGCCTCCTCCGTCTCCCCCACTGCCCCCTCCATCTCCCCCACTGCATCCTCCGTCTCCCCCACTGCCCCCTCCGTCTCCCCCACTGCCCCCTCCGTCTCCCCCACTGCCCCTCCGTCTCCCCCACTGCCCCCTCCGTCTCCCCCACTGCCCCCTCCGTCTCCCCCACTGCCCCCTCCGTCTCCCCCACTGCCCCCTCCGTCCCCCCCACCGCCCCCGTTCTGGACCCCCTCCCGTTCCCAGGGATGCCTTCCCCGTTGTGGCCAGACTCGAGCGGTGCGCTGAGCGGTGCGCTGAGCGGTGCGCAGAGTGGTGCCCTGACCTCCTCCAAGCAGTCGTCAGCCAGGCCGACTGGTTGACGAATTTAAAAAGCAGGTGTGTTTCACGACGTCCAAACAGGGCGCCATGACGTCGGGACTTCGGCCCATCCGGGCCGGTGAATAGCGGGGGGGCTCACAGTGGCGATTCTGGTCGTGTCAGGGGCGGGAAGGAGGCGTTTGTCGGGAAACGCGACTCCGACAATTTGCGGGGTTCGGAGAATAGCGGGAGGGCGTCGGAACAGCGTCGCCGTAAAAATTTCCGACGCCCGCTATTCTCCGACCCGTCGTGAGTCCGGAGAATCTCGCCCATTTAAACTGCCTTTCCGAAGGTTTCTGCACAGTCTGGGCTCTAAGACTTCAGGCTGTTGGATGTAAAACTGGCCACCCGGCTGCTATAACACCATAAGACATAGGAGCAGAATTAGGCCACTTGGCCCATCGAGTCTCCTCTACCATTCAATCATGGCTGTTATTTTTCTCATTCCCATTCTCCTGCCTTCTCCCCATAATCCCTGATCCCCTTATTAATCAAGAACCTATCTATCTCTGTCTTAAATACACTCAATGATTTGGCCTCCACAGCCTTCTGTGGCACAGATCCACAGATTCACCACCCTCTGGCTTGAGAAATTTTTTTTTTTTTAAATAATTTTTATTGAGAAATTTTGATTTTATACAACAATAACGCACCTTAGTAAAATACCGAAAATAACAATCATATACATTCGCCCCATCCCCATGAACAACCCAGCATTTTAACAACAACGCAAATTAACACACTATAAAGTTACAGAATAAACACTACAATAATGCACCCACCCCCCCCCCCCCCCCCCTGGGTTGCTGCTGCTATTGACTCAGTTACCTATCTCTGAGCCAGGAAGTCCAGAAAAGGCTGCCATCGTTTATAGAACCCTTGTATTGATCCTCTCAGGGCAAATTTGACCTTTTCCAATTTTATAAATCCCGCCATGTCACTGATCCAGGTCTCCACGCTTGGGGGCCTTGCATCCTTCCATTGTAACAGAATCCTTCGACGGGCTACTAGGGACGCAAAGGCCAGGACACCGGCCTCTTTCGCCTCCTGCACTCCCGGCTCCACCCCAACCCCAAAAATCGCGAGTCCCCACCCTGGTTTGACCCTGGATCCAACCACCCTCGACACCGTCCCCGCCACCCCCTTCCAGAATTCTTCCAGAGCTGGGCATGCCCAGAACATATGGGCGTGGTTCGCAGGACTCCCCGAACATCTGGTGCACCTGTCCTCACCCCCGAAGAACCTACTCATCCTAGTCCCGGACATATGGGCCCGGTGCAGCACCTTAAGTTGGATGAGACTAAGCCTCGCACATGAGGAGGAGGAGTTGACTCTCTCCAAGGCCTCCGCCCAAGTCCCATCCTCTATCTGCTCCCCGAGTTCCTCCTCCCATTTAGCCTTCAGCTCCTCCACTGACGACTCCTCCACCTCCTGCATTACCTTATAGATGTCAGACACCTTCCCCTCTCCTACCCACACCCCCGAAAGCACTCTGTCCATCGTCCCCTGCGAGGGCAGCAAAGGGAATCCCTCTACCTGCCGCCTAGCAAACGCCTTTACCTGCAGGTATCTGAACATGTTTCCCTGGGGAAGGCCAAATTTATCTTCCAGTTCCCCCAGGCCCGCAAACCTCCCGCCAATAAACAGGTCCCTCAATTTGCTGATGCCCGCCCTTTGCAATCCCCTGAATCCCCCATCCGTGTTCCCCGGGATGAACTGATGGTTGCCACCCAGTGGAGCCCCCATCGAGCCCCCTGTTTCCCCCCGATGCCGTCTCCACTGTCCCCAGATTCTTAGGGTCGCCGCCACCACCGGGCTCGTGGTAACCCTCTTGGGGGAGAGCGGCAACGGTGCCGTTACCATGGCACCCAGGCTTGTACCTCTACATGACGCCATCTCCATTCTTTTCCACGCCGCCCCTCCCCCCTCCATCACCCATTTACGCACCATTGACACATTGGCTGCCCAATAGTACCCCAGAAGGTTGGGCAGCGCCAGCCCGCCTCTATCCCTTCCTCGCTCCAGGAATACCCTCCTCACTCTCGGAGTCCCATGTGCCCACACAAAGCTCAGAATACTGCCGGTCACTCTCCTAAAGAAGGCCCTGGGGATAAATATGGGCAGGCACTGAAAAAGGAACAAGAACCTCGGAAGCACTGTCATTTTGACGGACTGCACCCTCCCCGCCAACGACAATGGCAGCACGTCCCACCTCCTGAACTCCTCCTCCATCTGATCTACCAGTCTGGTAAAGTTATGCTTGTGGAGAGTCCCCCAGTCCCTGGCCACTTGCACCCCCAGGTACCTAAAGCTCTCCCCTGCCCGCCTAAGCGGGAGCCTACCAATTCCTTCCTCCTGGTCTCCAGGGTGCACCACAAACACCTCGCTCTTGCCTAAGTTTAATTTATAACCTGAGAAGGTCCCAAACTCGGCTAGTAACTCCATCACTCCCGGCATCCCTCCCACCGGGTCCGCCACATACAGTAACAGGTCGTCGGCATACAACGACACCCTATGTTCCTCTCCACCTCGCACCAAGCCTCTCCACCTCTCTGAATCTCTCAATGCCATCGCCAGCGGCTCGATTGCCAGTGCAAACAACAAGGGGGACAAGGGGCAACCCTGCCTGGTCCCTCGGTAAAGCCGGAAGTACTCCGACCTCCTCCTATTCGTAGCCACGCACGCCATCGGGGCCTCATATAACAGCCTTACCCATCTAATGAACCCTTCACCAAATCCAAACCTCCCCAACACCTCCCATAGGTACCCCCACTCCACTCTATCGAAGGCCTTCTCCGCATCCAGCGCCACCACTATCTCTGCCTCCCCCTCAATCGCCGGCATCATAATGACATTCAGCAATCTCCGCACATTCGTGTTCAGCTGCCTTCCCTTCACAAAACCTGTCTGGTCCTCATGCACAACCCCTGGCACACAGTCCTCTATCCTGGTGGCCAGGATTTTTGCCAGCACCTTAGCGTCCACGTTGAGGAGAGATATGGGCCTGTATGACCCACACTGCTGGGGGTCCTTGTCCTTCTTTAAAATTAACGAGATCAGCGCCCGTGACATCGTCGGGGGCAAAGTCCCCCCTTCCCACGCTTCGTTGAGTGTCCGCACCAGCAAGGGGCCCACTAGGTCCACAAACTTTTTACAAAATTCCACCGGGAACCCATCCGGCCCCGGTGCCTTCCCTGACTGCATCTGCCCGATCCCCTTAACTAGCTCCTCCAGCTCAATCGGCGCACCCAGCCCCTCCACCTTCTCCTCCTGCACCTTCGGGAAAGAAAGCCTGTCAAGGAACCTCTCCATTCCCCTCCTCTCCCCCGTTGGCTCCGACTGGTACAGTTCCCCGTAAAAGTCCTTGAAGACCTCATTCACCTCTACCCCCTTCCGCACAACATTCCCACTCTTGTCTCTCACTCCAGCAATCTCCTTAGCCGCATCCCGCTTACGGAGCTGATGAGCCAGCATCCTACTCGCCTTTTCACCATGTTCGTACACTGCCTCTTGTGCCTTCCTCCACTGTGCCTCAGCCTTTCTAGTGGTCAGCAAATCAAATTTAGCCTGCAGGCTGCGCCTCTTCCCCAACAGTCCCTCCTCTGGTGCCTCTGCATACCTCCTGTCCACCTCCAGCATCTTTCCCACCAGTCTATCCCTCTCACTCCTCTCGCTCCTCTCCATGTGTGCCCGGATGGATATCAGCTCCCCACGAATTACTGCCTTAAGGGCTTCCCAGACCATCCCCACCTGAACCTCCCCCGTATCATTCACCTCAAGGTACCCCTCAATACTTGCCCGGACCCTCCTACACACCTCCTCCTCCGCCAACAACCCCACATCCAACCGCCACAACGGACGTTGGTCTCGCACCTCCCCCATTTCCAACTCTATCCAATGCGGAGCGTGGTCAGAGATTGCAATGGCCGAATACTCGGCCTCCTCCACTCTCGGAATCAGTCCCCTACTCACCACGAAGAAATCTATCCGAGAGTAGACCCTATGTACGTGGGAGAAGAAAGAGTACTCACGTGCCCTCGGCCTCACAAACCTCCATGGATCCACTCCACCCATCTGATCCATAAACCCTCTCAGTACCTTGGCCGCCGCCGGCCTCCTACCCGTCCTAGAGCTGGACCGATCCAGTGAAGGATCCAACACCGTATTAAAGTCCCCCCCTATGATCAGGCCTCCCGCCTCCAGATCTGGGATCCGTCCCAACATACGCCTCATAAAGCCCGCATCGTCCCAATTTGGGGCATACACACTAGCCAGTACCACCTTCTCTCCTTGTAGCCTGCCCCTAACCATCACATACCTACCCCCCTTATCCGCCACCACCTCCGATGCCTCAAACAACACATTTTTCCCCACCAGAATCGCCACTCCCCGGTTCCTCACATCCAACCCCGAGTGGAAAACCTGCCCCACCCATCCCTTCCTCAGGCGGACCTGGTCCGCCACCCTCAGGTGGGTCTCCTGAAGCATTGCCACATCCGCCTTTAGCCCCTTCAGGTGAGCCAGTACCCTTGACCGCTTCACCGGCCCATTCAACCCTCTCACATTCCAGGTGACCAACCGGATCAGAGGGCGTCCCGCCCCCCTCCCCCGTCGGCTAGCCATAGCCCGTCGACTGCCCGCCCCAGGCCAGCGTCCCCTGCTCGACCCCGTCCCCATAGCGACAACCCCTCACCTCTGTCCCCCCAGCCCCCACCAGCTCCTTCTTGACCCTACCAGCAGCAACCCGGTATTCCCCTTTCCCCCCCTCCCTTCCCCCCCAGGCTAGGAACCCTCCCAGCCGCGAACCGTCCTCCATTGTACTTCCGTGGGTCAGCTAACTTCTGCTGACCCCGGAAACTCCCGCCAATAGCCCGACCCCTCCCGAAGTGGGATCATCCCCCAATCTATCCCTCCTCCTGGCACCGCTCCAGCGCGGGGGAGAACCAGTTAAGGCCCCACCTCCCCCGTCACCATCTCCGCCCCCCCAGCCCCGCAGCGCGGGAAACCAGAGGAAAGCCCGCGCTTTCGCCCTGCCCCACCACACCCTTCTGACGCAGCTCCCAAATATCAGCCCCCCTCCATACCCCCACTCCGACATAGAATACAACATACCCCCCCGACCCTCCCCGCAAGATACACAGCCCAAACAATGCCCCAAGCACAAAAACAAAAACATAGCAGAACAACCCCCCCGTAAATAACCATATCAAAATTGCAAAAGTACTAAAACAAGAAGAAAAAAACAGAAGAAAAAGAGAACACAGCAACAGCCGAATCCAGCACTAATATCTTACAGCCGACCTCGCAACCCCCAACCCCTAGTTCAAGTCCAGTTTCTCCGTCCGCACGAAGGCCCACGCCTCCTCCGGGGAATCGAAATAATAGTCCCGGTCCGAATAAGTTACCCACAGGCGCGCGGGCGGCAACATTCCGAACTTTATCTTTTTTCTATAAAGCACCTCTTTCGTCCGAATAAATCCGGACCGCCGCTTAGCCACCTCCGCACTCCAGTCCTGGTAGATCCGCACTACCCCATTCTCCCAATTGCTGCTCTTCACCTTCTTGGCCCAGCGCAGCACGCAGTCCCGATCACTGAACCGGTGGAACCTCACCAGCACCGCACGCGGGGGTTCATTCTCCTTAGGCCTCCTGGCCAGTACTCTGTGTGCTCCCTCCAGCTCCAGGGGCAGATGGAGAGACCCGGCCCCCACTAGCGAACCCAGCATTACAGCCACATAGGCTGTCAGGTCCAATCCCTCCAGCCCCACCGCAAGGCCCAAGATCCGCAGGTTTTTCCGCCTCATGCGGTGATCCAGCTCCTCGAAGCGTTCCTGCCACTTCTTGTGGAGTGCTTCGTGCCCCTCCACCTTACTCACGAGGACCACGGCCTCCTCCTCTCGTTCAATGGCCTGCGTCTGCAACTTCTTGATGGCAGCACCCTGGGTGGACTGAATCTCTGACAGCCTTCTGTTTGTTTCCTGCAGAGAGCTCAGTACTTCATCCTTGAATTCTTTAAAGCAGCGCAGGAGATCAGTTTGTTGTTCCTGGGCCCAGAGTCTCCATTCCTCTGGAGCTCTGTCGGTGGCCATCTTGGATCCCTTCCCCCGTTTTTTTCTGAGGAGCTGCTGCTGTTTTTTCCACCTTTCCACTCTGAGTTCGAGGCATGGACTGCAGGGAAAGTCGTTCAGCACACCTTCCCCCACCGGGAGACGTCGAAAAATTTCCGTTTTGGGCTCTCAAAAGAGCCGAAAAATCTCTTTAAAATGGGAGCTCCCACATGTGTGGCTTATTGCTGCATAACTGCCACCGGAAGTCCTGGCTTGAGAAATTACTCCTCATCTCTGTTTTGAAGGATCGTCCCTTTAGTCTGATATTGTGTCCTCTGTTTCTAGTTTTTCCTACAAGTGGAAACAGCCTCTCCACATCCACTCTATCCAGACCTCGCAGTATCTTGTAAGTTTTAACTGACGTTTATTTCTCAAGGCCAGTTTCTAAATTTCAAAGTCTCACTGGTTTTCCCTTTCCTCTCTCTCCTTCACTTCAAATTCAAGCTCCTTCATTTCTTTTTCATGTTCAAGCTGTTTCATCCATAATTAAATTCTGGCCATTTCCAATGATTCTGACTGTCTCAGGCAATTTTAAATGCTCACATACCAACGCAATTACTTCTCCCATTCGTACTTTGTCATGCAATGTTAACTGTAATATTTTTGCAAATTCAAAACGCCTTGTTTTAGTCAGCATTTGTAAGTTACAGCGCATGACCACCTCCACCCCCAAAAACTTCTGAGCCTCTGAAAAAGCCATTGTCCACAACACTCTCCCTATTTAAACTTGAATACAACACCTAAAAAGCAAACACAAATATGCTCACTCCTTACTGTCTTTGAGTTCACAAAGCCAACCCAATGACGAAATATGGACTTTTATCCGACGAGGCCCCAATTTGTTGTGGGCCAGGGCTTAGAAACTCCAAAGTGTCTTATGAAGCTCACCTGAGCTATAACTTTTATGTTGAATTTGGCTAGGAAGAACACAAGAGCCTTCAGTTCAGATGTGATTCATCAGACTTCCTGGGCCCTTTTATCAAAACAAGGTTTATCACAAGAATGTCGTTAACATAAATAAAACAAAACTTTGGTATCAATTGCAAACATGAATAAAACACAACAGCTATTGTAATCTATGTACATAAGTCTTAATGAATCCCTCTTAGTAGCTGTTCCAATTCAATACACAATCCGATAAACCAAAACCCCTTTCAAGGGCATGGCTCAGCACACTGTAATCTCACTTGAATGGGACTGGTCCTTTCCCTGAGATTCTGATCCAGTTCCAAACAGCAGATTCAAAACTCCTTCCGGAAAGCAACTCTATCTTTAAAGTTATCAAGACAGTTTGCCACACCCAATGTGCTTTCAGTTCCCTGGAACAGTTTTAAAATTAAAACAGGGAAACGCTGCTTCTCTTCTGCAGTCCAAAGCAACAAATCAAAATATTAAAAACCCCTCTCACCTGACAGCCACAGCCCAGCTCCACCCACAAATGACATCACTGAAGCCGTGCTACAAGTCATGTGCTAAGACCAAACTTTCTTAAAGGGACACTCACAGGACAATAGATAGAATCAGATGTGAGTCACTTATTAGTAGACACAAATTAACTAGACAATCAGGGGACCAGGGAAGCATGCACCTGTTAATTTCTAGAGTCAAGGGGCTGGATTCTCTGTTCGGCAACGCCAAAATCACGATCGATTGGAGAATCCCCGTTTACGGCGGAATTGGGCACAGCTCGTTTTTGCGATGCTCTGCTCCCTCAAAAACAGCGTACTCGGGGAGCACGGCGCACGCCATATGGACGGCCTCAGGGCGTCACCTGAGGCCCTACCTCGATGCTCTGCCCCCGATGGGCCGTGTCCCCAATGGCGTGGGACACGTGTGGTCACTCCATTCGGGGACCTCGCATCGTGGCTGCGGACTGAGTCCAGTGCCGCCACAGTCAGGGGCGGGATGTTTCGCTGGCAAGGGGGCTTCGACGGGGGCTGGGAAGATCGGTGGGGGTTGGTCCGGGGGTGCTGAGGATGGTTAGAGGGGGGCAGCATTTGGCAGGCCGTGTCCGCATGCAACAGAAACATTTGGAAAGACAGTTTAAGTATCTTTGCTGGATCTGGAAAAGACATTTCCCAGACTTGATTACCATTCGTATATTGTGTGGTAACTCCAAACCAGGAGAGGCTCCAGATGGAGTTTGGATTGGTGTCCACAGGTAAGGTATGAGGGCAGTTGCGGAGGCCAGTGGAGCAATAAAGAAGTACGGGGAGAAGGCCAGAATGCTTGCCCACCAGCTTAGAAAACAGGAGGCAGCAAGGAAGATTGGTAGAGTGAAGATTTGGGGGACCCTATTGGGTTGAGGGCGGTGATGGAGGGCATGGTGGCGATGCAGGCAGGGAAGGCCACAGGCCCGGATTGGTTCCCAGTGGAGTTTTATAAAAGGTTTGGGGTTCCTGAGCCCATGGCTGGTGAGAGCATATCATGAGGCTAGGGAGAGGGAGGAACTCCCCACTACACTATCGGAGGCATCCATCTCCCTGATACTGAAAAAAGAGAAGGTTCCGGAACAGTGTGGATCGTACCGTCCGATATCATTGCTGAATGTGGATGCTAAGTTGTTGCCGAAGGTTTAGGCTTTGCGAATTGAGGACTGAGTCCTGGGGGTAATAGGTGAGAATCAAATGGGTTTGTGAAAGGGGGAGAGTTGTCGGCAAATGTGAGGAGGTTGCTTGACGTGATTATGATGCCCCCTGGCGGGCCGGAAATGGCGATGGACACGGAGAAGGCTTTCGACCGGGTGGAGTGGGAATATCTGGGCTGGTTTGGGTTTGGGCAAGGATTTGTGGGCTGGGTCTGGTTGTTGAACAAAGCGCCAGTCACAAGTGTGCGGACGAACCGAGTGAGCTCAGGATATTTTGGGTTGCATCGTGGGACAAGGCAGGGGTGCCCGCTGTCCCCGTTGCTTTTTGCCTTGGCAATGAGCCAATAGTTATGGTGCTTAGTGTTGCGAGATTGGAAAGAGATTGTGTGTGGGGGTGTGTGGGGAGCAGTCAAGCACAGGGTTTCAGTGTACACGGACGACCTGTTGTTATATATTTCGGACACATTGGGGGGGCATTGGCAGCATCATGGGGATTTTGGAGGACTTTGATCGGTTCTCCGGGTACAAGCGGAACATGGAAAAGAGCGAGGTGTTCCCAATTGAGACCAGAGGTCAGGAAAGGAAGTTGGGGAAGCTGCCGTTTAAGGTGATGGGGGCATGTTTCAGGTACTTGGGCATTCAGTTGACCTGGGATTGGGCGCAGTTACTTAAGTTAAATTTGATTTGGTGAGTCGAGCAGATGAAGGGGGATTTTAAGAAGTGGGATGTGCTGCCACTATCGTTGGCGGGAAGAATGCAGACAGTGAAGATGACGGTGCTGCCAAGGTTCCTGTTTATATTTCAGAACCTCCCGATCTTTGTCCCAAAATCATTCTTCAAAAAGGATTGACCTCGGGGTTTGTGCAGCGAGGAAGACCCCACAGGTCAAGAGGGCTTTTTGGAGTCGAGCCGAGGAGGTTGGGGGAGTGCAGTTGGCGTTGTCGAATTTAATGAATTACTACTGGGCAGATAATATCGCTGTGGTTAGGAAATGGGTAGTGGGTGAGGGGTCAGTATGGGAGGGGAACGAGCCTGAGGGCATTGTTGACAGCACCTCTGCCGTTCTTACCAGCCAAATACTCTGTGAGCCCAGTGATGGTGTCGGCCTTGCGGCAATGGGGGCAGTGGAGGCAGAATTTGAGACTGGAGTGTGCTTCGGTATGGGCACCAATCTGTGAAATCATAAGTTTGCTCCGGGGGGAGCTGGATGCAAGGTTCCGGTGGTGGAGGCATACAGGGATTGAGCGATTCAGGGACTTGTTCGTAGGGGACAGCTTTGCAAAATTAGAGGACCTGGAGGAGGAATATGAGCTGCCCAGGGGGAATAGTTTTAAGTACTTACATGTCCGGTTTGCACCCTTGGAGCTGTAAGACAAGGTGTTGTTAAAGGAGGGTCCAGGGGAGGGGAAGATGCTCCCAGTCTACAAGGAGCTGAAGGATTGGGAGGGAGCCCCGATGGGAGATATTATACAGAAGTGGGAGCAGTAGCTGGGGGGTGAGGTGTAGGCCGGGCCATGGGAGGAGGCCCTTCGGAGGGTGAATGCGTCCTCGTCATGTGCAAGGCTCAGTCTTAGTCAGTTTAACATAGTCCCGAAGGCGCATGTGTCGGTGGCGAGAATGAGTAGATTCTTTGAGGGATTAGAGGACAGGCGTGGGTGGTGCGCGGGGAGACCCGTAAATTATGTCCACATGTTTTGGGCATGTCCAAAACTGAAGGGGTTCGCGGACGAAATGTCCGAGCCATTGGGGGTGAAGGTGGACCCGAGTCCAGATATAGCGATATTTGGGTTGTCGGAACACCTGGGGAGTCGAGGGGGTGAGAGAGGCTGATCACTTGGCTATCTTGCTCTTTTGCTCGGGTGGAGGGACTCGGAGGCTCTGAAAGCAGGGGTGTGGGTGAGTGATCTGGCGGAATTCCTGAGGTTGGAGAGGATCAAGTTCGTCTTGAGGGGGTCGTCGATGGGTTCGCTCAGAGGTGGAAGCCGTTCATTGACTTATTTAAGGAGGATTGAGGTGTCAGCAGAGGGGAAGGGGGGAGGGGAGATAAGTGGGTTAAAATGGAGAAGGCAGGGCAGGAGGATGGGTGGGGGGGTGGTTTGGTTATTTATTATGTTGTATAATTTGACTTCTGCTCTTATTTGCTTTGTTTGTGTTTGCTTACACAAATGCCTAAATATTTTTTAAAAAGAGAATACTGATTGCTGAGTATGCCATTCTTGAACATATGAATGTGCCTCAATCAACTTGACGCAAAGAGGACTTGACAAGCTGGCTGAACACTCTGAATGGAATGATGCATTTGAAGTATGAGTTCTGCAAGGACACAGGGGACAAGACAATGACAGGCCCGTGCAACACTCAATTCTGTCCTTTCTCCCCAGGATAGTAAGAGAATAGAACCATTTCCATCTGTTACCCAGAACAAGCCGAGTCGGCTCACAGAAAGGTTGTTCTTTCAGTGTTCTTGCAACACAACACTAATTATAAACATTCATATCTGATTTCAAACAAACCATATAATTTTCTGAGGGAAAACATAATTCCATAAAATGCAACTAGTTGGAAAGATCTTTTTAATCTGCAACTTCTAATATTTCTGTGAAAATTTCAATATTTACAGTCATCTTCTCTGCTTACTGTGTCGTCATGGAATCATGAAATGGTGGCAGATCAGGGAAAAGTAATTCTGCCCATTGATTCTGTGATGCCGGATGGAGAATCGGGCGTCCAGCTGAAATCGATGGTCGCGCTGGATGCTGAACAGACCGTTCTGCTCTGGCCTCTCACTGATGGCGGGATCGGGGTTCGCACCCACGCGACACCAAAGTCTCTGGGCCCTCACGCTTCTCCAGTCCTCCGAGCCAGGAATCATGTGATCACTACTTTACCCGAGTGGCCCTGACGTAGTGGACTTCGTCTTGGGCCAATGGGGTAACTCTTTATGGGAGTTGCCCCCAAAGTTCACCTGAGGACCACCCTCCCCCCCACAATGCACAACCTGCCCAGCCCTCCCCAACCACATCAAAGAGAGTTAAGTGCATTCCAATCACCGCCCTTCACGCTTGAGCAATTTTGAAGTGCTGATATTTGTAAACATTGTGGTTACAGCACTTAGAGAGTTACTCATCTGTGAAGGAAGATGAAAGAAGCAAGGCTGGCACCTATGTTATGCAGGTTGTCTCGGGCGGGGGTCTCCTATTCAGAGGGTCTCTGGGGAGGGGGATGGAGGGTTGGGTCACCCCTGTACTTGGGGAAAGGGGGAGGAAACCCAGAAAGTATGGGTATGGGGGCTGAATCATGATGTAGGGTGGGGGCGTGTCTACTCTCCAATGACGGGGGCTGTTCTCCAGCTGCGGGACATCACTATCGGGCCGCCCACACAAAATGGCAGCTTATTCCTACATAAATATATAAATTTGCCTGGCGAGAGATAGGAGAATGCAAGTCAGTTCCAATTTACCTCTGTCAGGAGAACATAGGGGTGTATGTTCCGTTTGGGAAGCTACGGGCTGGATTCTCCATTTCAGAAACTAAGGGCTGGATTCTCCGATTTTGCGGCTAAGTGCTGAAGCCGGCGTGGGAACTGTGGCGGTTTACGATGCTAGCATCGGCTGACACCTGTTCCTCTGGGACAAACTCCACTGCTGCAGGGTCCTCCCGAGCAGCTCCTTCTCGTACAGCTGAAGTGCTTTCCCCAGCTCTACAGTGGCTAGGATGAAGGCCACCATTCTGGTTGGATTCTGAAGTCCATTGTCTGCAGGGGGGTGAAAGGCAGACATGTTAGCATGGTGCATATCCCTGTGTCCCACCAGATCCAAGGGGCTACACGGTAGCCCCGGTCTGCACAGAAGCCCCTGTCCTCTCATGTCCCCCTCCACCCCCATCCCCACAGCCACCCCTGCCGTTCCCACAGCACTCTGCCTCTGCACGGCATCCTTGGCTCTGTCGGTGCCCAGCACTAGGGCTGGTTCCGGCCTCAGCACCCGTCCCTGCTGGCAGGGTTACTGGTAGCTGGCTCTACCCATGCCAGGGACTGCACTGCAGCCCCCGTCTGGGGCCCTCCTGTATGGGCTACTAAGGGCATTACCGACTGGTGGCACCCGGTTGTGGGATGGGGGGGGGGGGGGTGGATTGGAGGGGTGGACTACGGGGCTGGTGGGGTGGAGCACCCATACAGCCGGAGTCACTCTGCGCAACCACGGGCTGTGGTGCACAGTCAGCGGGGTGGGCAGCACGGTAGCATGGTGGTTAGAATAAATGCTTCACAGCTCCAGGGTCCCAGGTTCAGTTCCCGGCTGGGTCACTGTCTGTGCGGAGTCTGCACGTCCTCCCCGTGTGTGCGTCGGTTTCCTCCGGGTGCTCCGGTTTCCTCCCACAGTCCAAAGATGTGCGGGTTAGGTAGATTGGCCATGCTAAATTGCCCGTAGTGTCCTAAAAAGTAAGGTTAAGGGGGGTGGGGTTGTTGGGTTACGGGTATAGGGTGGATACGTGGGTTTGAATAGGGTGATCGTTGCTCGGCACAACATCGAGGGCCGAAGGGCCTGTTCTGTGCTGTACTGTTCTATGTTCTATGTTCTATGTTCTAAGGTGGCTACCTTGCAGGCCGTGACAATGGCGGTCCATACCTGGTTTCCCCGGTCCCATGACCCATCTTATGGTTCCCGCACCCCCTTCCCCTCTACCCCCCCACCCCGGCCAGCCTCCCACCAACCACGCCAGCGGCTGGCCCATCAGCCCACAGTCATGCCTCTGGGAACGTGTCATACCTACTCTCCTCTCTCTCTCCCTCTGCAGCCATGGCGCCTGTTTTCTGATGTTTAAAACCACGAGTGAACCTCGCCATCGGTAATTCCTCCAGGCGGAAGCGAACATCACGGGAGCCCGGTGAATACCAGGATGGGCTCGTTAATGATATGCCAAAGGTGTTTACTGTACATGCAGAGTAGAATGCATTTACGCCACTGTCGAGGCACCAGATCATGGCATTCCATCAGGAGCCCGGCGCTGACCATGAGTTTCGGCTCATGCATGATTCTCCACCCAATCACGTTGTCACAATTCCGGTGTCACTGGATGGAGAATCCCGCCGTATGTTGTCCCGCCGGAGGAAAATTGCACCCGCTTCACGATCTCCCTGGGAGCGCAAATCGGGATGCAATTCTCGATCCCTTGCCATGAAAATTTATGCACGCCATGGAATACGAGTGATTTCTGCTATTGGGCCGCCATTTTGAGCAGGCAACCCAACAGCAAAGTTCAGCAGCCGGCCACCCCCCCCCCCCCCCCCCCCCACCCACTCAAAGCAGCACCCCACCCCCGGCTTGCCTGGGTGTCAAGTACAGGACTGACCCGACCCTCCTCCCCGCCGAGACCCCTGTAATAGGGAAATCCCAAGCCCCCCCAGGGACTGCGTAATATGGAGACCCTTCCAGGGACCCCTGTAATTGGGAGTTCCGCCCCCAGGGCCTCCTGTAATAGGGAGACCCGACCCGATAATAGGGGGATGCCCCCAGGGTCCCCTATAATAGAGGTCCTTCCACACCGTGACCCCCCCCCCCCTCCCAACCCGGGATTTCTGTAGTCTCCAAAACAGAGATTCCAGGCCCATGTCAACTCTCAACACTTGGAATGAAACCAAGTTTCTAAGTGGTAACTTAACATTATAATTTAATCATCTAACATTCTTCTAATCTAACATGTCAAATTCAGTGGAAAAACAGATTACTTGAATGATATTTGTTTTTTTTCCCCTTCATAACGGAAATTTTATTCTGGATATTGTGGTCAAGGTATGGGCGGCATGGTAGCACAGTGATTAGCGCTGTTATTCACTGCGACTGGTCCCAGGTTCGATTCCCGCTTGGGTCATTGTCTGTGCGGAGTCTGTACGTTCTCCCTGTGTTTGCGTGGGTTTGCTACGGGTGCTCCGGTTTCGTCCCACAAGTCCCGAAAGACATGTTGTTCGGTGAATTGGACATTCTGAATCCCCCCTCAGTGTACCCGAACTGGTGCCGGAATGTGGCGACTAAGGAATTTTCACAGTAACTTCATTGCAGTGTTAATGTAAGCCTATTTGTGACAATAATAATGACTAGATTAGAGTTCTAATTATTGTTTTAAGTAAGCTCCTGTATTTCTAGATCAGATGAAAAAAAATCAATATTTTAAAGTTATCTGGCTTAACAATTGTTGAGATCAGCCTTAACCTTTTTCAAAAATGAAATATGTCAGTTTTAATCCCACATAGAAAACAAAGTGTTGCAACTAACATTTCCTTCTTATTTTTAAAGGATGCTTTTCCAGTGTTACAATAAATGCACTGAAGCCATAACAACTTGATTGCGCATTGACCAGTGTTTGGATAGAAAAGAGCAGTCACTCCATAAAAAATGACTGATGGATACTATGTCGAAAATTTCCCTCAGCAGATAAATAATGAAGATGGAACTTTACAATTTCGATAAATGCCAATAGTCTAACTGGGTACATCCATCAAATGGCGAAGGACACATTGTGCAAAAAAATGGAACTAAATTGCTCATGAAATGAGCTTTTATTTAATTTATCTTTTTGATTGTTTTCTTTGCTAATCAGAAGAAATCAATTTAGACTTGAAGCTCACTTGATCTTCTAACAATTCCACTATAAGGAAATGAGGCTTTAAGTCAAAAATTAGACACATAGCGAAATTCACCAAAACATGGGGTGTGATTTCATGGAACAACAGAGTCCCGCTTTGGGCTCATTTAAAGGCGTGTTTCCCGGTGTGCAGCAGCGAGAATGACCCCGCTATTAAACGGGATGCTGCTTCTTCCTCGGGCCACGGCAAGGAATGCGCCGCCGATGCTGCACTCATTTCCTGTACTAACGAGCTCAGCTTGCCAGTGCAGGAGGAAATTGGGGTGCCATTAAAACATGGCACCCCGATCTCGCACACCCCCCACCTGTCCCTGGCACGGCCTCCAGACCCCCACAACGTCCCAATCTACTAATTAGAGGGTCCTCGAGCCACCCCCATTCCACCTCATAAGGGAAGGGCACCCCCGGGCCTGATCTCTGGCACAGGCAAAATGGCACCTGGGCACTTTGGCAATGTCAGCCTGGCAACACCCCTGCCAGCCAGGCTGTGCCACTTGGGCATCACGGCATTGCCAGGGTGGCACCCAGGTGTCATCAGGAACATGCCCATGACCTTGCACCTCCACCTAACCCTGCACCACAGGTTGGCACCGATACCAGCACCCATGGCTGGGTTCCCTAACCCTAACCACTTAGGTCACCAGCTACCCAGTCACTGGGCTGCATGCATTGGACTGTCTAACCGCTTTCTGTTTTGATCCCACTTCCCCCAGGAGAAGGCTGCGCATAACCGCCAGGAGTGGTAAAAGACAGGAAGGGGACCCCTTGACCTGCGTCTCCTCACTGTGGAGATCAGAGGGCCCTGGACATGGTTGGTAGGCCGGAGGAAAGGGAGGTTGCGAGATAAAGTTCGGCCGCAGGCAAGGAAGCGAAACCCCCCTTAGTTGCAGTTCCCCGTGACACGCGTGTCAACCCCCACCAATACCACCCGCAGCCCAACACCCTCACCCCCACACACTCATCTCCACCACCATCCCCGCCCATGGTCTATTCATGTGTTTTGTCTTGTGTCTTGCAGGAGATGCTGGTGATGGGGGTGGGTCCATCTGCCGTCCCCCGCCCCCAGCCAGTGCCACAGCCGTAGTCTGTGCTGCGGCAACAGGCGGTTGGAGGGCGGGCTAACCCCAGAAGGAGATGGCACGGTCACTGGCTGATGTGACACATACCCAGAAGGTGGTGACACAGTGTCAGACGGAGGTGGTCCACTCTCTATGCTCCTTGGACGCGAGTGTGCGAACCCTCGTCAAGATCAGAGTGGGCCTCCAGGATTAGCAGTACTGGGTGGCAGGGTAGCCTCAGGGGATAGCTCTGCTCACACACCCATCCCATGGAGTAGCCCGGGGGCCATTGGGAACCCTGAGGGAGGAGGAGGTGATGGGGCCGTGCTGGTGTTTCCGAAAGGGAAGGTGCCAGAGCCCCATAGCACCTCGGACTCCCCAGAACACCCTCTCCTGTCCCTGATGCACTTGGTGGGGAACAAGCAGAACAGTGTGACACCACGCCTCCTGGGACACCCGAGCAGCAGCCGGGCCCATCCAGGACTGGTCGCCCCAGAAGACACCCGGCAATGGGGACCCAGGTCACAGGCAGGAATCACAGTAGGCCGTCTCCACTCCTGCTGTACTGTCTGGGGAGCCACCCAGATGTAGCCTTAGGGTCCATAAGGCCAGAAAGTTAGACACCAGTTAAGTTGGCATGGGTGCAGGGCACAAATTAGTTATAGGGGATAGGGCACAAACTTGTAAATATCTGTTCATGTTAAACACCTGTTACCACTGTTACAACCTGCCTTGGTGCTCTGTCAGATGAGTGTGGGGGGTGGGCTGGACTGGCCGGGGAAGGGGGTGGAAAGGCGTACGTTGTAGATAGTCCGGACTCGCAACCACACCCCACCCCAACCGTCCCTACCACTGTCACCCCAGGGAGGGGCCGGGGTGGGGGTGGCGGTGGGTAGGGTGCCCTGGTTTATGAACCTAGAGGTGATCAGAGCGTCCCGTGTGCATTGGCCCTGGCGCACACATCTTATGGCCTCCCCTGCTTGCCTGAGCCCATGTCCTGCCAGGGCCACATGTCCTGCCAAACCTCACCCTCCTCCATATCCTCCTCGTTGGGCGAGGTCTGGTGTTACTCCTCCACCTTCAGTACGTCACTGCGCGATGTTGTGGAGGACGCAGCTGGCTGCCATGATGTGCCCTCTCAGCGTCATACTGGAGGGCACCTTGGTCACGGACCTGGTCGCTGATGGGGTGTCGTCGTTGCGGATCCCCGCATCGTTCGGTGGCCTTTGGATCGGTTTCATCAGCTACGACCGCAGTGGATAACCCCCATTACCCAAGAGCCAACCCCCCCAGCCAGTGGGACATCGCGAACATGTCAAGAATCATGAAAGTGTCGTGCACACTGCCTGGGTATCGGGTGCAAATGTGCATGATGCACAGCTGAAAGTCACAGATCAGCTGCACGTTCATCAAGTGGAAACCCTTTTGGTTGGTGAAGAGAAGCGTGTCATCTACAGTAGGGAGACATGCATCCCGATCAGCCCCTGGACCAGGGGCAGCCCGTCGATGGTGATGAACCCCGCTGTCCGGGCATCTTGGTGAGCTTGGTCCACATTGAAATGAATGTATTGTGCCGCCTGGACATATAGGGCCTCCTTGATGGCACGGATGCACCTGTGCACCGAGGTCTGAGATTATGGGCAGCCTGGGAGCAGGTTGGTGAGCACAGTTGCTTCACAGCTCCAGAGTCCCAGGTTCGATTCCAGGCTTGGGTCACTGTCTGTGCGGAGTCTGCACGTTCTCCCCGTGTCTGCGTGGGTTTCCTCCGGGTGCTCCGGTTTCCTCCCACAGTCCAAAGATGTGCAGGTTAGGTGGATTGGCAATGATAAATTGTCCTTAGTATCCAAAAAGGTTAGGTTGGGTTACTGGGTTACGGGGATAGGGTGGAGGTCTGGGCTGAAGTGGGGTGGGTGTTCTTGCCAAGGGCCAGTGCAGACTTGATGGGCCAAATGGCATCCTTCTGCACTGTAAACTTTATGATCCCTGACAGGTCCCCACTCGACGCCTGGTAGGACCCTGTCGCGCAGGTAATCGAATGTCAGGCGTCCTCTTGGCACCTCCTCCTTCTCGGCCTGTTGGGCGCCCGGCTCTTCATCCTGGGCGGCTGCCTCCTGTTTCTCTGCGGCATGCTCTGCTGTTGCATGCTCTGCTGCTGCAGCATCCTCCTACTCGAGCAGCTCAGCTCGTACAGCTGCAGGGCATCCCCAGGGCTGCAGCGATAGGAGGGAGCCCACCATTGTTGGTTGTATTCCAATATCCATTGTCTGCAGGGGGTGAAAGGCCAACATGTTAGCGTGGTGCCCAACCAGGTCCAGCAGGCTACATGGTGGCCATGTTGGCACTCCGTACTCTGCCCCCGCATGTTCCCCCACCCCCCATCTCCACACCCCTGGCACCATTGATGCCCAGCACCGTGGGAGTCTCTGGCCCTGGCGTCTGTCCCTGATGCCAGGGTTTACTGTCGGCTGGCACTGCCCTTGCCAGGGGTACACTCTACGGACCCCACCCTGCGCCCTGTAGGGGCTACAGTGGGCGCTGCTCTGGGTGGGTCGCCGGCAGGTGGCGGTCAGGTTGGGGGTGGAGGTGGCGTAGGGGGGGTAGAGGGTGGGGAGCACCTGTACAGCCGGTGTCACTCTACAGAACCAGGGCCAAGGTGGGTGGTCAGTGGGATGCGCAGCAAGATAGCTTCTTTGCAGGCTATCCCCCTCCCACCCCAGCCAGTGTCCGGCCCAGCAGTCCACCTTTGCTTCTCACCGTGCCTTAGGTCCTCTCTCGCACCCTCATCATCCACCACGCCGCTTTCCCAAGCTTTAAAAGCATAAGTGAACCGTGTCAGTATTTACATTGTGGAGAAATATACCGTAAATGGCAAAATCCTTAGGAATATAGTAGAGTACCCAATTCTTTCTTTTTCTTTCAATTAAGGGGCAATTTAGCGTGGCCAATCCACCTACCCTGCACATCTTTGGATTGGGCAGACATGGGGAGAATGTGCAAACTCCACATGGACAGTGACCCAGAGCCGGGATTTGAACCCGGGTCCTCAGCGCCGCAGTCCCAGTGCTATCCACTGTGCCACATGACGCCCACCCTTCAGAATATAGAAAGTCAGAGAGATCTAGGCGTGCAGGTTCACAGATCATTGTAAGTGGCAACACAAGTGGACAAGGTAGTCAAGAAAGCATACGGAATGTTTGCCTTTATTGGACGGGGCATCGAATATAAAAACTGGCGAGTCATGCTGCAGTTGTATAGAACCTTGGTAAGGCTACACTTGGAATATTGCTCACAATTCTGGTCACCAGACTACTAGAAGCATGTGGAGGCTTTGGAGAGGGTGCACAGGAGGTTTACCAGGATGCTGCCTGGTCTGGAGGGTGTTAGATATGCGGGGAGGCTGAATAGTTTCGGACTGTTTTCATTAGAACTACGGAGGTTGAGGGGTGACCTGATAGAGGGGCATGGATAGAGTGGATGGGCAGGCACTCTTTCCCAGGGTGGATGGGTCAGTCACCAGGGGGCATAGATTTAAGATCCGTGGGCAACGTTTAGAGGACTTTTACATAGAGAGCGGTGAGTGCCTGGAACAGGTTGCCAGGGGAAGTTGTGGAAGCAGATACATTAATGGCGTTCTACAATCATCTCGACAAATACATGGATAGGATGGGTATAGAGGGATATGACACAAGGAAGTGCTGAGGCTTTTGGCCAAGGGTAGTATCATGACCAGTACAGGCTTGGAGGGCCGAAGAGCCTGCTCCTTTGCTGTACTGTTCTTTGTTCTTCGCAGTGGTTGATGATGTGTTTTTCCAATTTGCCAAAGTCAATTGATTGCAGACTCTCCAGAACAACTTCGTGTTAGGTGAGGAACATTGCTTAAAAATCAAATTTAAAGGAATGGGAACAATTCAAGGGGAGCATCACGGTAGAGCAATAATGTTCTTAAAAGCCTTTGAAAACCCTCAGATAGCATTTAGTGTTTTAGCAGACTTTGCCAAGGCTGTAGGTGCATGGAACTGTGAGAAGGCAGTTAATAATTAAAAGGAAGGAAACCCAAGGTGTAGCTGAGTCGTTCGGCCGATGGCTCAGCAGCCCAGCACATTATTCCTTCCTGTTTGGCTGCTAAAGTGAAGATGGTGCTACATGGAGTGATTGAAAGAGAAATGTCCAATGCGATAATTGTCCTGATCATATTGAATCTTGATATCCTAATCAATTATCGCTTGAAAGACTCCCACATGTTCGATGTTGATTTACCCTCCAATAGCCACACCCAATCCAAATTCTTCAATTCCTGTCTAATATTATCGTAATGCTTCACCCGATGCCGGTGCCTATTTATTTACATTGTATACCTTGTTTTGCCCTATTATGTATTTTCTTTTTCTTTTCTTTTCTTTTCATGTACTTAATGATCTGTTTGAGCTGCTCGCAGAAAAATACTTTTCACTGTACCTCGGTACATGTGACAATAAACAAATCCAATCCAATCCAATTTGCCTTTCCCCAGTTTAGCACCTTACCCGAAAGTACCCTAAAACATACGGAATTATGGTAACTACTCCCAAAATATACCCCTACTGAAACCTCAACCACCTGTCCAGGCTCATTCCCCAATACCGGGCGA
This sequence comes from Scyliorhinus canicula, assembly GCF_902713615.1. NCBI lineage: Eukaryota > Metazoa > Chordata > Chondrichthyes > Carcharhiniformes > Scyliorhinidae > Scyliorhinus > Scyliorhinus canicula. The sequence goes on along the minus strand of NC_052147.1, from coordinate 194,619,395 downwards.
AATTCTCCCAAAACGGGAGAAATCGTCAAACTGCCGTAAAACCCGGGCGGGTTTTACGGCATCGCGCCCCTTCCCGACGGGGGACCGATTCTGGTCCCCCGTCGGGGCTAGCAGCCCGACGTCGGAGGCTCCGACAAGTCGGGCTTAACGAAAATCGTTAAGCCCGCTTGTCGGACTTAGCGCCGGCTGACGCGTCATATGACGTCATCGCGTTTTTGCGCGAAACCCGCGCATGCGCGGTCCGGGTTGCCCCTCAGCCGCCCCGCGTATTGATACTGCGGGGCGGCGGAAGGACAAATAGTGCGCGGGCATCGGGCCCGCTGCCCGCGATCGGTGGGCACCGATCGCGGGCCCATGGCACCCTTGGCACGGCCGTGGTACTGCCGTGCCAATCGGTGCCATGGTTATTTTTTTCCAGGTGGTCACGACGTTTTTACGAACGGCAGGACCAGGTGTGTTTGCCGTTCATAAAAAAGTCGTAAAGGGCTGGGACTTCGGCCCTTCTAACAGCTGTGAATCGCTGCCGGCCGTAAAAAAACGGCGGCAGCGATTCGTGTCGGGATTTCGGCGGGGGGGGGGGAGAATAGCGGGAGGGCGCCAAAAAAGTCGGGAAGGCCCTCCCCCTATTCTCCCAGCCATCGTGGGGGGGGGAGAATTTCGCCCACCAGGTCCAGTACTGCCCCTTCCTTAGTTGGACTATCTACATAGAATTGTACTGTAGTTGAACTGGGTCCTGGTGTTGAGCTTTTTTGGAGCTATAACCTTGAAGATCTTGAAATTTCAAGGTCAGCGAAGGAATAATACATGCAAGAGGGTAGAGTTGAAAACCCAGGCACCCACTGAAGAATTTGAATATAGACAAATTGTTCAATTAAGCTGCTTTATTCCCAGTTACAGTTTACTGCCCATCTGAAAAGTATATTGCTCTGACACATTATTGCTTTTAAAAGTGAACAGCTATAGTTATCAGGCACTTCAGCCCTCTGAACAAAAAAACCCTTTATATCACACCAAATTGCATGGAGTATAAAGTTTATCTGAACACTCCCATTCCTTTTGGAGTTAGTACAACAGCACAATAGAATTGTCACATTTATTAATGTTACTGTCCTTATTTCATTGTTGTTATTTCACATTATGTATGCAATTTTAAAGTAAGCAGCAGGATTAATCAACATCCAATTTCATTCCTCAGAAACCACGACTTAACATTTTAATCCTCTCAGAATGTTATTAATCTGTTGCACAGAACTCGTCAAAGAACCAGGATGTCCATATGTCTATTTTGAAGATTCTAAAGTATATTTAAGCATAATAAAATATTAATTGTGGTTTATATTCTGCTCTGATATGAAGTTTTGATCTGATGCACTAGGCAAAGAATATTATTAGGTTGAAATTCAGCTTGTAGCTACATTAAGCTATTGGGTGAGCTTGCTTTATTGCTACAGCTGTTGCTCTTTGGGCTTCAGATTAAACCTCATCATTATCTTTCAAGTTGATAATCCTTCAGAGACGAATGAATAGTCAGATGTTATTGACAAAGTATGTCATTTTATACCAATCTATGTGCTATAATTTGTAGCACAAATCAATTATATCAAGATAAATGATGACAGTCATCAATCAAATCACATAAGTTTTTCATATTCTATTCATTTTATCGTGTGATTCAGACATATATGTAATTCATGCATTTTTAATCCAGAATTTTAAGTTCAGAAAAAAAATACAATTTTAAGGCTGATATCAAGCTGGACATTTACCTCAACAGTTACAGTCAATGGCTTCAAATTGACAGCATACCTCAAACTTGTTGCACTTAACATTATTATTTTAAAAGCTAGAAATGTTCATACATTGTTTAAATAAACTTAAATCATGTGCTTTTTTTTCAGCTGAAAGTCCTCAAAGGTGTGAGTAGACCATTTTATCACATACCGTGCACATTCAAGCCCGAACTTAGTTTAGCTAGGTCAGATTGTAGCCAATGCAATTCACGGTATTTGCATAGTATCTTTAACATAGTAAAATGTTCCTCAAAGGAGTATTGGGGACAAAATTTGATACCAAAGGAGGAGATATTAGGATATATGAACAGAAGGTTGGTCAAAAAGGTTAGTTTGAAGAATGTTCAACAAGAGGTGATATGTTGTGGGGGGGGGGGGGGGGGGGGGGAATTCCCCAGCTTAGGGTCTAGGCAGCTGAAGACATTTAGCGGTGGAGCAATGACAAATCAAGGATGCACAAGAAGCCAGAATTGAGGCGGTCTCAAGAGTTGTGGGACTGGGAGAGATTACATAGATGGGGAGGTCAAGCCATGAAGGATGTGAACACACTAATAAAAGTGTTGAATCTGAGGAATTGCAAGACTAGAGCCAATGTAGATCAGTAAGCAGAAATAATGGGTCAATGGGTTCTGGTTAGGATGCAGGCCACATCCAACAATTTCGATGTGGTCAAATTTACACTGAAGGTGGAGGATGGGAGGGTGACCACAAGAATATAGGAATAGTCAAGTTAGGCGCTAGCAAGTGCATGAAAAGGGTTTCAGCAGCAGATGAGCTGAGGCAAGCCTGGAGACGGATGATTCATAGTGGTGGAAGTAGGTGGCCTTGGTGATTGAGAGGAAAATTGGGTGAGGGAGCTCAGCTCAGGATCCACAAGGATGCCATGATTGTGAATAGTCGGGATCAGTCTCAGCCAATGGCCAGAGAGGGGAATAGAATTGGTGGTCTGGAGAATGGAGTTCATGATGGAGACTAAAAGGTCTGCCCAATATTTAACTGTAGATTTTGTTTTTTGGTTCATCAGTCCAGACAAGCAAGGTGACATCAGAGGCAGAGGAGGGGTTAAAAATATTGAATTGGATATTTGGGTAAAGTCCAGGAGTACAGATGCCACATTTAGTATTTTTTGGATGAATGCTTTCTGTGGCCACAAATCATTTGGGAGTGAAATGGTGATGTAGTAATTGTGAGTGAGTGAAAAACATAAATAAACTGGACAGTGGGTCGATATTGAAAGAGGCAATGCAGCCGAATAAACAATGATAAGACCAAAGTCAATGACGTCAGCCCTGGCAAGAACTTGCACCTTTGCCACTTATTCCAGCCTCATCCACCATCTCAGGTTGACAGTTAGTTCATGAAACCGGTTCCACATTTGACCTCCAGCTAAGCTTCAGATTCCACATGCTATCGATCAAAGACCATCTTCTTCAATCTGCATAACACTTCTGTGTAGTGTCTCAGAATATTCCTCTCTATGTTGTTGAGCAATAAAGAAATGACTTACTTTTGAAATACAGTCACGATTCCCTCGGCAATCTACAGCAAGGTCTGACGGTCACTTTAACAGCAATGAAGATACAGGCCCAACAGAAGACTATATCAAATTAAACAATTTGGCATAAATACTGTACGAAGATGGCATTTACCTACAGTACTCAAGCTTTCTTCAAAGTCAGAAACATCCATTTATGTCAGCATTTATACTCACTGCAACGGAGGGTGCATTCATTAAGGTAACAATTACAGTATATACTCGCGTATCATGCGACTTTTGAAAACCTAAAATGTAACCTAAATTTGGGGGGGTCGAATGATACGCGAGATACAAAATTTGCGGGTGTGAAGTGCTGGCCAAGATTAGGCTGTTAGGCTGTTAAGCAGACCGTATCCATTTACAGTAAGTCAAATAGTACCCAGTAGTTAATGAAACTATTATATTTATGAAATATAAAACAGAAATACATATGTAGGTTAATTAACATTTAATAAAATAAAAACACTATTAAAACAAACTATTACAGGTAAACTAAAATCCTTCAAATTCGCTTTCATTGTTATCAGTGTCATCATCAAATAAAGCTTGAAATTCTTCTTCATCGAGGCAGTCGTCATGTCTTTTCATGAACCACGTACACCATCCGGGACTTGCAGTAAACACACAAATGCCCATTTTTCTTGCTTCTCGTAAAGCATAAAGTCTTATTTTAGATCGTGTTATAATATAACCATTTTCTCGATTTTCGGACACCCACTTTGATACTTTATCTTCTAACTGTGGCCAATGACATTTCAACCCGCGATTTGCGCATTTATACGAAGGAGTTTCCTTCAATTTTTCTTTTTGTTTTCTCCAGTTGCGGACACAGCTTTCTCCGACACCAAACAGCTTTGCAGCTTTAACGTTGTTGCTTTGTTCCGCTTCGGCAACAACTTGCAGCTTCAATTTGGCAGTATATTTCTTCGCAGATCTTTTCTCCATAGTGGCTAAGGGTAGAATGTATTCGATCATTGTTATGTGCTACGGTACTTTTTACGTGTTAGGTAACTGTTTATTATCGTGATTAGAAACAGCAAAACAGCTGTTTCTCATTCGGTTGTTTACGGCGGAAAGCCTAGCCTAGTGTCATCTGGTATCTCAAAAAAGTGACTCGCATGATACAAAAGATATATGATAAAATCATGTTTTGGGGACGAAAATTTAGGGGTTGCATGATACGCGAGATCGCAGGATACGCGAGTATATACGGTAATATCAAATACAATGGTTCACATCATGCAATTCTACATTAGTCCAAAATAAAACTGTGATGTGGAGATGCCGGCATTGGACTGGGGTAAGCACAGTAAGAAGTCTTACAACACCAGGTTAAAGTCAAACAGGTTTGTTTCAAATCACTAGCTTTCGGAGCACTGCTCCTTCCTCAGTTGATTACCCTGAGGAAGGAGCAGTGCTACAAATGCTAGTGATTTGAAACAAAACTGTTGGCCTTTAACCTGGTGTAAGACTTCTTACCAAAAAAAAACTAACCAGGAAATTCTAGTGCTTTCAGAATCCACAAATACTTCCCCAGCGATTTGCTTCACTGTTCAGATGCGCAATCAATCATCGGTCTCGATTTAAACATTGCTGAGTAAATCCAGCAGAACCCCCGAGCAAAATCAAAAAACCCAGCTTTTAAGTGACATTTTGACAGAAAATGTTTAAATTCTGAGTGAAGCCCGGCTATTCTACAGGTTTTCTATTCGATACTGAGCAGAACTGGGGCTGCTGAGAGCAGATACTGCCAATTGTCATCACTTTGTGCTGGAAGTGATAATGTCCACTAGATAGGTTCATGTAAGCAGTTGCATGAAATTGCTGGAAACTGAGCAGGGATTCTCCGCCTGCATGATTCTCCGAAATGCTGGCGCCCGGGGGATTTCCTGAGGGAAAACACATTGACCGTCTGGCGGAACGGAGAATCCCGCCGGCCGGTTGGGGCAGAAATGTGACACGGTGGAGAATCCCAGCCCTGATATTTTCGTGTAATCACCAACGGTCAAAATATTCCAGATATTTTGGGCGGGATTGTCCCTTCTGGGGACTAAGTCCCCACACCCGCCGGAAAACGGGCGGGAATCACTCCGGACTTTTTCCTAGAGGCCGATGATACTCCGTCTTCAAGGGGGCGAGCAGGGCCCCGGCATGCGTCCCGCAGCTTTGGCTGCCGGCGGGGCACTGCAATAACGCCCGCACAGCCGTGATTGCAAACAACGGCCAGCCGCAGGTCCGCGCATGTGCGCAGCGGCCGTTTTCACGCCGGCCTCCGCGCAACATCGTGGAGCCCTACAAGGGCCCGGCACGGAGGAACATAGGCCCCCCACGGAATGAGCGCGCCCGCCAGTCGGTAGCCACCGATCACGGGCCTGGCCACCGTGGAGTGTTAAGTAATGGATTAAGAGACATTCCAATTAGTTGTCTCATTTATGTTAAGTATCCAATAATTCAGATGGCCTTTGTGTCAGGTGATGTTATGTTAGAGTTTTGTGCAGAGTCTGTTGAAGTAAATTAGAGATGTTTGTGAAAAACTTTGACTCTTTATACAACAGCAGCTAAACGTCTAACAAATGGCAGCAGAGGATGGTTGCTCTGCAAATGTGAAAGGTTGAAATATACAACTTTTTAAATTGGGTTTAATTGGGCAACTGAATTGGTTAGATAGACAGACTAGACCGGATGTGATTTTTGATGTCTTAGAGTTGAGTACAAAAATGAATGATCCCAAAGTGGGAGACATAATAAGAGCAAATAAAGCGGTGGTCAAACTAAAAATGCAGGAGTGTGTTTTGAGGTTCCCGGTTCTAGGTGACCTTAGGCACTTGAAACTCATAGTATAGTGATGCGTCCTATGCAAATTTATGTGATGGGGTTTCAAACACAGGAGGTTTTATCATTTTCCTTTTGGGGAACAATGGTAAATGTTGCCCTCTTGTGTGGAAACAAAGAAAGTAACGAGAGTGGTCAAAAGCACTTTGGCTGCTGAGACGTTAAGCCTTGTAGAGGCGGTGGATATGGCCTTTTATATATCTCAGATATTGACAGAAATGTTGGGATTAGTGGATTTGGGTAATATACCTATTGAATGTCACATTGACAATAAATCCCTGTGGGAAAATGTGCACTCTACAAAAAGTGTCAATGAAAAAATATTAAGGATAGACATCGCAAGTTTGAAGCGGATGTTGGACAGAGTGGGAACAGCAAAAATTAAATGGGTTGACAGTAGCTATCAATTGTCAGACTGTTTGACAAAAGGAGGGGCTAGCTCACAGAAACTTTTAGATATTGTTAATGAAGGGCGCCTGTTTCTGGGACTGTTTTTTCCTTCCAAAAATGAAACAAATGAAGGGGTGAAATTTCATGTGTGTTTTTGAGTTTCTTGTAATTTTGCTTTCACCTAATTATTATTTTTCTCCAAGGAGGCGAGACTGTTAAGTAATGGGTTAAGAGACATTCCAATCAGTTGTCTCATTTATGTTAAGTATCCAATAATTGACACTGATATGTAAAGGGGCTGCAGATGGCCTTTGTGTCAGGTGATGTGATGTTAGAGTTTGTGCAGAGTCTGTTGAAGTAAATTAGAGGTGTTTGTGGAAAAGGAGCAGAACCTTTTACTCTTTATAAAACATGGAGGCACCCCCCCCCCCAGAGTCCAATCACGCCGCCCGCCCCCCCCCCCCCCCCCAACCAGGATGGCCCCCGCAGCCAGAACGCCGAGGTCTTGCCGGGTGGGGCCTCATGTGAACTACACCGGCGGGACTGATGGAACTCGGCGGGCACTTGGCCCATCGAGTGCGGAGAGTCTCTGCGGGGGCTGCTTTCAACCCTCATTTGTTAATGGGTCCCTCCCTTTAAATGAATGCAATAGATTGAATTAAGAGCTGCAAAGTTTGAAATAGAAAGGCAAAAACTTGTACAAATACCTGGGCCTTCTCACCATTTGCTGCAGGCTCTAAGACCTCGAGCATAAATTTTCATTCCCATTCCTCCCATCCCCAAGGTGGTGACCCTGGTCCAAGCAGAAATCTCACCAGCAACTCATCAAAATCTATCTCATTGGGATAACACCAAGGTCATTGGTATTGAATTGGTGAAGTCTACCCTGCCAATTCTATGGCAACTTGAATGTCAATAGGCTAATACACTATGAACAGATCAGAAATCCATTTTGCACCACCACTTCCCAGCAGAAGCAACTGGTAAACAAGATTGAAAGTCATGGATATAGGATGCGATCTAATGGCCACGCTCGCCTTCAAAGCAGCTGGCCGATAAAAGCTGGGAGATCCCGCTCTCGAGATCTGCCCAACTCGCAATGCTACAATGGGCGGAATTTACATCACATCATCTCACGAGATGGCGTTGGATCTCGCGAGACGTTGTGATATAAATTCCACCAATTGTGGGCGGGATCACTTTTTGGCAAATCTGCATATTAGAGCGAGACAGTTAGTCTCACTCTAATGTGCAGATTCCTGAGGTACCTGAGGCTTTGGGATCCATCCCCTTCGCCTCAGGGACCTCGGGCTAGTACCATCCAGCACTGGTCCCCACAAATGGTATAGCACTTGTGGGGATCTCCCAGCTACATGCCCTTTTGGCAGGACTGTGCCCTGGCACTGTTGGTGCCACCTGGGTGCTTACTGCCACCTGGGTTCCAGCCTGGCACTGCTAGCTGGAAGGGGCACTGCCAAGTCGGCACTGCCAAGGTGCCACACTGACATATTTTGCATGCACGCAATTGGGGTGGGAGCCGCTTTGGGGGCCCAGTGCTCCCCAGTGTACAAAACGGGGCTATGTGCGGAAAAGGCTGTATATTCCCTGCTGAGGCCCCTGATACAACATGAGCGCAGGGAACATGCAGCTAAAAGACTTTATTCCCAACTAGTTTAATCGGGCCCATAATTTACCTTCCTCATGTTGAGGGATGTTGAGGTCAACTTGTAATTGCATGGCCCAACTAACAGGAATGAATCCTGGGACCTCACGGTCTTTAATTCGGAGAGCAAGGTGTCAAAAAAAAATCAATTTCTTTCAGGCACAATATTCAATTGCTAAAAATGGACTGTAACTCTGAAGAATGATGAATTGCCTAACTCAAATGATTCGCTTTTCCCTCCCTTCAAATCTGTCCTTGATGCTAATTATTGATAGGCACTAGCTGACCTTCGCAAACCATATCGTCCTTACCACTGCAATCATTTGTTAAACTCCACAGGGATAAGGTGTACAGCCAATTTATTTCTGCTATGTACCCCAGTTTTTCTGGATTGCTGCCTGAAGCATCTTTCGGAATGCAAGAAAAATTTAATACATTAAGGTTTGTGAATTTTGGAAACTGGGCCAAGCTTCAAGTTTTCAACACTCCAATTTCTTTCAAATATAAAATTGTAAAGGGAATTTTTGTTAAAACATTTTAATGTACGTATTCTTAACGATATTTAAACATTAATGTGCAACCTTCAATTATGACTGAGAAAATGTTTTGAATGATTATTCTGGTTGCAAAACATAGTTACATGTACCCACAATCTTTATTGTAAGAAATTGAAATCAAATGCTTACTGAAACAGTAACTTGCATTTATATAGGATATTTAATGTAACTGTATTTCATGTTCCAGTTAATGGAACAGTTCTGTCCCGTATCATAATGCTGCAGTGAAAACACCATTCAGCAACTTCAGGTACGAATCCATTCTAGAATCTAAGCTCGTCAAGTCATGCATCATTTTAATGCACAGCAGGAAAGCAATAAATCATTGTAGGACAGAACAACCAATTAAAGGGTGAGCTATGCATCTAATTTTTCATCATCACTTAAGTTAGAAAAGCAAAGGGCAGCACGGTGACCTAGTGGTTAGCACAACTGCCTCACGGTGCTGAGGTCCCAGGTTCGATCCCGGCTCTGGGTCACTGTCCGTGTGGAGTTTGCACATTCTCCCCGTGTCTGCGTGAGTTTCGCCCCCACAACCCAAAAATGTGCAGAGTAGGTGGATAGGTGGATTGGCCACGCTAAATTGCCCCTTAATTGGAAAAAATAATTGGGTAATCTAAATATTTTTTAAAAAATTTTAATTTAGAAAAGCACCATAGCTCGGAGTTAAAATATTATTTGTTATTAATTGATTACTGTTGAGATGCTATGCTATAACATGAAGCATAATTCTTTCTTAAGTTATGCTTCAGAAACTCAAATTAAATAGTCAGTCATTAGTGCGTTTTAACAGACTAGCACTATATTTGTTTGTATTTTTGTTCTGCAATTCAGCTTGCAATTTTCATTTGGATTTTCTTGAAAGTCGGGATAGCTTCCAACAAAATTTATTAATTCTCTGCACTATTACTAATGCAACTCACGTTGCCAGAAATACGTAAATGTTGAATTGCTGCTTTGAATTTGTTGACAAATATCAGGAATCCCATACAAACTGCAATTGAATATAAACTGCAATGAAAGTCAAAGTTTGCAGTCCTCGCACGTTTGCATATTTTTCTGCTGAACACAGCAGAAGAATGCAGCTTAAAACTTTCTGCTGCGGAATCCAGGGGTTCTTAATTAATTCAACTTTTTACAGGACAGTTCAATTTAGCTTATAAAAGCCAATTATTCAAACGGAACCCTACGAGAAAGATAAAGCACTGTATTAAAACATTAAGCAGCAACAGGACAAGATCCAATGTACCCTTAGATATAAAAGTAGACGGCAGTATGCTTTGTTCCTGTGCTGACGCGGGGCAGGATTCGTGGACTTCCACGACAACAGAACTGGCGCCGCACTTGGACTGAATCAGCGACTGTTAAGGGGCTAGCACCACGTGAAACACAATCGATTCTAATGAGAAACAGTGCGGGATTCGCCAGATTCGTGATTGACACTCATGGGCTGACAAGCTGCAACCACATATATATACTTCACTCCCCACACACACCATCCCAGATAACAAGATGGCAGCAATTCGCGTGGCCCACGTTTTACAGCCGCCGAGCTCAAGACCCCCCTGGATGCAGCGGAGGAGAGGCAGGCTACCCTCTATCCCGACCTGGGAAGGAGGCTGCCAGCCGCCGCCGTTCACCATGTTCATGCCTGTGGGTGGCAGGGGCATTAGCGCCAAAAGCAACACCATCCAGAATGGGCAGCAATGCAGGGAAAAAACTGCACAACCTCCTCACGGTGAGTAGACAGCACTGTCAATCCCTGCCCCGCGCACCCATAACCCGTCCCCACTCACCAGGAGGGTGGCCGAGCTCCCAAACGGCACCACATGCCGGCACCCATATTGGCCGCCATGGCCTGATGCCCTGGCCACTGAAGCCACCAGCTACCCATCTCCTGCGCTGCATGCGTTGGACTGCCTAACACTGCATTTTCTGTTCCCCCCCCCCCCCCCACCACCCTGCTAGGAGAAAGCTGCCCATAATGACCTGGATCAGGAGAAAATTGGCGGCGGTCTGCTGACCTGCGGCCCCTGCGGGCCCTGGATGAGGTTGATGGGCCTGTGGAAAGGGAAGTCGTCGGGGTAGAGATCGACTGCTGGCAAGGAAGAGACCCCACTTAGTTGTGGTTCCCCGCGCCACTTGTATCAAGCCTATAGTCATCTAAGATGGCCACCCGCAAAGGACCATGGGAATTATAGCCAACCCAGGACTCGGACAAATACAGAGCCTTTGTGTATCTGAAACACAGGTAACCAGACCTGATTGAAATCCCCGCTCGTTTGCATTTTAATGGCCCATTTCTCAGGACACTAGAACTCCAATCAAGCAACCGGTACAGTCACAGACTGAGCCACAGCCACTCCCCCTACTCAGAAAGTACAACTGCCAAGGTCAATGACCACTAAAGACCCGCCCAGCCACCATATCACTCGCCCCTTTATTGGCCGAAATCGAAGACAGTGATCGGAACTATTGGGTCCAAGGTGAAGGACCGCCCCAAAGTGTGCAAAATCCCAGAGGGATAAAAGGGGAGACAGCCATGTGTTCTGTCTCTTTTGGATCCGGCCTGTGCCAACCCAATTGTAGCAGGAACAGCCAGCCAAGTTCAAGCCCAACGATTGCTACCTGATGGATGAGCCCAGCAGAGACAGAGCCACTTTCTTCAAACCAGCCAAGTGATAGATAGAGAAAGATAGAGAAATACAGCACAGAACAGGCCCTTCGGCCCACGATGTTGCGCCGAACTTTTGTCCTAGGTTAATCATAGAATTTTGGACAATTTTTCATGGCCAATCCACCCAACCTGCACATCTTTGGACTGTGGGAGGAAACCGGAGTACCCGGAGGAAACCCACGCAGTCACGGGGAGGATGTGCAGACTCCACACAGACAGTGACCCAAGTCAAAATCGAACTTGGGACCCTGGAGCTGTGAAGCAATTGTGCTATCCACAATGCTACCGTGCTGCCCTTAAGAAGTTAACCTACACTCCATTATTCTACCCTAATCCAAGTACCTATCCAATAGCCGCTTGAAGGTCCCTAACTTTTCTGACTCAACTACTACCACAGGCAGTGCATTCCATGCCCCCACTACTCTCTGGGTAAAGAACCTACCTCTGACATACCCTCTATATCTTCCACCATTTATCTTAAATTTATGTCCCCTTGTAATGGTGTGTTCCACCCGGGGAAAAAGTCTCTGACTGTCTACTCTATCTATTCCCCTGATCATCTTATAAACCTCTATCAAGTCGCCCCTCATCCTTCTCCGTTCTAATGAGAAAAGGCCTAGCACCCTCAACCTTTCCTCGTATGACCTACTCTCCATTCCAGGCAACATCCTGGTAAATCTCCTTTGCACCTTTTCCAAAGCTTCCACATCCTTCCTAAAATGAGGTGACCAGAACTGCACACAGTACTCCAAATGTGGCCTGGCCAAGGTTTTGTACAGCTGCATCATCACCTCACGGCTCTTAAATTCAATCCCTCTGCTAATGAACGCTAGAAAGTGAAACCCAGATAAAGGCCTTATCCATTTGCACAGTGCCGGTTGCCCTGAAGTTAAGTATAGGTTATTGTAGCTGACAGGTGTAGTCTGTCATCTAAATCCACGAATCCTGCCCCGCGTCAACACAGGAACAAACTCGTAGTAGATATTGTGTTTGCATGTTGAGATAATTCTTGTGTATGGAAATAAACTATCTTTTGAACTAACTAACTGGTTGTGTGGTCATTTGATCGATATAAGGGAAGGTTTGTGGTTCACTAAGATAAATAGAAATACCCACAGTATTGGTGATGCTGTTGGGACCGAAAAACACCAACATTATTGGTGAACTCTGACGGGACTTGATTTGAAGTGCCTTTGTCACTCCGAGATAACCCACAAACGTTGAATCCAATTGCGAGAAAGAGAAAGAACCACAAGTACATGTCCCATATCGACCAAATAGCCGAATTTCAGAAGTGTGTACTAACCTGCATGCATACCTAACAGGAAGAGTAAGGTAAACCCATGATAATTGTGTCCAACTGGCTACCGGTGGCGGCTATGAGGGACTAAGTCGCGCATTTGGTGGATCTCACTCCGGTCAGACTTTAAGACCTTTTCCCCCGACTTTTTTTAACTTTTGAGCGCTGGAGTGAAAAACAATAGCACTCTAGATCTGAATCCATACAGAATTGTATGGACTTAAGGAGCAGAAGGGAGCGAAAACAGGCGAAGAAGGGGCTGAACAAAGGTGGTGTGGAAGCTCAAGTGGGAAGAAAGATGGCCGATGAACGGACCATGGAAAGGACGGTCCAGGCAGCACTGGACAACATGCTGAAGGTCATGAAAGAGAGTTTCGCAGCACTGAAGCGGGATAATTTGGAACCGCTCCAGAAAGCGGTGGAGCGACTGGACCGTGTGTTCGCGCACTTACGGGCTCTGAAGGTGGATGTAATGTTTTTTTGTTTTTTTTAATAAATTTAGATTACCCAATTATTTTTTCCAATTAAGGGGCAATTTAGCGTGGCCAATCCACCTACTCTGCACATTTTTGGGTTGTGGGGGCGAAACCCACGCAGACACGGGGAAAATGTGCAAACTCCACACGGACAGTGACCCAGAACCGGGATCGAACCTGGGACCTCAGCGCCGTGAGGCGGTTGTGCTAACCACTAGGCCACCGTGCTGCCCGAGGTGGATGTAATGTTGCTGCAGGAGACACATTTGAAAGTGGTAGACCAGATTAGATTACGGAAGGGCTGGTTTATCCATTCGGGGCTTGATGCTAAGACCAGAGGGGTCGCGATCATGATTAACAAACGGGTTAAATTTGAGGCGGACAGCACAGTTGCGGATGGGGGTGATAGATTTCTCATGGTCCGGGGAATGCTTGAGGGGGTGAGGGTTGTCCTAGTGAATGTTTACGCTCCAACTGGGATGATGTAGATTTAATCAAAAGGCTGCTGGGGAAAATCCCCGACTTGAATTCGCACAAGTTGATTATGGGTGGGGACTTTAATACAGTCCTCGATCCCTGGACCAGTCGTGCTCCAGAACGGGCAGGGTCCCGGCAATGGCAAGGGAAGTGAGAGGGTTCATGGAACAAATGGGGGTTAGACCCCTGGAGAATCAGCCGGCCGACGGGGAAGGAGTTCTCGTTCTATTCACATGTTCACAAGGTTTATTCTCGTATTGACTTCTTTATTATGAGTAGCGACATTTTGGAGGGGGTGAGGGATACAGAATACTAGGCGATCAGTATTTCGGACCATGCTCCACATTGGGTCGACCTGCAGGTCTGCAAAGAAAGTTACCAGCGCCCACAATGGAGGTTAGAGGTGGGATTGTTGGCAGATGAGAGGGTGTGTGAGAGAGTGGGGAAATGCATGCAGGACTACCTGCAGGTCAACGATACAGGGGAAGTCTCAGCAGCGGTGCTCTGGGAGGCGCTGAAGGCGGTGGTGAGAGGGGAACTGATCTCAATCCGAGCCCATAGGGACAGAATGGACAGGAGATGGAAAGACTGGTGCAGGAGATGATATGGACGGATAGGGAATATGCGGACTCCCCGAGGGCAGAGCTACTTAGGGAACGACGGAGACTGCAGGCGCAGCTGGGGGCACTATCCACTGGGAAGGCCGGAGAGCAGCTCAAAAAGGCCAGGGGCGCGGTGTATGAGTATGGGGAGAAAACCAGCAGAAAGCTTGCACAGCAACTTAGGAAGATGGAGGCGGCCAGGGAAATAGGGACGGTAGTGGACGGGGCAGGGAACCGGGTTGGAGACCCGGCAGGATTGAACAGGGTATTCAGGGATTCTACAGCAAGCTGTATACCTCGGAACCCCCCCACGGGGCCAGAGGAGATGAGCCGCTTCTTAGATGGGCTGACCTTCCCAAAGGGGGGCAGGGGGATGATAGAGGGGCTGGGGGCCATGATTAGAGCTGAAGAAGTAATGGGGAGCTGAAGGCCATGCAGTCAGGTAAAGCCCCGGGGCCGGACGGGTGTCCAGTGGAGTTCTACAAAAAGTTCTCGGGGATAGTGGGGCCGGTGCTGGTTAGGGTGTTTAACGAGGCGAGGGACAATGGGGTGCTACCCCCGACGATGTTGCAAGCCACCATCTCGCTGATATTAAAACGGGATAAAGATCTGGAAGCTTGTGGGTTCTATAGGCCAATCTCCCTAATTAATGTGGACGCTAAACTGCTGGCCAAGATCCTGGCGTCCAGAATAGAAGACTGTGTACCGGACGTGATTTTGGAGGACCAAACGGGGCTTGTTGAGGGCAGGCAGCTGGCAGCCAATCTAAGAAGGCTACTCAACGTGATTATGATGCCCCCGGAGGGCAGAGAGGTGGAGTTAGTGGTGGCAATGGATGCCAAAAAGGCTTTTGACCGGGTGGAGTGGGACTATTTATGGGAGGTGCTGGGATGGTTTGGGTTTGGAGAAGGCTTTGTGGACTGGGTTAGACTGCTATATCAGGTCCCGGAGGCTAGTGTAAGGACAAACAGGATGACATCTGAGTATTTTAGATGACAGGACAGGGATGCCCCCTCTCTCCAGTGCTATTTGCGTTGGCCATAGAACTGCTGGCAATTGCTCTGAGAGCAGCAAGGGGATGGAAGGGAATGGTCAGAGGGGGGATAGAACACAAGGTCTCGCTCTACGCGGATGACCTGCTTTTGTACGTGTCGGATCCAGCGGCAGGGATGGATGGGATTATGGAAATCCGAGGGGAATTTGACCAGTTTTCGGGCTACAAGTTGAACATGGCAAAAAGCGAGATGTTTGTGGTGCAGGCGAGGGGTCAGGAGAATAGGCTGAGGGAGCTACCGTCTAGGCTGGTTGGGGAAAGTTTTAGGTATTTAGGGATACAAGTGGCACGTGACTGGGGCAAGGTGCATAAATTGAACTTGTCTAGGCTGGTGGACCAAATGAGGAGCGAGTTTCAGAGGTGGCATGCGCTCCCGCTGTCACTAGCTGGGAGAGTACAGACGGTGAAGATGACGATCCTCCCGAGATTCCTGTTTATTTTTCAGTGTCTCCCTATTTTCATTCTTTAAAGGAATCAATAAAATCATCCTGGAATTTGTTTGGGCGGGGAAGTGCCCGCAGGTAAAGAGGGGGATGCTGGAACGGAACCGTAGTGAGGGGGGGGTGGCGTTGCCGAACCTCAGCAACTACTACTGGGAGGCTAACATAGCCATGATAAGGAAATGAATGGTGGGTACGGGGTCGGTTTGGGAGCGGATGGAGGCTGCTTCGTGCAGGGGCACCACCTTGGCAGCCCTGGTCACGGTTCCTCCGCCGCTCCCGCCGGCCAGGTACTCCACCAGCCCTATAGTGATGGCGGCTCTGCTGATTTGGGGCCAATGGAGGAGGCATGCGGGGGAAGTGGGAGCATCGGTCTGGTCCCCAATATGTGACAACCACAGATTTGTCCCGGGGAAGATGGATGGCGGGTTTCGAGCGTGGCGGAGGGCAGGGTGGGAAGGATGGGCGACTTGTTCTTGGAAGGGAGCTTCGCGAACATGTGGGCACTGGAGGAGAAGTTCGGGCTGGCGAGGGGGAATGACTTTCGGTACTTGCAGGTGCGGGATTTCGTACGTAGACAGGTCCCGTCCTTTCCATGCCTTTCACCAAGGGGGATCCAGAACAGGGTAGTTTCCAGGGGTGAGGTAGGAGAGGGGAGAGTCTCGGATATTTATAAGGACCTTATGGGAGCAGAGGACCCAGGGACCGAGGAACTGAAACTCAAGTGGGAGGAGGAGCTTGATGGGGAGTTAGATAGAGGCATATGGGCAGATGCTCTGAGGAGGGTAAATGCAACTGCAACATGTGCCAGGTTCGGCCTGATTCAGTTCAAGGTAGTTCACCGGGCCCACATGACGATGGCCCGGATGAGCAAATTCTTTGGGCTAGATGTGGGGGAGGACCAGCGAACCATGTCCACATGTTCTGGGCGTGTCCAAAACTCAGGGGGTACTGGCAGGGATTTGCGGATGTCATATCCCGGGTACTGAAAACAAGGGTGGCGATGAGTCCAGAGGTGGCGATTTTTGGGGTGTCGGAGGACCCGGGAGTCCAGGAAGGGATAGAGGCTGACGTGTTGGCCTTTGCTTCCCTGATAGCCCGGCGATGAATACTGTTGGCCTGGAGGGACTCAAAGCCCCCAAAGACCGAAGTATGGCTGTCGGACATGGCAAGCTTTCTCGGCTTGGAAAAAATCAAGTTCGCCTCACGAGGATCATTATAGGGGTTCGCCCAGAGGTGGCAACCATTCATCGACTTCTTCGCGGGGAACTAATCGTCAGCGGGTGGTGGGGGGGGGGGGGGGGGGGGGGGGGGGGGGTGTAGAATAGTGTAGGGTAGGGTAGAGGAATAGGCGGTCTATTTGCGAGAGAGGAACTGTTATTTGCACTATGTTTTTTGTAATTGGTATCTGCACACTAATGTATATTGTAATTGTTTACAATGCCAAAAAATACCTCAATAAAATTCTGTAAAAAAAAAAAGAATTGTGTCCAACTATCGAGGGATTGTGAGCCAGAAAATAGCTTAATCCATACCCGTTGTTCAAATCACCACCTTATTCCCCTGTCCCAAATTAAAGTAGAGAAAGAGATAAGGGAAGTAACGGCCACTAATGCAATGGAAAGATTGATGAATCCACAGGAACTCGAGGTCGCAGCGACCAACAGAGCAGAACAATGCCCCATATGGGAGGAAGAGTTAAGGAAATACTTAAATGGGAATACGGGCGAATTTTTGCGCTAATGATGAATCAGGTCCAGGAAAGATAGGACAGACTTGGTGGGAGAACCTAAGCGAGGTCCACAAGAAAAATGTAGAGAAAGTCAGAAAGCCAATGGCAATAGTGTCCTGTTTGGCAGAGTTGCGAGGCACAGAGGAGGTTGTGAAGATGCTCCGTAGGCAGTTAATTGAGAAGGAAGAAAAGGAGGTAAACAGTAACGGAAGCGAGAAGATAATTGAGCAACTCAGGGAACAGTTAGTAGCTAAGGTTAAGGAAATGGCCGATGTAAAACGCGCACATCAATCTTGTCAGTTCACCTTAGTAGCTTCCAGACCCAGTATGATAAAGTCTACCAAGATACAGAGCGCACAGTCCTGGTAAGAGAGGAAACAGAACAACAGGTCGCCCAGCTAACTAGCAAATGCGCAGATGCTTTGAGAGCGCTCCACAGCTCCACTAAGGTACAGAGGCAGAGTACCGTTGAACATGCTAAATGCCAACAGAAGATAGAAAAGTTACAGTCACTACTCTCAGTACAGAATGGCTTCAGGTACACTTTCGGGCAGAATTTAGATGAGGAAGAGGCTCTCAATTGACAAGAGTTAAACAAAAGCGCCCAAAGATACGTAGAGGACACGGGAAGTCATAATCGAACACCCCACGCCCCAAAAATAAAAACACCCGCAGCACCGACTGCACAGGCAGCACACACCCCCACTCACAAGTCGACCCCCATGAATCCGGTTACCACACAACGCAGGTCATCGGATCAGGAGGAGCCTGATATAATTTACACTACCCCACTATCCATAACCCAATTAAGAGAGGCTTGCATGAAAATTAGTCCATTCCAGCCCACTGCAGACCCGCACAGCTTCTTTGAGGAGGTGCACCAACAAAAAGTTATGTACAGCCTCGATGAGAGAGAGGAAGTAAAGCTAATAGTTATGAGCCTTAGCCAGTCCATAAGGTCAGCTTTGCCAGAACCCCAAAATGTAGCAGGAGGAACCCTACAGGAAATGAAAACAGCCATATGAGATGCCATCGGGTTTAACAAAGGAGATCCAGTCAAGGGTTTAATCACTGCAGGCAAAAAAAGGGAGAACATCCAACTGCCTTAGCCGGTCGCCTCTGGATACATTTTAAGGCAGTATTTGGGGATTTAAACCGCGCTAACCTAGATGCTGAAGACACTACTAAATGGACCCGCACTTTTGTCACCCATGCCACAGAAGCAGGTCAAAAGGCTTGTGTAAACAACAGCCCCGCAGACCACACACACAATAAAGTTTAGGTATTGAAACAACTTTCTAGAGCATGGGAACAAACCCAACACCGACAGACAGATCAGGACAATATAGAAGCAAACATACACCCACTTAGGATTAGCCAGGACCCAGCATGGATAAACGAGGGTAGAGACGAGGGACAGCATCCCAGATCACAGGCACCACAAGGTTGTTACAAGGTGGCTACATAGGACATTGCGCCCGCCATTGCCGACAAAATCCCCCGAACCAGCAACGATACCAACAACCCAGCATGGATAAACGAGGAACGACACGAGGAACCCGAATTGTAGCTCCAGTATACAGGAGGTTGAGAGTAGTGAGGTCATGAGTAAGGTTGCAGGAGTGTAGCGGCAGGCAGGAAGGTGATTTAAAGTGTGTCTACTTCAACACCAGGAGCATCCGGAATAAGGTGGGTGAACTTGCAGCATGGGTTGGTACCTGGGACTTCGAAGTTGTGGCCATTTTGGAGGCATGGCTAGAGCAGGGACAGGAATGGTTGTTGCAGGTTGCGGGCTTTAGATATTTCAGTAAGCTCAGGGAAGGTGGTAAAAGAGGGGGAGGGGTCGCATTGTTAGTCAAGCACAGTATTACGGTGGCAGAAAGGATGTTTGATGAGGACTCATCTACTGAGGTAGTATGGGCTGAGGTTAGAAACAGGAAAGGAGAGGTCACCCTGTTGGGAGTTTTCTATAGGCCTCCGAAAAGTTCCAGAGATGTAGAGGAAAGGATTGCAAAGATGATTCTGAACAGGAGCGAAAGTAACTGGGTAGTTGTTATGGGGGACTTTAATTTTCCAAATATTGACTGGAAACACTATAGTTCGAGTACTTTAGATGGGTCGGTTTTTGTCCAATGTGTGCAGGAGGGTTTTCTGACACAGTATGTAGATAGGCCAACAAGAGGCGAGGCCACATTGGATTTGGTACTGGGTAATGAACCAGGACAGGTGCTGGATTTGTAGGTAGGTGAGCACTTTGGTGATAGTTACCACAATTCAGTTACGTTTACTTTAGCGATGGAAAGGGATAGGTATATACTGTAGGGCAAGAGTTATATCTGGGGGAAAGGCAATTATGATGCGATGAGGCAAGACTTAGGATGCATAGGATGGGGATCGAAACTGCAGGGGATGGGCACAACTGAAATGTGGAGCTCGTTCAAGGAACAGCTACTGTGTGTCCTTGATAAGTATGTACCTGTCAGGCAGGGAGGAAGTGGTCGAGCGAGGGAACCGTGGTTTACTAAAGTAGTTGAATCACTTGTCAAGAGGAAGAAGGAGGCTTATGTAAAGATGAGACATGAAGATTCAGTTAGGGTGCTCGCGAGTTACAAGTTAGCTAGGAAGGACCTAAAGAGAGAGCTAAGAAGAGCCAGGAAGTGACATGAGAAGTCTTTGGCAGGTAGGATCAAGGATAACCCTAAAGCTTTCTATAGGTATGTCAGGAATAAAGAATGACTAGGGTAAGAGTAGGGCCAGTCAAGGACAGTGGTGGGAAGTTGTGCGTGGAGTTCGAGGAGATAGGAGAGGTGCTAAATGAGTATTTTTTGTCAGTATTCACGCAGGAAAAAGACATGTAATGTTGTCCAGGAGAATATGGAGATACAGGCTACTAGACTAGAAGGGCTTGAGGTTCATAAGGAGGTGATGTTAGCAATTCTGGAAAGTGTGAAAATAGATAAGTCCCCTGGGCTGGATGGGATTTATCCTAGGATTCTCTGGGACGCTAGGGAGGAGTTTGCTGAGCCTTTGGCTTTGATCTTTATGTCGTCATTGTCTACAGGAATAGTGCCAGAAGACTGGAGGATAGCAAATGTTGTCCCCTTGTTCAAGAAGGGGAGTAGAGACAACCCCAGTAACTATAGACCAGTGAGCCTTAATTTTGTTGTGGGCAAAGTCTTGGAAAGGTTTATAAGAGATAGAATTTATAATAACCTAGAAAGGAATAATTTGATTAGGGATAGTCAACACGGTTTTGTGAAGGGTAGGTCGTGCCTCACAAACCTTATTGAGTTCTTTGAGAAGGTGACCAAACAGGTGGATGAGGGTATAGAATTTGATGTGGTGTATATGGATTTCAGTAAAGCGTTTGATAAGGTTCCCCATGGTAGGCTATTGCAGAAAATACGGAGGCATGGGATTCAGGGTGATTTAGCAGTTTGGATCAGAAATTGGCTCGCTGTAAGAAGACAGAGGGTGGTGGTTGATGGGAAATGTTCAACCAGGAGTTCAGTGACTAGTGGTATACCACAAGGATCTGTTTTGGGGCCACTGCTGTTTGTCATTTTTATAAATGACCTGGAGGAGGGCGTAGAAGGATGGGTGAGTAAATTTGCAGATGACACTAAAGTCGGTGGAGTTGTGGACAGTGCGGAAAGAGGTTGCAGGTTACAGAGGGACATAGATAAGCTGCAGAGCCGGGCTGAGAGGTGGCAAATGGAGTTTAATGCAGAAAGTGTGAGGAGATTCATTTTGGAAGGAGTAACAGGAAGGCAGAGTACTGGGCTAATGGTAAGATTCTTGGTAGTGTGGATGAGCAGAGAGATCTTGGTGTCCATGTACATAGATCCCTGAAGGTTACCACCCAGGTTGATAGGGTTGTTAAGAAGGCATACGGTGTGTTTGCTTTTATTGGCAGAGCGATTGAGTTTCGGAGCCATGAGGTCATGTTGCAGCTGTACAAAACTCTGGTGCGGCCGCATTTGGAGTATTGCGTGCAGTTCTGGTCGCTGCATTATAGGAAGGATGTGGAAGCTTTGGAAAGAGTGCAGAGGAGATTTACCAGGATGTTGCCTGGTATGGAGGGAAGATCTTATGAGGAAAGGCTGAAGGACTTGAGGCTGTTTTCGTTAGAGAGAAGTAGGGTAAGAGGTGACTTAATTGAGGCATACAAGATGATCAGAGGATTAGATAGGGTGGACAGTGAGAGCCTTTTTCTTCGGGTGGTGATGGCTAGCACGAGGGGACATAGGGACACAGCTTTAAATTGAGCAGAGATAGGTATAGGACAGATGTCAGAGGTAGGTTCTTTACTCAGAGAGTAATAAGGGCGTGGAATGCCCCGTCTGCAACAGTAGTGGACTCGCCAACATTAAGGGCATTT
This sequence comes from Scyliorhinus canicula, assembly GCF_902713615.1. Taxonomy (NCBI): domain Eukaryota; kingdom Metazoa; phylum Chordata; class Chondrichthyes; order Carcharhiniformes; family Scyliorhinidae; genus Scyliorhinus; species Scyliorhinus canicula. The sequence continues at coordinate 194,597,487 of NC_052147.1, read as the reverse complement.
ACATGGTCATTGGATAAACATATGGATGATAAGGGAAAAGTGTAGATGGGCTTTAGAGCGGTTTCACAGATTGGCGCAACATCGAGGGCCGAAGGCCTGTACTGCGCTGTATTGTTCTATGTTCTGTGCTCTAACCAAATCCCCCACCTAGGAACAATGTTCGGCCCATGCATAATGTTAGCGCCCATTCAGCCAACTTAGCGTTTAACTCCACAGATTGACAGTGTTCGGACTTCCCAACTTGGGTCTGTGATACACGCTGGGACAAATCAGGCAGACCAGTAGTTACCGGCACAGTCCGGGGACATGGAGTTGATTTTCTGGGGCATACAGGAGGATCCTGCACCACTTTAAACTCCTACACCATGTTTCAACAGGTCAAATGGCCCACTACGGACACCATCACCCTGAGTGGATGCACAGGCCACATGCAACAAGGAAATATCACAGCTCCCGTACCCATCTGGATAGGGAACATTAGCACCAAACACGCCCTTGTTTTAGTTGACTTACTCCAAACCGCAGTGCGCATTTTAGGCATTGATTTTATGAGCCCCCATAACCTTTTATTTGACCCAGTAAACAAATGTGTCTGGCGAGTGGCTAAAACAGCTGGGGCTCCTGCTACGCTCACAGTAGGGGATTATGAAAACAAGATTTGCTCAGTAGGGGACTATTGGTTTAATCCGCAAACAATTAGTGCAGACCAGACGATTAGAGAGGTCCTCAGGAATCACAAAGCTTTGTTTGCACAAAACAAACACGATTGTGGGAAGATCCAGGATACAGTAAAGATTTCAGGTCCCGATCCAAAGCCGCAAAAGCAATAAGGTTTCCCACAGCAAGCCGAAGGTGAGATTTCGAAGGTTATTAACATTTTGTTAGACCAAGGAGTTATTCGACCCGTAGCGTCCACAAATAATGCCCCAATTTGGCCCGTAAAAAAGCCCAATGGTTCATGGCGACTAACGATCGACTACCAGGAACTTAATAAGGTAACCCCTTTAGCAGCCCCCCACTGTTGCCATGAGTCCCGTGACCATGCTCAAACAGGGAGTACAGGCAAAATATCTCACGGTGCTGGACATGAGCAATGGCTTTTGGTGCATCCCGTTAGACAGGGCCTGCCAGTATAAATTCGCATTTACGCAGTGGAGGAGTCCAACCGCTTGCCAGAGCAGGAGGTGGTGCTGGCCAGGTGTGCCATTCAGGCCAACCCGCAAAGGTGACGTCCGCAGTGGAGGTCTTGGGAGCAAGAGTTTCAGGTATGGATCAGTATGCCCAAGGCCTGCCGCATTCTGTGCAGGCGGTGGCCAAGACCAGGACAGCGCTGGCCTCTCACATGCGGCCATGTGCCAGAGCCACCTGGACAGTGCAGTGGTGCTCCTGAGTGTGGCCCAGTCACATCAATGCATGACTGAGGGCATCAGCGGCATTGCCTAGCCACTGGCCACCATGGCACAGATGCAGATGGAGGTAGCCCAGTCACTAGGTAACCTGGTGCAGACCCAAAGGGGACCTAGGTCACAGGGAGAGAATCACAGCAGGCTACCTCCACTCCTGATGTACCGTTTGGGGGGTTCATCGAGACTTAGCATTGGGTCCCATAAGGCCAAACAATTAGGCACCAGTTAAGTTGGCAAGGCTGCAGGGCACAATTTAGTGATAGGGGCCAAGGTATGCATCTGTATCTATGTTTTCACATTAAACAATGTGCACAATGTTATAACCTGCCTTGGTGCTCTGTCTGAAGTGTGTGAAGGATGGGATGGGCTAGGCGCAGAGGTGCGCAGGTGGGGGGGTGGGGTTGGTGAATGGGCGGGCTTTGGGAGCGAGCATGGCTCAGGGATCGCAGTTCAGCCAGCCAGCGCTCACCGCTCCGACATCCCCCCTCGCCGCCCAATCACCCCACCATAGATAACCCCCGTTGCGGGGCTGCTCGTCAAAGAGGCCAGGAATCATTGTGTATGCAGGATGAAGGCATCATGTACACTGCCTGGGTATCAGGCACAGATGTGCATGATGTGCAGCTGATGGTCACACATGAGCTGCACATTCACCATGTGCAACCCCTTTCGGTTTGTGAAGAGCGGCCTGTCATCTGCAGGTGCTCACAGGGCGGCAATAATCCCATAGATCACCCTCTGGCAAGGGGCATCGCGGTGATGGTGGCGAACCCCACTGCCTGGGCATCGTGGTGGGCTGAGTCCACATCGAAGTGGATTTAGTGTGCCGACTCGGCATACAGCACAGATGCACCTGTGCACCGAGCTCTGAGAAGTCCTGGACATGTCCCTACTCGGCGTCTGGAAGGGCGCGTTGCGTAAAAGTTCAGGGCAGCTGTCACTCTGCTGGCCGTCGGGAGAGGGTGTCCTTCCCCATTCCCCCACCCGATGCCAGGTGTACCATCATCTGACAGATATCTATGTCGCAATGTCTCCCTACTCAGCCGGAATCTTCAGCGGCATGCATCGTCCGGCAGGTTCGCAAAGGACTGGCCAGTACACACAAGGCTTCATGCGGCGCCTCCTTTTCACCTCCTCCTCAGCCAGTTGGCCGGCCAGCTCTCCATCCTCAGTGGTTGCCTCCTGTTTCTCTGGGGCATGCTCCGCTGCTGCAGCGTCCTAATCCTCCTCGAGCTGCTCCAAGTCGTACAGCTGTAGGGCTGCAGCGACTGGCAGGAAGGCCACCATTGCTGGTTGTATTCTAATATCCCTTGTTTGCAGGGGATGAAAGGCTGACATATTAGCATGGTGTGTATCCCCATGCCCAACCAGGTCCAACGGGCTACATGTTGGTCCCGGTTGGCACTGCAGACCCTGCTCCCACATGTCCCCCCTCCCCTATTCCCAGCCCCGCCAGCGCCTGACATCTTGCCGGCCCCTGGCCCTGGTGCCCATTCCTGCTGCTAGGGGTACTGTCGGCTTGCGCTGCCCTTGCCAATGATACGGTCTGCGGCCCCCTTCTGGCGCGCCCCTGTAAGGGCTAATGTGGGCATTGTTGTTGGGAGGGTGGTATGGCGCAGGGTGTGTGGCGTGGAGGGTGGGTGCTGGGGTAACCGTGGGCACCCAAATGGTCGGTGTCACTCTGCAGAAACCCTAGGCAAAGTGGGTGGTCAGTGGGTTGCGCAGCAAGATGGCTGCCTTTCAAGCAGCGACAAAGGTGGTCCGTGAAAGGACACCACCCCAGTCCCATTGGAGGTCAACCCAGCCCCTCCCGTGCTCACTCCCCCCCCCCCCCCCCCCCCCCCCCCCCCCACCCCCCCCCAGCCCTGCTATGTTCAGCCCGGCAGCCCACAGTCACACCTCTCCGTGTCCTACTTCATCGCTTTCCCTCATCAGCCATGGTGCTTGTTTCTCAATTTTCAAAAGCACATATGAACCTCGCCATCGGGAATTCCCCCAGTGGAGACAGAGGGCGGGATTCTCCGACCCCACGCAGGGTCCGAGAATTGGCGGGAAGCGGCGTTATTTCCGCTCCCGCAGGTTTTCGAATTCTCCCGCCGGTAAAAAACCGGCGTTGTGCAAATCCCGTCGGCAGCCTGTGAAAACAGCTGGCGCCGGCGGGATTTCATTTTATTGCACTGACCTGAAATCTCCGGCCCGGATGGGCCGAAGTCCCGCCGACGTGGCCACGGGTCACGGCGGCGAAATCACAGTGATTTAAAACGGC